>NC_085941.1:19845234-21252168 GCF_963556715.1 Cydia fagiglandana
TACTGGATCCACGTCCATTACCGGGGGCCCATTACTGGAGCATTGGTGTCCATGACTGGAGAAAAAAAGCATAGTTTTAATTTGTTAAATATGTGGAAACTAATTGCTGTATCTTTGATACAACACGCCTAAAACATGAAAGACGGGTAGGACTTTCATCTTTTAACACGCTAAGCGGTAGACCATTTACATGTATACGTGAAATATCATAAATACTCCAAATTTCCTCTTAAATGTCCCATGACTGGTGCTGTTACTATACAGTACCTAAATAAAATTAGTATAACTTTCATGTAGTTTAAATGTAAAAATATAAATTAAATTAATATAATTTAATTTGCGTCCAAATACATTTACTCATTGGAGTCTTGGAGAAGCCATACCATAAGTCGGTACTAAGAAATATCTGTGCAGGTTCCTAGAGTCCACCTTAAGCTTTCACTTCACTTCACTGACCAAAGTGTGGCGGTGCCACTATGGCATAGGTATTTGACAGAGAAATTTGACGTTTATGGTGCCACTTCCACAGTTTGAAATTGCAAGTTTAATTTCTAGCTTAGATTTCTAAGCGCCTGATAAAGTTGAATAGCAAAATTGCTGTAGTTGATCACATTGTTGACATTGTTCGCGCGAGTGGCTTGCACGCGTAGAGACATTACGACATAATAAGCGTAAGCGCCAGCTGCCATAAGGTACCTTTTGCCGTGGAACGTCACATATCTTTACTATTTCATATCTAGTGAATGTCTAACGGCGCGATATCTTAAAGTTCGAATCGCGCCGTAAGTTTTCATGCAAAGTGCTAAGTCAAGTATCGAAAAGGAAGTTTTAATTTAAAATTGAAGAGGAATTAAGGCAGTAGAAGTTTGTCAGCTGGAACAGCGGCGAAGAGTTTCTTGGACTCGTTGACGCAGGCGCGAATGATGTGGTCAAAGCTAACGGTGGCGAAGTCACGGATGACGGCCTCCCAGTGCTCGTTGATCACGCGGTGGATCGTGTCTCCTGCGGAACGACAATTGTTATAGAAAAAAAATGGTATTGCTAGTTAGAAACAGCTAGGGTTTGCAATCCGGATCCGAAATGTATGAAATTATCTGGATCCGGATCCGCGGATCTTCCCATACATTTCGGATCCGCCGTGCAAACCCTAGAGACAGCCAATTAGGATAACTCCACAAAAATGAATTGTCAGAATGACCAAAACTTGTATGTTTCATCACAAACGATTTCTCACTAAGTATTTATGGCTTTTGCGTAAAATGCTAGAGAATAGTGTAATTGCAGTTCAGAGACCAAGGTTAATGTTAGAAATGATAAGACAAAGTAGCTTCCCAAGATTGACAATTTATCCAAGCATTTAGCCTTCAGCAGCTCCGCGCAAGAATAGCAGCGAAAATTTTTTTGACTTGTCGATGCATTTTCTGGTGACATCGTGATGGCGGGCGGCGCGATTGATGCTCACGAAACAGGATTGCTCCACATAGTGATACGATGTAAGAATGTTTTAGAATGAAGCGTTATCTGGCATTCACCGTTTGCAGAATAATTATTTATGATGAAAGGAATGATGGCTTAATAACGACTTAAAGGCAGTGAGACGCTAAGGTTAACGTTAGAAATGTTAATAGGACAAGAAGCTTTCCCCAGTACTGCCAATTGACTGCCAACCGTTCACGCTTTCAGCAGCTCCGTAGCAGGAATAGCAGCGAAGAGTTTCTTGACTTCATCGATACATTTCCTGATGATCTCCGTGATGGCGGGCGGCGCGATCTCCTGCATGATGATGCTCCAGTTCTCGTTCGTGAACCTGTTTGTCGTTTCCGCTGCAAGTAGAGTGTGAGGTGTGTTTGTTTATGTCTGGTCACTGTCTGGTAAAGGTGTTAAACTGAGTTGGGTTTTCTTGAAGGAAAACAGCGTGAGATCCAATGAGGAAGAATTTCAAAGAAATATTTGAAGTCTTCAATTCGTATTGAGCTAGAATTATTGGGATTATAAACTAAGACCCCCCTTACAAATTGTTGTGGTACATATTTTACAATCTATTCAGAATTTTCATAGAGTATGTTGCACATTCAAAAACAAAATAACTGCTTCTGGGTCTCAGGAGTTATAGTGTACCTAATTATAAGGTGATATGTACAGGCAAAATACCTACGTAATTTTGTTATGATGACGTATTTCGATCCAACATTTTTAGATTCAGAGATTTGCTTTTGTTCTTGTAATCTCACAATACAATAAACCGTATCTAGTCGAGAAATAAATGTTGAAGACCAATATTTAAGAAGCGAGTTCACATTAGCCAATTTTCAAAGTTCTGTAGGAAAAAAGTTGAAGTTTTTCACTTGGTTTTTTTACTTTTTACACTTGGAGATACCATAAAATGGGGTGAGTAGGGTCAGAACTGAAATTCAAACCTCGATAACATTTTATTTTTACATATGAAAACTGAATGGTGTGTATAATAAGTGTTCTGGACGTTTGTATTTTAGTTTTTATTTTATTTTGGGTAATTCCATTTCATAACTTTGATGATAAAGAGGAAAACCCACCTCACCCCGTAGTGCGTCGTATTTGGGGTGAGAGGGGTTTTCATACAAAGGTGATTTTGGAAGATTGTTGGATAACTCCATTTTAAATTCGAATACATTTTTTTTGTAGCAGTAGCCTTAAAATCCCTTCTCACCCCCCTCTTAAACCTTCTCTCCCCATTCATAACCCATCTCTCCCCGCGAAACCTACTCACCCCGTTTTACGGTACCGTAATATCGATAGCTCAGTGAATTCGAAGCTCGAGAACGTAGTTTTACCTAGCTGTTTGTTTCCACCGAAGAGATTAGTGAACTTGAACTGGGCACGGTCCATCTTGTACGTGTCCTTGTAGCCGGTGACCACCCAGTGGCCCTGCTTGGTCTCGTAGTCGTATTTGACCACGATGTTGAGGTTCGCTGGAAGACAAGTATACCATAAACTATGAAACAGTAACACAGACAAAGATAAGACGGCTGACCTTCTTGACCTAACTTGGTTGGTGCCCTATTTTAAGGTCCTCGTATACAATGGGCCAGCACCGGCTAATCCAAGGGACGCAGCCATGCGGTAAGAATGAGATAGCAATATCACTTGCTCCCTCTTACGCAAAAATGCGCCCCCCAGACTGGCCCACGCTGGCCCATTGTATATAGGGGCCTTTAGTAGTTATAAAATCTAGGCATTTTTTTTAAAGATGTGTTGAATTGACACAATAAAGGTCTTTCGCAAAAATTTTTTCGATAGACATCAAGTAAATCAAGTTCTTCCAAGTGTCGCAAACATTTCGACAATGTTGACGCAGATTAACTTCCATTAGAAAGCATTGCGTAACAAAATGCATTGGAATCTAACCTGTTAACCCTGAGCAAAGATGAGACAAACCATCACACACCGGTGCATCAGACAAGGACACATTTATTTGGTGTAGTTTTAAACTGGTCGGCGACCTTACCGGCCGGCGATTGGCCAACCGGGTGGCTTTGACCTGTCGTCAATAAAGAAAGGCACGTGTGATGCACGATTTCTTGACACGCGACTTAAGTTTGGAAAGGCATTGATCAGGTGTGAGTGACAAATAAATAAAGACGTAGCGCACGATCGCGCTAGATGGTAATTGAGGACAAGGAAGGCCAACTCGAAGTAAGCGGGAAGAGTAGACATCTTCCCATTTACTTGGACTGAAGAAGAAAAGGTGTCAGTGACACAATCTACGGCAAAAGCAGTCCCGGGGTATTACATGTTATACTTTCGCCGGACACTTTTTGCTATCTTACTGCTCTCTCCCTCTCAACAGAGTGTCTAGAAAAAGTATAGATTTAATAACATTTAAAGATTTTGGCTCTCCTGAACGCCAACTACGCTTACGTAACTTGAGTATGGGCTTATATTTTGGGGTACCTACGTATTGTACCAGAGATTTATTGTTTAGAGCTAAAAAATGTGTACGATATTGCTATTTATGTGCTTCAAATTCAATGTGATTCTGTGTAATCCTAGTATAATTATTTATAATTGTCACTTTGTACTTTACTGAGTTTTTCCCTTGACTGGCACTGAATAGTTTGGCAAAGGGATTGGACGTTTGGGGAATTGGACGTACAGGGACTGGACATTTTAGACCAGCGGTGGAACAAAAATGGGTTTTGATAACATTAAAGTTTTTTCTTTTTTGATATGTTATTAACATAAATGTTATTACATGTTAAATAACATTCATGTAAAAAGTTAGAAAATTTTAGGTGGAGCGTTCGGCCATATTTAAATATTTCAATTTTTGCTAAATAACTATGTAAATATAAAATTAAAGTTACAAAAAACTTTAACATATTCAATAACACTTTAATTTATTCACAATATTCGGTTTTTAGAAATCTGGAACAGCTGCTTTCTGGTGAACGTAAAAACACGAATTATTATGCAAATACAGAATTAGAGTAGCTGATATTGCAAAATTACGATATAATCTATCAACTTAGTATACATGTAAAAAGTTAGAAATGTAGACAATGTGCTTGTCTAGATATTGATTTCTCGTTAAGCAGTATAGCCAATATTGAATTAAAGTTTGTAGAGTTAATATTACACGGTCATAATAAAGATCTTACTTCTCACACAAAAGATTAGAAATATAAAATCACGGCGACACTAAATACTGATACGTAAGTATGCATTCCGAGCTTATATTAAGTTACATTTCAAACGCGCGGCGTTTTCGCGCGCCGCGCTGTGCGCCGTGGCAGGAGGCAGCGATCGACGGTCGCGGGCTAGCGGTTAGCGCGGTGCCCTTAAAAATACGCAAAGCGTTTATAAAATTATTATCAATGGTAAATAGTTATTTTACACAGTACACTAATGGAAACTTACCTTCCCTTATTTATTTCTATATGTGCTAGGGATTGCCCGCGGTTTCGTTTACGTAGAATTCGTTATCGTGTTAAGTATAGAAATAATAGATATATTTGAAAATTATTTTAGGTGCATTGTCATACAGATAACTACCCTTGTTAAAGTATTCTTCAAATTCAATACACAGGTGTCATTTCAATATAATTTTGCGTAATTTGGCGCTTTTAGGTTATAAATGACCAGCGACATATATTTTTTAAGAGCGATCATCTCCGATAATATTTACTTTATTATAAAATCAATTTCAAACTAACGTTATTCAATATATATCATTTTAACGTCAATATTACCAACCAACTGATCCTATTTACCTACGGAAACAACTCAAAATTTGCATCAAATTAAATGCCACTTTTCTTATCCGTTTCGAACAATCAAGAGGGCCTTTACGAACTGATGTGGTGAAAATTTTATTTAACCTTCGTCCCTTGAAACCTTCACTACCCTCAAGGTTCAACTTTACGAACCACTCGCTACGCTCGTGGTTCAATTTTAGAATGTTTGAATTTGTGAATGTATTTCCTGCCTCGCACAGCCAAACTGTGGAATGAACTGTCCGATACGACCTTCAAACCTTCAAAGACCCCCATCTTAAAGGTCGGCAACGCGCTTGCAACCCTTCTGGTGTTGCGGGTGTCCATGGCCGGCGGTAATCGCTAACCACCAGGTGATCCGTCAGCTCGTTTGCCTCCTATTTAATAAAAAAATGCACGAGCGGTTAATCAACAACTTTTCCCCTTGTAAAACAAATAAATAAAGTAGGTGAGGTGCAGGCATATGAG
Source organism: Cydia fagiglandana (assembly GCF_963556715.1). Taxonomy (NCBI): domain Eukaryota; kingdom Metazoa; phylum Arthropoda; class Insecta; order Lepidoptera; family Tortricidae; genus Cydia; species Cydia fagiglandana. Next base: position 19,850,955 of record NC_085941.1, read on the forward strand.
GCCCGGCGGGTAACAAGGCCCAGCATTCAAAAGTAGCAGTTGCTCCCTATTATTCCCAATTATTCTGAATTTCTACTTGTTGCTTAGAAGGCCCACTGTCAGTGCAGGTAAAAAGGTCCAGTCCCGGGCCTTATTGAATGTATGAGATGAAATATTAGATTAAAATATTTTAAGTAAATTTTGAATATTTTTAATCTCTTATTAATAAGGTCGATTTGAAGAAACTTCTATGAAATTATGACTTATAAATAACACTTGCACTGCGTGGGCTGTCAAAATTGCTGCAGACTTTTCTTGGTCTAACTCTAATAATGTTTCACTTGCTTTATTGACCTAAAGACGTTTTAAATAATCAAAAAGTCTAATAACATTGAGGCACTTATACTTTTTAAAGGTACTGCCTTGTACTATTTACAAGTGACTTTTTGTTGTTAATACATAGGTTTTCTAGGTACATCTGGTTTGGGGCAAAGCAGCTGACATACAGACTATATTTGTCTTACAAAAGAGAGCCATTCGTTCTATATATAATTTAAGGGTGCGTGAATCATTAAGAGAACTTTTTAAAGAAATTAATATTTTAACTGTAGCTTCCCAATACATATATGATAGTATTATTTATGTTGTTAAGAATCTAGACTCCTTCACTAAGAATTCTGATGTCCATAACTATAATACTAGAAATAAAAATAAGCTTGCTATCAGAAAGTTTCGTGTTCGTAAAGTACAGAAGTCATTCGTTGGGCAATGCATTCATTTTTATAACAAGTTACCTGAGGATGCTTTAAGATCACCCTTTCCAGCTCTTAAGAATTACTTAAAAAAGTCATTGATGTTGAAGGCTTATTACAGAGTCGAGGACTACTTGACAGACAAACATGCATGGTCCAAACCAGAAACTGTAATAACGACAAGTAGCAATTAAAAATATTGTATTATGTGTAGAGTTAAAGGTGACTCAGCTCAGGTAAGAAAGCACATCAAATTGTATGAAAGCATCTCATAACAATCAGTCAGATTCATATAATATGTATTCTCATTTCTTTTATTGATTTTAATTTCTTTTCCTTTTGTAAGATTTGATATGTTTTCTGAAAGAGCTACGTATTTGTGATTTCATGTACATATATGTTTATTTTTTATATCAAATTCTATAAAGTTATGTACTCACTGAGTATAATTGCATGAATTCTATAGTAATTTAAATTGTATTTTTCTTAATTACTCGTAATGCATGTTAATTATAAGATGTAATAATGTTTTGAAAAGATGTGTCCCGCCGAGTTTGTTGCCGGTCCCATATTGGGATACCCTCCTCCAATTGAGGGGGGATTTAAATCTTCTCGGGGCAGAGGTGTACGGTTGGAGCCGGTAAAGGTTTATTTGACGTTCATAAGCGCATTGTAATATGCCTACTTGAATAAACTATTTTTTATCTTTTATCTTATCTTTTATCTAGGTAGGTATTTACGATAGAGGTGCGAAAAATAGATATTTTTCAACGAGTGACGAATTTTAAAACACGGCCAAAGGGAGTGTTTTAATGTGCTTATTATAGCACCGGTGTCGTAATGTAGCACCAGATGTACTGTAAAAATTATGTTAAAAGATAATACTTACTGTTACAAATAAATATTTATACTGTAAAAAATTATCCCACCAAACACATTTTCATGTAAATTGTTGCCAAGACGAAACCATAAGACTCGCACTGTCAAAAAGTTGTCAGATCTCTAATCTGTGCCTCTAGTGTAAAAGGGTTAAACTCGAGTTTGGCCAAATTACAAATTTTGCCAGTAAAAGGTTTATTTCATGAAACTACATCTTTTGTGCTGACACCCACTGCCCTATGACTTCTAATTGCTGAGATATCGATTGTGCAAAACGATTAAACTTTTCCAAAAATCACAACCATTATGTTCAAAACGATTTATTTTTATATGATCTCTTTTAAAAAATTTGTAACTTAGCATCGTGTTACGAACGATGGTTAAAGTAAAGTTTAATCTTAGTGAATAAAATACATTTCAAGAAACATTTGGTGTAAAAAAATCAAAATTCACTTAGATCTATTTCAACTACCGAGTCTAGTTCGTGAATGACGGTAAAACTTAAGTTTTTTTATTATTCACAAACATTTTTTAAGACGTCATTATGTGTAAAGGGGTATAAATAATTTACTTTGACCGTTTTTCACGTGAATGGTTCAGTAACCATTAACAATTTCAACAGAGTAATTAAATATATTAAGTCACTCTTTAATTACATTGATATTATTCTTTTTGGTTTGTCTTTTTTACCATCAATCTACAAAAAATGCAATATTTAGTTCCCAAAATGGTTTCTTTACACAATACAAAAGTTCAAAAAGATTTTAGCAACACTAGAGAAAGTGCAGTTTAACCTTTTCACACATTCATAATTTTTGTGAAAAGGGATATAAGTTGTTTTTGAAAGCCAATATTTCCGTTACTTTCACATAAGTCAGGTTAATTTAAATGACAAATTATAATTCACGACTTAAACTATCTAAACTAAAAACAAAAACCTAATTTTTTTAGAAACAATGCAGAGAAAATACGGTTTGAAACGTTTTTCGGCCATACTGAAAAATTTCATTTTTTGAGTTTAACCCTTTTGCTTCTGCTTAATAAGTCCGAGAACTTTGTTTATCTGGTATAATCCAACCCCAAGTTATGAAGGTTCCAAAAAACGACGAAGCGCTTCGAGAAAAGGTAGATAGTGCCCGTGCGCTTTGCTCGTCTTGGCGGGGGCACTTCCGTGCCCCCAGATGTTAAAATATGTTACTACTGTAACTAATAAAGATTTATGTTTAGTTACCTACTACTTTCGCGTAAACTAGACAATTTTTATATCTTTAGTTATTAAGGCCCAAAATAATTATTTTCACTTATTATAAATAAATCCTCCTGATATGAAGTATCAAATATTGTTATTTGTATATGTATAACTCTTAAGTTAAAAACAATAAAATCTGTTAATTACCTACTGTCAAAATGATTATTTTTAGCGGGATTAGGTAATACACTGCTAGTGTTCAATAAGGCCGATAATTGGACTTTTATAAAAGGTTTATTTTCCAAGAGTATCGTAATATTTTTATAACTATTTTGGTATAATGAAGAAACTTAAATAAATGAGAAACCTATTTGAGTGAGTTTTTCATACTTCATATCCTGTTCATTAAAAAAAAAAACCTTTTAATTTAAGGTGGGCTGTATATAGGCATATACGGCCCACACGGAATATACAATAAGGTAAGTGAGGCCACTTACCTTATTGTATATTCAGGATGTATACCGTGTAATATTGAGCAGTTGGTTTATAATATACATATTATGATATTGACGTTGAATAGGACAGGACATGACAATAGGAACCAGAAGTAGGTATAGTTGGTCAAACCAATTTGTCAGTAAATAAAAACAAAAAACTATATTCATCCTTTTCTTTTGGGTGCTAGTACTAGTGTAAGTCAAAGATAGTATGATGATTCTCTCTGTCTATGTTTGAAATGAGACAGTCCTTTGACAAACTATGTATAGTAAAAAATAGTTGTGAATATCTTGTACATTTTTATTACAATATTAGTGAAGATAATGAAATATAGCTGTTTTTTTATTTATTTATCGTATGGCATTAACATTACACTGTTCATTCATTACATAGCTAATTTATAATCTAAATCTACATTTTTCCAAGTAGGTGATGGCTGCACTCGTTATGGTCTTAAAATCTTCCACTGGGCCGTCGTACTTTGTGAGTGGGCACTCCAAAACAATATGCCGAACAGTTTGCTTTGGGCAACCGCATTCGCAGCATTCTTGGTCGCTCCATCCCCATTTTTTCCGGAGGTAGGCACAGTGGCCAATTCCTGTTCTCAGGCGGTTGAGCATGCACCAGGTACGGCGTGATTCATTGAAACCAGGCGCGTGGCTCCGCGGGTTTAGTTCAAAGAGATCAGATGGAACGTCTGCCTGCGACCATTCTTCGGACCAAGCGTCGTTCAGGTGGTCAAGTAAATCAATATAGCTGGTCAAGCAAATCTTGTCACTAAAAAAAGGCGCGAAATTCAAATTTTCTATGGGACGATATCCCTTCGCGAATACATTTTTCAAATTTGCCGCCTCTTTCTACTGACAAGATCTGATTGACCAGCTGTAGGTATTTTTACGTAATAAGATATTTTAATTTCACGTAATGTCCGCATCTAATTTGTATATGTGCACGGTAAACAAACAAATGAATGATAAGAAAAGACAGACAGTGTTACTGAGCGGGAGGTGGGGCGAGGGGCGAGGTATAGGTAGGCTATGATAGGCTCTCGAGCGCCGCGCCGGCGACTGACGGACCAGCGCGGCGTATGTATGAATTTCGCGCCTTTTTAACTAGATTTTACTATTACAATGCAAGCTACACACAGAAATTTCTTACTTTCCATAATATGGCTGCGTATATTATTTTATAGTAATAGACTTATTTTTACAGACTCTAATTCAATATCAGATCTTATAGGACAAAAAACGCATATTAATTCTAAAGCATATATCTTATTCTTCTAGCTTTTTAGCTTGCCTATTAACTTAAAAATTTAGATATATTGTTGTGGATTTATTAAACTTTAATTCAATATCGACAAAATAATAAGCTAATTATAGTTTGACAAAGAAGCACGTTAAAAAAATTTCTAATAATTTTACATTATATAGCGTCATACATATTATAAACAATGGAATTTAAACATTGCACTTTAATTCAATATTAAAAATCATTACTAAAAATATATAAATACCTAATTTATATCTAACGCTCGTTCTAACTTTTCATCATATATTGCAAATATGCTTAAAAATATGTCCCATATCAGATAAGTATCACTTTTTCAACTTTAGAATTATCAAAACTTTTAGTGCAAAAATCCGGTCCCACTATTGAGCTATTTGGGGAAATGGACATTCGAGGCCACAATTCAATTGTCTGTTGTAGATACTCAAAATTCAAAATGTGTCGCAAATCCAATATTTTATAAATTTGCCGCTTTTTTTCTACTGGCTAAGTTGCATTGTCTAGCTGACAATAGTCTAACATTAACTCAATGTACTTACTAATTTTGATCTTGGCCTGTCCGTTGCCCTTGATCGGCAGGATGAGCACCTGTCCGTTCATGTCGTAGTGAGCCTTCAGCGTCACATTGGCGGTGAAGTCGAAGACCGCCTTGCCCGCGTCAGGGTGCATTCTGGAACAGACGTTCTCACGTTTAAATAGGTTCGAGAAGGTCCAAGTCGACAAATTTTGACCGGTATACTGCCCTATTCGAACTTTAAGATACGACAGCTAATAGAACTTGAAACGATATGGATTAGGTGTGTCAGTGTCAAAAGTGACATTTTTCTTTCTAATCCATATCGTTTCAAGATCTATTAGCTGTTGTATCTTAAAGTTCGAATAGGGCCGATAGTCGTGATCCAAGTGAGGTGTACGGCTGGGCGGTATTATGTATTAGTTATGCCGGTTATGGCATCTACCGCGAATGCAGAAGACGCTTGATTCCAGCCATGGTCCTGGGCCCAGGGCTTATTTTTGTAAAACAGTAGCCGCGTGGTTCGGAAACCATGTGGTACCGCCACGCTCAGTGATTGTTGAGCCATTAAGGGGGGAATCACATCTGTCAGCATCGAGCCGCATTTTATATATGAGAAATTGCTCGTTAGTATGATGATGCGTACGCATGCTTTCACCTTCCCGCATGCGCACGCATCTTCATACTAACGAGCAATTTCTCATATATAAAATGCGGCTCGATGCTGACAGATGTGATTCCACCCTTAGGGTCCTAGCTAAATGGCTGTTCAATACCTACTTACGCTCTATGGGATGTCCAATAGTTTTTCCGAACAACACGGCTACCTACTGTCTTATAAAAAAAGCCCTGGTCTTTGTAGGCCTTGGTTGGCCAAGGGCTCAACAAGAATCGCGAAGCGTGAGTACCGTGACTATTCTAAAATACTACCACCATATAATATTCCAGCATATAGTGTTTTAGTTACCAACCTGGACCTTGAAAGTCTAATCTATGTTCTTTCAAGACACTTTCTGTTAAGAGACACGAACATGGTGTTATTTCCCTGACACGCTTAGTAAAAAGATAACAGTAAGTGTCCGGCTAAATGAAAAATCCCTCATGGCTCCTTTACACGATGGGCCAACGCTGGCCACTCCAAGGGACGCATATGCGTTAGAGGGAGCAAGTGATATTGCTATCTCATTCTACCGCATATATGGCTGCGTCCCTTGGAGTGGCCGGTGTTGGCCCATCGTGTAGAGGAGACATTATGAAGTGAAAGAAGACTTACTTGAAAGAGTTAACCCTGAACCCGCTCAACCCAGTAACAACAGTCTCGGTAAACGTGATCTTCAAGCTGGGGTTGTTCACCAGCACCGTCCCCAGCTGCACGGGGTCTAGTGGAGCTATGCCCAGCGCTGGGATACCCTGGGCGAACGTTGGGCCGGCCAGGGCGATGGACTTCTCGATGCAGCTGTTCAGGTTCGGGTCTGATGCTGAGCAGGGGTGGATGAAGGACGCTGTAACAAGAATTGTGAGGTGGCGTTAGCTTCATCTTAAGGCTCCAGTACACAGTGTCAAGAATGGTCCATGACAGGCCATAGCCTTTGGTGTACAATGGCGGACGTCTGGCCATCGTAGCTCGTTATCGGGAAGTTGTCGATTTTTTTGACACTTCAAATGAATCGTGGCGTTGCATTCACACAGTCGCTAATGGCAGTGGCTTGGCATGGCCCATAGTTAGCCACTGTGCACTGGGGCCTTTATGCCGTTCATTTAACTTGCCGCGTTTGTAATTTTGTACTATATTCAAAATTACTTTAGCAAACACATTCATATACATACACGTAGCTCAATTGGTTAAAGGCGATTGGACCGGTGTTCGAAACGTCGCAAATTCGAGTCATGTCGGAGGCGGTAAATTCTTCAAACGTATCATACGATATATACAATTCTAAATGAGTCTAGACTTCTAAATGACTAACATGTCATTTGACATTCGTAACACATATCATTTAATTCTTATAACGCTGCTGGATACAATTGACACTCCATCATGGGCTGCTAATGATCAAGCTTTGCATAGGCTAATTAGCCAGACTGAATGTAATTATAATTAAACATGTTGTGTGTAACGAATAGGTATAACATTTAGCTAATAAGGACCGTCTTGTTTGTGTAAATGTTTGAATTGACGTGCCATATTTGAAATGTGACGTAAGGTGTGTAACTGTGTAGATCCATTATTTACTTAGTTAACTTTGATTAAGAGTCCTGCGAACCAAAAAGGACGCTCGAAGCAAGGAAGCAAGGAAGGAAGGAAGGAGGAAGAAACGCTCTCATTTTAAAACGATTTGCTTAAATTAAGTTACTTAAGTACATGAAACTTGGCATGGACATTTACATAATGGCTCCTCTACACGATGGGCCAGCGTCGGCCACTCTAAGGGACGCATTTATGCGTCAAATTCAAATGTGTCCCTTGGAGTGGCCGGCCCTGGCCCATCGTGTAAAGGAGCCATAAATATATCTCTGTTACCTACTAATGTTCGTTGCTACGTAAGAAGTGTTATACAAAAAAAATGGTTGCGATATGGACGAATGGACGATAATTTTGCGTGATAACATCATAACAAAACATTACGACCGGTCTGGCCTTGGTATAGTAACCCTGCCTGCGAAGCCGATGGTCCTGGGTTGATGGGTTCGAATCCCAGTAAGGGCATTTATTTGTATGATGATACAGATATTTGTTCCTGAGTCATGGGTGTTTTCTATGTACCTATTTAAGTATTTGTATATTATATATATCGTTTCCTGAGTACCCACAACACAAGCCTTCTTGAGCTTACTGTGGGACTTAGTCAATCTGTGTAAGAATGTCCTATAATATTTATTTATTTATTTATTTATTACCTTTACATTACGTAACGTTACCATGGAGATCTGTCCACAACGTGACATTTTTTCGTGCATGCTGCATTATGCTATATGTTCATCGATTTGTACGACCAGACCAGCGGTGGAACAAAAATGGGTTTTGATAACATTAAACGTTATCACGTCAAAAATACCTACATGAAACGGTCTTTGAGAAAAACGCATTTAACCGATTTTCCAGACCGAAATGATCCCATAAGAGCTCCGCGAACAGTTTTGTGCGTAATTTCTAATGTAGAGTCAGACCAAGAATAGTCTGCAGCGGATTTGATAGCCCACGCAGTGAAAGTGTTATTTTATACGTCAAACTTCTATGAAATTATGACGTATAAATGACACTTGCACTGCGTGGGCTATCAAATCCGCTGCAGACTTTTTTTGGTCCGACTCTAATTTCAATTTATAGCAACGAAAACCAGTAGGAACCAGATATAATGTTACTTGAATGTCAAAATGTCAAATGTCATGTTATTTCAGAATGCGGTTGTAAAATGAGAGCGTACTTATCGATTTTATGACGGCGGCTAGGTTCATTCGACTCTTAATTCATGAAGATTAATTCAACAGAATTGTTGACGTCATTTATCACTTCGTGGTGTCAAATTCTTGGGCAAAAGTAAATTTTGACACGGACTATACGCAATAGGAGTAAACTTAGACAAGGACTGAGGCGAAGCTATACATTATGTACCTATGTAGGTGGTAGATATTTTTTGAAACACTTAAAAAAAGGACTCTTTATTGCTTTTGAGATGGGCCTGTTGGAGTTTTATTTGCTATCTACTCCAAGTTTGAAATTTGCACTCTTATTGGCACTCTTGGATTTGGAGGTACCTATAGTCGCACCAATAAAAGTCTGCAGCGGATTTGATAGCCCACGGAATGTAAGTGTTATTTATACGTCAGAATTTAGTTTGACGTTTAAAATTACACCTGCACCGCGTGGGCTATCAAAATCGCTACAGACTTTTTACGGTCTAACTCTACCTACAATTACAATGTAGATCCAATCTAACTCTACATGGCATTTGCATAGTGGGTAGTGATAGTGACCCTGCCTGCGAAGCCGAATGGTCCTGGATTCGAATACCGGCAAGAGCATTTATGTGTGTGTGATGATTGACGTTTCTTCAAACAAAAACGTCACTTTTGACACTGACACATCTAATCCATATCGTTTCTAGATCTATTAATTGCCGTATCTTAAAGTTCGAATCGGGCAGAAAGTGTGCAATTGGCGTCATAAATGTAATATTCTCTGAAAATATGACGCTTACAATGACGCTCCCATACTTTGCAACTAGTGCTTTAAGGCTAAATTTTAACGGCCCAGTTTTCCACGATCCTATTGTTCGTCCGTTTTCCTCGAGACCTCGCCACGAACCGGCCAAGGCTCGCGTCCATCTGTCATTTTAATCACTGCGCACACGCTGGCTGCATAGCAATACGGTTCATACAATTATGTATGGCCCTAGGTTATTCGTGGCCCTTTGCATGACAGAAAAATACCACCGCCTAGCCATGTTACCATCGTTTATGGAAAAAAAAACAAACGAATTAAGTTTCCTTACCTACGACTAACTAAACTATAAGGTACCTATTAACTAAAATACTTAACGAAACTTAGGACTAATGAAATGATCACGGTCACTTTTCGTTAAAAATTTGGACGAATGACTTGTCTATTGTGTTTTGCCGGTCCCAAATTGGGATACCGTCCTCCAATTGAGGGGGGACTTAAATCTTCTCTAGGCAGAGGTGGGTTGGAGCCAGTGTAGCTTTATTTGACGTTCATAAGCGCCTTGTAATGTACCTAATATAATATGCCTACTTGAATAATAAACTATCTTAATCTTTATTATTCAGCTCTGACGATAAATACGATGATACACTGAGGGCCGAAATATGAAATTTGATTAAACTAGTGACTTGAATTATAATGATGGCCTTTTCAGGAAATATTTTGACTATTAATGAATTCAAAACGAAAGAAACTAGGTAGTCTTTAAATTCGTCCTGTACATTTTGGTTAGAACAGTGCATCAGAAGCCATGCATCTATTGCAACAGAGAGATATACTGAACTAGGCTGGCATTGACCCCATGTTGGTTATCCTTGCGGGTTGCATAACACCTTAATGTTGACTGAGGTAAACTACTTCAAAGTGTTTGGCGTTTTGTAAGTCACGTAGCTATTAGTTACCTATAAGTTAGCGGTAATTTTGTAGGTACTTACATAAATATACGTAATGTAAAGTCAACTTATATTTAGATATGCATAGTGCTCAATAATACCTACCTATATAGCTCTACCTAAGGAAAATATAAATAAGTTCTCAAGAATTGGTCAGCTGCCGTATTCGAACTTCAAGATATCCACAAGAGACGACACGTACTAGATCCATTCTAGATACGTTATAGTTTAGATATCAACTATACAGGGTGATTCAGGAGACGTGAGCAGGACTAACACTGCGCATTTTGTAAATTATAAGCAACTGTTTCGTATCAGTATTAGTGAGATTAATGTTAATTTTCTACTCGTGTTGAAAAAAAAAAAATTATTTACGACATGCATGGTCACCCTAAAATGAGAATACTAAACTACCGATATTCTGTGTCAAATTGAATGTCATCACTGTCATCACAGTCTGGTTACTTTTGAAAACTCCTATCTCACTCAAGTTTGACAGTTTATTTTCTTCGTAATCAAAATGCTGTCATTACGGTTAAAGAGGTTTTATGTTTATTAAGTAGGTCTTGTAGGGTAACCATGATTGTAGAGAGTTAAATTTGCCCTCACCAAAAAGTTAAAAAATAGGAAAAAGTGTCGTTGTTTCACCTAAATACGACGGTGATCGATCAATTATCAGTAACTGAGTGTGCAGGATTAGTCCTGCTCACGTCTCATGAATCACCCTGTATATATAGTTCTCTTTTGCAGCGCAATTCGGGCAACCAATGTCACTTTTACGTTAGATAGAGTAAGATATCTATTAGATGTGAATTGGATCTCTACTACTAATTAAGTATAGCCAGCCTTTTATGAATGTAGTGTGATACCTTAGGGTATGGTGCTTTACGCACACTAGCGTCCCTTTCCCTCCCCCTGACGCAACCTCCCCCTTTTTGCATGAAATATGTCCCGGTTCACAGTTTTTTACATTTTTTGAGGAAAGTATACATTTTAGAAAAAAAGTGTCTATGAAAGAAATAATCCTTAATAAATTCTTAATAAATAAAAAAAAACCGGGCAAGTGCGAGTCAGACTCGCGCACGAAGGGTTCCGTACCATAAAGCAAAAAAAAAACTGAAAAAAATGCAAAAAGAAAACGGTCACCCATCCAAGTACTGACCACGCCCGACGTTGCTTAACTTTGGTCAAAAATCACGTTTGTTGTATGGGAGCCCCATTTAAATCTTTATTTTATTCTGTTTTTAGTATTTGTTGTTATAGCGGCAACAGAAATACATCATCTGTGAAAATTTCAACTGTCTAGCTATCACGGTTCGTGAGATACAGCCTGGTGACAGACGGACGGACGGACGGACGGACGGACGGACAGCGAAGTCTTAGTAATAGGGTCCCGTTTTACCCCTTGGGTACGGAACCCTAAAAATGGTTTAATAATTCCTTTCGCCTTCATTGCTTCTATGAGTTTTCTAGACTATTCGGTGTAGAAAAAACGCGATCGCATCCAGTCGGATCGAGTGGCGGGTTGCCTTTACGCGTTGTTGGTTTATTTAGCAACTCATGTTAATATCCTTGTGAAATTATTGCTACAGTTACCTGTTACTATCTGTCTGAATGTCTATAGTAACAGAATAACGGCTCGATTCGCGAAATTAATTAGAGATTAACTAGATACGATATAGTAAAGATATGTAACTTTCCACGGCAAAAGGTACCTTATGGCGGCTGGCGCCGCGATTCGGGAAATGAATTAGAGATTCACTAGACATGAAATAGTAAAGATATATTATCTTTATACTATATCGTATCTAGTTAATCTCTAATTCATTTCCCGAATCGCGCCGTAAGTAATCGTATTTCGTAGATACAATCGGATCCGTTGATACGCTCCAACCTACCTGAATGGAATCACCCGGCGATGGCAGATTGTCTTTGGTCTATATAAGATTGGTTGGAGGTTTTTTTGAATACCACATCGGTGGCAAATGAGCATACGGCCCGCCTGATGGTAAGCATTCACCGCCTATAGACGCATGCAACTGCAGAGGTGTCACATATAAAATAAATAAATAAATAAATAATAAATATTATAGGACATTCTTACACAGATTGACTAAGTCCACAGTAAGCTCAAGAAGGCTTGTGTTGTGGGGTACTCAGACAACGATATATATAATATACAAATACTTAAATACCCATGACTCAGGAACAAATATCTGTATCATCATACAAATAAATGCCCTTACTGGGATTCGAACCCAGGACCATCGGCTTCGCAGGCAGGGTCACTATCCACTAGGCCAGACCGGTCGTCAAACATATATAATTATATATGCGCGTTGCCTACCTCTTAAAAACCTGTACACTCCTTTTTTGAAGAACCCCATACTGTAGACCCTCGGGAAAACCTCGGAAGGGAGCTTATTTCACATGGGTTAATAACGGGGTTTGTTAATAATACTCTATGGCAATCTATGTGTGTAATTCCATTAACCACCCATTAACTCATCACCTCTTTCTCGAGACTCTTCTTCTACCTAGCGTTATCGAGACTCATATATAGAAAATGCCGATGGAAATATGTAGTCACGTGACTTTTCTTTTGGCGTTTGTCGATGTCTTCTCGAGTTACCGTGTTGATGTTGTTGTTGTTATGGAATTACACGCATGCGCGTTAACGTCACGACCTTGACCGGCGCGCGCCGGCCGGCACCCTGAGATATGCTGAGATTCACCCGTGAGATGAATAGAATTAAAAAAAAGTTGTAAGCCTCCGTAAATTCATACCGGGTGCTTTTGTTATCATATCGCTGACCAAATTCTGTGGGGTGAATACGTAGGTCTTGCTGAACCACTTTTATTATGGGGCCAAGCCAGAAATCGTGAAATAATGAACGAAGACATGCGAGAATCAACCAATAACATAATTATATAATTAACATAGCTTGTAATCCACATTTCTTCTCCTTCCGTTGGATTACTGCCAATGCTATTAGTCATAGTCATAGTCATATAGGTATTTAATAATATTTATCTACACACATGTCATTAGTGCTCTATAATACGTTCAGAAACCGTAGGAAATGACAAGCTTTATTACAATCAATTTTACTATGAGAACTTTCTTATCTGTGGTAGTAGGAAAATTTGTACTTTAATGTACATAACGTTATAGATTTTTGTAGGTTATGAGTTTAAATTTGGAACAGCAGTCAAAACTCAAGTAGGTCTCTATTCTAGTATCCATAGATATTAAAACAGTTATCGATACGAAACGTCAATTTAGTATGTTTTTTAAATATAAACCGCACGACATTTGATCTCGAGTGACATGAGAATAGGGACTTCATTCTTTTGTCTAAAATTTAAAAAAACTAAGGATGTGTGACATGCGTGAAAAAAGTTTTCATTCACCCCATTTGACGTACAGTTTATCTTTTAGTTAGTTTTAAGTATGTGTTTAGATAAAGTAGTGTATGTAACTGTACATAATTAGGCATTAAAACACTCGTGTGATCCTATTAAGAAACTCACTAACGTTCGTTTCTTAAACCCACACTCGTATTTTAATGCCTCTCATTATGTAGCAGTCACATAAACTACTATTATTCAAAAAACAATACTTACCAGTTGTTTGAAATACGATACGATTCCCGCACGTTTCAACTCCGCCGTACCGCCACTTGCACCATCCCACTATAGTCCATTTTTTTAGCATTAGAAAGAACTTCGCAGAAGTTCACTTGTGGTTCTAAATTTGGCACATTTAGCGGTAACAATTTGAAGTAAATTATATGTATTAACCATGCTACATTAGATAATTCAATAATTATTACCAATTAACGAGCCTGATAAAAACTGCACGCTTACTTCTGCGGAGTTCTTTCTAATGCTAAAAAAAATGAACTATAAAGCATGACTCAAGTCACGTTAGACCGGGCCGTGTCCGGGCCGGAGCTTCCGGCGCTTTGTTTTCTATGGAAAGCATCATGTGATCATCCGTCATCCGTCATAGAAAAGTAAGCGTCGGAAGCTCCGGCCCGGACACGGCGCGGTCGGCCCGATGATACCTTAACCCTGGGTTAACCGGTTAAACAGATAACCCAGTGTCAAGTTAACCTTGGGTTAGTGAATGGTGCAAGTGGCCCTTAGCAACTATTATATTTAATCTGTGCCTTTAGTAGAGCGCGGCGCGCTCGTTCTTTCTTCCGTGCCCTTAGTGGAGAGGCAGCCTTAGGACTTGAAAGGTACCTTTCACTGTCCTTCTCTGCAGAAAGTGTCCTGAATAATCCCGACTGATGAAAGTATTCCGCCTACCCGATACACGTACGAGTAACAACCGTGTAGTAACACTGGAAACGGACGTGTCGTAAGCAACTCCGGCGCATCCAACAGTAAAGGACGCACTAATACTTATACGTTTCCGATTTTTCTACCTATAATTTATTTCGAAGACAGGAGAACTAAGTCAACCAACTTATTTCATTCATTGCCATGGTTTAGGGAATGGGGTTGGCCGGTAGAAGTATTTAACAGATGGCGCCATCGTAGGATTTAGCAATCCTACGAATAGTGTAAAAATAATTCTTGTTTATTTATTTAAATTTTATGGCCTTGCCCTAAAGCCAAATCCCACATAACAAATCTAGAAACAGGGGAAATCTATGTTGATGCCATCAAATAAAAAAAACTTTTAATGACAGTTGACAATAACCTCATTCTGGGTCGCCATAGGCAGGCCGTTCATATTCAAACACTGGAGTCTAAAATCTAAATGGTCGCGTAACGTGTGACTTCAAAGGAGTTTCCTTCCGCTCCGGATGTGGAATAAACTTCCTGTCGAGGTTCTCTCGAGGGATCTTTAAAACAGAGGGCCTACCGCGAAAAACGAAAATGGAAATTTCGATATCTGCCTCTCTACCGCCGCTTTCACGCCAACGTCCGTAGGCTATGGAAACGGCTTACTATCTATCTATCAGTGGGAATAGAGTTTTATTGATGCCCCTGCCTGCACGTGTTTTGCTTTTAAATTTAATTTAGTCAGTAGCTAAACAAAAATATCTACTTATACTGTCTTTTATTAAACTTTTTCATATATAACTTAAAAATCCCGTCACCAGAAAAAAAGGGTTTTTTTAAAATCCTGTCGTCCTTTTAAAAAATTAAATAAAGACAACTCACGCAGCGTATCCGCCCGAACTCCCGCCAAACAACAAACCGCTATCAAAAACGCGCGCATCTTGAATGTTGACACTTTGATTTTTTAAATCGCGGCAAAGACCGACCTCGTCGCATTCAGCCTTCCAACTGCAACGATTTAAGGTCGCGGAGTCTTTTATATGTTGTGTAACTAGTCGCACGTAAATATTACCACAGTTTTATTTGGTCTTCACTCACATAGGATTTCTGTGGACCAAGGTGTCTAAATTAGTTGGTGTTTGTGAAGTTTGTTAGATGATAATAATTGAGTTGTCCTGTAAGTTCAGGGGTTCGTGGAAAAAATAGTACTTCAATTCTATTTTGCATGCAATTATTTTCTTTGAAAATAAGCAGTTTCGATTTATTCACAGTGTTAGTGATGGTGCTTGCCATAACTATTCCAAATTTCAGGTACCTACATCAAACGGTCTTTGAGAAAAACGCATTTAACCGATTTGCAAGACCGAAGTGATCCCATAAGAGCACCGTGAACAAAGTTTTGAACGGTGCTCTAAAAAATCCAAGCTTATACCAAGTTTGAAAAGGTGACGCATTTTAAAACAATACTCTGCTTAACCATAATAGTCTCTATCAAATCAGATCACATAATTTTTTTCTACGATATTGTAAACATTCTCCTTTTTCTCAAAAATATTATGATAACACTTCCACAGGCTGTGCTATCAAACGGTGCACGGAGTTAGCTTGGAGCCATGGACTATCTTATTTATGGGTCATAACTCATATGGAGGGCTGGCACACGAACTGTCTTCTTGTACATAGGATGTAGGTACCAAAGTTATTTGGTACGAGCTGGGGTTTGAACCCGCGACCTCCGGATTGAAAGTCGCACGCTCTTACCGCTAGGCCACCAGCGCTTCAGCCCAGAACATTATCATTCATCAATCATCATCATCATCATCATCATCATCATTGTTTGGTTCATAGAGGTACAATAACATAGAGACGACACGGGGGGAGGGGCCAAACGACCGAACGACTTATGCAAATTGTTGCACTTATGGAAATTTCAGTAGGAGTAGCAGAGAAAGCGGTATTATTGCTTGTCCTTGTCACAGTCTCACTTTTTGTTTGTTCCCCACCAAAAATTTTGTATGGTTTATGGTGGACAACAAATAACTCGACCGAATTACGTAGATTGTTTTTGGTATGTTGTCAGAAATGTTAAAACGTGTTTTTAATATTGTCGCTTTGCGTATGTTTTGTCCCTCACGGAGGCACGCGTATAGCTCGTCTATGTAATACTAGCGGGCGCAGCACGGTTCCATTTTTATCGGCTATCACTATGCGCGTCCCTTTCGCACTCACATACTTGTTAGAACGTGACAGGCATGGTGACAAGGGATAAAAACGCCACCGTGCTACGCCGCTAGGTCTATGTCAATCATCAATTTTGTTTGGATAGTCCTAGCGCCTACTCTTTTCAAAGAGCAATTTATTATTGTAAGTTAGTGAAGTTAATGTATTGGAAGGCATTGGCAGCTTAATAGTGAAAAATATACTTTACACTTACGAGTAACGAAAACGGATAACTTTATAGACATTTTTATACATCCTAGCCAGCCTTCTCCGAACTTTTTAATAAGTACATTTTTTTTAAGACATACTCTGAAATTACAACTATGTACAGAAAAGAGTATCTACTCTTTTGTGGATCAGAATTCAGATAGATATATAATAGATATAGGTATAGATATTTTTATCCATCAAATATCATCGCACGGCAATAGAAAAATAAAAACCGGGCAAGTGCGAGTCGGACTCGCGCACGAAGGGTTCCGTACCATAAAGCAAAAAAAAAACGGAAAAAAATGCAAAAAGAAAACGGTCACCCGTCCAAGTACTGACCACGCCCGACGTTGCTTAACTTTGGTCAAAAATCACGTTTGCTAGGGAGCCCCACTTAAATCTTTATTTTATTCTGTTTTTAGTATTTGTTGTTATAGCGGCAACAGAAATACATCATCTGTGAAAATTTCAACTGTCTAGCTATCACGGTTCGTGAGATACAGCCTGGTGACAGACAGACGGACGGACGGACGGACGAACGGACGGACAGCGAAGTCTTAGTAATAGGGTCCCGTTTTACCCTTTGGGTACGGAACCCTAAAAAACTGGTCATCACGTGACAAGAAATTCGGCCTATTTATAGAAAATTGCTCCAAAAATGAAATACATAATATGTTAACATAGTACAGTCATCAGCAATAGTATATTACACAATTAGGGCCGCAAAAATATGTGACACGTTCTTATTTGGAGCACAATAAGAGCGCGTCATATATTTTTGCGGCCCTAGTTGTGTAATATACTATTGCTGATGACTGTACCTACACCCCTCCTGTTACTCGTTCTTTTTCATATTTGTGAGCAATAAAGAATAATATTTATTATGTATTGTATTGTATTTTACACCCATACATAGTAGATTTTAGATCAGTTAGATCACAAGGCAAACCTTGGACGTTGGACGTAGATCATACAATACTAATAGTACCTACTACCTACTTAGGTATTAGTTTCTGCCCGCGACTTCGACAGCGTGGGGTGATGATGATGATTGATGAAAAAAAACCGGGCAAGTGCGAGTCGGACTCGCGCACGAAGGGTTCCGTACCATAAAGCAAAAAAAAAACGGAAAAAAATGCAAAAAGAAAACGGTCACCCATCCAAGTACTGACCACGCCCGACGTTGCTTAACTTTGGTCAAAAATCACGTTTGCTGTATGGGAGCCCCACTTAAGTCTTTATTTTATTCTGTTTTTAGTATTTGTTGTTATAGCGGCAACAGAAATACATCATCTGTGAAAATTTCAACTGTCTAGCTATCACGGTTCGTAAGATACAGCCTGGTGACAGACGGACGGACGGACGGACGGCGAAGTCTTAGTAATAGGGTCCCGTTTTACCCTTTGGGTACGGAACCCTAATTATCCTAATGTCCTTGGTCCTCAAATTATATTCATAGCAAATATCATCTAAATCGGTTTAGCGGTTTAATAAACGAATACAATTTCTAAGTAAATGTATGCCCATCCCCCTCCCCTTGACAACTTTTCAGCATTAGTTAAGGTGCCCACAGCCCACAGATCGACGCTTATCATGAATAGTGACACAAAACGAAAATGAAATGCCATTCGACTTTAAATCTTACCAGTAAAAGATAGAATATTAAATGCAATAGCATTTCATTTTTAGTTGTACCACTGTTCATAATAAGCAACGAGATTACCAATACCAATGCATTTATTTGTGTGATGAGTTCCTGATTCACGGGTGTTTTCTGAATGAAGTAAGTACCTACTCGTTTGCTAATACATACCTAACTAGCATAATATTTTAAGGATTTGATCGCCTTTGTACAGTCGCCATCAGATATATCGGAGCGGCCAAGGTGTTCAGAATATCTGAACACGCACTCTAACGCCTTGACAATAGAGGCGTGCTTAGATATTTGTGAGCACCTTGGTCGCTCCGATATATCTGATGGCGACTGTACATATAGGTACTTACATCTTTAACTTGTTTTGCCTTTTTTGTGTAGGTTCTTGTTTAAGTGCATATATACATACATTTAAATAATAAAATCTATTAATTAGTGTTTGTAAAAAGACCTTTGATGCACTGTCCTCTAGATGTGTTTTGATTATGTCAATGCATAAAATATACCGGGTGTGGCCTGTAACACGAGCAAATTATTAAAATATACGTTGTAGGTACTCCTCAAACGGTGACAATTTTGTTCAAAAACTTTAAAAAATTATGAAGTATTTAGACTCCCTATTTTTCATACAAAATAAATACCTATTATCTTCAATGGACTCCATCGCCACGCCATATTATTGTGATTGACGTTGCTTGTCATGCCTTAAACATAACAAAATTCGCAATACATTGCGTCTTAGAATAAACTTTAAAGTGTATCAATAATCACACTACAAGTTATTTTTAAAAGTCGCTGAAGAAATGTTGGTCAGTATGAGGAGTACAGCCTACAGTTTAATTTTTTGCACATATTACAGGCCACACCCGGTATATACGTATAAGGGTCAATTTTTGAAGAGGGTGTTTTTTCGACATTTGTATGGCAATTTTTTATTTTTGAAAAATCTGATTTATAATCATCGTTTTAGGAAGGGTTCTTAACAACAAAAAATATACTGTAGGAGGCACCTCTGTACTTTTTATAGTTAGCTAGATATGGACGTTTAAAGATCGACATTTGTATGACACTATTTAGCCATTTGTAAGGCGCTTTTGACATGTATACGGCATTTTTTCGACATTATATGGCAGTATCAACGTATATGCCACTATTTATTATTTTTGTTGCATTTATAAGACCCTGACGACATATGTATAACACCTTCTCGACATCTGTATGGCACTATGTCGACATTTGTATGCCACAATCGACACTTATACGGTCAAAATAGCCGTATAAATGTCGCCATACAAATGTTGCGACATGTCGCCAATAATATTTTTTAGCGATATTTCCTACACAATACAACAGATTCACTTATTTATTTTACTATATATTTTAACACTATGTTTGCAACTATTATTATAAAAGAAATATTTTTATTCCAACTATGTACCAACGTATTCAGCGTCCATACAAATGTCGTTGTAGTCGTACCAAAATATATCGAAAGAGATTTTGATCTGTTTTTAAATAAATTAAACTGTTTCCGGGTTTACATTTGATGTCAATCAATGCCCAACTAACCGCACTATTGCGTTGTAAATTTAATCTAACCGTTATTCAATAGACAAAGAAGATTATAGAGGGTATATTTAAGTCATAACAAAACAGGTGCCGCGCGGGACAGCGATAAAAAGGCTTCCCTTGTTTTATTAAATAACGCATTAATTTATCAATATGATCAAATCAATTCTCTAGAAAATGTTCTTTATAGAAATACAAAGTTGTTTATAATACGTTGCCTACATCCAAAGTTATGATTTTTTTTATTGCGCGATGCCGCCACTGGGACACGCGAAAAACGGCAAATTTCGCCGTTTTTGGAACTTCAAATGCGATTTTGTCAGGACCAAATAATATTTTTGGTACAGTTGTGCATGATTTTTAAAGCTTATAATACACTGAATGAAAATATATACATACCCAGTCTTTTAGTCCTATGGACTTCGAGTTTTAGCCGTGGGACAGCAAAAAATGCCTATTTGAAAATTGACCCATAATATGATAAGTCATTCAATAATATGAGAAAAAACATCCTAGTGTTGTCATGTTAGTGATGTGCCGAATTAATATTAATTTCTGGCAATATTCCGGTAAAAAATATTGCCAAAAAATTCTAATGTCAACGGCTATAGGGCTCGTAATATAGTGCCCTAGGTTAATAGTAATAGTTTCATTACCCCATTTATAGAAATTGAATACTGAAGGGTTTGGTCACTTTTCTGCAGTAAACAACATCTAGGTATATCAGCTTATAATAGCGATGACCAAAACAAATAAGACCCCTAGAAAAAGAAACAGGATCTTATTTGTAGTTGTGTATCTTTCAGTTGACGTATTCTCGTTAAATGAATCAACTAAGAGGCCAATTGGAACGTAGACTGACATCAGAATGATATCTGAATAATATCATTTGCTTATCGTGCATTTCGCTTGTACTTGTCCGTACGTATATCGGCGCGAGCGAGACGCGCGACAGCTAAATAACATCATTCAGATATAATTTAGATGTCAGTGTACGCCCAAATTGGCCTGTAGGGTCAACAATAGGATCATATACAAGAGGCAACGCGTGACATGAAGCTGTTAAATCATCCTCCAATAGATGCAACAAATTGTATGTATGTATGTAAACAAACACTGTATTGTACATAAGGCAGGTTAAATTACAACGAAACAAAATATATATAATGTACAAAGACGAACTTATCCCTGTAAGGGATCTCTTCCAGATTATAATCGATACAATAGGATATATTTTATCATGTACATTGTAAAGTCAGCATCACTATAGGTTATATTTTATCCTGTATATTGTATAGTCAGCATTACTATAATAGCGGATGTAACAAACGCGCCAAAAGTATCTGCCACCGTCGAATACTATCCCAAATAAAAATTTACCTAGGTATCTACATATGGTATGCATTTGGTATCTTGCCAGTGCCAATCCATATGGAAGCCGCTAGAGATCTGATTGTCACTGTGACATTTGTGACAAGGTATATGAAAATGGTATACAGAATTCAAATTTTTCGGCAGTACCTGCGAAATTAATATAAGTCGATAAGTCGTTAATTCAAATAATGAAGCGTCTTTTGTCTACTATAAAAAATATAGGGCTATCTTTCATAAATCGTCACAGTAAGCTGAATTAGGCTTGTGTTGTGGGTAGTGGGTACTAGACGACGTCATATATATATAATAAATAGTTAAAAAAACTTATACAGTGATATAAAAAGAAAATATAAACCCACAAATAATTGCTTATACCGGTATTCGAGCCCAGGACCTGCTGCACACATTTAGCTGTGTTCCCATTTGTCCCCGCCCCACGTGACTGTAGCCATACATGAGGCAGTGACAAATAGGAATACACCGGTGGGCAGGGACTAATATCGACTTTGTTAGGAGACCCTCCCACGCTTCAATTCTAATGATAAATTCATGATTAGTTTTTTTTATTATGACTAAAATTGATAATATACTTTGACCGCTAGCTCTGACGACACTTATTACTAGATACCTACGTTATAGTTTAGATATCAACTAGTTCTCTTTTACAGCGCAATTCGGGCAACCAATGTCACTTTTACGTTAGATAGAGTAAGATATCTATTAGATGTGAATTGGATCTCTAAGTCATATCCAGTGGAAATTATTCAAGAGTATCTCCAGAATCGCGCAAATGTCAAATTTGACAGGTTCGATCTTAAACATATCGTTATCGTATCTTGGTGATGTCTAAAAGATTTCTAATAGATATCTATTTCAAAATCCGAATCGGGCCCTGAGTCTAAAGATCGTCTCGTTACACCTATAATGACAGTAGTTAGCGCCGTATAAAAGCGGCGGCGCGCGCGCAGCCTCCTCGACATTGTTTACTCGAGACGTATCGTTAAGGTGTTAGGCGAAAATAAATCATGAAGTTCCTGATCGTGGTTTGTGTATTGGTGTGTGGTGCGAGTGCTAATGTTGGTAAGATACAATACAAATAACTACAAAATGTATTTATTATGGTACGGTCAGCAAAGAAAGTGGTCTACCACTTTTCGACTCTATTAATCAGATGATAGAGTCGAAAAGTGGCTGACTGTACCTATGTTAATTTAAAAAATATGACATAATATCATATCAGTTCGATATGATCTAGAATTCTAGTTATTACGCTGCATATTTTCAAATAATTCAAATTAATAATAGGAAATTCTGATTTTTGCTAATAATATAGTGGATTAAAAATAAATGCCCCCTATGTTTTATTTGATGATGATGATGATGAGTTTTGTTTGTGTATACACCTAGTTTTAATTGTACCAAAATTGCAAAATTATAAGGAATTTAATGTCATCATACGACACAGTTAATTAGATAAACTCCGTCAAGCCATTTCAGTCAGTACAATAGAGCGGCAAATTTAAAAAATATTTTTCTGCTGACCATTTTGACATTTTCGTAAAGGGGCCATAGAATCCAAATAAGGGTCCATTGTGATTTTTGAAGTTCAGTGCAATACCAACAAGTGCTCAATACGATATTACGAGAGCTAAAAATAGGTACGACATATCAAAAAACTCCTCATGTCTAGTCTTAATACTATTAAGGGCTTGTGTACAAATCACGCGAGGTTCGATAGGGGGTGGGGGGGGTTACGAAAAAATCACGATAGATCACGTTGGGGGAGGGGGGGTATAAGGAAACCTCACGTGTATTTTTCGACAGTGAACGAAACTATGAAAAAAACACCTACCACATCACATGAGTAGATACTTTTTCTCGGTTTCGTGAAACAAAAGTCTTCACACTGCACTTCAAAATAGCGAGTCTATTTAACGAAAATATAAAAATATTTTTTTCTATATACGATGCAATTTTTCTTAAAATTAGGTCGAATGAAAAAAATCCAAAAAATACAAGTGAGGTTGTGTGGGGGGAGGGGGGGTAGCGAAAAACCTCACCAAATATCACCAGGGGGAAGGGGGGGGGGTCAAAAAGTAGCCGAAAACACCTCGCGTGATTTGTGCACAACCCCTAAACTAAAAATATTGTAAGTATATAACAGAACCACTCTTAACTGTCCATCGGTGGACCTTATGCCATTTGTAATAAGGTTTACGAACTGTCAGTTAACAGTGTGGGCGATGGTACATATTAACGTTAATTTATGCGCCATAACTGCAAATGTTCCGCGGAGATGCTCTCAGAACAATAAAACTATAAAAAACTATAAACTTGTCAACTCCATAACTGACATTCCTGATTGTTTACAATTATTAGGTAATTAAAAAATATCCTCACTAATGGTTATAGTGCTATAAATTTACACAATATATAATTGTGTACAGTCGACGTCAAAGATATGTTTACATTTTTCGCCTTATTACAAAGGAGTAAGGTGCAAAAGTGTAAACATATCTTTGACATCGACTGTACAGTTAACTCAGTTTTAAACTTCCACTGGTGTATTCAATAGTCGTCAATATATAGTCCGTTTAGAGGCAAAATATCAATAAAATCAATTTTAATGTTTTTTAATTGTATTTATGAAATCTATTTTAAACCATAACACACAAAGTAATAAAAGACTAAGACTTTTTAAAGTCGGATAAAATAGGTAACTCAAATTAAATAGGTACCTAAATACATATGACTATATTAGGTAGGTAGTGTTAAAGTAGAGCATACACACATCTACATTTGAATTAACTCATAACAGCCGCCATCTTAAATTAAGTTACATCTTAAATTTTTGCAAAAAAAAAACAAGACAATAGGTGGAAAACTCCTACAGGCATTGCATCACTAAACTACCTATTTACATTAATCAGCAAAGAATGAAGAAAGCCTTCAGTAAGTATTACAGTTATTGCCAATACCTGTTCGTCTGTTGAGGTCATTGTTAATAGGTCACCATTGGTTAGTCTGGAATGTTCATTATTGTGACCGTTGGCAATATTGTATTTCCCGGGAATATTCCTTTCGGCAATATTTCCGAGAAACTGTAACTTCCTTATGATTTTGGCAAATTAACGACAGTATGATGTATGATCACATCTGTTTGTTTTCTATGATAATGCCATGCATGTCACAGGTGTAAACATGTAAAGTACATATAAACGAGTCATTCGGAAATAATCCTTAAAGTACTGCAACGCAGGGTTATAAGTCAGTAAGATGTTTCGTCTTAATGGTAACATTCCATTTCTAACCGCAGCTGCACTCTCGGTACTGAACGCGTTGCTGTCATTGTCAATTTTCATTCTAAAATGAACAGTAGGTAATGCAGCTGTCGTTGGAAATGGACTGTCACCTTAAAGAAATACTTTGGCATCCTTAACCTTTAATTTAGGAAATTCGGACGAATTACCACGTTTAATTGCCAATGAGATCAACAATTGACATCTCTCTTCTCATAATTAATGCCTTTCATCACAAATTTTGCAAGAATTATCTGTTTTCTGCTTTCATATCCAAACGTCCCGACCCCCACGACTCTTCTCTTTCTGCGCACACTATAGATTTGATTTGTCAGCAGAAAAAAAAATTGAGAGATCAGAAATGTCACTGTTGATAGCAGACAGATCAAATCTACGCCGCGGACCATTTATACTTTATAAATTTGGTCAAATGCATGTCAGTGGTTCTTAGTTAAAGGGCTGCACTCACCTTACAACAAATCGCATCCAATTTTTGATACATTTCGGCGTTGATTTGAATTTATTACACCTAATTAGTCGGTAATGTATCGATTTGCTTACGTAGCTTGCAAGGTCCGTGGAGCTCTTAAGCAGCCTTGTCATATTTTTGAGTTTTGCTATAAATTCTAGCTTTAACATTGATATAAAGTTTATGTGTAGGTATGTAAAACGTAAGCTAAAACGTTCTTGAGAATACTCGTAATGATCTTAGATAAGCCGACCCAGATTTAAGAAAAGGACTATAATAAGGATAATGATGTAATTTTGTGCCAGTGTCCGTCCAGTTAGTATTATTCGTTTACTTAGTCTATTGCACAGGAAATAAATTACAAACGGCGCACTTGATGCGCAAAGGCATTCTCTACCATTCAACCATCGGGCTAAATAGAGACATAAAAATGGGGCAAGGAGGAAAATAAAGAGATATTTATTAAATACTAGCGACTCGCCGTGTTAACAAATAATACACCTAAACCCTCCTCAAGAATCACTCTATTGACGGGTGAAAACCGCATAAAAAACTTCTGTAGTTTTTGAGTTTATCGGGAACAAACACACAAACAGACAGACGCGGCAGGCGGGGGACTATGTTTTATAATGTGTAGTGAAGAACTATCTAAAACAAGTGAATAACCTGAAAAAAATACATTAAAAATACTGGAATTTAAACCATTACTATCCTTCTACATAATTCATACATACTCAATAATATAATTATATTGATGGACGCTACTCGAACTCTCGATAATTCAAACTCTTTCTTCCAGCACCCTTCCTGACAGCTTGCAAGGCATCAGACGCAGCCTGCCTGCTAGCCTCAGCCAGGAAGGCGATCCCCTTCGTCACGGCCGGGGTCCCAGAGCTGGGTCTGCAGCCCCTGGATCCCATGACCATCGACAAAGCGGGATCGCGAGAGGCTGGTCTCGAACTTGACATGAGAGACACCACTGTTAAAGGGCTGAAGAACTGCGATGTTCCCAATTTCAAGTAAGTTTTTTTTAAGTTGTACGCAGAAATCGCGAAGCGTCTGGTTGACGTAACTGGTGACCGAAGAGCTGGCGGCTACCTCGCACAACGTATCAGTATTGCGATACAGCGGGAAAATGCCGCCAGCATCCTTGGTAATGCCTCAGGGGCCTATTTTGAGATTTAAGCTAGTTATTAATTTCGTTTAGTTGTATCACTGTATATATATTATATGTAAATAAATGATTTATAATGTTTTTTTTAAAGTTTAATCATAATTTATTGTGAACCAATATAGCTACACCAAACTTACAATAAAAAGTAACCTAAAATTAAAACTACCTACAAAACTAAACGCTCGCTTAACGAATAAGCGTTGCGATCCAGCGAGGAAATGCTGCCAGCATCCTTGGCACTATGCCCCTCTTTAGATATAGATTCTTAGGTATTTTTTTTAGGTTAGTTTTATTTAGCTGCAAAATTTTATGGGGTTATTTATTGCAGCTCGGCGTACAGTCAAAGGAATATAATTTCTATTCAGTGACAATCAAGATGACAGCCGCTAGGGATCTTATAATATTGCTAACTCACAGTTCTCACAGTTAAGGACGACACGCTAGAACAGTCCGGGTCCGGGTCGAGGAGTCCGAAACTTTATTTTCTATGATGGGTGATCGGAGATCACGTGATGGTTTTTATAGAAAATGAAGTGTCGGATGCCTCGGCCCGGACCTGGGCCGTTCTAGCGTGAGTCATCCTTTAACTGACAATTCGTAAAAGTGTAAAATCTACGGTGGTTACTAAGCACAATAAGTACTAATACGTTTTGTCCAATCTTTGTATTGTAATAAAGTTACTGTCGATGCTGACAACATTATAGTTACAACGAGATCAACAACTTTCCTTCTTTTGCATAAAATAGGTAGTTGTTTACGATACGACTGCGGAAAAGAGGAAATTCGAAACGAGTGGAAGTACTTACAACGTTTTACAGTACATATGGCCCTTTAAACTTTTGACATACGCACAAAAAGTGCTATTAAACGCACTAGTGCGGGAAAATAGGACCATATGTACTGTAAAACATTTTTCAGAAAATTTCCTGTTTGGGAATGTTGCAAAATGACTCTAAAAGGAAAATTATCTGATATCAGAGCAGGAAAAAGCAGAAAAATAATTCAGTACTATTAATAACTCATGAAACGGATCTTATAATTTTATGCCAAAGGTTATTTTTTAATAATACTCGATTAGCAGCAGGTGTCATGACTTTTATACTTATCTTAATATACAGTATTAGTTACACTAATTATCTGTATGACATTACATAGATCCTAGGTAATTGTTATAGCGTGTACAGGCCCTTAAGGAAAATGTTTCTTAAATTGGTCTACTACCCAATGACAGTGCTTTAATAGTTATGCAATAATGACGTTACGAGGATGCTTGGTGTAAATTGGGTATAAAAAACCGGGCAAGTGCGAGTCGGACTCGCGCACGAAGGGTTCCGTACCATAATGCAAAAAAAAAAACAACGGTCACCCATCCAAGTACTGACCACTCCCGACGTTGCTTAACTTTGGTCAAAAATCACGTTTGTTGTATGGGAGCTCCATTTAAATCTTTATTTTATTCTGTTTTTAGTATTTGTTGTTATAGCGGCAACAGAAATACATTATCTGTGAAAATTTCAACTGTCTAGCTATCACGGTTCGTGAGATACAGCCTGGTGACAGACGGACGGACAGCGAAGTCTTAGTAATAGGGTCCCGTTTTACCCTTTGGGTACGGAACCCTAAAAATGGCAGGATTATAATGGCAGCTGTTTCTTATTATGCCTCAATTATACTTTATTGCTGTAACCAGTTCCGTGTATTGTTATTAAGTACTTAGCCTTTTTCTATTTCATCCTAGATGGACGAGAGCTAATAATAATAGTCATGGGAACTCAGTACTTTGAAAAAAAAAAACAATTGTGGCGGTGATTTCGAAAATGAAGAGTAAATGGCCCCGAATACAAAGAACCAGGTGAAAAGACAAGGAAAATAAAAGTGTTATGTTTAACGCCAAACTTCTATGAAATTATGAAGTTTAAAATACAAAAAACACTTGCAGTCTGTCTATCACTGCTAAGTTCACAGAGAGAGGCCATGGTTGAGCGAATGAACTTGACCCTTAGTCTCGTTTCCCAGTGGGGTGATGACAATCTGGTCACGTTCAATGCCTCCAAAACGCAGACGTGTCTATTTTCCGCAAAACGGAGTCCATTCGACCTGACTCCTTCTTTCCGGGGTGCATCTGTACCTATTGCCGACAGTCTGGAACTCCTCGGCATGGAGCTGAGTTCAGTCCTCAGCTTCGGCAGCTTCATTGAGTCTAAAGCTCAAACTGCGGCCAGAAAGCTGGGCGTCCTAAATAAGGTGAAGCGATACTTCACACCTGGACAGCTTCTAACACTTTACAAAGCTCAAGTCCGGTCGTGTATGGAGTATTGCAGCCACCTGTGGGATGGCTCAGCTAAATACCAACTCGCCGCTTTGGACTCAGTGGAGCGCAGAGCCAGGAGGATGATTGGCGACAAGAAGCTAACGGCTAAGCTTCAGTCTTTGGCCCATCGGCGGAAAGTCGCCAGCCTGTCGGTATTCTACAGGCTGCACTTCGGGGAGTGTGCCCAAGAGCTACACGAGCTTATACCACCGTCCCCATTCTACCATCGGACTTTTAGACGCACGGCCGGTTTCCATCCTTACATGGTAGATATTCCACCAATTCGCACGAAGCGCTTTGCTTCTACTTTCCTTATGCGAACTGCCAAGGAATGGAATTCCCTGCCGGCGTCTATATTTCCGTGTTCTTATAACCCGGCAACCTTCAAATCAAGAGTGAACAGGCACCTTCTGGGCGAGCTCGCTCCATCGTAGGCCACGTCTACGCCTCGGCTAGTCTGTGGCCATGAGTAAGCCCATTCATAATAAAAAAAAAAAAAAAAAAAGTTAGCTTGGTCTGACTGTAGACTAATCTAAGTTATATTTTTTTGAAACATTTTAGGAATTAGTTGTAACATATTGTCATAATTACTAGAGAGCAGTACCGAAATAAACTATTGGTCCCAAAATGTAATCTAGAAATGTATAAAAATAGCCCACACTACAACTGTATAGTCATTACTAATATAATTCCATATTCCATTAAACAAGAACCTCGATATGCAGTATTTAAAAACAAGCTATAAAAATTATTAATTGAAAAATGTTATTACTCTGTAAAGGATTTTATTAACGATGACAATTTATTATAAACCTAATTTAATCATAAAATTGTATTTAGAGTATAATTTGACTTTGAAAATTATTAGAATTAATTTATTTTGATTGTATGAAATTATATTTGTTTTAACTTAATTGACTCGAATTTAATTAAATTGATTTTATTATTTTTAATTAGCATTATTTGTAATTTTATCCAATTTATTTTATTTTGTTTTATTGTTTTAATTTAAATTATTTGTTTTTAATTAAATCGAATTTGTTTTAACCTAATTTAATTAGTTTTAAGTACTTATGTTGTGTGCCCTAGCAGGGCGTCATGGACTGACTTTATTTAATTATTTACACCTGTTTGCGTTTATGTACATGATTATACAATGAATAAATGAAATAAATGAAATAATTATTAGGGACTTGCCATTTTCGTAAGGCCCAGTCTAATAAGAAAAAAAAACAAAATTTGCCAGTGTATTTGAACCTATAGTGTAGGAAATAGAGTTGCTTTTGATTGTTTTTAGGGTTCCGTACCCAAAGGGTAAAACGGGACCCTATTACTAAGACTTCGCTGTCCGTCCGTCCGTCCGTCCGTCCGTCCGTCCGTCCGTCCGTCTGTCACCAGGCTGTATCTCACGAACCGTGATAGCTAGACAGTTGAAATTTTCACAGATGATGTATTTCTGTTGCCGCTATAACAACAAATACTAAAAACAGAATAAAATAAAGATTTAAATGGGGCTCCCATACAACAAACGTGATTTTTGACCAAAGTTAAGCAACGTCGGGAGTGGTTAGTACTTGGATGGGTGACCGTTTTTTTTTTGCTTTTTTTTTGTTTTATTTTTGCATTATGGTCCGGAACCCTTCGTGCGCGAGTCCGACTCGCACTTGTCCGGTTTTTTTTAATTGAACGGGTTAAAACAATTGCTTCTAAGGATTCTAATTGTTTGATTGAAAATGATTTAAATTTCATCGAAATTAATATAAATAAATACTATAGGTGGGCCCGTGACTAGGATATTTCTAACAGAATGATAATTTCTAATTATGTACATGTGTTGTCACCATAAATTAACAAAAGGAAATGATTAAAATAAATGTTTAATTTAAGAATGAAACCTTGACGATCGTTAAATTATCAGTACCAATAAAATGTATTTCTTTATTTTTTCATATAGTTATACGATCAAAAAAAATGAACGTTTTAAAACAGTTGGCAATATTGCCGAAATGGTGACGAAGTCGGTGCAGCACTAGTCATATCAACCTGTTAGTCTAATCCACGCGATAAAACAACTGTCAAATTTTAATACCGCGGGATAGAAAGTGACGGATCCCGTTTTATCGCGCTGTCATGTAGACAAAAATCCATCATATCCGTTCAGTACAAAAATGTTGTCTTATTTTTATTATTCTAATTAAAAGGGGAATATTTATTAATATAAATTACTAAAATACATAAACAGGAATATAAAACTAAAAATTAACTACAATTACAATAACTAAAAGCAACAATCCTAATTAAATGGTTTAAAACGGATTCATTTCAACAATTATAGAACGATTATAAATATTTTGGGTTTTTTATTACTGACTCAATCTATATTAGTTTTGATTACATCCGTTAAATGTTCCTCTATTCTGGTTAAATTAACGTTACCACAAAATCTTCATCAAAGGATTTAATATAGATGCGGTTATAATTGGAATTTAATAATCTCGCTCGTTAGGGTTAACACATGAAATGGACAAAATTAGGTACAACCGGTTTTTGTATACCGTCACGATTAAATTAGAAAAATCTGCAAATTCCGGGGGGAAGGCCCATTAAAGTGTAGTTTGAAGGTAGATTAGTATAGAAAAAACCGGGCAAGTGCGAGTCGGACTCGCGCACGAAGGGTTCCGTACCATAATGCAAAAAAAAAAACAAAAAAAAGCAAAAAATAAAACGGTCACCCATCCAAGTACTGACCACTCCCGACGTTGCTTAACTTTGGTAAAAAATCACGTTTGTTGTATGGGAGCCCCATTTAAATCTTTATTTTATTCTGTTTTTAGTATTTGTTGTTATAGCGGCAACAGAAATACATCATCTGTGAAAATTTCAACTGTCTATCACGGTTCGTGAGATACAGCCTGGTGACAGACGGACGGACGGACAGCGAAGTCTTAGTAATAGGGTCCCGTTTTACCCTTTGGGTACGGAACCCTAAAAAGTAACGCGCGCGTAAGCTCGTGAAAACCAAGTGTAGGGTAATGTAACGCGCGTACAAGTTCGTAACTTCGTACTGCCGCTAGTTTGAAACCGCCCGTAGTTTAGGACGAGGGGGAAAGAAAAGTCGCTTTGAAGTTGCCCTCAGATGAATGATAAGAATGTTGGTACATATGCTGTTTTAGCCTGTTAGCAATTGTGTTAGGATAAAGATACAATGTGTAAAAAAAAATTGCAACACGAAGGAATAGTTTCAGCTGTTTTGGAGGTCCAAAGCAGGAACTAGGAATTAATTCAAATAAAAATATTATAAATCTTCCAAGAAAGATTAAAAAAAATCAAATCAAAAAAAATATTTATTGTATGGTTATGGGTGAGGTTTACAAAGGTGGTACAAAATATTTATGTTCTCCATATCCTGCCTTACAAAAGCGTACAATATTAAAAAAATAATGTTGAAATGAAAAAAGTTGTTGCATGAAAATATATAGGTAGGTATCTGATACAATTAATACTTCTAGTCTAATTGTCAGTCATTTAGTTTTCCTCCCAGAGAAGTACTTATAGTCATTAGTGGCATGACTATAACATTAAATAGGGGTTAACTCAAGGCTATAATTTTTATGTTGTCGTAATTTTATAAGATGAGGTGGTGTTAGGATTAAATGTGGCAAAAGCCGTGACTCTAGATAATGTTCAAGATTAAGTTACAAGAACAATTAATAAGATAATAACAACTACTTAACACACATATACATACATACACATTACATTTGTTTCACACCCTGCATGAAACTGACCCTACATCTATTTAACAAATCGCTAACAACTTCTAAGAGTAGGTAGCTAATTTGACAGTGACGTCGCATGTCTGTCTTGTCTTCTATTAAAAAATAAACACCAATTCGAATGAACGATTCTTCAGTTCGAAAAATTAAGCTCATTAGACTTAGAGCTGTTTCTGTTTCTGTTTTTTGCGGGTACGGTTTTTTGCATGATCCAGTTTTCTGTAGTATGCATGCAGGATCCCGCAAACAGAATCCTCGTGTAAAAGTTACTATATTAGCTCCTATAGGTACTATAAAAACGGGATCCTGCAAAAAACCGTACCCGCAAAAACCTGGACGTCATTGGGATACAGCTCTTATCGATCGAAAAAATTCTGTTAAAAGTATCAAAAGACTGCATGTGTCCATATTTTGAATAGTCAAATAGGTATTAAAATAAAGATCCGGAAACATAGTCAAACAGGTGACTCTGCGGTTAGCGGTCACCCGGCGTTTTGTCACGTACGTACCTACATGACGTGTGACAGTTTACGTCTCTGACGCGCATGCGTACGTGACAGTTTGGTGTCAAAAACATGATAATTATGTATGCTAACGTGTATCGATTCTAAGAAAGTGGTTCTTAGCTAACTCGATTGTTAATTTTTATCATTCATACCTGTCTATCATAATCCGATCCGAAACCCATTCGATGAATCCTTTAGAAAAAGTTTTAAAGTTAATTGATTATTTTAGTAAGAATCTATGAATTAAATATAATAACGACAGCGTAACACGCCCATTTATACCCCCTGTGTTAAAATATTCGCCAATGACATTTGTCATTTCAGACGCAATGGAAGAAGAATGAACCTGGATGTGAAATGCCCCAACCTCCAGCTGAGTGGGGACTACACCCTCGGGGGCAAGCTGCTGATCCTGCCCATCGAGGGCAAGGGCAAATACAAGATCAAGATCCGTAAGTGCCTGCCGCGATATGGATATGTTGTTCCTTATAGAAATCTTTGCTATAAAAATATCGTAGGCGTTTATTTTTTTATTGTTATAATTTTTGTGGTTTTCATCTACTTTTACAGTCTGTCAAACAAAACTTATCAGTCTGTAAGAACCAGGAAAATTATGATCTTCCCTTTCTTTTGGGTGCTAGTACTATAGTGTAAAACAATGACAATATGATTATCTCTATCGTGTTTGAAATGAGAGGCCACTATTAGTTATTCTGTGGTCCTGGGCCAAACTATATATAGGCACATAAACATGTGCCTACACTACTAGGTAAACACCTATAGCAAAATATTTATTTACACTATGAAAGCAGAAAAATAAACATACGGGAATATTTCCCGAAAAATCCAGGCAGGAATACAAATAATGGCCCATCACTAAGAATTTATTGACTTTATTAGCTATTACATAACAGGGATAAATTCTACATCTTTTCGCTTTTCTAGGTTGTATCCTAACGGAACTGAGGTCCGAATATTGCGACCTAATCCCAAGAATTGGCATACGTTTTTAAAGTTCCTTGCTTCTATACTTTGTTTATTTTAGCATTAGAAAAAGTGTAATCTTGTTGTCTTTTTATCGAAATACGCTCAAAAAAAGTGGCTAGGCGTCATTCGTTTATTATGACAGGAGAGGGGGGAGGCCTATTCTTATTTATTCTTACATTGGGAGGGGGTCAAAACTGTGAAAAATCGTCTTACATATTTAAAATGAATGGCGCCCTATTATTTACTTATGAAACCAAAAGAATGTAAATGATCAATAATCAGCTGATAATTTTGAATAGAAATAACTTGAAAATACCAAAATGTAAAAAAAAATACTATAACGGCCTAGGTTTAATAATTGCTTCCCACTAGGCCACCAATGCTTTTAAAAAACAGTTTTAAAGTATTGTTGTTGTTGTTCTAAGGCACCTCAGAGGTGCAAAGGGCCTTCACAAGCTCGCGCCACGCCTTCCTCTCTCGAGCGACCCTTCTGACGAGCGGTCGGGTTGAGCTGGAGCGAGGCCAGAAGGGTCGCTGAAGATAGGAAGGCGTGGCGCAAGCTTTAAAGTATTATTAAGTATTAATTCTTCTCTAGGCGACATCCTGGTGAAGATCCAGATCGAGACGGCCGACGTGGAGAAGAACGGAGACAAGTTCTGGAAGGTCGCCAGCTGGAAGTTCACAACCGACGTCCAGACCAACGTGCATTACGCCTTCCAGAACCTGTTCAACGGAAACCAGCAGGCTTGTAAGTATTTAAAGGGGCCCACTGATTAACAGTCCGCCGGACGGTATCGGCCTGTCAATTGTTCGGAACTGTCAAAATTTTGTTCTAACTGACAGGCTGATACCGTCCGGCGGACTGTTAATCGGTGGGCCCCTTTAAGAACCCATCAACGTGCACACTAGCGCCACTGCTAAATAATCGTGATTATTTAAATTTAACGACACTACATACATACTTACATACTACTTACATAGAAACTAGTTTGATGTATTCGAAAGGCACTTAAATACACAATACAGTCCGTAGCGGCCCCCTTTTTAGGGTTCCGTACCCAAGGGGTAAAACGGGACCCTATTACTAAGACTTCGCTGTCCGTCCGTCCGTCCGTCCGTCCGTCCGTCCGTCTGTCACCAGGCTGTATCTCACGAACCGTGATAGCTAGACAGTTGAAATTTTCACAGATGATGTATTTCTGTTGCCGCTATAACAACAAATACTAAAAACAGAATAAAATAAAGATTTAAATGGGGCTCCCATACAACAAACGTGATTTTTGACCAAAGTTAAGCAACGTCGGGAGTGGTCAGTACTTGGATGGGTGACCGTTTTTTTTTTTGCTTTTTTTTGTTTTTTTTTGCATTATGGTACGGAACCCTTCTTGCGCGAGTCCGACTCGCACTTGCCCGGTTTTTTTAAATACCTGTCGTTAAATTTAAATAATCACGATTATTTAGCAGTGGCGCTAGTGTGCACGGGAATGGGCTCTTAATCTACACATCAGACCAATTTTTTTCGCCTGTCGCTATGCCCGTTACCAAAGATATTATGTAACTCCGTATAAGATAGGTAGTCTGAGGAAAAAACGTGCATCGGAAATTAAGATAAAGTCATTCTCGAATAGATGGCGCCACGCCTTTGGCCTATCAAAATCAAATCAAATATCAAATATCATTTATTATCAGGCAACTAAGGCCCATAGATACATACCTTACAAACTAACATACATACAATAGTAAAATCTATACTCGGCTCGATGGTGTTGACGATACCGTTTGATATTCAACAATTATATAACACATAATAATACTATATATTCTCTTTGCCGTTACTTTCGCACTTACATACTTGTTAGAAAGTGACGGGCATGGTGACAGGCGATAAAATGCGACCATGACAGCATGCTAGCATGAGTTGCGTATCGAGCGCGACTCCATACATCTAGCGCGACTTGAAGTATGGACCCGCGCGCGAGAACATTACTCATGCTAGCCGGTCAATACTGGTAGACCCAGCTGGAAGTACGTCATGTTTTTAACGCGTATAAGACATGACGTAAATTTCCGTTAAGTAGTAAGAAACGATTTTATGGTAGAATCAGTCGCTTACAAAAACCAGGATTAATTGATGCCGTCATTGCCGTCACCACTCATCGTTCGTTTTAATCTATCAATTTTTATTCTACACCTGCCTATAAGTTTGGCTAATTTACGTTGATGTTTTTGATTTATTTAGAAGACCTTCCACTTACGGATTATTAGTGACTAGATTAGATTCCCGGTATAGAATTACTACTGGAATTTCAGATAAAAATGACCTTATTGCACTTGAAGCATAAGGACCCTGATGGAAAGCCACATAAATATGCTAAATTTCAGCTTAATCTGTTGACTGAGGAAAAAATATAAATCTAAACGTGCATATTTTCAATGTATAAAACAGTAACCATCAGTAATGTTCGCCAATGACATTAAGTATTTCTCTCTCCAGCCGATACCATACACCAATTCGCGAATACCAACTGGAAGGAGATATACAACGAAGTCGGCACCCCCGTCACCAGCGCCATTGTCAGCAGGATCGTCAAAGCCATTGAGAAGATGTTCGAGAAAGTGCCTGTTAAGGAGATCAATATAGAGTAGTTTAGTTACCAAAATTGATAGTAGATGGCGCTGTGACGTCGATTACATTGCGCTGTTAATTTTTCTACAATTCTATGTAAGGTCAAAGAGAACGCGATTTTCTAGAAAACAAGAAAGCGTTTGATTTATGATTTCATATAGTATCTGTAGTAGTTTCTACTTTCGTAATTAATTGACTTTACATAGAACTACTCACGCGGGGTTCCACCACAAAGGTTTTTCTTGTAACTAATTATTGTTTGTGGTCGCTATTAATTATTTATCATGCAACGAATGCAAGAAATATTTGTTTGTAAGAAAGAAGTATTGTATTTGTAAATAACCTTGCTAAGGGGACAGATTGCCATAAAATCGAATTAAATACAAGATTTTATATTAATAGTTGTATTATTTGGGTGTGTAATGATCCGTATAACAATTTTTGATATATTTTCAATAGATATAACAACTTTTGATATAATTTCATGGTGTATAATCACTTAAGCGGTATAATGAACTTTTTATATAACAACAAAATAACTATTTTCATGGGGTATAATGTTTAATTGATATAAAAGCTATTCGATATAACGTTTACTGGATATAATGAATATTTGTTATAAGTATTTATGGTATAATGTATTCAAATGTATAAAAATAAGTTGAGGTTTGGCAGTTATGTAATAAAAAAGTCGGTCCTGGCGCTTCGCCGGCCGCTGCCGCGGCACGCTCGCTTCGCTCGCTCGGCTCGCGCGCTGTAGGGTCACAGTTCTACCTAACACTCCTCCTCGCTTTGCTCGTCGTCGTACCTAATTGAGACCTGCCTTAAGTTTGAATACGTAGGTTGTTATATTAGTAGTAAATACATATTACACATTATACCAGTACTACATTATGCCAACTGAGCGTTATATAATTATATCACATATACGTTATACGCTGTTAATGTTAGATTAGATGTTGTTATATTACAAGTTCATTATACTTGACGATAGTTAGACTCTCTAAGAATATATCATGTATTGTTATAGCAAAAGTGCATTATGTCCCTCAATCGTTATATCGACTAAAATATATCAAAAGTTGTTATATGGACCGTTACGCACCCGTATTATTTAGTTATTAAGTTACACGCCACTTACTTTACATTTTAATTACAGAATTGATTATAGTCCACATTACTATGTACAGACATCGTAAATTTTATAGCATTTTTGGTAAAGCAGACCGAGTTAACGGAGTGTAAGCAATTTCAACCCTAATGATTAATTAGCGTTAATTACGATACATTTTCACGATTATTAAACATTATCAAACTGCACAACGGGACTTAATCGCGTATTTAAGTTTTAAGATTTACCTCCGACGTTTCGAGGACGGCGTTGTCCCCGTGGTCTCGGAGAAGACTGGCTCAAGTTGACATCAACATCTTCTAGCCACGCGAGTTTTTCGAACTACCCGCACTTGGTCTTGTTTATCAATTTGAACGTTTTGCGCACTAGATATGTCACTCTGTCGACACACAACACTAACGATATTCGATTTATCGACTGTCGATATTCGTTTCCGCTTACATTTACTAATGATTGGATTCCATGTGGATGAGATCTTAAAACCCTCGTCCCGATTAAAATTGCAATGTTTTTTGATTTCAATGGCTTCCCGCACTTTTCTACTGTAGAAAAAGCGATCCGTGGAAAGGATTTTAGGGTTATGCAGCTCAATCCAGTGGTTTGGTCCTGACTTCAGCAAATGCTCAGCCACGGCAGACTTGTTCACCTGACGATTTTTGACAGTTGCGTTATGTTCCTTAACTCTTTCTGCTATGGTGCGCTTAGTTTCTCTGATATAGGAACTACCACAACTGCAATCTATTTTATAAACGCCAGGTGACTGGAACGGAATATCGTCCTTCGGTGACCTTAGGCCCCCTGCAACTTTGGTGTGTACACCGTCTTTATAGAGTACTTCCTTCCAAGTACTGTGCCAACTTTATCCGTTATTGCCGTATGTAAAAGGGTTTACATACGGCAAAAATGCCGGCTGTCTGGAGACATCAGGACGTTTCCGTCTTGCCTTTCGTCTGGGTTGCCACTTTTTTACCTTGTACCCGTTCCTCCTTAGTACCTCCTGAATATGCGACATCTCACTCTCTAAATATTCAGGGTCACACAGATCATGTGCTCTGTTTACTAGCGAGGTAACCACCGATTGTAAGTGACGAGGATGGTGGTGAGAAAAGGGCGTTCAAATACCTGTCAGTGACATAGAGAAATATAGTTAGGTAAGAATAGAGTGCTCCCTCCATATATTAGTTTTAGTTACAAAACGACTATTATTTTCGCAGTCAGCATCAAGCATCGAGTAGCGGAATTATCAGTCAGTACCGCTGATACTAGAATTCTCTAGTGTTGCGACTCACCAAACTTGTATTGAACAACAATTTACAAAATCTTAAAAGCAGGAGTTGAAAATAGAGTTTCGGTAAACCCGGTTATAATATTAGCCGAAAATTGTTGAGCATGAGACTTTTTGGTCGTCGGAACATCTATTGTCAAGTAGCAGTACTGATAATTCCGCTACTCGATGCTAGATGTCGACTACGAAAATAATAGTCGTCTTGGTACTAATACTGATGTATGGATCACTCCATGTGAGTGCTCACGCACTCTATGTATTTTTTTCTCTATGCTAATGACTACCGTGCACTTTAACCCTATTATTTCCGTTCGTTTAAGCCTAAACTTCTGTTATAAGTAAATATCTTTGTTAAAGAGTAAGCCGCGGGGAAAACCCTCGCAACCTCGACCATGTTTACTTATTTAACGTCTTTTCACAGAATTAATATGTTTACAGGTAAATATCCGCGATTTTCGCATTCGTTGTCCTTATTGATCCACCTAGTATGTGCATTTATTATGTCATAAATCACATACATTTGATAACTGATATTTTAACCAGTGAGTGAACAACCCCAAATTATAAGACCATAAAACTGTTCGCGCGCTGTTTGGCCAGGATTAACTTGAGACATTTTTCCTGGCTTTTTGATTTCTGTATCACATAAGTATGTAATTTTTTTCTGATATAAACGATTTTCACAATACTAACCCTGGGCTTCACCTACAGATGTGCAAATTGCGATAAGATCAGAAGGGCTAAGATGGCCGGCTCTTTATCATTTATTTGTCACCATGCCTGTCACGTTCTAACAAGTACGTATGTAAGTGCGAAAGTGACGCATGACATGACAGGTGATAAAAACGCGACCACAATTAAATACCGCTGCAGAAAAATAATAGAAAATTAAGGAAACTTTTGGTTTAGGAACGCAAAATTTTGATAACGGAATTTAGGAAACTTTCCGACATCCGTATAGCTACGCTATCACGTTCTCTATCCGTTTTCGGAAAATTATGTAAGGCACATACCTACATAGTCATAAACAGAATGTAGATGTGCTTTGCCTTCAACTGGCTTATTATACTAGAAGACAAATTGTCGCGACGTCAAGGCAAGGCAAGCAAGGGTCGCTCGTCACGTAGGCGCGACGCATCGCTTGACGTCACCGATCAGATAACTTTTATTAATCGACAAAAAAACGAGTTTAATGAATATTAAAACAATATTTTATTGAATATTCACGCCTATTGGCGATCGTGCGGCGTCGCTGATGCTGGTACAGGAGTAACGAACAAAATAATTTGATAATATATTAAACACATAAATACAGGGTGTAATCGTTAAGCGTGGCCAGGCCATAATTCCGTAAATATAACAGATATCAGAAAACTTCCAACTGATATCGAAAGTGCGTTACCCAATGAGTAAAATTACATTAATAACTTTTTTGAATAAGAGCAGAAATATTAAAAATACTAAGTTAAAACACTCCCTTACATTTCTAAAGACGACTCACCCCTCAAAGAACGTCGGTGTCGTAAGAGACAAACTGCTTGAGATTTATTATTTGCGATAATAAACTGTAATAAAATTATAAAACTACCGTTTATGAAATAATAAATGTAACATTTATTTTTTAAGGAAGTACTTTTTTTGTTTACAGTAGATTCTCGAAATGACACCCTTCTTGTGCGATACATTGACGCCCCCCTCTTAAATATTTCTAAATGAACTTTGCGGTGTAATTAAAAAATAAATGTTAGATTAATTATTTCATAAACGGTAGTTTTATTATTTTATTACAATGTATTCGTACATACAAATAACGAATCTCAAACATTTTTATCTCTTACGACACCCGACATTCTTTGAGGCTGTATGTCGTCATACTAAATGTATGGGAGTGTTTTAACTTAGTATTTTTAATATTTCTGCTTTTATTTAAAAAAGTTATTAATGTAATTTTACTCATTGGGTAACGCACTTTATATCAGTTGGAAGTTTTCTGATATCTGTTATATTTACGGAATTATGGCCTGGCCACACTTAACGATTACACCCTGTATATAATAATATGTCAAAGATATGTACAGTAGTTAAGTCAATGATATTTTGAGTAAAAAATAGGTATGTGAAAGCTTTCGCGGCGGCTTACGTATCAAAATTTCTGAGACTAAGAGACGAAATTAAGACTAAGAGATCCCTCAAAACTTGTCTGATCCGTTGTGACTCGACACTGCATAGGTACATTTGGGGCATTATCTATGAAAAGGGACCTTACTGTCGATGGCGCATACGCCGCACACCGTCGCGCGGCATTGTATTTATATCGGAGCATCGTTAATAATGGCGTAACCGCCATCGACAATAAGGTCCCTTTTCATAGATAACGTCACATTTAAGCAACAATCTTCGGTTCAATACAGGCCAGTGTAAATGCAAAAACCACGCAAAACAAACCTTTGTTTCGCGTTTTATTAACGGGACTTCATATTTTATTAATTCTGGTTTTGCATAATCAAAACTTGATGCTGAGCAAAATATTGATGGTGTATTGGATATACTTGGTTAAGCAAATCTTGTCAGTAGAAAAAGGCGGCAAATTTTGAAAAATCGCGGGTTAGCAACACTATACGTTTGGATTATTCGAAAATCGCGTGTTATTTATCTCTTATCTGTGGAACTGTTTTGTTTACATTTCATCGTTGTTTGATGTACATTGCTGCGTTTTGTTCGTTTCCTAGGGATACCGTACTTTAGTTTGCTTTACATTGCTACTGACATATCCAGCTTGACAGACTATAGTCAGTATTTCCGTTGAAATTAAAGTAGAGTGTGAGTGAGCTAAGTTTTTAAGCTTATAGGTTCTTCTTAAGCTAAGTTTTCCATGATCAAGGATAAATAACCTGTTTTAAAGAGCGTCACATATTTTGCACGTGTAACAAGACTCGAAAATTGTTGCCAGTCTGGTTTAGTCGGATTTCGATTTCTGTTAACATAAAGGTCATATTTGCGAAGAATAAAATATGTTTGTAAGGCACTGCTACTTACTTTCTTTGTAGGTACTCGTAGTAGACCTGATTCTAATTTTAATAACCGACAAAAATATTTTGTGACGAAAATTATTTCTCGATACGATATGGATCGGTTCTGTCAGTGTCACAAAGTAACTTTTTGTTTGAAGGAACGTCACTTTTGTCGTGCTTTTTACACTGACAGATCCTTTCCATATTATACCGGGTGTGGCCTGTAACACGAGCAAATAATTAAAACATAGATTGTACTCCTCAAACGGTGACACTTTTGTTCAACAACTTTTAAAAATTATGAAGTGTTTAGGCTCCCTATTTTTCATACAAAATAAATATTAGGTATCTTCAATGGACGCCATCGCCACGCCATATCATTGTGATTGACGTT
Source organism: Cydia fagiglandana (assembly GCF_963556715.1). Lineage (NCBI taxonomy): Eukaryota > Metazoa > Arthropoda > Insecta > Lepidoptera > Tortricidae > Cydia > Cydia fagiglandana. The sequence goes on from NC_085941.1 coordinate 19,893,467, forward strand.
GCTTGTCACGCCTTAAACATAACACAATTCGCAATACATTGCGTCTTAGAATAAACTTTAAAGTGTATTAAAAATCAAACCACAAGTTATTTTTAAAAGTCGCTGAACAAATGTTGGTCAGTATGAGGAGTGCAGCATACAGTTTTTTTTTGCTCATGTTACAGGCCACACCCGGTATAGAGATCAAATTTTTGACGTTGATTAATTGGAACCGGGCGGCGCGAGCGGCAAGAGCGGTGGTTCGCGGGTCACGGCTCAATCAAAATGTATGCGTCCAGCCCGCGGCCTCAGAAAGTATAAAGCTACTAAGCTTGGGCGAAAATCATTTCATATAGCCGGCTGTTCTCCGCTACAGGGCTATAACCGCGAAAATCGAAGTTCGCAACTTGCGGGGATTTTTCTCTGTCACTCTTACTACGCCTTCATTGGAGTAAAAGAGAAAGATCCCCGCAGTTTGCGAATTTCGGTTTTCGTGGTAGCCGCTTTGGTCCCATTTCTCAATCGATTATCGTGAAATTTGGCGAGCCGGTGAAGTTTGCCTTTTAGAAGGATCGGGTTAAAGATTAACCCCCTTATTCATAATATAAAGCACAAACGATTATTAGCTAATTGAGGTTTGCTTTTCGGTGAAGGAAAACATCGTGATTCGTGAGGAAACCTGCATACATCTGCGAAGAAATTCAAAGGTGTATGTGAAGTCCCCAATCCGCATTGGGCTAGCGTGGGGACTAGCCCAAGCCCTCTCGCGCTCGAGAGGAGGCCTGTGCCCAGCAGTGGGACGTATATAGGCTGAGATGATGATGAGGTTTGTAGCGCGTTTATGAATAAGGGGGTAAATAGTTAGTATGATAAAAATGTGACAAGTTTATAGTGTCTCCGGACTTTGTTCGGGGGCACTATGTGCTTTGCAAAGAGAAACAATGTAATGAAATGACGCTATCGCTAGTATTTTCATCATCATCATCATCATCTCAGCGATAAGACGTCCACTGCTGAACATAGGCCTCCCCCTTGGACCTCCATACGTGCCGGTTGGAAGCGACCCGCATCCAGCGTCTTCCGGCGACCTTAACTAGGTCGTCTGTCCATCTTGTGGGTGGACGTCCTACGCTGCGCTTGCTAGTCCGTGGTCTCCACTCGAGCACTTTTCGACCCCATCGGCCATCTTCTCTGCGTGCAATGTGGCCTGCCCATTGCCACTTCAGCTTGCTAATCCGGTGGGCTATATCGGTGACTTTAGTTCGTCTACGGGTCTCCTCATTTCTGATTCGATCACGTAGAGAAACTCCGAGCATAGCCCTCTCCATAGCTCGTTGTCTCGTTGAGCGACTTTGAGTTTTGAGATGCTAGTATTTTGAGAGAGGAAAACTACACACATTATTTCCTTAAAGTTACCGTCATTCGCCGAAGTACAGTTTGAATATTAATTAGATTTGTGTTTACATTTGACTACACATAAACAAAAACATAACAGCCATAGAGGTTATTACTCGCTTAGAGGTTGAAGGTCTAGGCCGAATCCCCTCCTTACTTAAGAGACGAGACTTACGCACGGCCGTCTTACAGGCCTATTCAGATTTCGAAATAATCACAAGATCTAGAGACGATTTAGAGATCAACTAGATCTACATTAGATATCGAATAGATGTGACTTGCATATCAAAGTCATAACTTGTCGAAATCGTTCAAGAGGACCTCCAGAATCGCGGAAACGTCAAATTTGACATATCTATCTTACAAATATCTTTAAATTATCCATATCGTAACTTGTTGAAGTCTAGTAGAAATCTAATTCATTTTCCGAATCGAGCCGGTCTGCCCGATTCGAACTTTAAGATACGTCAATTTTTAGGGTTCCGTACCCAAAGGGTAAAACGGGACCCTATTACTAAGACTTCGCTGTCCGTCCGTCCGTCCGTCCGTCCGTCCGTCTGTCACCAGGCTGTATCTCACGAACCGTGATAGCTAGACAGTTGAAATTTTCACAGATGATGTATTTCTGTTGCCGCTATAACAACAAATACTAAAAACAGAATAAAATAAAGATTTAAATGGGGTACGCTTACGCTATTATTAACGCTGCTCCAATATTCAGCCTGGGCAATGGTACCTTTTTCGTGGAACGTCACATATTGTTACTATTTCATATCTTGTGAATCTCTAAATCATTTCCCGAATCGCGCCGATAGGCTGGTATGTCTCTCATATTATATTTATGTAGGTAATTGTTACAATTCACTGCATAAAAGCTCCTACGTGCATAGCCGCACGAACCTTTATTTTGTACAAAGTTATCAATACAGTCGTTATTTTTTTAAACAGTCAATCTCAAACTAAAGTGTTCTTTTGTATAATGAAAGAGACGCTTTTCAACCGCAAATATAAGTTTGTATTTTAGAGATTCCGTCTTCCAACAAGTTTGGTTAGGATTTTTATTTGAACCAGTTTTTAATGAAAACTACAGGTTATGATGATGAACTTAACCTATTTGCATATTGGTCATACCAGTTTCGGTACTGCGCTGGTTGATAATTTATTGGTGCGAAGATTTATATGAAGTTTCGTTGGTACAAAGTCTAGTCTATGTAAGTCCGTATGTAACAAATCTATGTACGTACGAGATATTATGTTAATTTTTTTTATTGGTATCTTGGTCTGGGCTGAAAAATAGTGCTGCAGTGTCAGGCATGCTGACTTGATGCATTATGCTGACGCCCAAACCATTTGTCACTGCAAACATAGTCGTACCCAGCATTTTTTAAAGGGTGAGGAAGAGTAGGGTTACGTGCCTTAATTTTTCCTAAAAAAATTTAGCTTCTCGTGAGACCACAGACCAGGGTGGGGCAACTGCCCCACCTTGCCCCACCGTGGGTACGCCTATCAAATGTTTAGTCATCATCATCTCAGCCATAAGACGTCCACTGCAGAACATAGGCCTCCCCCTTGGACCTCCATTCGTACCGGTTGGAAACGACCCGCATCCAGCGTTTTCCGGCGACCTTAACAAGGTCGTCCGTCCATCTTGTGGGTGGACGTCCTACGCTGCGCTTGCTAGTCCGTGGTCTCCACTCGAGCACTTTTCGATCCCATCGGCCATCTTTCATTCGCAGCATTCGCTGTTCACCCCCCATCATGCAGAGCACAATGTTTAGTGATTTAGTTCATTTAGTTACAGTAAGATTATAGGTACGTATAAACTTTTTTTTAATATTGTGTTTTCTGCATTCGCTGTTGTGTCAATACATCTTTCTTCTTTCTTTTTTGTTTATATTTAATTGAAGGTTTTTTTACGCCCATTGGTATGAAATGGAATACTCGACTTACATTCAATAATTTTTGAAATAATCGAGATGTTAATGTTATGTTATCACGTTGGAAATAAAGTCACTAGACAAAATCCTTAAATTTGCTAATTACATTTATGGCAACCGTATTGTGATCTAAAAAACCGGCCAAGTGCGAGTCGGACTCGCGTTCCAAGGGTTCCGTACATTACTAAATTTTTAACAATGTATTTTTTATACGTGAAATTGCCTTTAAAAAACCCATAGGGGTAGGATTAAAAAATAAGTAATTAGTCCGACTCACGCTTGACTGCATATTTCTAATAGGTTTTCCTGTCATCTATAGGTAAAGACCTATTTTGTGTATTTTTTTCAAAACTTTGGACCCAGTAGTTTCGGAGATAAAGGGGGGGGGGGGGGGTCAGTTTTTGTCAGATTCTCACGATGAGCTCTTTCATTTGATATGTAACACGATATAGTTTAAAAAACTTTATTTTTTAATTTTCTCATTTACCCCCCAAAAGTGGCCCCTATGTTTAAAATTCATTTGTTTACGTTACAAGTCCGTCTTTGGGTCACAATCTTACATATGTGTACCAAATTTCAACTTAATTGGTCTATTGGTTTCGGAGAAAATAGGCTGTGACAGACGGACAGACAGACAGACACACGAGTGATCCTATAAGGGTTCCGTTTTTTTCCTTTTGAGGTACGGAACCCTAAAAAGCACTACGATTTTTCAAAAACTCCTTTCTCTCAACCTTTTTAAGGTGCCGTAACCTTAATAAGTTTTTGGCAAAAATTTCATTTTTGGTACAAGCTTTTATCGCCGACTGTACTTTTTTTTCCACAGGCAACTAATACAATTGAGACAATTCTAAAAACCCCAAACACAATTAGGTTTCGTTGTTTTATCACAGAGTTCCTATGGCCACCTCCGGTCTCCATCATCAGATCAGCTCGATGACACCATAATATTGCATTGTTACCCGACTTACGTATGTATGCAAAATTTCAGCTCAATCGGAAACCGGGAAGTGGATCAAATTTAACTTGCAAGATTTGATTACAGACAGACAGACAGACAGACAACGGTCAGGTGAAACTAAATAAAAGCTTGTAAAAAAGCTTTTCACCACACCAGCAGCAGAGCTGGCATAGGCTCTCTTGATTGTTCAAAAACTGTTAAGAAAGTTGCATTTTATGCTCATTTGAGGCGGTAATCAAAATCATATGCAAATTTTGAGTTTTTGAATGATAAATATTGAATACCATTAATTTTGAATTAATATGCTTTGATTATGTTTGATATTTTACAGTTAGTATTTTCCTTGTCTTGGAATGGTGAAAAATTTGGTGTTTTGTGCTTAAAACTCTGGCAACGTTCAAGATTCCATTTTTCGAACCATTTCGCTACGCTTTTGGTTCAATTTTGGAATCTTTCGCTTGCTTCGGTATCTATATTAGCACGAGAGGCTAAACAACAACTTTGCCCCTTTGTGAAATATATAATAAGCCCTCGTGAGTCGTGGCAACATTTTATTCGGTCTTTGCCACTTTTGAAGGGATAATTCCTGTCTGACCGCTGTCTCGCATTGCGAATATTGCCATGCCATTTAAGGATTACTTATCTTTTCTTTTTTCCCTTCGCTTTTCCAATAGGTTAAGAGCATCGGAGACTGGTTCTGCGGGTTAGTGTTGACAATGCAATTTTTTTTAACCACGTGCTGAATTGTTGATCGTACGAGTTTGCTACCGTTTGTTGGTGTGGCTATACAGGGTGAGATTAAGAACTGTCTACGACTGACGACTTCAAACCTTCAAGAAAGGTGCGTACTCCCATCTTAAACTCCGGCGTCGCACTGGCAACAGTGGCAACCCCTCTGGTGCTGCAGAGACACCAGAATGTCTACACCAGTTTCGACATTGACATAACGCTAACGTCTACGTAATTTACTTTCAGGGGCCAAATTCGACATGTACAACTGTCAGATTTCGCATCCACGTCAAATCAACAGTTGATTTTATTGCGTACTGAGTGTTGATTCCATCAACGGTGGATAATATCATTTGGTACAACCAAAACTCAACTCTAAACTAAGGGTGGTTCGGTTTGGTTTGCTTGTCACCCTAACTGTGGATTGTTAAAGTCAAATTTTGACATTGTACGTATTCGAGAACTTATGATTTTTCCCACATCAACGGGAGATCAACACGATACGTCAAACGTCGCTTGTCGAATAGGGGTCCTGTACATCTCGCTTGCGCGAGTACGAGCGAGATGCATAGAAAGTAATTTACGCAGGCGTGAGCGTATATGTCAATGTCAAAACTGATGGTAGACGTACAGATATGCGTGACGGTAACTAACCATCAAACGGTTCGTCTGCTCCTATATCATATTTAAATAATCACCAATTTTTGCATACACTGAAGGCCCGTCTGGTTATTAACCAGAATTATGCCAGGTTTAATATCATGAAATAAATGTTAATTGTAGTATATAAGAACCTAAGTATTGGCTGTTGTTCCTTTTTAATTGTAAATAACGCTTATGTATGATTTGTGTGTTTATACGAGTAAGTATATTATGAGATTGAAGGAAACTGTTGGCTTAGTTTTTATTATAGTCACGTTGAAAAAGTTCAACTCCTAACCTTTTTCCGGTTACGTGGTCAAGGTTACTGATACTACCTGTACCATAACCAGGGCTCGGAACCGGTATTGAAATACCTGTTAATATAGTTCCAAAAGCGTTACATTATTTCGTTCATTATAAAACCGGTTAATTGATGGAACGCGAACTAACAAATTACCTTCGCTCTCCTAACCGGTAAGAATAGGGAACGGAACTTTATGGTTTGCAGGGAACAATATAATACCGGTTACTCTTGGCTTTCGGAGACTCTCGGTTAAACTCGTTGTCATACGTGAAAGAGATAGCAATACTTACTTGTTGTATCTCGCTTCGATATTTTCAATTTAACCGGTTAATTTCGTTCCTCGAGAGCGAAATGAGAACGTATATGGCTAAACCGTTATCTCAAAAGAACGGTTCCCTAACCGGTAACCGCAAACGGAAACGAAATCCTTTTCGTTCCCAGGCGAATGAACGAAACCGGTTTGACAAATGAGAACGGTTTTCGAGCCCTGACCATAACATTATCTACATAGGTATGTTAGGGTAGCTAAATTGACACGAATATTCTAGCAAGGAAAACACGCAAAAACGATAGATAAAAACCAAAACTACGATAGAGTTATCTATTTATCATGTTAATTAGCTACCAGTGTAAAAAAAAGTTCATAGTGCATGTTTTTAAAGGAGTGTTCATAATAAATCAGCCACTGGAGGCCTTGGAAATGTTTTCTTTTGTATATGTCATTTATTTCGGTTTGTAATTGAAATAGTAGTGACACATTACTATTCAAATAACACTAATTAAAATATTTTCATAGTAAGTAATTTAATTTGTTCTTAGAGAGTGTTCATAATGTTCATATACTCCGTGGGCGTATACCTAAACCCCGACAGATTTTAAAGGCTTGACCGCATTTGGAGACTAAAATAGAATACAAAGTTTTCTGAAATCGGTCTGGTTTTAGATATAATGACATTCGTATGACAATTTGTTTCGGTAATAAGAAACTCGCAATTTTTATCTGTACTTAAATAAAAAAAAAACTCACTTATTCGTTGTAACATAATGTATTTTGGACCAACATATAAAAAGAAATAACGTGTCGTGTGCAGAAAACACAAATATTTTTTCGGCAAAAAAAGTAATTCGGAATTTTTCGAAACCACCAGAATACACCGTACAATTATAATATGCGTATGCGAGTGTTTTTACACGATGAAATATGGACGAATTAGTCAAATTGAGTCTGGCAAATATGGTAAATGTTTTTTTTTTCAATTCACCCACGTATGTACCACCATCCTGTATAAGTAGTATAAGCTTTAATATATGCACATCTACCAATTTACGAGTAGCGCGAGCGCAGCCATAAAAGCTTGCTCTTGGCCTTGTGATCGTCATAGCCACTGGACACTTTGGCCACAACGGTCCTGTTTCATTCGTCCTTTTATCTTTATTGTATTCAACAATGTTGAGGTATTTTTGCTTTTTGGCGGTGATTTTGGGGGTGAGATCGGCTTCAGGTAAGTCTAATTTGATTTATTGTTATACCTATTTTGTAAATTTTTAGGACGATTTTTTTTTGTTTTTTGGCCATTATGAAAATTTTGTTATTTAATTTGTTCAAGGCAAGGTGGTGGGCAGGGTGGATTATAGTTTATAGTGTTATTGATGATGTTCTAAATTATTTTCCCCCTACTAGGTAGGAGGGAATTTTTGGAGGTAACACAACATACATTTTGAGATTTTTTGTTTATTCGGCACATAATGAAAAGCTCAAACTAACTAAATAATAAAGGTACTTATACATTTGACGAAAAAAAGCGAGAGCAAAACAAAAATCGACCAATTCAAAATCAATAAATCAAAAAAATCAAAACAAATTATCAAGTGAATTCATGAATAGCAATGTGCCTATAGTTCGTTTTTTTTAGCATTAGAAAGAACTTCAAAGAAGGTAAGCGATTTCGACATGTCTTTTAATTGAAAAACGCTTTTTGAAAATCAATAACTACTTATGAAAGCAGAAGAATATAAATGATCGTATTTCTCGTAGATTCATAATTATTACATATTTGCCGTGACTAATTTTTAAAATGGGGTTTTTATTAAAATACACATCAAAATTGTTTACCTTATTTCTAATGCTAAAAAAACGAACTATAAATTGCATTAAAAACAAAATGAAGTTCGTTGGTCCAAGGTCGCTGTATGATCACGGGTCAACATTTTATGGACCTTCTCACCATTTACAATTTCTTTGTCAAAAATCACTGATTCATACGTTAGGTTATGTACCTTTACTCACGAACTTTACTGCTGTATTCGAACTTCAAGATATTCACAAGAGACGACACGTACTAGATCCATTCTAGATACGTTATAGTTTGGATATCAACTAGTTCTCTTTTGCAGCGCAATTCGGGCAACCAATGTCACTTTTACGTTAGATAGCGTAAGACATCTATTAATTGTGACTTGGATCTCTAAGTCACATCCTGATGAAATCGTTTAAGAGTATCTCCGGAATCGCGCGGATGTCAAGTTTGACAGGTTAGATCTTAAACATATCGTTATCGTATCTTGGTGATGTCTAAAGGATGTCTAATAGATGTCTGTTTCAAAATCCGAATCGGGCCCTTACTTTGTATACGATCCGGACATGATGTGCATATATTATTTGTTTGTTGCTATCTCGACAAGCATTCGTACCAAGGTACGTGGAATTTTTAATCAATATGTTATGTAGGCTTGTTATAGTAGGTATTTCCATTTTCTTATTGAGTAGGTCGGTGTACAGTAAGTCACTACATGTATTCATTTAACGTGCGATTTCACCTTTACCAAACACAATAATTTGAATAGGTTGTGTAAAAGTATCTACTAAAATACTTGTGTAAATAGTAGATTGTTAACCAAGGGATGAAAGGCACTCATTTCTGCCGATAGTTTGGAGCTCGAATGCAGTGAGAGCGCCAATAGTCCGAGGCTGAAATGATGCGTTTCAGCAGAGTTAAACACTCTACTTTTAAAGTAAAATGCATGTGTTATTTTAAAAACATTCAATTAACAATATAGGCAAAAGTATCCTTATTTATGGAATGGGGAGTCAAATATCAGAATGGAAATCCATTTGTACCCATACTTCAAATTGCTTATCGTAAAAAGTTAATAAAATCGTACTTGGAACCTAAAATGCTCTAGTGCACAAATGTATCATTTTCTGCACACCTTTTAGAACAACAATGACCCTTTTTCAGAGCATGAGAAATGAAAAGTATCTAATTTGTTTGTAATTACAACATTTTGTTGCATCCTACAAGTTATTGCTTTGCCCGAAGGTTGACTGGTAGACAATGCCTTGTAGCATTAAATCCGCCTTATGTATTTTCCTTGTGCAATATAGATTGATTTTTTTAAATTTTGAAAAGATTTTGTAAATTTAACAAACATTTCATTGGAAATAGGAAATTCATTTTTTTTGGAAAATTTGGATCTCCATACAAAATATGGGATGGGATGAAACAACTCTGGAGTTGCAGGCGGGCCGTATGCTGGTTTGCCACCGACGTAGTAGGTATAAAATATGAAAAATTTCCGAAAGTTAATAATGTGGAAATTACGCAATTTTGGAAAGTTTCCGGTGGCATATCAGTATTCAGTGGTATAGTATGATACTAAGAAATAAAGTAAACAACAGTGGGGCTACCAATAGTTTGGCACTGACAAACGCTATCGAGAACGTAACTTAGATACTTTCTATATCACGCTCGTATTCGCATATTAGTGCGAGCGAGATGTATAGCTATAGAAAGTAAATTACGTAGACGTTAGCGTATATGTCAGTGACTCGTGGTACGGGACTGGATACGAGCTATTCGAACTTCAAGATATTCACACGAGACGACACGTCCTAGATCCATTCTAGATACGTTATAGTTTAGATATCAACTAGTCCTCTTTTGCAGCGCAATTCGGGCAACCAATGTCTCTTTTACGTTAGATAGAGATTAGATGTGAAATGGATCTTTAAGTCATAGGTATCCTGTGGAAATCGTTCAAGAGTATCTCCAGAATCGCGCAAATGTCAAATTTGACAGGTTAGATCTTAAACATACCGTTATCGTATCTTGGTGATGTCTAAAAGATGTCTAATAGATGTCTATTTCAAATTCCGAATCGGGCCCATTGTTGTGGACAAAGGTGTCCGTGTTTGAGTTTGCATCAGCAATGTTGGTTTGCGCAGACGCGGAAACTTCCAACTTTTAGCAAAGAGTGCCAATAATGGAGAGATATTTACAAACACAACATAAATAAGTTGAATAACTGAATATTTGTTGGTTGTATTTGACTGATCCCTACAAAACTTTGTACCAAGAGCATTTAATGAGATAATTTCGGTCTTAAAAGAGGTGTCAAGAGTGTCCCGCTTAGTAAATTGAACAGTCTAAGATGAGTGGTGGTACTAATAGTGCTAAGATCTAGAGACGATTTAGAGATCAACTAGGTCTACATTAGATATCGACTAGATGTGACTTGGATGTCTAAGTCATAACTTGTCGAAATCGTTCAAGAGGACCTCCAGAATCGCGGAAAGCGGAAACGTCAAATTTGACATATCTATCTTACAAATATCTTTGAATTATAGTAGTAGTAGTGTTAAAGTCTAGTAGAAATCTAATTCATTTTCCGATCGAGCCGTTAGACAAGTGACACTGAGCAGGCCACTGATGAGCCTTTCAAATGGATGCCGTTACAATGGAGACATCCAAATGGACGGCATCCTAATGTTGCCTCCCTGTCACACTTACGTATGAATTTACAAGTGCCATAGAGAGGCAACACGTCGAACGTGGTTCGCGGTAGGGCCTCTGATTGGATTTTGTATGTAAGTGTGTGAGAAGTGCCACCGTGTGCACCTTCCCCCCGCGAAAAATGGCAGAAAGATTTGTACGGTGAGATATCGCTTGGGCCCCTCCCTTCCGACGTGTCGGAAGCCGGTGTTGCTCGAAGACAGCTACGCTATTTGGACTGATGGAAGGCTCGTCAGTGGCCACCTTTAAGTTTCAAGATAACATGTACTGGGACCGCGTCAAGCACTAGTACCACCACTACCTAAAATTTGGAGCAGTTATAAGTTATATAATAATTTAAAACCACATGCGATTTTGTAGGTCTGGCTCCTTGTGATCTAAATCAAAAAGTTAAAGTCGACATAAAACTGCGGTAATTGTAATAAGGCCCACTATTTTTTAGCCTAACTCGAATACTTGACGTTAATCGATACTCGTATTTAGCACCAATAAATTAGGGAACTCCTGTATTACCAACACTTAAAATTACAGGATTTTGAAAATTAAAATATTAAAACCTGCCATTTAGACGTAAAATCATAAAATTAAATACATTTTACGTTTAATGGAACCCCAATAGATTTTTACGAGCATATGTGCTCGTGAATCTAAAAATAAGAAATAAATTTATTCATTCAAATGAAATAAATCTTAAAACCACAACTAAATACGAAATATTAATATTTCTTTTTAAACCTTGTTTTTTGTACAAATATGAATAAGAATAGGTAGAGCCATGATCTATGTCACGTTTACAGAACCAAAGGTGAACAAAACAATTAGTAATATACCGGTTAGAACAATACCGTAAAATGGGGTGAGTAGGGTTCGCGGGGAGAGTTGGATTATGAATGGGGAGAGAAGGGGTGAAAGGGGGGTGAGATGAGATTTTAAGGCAACTACTACAAAAATAATGTATTCCAATTTAAAATGGAGCTATAATAATACTCATAATAAAAAAAATCGATCATACAATCTTCCGAAATCACCTTTGTATGAAAACCTATCTCACCCCAATTTCGAGGGAGGTTGAGGTGAGACTTCCTGTTTATCGTCAAAATTTAGAAATGAAGCTAAACCCAAAATAAAATAATTATAAAACTAAAATACAAACGTCCGGAACACTTATTATATACCTACTACACCATTCAGTTTGCTACTCACCCCATTTTACGGTACTTTTTTCGTGTTTGTGTTTTGAAAAATTGGTAAAGTCAGTCTACTGTAGCAAAGATGTATTAATTGTGTGAAATAAACTGAAATAAATGTCACATACTACGAAAAAGTGACCAAGTCCTCCAGTGTCCCAGGCTGGAATCGAACCAGAAAAAAAAAGAAAAAAAAAATAAAAATAAAATCTGAAAAATGCTTTAATATGTTCAAATACTTCTAGAATTGTGTGAAATGTTTATTTATTTGATCGTGAAAGTCCAAAAGTCGAACAATCCCGCCCGACCTCGCCTCGCACTCTCTTGAACATGTTTGGGATTATAAAGTATCAGCTGTACCGCGCGGTCAAGGGAAACGGGGGCATTATTGTATTTTCTCAAAAATGGACGGCAAAGTCGACTATGCCGTCTAAAAAATAGGTCGCGAAGCGCGGAGTTTATGGTTAGTCAAAATTTAAAAAGTTAAAAACATTGCAGTCTCGATTTTGGGACTGCAATGTTGCATACAAATTCCATTATTTGTCGAGTTCCAAACTTTTTAAAAGTTCAAATGGCCATATCAAATGAAGGCACAGGCCCATTAAACAGCCAAACAGATGATTAGTACCGCGACTATTTAGTTGTCTCAAATAGGTTGCCGTATTTTCGGCAGAAAAATACACTTCTATTTTTTTATTAAAAAAATAAAAAGGCGGCAAGGGCTTTTCTCTGTGAAAATATATACGTAAGAACTTTGCTTTTGTAAAATGTTTCTATGATATTTATGTTTCTTGCACCATTTTTGAGAAAAGCACTATATATGACTCGGCTGGAAGGCTACTTGCTGGCTTCGGATTCAATTAAACGGACTCCCAAGGTCGTCCGTTTAAAACGAATCCTCAGCCTGCAAGTAGCTACTTCCGAGCCTCGACAATAATGTACTATTAATCACGCACCTATATTTGCCTATATACATATAATAAACTAAACTAAACATGATTATAGGAATTCATTTTTCACCACACCAGCTTGGAAAGGCTTACTTTGCACTACAAAAACTGATTGGAAAGTTTCATTTTATTCACATGTGAGGCAAAGTAATCAAATGCAAATTTTGAGTTGTTTTCTTATGTTTGCTGGTAGAATTGACTTTCAAATGATGATTTTGGATAATGAATATTTAATAACATTCATTTGGATTTGATTTTGTTGGATATTTGTGTTTCACTAGGGGGCAAATTTTGTTTAACCCTCGTGATAAAGATAAGATAAAAAATAAGATAAAAAAATAGTTTATTCAAGTAGGCATATTACAATGCGCTTATGAACGTCAAATAAATTTACCGGCTCCAACCGTACACCTCTGCCCCGAGAAGATTTAAATCCCCCCTCAATTGGAGGAGGGTATCCCAATATGGGACCGGCAACAAACTCGGCGGGACACATCTTTTCAAAACATTATTACATCTTATAATTAACATGCATTACGAGTAATTAATACAATTTAAGTTACTAGAAATAGAAGCAATAGGGATGCGATATTCAACTTTTACAAAAAATGGTTATGTCCATACCCTATATGTCGAACAATTAAACTGTGGCATATACTTTTGAATGCAAACTTTAATTTTGTATGAACCAACATTACTCTTGAAGAACTTTCAAACTTTCGTGAGACTTAGGGCTATAACCGCGATAATAGAAGTTCGAAAATTGCGGGCATCTTTCTTTGTCACTCTAATTACGCCTTCATTGGAATAAAAAAGAAAATACCCGCAATTTGAGAATTTCGGTTTTCGCAATAGCCCCCCAGACATATAGGGCCCTGTCAAATTTGACATTTGCGCGATTCTGGAGATACTTTTGAACGATTTCCACAGGATATAACTTAGAGATCCAATTCACATCTAATAGCTAGAACTATCTAACGTAAAACTGACATTTGTTGCCGGAATTGCGCTGCAAAAGAGAACTAGTTGATATCTAAACTATAACGTATCTAGAATGGATCTTGTACGTGTCGTCTCTTGTGAATATCTTGAAGTTCCAATACGGCAGTTTGTCAAGTGTGGTGGTTTCTCACGGTATTTAAATTCATTCATTTTTATTCCAGCCCCCTTCATCACACCCTGCAAGAAAGGCGACAGTGCGTGCATCATCCGTTCCGCGCAAGCCGCCGTGCCCTTCCTCGCCGCCGGCATTCCGGAGCTGAACGTGCCTGCCGTGGACCCCATGCTGCTGAAGGTGGTCAAGTCTGAGGAGGCGGGGCTGAGGCTCACGCTGAAGAATACTACGGTTACCGGGATGAAGGATTGCACCATTGAGGATACTAGGTGAGGACACAGAATAAATAATAGTACTAGGTACAGAAGACTCACTTTCTAACAAAACGCGTCTGTTACGATCAGGACAGACATGGCCGCTAGGTGGCAAACCCCAAAATTGGATGTACTTTTAGCTACCTGTAGCAAAGTGAGGAAATCGTGGAATGAGCCACGCCTGGTATTACCTTATTGCTTATTGAATGAACTGGTCACCAGGCTGGATGAGGCATCAGACAAGCTGGATGTGGTGGTGCGGTGCTCCGTGGTGCTGCGAGGCTGGTACAAGCTGCGAGGAACTATACTCGTGCTGCCCATCCGCGGGGAAGGCAGGGACACCATCAAAATCCGTAAGTTACTCTTACAAATGTTATTAAATAAACTATATTTGATAAAAAAAGGGAACAAATTATATTAGTTTTGTTAAATATTTTAATTTATGTTATAACTAATTAGAACGAAGTAATATGTAAATCATAAACTGAAATAAATACATTATGAATGAAAAAATTACACAAAAAGTGTACTCCTTAGACAACATGCGCAGGGTTGAGGACTTTAGTATTAAAAACTGTGTACGCAAGAAGGCCAGGTTTCCACAATCATCAGCACATTGTTGATCTCTTTCCAATAAATCAGATCATTTATGAGCACTTCGCTAGCCAGCTTTTCAAAAGCCAGCAAAAGTTTGTATTTTTGTAATTTTGAAAACTCGCCCGTGGTTTCTACTGATGATAATGCATACACCTGATACACCGTATACGGCTATAGCTAAAAAAGCTTATACCTCTGGTACGCTTTAGTAGGCGTATGTCAGGGTTACGAGAGACCAAGGCCCGGTCGGCTACACACCGGACCGGTCAGTTGAGCAATGAATTGTTTTGAATTGTTGAAGGTGTGATTATTCATATCGAGAATTTTATTAATATTTATGTATTATATGGCTAGTTACCCCAACCAGTTATAGAGTCAGAACAATAATTTGTTCTCTACATGTCATGTAGAGTTAGTACTCTACATGTCATTTACAATAACAAAGTGTGGCAGTGTCATGCTGTTTAAAATGGCACTCTTTCGCTTTGTTCTGGACAAATTGGTGCAAACTTAGGTTAGACTATCACTGTTAAAACTTTAACAAAATTTTATTAAGTACCTATATCGGAAATTTCATAGTTTCTAGCATTTCTGCTGAGTTAAGCTGGTCAGTCCGTTTATTGTGTTTGTTGCAACTGAGCTCACATGAGTTGAACCTAATTATGATAAGCACACAAATGTCCTTCCCGGGATTCGAACCCAAGACCTTCGAAAGCAGTCCCTACCGAACCGAGTAGGCTAGGAAGCCGTTAAATTTATTTACGCTGAGTTATGACCTTTAAAATTTCTATTCCAGGTGACATTGTGATCACAGCCAACACCAAACTGGCCACAGTGAAGGGAGCCGACGGCCAGGAACACTGGCACGTCAGCAAGTGGGATCATTCCTTCGATGTTCGCACTAAGACCACCTTCGACTTTGAGAACCTCTTCGATGGGAATAAGGCACTATGTAAGTATAATACTTAAAGTCTGCTTGCTTGAACAAATTCCCAAGATCATAATTTCATAGATTTTGGTTCAGACAGTAAAAAGTTATCGTGGAATAACTGAAAATTTCTTTTTCACATCACCAATTCGAAAAAGGGCTTTTTCTTCCCTGCTAGGAGGGATCAAAGTGGCACTTTTCTTCCCTGCTAGGAGGGATCAAAGTAACACTTTTCTGTTATAGCACACTATTTTTACATCTTTTTGCACATTATTTTTTAACTTAAATAATCTGATTAAGCATCATCATTCCCTCACAGGAGATGTGAAAAGCAGTATGTGTCACACGGTATCAAAATTATTTCGTCTTGGGTGTTAACACTTGAATCCCTCATTACGCTCGGGATTCAATGTACGCCCTTGACGGAAATATATCATTTTGATCCCTTGTAACACAAACTACAATTCCACATTCGAAAGAAAAAAGAACGTGTAAAAAGTGCGTCGTGCAGATTGACCATCTCCTCTCTTTACTGTTAGGTCTACAATTCCTAATCAGAGAGACGAAGGAAAATTATTTAATTAATGCAAAAATAAAACCTTACCTACCTAAGAGGGCAGATTTTTGTCTCCAAAGGGAGACAATAAAGTGATGCACTTTAGAATTTATTCTGATATTTTATTGCATTTTTCAGCGGATCCTGTCGATGCGATAGTGAACGCAAACTGGAAGCTAGTGATGACAGAAATAGCGCCCCCTATCGTCCGCGCCATCACCGAGCGCGTCGTCGCCGCGGTGGAGGCGTTCTTCGCGGCAGTGCCCGCCAACGAGCTACAGATATATTAATTTGTGAAAATATAGATAGTACACAGTTATTAGGCAAACCAACTTTCAACCTGCCGGCCAAGGTGACAGTCGCTATCGCTTCGAGAACGAAACGCTTTGTGTGCAAATTGGTGCGACAGTGGTTGCTGGCGATTGGCATGTTGTCTACGGGGCCTGATTCGAACTTTAAAATACGTCAAAAATTCGTTAAAGAGACGACATGGATCTTTAGCACATTTTTGACGTAACTTAATTAAAGTTTGAAACAGGCCGTTTGTAAAAAGGAGCGAAATTAAAATTTTCTGTATATAGGAGGATATTTCGCGCCTAAGTGTTTTTTTAATTTTTCGCCTTTTTCTACTGATAAAAAAGGCTTGCCAGACTATATAAACACTTGTGTAAGCTTAGCAATAAAATAGGATAGCGAATTGTGATAATAAATTATTATTTTTAATTTTTAAATTTTGGTTTTATTTATTGCTTAGCAAATGAATAAATCAATGAACAAAATAATGAAATAATCAATTAAAAAATGAAATGTCGGCCTGTAGATTAGAATTTTGGAATCTTTCGCTTGCTTGGGTATCAATATTTAGCACGAGGGGTTTTAAACAACAACTTTGCCTCCTTGTCAAACAAATAACTATTTTCACAAGGATAGTTCCTGTATACTTACTCCTCTTCCTTCCAATATTTCACAAAACAACAGTTCAGTATCGTTACCACGAGTTTGTCACTGACATTCGCTAGCGACCGCGGAAACTAACTTACAATGCAACTCCCTCGCACAAGCGAGATGCGCTGCGTTTCAGTTTGACGTAGTCGCTAGCGTTTTTAAGGCCGCGTGAAACAATAGTTTAGTTGTGAACAGGTAACAGATTTCTGTAACCTGAGATGTCATTCAGTTATCGTGCATTTCGCGCGTACTTATCTGTACATGTATTGGCGCGAGCGAGACGCACGATAACTGCATAACATCATTGAGATCATATCATTCTGTCAGTGTACAGACGTTAGCTCAAACTAATATGTAGTGCACAAACTATTACCCAAAATATCAAAATAAAATAATATTTAGGTTTTTAGTGATATTGGCGCCCTCTGGGTTATGCATATTGAAGTTTAAGGAACGATAGAGGTTGCGCCGGTTGCGCCATTTACTAGCGAGCTGTGGCATAAGTTATATAAAGGTTTCACAGATGGCGTGGTTAAGAGAAAAATATAAAATATTTATATTTATAGGTATGTTCTTTGACAAATAATATCTACATAATATTGTTATTTAACAAGGAAATATCTACTTAAATTAATAATTAAATCTTGGATAATGTTGATGAAAATGTTTACATGTAAGAATAGAATACCTACTAAAAGTGTAAAACACATGTCAACCTGTAAGTACTTTTACAAAAATAATAAGCGAAGTTCTATTTTTCTTAAAATGTGCACGAATTTCTTAGAATTTCTTTGAAAAAACTACATATATTACCTTAAAACTAAGTCTACCAATATTATCCTTTCACGGAACCCGTATAATACAACCTAAGCAAACCGTTGCTAATAAATTGCAATTTAAACTACAGAAATGCAAGCGCCTGTTCGGGAAACAAGTTAAATTGAACGCGACGCCTCATTGCTATTCGCTGCGGCAGGCGCAGCTTTAATTGTGTTTCTATTACAGCCTGTCGGGCTCACGTCTCTTGATTTAAAGAAAACAAAACTTGATCAGTCTGCTGCAGTTTTCTGTTCAATAATTAACGATTGAAGCTCTAAAATGGAATAAAGTTTCATTTAGTGTTGGAACGGGACATTAAAACAAGAAAATAAATGTTTTTACTTTGATCAAAAGCAATGGCCTTTTTAGTTGTACAGAATGCTAATACTGATAAAAGGGCATTTAAAGAGCTTATTATCAAAACTGCCCATTTTATTCTAATTTATGCTAACCATAAGGGGCCCACTGATTAACAGTCCGCCGGACGGTACCGGCCTGTCAGTTAGAACAAAATTTTGACAGGCCGATACCGTCCGGCGGACTGTTAATCAGTGGGCCCCTTTAATTAACCTGATTGATACATAATCAAAGCCGGTCCGCTCCACCAAACACTTTTCTCTACTTCAGCGGTTCTCAAACTTTTTTGGTGACGGAACCCTTTTGGAAAGCGAAATATTTGACTGAACCCCAAACTAAATATTTTCGTTCGTCGCTGTCGACCAGATATACCTATTGTTTTTTCTTATTATTACAAGTATTTTCGCGGAACCCCAACAGAGGCTTTGCGGAACCCTAGGGTTCCGCGGAACACACTTTGAGAATGGCTGCTCTACTTAATAGTTAACTAATTGATATTTTGACTTAGATAAGTACTTATGGACTTTGCGATCCACTATCCGTAACTTTAGACTTTGCGATCAACCATCCATAACTTTAGACTTTGCGATCAACTATCCATAACCTTAGACTTTGCGATCAACTATCCATAACCTTAGACTTTGCGATCAACTATCCATAACCTTAGACTTTGCGATCAACTATCCATAACTTTAGACTTTGCGATCAACTATCCATAACCTTAGACTTTGCGATCAACTATCCATAACCTTAGACTTTGCGATCAACTATCCATAACCTTAGACTTTGCGATCAACTATCCATAACTTTAGACTTTGCGATCAACTATCCATAACTTTAGACTTTGCGATCAACTATCCATAACTTTAGATTTTGCGATCAACTATCCATAACTTTAGACTTTGCGATTAACTATCCATAACTTTAGACTTTGCGATCAACTATCCATAACTTTAGACTTTGCGATCAACTATCCATAACTTTAGACTTTGCGATCAACCATCCAAAAAATGCAGGAACCTGTCACAAACAATACCATACTTGGGCTAGGTATTCATTTGAAATGGAGTTATTCCGACGAACTTACGGACAAAAG
Source organism: Cydia fagiglandana (assembly GCF_963556715.1). NCBI lineage: Eukaryota > Metazoa > Arthropoda > Insecta > Lepidoptera > Tortricidae > Cydia > Cydia fagiglandana. The sequence continues at coordinate 19,913,010 of NC_085941.1, forward strand.
TTGGGTCATAAAATCCATCCATACTTCCATACTATCCATACTAATATTAAAGTGTGACTGCTGTCTGTCTGTTACTTCTTCACGCTTAAACTGCTGAACCAATTTAGTTGAAATTTGGCATACAGATAGTTTGAGTCCCGGGGAAGGACATTGAGCACATATCTAGGATAGTTTTTATGTCGGAAATCATCCCCCTTAAAAGAGTGGTGGAATTGAGAGAATTAATGAATTGCCTGATAATTGCTGTAAGTAATTAAGATTATACTCAAATAAATACGTGATTGCTATTACTATTACACTTTATCCAGGCGCTATACTAGCTCTAGCTGCTGTTACTGATCAGGGAATGCTAATCGGTTATTTTTTGTATGGAAATAACCGCGGTTTCGGTTAATAACCGATTATTTCCATACAAAAAATAACCGAAAATAACCGATTTGCATTCCCTATTACTGATTCCACGCAGACGAAGTCGCGGGCCAAAGCTAGTGTCTATTATTCCCAATCATTTCCCAATAGCAGGCGTGACTCACTCCGCGATTTCATCGCTTTGCTGCAGGTAGCCAAAAGTACATCCGTTCCACCCCAATTTTGGGGAAAGCCATAAGCCGCGCGTGGCGCTGTCGCCACCTAGCGGCCATATCTGTGCTGATCGTAACAGACGCGTTTTGTTAGAGAGGTGAGTCTTCTGTTATTAGTTACCTAGTACTATTATTTATTCTCTGCCAATAGCGCAATCCGGAATATTTACTCATATTTACTTCCTCTATTTGTGCTGCAATTCCCCTCTCAATTAAATTATCCTCATGCCACGTGTCCAGAGCATCCCAATAATAAATATTTGTGTACTCGTACCTTTCAATAAAGCCTATTATTCTTATGTTCACTCACTGAAGTCTGAACCTTATTGACTATGGTAGAGGTGTCAATGTTGCTTGATTCGGTTCGATATTGTTGGGCCTTTAGGAAGAAGAGTTAGTAAATTAGCTGTAGTTTGTTATGACGTCGCCTGAGGCGTGACGTCATTGAAATTTATTAAAAAATGTGAGTTTGAAATTAGAAGCGTTCGGTTTTTGAGTGTTTAAATTTAGTATCATAAAATTGGGTTTAAGTAGACAGCTCCTAACAACTGACAGGCTGATATCGTCCGGCGAACTGGTAATCTGTGGGCCCCTTAAATCTTAATATAAGTAAAAAGAAAGAGTAACTCCATACATCAGTTTTCTTACCGAGACGCGAGTTATTTCGTAGTTGACATTTAGCGTCAAAAGTCAGTGTTGCCAACTTGGCATAAATGATGCCAGATCTGGCATATTTTCACTCGCCTTGGCACCAAAATTTTCCATTTAGCATCTGGCATATTTTTTAGCATAATTTAGTATAAGCCAAATTTGCATCAACTTGGCAGCAAAAATATGCGCCATCGCCTTATGTGGTTCATATTTTTATATGAATTTTGACTTTTGTGGACGGATGGACGTCAACGGACTATATAAAGTTGGTCAAGCAGATCTTGTCAGTAGAAAAAGGCGGTAATTTTGAAAAATGTATGTGTTTTATGTGTCTAATTTCAAGTGATATTTTAGCATTTTTTTAGCATAGGTGTTTCAAAAATCTTTGGCATAATTTTGGCATAATCTAGACATTAGTCTAGCATTTTTGCAAAATCCGAGTTGACAACACTGTCAAAAGTGGCCCGGGTCACTTCAAAATGTCATCTTCAGTATGTACGGTATGTACATTTCTTACGAGATTTTACGAAAGTCCGTGTTTATTTTGCAAATTATGCATCAGCCATCCTGCCGTATTCGAACTTCAACATATTCACAAGAGACGACACGCACTAGATCCATTCTAGATACGTTATAAATTAGATATCAACTAGTTCTCTTTTGCAGCGCAATTCGGGCAACCAATGCTACTTCTACGTTAGATAGAGTAAGATATCTATTAGATGTGAATTGGATCTCTAACTCATATCCTGTGGAAATCGTTCAAGAGTATCTCCAGAATCGCGCAAATGTCAAATTTGATCTTAAACGTATCGTTATCGTATCTTGGTGATGTCTAAAAGATATCTAATAGATGTCTATTTCAAAATCCGAATCGGGCCCATCATCAATTGTGCATCATCTTAATTTAATGGTAGGAAAAAAAGCGTGTAAAAAGCGTTACTACAATTTTAATCATGGGTTTTAACTTAAATTATAAGGCAGTAAAAGTAGAGATATTTTAGAGTGATTATCTTTAAAACCGATAAGTAGGTTTATAAAATACAACAAAAAGCCTTTTTCCAGCGCCTGCCAATAGTGAGGTAATTCCGGTGATTACCGGATGATGAATGGGATAAGGGGCAAATCCGTCATCGGTACGATGACAGGTTAAACAGAAAATATGAAAATTGTTGTGAGTAAATAGGTACCATCGCCCACACTGTTAACTGACAGCTCGTAAACCTTATTACAAATGGCATAAGGTCCACCGATGGACAGAAGAGTGTTGCTGTTTGTACATGGGTTATATGTATTCATTTACAGTGTAGGTAAGTATTTCAGGTCTAGTCAAGAGATGTAAAATGAACGCTTTTGAAGGGAAAATCATCATCTCAGCCATAAGATGCCCACTGCTGAACATAGGCCTCCCCCTTATGGGGGGTGAATGCCATAATCGCCACGCTTGGCAGGCGGGTTGGCGATCGCAGTCGAGTACACCGAATTTGAGGGACGCTGCTGCCCGTCCACCGGTGGCCTTGGACGTAGTTTAAGGACATACCCGGGTCCAAGGGAAGGGAAAATAGGGCTACCAAATTAGGCGGCAGTAATGCGGCCGCGCACGTCGCTTATTTTATCAAGCAAATTGACAGACATTCGGCGGCCTTAAGGGTAAGACGTCGTCATACAAATGTCACCTTTAGGCATCCACTATCAGTAACGTCACTATGACGTAAACACTTGAGCGAGACGCCTATGGCTATCCATACTTCCATACTATTATATATATATATAATATAATAATATATTATGTATATATATATATATATATATAAAAGGACGAAGTCTGTCTGTCTGTTACCTCTTCACGCTTAAACCGCTGAACCGATTTAGATGAAATTTGGTATAGAGATTGTTTGAATCCCGAGGAAGGGCATAGGATAGTATTTATCAGAAATCATCCCATAAAGGGGTGGAATTTTGTATGGGGACTTAACAACAGCTGCACAACAAACTTTGTCAATAGGAACTGTCCCGCCCGCGCGGTGTAAGTAGCACCGGCGCTGGTGCACGATTTACTTGAAATTTGGTATAGCCTCGTGCCGCCCACCATACAAAATTATTGCCAAGGAAATTAGAATCTTATTGTATATTCAATTGGGTTGAATTTAATTTGTTCGAAAATTTTACAAGACAAATGAAATGCTGCCTAATTCGTTTTTTATTAAGGTTGACATTCCATCGAAACTGATTGTACATTCTAATGTACATTGGGCGGCACGAGGAGAGAGATAGTTTGTGTCCCGGGGAAGGACAAATAGAGTACTTTTCATTCAAGAAATCACCCTTTAAGAGGGTGAAAAGGGGGAGTTGAAGTTTGTATGGGGAAAACAAAACGCAAATTGAATAAAATAATAGCTACCTACCTAAATAAATAATTCCACTCTGACAAAGTCGTGGTCAAAAGCTAGCATGCTATATAATTATTTCGCAGGCTGGATTGATATTAGCCCAATGGCCCGTGAAATGTGTCTTTTTACGGACAAAATACGAAGACGTGCGTCACGACAGCTGTTTATATCGCCATTATTATGACTGTAAGAGATAGGCGCGTAAAATTATTGTGCTTATTCAAATTGTATGGGTGGGACAAAATTTTTTCGTTGTTTTCCTTCTGAATGTCTTCTAGGCACTTCTAGGTAGGTACCTAGGTACTTTAGCACAAAATATTATGTTTTGTGCTTGATGAGTTTTTGCCCGCGACTTCGTCTCTGTGGTCGCGAATTAGTCATTTTGACAGCTGGTATCTTTTTTATCCAATCTACTATTAATTTATTGATTGCTCGAATCGAATAACCTCTGGTTTCTCTCGAATTTACATACAAACATAACATTGCTAGTTCAATAATCGCTTGTAGAATCCAAAACAAACATTTGAAAGCTAAAATTACAATAAAATCTAACGTAACATTTTCATTTAAGGCTTCTAAAAGAAATTACGATCCCATTTTGTAGATAATCCCGAAAGGCGTAGAAGAGACGAGAGCCGTCATTTTATTATTCAGTCTGTAAAGCGACGTTCTCAATGTTTAGACGAGCTTTCAACTCGCAGGCCAATTCGAGTTTTTATTTATAAAATAAATTACAGTTAAATAAAAACTAAATTTACAACTAACACAACTGCTGGCTACATTCCACCACTGAATGGCAACTCCGATTCTTTGGCCAAGGAATGAGGCTGCCCTAGGATCTCTGGTGGTCAAGGAGCATCTTCTTTAAATCTTTATACAAACTAAGCGCATCCTGACACCCAGGTCCCAAAGTCTCAACCGCAAATGCCACAAGTAAGTTCGAGTTTTAGTTATTCTATTTCATATTGATCTGTCAGCGTTACGTTTTGGTCGAAGAAATGTTATTTTGATACTGACCGATCAGATCAGTATTGATATGTATTGTTGTATTGTATCGGAAACAGATCGAATAACTGAAACTTGAGTGGGCCTGCCAGGAGAATTCATGGGTCCACCGGAAAGGGAACCGAGTGCATTGCTGCCACAAATGGCATAAATCTGGGCAGCAACAATTCATCTTAAATGGCCACAGCAATGCAGTGGGCAGTAATTAAAGGTGACAGTCCATTTCCAACGACAGCAGCACTACCATTCATTTTACAATGGAACTTGACAATAACACCGACGCGTTCGTACTAGTAGTGCAGCTGCGGTCAGAAATAGAATGTTACTCTAATATAGCGCTGCAATTACTGGAAATGCAGCCGCCTGCATTGCTGCAGGAAACGTCCAAAATTACATTTTATCGAGTTACTGGTATTGCAGCTTGACATTACTGACGAGGCGTCTAAGAGCCGGCAGCAGTCATTTTATGATTGTCAGATACACGACACGATAATTATATTCTTTAAATTTACCAACCGAAGCGAAATTTCGGCTCAGAGGGCCTACCGCGTTTATGATCTGTGCTCCGGGGCAAAGACTGCCACTATATAGATCGCAAGTCAGATCCCATTATGGAATTAGGGCCCCCCACATCTAGCGTCTTTCGAGCGTCGGCGTCTATAACTCTATGGCCGCTGCTCGACGCAACGTCGACGCAACTGCGCAGCGACGTCATTTTCCATAGCGCTGACCAGACACCGACTGACGCCGACGCTCGAAAGACGCTAGATGTGGGGGGGGGGGGGGGGGCTTAGGGAGTTCTGTTCCCACCTTTCAGGAGCACCTGGATGCCAGCTTGGACCCTTCGACTCAGTCCAAAGGTGCGCTGTACAAATCGTCGATGATCCCAAACTCACAAGCGGTATTAAACCTTTAAGTTTAAGGAGGCAGACTGTAGAAATTAGGATTGTTCATTTTTTTTAGACCCCCATTTTTATTTTATTTTCTGAAAATATAGGTTAATTTAAGATACCAATTTGAATGATTTAGTAATTCGTGGCTCGGTTGAATATTTATAATTTATTGAAAATATGAGATAGGACTTCTCGTAAATTACATGTCGTCGGCTGATTAGGATAATGCACAAGCAACAACAAGCATTAAAAAAATAGTTGTCATTGTCAATTGATTGTAATGTCACCTGTCGACAATGTCAGTGTCACGAGTTTCTATAAATAACAATCGTCTGGAATGGAAAACTCGTTTATTTTGAATCATTAATTTCAAAATACCTACGCTATAAATTTGAGAAAGCTGATTCCAGAAATCTGCCTAAGTTATATAATATAACTTAGTTTTATTGGAGTATGTATCCATATAGCATCCAACTCCAACCATAACTTGGCTGAAATCAAGGGAGCAAAAATACAAATGTAAGTTACCTACATACATCATATATATTTTAACTGATTCGATTTGTAAGAAGATTGGATTCATAAAATCGTTACAAGCGTCCATTGCTAAAGGTAGCTTAGCACCCAGTGGGTGCTTTCTACCGGCTTGTCACCATTGTTTGGATATTGTACTACATACTTATACTACTATCAGAGATATATATAACTCCGTATAAGATAAATAAAGTCTAAGAAAAAAACGTGCCTCGGACGGCCAAGGAAAAGTCGTTCTCGAATAGATGGCGCCATTACCTTTTTACTATTCTCGGCTAGATGGCGTTAACGACACCGTTTGGTATTTGACAATTTTAACACATATCAGTGAAAGAACATGGGTCAGTAGGGAACAATAAAAATTAAGAATCATTTATCCGTAAACATATTTTGATTATTTTATACATTTTCAATTTTATTTTAAGTTTTAATCGTGTGTCGATAGATGGCCGTAAATGTACCGTGACTACAAAATTGACAATGACAGGACCCCTCTATACTATCTATTCTTTTTGCTACTATATTAGGAACATGCCAATTTTGCTAATTATATCCTATTATTTCAGGTCATCGTGATTCCTATTTAGATACAGCTGTGAGATATGTAACTGCACTTGGGCCCAGAACAAAGTTGAGCATTTTGTATTGAAACGAACGTCATATTAATTATTAATCGTCGTAATACTTTACGACCGCAAATAATGCCTGGGAACAGAGTAAATAACAAACCATACACTTCTCTTCTGGATGGTCAACAAGAAGCCATCATTGTCAGATGCTCGTGCAGAACATGATAAACATACATTTAATGTAAAGTTACTATTTTTTTTGGAAACATATATAACATATTTCCCAAATTAATAAAAAAGTAGGTAAACAAAAACATGTTTTATTATTCACAACTCTTTATTAAGTCTTGTCCACCATGATATCAGCAGCTTGAACTGCAACATGTACCTGGAAATTAGAAATTATATCTTTTTAAAGCAGTTTCAGGCTGAATTTTGAGTATGGCTATGTATTCTTGTATATTCCTTCTTTCTAGTAGGCACCATCTCTGTTTAACGGTTTGCCTTTAGATACTCTGGCTACATTACCACAGAAAATAAATAGATACCACGACCCTACCAATAAAGTGAGCTTTTAAATACTTAATTTTAGTAAATGTAAAATTAATTTTATACTTACATCGACGTGATTCTCACAGCAATACTGTGTGTAACACGTGAAGTAGGTAGGTATTCCAAGTTTAATTCACGGCACCATCTTTCACGTCGTAGGTCTTCGTGGATTCGAACTATTATTTTTGTGAATCATTCCCACACATAGGAACAAGGTTTTTGATATATTATTAAGCAATGAAATCTACTGTTTAGGTATTAATTATAAATCAAATTGTAACAAACAAGCGCAGCGGTTTAACTGAAAAATATTGTTATGACAATCGATGACAATGATAACTTTGACAATACGTGAGTGACGGATTTATTTACTATGGTTCGATAACTTTTATTATGCAATGACTTTACATTCAGCCCAGGAGAAGGTCAAACTAAGGTCATAAGGATATTTGTTGAAATATCTTCAATCCTCAATTATTATATCGCAGCAAATGTCGGAAACTGTTTAAAAACCTTATATCTCGAAATGGTTTTCGAAATAGAACATTTGAAAAAAAATGAACAATCCTAATTGTAGTGTTATAAAACTGTGTATGTTAAATATTATGAATGCGCTGGACCGCGGCGATTTTGCCAATGCTCGGTAGCGGTTAGGAATAACATTAGCTACGTACAGTCTGTAGAGATTAACGTTTACATTCTTACAAGAAATCCTTTATTGCGGCACAAGGCCGTTATAATTTTGACAGCCCTTCAGCCAGTTAAGTACGAAACAGGAGCTGAGTTTTAAATATTTTAGGTAAATATACCCGTCTCGCTAACGGAAGCGGCCCCTAAAACAAGTGCGATAAGGACAAGGCGAAAAATCCTGCGTAAAAATGTCAAAAATCGAGGTGTCGTACTCCTCTGTTTCCTCCTCCAAAACTTAACCAATCGTAACCAAATTTGGAAATCTAAATGATTATGAAATTATCTGTGTCGGACCGTTTTGCTTTTTTGGCTAATTGATATCAGTTTTGAATACCACGCCTCTCATTGCGGCATAGTCAATTAGGCCATTTTGGCCATTTTTAAAGGGCTCTAGCGCCTTAAAAAACAAAAATATCAAAAAAAGCAAAACGGTCCGACACAGATATTGATAATATTAATCTGTGTTGAAAAAATCATTGCTCTAGCTTCAAAAACCACGGAGGAAAACGAGGAGTACGTTTGTATGGAGGAATGACCACTCCTGTTGGCTCTTAAGTACGAGTTTAACAAGAATCCTATTAAAATGATGATAGCCTCTGAGACGATTGATAACCTCGACCTTGGCCTGAAACTGAATAGGTACAGTCAGCAGCAGAAGTTGCTAAGCGGGCGAGGTGTTCAAAATTAACTTGGCACACTCTTATTCTCTTAACAATGAAGTCGCGTTGAGATCGTTTTGAACACCTGGCCCGCTCAGCAACTTTTGCTACTGACTGTACGTCGCGCGAGTGACTAACAGGCCAATTCGAACGTGCACTGACATCAAACTGATATTAGAATGATGTTGGAATAATATCAGTTAGCTGTTATTCGCGCGGGCGTCTCGCTCGCACTAATACATGTTCGGACAAGTCTGAGTGAAATTATTAGTCTATTCATTTTATAACGTTAATCAAGATTTCCAGAAAATTTACCGTAAGTAATAAGAATACTTTTAAAAAGCCAAAGTGCCCTTTTGTATTCCCCCCACACGTAAAAAAAACATAATAAACTAATTAAACACATTTTAGATCACTCGGTCAACCAATGGGAAACATGAAAAAAATTAAAAGTTTATTTTCTGGTCGAGTAGCCGCAGGTGGCGAGTGCGGTTAAGCTATTCCAGTAGCTCGAAGGGTGAGTTGATCGCTCGATAAACCAGTATCCCCTTCTTTGATCCCTTTCTGCCCATTGCGCTCAGAGCTCACGTTACACTGGTTACTGAGCGTTTGACTAGACGCGCGCGTAAATAATACTCGTTCACATCGGTTACCCCTTGGGTGATGAGTGTGATGACTGTCCATCGCATGTCGATCAAACTCACGTCACGGTTTATTGACTGCTATTAGTGTAACGGTCACGTGTGGACGCGATGGCTTTCGGCCCGATTCGGATTTTGAAATAGACATCTGTTAGATATATTTTAGACATCACCAAGATATGTTTAAGATCTAACCTGTCAAATTTGACATTTGTGCGATTCTGGAGATAATCTTGAACGATTTCCTCAGGATATGACTTAGAGCACAGATTATTATAATAGTTCTTACGAACAGATACTTATCTCTCAAACAAAAGGCAAATACCTACCGTTTTGATACCTACACAAAAATACAATGGAGTGACCTTCAACGCGCCGGTCCCCGCACCGCGTGCACCGGCACAACGCTAGGGTTGCTGACGCTTAGAAATGATAAATAAATACCTACTTAAACAGCGGAGTGAAATAAAAGGAAAGCTAAATCTTAAATTATACCTAATATTCCGATGATGCGTTAGTGTTTGCGAAATAGTAATTTTAAAAGGTCATATGTCCCTGCAGTAACCGCAGTGTTCACGCCGTTTTATAAACCGCGCAATAATCCAAGCATGAATTAGTTTTAAAACTTCGTGTAATTTAAAACCAGATAGAGATTAATGTTACACAATAAAGAAAAACAATAGAAACCCCATGAATACAGGTAATTAATTACAAGTTAACCAGAGCAAAAATGAGTAGGGACTTTCCGGCGTAAAGTTACGAGTAACTTACTGTCGATAAAATAAACATTTACCAAAATAAATTAAAATTTGCTCCCTATTTCAAATAGATAGATATCTAAAACTATACATTTGCCATACATCTAAAACTATACATTTGTCATACATCTAAAACTATACATTTGTCATACATAATAAACATGACATGTTTAATTAAAGAAATTCAATAGTATGTAGGTACCTACTACGTAGCTTGTGACTATCGTAAAAATTGACAGGGTGGCGCGCGGTGACGTGCGTACGTGAGCGCGTGTGGCAATCAACTGGCTTGCTTTTCTACCGTGAACGGGAGCAGATTCGTAGGTATAAATCCGAGCTCGCGCGGAGAGTTCCATAGGCCTGCTTAGAGTTCCAATTCACATATAAAACGTAAAAGTGACATTGGTTGCCCGAATTGCGCTGCAAAAGAGAACTAGTTGATATCTAAACTATATAACGTATCTAGAATGGATCTAGTACGTGTCGTCTCTTGTGAATATCTTGAAGTTCGAATACGGCAGATTAATTTTGAGATTAGTGCCGCGTATCCACTTTGTCGTAAAGACAGATAATAGACAGTAAATAGAAAAGCCACGACTGGAAGATTAGGCTAAGCGTACCTATGCTGAGCTAGGTTTGCAATCCGGATCAGAAATGTATGAAATTATCCGGATCCGGATATTCCGGATCCGGATCCGCGGATCTTCCCATACATTTCAGATCCGTCGTGCAAACCCTAGCTGAGACGTAGGCGACGCAGCGTAGTGCAGAACAGATTTTGTAAAGTATGGAAGATCCGCAATGGAACTTCTGCGTCTTAGCATAATGCTTAGCCTTACCGTTCTAAGTGACCACCTTCATTTAAACGCACAGGCTACGACGACGACGCACGACTATCTGAGTTTACAACATAGTGGGAACGCGACCTGGCCCCTATTTCACCAACGTGACAGGTGCGACAATTCGACAAGTCTCATTGTTGCTGACGTCACAGGCATCCATGGGCTACGGTTATCGCTTACCATCGGGCGGGCCGTATTCCTGATTGTCACCATCATGGTATTATTTAAAAAACTTTATTATATCGGCAAAAAACAGCTATTTCTCTTGTGATGTTTATGATGATAAGGATGACAATTGTCACAAGATTTCAAAGAACTTTCGGTAATTCTTCACAGCAAATGAGTTCTGTGTCCGCATTTCGTGACAATTGTCGTATTTCTTGTGATAATTGTCATTAGCTTTGCAAAATAATTACTTATTTACTGGCGATATAGTGGAGTTTTTTATTTATTAACATGTTGGTGGCAAACAACATCCCACCGACAACCCGTCTGATGGTAAGCGGTTACCGTAGCCTATGGAGGCCTGTGACGTCAGTAACAGTGATGTCGACAAATGCGACGAAGTATGGCGCGGACAAATAAATAAAAAATACCTACGTGTACTTATATAGGTACGAGTATTGTCGATGCCAGTTAGTTTTAGGAAGCAACGAGTGATTATTATTCATATAAAAATGCGTTTCGATACTGATGGTCCTATCCTACCCTTAAAAGATTCTGGCCTTGAAATTGTCAATTTTGATGCCCAAATCTTTGACATTTGCAGCGATGTAGTCGGCAGCAACTTGCTGCAGTAATGCTGGTGCAGACGGAATACAAACGATACTTAAAAAAAGTTTTTAGTAGAATGACCTACTAAAAACCTTGAAGACCTGCCTACCTACCTTGAACAGCGTGGCGAAATGTAGACAAAGAACTGTATTTACGTGCATTTTGCAAATATTAATTTGTATTATAACCTTAATACTTATGTACACGTCTTTCAAGTTCATTGTCATTACATTTGTGTACAAGTATTTACGTCATTGAGGCGTACATAATTGTCATACTTATAAAAACCATATCTAATTAAACATGCACTGATAAATAGCTATAGCTATTATTTAATTTCCAAGAGAAAAAAAAATTAAACGAATACGTCTCTATGAAATACACTGCGGGTAGTTTCAACGTCGGTAGGGCGCCTAAATACCTAATTCGTGTTACGATAGTAATAAGGAACTTTTTGATACCTAAAAATTATTACCTAAAAATTCCACATATCATTAGGGACAATACAATACAAATCCCGTTTATTTCACGGTATCGTCTAGGGTCGTCCCATTCGTTTTTTGCCACGTTCTTAAATTAGTCCTATTCTGCTTTCGTCACCCATTCTACATTCGTCACGTTCGTCGGTGGGCTTTATCATCTTTGGTCATATTTGTTGTTTGCCTTTCTCTTATTCTGACCCATTCCGGTATTCGTCATTATCTTGTTTGGGCATGTTCGATGTTAGTCTATCTCGTTTTCAGTTTCATTCAATATTCGTTATTTTTTCATCGACACGTTCGTTGTTGGTCCCATTCGGTTATTCACAAGTTCTTAATTTGTCTTATTCTGTATTCTGTCATATTCTTCATTCGTCACTTTCGCTGGTAGTCTTTGTCATCTTTGGCCATATTTATTGATTGTCTTTTTCCCAGTGTGGTTATCAATTTCATTATCCCTTCCCTCCCGTGAGTGTCATAGAAGTCACCCTGAAGAAGGTTGATAGCAGTTACCAACGCTTTAATCAGTCTGAAACTATCTAAGTAGCCATACTACTGTGCCCTGGTTTAAGACCAGGCACGGCACGACGGAATAAGCCCCGTGTCCCCGTTTTGGACTATTCCCCTCTACATGTGTATTGTTTAGGATACATTTAATTAATATTTTAAGTATAAGGATTATTGTTTATGGAATCAAAACAAAAAACGAGACAAATAGTGAATGGAACGAATATCGAATGGGACGAATATCCAACGGGACGAATATTTAACGGGACAAATGGAGAATGTGTCCAAATTTCAAAAGAGCCTAAATAAGAAAAATACGAAATTAGAATAAGTCCAGAGATAGGACGAATAACGAATGAGACTTAAAAAAGAAATTGACTAACATCGAACATGCCCAAAGAAGATGATGACGAATACCGGAATAAGCCGAAATAAGAAAAAGGCAAACAACCAAATATAACCAAATATGAAAAAGACCACCGATGAACTTGACGAATATAGAATGGGTGACGAAAGCAGAATAGGACTAATTTAAGAACGTGGCAAAAAACGAATGGGACGACCCTAGACGATACCTATTTCACAACCTCAAAATAAATTGTAAAGGAACACATACTCGTACTTATAGTACATACAGACAGTAAGAAATAGGCGGCCTTATGGCTAAAGAGCGAACTCTTCCTTGGGGTCATCCATTAATTACATCACACGTTTAGGGGGAGGGAGGGGGTCAAGAAAATGTGACATATTGTGACAAGGGGGAGGGGGGAGACACAAACTTTGTGACGTCACTTTAACTTCATCAGTACCTAACCGAAAATTTATTTAAATTATTTTATTCGCTGTACATTTAAATTACAAGTTTTTGAAACGATAATCGTTTTTATACGTTTAATTTTCTTTCCTAAGCAGTTTTGGGTTATAAAATTACTAATTTTTATATCGTCAAAAATATTTTGATATAATATTAATAATACTTTATAGGTACTTACTTAATTCTATAAGAGCATAATAAGACCGGTTCTGACCTATGGGAGTGAAACATGGGCTATGACGCAGAGCCATGTCCGATCTGTCCAAGTCGCCGAAATGAAGATGCTCCGGTGGATGTGCGGGGTAACGAGGCTCGATAAGATACGCAACGAGTACGTTCGCGGTAGCCTCGGAGTACGTGATATCGCCGATAAGCTACAAGAGAGCCGACTGAGATGGTTTGGGCACGTAAAAAGAAGACCTCCTGATTACATCGGGAATGTTGCTATGGATCTGAACATTGTCGGCTCCAGAGGAAGAGGAAGACCGAAGATGAGATGGGCGGACACCATAGAAAAAGACATGAGGGCCTGCGACGTTTCAGTAGACGACACGTCCGATCGCGCGAAGTGGAGAGAAAAGACCAGAAAAGCAGACCCCACAATCAGATGGGAATAATAATGCTGAGGAGAGAGAGAGGTACTTACTTAATTCGATTTGGCGATTTCGTAGAAAAAATGTGACGTCACACTAGGAGGGAGGGGTTTGCCAAATGTGACCAAGTGTGACAAGGAGGGGGGAGGGGTCAAAAAACCTAGAAATTCGTGTGACGTAATTAATGGATGACCCCCCTTGTTGCAAAGTTGTAGGAGGTGCAAAAACTAAATTGGAAAGTAAAAGCTAAACTTAATGTAAGTACCTAATAGCTATAGTTCTTTCTAAACCGTCAAATATATATATATATATAAATAAGGCAATGTAATAAGATTCGATGCCGCATCGGATAGAATATGCGTGCTCCGTGTCAAAGGGAAATTCAGCAACATCTCGATAGTTAATGCGTATGCCCCGACAGAGGGTGCACACGAGAGTATCAAAGATGATTTCTATGACCTCCTGGAATCAATATATGATCGGCTGCCGTCCTATGACACAAAGATACTAGTAGGAGATTTTAACGCACAAGTGGGCCGAGAAGATATCTTTTTGCCAACAATAGGAATGCATAGTAAACATGAGAAGACAAATGACAATGGTGTACGACTCATTAGCTTCGCATCATCTAAAGCCATGGTAATTAAAAGCACTATGTACCCGCACAAGGATATCTATAAGGGGACCTGGAAATCCCCTGACGGTAGAACCGTTAACCAGATAGATCACGCGTTGATAGACAATCGTCATAAGAGCACTATTTTGGATGTGCGGACATTTCGAGGAGCAGACTGCGACAGTGACCACTACTTACTAGGCGTCAAAATTAAAGCTAAAGTGAAGGTCGACAGAATAAAATACAACAAAAGTGAAGACCCCATTAATGTAGAAAGTCTTAAAGATAAACAAATTAGAAGTACTTTTCAACTTGAACTGAGGAATAGTTTTGATGAGTTAGAATTAGATGGCAGCATTGATGAGAAATGGGAGCATATAAAAGATACTGTAAAGAAAATTGCAGTGAAGGTGCTTGGCCGGAAAAAGAGAAAAAAGAAAAGGAAGTGGTGGAACCAAGAGTGTGACAATATTATAAGGGAAAGGACAAGATACAAAAGTTTAGCTGAGCAGGACGAGTTGTGGAAAGATAAATACGAGGAAGTGCGTGTGGAAGCCAGAAAAGTTATTAGAAGAGCGAAAAGGAGGCACTTAGAAAATATAGTCCAGGAAATGGAGACTCTGATTAGAGCAAACGAGTCAAGGAAGTTCTACAAAGAAGTAAAATCTTGTAAGAAAGGCTATCAACCCACAACTCAAGTGCTAGAAGACGCAGACGGCAACCTGATCACGGATGGCGAAGAAATAAAAACCTGCTGGCGTAATTACTTTCAGACACTGCTGAACTGCCCTCCGCTACTCGAGCGCATACCCAGGACCACAGATGATAATGAGGACGAGATAGTGGAACCCCCGAGCTTTGATGAGGTCCGACAGGCAATAATGAGACTCAAGAATAACAAGGCGCCGGGTCTCGACGGTCTGCCCTCAGAATTGTGGAAGTACGGCGGAGGAACAGTGCAGTCCAGGCTTTTTGAGCTGATAGCAAAAGTTTGGGAGGCGGGGATCCAACCGCTTGAGTGGAACACGGGAGTCATCTGTCCTGTTCATAAAAAAGGATGCAAGAAGAGGTGTGCGAACTACCGGGGTATAGCATTGCTTCCAACTGCATATAAGGTGTTGTCATACGTACTCCTCAAAAGACTGGAACCGTACGCGGAAAAGATTCTCAGCGATTATCAGTGTGGGTTCCGTCGAAATCGCAGTACGGTTGACGAGATCTTCCTCCTAAAGCAGATTATGGAGAAAAGATGGGAATATGCACAATCTGTACACATGGTGTTCGTGGACTTCGCTAAGGCATACGACAGCATAGACAGGGACTCTTTATACGCCATACTGAGGAACTTCAACATCCCGAACAAGTTAGTCACCATGGTTGAGGCGGTAACGAGGGCCAGTAATATGAAGGTACGGGTGCAGGGCGATCTGACGGATGCTTTTTCAGTGGACACGGGGCTAAAACAGGGCGATGCCCTATCACCAATGCTTTTCAATTTAGTGCTGGAGTATGTCCTCAGGAAAGTTCTAGATTTGGATGCTGGACTAGAGCTAAACGGAAAGCATATGGTGGTGGGGTATGCAGATGACCTGGCTCTATTGGGTAGTTGTAGAGAAGGGGTCCAGGTGGCGACTAAGACCCTTGAGACTGAAGCTCTGAAAGTAGGCCTACGTATTAACCACGATAAAACTGAGTATCTCCACATGCGACGTTATAAAACCGGTCGAGGCAAACCTGCAGATCTACATGTCGGAGATACTGTGTTCAAAGGGGTGGCCAAATTCAAATACCTAGGTTGTACAATCAACGACAACAATACCCGTGACGAAGAAATCGACATTCGCATTCAGAATGCCTTGCGATGCGGCGCAGCTCTGCATAAAGTCTTGGTGTCCAGGCTTCTCAGCAGAAAAACTAAGATCCGAATTTACAAGACCTATACGACCTATTTTAACATACGGATGTGAAGCCTGGACACTAACTCTGAAGGAGGAAAATAAGCTGTTGGTGGCCGAAAGGAAGATTCTCCGCAAAATCCTCGGCCCAACGCAGAGACCCGATGGCAGCTGGAGAATCCGAAAGAACGCCGAAGTTGAAGAACTAGCTGCTGAACCAAACATCATTGGTGTGACAAAGGCGCAAAGGCTTCGGTGGCTCGGCCATCTTCAGCGAATGGAAGGTGATCGGGCGGTGAAAAGAGCGTTTGAGGGAAAACCGATAGGACGCCGCCCGGTTGGTCGACCTAGGTATCGATGGGCGGATGTGGTGGACGCTGATCTGCGCGAGCTCCGGGTTGAGAACTGGCGAGACACGGCACAAGACCGGGATCAGTGGCGAGCAGTCGTGTTGGAGGCCAAGACACACTTTGGGTCGCTGCGCCAGAGGAGTAAGTAAGTAAGTATATAAATAAAGGCACTAATGATAGAGTTAGACCAAGAAAAGTTTGCAACGATTTTGATAGCCGAAGCAGTGCAAGCGTTATTTTAAACGTCAAAATAAGTAACAGTTGCATTTCGTGGGCTATCAAAATCGCTACAGACTTTTCCAGGTCTAACTCTAACAACATCAGCGGGCGCAGCATGGTTCCATTTTTATCGTCTGTAACTATGCCCGTCACTTTCGCACTTACGAGTATATACTTGTTAGAACGTGACAGGCACGGTGACAACCGATAAAAACACGACCATGCTATATACGGGTGCGTCCCACGAGATATAACTACATAATATATAATTTCATATTAATAACATTCACAAGATATAATGAACGTCTGCTATAACATCAAAAACAATATTTTTATTAGGAATAACGGTCAATTAACATAATACTCATTTTGTATAATGACTTTTTATATAACACTCAAATACTCTAAATTCAGTTTATATAACATACATAACGTATATCGATCATAGTATATACTATCTTTTAGTATACTGATTATAAAATATAATAGCGTATGATATACTAAATAGGTTATAACTCCTACCCCTACAGAAAACAAACTGCTGCCAGAAAAGTAGGTTAGGTTAGGTTAGAACTGCGACCCCTACAGAAAACAAACTGCTGCCAGAAAAGTAGGTTAGGTTAGGTTAGAACTGCGACCCCTACAGAAAACAAACTGCTACCAGAAAAGTAGGTTAGGGTAGAACCGCGACCTCTACAGAAACCAAACTGCTGCCAGAAATGTAGGTTAGTTTAGGTTAGAACTGCAACCTCTACAGAAAACAAACTGCTGCCAGAAAAGTAGGTTAGGTTAGATTAGAACTGCGAACCCTACAGAAAACAAACTGCTGCCAGAAAAGTAGGTTAGGTTAGGTTAGAACTGCGACCCTTACAGAAAACAAACTGCTGCCAGAAAAGTAGGTTAGGTTAGGTTAGAACTGCAACCTCTACAGAAAACAAACTGCTGCCAGAAAAGTAGGTTAGGTTAGGTTAGAACTGCGACCCCTACAGAAACAAACTGCTGCCAGAAAAGTAGGTTAGGTTAGGTTAGAACTGCGACCCCTACAGAAAACAAACTGCTGCCAGAAAAGTAGGTTAGGTTAGGTTAGAACTGTGACCCTTACAGGAAACAAACTGCTGCCAGAAAAGTAGGTTAGGTTAGGTTAGAACTGCGACCCCTACAGAAAACAAATTGCTGCCAGAAAAGTAGGTTAGGTTAGGTTAGAACTGCGACCCCTACAGAAAACAAACTGCTGCCAGAAAAGTAGGTTAGGTTAGGTTAGAACTGTGACCCCAATAGAAAACAAACTGCTGCCAGAAAAGTAGGTTAGGTTATACAATATGAGCATTATGCATTTTGGTGTTAGATGATTTGAGTAATATACATTATAAATCTGAGATATTATGAACGTTATTCATAATGATCATTATATACAATGATATTATACTTAAATAACGGTATACTTAACAAAAGTATATATTTTGATGTTATATCTAACGTTCGTTATACACCTTGAACGGTATACAAAACAAACTTATACAATATGAGCGTATATAATATGAATATTATAGTATAAGTTCTTATGTCTTATATTACTTACCCGCTATATACTACCGCAAGAGTCCAAAAACCATAAATTGAACTTCTTCTTGAATGAGGCAACAGACTGTGATTTCCTAAATATTCCTTAATTCTTACAGTCTTTTCTATTTTATTTAATTGTATAACTTTTGCTTCTAAACATTAGCGTCTTCAACCACTGCAGTACAGGTGACTCCTTGCCGAGGTTAGCAGCCTCCTCCATGGAGTCCGGCAAGGGTGCTCCGAGGGTCTCCGGCGCCAGCAGCACCAGCAGGCCGGACACCAGCGCCAGCACGCCGAACACCAGGAACGGGAGGTGCACCCACACCACTGCTGCCTGAAACATTGTCAAATTAGCCAGAAGACCTGCCCGAAGCCCCTAAGTAAATCTTCAAGCTACTGAGAACAACTAGACTTCGCCTAAGCTCAATCTTTATCAATTAATCCCTGCCGTTTTGTTTCGCTCTTTTCGCTCTACGCGACTACATTTCCATTCTCATCACTTAGATGGTTGGCAGTCCTCAACGGTGCGTTTCTCTAGAAACTTCCTGTCTTGCACAACAAAACTGTGATATGAACTGCCATCGTCGGCGGTTCGGGAACGATACGACCCTAAAACCTTTAAGAAGAGGGCGTACTCAGATATTTAAAAAAATTACCTCTCGTGTTGCAAGTGTTCATGGCCGGCGGTAATTTCTTACCACCAAGGTGCTTGTTTACACCCTATTCCATAAGACCTCTAAACTCATCTATGACGTCTATGACTTCTATTGCACATTTAAAGTACCACCAACGTCTAGCATTCCCGAGAAGGTCGTGATACTCACAACTCCAGGCATGAGCGGCGCTAAGATACCCCCAACTCTTCCAATCATGGAGGAATACGCGAAGAGACTGGACCGGTACCGCGTGGGATACAGTTCAGCGGTGTACACGTACAGAGATGTTATCACGCCGGATACGCACATCTTGCCGATCAGGTATACTGTCAGGGAAAGCCAGTAGTTGCCTGGGAAATAAAAAAGGAATGTTGAAGTTCAATGCTTGGTCATAGAATGGGCATGTCAATTTCGTATTTATTCTTTTAAAATTACTATTTGTTTGGGGAATACAGACGTTTTTAAACATAATTGTCACTACTGTAGGCAATAGTAAAGTAAACAGATTACAGACAGAGATGTTAACAGGATAATATAAATGGAGCACCTTTATGCACTATTTTTTGATCTTCATCAAAAAATTTGTGTATAATCCATACGCAAGAAAATAAACAATAGCTTCAAGCTTACCGCCAGACACAAATATAAACGCAATCTGACAGGCTCCACTTATCAAAAATCCTGCGGCCAATACACCCTTCCTCCCAATCCTGTTTAAAAGCAGCACGGCGGTCCAATACCCCGGGATCTCAATGGCGTTGCACGCTGAATAGTTGATGTATCTGTTTCCTGATATCCCTACAGAAGATATCGTCAGACCGTAGTACATTAGAATACAAGTGATCCACCACACCGGCGTCACCAAACAACGCAATAAAATTGGTTTATGTCTGAACACCAGACAAATTAACCAAGGTTCCGTTGTATCTTTTTCCTTAGTCACAACATCTTTTAACTCCGAGAACTCTTTCAAAGTCGTTTCTGACAAAGCACTTCCATTCATTTTAGCAGCTTTTTTCAAGATGGTTAAGGCTTCTTCGTACCGGCCCTTGCTGATCAGCCATCGAACAGATTCCGGTGCGATCCAAAAGTAGATCACGAAAATAAATTGGGGCAAGTAGAGCATGAGGATTAGATGTCTCCAATAAGGTTCCGTCCAGGCTATTGCACCCAAAAGTGTTTGTCCTACCGCAAGGCAAGTGCTCATAGTGACACCGGTTGCTACACGGTATTTTGGCCCCACATATTCCACAGCTGTAATGATAAAAGGATTCTGTCAAAAATACTTTTTAGACATTTTTATAGCCAAGTGTCCCTTTTGCATGCCTAGGTATCATGTACTCTTCGAAACCTTTCGAAAATGAACTTCAATAAATCAATGTGTTTATGTTTTTCAATCTAAAAGTTCCTTTGCCTACCTTCCGACTACATCATTAGAATTTAAAATAGGTATTAGAGCATTATCATCGGAATTACGGTAGAACGCCAAATTTTAATACAATCAAGCACCGGGATTTGGTTTAAATGTAAGTTAGAAGAAGAAATAGTTAACTAAGTAAAACTGGCATGATAAAATTATGATTATGAAAATTTTATATTACGATGTGAAATATAAAATTTTGAAATGAAATGTCTTACCTAAAATATAAGCACTGGAAAAAGTACACGCTCCAAACAGAGCCTCTACAAACGATATAGATATGTAACAGTTGTAGGAGCCAGAGAAATATGCCAGACTTCCGATCCAAACGGAGTTGAAGGTGGTAAGGGCGAGGGCGAGCCGCCGGCCCCAGCGGTCGGAGATGAGACCCATCATCGGTAGGCAGAACATGTAGCCCAGGGTTCTGGCCGAGCCGATCAAAGTCGGGCGCCAGTCGTCGCAGGCCAGACCAAACTGTAATAATAAGATTTGTTGATATAACTACTGCTTTAATAATGGGAGCATCAACTTTATTTATAAATCTTCACTGTGGTAACGTTTTCTAGGCCGCTGTTTAACATTCATTGTTTATAGAATTTAATAGGGTATTATACTGTATTTAAAATAAATTATTTTACACCATGCATGAAATAAAGCACCAGATAATTATTAGAAAAACATAGATAGGAGTTATTTTTAAACAAAAGTTTTATTTAATAAATCGGATAGAAATATAAAAAGTATGTGAGTTGACCGTGACGTCACGATGTAATGTTTTATATAAATTCCATATTAGCAAATCGTTTTGATAGTTCTAAAAAAGTAACTGATTTGACTAGTAGGAAAATACCCTGTTCACGGTTATCAATGGTCGTGTACTAAGCATAAAATATTTTATGAGTATAACGTGTTTTCTTTTTCTAACTGTGTTACAGATGTCTCCTTAAAAACGGAACAAAAATAATTAGTCCATCACCTATTAACATTGCCATTCGCTGACTAGGAAGATAAACGGACCAATGTTTTATTTGTTGTTAAATTTTATTAGTCAGTTTATACAATTTGGTAGGTATATTCTAAAAAATCTTTCTCTAAAGCCGACCACTGACTAACAGTCCACCGGACGATATCAGCCTGTCAGTTGTTCGGATCTGTCACTTTTTGCGTTTAACCGACAGGCTGTGATATCGTGCGGCGAACTGATAATCAGTGGGCTCCTTTAGTTACGAAAATGTAAGGTAGTATCAAGTGAGCGGAAAATTACATACTTGGGTCAATTTTTGAAGAGGGTGTTTTTTCGACATTTGTATGGCAATTTTTTATTTTTGAAAAATCTAATTTATAATTATCGTTTTAGGAAGGGTTCTTAACAACAAAAAATATACTGTAGGAGGCACCTCTGTACTTTTTATAGTTAGCTAGATATGGACGTTTAAAGATCGACATTTGTATGACACTATTTAGCCATTTGTAAGGCGCTTTTGACTTGTATTAGGCCTTTTTCAACATTATATGGCAGTATCAACATGTATATGGCACTATTTATTATTTTTGTTGCATTTATAAGACCCTGACGACATTTGTATAACGCCTTCTCGACATCTGTATGGCACTATGTCGACATTTGTATGCCACAATCGACATTTATACGGTCAAAATAGCCGTATAAATGTCGCCATACAAATGTCGCGACATGTCGCCAATAATATTTTTTAGCGATATTTCCTACACAATACAACCAATTCAGTTATTTATTTTACTATATATTTTAACACTATATTTGCAACTATTATTATGAAATAAACATTTTTATTCCAACTATGTACCAACGTATTAAGCGTCCATACAAATGTCATTGTAGTCGTACCAAAATATATCGAGTGAGATTTTTATCTGTTTTTAATTAAATTAAACTGTTTCCGGGTCTACATTTCATGTCAATCGATGCCCAACTAACCGCACTATTGCATCCTAATATTAATCTAACCGTTATTCAATAGACAAAGAAGTTTATAGGGGTTATATTTAAGTCATAACAAAACAGGTGCCGCGCGGGACAGCGATAAAAAGGCTTCCCTTGTTTTATTAAATAACGCATTAATTTATCAATACAATTAAATCAATTCTCTAGAAAATGCTCTTTATAGAAATACAAAGTTGTTTATAATAAGTTGCCTACATCCAAAGTTATGATTTTTTTTATTGCGCTATGCCGCCACTGGGACACGCGAAAAACGGTAAATTTCGCCGTTTTTGGAACTTCAAATGCGATTTTGTCAGGAACAAATAATATTTTAGGTACAGTTGTACATGATTTTTAAAGCTTATAATACACTGAATGAAAATATATACATACCCAGTCTTTTAGTCCTATGGACTTCGAGTTTTAGCCGTGGGACAGCAAAAAATGTCTATTTGAAAATTGACCCACTTACATTTTTTCTGATAAAAATTGGGATTTCGTTTTTATTCCACACAGAATAAAAATGAAAGCTCTTTTAACTTAAGAAAACTAAACCAAATACCAACCAAGGAAATAAAAGCGACAACAGGTAAAAAACCGGTCCAAAAACGGTACTAAAAAGGCCGCTTGAAACAATTACGAGTAGAATAAAATGTTTGAAATAGAAATACCTCGTAATAAGCCGAATTCTTATGCTCATAAACATAATCCTGGCATTGCACCGACGTGTTCCTATTGAACAAGTCTGCTGAACAGGATTCATTGTTCCGTGACATGTTCATTGTAAAACGGTGGCAGTTGTCGAAGGAGTCCCCTGACGACGGCACCGCGTTCAGGATCCATGGTGGGGAGAACAAGGGGGTGTCCTCACATTCAGGGATGAGGCATCTGGAATAATTTATATCTTGAACCAGTATTTGAATAAATAGGTAGTAAACTGGCTTAAGAATAAGTACTGATTTTCCATACAGAAACAGTACTGGAACCGGGAATTCCTGGTTCTCTCCGTATGAATTCAGTAATTCTAATGAAGAACTGCACTCGGCTTTTCGTGATGCTGTCTACAAAATAATAAAGTGACCGGGCGTGTTGTATCAGGAAAGGAATAGTCTGGTGTGAGTCATCCTTAAGTCCAGTTACTACACTTAGAATAAAAAATAATCAATGGTCTTCAGCTGTTTCAAAAAGAGTTGTCTCTCTTCTTCTTCCTTGTCTACTTTTACTAGAGTTGGACCGTAAAAAGTCTGCAGCGATTTTGATAGCCCACGCAGTGCAAGTGTCATTTTAAACGTCAAACTTCTATGAAATTATGACGTATAAATAACATCACACTTCGTGGGCTATCAATTCCGCTGCAGACTTTTATTGGTGCGACTTTACCTTAATTTAGAGGAAGTTACTTCAAGAATTCTTAATTTAAAAGATGAGTGCAGTATTTTTAAATCTTATTTGTTTCACCAATTTTTTCACAAAAAAAAAACATTTCCTTATAGGTTGATTAGAGACTTGGGGCGGCGTCTACGTGACAGAGGAGGCGATCCCCGTTCAGGCTCCTATCTAGTCCAACAGATATCGCTTGCCATCCAGCGCGGTAATGCCGCTAGCATCTTTGGCACTTTTGGGCTGGGTGGGGGTCGGAATGGGGCTGATAGTGTAAGTAGGATAGTATATTAGTAATATGTTTAGATTTTAAGTTAGGAAATTGCATGTAAATTATTTAAGTAGATTTTAAGATTGACTTTGATTTGTATTTGATGAATTAATAAACTGAATTGTTTGTTTCCTTATATATATTTCATTGTTCTTAATCAGTAAACTAATCTTACCTTGTTTTGACCTTCACAACAGTAAACAGATAAGCATAGCACTGCACACTCCCTACCAAAGCCACCAGAGCACACAACACCACGGCTCTGAGCTGGAACCGCCCCCATTGACCGATTTCTTCCACTAGGATCCGATCCAGATTCAACTCCCTTCTATCCGCAGACATTTCGAAGACTCGTACTGAAAAGGCGCGAACTAGCTTAAATTTTTTGACACATATTCTTGCTAAAGTTATGATTATGAGAGGTTTATACACTTGTCAGTAGGTACGTCTGACTTTGAAATTGCATTTGTTTTTTGTTTCTTAAGCTATCGCAACTTAATGTTTTTTCCAAAAATGATGGATATTCATGTTTTTTCAAAAATGATGGGTCACAAATCTAATGGCTTCAAAAGTCGAGATTAGATACATCGGAACGCCCAAGGTGCTCAATAATATCTGATCTTTAACGATTATAATAGAGGCTTTGTTTGCATGTTTGTTAAAACCTTGTCCGCTCCGTAATATCAACCACCGACTGTACAAAATGCTCTTTAGACAAGAAAAAACATTGTTTTTTTTTAATAAATTTTCGAGATTGCGATAGGATACCGTTACTGCTACGCGTATCGTAAGCTAATGAAAAATTGAACGGTGCTGCAGTCTTTGCCGTGACCAACGTTTGAACACTTGTTTTTATTACCGGCTAAGTCAATGATGAATCATAAAGTCTCTCATATAAATATTTTACATGCGGTTTAATTCATAAAAAGTTTGTAATTAGATTTATGAACTTGCTTTTTAGTCAAGGTGACAAGAAGGTTAATGGCCAAACCGACAAATGAACATATAGCTATGATCTTACTTCTAACTACTTACTAAATTAATTAAATACAGTTTAAAATAATCCTACTTTTGATAGGCGGATAGAAATGCTGCGTGAATACGATTCCGATTTATTTTTGTAACTAGCGACTCACCCTTGCTTCGCACGGGTTAAAAAAATCATACACCTAAATCTTCCTCAAGAATCGATCT
This sequence comes from Cydia fagiglandana, assembly GCF_963556715.1. Lineage (NCBI taxonomy): Eukaryota > Metazoa > Arthropoda > Insecta > Lepidoptera > Tortricidae > Cydia > Cydia fagiglandana. The sequence continues at coordinate 19,938,469 of NC_085941.1, forward strand.
ATTGATAGGTGCAAACCGCATGAAAATCCGGTCAGTAGTTTTTGAGTTTATCGCGAACAAACATACAAACACAAAAACACATAGACAACGGCGCTTGTTTTTTTTATAAGGTGTAGTGATAGTGATTGAAAATTAGTAGAACCATCAAAATAAAAGTAACTTTAATTAGGTAAAAAATATTTTTAGTTTCAAATTATAGCGTAAAAATAAAAGTATTATTAGGTAGGTACGCGATAATCATATAAATAAATAAATAAAATAAAAAGTCATTTATTGTAGCAAACAAAACATACAGCAACGAATCAGACAAGAAAAACAGGTTACAATACAAGGTAGTCCAATAGGGTTGTGGACTGTATATAATATAAATACACGCCTAACGTCGTTCTACTTTATTTACCTATGTCTGAATATTTTCTTATCTTTCGTGTTACACTAAACTAATGAGCTCACCTTGTAGTGACCTAATGCTACCAAAGGTCGTCAAAACAAAACATTCAAACACAAATCTTTTTATCTAAACAAGTTCTCCAGAGAAGCAATCTACAAAATAACACATAAATTAAACAAAACTAAACTTAAATATAAATAGAAACTAAATAAGTATAAAATAAATTGGCTACTGAAGCCCGTCCCGGGCTGCCCCCGGCGCAAAGGTGCCCATCACGTTCGGTGCGTTGCCGCGTTGGACTGCGATGGACAACCTTTGCATCAGGAAAAACCCGGAGTGGGGGTCAAGGCCCCTTTCAAGCAGGCGACGACCCAGACCATGGACGAAGGACTTACCCTCAGCGCACCAGCAACTTGAGATCTCGACAGCGAGGGGGACGAATAAATACCCGCTAAGCGCCGAGTATTTATCTAAATGAATATAACTCACCAATATTAATCAATTATAATTGTTTAATTGAACGACTTATTTATTCCGATTTAGCGAGCTCCACCTCAGCCCCAACTGACTTTAACCCAATTTAAATAAACTTTTTTTATTTTTATTTTTTATTATGGATGGGCTTACTCATGGCCACAGACTAGCCGAGGCGTAGACGCGGCCTACGATGGAGCGAGCTCGCCCAGAAGCCTGTTCACTCTTGATTAAACATGGTTAAGGAAGAATTAACATAAAGCCTTTATCGCTACGATAATCTTGTAATGGGAGAAGCAGTAATAATCCTTTCGCCAGAGGATTACATCGTTAACTCGGAATGAACCTGGTTTTATATTAAGGTCTGCTTTAATGAGTAACGGCCTGATGCGAACTTTAAGATACGCCCATTAATAGATCTAGAAACGATATTGATTCGATATGTCAGTCAAATGTGACGTTTCTTCAAACAAAAACGTCACATTTGACACTGACACATCTAATCCATATCGTTTCTAGATCTATTAATTGACGTATCTTAAAGTTCGAATCGGGCAGTAAATCCGAATACAGTTATCACTGAGTTATGTATTATTGTGGAAATAACTTAATGCTAGTGTTTGACATAATAATTATTATAGAAAATCCTTTTATCGATAATTACCACAACAGGCGGCGTAGCACGGTGGCGTTTTTATCCCTTGTCACCATACCTGTCACGTTCTAACAAGTATGTAAGTGCGAAAGGGATGGGCATAGTGATAGTCGATAAAAATGGAACCGTGCTGCGCCCGCAGGTTTATGAATATCAAAAATATTATGAAGTAATCATAAAAGTAATAAAATATTCATAATATCTCATTGAACTAATCTCAATCAGACGTGGCTCACTCCGCGATTTCGTCGCTTTGCTACAGGTAGCTAAAAGTTCATCCGTTCGACCCCAATTTTGGGGTTTGCCATAAGCCGCGCGTGGCGCTGTCGCCACCTAGCGGCCATATTTGTGCCAATTTTGTGCTGATCGTGACAGACGGGTTTTGTTAGAGAGTGAGTATTCTGTACCTAGTTAGTACTATTATTTATTCTGTGTCTCAATGCATAGAAACGGGGAAACTCGTTCCAATTTAATCCTCTTGGTAAATAATCTAAACATTTTTACATACCTATTCTGGAGTATGTAAGTATGTATATTAATAATCTTTACGGGCCTGATTTAGTCAATTTTTTTTTTATATTTATTTACACAAAAGGTACATGCTCATAAACAAAATTTACAATATCACCAAACTGTAACCAGTTTGTTGGCGAATGAAGCCCTCACTTAACTAATCGAATCATGCACCTAAACAAAACAATTATCCCTTATGTTTATCCCTTTCAAACATCAAACATCAAACATCAACATTTATTCAGCAAATAGGCCACAAGGGCACTTTTACACGTCAACATTGAATTTACATAAAAGCAAAAATAATAACATCAACAATTTTATAAAATAAAACTAACAATTCAATCTAACGTATTACAATTACTAAGAGATGTATATGGTCTCTTAATGTCGAATTACATACAAAATACAGATAAAAAAACACACACAAAAAAAATCTATAATATTTAGAGGTGTAAATGTCTCTAGGTGTCAGAACTATAAGATTATATAGTTTATCAAGTTATCCTTAGAGATGTATAAGGTCTCCAAGAGTCAATATCCTGTATAATTAATACATTCATTAAAAGAAAAGAAACATACGAGAACAGAATGAGGCGTCTCACTGTAATTAATTAATAAAAGTTACTAAGTATAGTATATATAGCTAATAGCTCGTGTTAGCTTAACAGACCAGTCTCCACAAACAGCACCCGTTCACGAGTATGACGCGTATCTCAGCCATCGCCTCCCTCAACCTTCATTCGGGAAAGTGGCGACCCGATCAACAACGCCACCGTAAGCAAAGACTTTTAAGCGAGCATGACATGTTCAAGCTACCGGCCTATATTAATATTAAAATAGTAATAACATGTAGCTGTAAGACACGGCATTTTGTGCTCATATGTTACATAAAAAGACAGTAATATAGCTTCACATAATTACTAGCCTTTATGTTTTATCCCTTTCTTGCAAATATATAAGTCAAAATGACAGATAAAGACAAACGATTCATAGCTAATTTATTAATTTAATTTATAAATTGCTCTTTTATAATTGGTTTTGCAAAACCTACTTTATTTCATTAACATACATTGATTTCACTATAGGTATATATAAGACAATTCTCAAGAATTGTTAGGAATCCACCAAAAATAAACGTATTGTGTTGCTCTGAAAACAAAGTTTTTATTTAACCAAACGTTTACATTTCGAAACTTAACTTATTTAGCCTTAAACACAATAAAAACATACCTGAAAACAAAGAAACGACATTTAAAGTCTATTAATTGGCATGTCGATTCCCACTTTACATTTCAAGCTATTTTATTTGTTTTATTTTACTCTCCGGGTTTATAACCTCACACCATCTTTTTGCAAAACAAATCCTGTTTTACCGATAGAGCAGCAATGGCGGTATAATAAAATATTGGCTACCTCTAAAAAATTTTATACGAACGTACGAAATATTCCATGTACCTATATTACATTGGAACCCTGATTGTTATTTAATCATATTTCAAACGTGTCAGTCACATAATGCGTTATAAAACGTATAAACTATCGATAAACTCTGAAGTCACTAGCATCTAGTTCGTGCTAGAAAAAGTAGCGATAACACACGTATTTCACATTTAGAGTTGTACATAGCCGAGTAGCATATAGGTAGTGAGGCATTGTACACGTGCAAATATGTTTGAAGAAATTTATCAGTGTAAGTCAGTGTAAGGCGTACGTGTTTGTCCGCAAGTCGGAAATGGAATGTTACCTTTACTTTATCCCTAAGTTATTACAGTTAGTTCGATCACAATACATCTGCACTAAATTTAATTTTCTCAAAAATGGACGGCAAAGTCGACTTTGCCGTCTAAAAAATTGGTCGCGAAGCGCGGAGTTTATGGTCAGTCAAAAATTAAAAAGTTAAAAACATTGCAGTCTCGATTTTGGGACTGCAATGTTGCATACAAATTCCATTATTTGTCGAGTTCCAAACTTTTTAAAAGTTCAAATGGCCATATCAAATGAAGGCACAGGCCCATTAAACAGCCAAACAGATGATTAGTACCGCGACTATTTAGTTGTCTCAAATAGGTTGGCGTATTTTCGGCAGAAAAATACACTTCAATTTTTTTTATTAAAAAATAAAAAGGCGGCAAGGGCTTTTCTCTGTGAAAATATATACGTAAGAACGTTGCTTTTGTAAAATGTTTCTATGATATTTATGTTTCTTGCACCATTTTTGAGAAAAGCACTATATATGACTCGGCTGGAAGGCTACTTGCTGGCTTCGGATTCAATTAAACGGACTCCCAAGGTCGTCCGTTTAAAACGAATCCTCAGCCTGCAAGTAGCTACTTCCGAGCCTCGACAATAATGTACTATAGCAATTTTGAGGCATTTCTCTAGGGTCTCCAGCGATTCCAATCCTGAGTTTTTGACTTTCGCTCGATAGACATAGGTCTAAAATGCACTTTAAAAATTATGAGAAATTTTGCACCAAAGCTAAACATAATTATACTTAAATACGCTTATCATGAATAGTGGCACAACTCAAAATGAAATCCTATTGCATTTAATATTCTATATTTTACTGGTAAGATTTAAAATCGAACGGCATTTCATTTTGTTTTATGCCACTATTCATGATAAGCGTTATATGCTTGACAACTCAGCGATTACTTTATTAACCGACTTCCATTTCATAGAAGGAGGAGGTTCTGTATTCGGTTGTGGCTATTTTTTTTTTTATTTTTATTTTTAAAGACACAAAATATTTAAATTAAAAACATAATATTCGTGCTCTCGGGCACGCACTTCTATCTCGCTCATGCCTTCGCTCAGTGAGAGTGAGAGAAAAACACGAACTTACTGTCGCGTCGCGTCGCGTAGAGTAGGTAGGGTTAACGCGTCGGTGTTATTGTCAATTTCCATAGTAAAATTAATGGTAGTGCTGCTGTCGTTGGAAATGGACTGTCACCTTAATGGTAACATTCCATTTCTAACCGCGGCTGCACTACCGGTACTAAACGCGTCGCTGTCATTGTCAATTTCCATAGTAAAATGAACAGTAATGCAAGTGTCGTTGGAAATGGACTGTCACCTTAAATGTTGAAGATATAGTTTGAAGGCGACATTCGGTTGTCGACTGCAGCAGAGGTCCTGGGCCCTATTTCACCAACGTGACAAATGTTGCATTTGTCGACATCACTGTTACTGACGTCACAGGCCTCCATAGGCTACGGTAACCGCTTACCATTAGACGGGCGGTGTGGTTGTTTGCCACCAACATGTAAATTAAATAAAAACTCCACTATATCGCCAGTAAATAAGTACTTATTTTGAGAAGCTAATGACAATTGTCACAAGAAATACGACAATTGTCACGAAATTCCGACACAGAACTCATTTGCTGTCAAGAATTACCGAAAGTTCTATGAAATCTTGCGACAATTGTCATCATTATCATCATAAACATCACAAGAGAAATACCTGTTTTTTGCCGATATAATAAAGTTTTTTTTAATAATACAATAATGATGGTGACAAACAGGAATACGGCCCGCCGATGGTAAGCGATAACCGTAGCCCATGGATGTCTGTGACGTCAGCAACAATGAGACTTGTCGAATTGTCGCACCTGTCACGTTGGTGAAATAGGGGCCTGGTGTAGCGGTGCAGCATCGGGAAATGGGTGTTGATTTTTTAACCGACTTCCATTTCATAGAAGGAGGAGGTTCTGTATTCGGTTGTGACTATATTTTTTTTTTTCTATGTACGTTCACCGATTACTCCGACATCTGTAGTCCGATTGGAGTAATTCTTTTTTTGTTTGAAAGGAGCTACCTCCGAGTTGGTCCCATTTTAATTTGGTTCTGTTCTGATGATGGGATCCATGAGGAATTGAGGGAACTCCTCAATTTTTAAAGGCACATGCATGGTGATTTGAGTGTTTTCTTAAGCAACTCGAGCATTTTCTCCCGAAAACCACCACTTTGATGAAGTAGACCTGATGATGATGATTGTTTTGATGATAATGATGATGATTTTTTAAATGTAGTATGTTCAGCGATTACTCCGGCACCTGTGATCCGATTTGAGTAATTCTTTTTTTGTTTGGAAGGAGTTACCTCCACGGTGTTTCCGTATTATTTTTGGTTCTGTTCTGATGATGGGATCCATGAGGAATTGAGGGAACTCCTCAATTTTTAAAGGCACATGCATGGTGATTTGAGTGGTTTCTTAAGCAACTCGAGCATTTTCTCCCGAAAACCACCACTTTGATGAAGTAGACCTGATGATGATGATTGTTTTGATGATAATGATGATGATTTTTTAAATGTAGTATGTTCAGCGATTACTCCGGCACCTGTGATACGATTTGAGTAATTATTTTTTTGTTTGGAAGGAGTTACCTCCACGGTGTTTCCGTATTATTTTTGGTTCTGGTCTGATGATGGAATCCATGAGGAATTGAGGGAACTCCTCAATTTTTAAAGGCACATGCATGGTGATTTGGGTATTTTCTTAAGCAACTCGAGCATTTTCTCCCGAAAACCACCTTTTTTATGAAGTAGACCTGATGATGATGATTGTTTTGATGATAATGATGATGATTTCTTAAATGTAGTATGTTCAGCAATTACTCCGGCACCTGTGATCCGATTTGAGTAATTATTTTTTTGTTTGGAAGGAGTTACCTCCAAGGTGTTTCCGTATTATTTTTGGTTCTGGTCTGATGATGGAATCCATGAGGAATTGAGGGAACTCCTCAGTTTTTAAAGGCACGTGTAAAGTGATTTCGGTGTTTTCTAAAGTAATTCGAGCATTTGCTTCCGAAAACCGCCAATTTGATGTAGTGCAAGTGTAGCCAAGTGTAGCCTTACCACGAGTTTGACATTGACATATTCGCTAAGTTAGCGACGCTAACGTCTTCGTAACTTACTTTTCATGCATCTCGCTCGCACTAATATGCCAGTACGAGCGAGATGCAAAGAAAGTAAGTTACACACACGCTAGCGAATAAATCAATGTCAAACTCTTGGTAAGCTGGTAAGGCTACTGATCGGGGGTTAGGGTTAGGAGTTAAGGCGAAGCGAAGCTAAGGGAATGGCGGTTGAAGGGCTGCTGGTTCAGGGTCGAGGGGTTCATGCATCAGGGGTTGATGCGCTGTGAGGTAGAGTGATCGGGGCCATCGGGGGGTTGAGGGATTGGGTCAGTGGCGGGGCGGAGGATGGATTTAGTGTAGTGACAGGAATTATAATTTCCCAGACGGACTCGAAAAAAATCCTGATTAAGTACATATTTATTAAAGTAGGTACACGAATTTAGTGTTAATCATGATGTTGTTTTTCATTCATGCGTCGCGCACTTAACAATGCGTTAAAACTAAAAATGGAAAAATAAAAACTTTTTACAAAAAAAAGAAAACCGACTTCAAAAAGGATGAAATAAAATATTATCCTTTTTAAGTCTATGCGTTACCAACTGATATGTTTGAAGTCGGTGCCAAGCCAAGTAGTAACACCCCGTCAAAAATAATCAGCTTTATGACTATAAATCCCATTAGAACTGTACTAATGAGTATTATAAATGTGTAAGTAATTCTGTCTGCCTCTTTGTCGCCTTTTCATGGCTAAACAACTGAACCGCTTTAGGTGAAATTTGGCAAGAACGTAAATTCCTTGATTTGTTTTATATTTTGAAATGTAGTCCTCTGAATAAGGGACGGGAAATAACTCAGTCCCAATCCCACGCTTGCGTGCCGACAAACATGGTACGGACTGTACCAAGAAGGTTTGATCGTGTGTTCTTAGGTACAGTCGACGTCAAAGATATATTTACACTTTTGCACCGTACTTCTTTGTAATATGTAATATAAGACGAAAAGTGTAAACATATTTTTAACGACGACTGTACCTACAGAAAGTACGTTCATTGTCGTCGTGTAAGGCAATCCAACGTAAATCATTATAGAATCGCACCAAAATCATGGTATGCTTCAAAAGTTGGCTTGGCACCGACTTCAAACATATCAGTTGGTAACGCATAGACTTAAAAAGGATAATATTTTATTTCATCCTTTTTGAAGTCGGTTTTCTTTTTTTTGTAAAAAGTTTTTATTAGTATATAAAATATGATGATATGCGATTACCGTCGCCGATGGACACCCGCAACACCAGAGGGGTTGCAAGTTAATAAGTTTAAAACTTGCACACAACCAAACTTATAATTACCTACTTATTAAAATTAAATATTATTACAAATAAGATTTCGTTCGCGTAAAACTTGCCGCATTACTGCCACGTAGGGTTTGCACGACGGATCTGAAATGTGTGGGAAGATCCGCGGATCCGGATCCAGATCCGAATAATTTCATACATTTCGGATCCGGATTGCAAACCCTACTGCCACGATTATGACATTTATGACGTTTAACCGTCCCGTCACTTGACAGATACAGCGCCCGCATCAAAGCTGCAGCAGTAGGGGAGCTGGGGATTAATGTAACAGTGGTAAGTAACATTATTATTATTTTTTGCTGAATGACTTTCTTATAACTCGAGGAATAATGAAAACACCGCCATTGCCTCGCCAGACATCGAAGCGAGTGGAAGTGCACACGAGCTCTGTTTCGAACAGGTATTGGGAAAAAAATACTTACGAAAATGTTGGTTTTGACAATTGAACTTAAATTAATTGTTCATTGTGTTTTCATTGCTACAATGTAAATTTAATTGGCTTTCATTTGCTTTTATTGGCATACTTCTATTTTTTGCTTAGCTTATAGTTTTTGACATATTTAATAAAATATACATAATGGGCCCATGGGGCAAGTAGAAGCAGGGGCACGTTGTAACATATTAGTGTGCGTGTATTTTTTATTGTTCTCTAATAATTGTGCATTTTTTTGCATATATGTATAATATTATTATGACTCGTCGTACATTACAAATTACTTGCGTTTTTTGTACATTATTTTTTTCTTCTTTACTAGAATTGCCCAAGCGCTGCTGCTTGGTGAAGCGCTGGTGGCCTGGCCGTTAGAGCGGGCGACTTTATATCCGGAGGTCGTTGGTCATAGGATCGAATAACAATGAGTAATACTACAAGACTGTGAACCAATAAAAACTTTTTAATTCTTATATATGTTCTGCCGTGTCACGTCTAACTCCGTTAACTCGAGTTACATGAGTTACGGATAACCAGTCTAAACCGTCTTTAATCTTTTAAAAGAAAATTTTGAAAATCTTCATTATATACCGAGAAATGCATATGACTAACTCATGTAACTTCATTTTTTTGCCGATGGCGTCAGGCACAACTCAGTTAACTTGAGTTGCATGACTGATACGACTAAAATATCACCATCATTTCTTAAGTTGCCTGAGTTAGGCATGACTGGCCGAGCGCTTGGTTTATACGACAACAGTATTTGTCACGTTTGATCACGCGTAAGATCACACGTTTGATCACATGTAACTTGACTTACATGACTTCGTGTGACCACTATAGTATGGAAGAGTTGATCATGCGTAACCATTTAATTCGAATAAAATGAAAACTATTCAATTATGCGGAAAAAAAATAAAGGGCCTATTCAGTGACCATATTTCCTACACGTAGAATAGAAAAAATAAAAAAAATACGATGAACCGTCAACGATAACAGCATTAGAATCTTTAAAACTTTAAACGTAATTATCTCGAAACTCAACCTTTAAAGTTACATAAGATGCGCGTGATACGGCAGAGTTGCCATTCTTGTAGTTGTTACTACTTGCCCCAAGCCTGTTACAACTAGCCCCAGAGATGGGGTAAGTTGTAACAACTCCCATTTTTCAAAAAGTGTCTGGTGTAGAATATGTGTAAACATTTTAAATCATTTTTTATCGGAATTAGTGCCTAGATAAATACTTTACAAACCCTCTTACTCAAAATCATAAAATTATACATATTTTAGACAATACAGGCCTATTTCCAAAAACTGTTACAACAAGCCCCCCGCTCCCCTAATGTCGCAACCACAGCTGCAGTGCACATCCGAATGACGCCTTTAATGGTAACATTCCATTTCTGACCGCAGCAGAGCTGCACTAGGTACTGGTCCCAACGCGTCGGTGTTATTGTCAATTTCTATAGTAAAATGAATGGTAGTGCGGCTGTCGTTGGAAACGGACTGTCGCCTTAAGAGTCACAAAACAAATTTACCAAGTAAATCATGCGTGTAATTTTTAGAGTTCCGTACCCAAAGGGTAAAACGGGACCCTATTACTAAGACTTCGCTGTCCGTCCGTCCGTCCGTCTGTCTGTCACCAGCCTGTATCTCACGAACAGTTGAAATTTTCACAGATGATGTATTTCTGTTGCCGCTATAACAACAAATACTAAAAACAGAATAAAATAAAGATTTAAATGGGGCTCCCATACAACAAACGTGATTTTTGACCAAAGTTAAGCAACGTCGGAAGTGGTCAGTACTTGGATGGGTGACCGTTTTTTTTTTGCTTTTTTTTGTTTTTTTTTTTGCATTATGGTACGGAACCCTTCGTGCGCGAGTCCGACTCGCACTTGCCCGGTTTTTCAGTCCCACTATCGTCACCGCTACACCCGAAAATTCAAGGTTGCTTAGGTTATTGTTTCGTTCTCGTATTGTAACAGAAAATTTACATAGATGTAGCCCTCACCATGAGTTTTACGTGGCCTTAAACGCTAGCGCCTGCGTCTCGCTTGCACCAATGTCGGTACGAGGAAGATGTATTGTGAGTTTACTCAGTCGCTAGCGAATATGTCAGTGTCAAACTCGTGGTAAGGATACTAGGACGCTACATTAGCACACTTTTGCTTTCTGATGAGTTAAAACGCGTTCTCTGAATAGAAATATGAGAGAACATTTTAAAATTTCCCTTTTACTTAATAAATAAGTACAGTGTAAAATACCAGTACCTAGTGTCTTTGGTTCAGTCTAAGATTACAACAATGTCCGTTGATAAAAGAAGTATGAATTTAGATCGTATTCTTGTGGAAGAAGTGGGTCAATGGGGAAGATTCCAGCTGAAAGCCGTAGTGTTATGTGCCTTAGTGATCATAATGGGGGCACTCCAGTGTTATGCATATTTGTTCATTCTTGTCAAAGTCAAAACTAGGTAAGCGGTAAGATCAATGTATTGGTGTAAGCAGTAGTAGAGTATGTGCGGAAAGAGAAGAGTCGTGAAATGTAGGGGAGTTCAAATGTACATTCTACGACTCTTCTCTTTCCGCACAGATCCTATTTTGCTGTTGTTTGGGCACAATCGGCTCAGGGGCCATCTAAGATGATGTATCTACATCCACAAATGACAAACGAAAAGAAAAAAACCGGGCAAGTGCGAGTCGGACTCGCGCACGAAGGGTTCCGTACCATAATTAAAAAAAAAAAAAAAACAAAAAAAAAAGCAAAAAAAGAAACGGTCACCCATCCAAGTACTGACACTCCCGACGTTGCTTAACTTTGGTCAAAAATCACGTTTGTTGTATGGGAGCCCCATTTAAATCTTTATTTTATTTTGTTTTTAGTATTTGTTGTTATAGCGGCAACAGAAATACATCATCTGTGAAAATTTCAACTGTCTAGCTATCACGGTTCGTGAGATTCAGCCTGGTGACAGACGGATGGACGGACGGACAGCGAAGTCTTAGTAATAGGGTCCCGTTTTACCCTTTGGGTACGGAACCCTAAAAATGTATTTAAAGTTCGATTGGCGTTTTCTATTGTTATATTGGCTAGGCCCCCTGGACTGTTCAACTGGACTGGACATAATAAGTACAACTACATATTAAGGGCCATGGAGGTCGGAAGCCGTGGTCTGTTTGTGCCGATTTAATTAATTTCAGGTGCGTAATTCCCGAATGTGAGAACACTTCCACGGCTACCTTCGCTCCACCTTGGATCCTGGACGCAGTGCCATCGTCGGGTGACATCCTGGACAACTGTCACCGTTATGCAACAACAAGTATAGCAGGAAATACTTCCGACTGTTCAGCAGAATTGTTTGACACCAACTCGACTTTGCAATGCGAGGAATATGTTTATGAGCACAAAACTTCCGCTTTTTATGAGGTATTTTTAATTTGTAAGCTTAATTTGATTGTTTTCAGTACAATTTAATAGAATTTTGGAAGAGAGCTTGTTGTGTTTTAGTGTGTTACCACTTTTAGAACACCTCTTACAGTTTAATCTGGCTTGCGACGACTTCCTCCCGACCCTGGTCGGCTCCGTGAACACCCTGGGCATGATGGTCTGCCTGCCCATCACGGGGCTCATCTCCGACCGCTACGGCCGGCGGCTGGCGCTTGCGCTCACCAACTTCAATCTAGCTTGGATTGGGAGCTTGACTTATTTTGCGGGCTCGTACGCAAGCTACATTTCTCTGTCATTTCTGACGAATCTTTTTGGATCTTGTTATTTCTCCTGCGCTTATATTTTAGGTAAGCTATGAAAAAATTAAATATAATCTAGCAAATTATTTGTAATTGTTTTGTATTATTTCTTGATTTGTGTTATTTGTTTGTGTTGTTGTTATCAAGGGGAGTCCAGGAGACTTGTCCAGTTGGTACTGGTGGGCAATTTGAACCATTAAACGTAGGTACAATAAAGAGCAAGAACCGGATTTTTGTCATGCGTGTGTCATTTCTGAATAGGTATCGTTAGGTACCTAACATAGGAGTGCCGATTTTGTTAATTTTTAAAAATAAAATGCTTCAAGGCTCCTGCACCTGAGCAAATCCGCCATACTTGCCATACAGTGTATTCTAATAAAGTATATTTTTTTTTTTTTTTTTATTGAAAATAACATGGAAATATAAAATATGCGTACCACAATACAAAAATTCGCCAAACTGCGGAGCAGTTTGTTGGCGATGAGCTCGCTCTTTTTATAAGTACATCAAATCTATGATTGCAGCCTTGGAATATGTTGGACCCAAATACCGAGTAGTCATTGGTAGCAGCATGAGCACATGCCTCGCTATAGGGAAGACGCTATTGGGCCCGATAGTCTGGATGGAACCTTACTGGAGGCATCTGATCCTCATCATCTATTTACCTCTATTTGTGTTCGTGATTTATTTCTGGATTGCGCCCGAGTCGGTCCGCTGGCTGATAAGTAAAGGCCGTTATCAAGAAGCCCTGGACATCTTGATAGGAGCTGCCGAAATAAACGGAAGATCTCTGAGAGAAAACACTATAAATGATTTCAAGGGCGTAAAAGATATTGAGACGAAAATAGAAGATATTTCTGAACCATGGTTAATTTGTCTAGTCTTCAAACATAAGCCAATATTATTACGTTGTGTAGTGACACCAATATGGTGGATTTCATCAATTTTAATGTATTACGGCTTAACGATATGTTCCATAGGGATATCTGGAAATAAATACCTTAATTATTCTGCTACGATTGCCGTCGAAATCCCAGGTTATTGGATCGCTGTTTTGCTTCTGGATAGAATTGGGAGGAAAAAAGTGTTAGTGACAGGATTTTGGATAACCGGAGCCTGTCAAGTTGCTTTTATATTTATATCTAAAGGTGAGTTTGTCACTTGTTAGAAACGTAGTAGTAGTTTTGGTATTAGAATAAAATAATCTTTAAAACCAAGGAAATGTTAGTGTCCTTTTATCAATTATTAGATTGTTGACTTGTTCTATGGTTAATTACTTTAGACAGAATGCAGTCGACATTTTACTCGTTTATCCAGGATTGGTATTTAATTTTAGGAAATTATTGGCTGTCCTTGTCAGTGTACCTGGTCGGCAAGATGTGTATCGCCGGCGTGACGACGTCCCTCTACGTGTACACAGCCGAACTGTTCCCCACACGATACAGATCCAGTTTGCTGTCTTATTGTTCTATGATGGGACGGGTAGGCGGCATATTAGCTCCGTTGATGCCTGGCTTAGTGAGTATAAATACGGGAAATTTGTATGGTATATTTCTGGAGGGATAAACAGGGGGATCCTATATAACACTTTAAACTCTCGCGTTTTGTACACATATTTAATTACACAAACGGGTCTACCGCGATATAATTTCATTGTTTTTACCTTTAATTCCGACGTTTCAGCTGAGTTGCACCAGCCGTGGTCACGGGAAGACTGACGTCCCAACAAATGTCAACAGAGATATTAATAAAACACCACTAAACTACCCGAAATTAATTAAAGGTAAAAGCAATGAAATTATATCGCGGTAGACCCGTTTGTGTAATTAAATAGGGGGATCCTGTTCCCTGCAGCTCTTAAAGAATGACTGACACTAGACCGGGCTGGGGCCGGGTCGGTGCTTCCGGCGCTTCGTTTTCTATGGAAACCACCACGTGATCACTGATCAGCCGTTATAGAAAACTATGTCGGACGCATCGGCCCGGGCACGCCTGGTCTAGAGTGAGTCATCCTTTATGTGCCCCAGGTGGCTGCCTTATCCCATTGATTGGCTTTAGGCAAGGCAAGGGCAAGTTCAATCATCAGATCAGATGAGATCAATTCTTTATCTTGCAATATCAATGCAAGATATGAACGCATTTAGGTATTGACTTTGTGTTGGTACTGTTTCAGGCAGCAGTGGTGTGGGTGCACCTCCCGTTCCTGGTGTTCGGCGTGATGGCGCTGGTGTCCGGCCTGCTGGTGCTGCTGGCGCCGGAGACCCTCGGAGCACCCTTGCCCGACTCCATGGAGGAGGCTGCGGAACTTGGCAAGGGGGCACCTGGGACCATGCAACATTTGAGGACTCTTGTGTTTAGAAGCAAAAGTTATACTATTCGATACTAGTTCTATTTCTATTTATGCCAATCGCCGGCAAGGACGTTTCCCATAAATCACATTAATTCTTCACAAGTCCCTTTATCAGAACTATTTATGCGCTTTATCGTGAATTTTTGAAATGACGGGGTTTGGAAAAATTAATAAAACTGACCATGAAACATTCACCTTAATCTTGTTTTGAGAACTTGAAGTGAATAATAAATAAACCGATTTTCGATACTGTAACCCTGTACGTTAATGATAAACTTTTCACCCGCTGCGATTAGGAATACGAGTCTACGCACTGAAAATAGGTCACGACGAAGACTAAATATTATAATTATAACCATCATAATCATAATAATTTATTAAAGGTACCATTCGAATTGAGACTGCACCAGCGTCACTATTGCAGTAATGCGGCGCGACTTTACTGTCAGCTGCATTGCTGCCTCAAATGTCTTTTAAACATTCTGGCTGCAACATTGACATTGACATTTGCGGCAGCCATGCAGTCTGCAATAATGTCGCGATCTAATACTGCAGTAATGCAATAGGCAGCATTACTGTAGGAAACGTTGAACAGGTCATTTTATTGAGAGGTTATGTATGAAATTTGTTGTTGCGTCGGCAGCATTCCTCGATGTTGCTGCCCGGATTTTTGACATTATAAAGTGACATTCCATTTCCAACTGCAGCTGCAATACTGTTCCTTTTACTATGGAAACGCGTCGCTGTCACTGTCAATTTCCATAGTAAAATGAACAGTATTGCAGCTGCAGTTGGAAATGGAATGTCATTCATACTCGTACTAGCAGCAATGTCGCGCCGCGATCTGCAGCAGTATACTGGCGTAGTTTGACTCCAAACGGTACCTTTTATTCCAGTATGTCACAATACAATCGAGCATATCGCTACTGTGGTTCCACCACCGTTACACTTCCAACAGAAAATTCAAGGTTACATGTATATCTTACCCTGCTATGTAAACAAAAGCCGTATCAGACATTTTCATACCAATATGAATTTGGAACTTATTGCCCGGAAATAAAATATGTAATGAATTGCATTTTCCAATGGACGTTATGTCATTTTAGCACATGTGAGGCTTATAAGGCTGTTGCATTTATAACATAATCTAGTTAAATTAGCGTTAGGTGTCTGTCGTCTCGGCTGATTTTATTTGCAATATGATAATTTCAATTAAGTATTTATTTATTTCAAATCCAGAGATCCATAATATTGTTAGTACAACAAATCTTAAAATTAATTAAGGTTAGTAACATTAAAATTACAAAATAATAATAATAAACCTATAGCGCTTTTTCAGTCGGCTCACAAAAGTCCTTAACAGTCTTTTGTCAGGAGGCAACAAAGTGCGCGCCTTCAACGCCTGGGTAATGCCCCTACTCACATACTCCTTTGGCATACTAAGGTGGACTCAGACCGAGCTGGACGCCCTGGATCGGAGGGTCCGATCACTGCTCACCACACATCGCATGCTACACCCACGCTCGTCAGTTATGAGATTGTACATCCCACGGAAGTGTGGAGGCCGAGGCTTCCTAAACGCCAAGGATCTCCACAACCGCGAGGTGTACAATCTCAGGAACTATTTCCTTAACAACGAGTGTGGGATGCATCGTGATGTGGTGGCAGTAGATAGGAACCTCACGCCGCTTTCCTTGGCAAACGAGAACTGGCGCAAACCTGTGGTACTAAGTACTGCGGATCGCAAGGCGGCATGGGAGAGTAAGGTGCTACACGGGCGGTTCTACAAGGCCCTCACGGGACCCGATGTGGACCTGCTCGCGTCGGTGAACTGGTTACGACTGGTTACTGGTGGTCGGGGACCTCTTCGGAGAAACCGAGGGTTTTGCCTGTGCAATTGCAGACGAAGTGATGATGACGAACAACTATCGGAAATATATCCTGAAGGACGGTACGGTCGACATTTGTCGGGCATGCCGCCGTCCCGGAGAGTCACTCAGGCATATCATTTCCGGTTGTTCTCATCTTGCTAACGGCGAGTACTTGCACAGACATAATCTCGTAGCCAGGATTATTCACCAGCAACTTGCTCTTCTATATGGCCTTGTGGACCGCGAAGTACCGTACTACAAGTACTCACCTGCGCCTGTTCTCGAGAATGGTCGTGCCACGCTCTATTGGGATCGATCTATCATCACTGACAGGACTATTGTAGCCAATAAGCCTGATATTGTGATAATAGATCGATCGCAACGTCGGGCCATGCTCGTTGACATCACCATCCCCCATGATGAGAATCTCGTGAAGGCCGAGAAGGACAAGTCCAGTAAGTACCTAGACTTGGCTCACGAGATAACCGCCATGTGGGATGTTGATTCGACGATCATTGTCCCGATAGTCGTTTCAGTGAACGGTTTAATAGCGAAGAGTCTCGACCAACATCTCGAGAGACTCTCGCTAGGTGGTTGGATCAAGGGACAGATGCAGAAGGCGGTGATTTTGGACACGGCGCGGATAGTACGTCGGTTCCTCTCTCTGCAGCCCTGACCACCGGTAGCTTGGGCCTTGCCCCGCTGCTGGCGGCACCCTAGGTTAGGTTTTTTATAATGTGTTTATATGTATTTTTATTGTTTTGTAAGTGGTTTTATATTTTACTTTTATATTCATATTATAAAAATACCTAACCTAAGACGATAAATAAATAAAGAGAATAAACCTATCTTTCTACATACTAAAAAATAAATATAACTAGGCAACCTAAATGCACCACTTCTCAGCATCAGTCATAAATTAGTCAATTTTATTTAAATTAACAATTATTTAGAATTGAAAAAAAAAGAACTGTAAAAAACTAAAAATGGGAGCCCAATACGTAACGAACAAATAGCCATCAAGTCAGTCCATACAAAAGTTTGCATAATTGTGCAAGTTTTTCGGCAGAGGGGTAAACTCTTAATGGCCACTCCAGTTATTAAATGCTGGTACCATTACATTTCATTATTTCATCGCGAAAAACAATTTCTAGAGAGATGATTAATTAAAGGTGATTAAGGTTTATATTACTGTTATTAACCGTAACTCTACCTAATCGTTTCAGCTGAAATTGAAAAATTTACGACGTCTGCTTATCAGGAAGTTTGTGATATTTACAGTGAGGTATTACCTAACTGTATTTACTATACAATTATGTTATTAACATAGCTGTTATATCATTATTTTATAAGTTACTTGTATATAGATTAACTACGCTGAGTGACGTTTTAGTTTAAAACATATTTATTTGGTCATTAACGATTGCAAACTGATAAAGGTTACACGCGCCGACATAGTTAACTATTGTTTTAAATATAAATGTAAAAAATGTGTATGTGTGATCAATTGTGTTTGAAAGGTCCTATGAGACCAATTTAATATTTCTTATCATAGTGTGTGGGGGTCCAAAAATAGTGGGTTCAAACCTCGTTTGTGCTAGAGAATAAAAAATCGTTGTCCAAAAAAAATCCAAAAATATGAGTAATAAGTCAAGATCCTAGTACATAGACAAGATGCTAATATAAAGACCAGATTCAACATTAAAATTGATATTTGGTCAAATTTACGTCTTATAATAAGAACGATTAATGTGTCCAATGTGTTTATGTAACAAAAAGTTACTTTTGTTCAGGAAACATTTAAGTAGATTACATTCAAAAGACTCAATCAAAATTGATATCTTTTGATATTTGGTGAAGTCTTTTCACGATGACTGAAGATAAAAGAATGAACCTAGATCGGATCCTAGTTGAAGAATTGGGGCAATGGGGAAGGTTCCAGCTCAGGGCCGTGGTGTTATGTGCCCTAGTGACCATAATGGGTGGATTGCAGTGCTATGCGTATCTATTTACTGTTGTGAAGGTCAAAACAAGGTAAGTTGTTTGAGAACCCACTTTTAAAATAAATTGTTATTCAGCAAATAACGTACCTTTTTTTTTTAACGTTGGGAAATGCGTTTACGCATGCCACCTGGCCCGGGGGAACCAGGAGCGATGACGGACTCACCAGTATTAGGACTACCGTCTAAAATCACCAACGAATGCCAACTCCGCCTTGTAGAGGAGCGCCGCAGGATCACTGTCAGCATTCGACTGCGTACAGCAAATAACGTACCTAGGTTAATGGTATATTTTTAATAGAAAAGTAATTTGTAGAAATTCAGAATTTATAGTTATTAGATTTTACCAAAGTCCCCAATCCGCATTGGACTAGCGTGGGGACTATAGCCCAAGCCCTCTCACGCATGAGAGGAGGCCTGTGCTCAGCAGTGGGACGTATATAGGCTGAAATGATGATGATGATGAGATTTCTCCCAGTACTTGTCGTGTAAGACTTGCCAAATTTCATAGTTCTAGGGCAACGGGAAGTACCCTATAAATGTTGATTCCCTTGAGAGTGTCGAAATAATATTTTTTTGCGGCAAAACTTACGTTAACGTAACGTTAACTTAAAAGTTTGATTATTTCACAGCTAAAAGGGACATGGTTTTAATTTCAACTCGATATCTGAACGCGTTCCCGAGATAAACGGCCTTGACAGACGGACGGACGGACGGACAACAAAGTGATCCATAAGGGTTCCTTACTTCAAAAAAAAAACCTAAAAATCCTAAATTTCGAACACCTTGCATACTCACTCAAATTAACAGATGATATAACTGATTCCAGGTGCCTCATCCCTGAATGTGAGGACACCCCCCAGTTCTCCCCACCATGGATCCTGAACGCGGTGCCGTCGTCAGGGGACTCCTTCGACAGCTGCCATCGCTTCCCAGCCAGGACATGGAACTCCTCTGACTCTTGTCCTGCTGACTGGTTCGTAAGGAACTCGTCGGTGAGATGCGAGGAATACGTTTATGAGCATAAAAACTCCGCTTATTATGAGGTATCTACTTATATAATATACTTACTTGGTTGGCGCGGTGACCCAAAATGAGTCTTGGCCTCCAACACAAGAGCACGCGCCACTTTGATCGATCGAGATCGGTATCCCGCCAGCTTTCGCCGACGCCGAGCTCACGGAGATCTGCCTCCAGTCTATCTGCCCAACGGTATTTAGGATGACCAACAGGACGGCGCCCAGTTGGTCGACCCAAGTAGGCCCTTTTGGCTGCCAGATTTTCACCCATCCTTTCGAGGTGGCCAAGCCAGCGGAGCGATGAGATTTTTTATATATTACCCTCGATCTATTTTAAATTCTATATTCAGATCCTGACTTGATGGCAATGAAATTAACTGGGAGCATGTTTTGATTGTAATAACAAGTTATGAAATTATGATATTTCTTCAACTATAACTTTTGCCGCTAAGAAATTATATCCATAAAAAATCCAAATCAAATTCATAACATATTATTACAATCAGAATACGCTTCATGTTATAATAAGAACAAAATTTTTTTTTCCCGATGTATCAGGGAGCATACGAAAAACTATCAAATGGTATTTACTCGGTATTGTACCTGTGCTAATTGCTTTCGGTAAAAGATACAGTAAAAGGAGATCAGACGTATGGTGACTAGTGACTAATAATAAATTGAAACATAAAAAATTTTATATGATAATTTCAGTTCAGCTTGGCTTGCGATGAATGGCTCCCAACCCTGGTCGGCTCCGTGCGAACCGTCGGCTATATGATCTGCCTGCCTATCATGGGGCTCGTGACCGACCGCTGGGGCCGAAGGTTGGCGCTATCCTTCTCAGCCTTCTATGTGGCTTGTGTTGGGTCCTCGACGTATTTTGCTGGATCATATATCAGCTATATAACCCTGTCATTTGCTGAGCAACTCCTTGGAGCGTGGGTGTTTCCGTGTACTTATGTTTTAGGTAAGTTGATTTTATAGATGCTTGTTTTATTACCTGGAAACAAAATTGCGTTTCCACAGGGCTAAAATTTCGGTAACTTCTCTTAATTTTGTAAGAGAGTTGAAGTTTTCTATTTCCAATATGAATAGCAGTTCCTGATATTCTTTGAATTTTCGCTTATATCTTTTTAGTCAGGGGACTCAGGGGTGTACAAAAAATACTATGCTTCCTGTTTCATTGTCAATGCGCGACTTGATAAAACATGTCATTTTACTTTTTATTGAATACCCGCAATATATTAAAACTGACACAGCTTTTTTATTACAGCTGTGGAATACGTGGGGCCAAAATACCGAATGTTCACTGGTGCTTCTATCAGCACCAGTCTCGCCACCGGAGAAATCCTTCTAGGCTTCATAGCCTGGCTGCAACCTTATTGGAGACATCTGATCCTCATACTCTACGTGCCTGAATTCATCTTCATTATCTACATCTGGATCGCACCAGAATCGGTTCGGTGGCTGATGAGCAAAGGCCGCTATGAAGAAGCTTTGACTATCTTGAAACAAGCAGCAGAAGTTAATGGCAAAACTCTATCGGAGAAAACTTTAAAAGAATTCTCAGAAGCCAAGATCGAGACTAAAGAAAAAGTTTCCGAGCCTTGGTTAGTGTGTTTGATTTTCAAACATAAGGCTGTTTTATTGCGATGCTTGATAACCCCAATATGGTGGTTAACGTCTATTTTAATGTACTATGGGCTGACGATAGCATCAGTGGGGATATCGGGCAACAAGTACTTGAACTACACGACGTCGGTGGCCGTCCAGGTGCCGGGCTATTGGGCCGCCGTACTGCTAATGGACAGGATCGGGAGAAAAGCTCTAGTGTCGATAGGATTCTTGATAAGTGGAGCTTGTCAAATCGCATTTATATTTATTCCGGGTGGTAAGTTTACGTCAATATTCCATGCCCTAGCAAAGAGCATGACTCAAGACGCATTATTACATTCTCAATCTCATTGTAAAGTTTCATGTGATCTAAAATATGTATCAAATTAATTCCGGTAACATATGACTAACAAAAATGTTGTATATTTTTTAATAATTTTGATGTTCAAGTTTGAAATTACTAAAGGTCAGATGAGATAACAGGTACTCCGGAGAGTCCGGAGACGGAGGAACACATAGTTGTACTGTATGAATTTTTTGCACTGTATCTCGTTTTCCGGGTTCCCGGCTAAATATTTTATTTCTCTCACTCCTCCTGATTGTAATTAGTAGATGTGTTTGCTTGCCAGTCATCTTTTACTGGCGTAGTTTAAATATTTGTTCATCCAAGACTCATCTTTAACCAGACGTTCCTAACCAGTAACCACTCAACCGTCCGGCCCGCGAGACTGTTTTCCTGTCAACCGTCCGGGGTTTTTTAGCGACGCACGCCCCGCGCAGCGCATTCACAACTTTTTACAAAAATTATAACTACACTGCCACCTAAATTTTTTTAAGAGCTAACTATTTAGTTAGGCTACGTTGTCGCATCAAGAGAATTAGTAAATAATGCCGAAATATTCCATTAGATGGCTCTGAAATGAATTCTTTCTTCCACCCCTTTGGATAGTAAGGTTCCCGCGGACGGTTAAGAGCATATTTTTTTCGGATACTATGCTATCGTCGGACGGTCAAGTGGGTAATTAACGATTGTTGTCTTTCAGATAAATATTGGCTGTCTCTCTCAGTTTATCTAATCGGAAAGATGTTCATCGCCGGTGTGACGACGTCCCTTTACGTGTACACCGCGGAGCTGTATCCCACGCGGTACAGGACCAGTCTGCTGGCGTACTCTTCTATGATAGGAAGGGTTGGGGGGATCTTGGCTCCTCTGATGCCTGGATTAGTAAGTATCTACTTGTCCTGTAAGATATTTGACATGACTATTTGATAAAGTTGTCTATAAGTTTGGATCTTGAAAGCTATTTAATGCTGATATCGATATGCACGACTGATTGCGCTTTGAAGGATGTTTTTGTCCAGCGATATACCTCTTTTAATGAATGAAATTAATTTTGAACAAATAAAATTAATTTATTCCAGAATGTGAATCCATATGTGATTATTAAAACATTTAAAGCTAACATTAAATAATAAAATATGATGATTAAATTAAATTAAGACGTACACAAACGCAACAATTAATTATAAGGACCTAAGTCTCGGGTACTAAAATAAATATTTTATTCTAAAAAATGCTAAAATGTGGTTGCCTCAAAATGGATAGCATAGATAGGGCAGGCCCTTCAGATGAAGGGGTAATAAAAAGAGATTCAGCAACTGGCTAGAAGAATTCTTGAAGCTTCTGTTATCTTGAGACTTGTCGCAGGGAGCCTTTGATCATTCGTGGAACACATAGTCTCATTAAAAGCATAATAAGGGTGCTTTTACATGTCAAGATTTTCCCTCTTCCCTTCGTGTAATATTATTTCAGGCAGCAGTGGTGTGGGTGCACCTCCCGTTCCTGGTGTTCGGCGTGCTGGCGCTGGTGTCCGGCCTGCTGGTGCTGCTGGCACCGGAGACCCTCGGAGCACCCTTGCCGGACTCCATGGAGGAGGCTGCGGAACTTGGCACGGCCAGTTCGTTCACCCTGTGTAGGAGTAGGAAAAAATCTTATAATGTTAATTGATTATTAAAGCTAAGTTTTTTTTTTTAATTTAGGCTTAATTTTTGCTACAAATCACCTATAAATCAATTTTAGGTGGTTAGATTTTCATTAGGTTGAATCAGTAAGCAAAATGGTTTGGGTGCAAATATTCTAGTGTGAATGTTTGCTAGGGTTGGTGTATAGATTTTTTGGTGCAATATAACTCAGTTTTAGGGCTCCTCTACACGATGGGCCAACGCCGCCCACTCCAAGGGACGCATGTATGCGTTAGAAGGAGCAAAGGATATTGCTATCTCATTCCACCGCATGGCTGTGCCCCTTGGAGTGGCCGGCGTTGGCCCATCGTGTAGAGGAACCATTAAATCAATCTCAACAACATTGCGCTCTTGCTTATCTTTAGATTAGGTAGGTTACAGGTAGGTAGGTGTCAACCTAAACACATTTACTGCCAACGTTTTCGTAGCGCTACGCTCGTAGCCGATCCCAGCGTTTTCCCGCGTTGTAGGGGAAAGCAACTACGAACAGAAGCATGTACAATAGTTTATTACTCATCCCACCTGATAATTGCTAACAATCTGTCAAAAAGTTAAAAATTACCGTCACTTTTTAGCACTGGTTGAAAGATACAAACACAGTCATTATGGGCCCGATTCGGATTTTGAAATAGACATCTATTAGATATCTTTTAGACATCACCAAGATACGATAACGATATGTTTAAGATCTAACCTGTCAAATTTGACATTTGTGCGATTCTGGAGATACTCTTGAACGATTTCCACAGGATCTGATAACGATATGTTTAAGATCTAACCTGTCAAATTTGACATTTGTGCGATTCTGGAGATACTCTTGAACGATTTCCACAGGATCTGACTTAGAGAATATATTGTACTCTATCTAACGTAAAAGTGACATTGGTTGCCCGAATTGCGCTGCAAAAGAGAACTAGTTGATATCTAAACTATAACGTATCTAGAATGGATCTAGTACGTGTCGTCTCTTGTGAATATCTTGAAGTTCGAATACGGCAGTAGTTGTGCGTATTAATTTCGACGGAAACTAGCGAATCACGCCCCAGGTACCAGGAGCCCATAAAATATGTAGAGGCAACAATCCCATCCGCGCTATCGCTCCCTCGACGCGCGTGAAGCGTTGTCGGCTGCATTACTAAACGCACTGTCTGTTTATCTTTGCCATTTTACGTTTGCCAATCGCATGTGTATAGGAAAAAATTAGATAGGAAATGCAGACACAGAAGGTCTAATTTACCCTCTGGGACGAAAGGTCAGATGGCAGTCGCTTTCGTGAAAACTAGTGCCTATGCCTTAGTTTCCAAGCGGACGCTAGGCTCCCATGAGCTGTGGATGGTGGAGCATGCCGGGACAATACGAGGAAGATGATGTAACGCCATAATAATATAATCAGTAACATAACAACCCACATAAGTGTAAACAAATATTGAAAGTCCTATATCTTAGGTCATAGTAAATTATATGTACGTCACACTTATAGGAATATCTCATATCACGAAGACATGCGGAATCTAGACTCCAACACATCATAATAAGAAACATGATTGCAGACTCGTGAAATGAAATACTCCATAGTTTAATATACTTAATATTAAGAGTAAATAAGAGCAATTGCAGCAGGGCAGTTAAGCCTCAGGGGGCTTTGTTTGCTGTCATAATTCTTTGAATGTATATAAATATTTTGTGTTAATAAATAAATGAAAAAAAAATACAAATATCTGAACACGCCTCTATTGTCAGGGCGTTAGAGTGCTTGTTCAGATATTGTGAACACCTTGGCCGCTCCGATATATCTGATGGCGACTGTACAAGAAATATTATATTGCCCTAATAAAATTATTCTCGTTATTCAAAAAAGGAGAACGTTGACTGAAACTGAACTCAGATCCAATTGCATTTGTCGCAGTACATGAAATTATTCAATCCGTAAACATTGAGTTTAACCAAACGGTAACCTCGTTTCCCCTGCCACACTAAACTAAACCTTATCACCGTTAAGTAAGGTTGAAATGTGTTGAATGTCGTAATGGGAAATTCGTACGCAAACGAGATTGAACGTAACTGGAAAGAGAGGAAATGCAATAAGAAACGAACAGCGCGATGAAATTGTTTCAGAAGTGGCAAAAGTCGGGTTTGGGACGTTCCTGTTCTGGACCGCGATTTTATGACACACATTAAAATAGAGTTAGACCAAGAAAATTTTGCAGCGATTTTGATAGCCCACGCAGGGCAAGTGTAGACGATATAATTTCATAGAAGATTGACGTTTAAAATGACACTTGCACTGCGTGGGCTATCAAAATTGCTGCAGACTTTTCTTGGTCTAACTCCCCACTACACCTACACCTTATAAAATAAACTGTTCTGCGACGAGCCAAGGTCGGTGGAATAGAGGCTTACCTAATGCGTCGACAGCTTCGGTGGTGCGGTCACGTATCGCGTATGGCGGAGAAGAGAGTGGCGAAGCGCATCTTTTTTTCTGAACTAGAGGAAGGTAAGCGGAAACTTGGCGGACAACTCCTCCGATACAAAGATGTTCAGAAACGACACATGAAAAGATGCGACATCGAGCCCTCTCAGTGGGAAGGTTTGGCAGCACAACGTCCTGAGTGGCGCAGGCTGGTCCATGACAAAGTGCACGGTTTCGAGGAGCAACGTAAAGTTGACCTCGACGCTGAACGCGATGATCTGAAAGCGCGCCAGCCTGCTTCCATTCACTACCACTATGTGGCTGGTGTTCTCACGTGCCCTCATTGTGCGCGGAGGTTCACCTCCAAGATCGGCTATGTCAGCCATATTCGGGCGCACGAGCGCCGAGCTAACTAGGAGTCGAAGTGGTCGCCATGGTCGAAATCGGCCGGAAGTATCATAAAATAAAGTCCTCTGCCGCGTCTGTCTGTATGTAAAATGTTCAAAAACTACTGAACGGTTTTCACCTATAAATAGAATTCTTGAAGAAGGTTTAAGTTATATAGGTAAATAAATATAATACGTTCATTCATTTTATTGAGTCGCTGGTTTGCACCGGAGTGGACCTCATTTCGTTATTCATGTAAACTGAGCAGAAAGAAGTCGTTGCAATTTCCTGTAATGACGTCAATACGCTGTGTCGTCAACGTTATACTGAGAAATATTCTATAATATTCATATTTTAAGTACTAAATGAAATATGAAACGGTTTCTAATGAGAAAAATATGACCATGATAACATTTTGTATGATAGAACAGCAAAAATCACAACCCTTTTTAAGGGTTCCATAGTCCGTAAGTCCGTATCCGTAAGTTTACATACTATCACCTTACTACGGTGACGCATCGGCCCAAAGTGAGTCCTGGCCCTCGACACCACGCCATGCCTTTCGGTTTAGCGATAGCTCTCGCCAGTCGCCATGATCGCAGAGGGCCTACCGCGAACCACGTTCGACGTATTGCCTCTATGTCGCACTTGTACATTCGTACGTAAGTGTGACAGGGAGGCAACACGTCGAACGTGATTCGCGGTAGCCCCTCAGGTCCTGAGCTGGTAAGGAATTATTTGTATTTATCATAGCAGAGTAAAAAAATCTTGGTGTAATGTAACTTACAGAGAAAGCGCGAGCGTCGCCGTTTCAATTTTGACAAAAATGCTTTCATTATGTTCAGCTGTTCTCTTCTACTAGAATACTACTACTACTACCAGGCGTGGCTCACTCCGCGATTTCATCGCTTTGCTGCAGGTAGCTAAAATTACATCCGTTCCACCCCAATTTTGGGGAAAGCCATAAGCCGCGCGTGGCGCTGTCGGCACCTAGCGGCCATATCTGTGCTGATCGTAACAGACGCTTTTTGTTAGGGCTCCCCCACATCTAGCGTCCCTCGAGCGTCGGCGTCTACAACTCTATGGCCACTGCTCGACGCAACGTCGACACAACTGCGCAGCGACGTCATTTTCCATAGCGCTGACCAGACGCCGACAGACGCCGACGCTCGAAAGACGCTAGATGTGGGGGGGCCCTTAGAGAGTGAGTCTTCTGTACCTAGTACTATTATTTATTCTGTGCTACTACTTGATATTTTGTTAGCAGGTTCTATAAGGCAGCCATTCCACAGAGGCGGAGATGAGATGTAAGTACAATACAGGGTAATTGGCAGTGGCGGATTTCCCATAAGGCACAGTAGGCCCGGGCCTAGGGCGGCAAAATATTAGGGGCGGCAAATTGTGACAAAAAAATTCACTGATGATAACAAAAAATAACTCAAAATTAGGCCAGGCAACGAATTCTCAAAAAAAGGTACCTATAGAGGGAAATGCATGAAACACAATTTTAATTTGACTTCGTACCTAACTTTATTTGGACTATCTAGGAGGTGAACATATCAAAAGTCCCCGGCCGTAGTCCTTGAGCCGGGGGAAGAAAGGGGTTTGAAGGTCACATTTTTCGGTTTTTCGCTTATACATATCTCGAAAACTATGCGTTCTAATGACATGCTCATTATACAAAATGAAAGCGGGTAAAATTTGCTACAAGCTACAAGTTTTTTGATATCTTGAGGGCCCCGTTTTTAGGGTTCCGTACCTCAAAAGGATAAAAACAGAACCATTATAGGATCACTCGTGCGTCTGGCTGTCCGTCTGTCACAGCCTATTTTCTCCGAAACTACTGGACCAATTAAGTTGAAATTTGGCACACATATGTATGTTTGTGACCCAAAGATGGACGTGTAACGTAAATAAATGAATTTTAAATATAAAGGCCATTTTTGGGGGGTAAATGAGAAAATTAAAAATTCAAGTTTTTCAAACTATATCGTGTTACATATCAAATCAAGGAGCTCATTGTAAGACTCTCAAATATATATTTTTTTCATAATTTTAGGATAAATAGTTTAGCAGTTATTCAAGAAAATAGGCAAAAAATTACCATTCCCCTCCCCTCTTATCTCTGAAAGTACTGGGTCTAAAGACCTACTAATTAATTTGTCCTTTAAACTTCTCTGGAATTCGCTGGAGGCCAAAAGAAGGGAAATAAATTTATATGAGTTTTTATAGGTATACCAAAAAAAATGTTTTTCTTGTTTCTTTTTTAGATTTTTTGAATGTTTTGTAGGTACATTAAAAGTCAATGCTATTGGTAAAACTGTCACTTAAAATGAATAGGTAAGTATTTGCTTATTTTTTTCGCAAAACCTATGTTCCCATGATCATATCACAAGGACGTATAGTTTCTGATAAGCGGAAAACCGAAAAATGTGACCTTCAAACCAAACTCCCCTACCCCCGCTCAAGGGGACTTTTGATATGTTCACCTCCTAAAGAGTCCAAATAAAGTTACTAAATTAAAAATGTGTCCCAAGCATTTCCCTCTATACTTTTTCGTTGCCTGACCTAAATGTAGTCAATATGATGGGTGATGCTGAGAAAGGGGCGGCTACAAGGCCTGGGGCCTAGGGCGGCAAAGACTGCAAATCCGCCACTGGTAATTAGCAAACAACGATAATTGCAGTATAACGTTACCATACTTAGCCCTTAATCCGATATGACAGGTGCGGACTAGGGTTACGTCAAAATCTATTTCACAACCCTCAATCTATTATAATTGTAATAAACTCCAGTTTTATTAAACCAACTAAGCGTCTAAACGTTAAAATTCTAATTAGAAACTTATTGCTTTAAACATGAGGTTGAAAATCGATAAGTGGAATTTCTAACTTATACTCTTATTAGATTCAGCGAAGTTCTCATGTGCTGTTATTGGAATTTTAACCATATCGTCAACTAAACAAAGTTTAATTTTAATCGCTGTATTTTTTAAAAGTGTGTTGATATTGGTTATAAGTTTATTGGTTATGGCAGAAGGGTTATCAATACATTATAAATTACACGCTGAATGGTTTCGTTGTTAAAATTATGGTTGATCGATGGATTTTGGAGAAAATAATGCATTTTAACGGAATTTTACGTTCTCAAAGTTAGATTAAATTATGTCGTAAAAATGTTTTTAGTTTTACATGGAATTTACTAAAAACAATAAATACTTTCCGATAATAACTTCAGTTTAAGTGTGTTTATAAGTATAGTAACAATTTACAATCTTATTTCAATACTTATTTAGGTATATATGTAGTAGAAACAGTAGTAGGTAGTTTCTGGTTTCTGAGGGCCTACCGCGAACCACGTTCGAAGTGTTGCCTCCCTGTCACACTTACGTACGAATTTACAAGTGCAACAGAGAGCCAACACGTCGAACGTGGTTCGCGGTAGGTCCTCTGATATATGAGAAATGAGTAGACTTATTTTCAGTATGTCCTAAATACAGGGTGATTCATGAGACGTGAGCAGGACTAATCCTGCACACTCAGTAACTGATAATTGATCGATCACCGTCGTATTTAGGTGAAACAACGACACTTTTTTCCTATTTTTAACTTTTTGGTGAGGGCAAATTTAACTGTCTACAATCATGGTTACCCTACAAGACCTAATTAATAAACATAAAACCTCTTTAACCGTAATGACATCATTTTGATTACGAAGAAAATAAGCTGTCAAACTTGAGTGAGATACGAGTTTTCAAAAGTAACCAGACCGTGATGACAGTGATGACTGATGACATTCAATTTGACACAGAATATCGGTAGTTTAGTATTCTAATTTTAGGGTGACCATGCATGTCGTAAATAAATTTTATTAATTTTTTTTTCAACACGAATAGAAAATTAACGTTAATCTCACTAATACTGATACGAAACAGTTGCTTATAATTTACAAAATGCGCAGTCTTAGTCCTGCTCACGTCTCCTGAATCACCCTGTATAATATTAAATAATATACCTACAACAAAAGTAAAACAAATGTTAAATTAGCTCTTGACTCATGCGTAAGTAACGAATAATATTAAATTTAAATTACACATTTCAAGAAATAAATTATATAAAAGGGAGATGGTAGACTATATTCATCACATTAAAAAGCGTTTTAATTTTGAAGATTATTTTCTCAGAATATTATACACAAATGTTTATCTTTTGTCTAAGTAAATACACATTTAGTTACTTAGGTAACATCAATAATAAAAAACAACAACCAAAACTTGTGTTGCTGTAATAAATATAAATCACCTTCAGACAACATTTGCGTAGTGTACTCGCAAAAATAATTGAAATAAAATTACATTTAGCAATATTTTAGAGAACTTTCGCGAAATTTTATCTTTCTTTAACTTCCATACTTCAAAATTTCTTGCCACTACAGTATTGTTTCCTAAATCTTTTATCATTTGTGTCCAAATGATTGAACACACTATTTTCAAAATTGGTTAAGTGCTCTAAATCTTACACTTACAATCTATCCCATTCTTAGAGAACAATAAATACAAAAGTACAAGCACCAAGACGAATTGCCCATTGAATTACATGAATCTATAGATCCCCGCCATTTTGATCGAGGATCTATGGAGTGACGGTGGGCGCGGGCACATGACGAATTGATCTTTTGTGTCTGCGGGTTGTTTCGGTGTCTATGGATTATTTATCGATCAATAATTTTGATAATGCGTTTAAGTATGTGATTTATGTATAACGCTACTCGTAAATTCGATCGAAACGGAAATTTACTCTTTATTGTGAGATAAGTAACAATTTTCACTTCTCAGATTTTTTCTTTACTAGCTTCTGCCCGTCACTCTGGATGGAATGATGATGATGATGATTGTAAAAATCTACCCTATGCCATTCTCTGGGGTTTAAACTACATATTATATTATATGTAACAAATTTCATCTATGGAAATCGGTTTAGGGGTTTAAAGTAGTTTAAACGTCGAGAGGTACCTAAGAGAAAAAAACCGGGCAAGTGCGAGTCTGACTCGCGCACGAAGGGTTCCGTACCATAATGCAAAAAAAAAAACAAAAAAAAAGCAAAAAAAACGGTCACCCATCCAAGTACTGACCCCTCCCGACGTTGCTTAACTTTGGTCAATAATCACGTTTGTTGTATGGGAGCCCCATTTAAATCTTTATTTTATTCTGTTTTTAGTATTTGTTGTTATAGCGGCAACAGAAATACATCATCTGTGAAAATTTCAACTGTCTAGCTATCACGGTTCGTGAGATACAGCCTGGTGACAGACGGACGGACGGACGGACGGACGAACGGACGGACGGACGGACGGACAGCGAAGTCTTAGTAATAGGGTCCCGTTTTACCCTTCGGGTACGGAACCCTAAAAAGCCTACAATATTTAATATTTTCTGCTTGGCCTTAAGGTTGACTGGTAGAGAATGCCTCATGGCATTAAGTTCGCCTTTTGTACATTAAGTTATTCTTTTGTGCAATAAAGTTTTAAATAAATAAATAAATAAAAAGTAAAAACCCTCAAAAATTCGATTCTGATTGAAACTCGTAAAAAGCTTTTAACGCGTTTTTTATCGCCACCGCTTTAACACGTGATAAACGTTTATTTTATCGAGGACACCTGTGTCCCGCCGATATAGCTCCAATAGCCTATAACAGGGAATACTGCCGGTTATAAACGTCCCTTTGTGCCTTTTAGTGCCTAGTCGCATTAAAATTGATAAGTTAATCATGAGTTGGCACGAGTAGGCCTCCGAGCCCAGTCGGTAGTGACCCTGCCTACGAAGCAGGAGGTCCCGGGTTCGAATCCTGGTACGGGCAATTATTTGTATGTAATTTGTTGCTGAGTTATGCATGGTTTCCATGTATGTAAGTATTTATCTATACCTATTAGTTATTGTAATATAATTATAATGGCGACTAGTACCCACAACACAAGCCTTATTGAGCTTATTGTGGGACTTGGTCGATTATAGACTGTCCCATAATATATTTGTTTGAAGAGCGCGACACTTTGTAGGTAAGTACAAATACCATATATCTTTTTTTTTATTATGAATGGGCTTACTCATGGCCACAGACTAGCCGAGGCGTAGACGTGGCCTACGATGGAGCGAGCTCGCCCAGAAGGTGCCTGTTCACTCTTGATTTGAAGGTTGCCGGGTTATAAGAACACGGAAATATAGACGCCGGCAAGGAATTCCATTCCTTTGCAGTGCGCATAAGGAAGGTATTTTCTAAATTACGTGTTTTACTTAGGTATGTTATTTTGTCTACGGTTGACAATAACAAGTAGAAATAACAATGGCGAAGTAGAAGATGAAATATAATCCACAAAACGTGAAGCTCTTCATGTAGATAATTGATCGCAGTGTCATTATATCGCACAGACAACTGTATTGTCTTCCATTTCTAATAAACAGGGGTTTGTTCTAGCCTACGGTATTATGTATCCTTTGTTTAGACGGCATTCAATGAAGAATAAACTCTAAGACAATTTGTTAAGGATGAAAATGAAACAGTGGGCTATAAAATGATAATACAGAATACAGAACCTACTAATGAAATAAAGGGCGAAAGAATTATAAGCCGTGGCAAAGGAAAGTAAACTCTAAAGCATGTAAGGGATGATAAAAATTCAAATGATTGTGGTCATATTGATGGTATTAGCTTTTGCAGAAAAAGGAAAATAAAAGCACGCGTAAAAATATGCTTGTAAGAATAATTTATATTATTTCACACTTCTTTGGGACAAGTGGATCCCAAACGTCGACCAGGAAATGTTATACATATAATAGGTATGTATATTTACAAATTTAATTATTTTTCATATCACCTATTCAAAGTGTTCACTTGTTGCAGTCTCGGCCACCGGAAGGCTTGGTCTCTTTTTTTTATTTATTATTTGGCATAATATTTCAGTTTGTATATTGTTTCCACAATATATAAAGATTTACTAAAATAACTTGAAAATAAATGAATAAGTCCAATCAGTATTTAACTGCAGTAGAGTTCTTTTTATGTTTTTGCTCCTAATCAAAATTAAAATAAAATGACAATAAACACTATTTATGTTTATACTATGCGCATAAAACTATCAAAATAAAATCACCGTCGCCGCATCGAATCTGATCAAAACTTTTGCAAACACGAAACAAACTCAAATCCCTATTTATCAAACATCAAACCCGTTCCTTTCGTTACGCCGCCAAATGATATTGCATTGTACTCCGATTCCCATCTGGATACAGCAACACTAACAAATACAGACGTAAGCGCCTAGGCAACATTCAATGAAGAATCAACTCTAAGATAAAACTGTTAAGGATGAGATTGAAACACTGGGTTCTGATAATCCAGAAGCTACTAATAAAGAAAGGGTGGAAGAAACAAAAGTGGTGGTAATAGAAAATGAACTCTAAAGTTTGTAAAGGATGATAGAAATTCAAATAATGATGATAATCTTGATGGGTGACATAAGTTTTGAGAGCCGTAACCTATTAACAGTGACAAAACACACGGTTGTCAGCATGATGCTGGATTTATTGGATACACGCCTTTGTATTCTGTTGGTCTTTGATTTCGACGTCTTTATTCAAAGTGAATAAAGTTGAGATTTCAATGATTTTTGTTTTGATGATGGTCATAAAATTTGCATTGTAGTTGAATTAAATAATTACTGTAACAAGCACTTAATGGTAGTAGCGTTCGTTATAGCTGACGTTGCATTTACTATAATATAAATGGAACTTTATTTAAAATTGGAGAGTTCAGGTTTTGGAACTCGTCGAGCGATTATAATGAAGTTGTAAATATTAAGATTTAAAGAGACACAAATTCGTCCGTGAAGGAATAAAATCAGGAGCAATGCTTTCAATGCTATTATCATAAAACTTTCTAGGGTCAAGATCTAAATATATTATATGTAGTCTTCAAACGCCCTCAAGTGGTCAAAGATAACTTTATTTGTGTAATACACTCACAAGGATTTAATTATTAAATAAACATATTAAAGAATACGTTTCTCAATTTTATTTGTTTTAGGTTCGATGTACATGCGTTACATTACATATGTATTTTCGTTTTAGTTCTAATTGCTAAAATGTAGATCTATATGTTTTTGTGGGAAGGTAGTTAGCTATTATTCTTTATTGGAACATGAACTTATTGTAGTACCTATTTATTTACTTGTGCAAAAACTTCTAAGCATGAAGATTTGATCATGACGGCTCAATTCGAACTTTAAGATACGTGAATTAATAAATTTACAAACGATATGGATTAGATATGTGGGC
Source organism: Cydia fagiglandana (assembly GCF_963556715.1). Classification (NCBI taxonomy): domain Eukaryota; kingdom Metazoa; phylum Arthropoda; class Insecta; order Lepidoptera; family Tortricidae; genus Cydia; species Cydia fagiglandana. The sequence continues at coordinate 19,972,898 of NC_085941.1, forward strand.
AGTGAGTGATATATTTTATCTAGGTACTTATTGATTTTTATATCAATCGATAGCAAAATCTCTCCTATACACTTTGAAGCGAAAATAAATATTACTAGAGCCCAATTTAGATTTAATAACTTTTAATGGTATTGTTCTTTATTATAATTAAATACGACCTTCAAAATCGATCACGCACTCACCAAGACGATCGTGAAGGTTGTATCAAAACTGTAACAAGTTGTTGAAATCTGAATCGCGCTCCAGAGTACTCCAGGTCCAGACCAGACCTATAACATACAATAACATATTCTTAAAGCCCCATTTAATTGGCTTGTTAGCGATACAAAAATAAATCAACAAACCGTTTCCCACCCCTCTCGAACTCTGACCGAAAATCCTTCAACAAATATCGCAATGATAATAGGAAACACACTTAATGACAGCTCATTCGTAAAGAAGAACTGGCTGATGAAAAACAAATTCAGCATTCGAACGGATTCCAAATTCAAATAGATACCAATGAAAAGAACGCGTGGCGATATGAGCTTTAACCAACTTAACTTTGCTGCTGCTAAAACAGATATCAAACAATTTTAATACTTGTCGTCTTAACAATAGGGTGGTTATGTTATTTTTGGGGCAGCATAATAGTGAAGTTAGATAATATGGCGGCCACGCGGCCGCGCGTCCCTCCATAGATAATAAATGCTTTTAGCAAATAATTACGTTATTTGATTTTAGATGGATGATGGTTGTTAGGCAAACAGCGGATTTCGGGAGTGCGTGGGAAGCCGTCGTCGGCAGACGCGTGAGTTTGAGTCAATAGAGTAATTGCATCGAGGACAGAGGTCAAAGATCTTAGTTTACTGATACTGATAGGGAAATCATTGCGCCATAAATGATAGCAGTCTTATGAAAATATTTTCAGTAGGTAGTACTTGCAATATTGGCGCGCGTCAGAGTAATCTAATCTTTGATTGAATGATCTCTATTAGTAAAAGACTAGTCAATGCACATAAAAATGAGTAACTAATGTTCATGTAGCACGTGGTAACAAAATTTGTTATTAAAGGATTAAATGTTAAAACTTTGTATGTACTTGTTAAATTTTGCACCATTATTTTTGTAGAACATTGGTAGTATTCACGACAATTTTGCATTTAAAATGACAGTAGCAGGTTATTCATTCGCATTTTAAATTAATACTAAATCTACCTAACTTTAACCTAACCTACCCCAAGCCACAAAAAATAATGAACTCACCCTAATTAGATTCTTAACTTCAACCCATAATCAACCGTAAGCGAAACTTAAAATTTAAAATTTATCTAAATCCTCTCTAAGCTTGTTATTTCCTATTTAACACAATTATTTTAAGATTCCATTCTATTCATTGTTGATGTACAACCTACATAAATAGTATATTTCATTCACACAACACCTTAAGAACCTTTGCAATTCCGGCTACAATAAAAAATAAACTCTAACACTAAGTCACTAAAAATTTTTTTCAAAAATACTTGACAAGGTATACCATTACAACTTTACAATAGCATTTCATTCATACCGTAGATAAACTATGAATGAACGTAAAATTTTATCAATGGACATAAGTGGAGCCCGTAGTCAGACGCGCTGGCACCATAGAAACAAAAAAAAAAACGTTATTTGAAAAAAGAACGTATTTAAAAGTCATCTTTTTGTATGAATGCATTGTCCACTTGAGTTCGGCAGGTGGGCTTTCATGGTTTAAAGTCATTTCCGTTGCTTTTTGGTGGATGTTAGGATGAAATTTAATTTTAGTTTAGTTGAGTGACCATTGAGTGTTATAGATATGCTATTTAAATAGTATTGAGGGTGTAAAAAGGATTTGCTAATGCCACGAATTATTTTTAGGTTAATGTAGGTATATTAACTCACATTTATAGACGGGTCTAACGGGAATTGTATTCGATTACCTTGATTTACCGACGATTCGACACAGTAGTGACACAGTGAGTTAATATGTGTTCAAAACGCGAAAGTTTAAAATATTATAATGTAGGTATGTTAGTTTAGTACACATATGACACGATAATCGCTTTTAAATTAGTAATCTATGTTGGCATACCTATCTATTACATTTTATTTGTAATTTAATCAATAAGTGACTGTTTCTTTAATAATAAAAAATGCAGCTATTAAAAACAAGAGTTTTAGACAAAAACATTGTAATAATTACTCATTCGTTAAAATCATTAAGTATCAAACTCCAATACGAAAAAAAACACTTTTTATACATTTTTGGAGAAAATTATATATTGTATATGTAGTGTACAGGTACCTGTGATGTAAAAACCTAAGTGTACCTACTTTAAAGTGTATATTTAAGTGCAACTTCGATTTTGACTTTCGGATTTCGAACAAAAAATGGTAATTAGGGTTCCGTACCGCAAAGGAATTCCTTTTATCAACTACTAGGCCTAAAAATGTAAAAAAAAAACCACAAAATCGTACTTTACCTATAGATGACAGGAAAACCTATTAGAAATGTGCAGTCAAGCGTGAGTCGGACTTATTTACGGAACCGGACCGGTTTTATTTTGTTGTATAAACTATTTTTTATACTTTAAATATAGTTTTCTCAATGCAATTCAATTTTCTATTAAATTATCTCTGCATTGCATACAGCAAGGTCCCGTTCCCTTTAATCCTGAACCTTGGTCGAAGCTAAACATCAAATGTAGGGCGCGTCCCACATTCACAAATTGGATCACCTTCTCTTGTATAAATAAGACAATTATTCTCATTAAACTTAATTCATGGTTTAGTCCACATGTTTTAGACACTGGAGTAACATGTTTAGGTCTCTATTTTCAAGCACCAACTTTTTACACAGCTCATTTCATTTCATTTAAATTAAACAATAAACATAATACATATTTTAATTAGAAATTCTAGCCTTTTCATTAGAGATTTTGCTGTGTCGTTAGTAATTATAATCTCTAATAGAATTTTAGCCAGTAAATTAAATTACTTAAAAATAATAGGCATTAAAAGAAGAGTGGCGCCACCTACTAGTACCTAATATAATAGGCATTTTCTTGGTTACCAGGTCGCTCCATTGCCTTATTAGATTATAGACTAAGTGTATCTTTTTTTTTAAATTTATCTTACGAAATAAAATAATTTTATTTTTTTAATTTTGAACTACATAATAGGTAGTGGTTATAAATGATATATTTCAACAACAACAGCAACAGTACTTACGCGTCGCGCGGACAGACATAAGTATAACAAAGTTCTCAGAGCAAAAAACTGAAACATGAGCACGATAATTATAAATTAAGAGATCAAAAAAACTAGAAATTGCACTGTGCAAGATTTTTCGTTAAATCGTAAACCTTGGGCGTAGCAAAACACCAAATGTAGGGCGCGTCCCACATCCACAAATTGGATCACTTTATCAACGTGCTTGTGGGATTAGACGATATTTGGCGATACAAACAACAGACAACAGAAAAACGTGGCACTATTTTGAGGCGACAAAATGTGGAGTGAACTTTTACTGGATAATTATGTAGATATACCTATAGGAGCGGCTAAGGCGCTCACAAATATCTGAACACGCCTCTATTATCAGGGCGTTAGAGTCCGTGTTCAGATATTGTGAACACCTTGCTCCGATATATCCGATGGCGACTGTATGTAAGTACGTGTTTCAATAGCTTTCATTTTCCTGTCATATTCGTACAAATGAATAACTGATTTTATGACCTATTTTAACGTATCAATATGAAAGTGTTCTCAAAATACTCAGTAACACTGCATCCATCTTAGTATGAAAATTTACCTAAAAGCATGTACCTCAGACACCTCGAATTAAGACTCTCATTAAAAAAAAACATCCTTAATTAAAACCAAAATATTACTCTGCTAATCCGCGAAAAGATAATGTGCTTGTCAATCAGTGCTAAACCGTTATATGTACTTGCGTATTTTTTTGCATTCTTTTTTAGGGTTCCGTACCCAAAGGGTAAAACGGGACCCTATTACTAAGACTCTGCTGTCCGTCCGTCCGTCCGTCCGTCTGTCACCAGGCTGTATCTCACGAACCGTGATAGCTAGACAGTTGAAATTTTCACAGATGATGTATTTCTGTTGCCGCTATAATAACAAATACTAAAAACCGGGCAAGTGCGAGTCGGACTCGCGCACGAAGGGTTCCGTACCATAAAGCAAAAAAAAAACGGAAAAAAATGCAAAAAGAAAACGGTCACCCATCCAAGTACTGACCACGCCCGACGTTGCTTAACTTTGGTCAAAAATCACGTATGCTGTATGGGAGCCCCACTTAAATCTTTATTTTATTCTGTTTTTAGTATTTGTTGTTATAGCGGCAACATAAATACATCATCTGTGAAAATTTCAACTGTCTAGCTATCACGGTTCGTGAGATACAGCCTGGTGACAGACAGACGGACAGACGGACGGACGGACAGCGAAGTCTTAGTAATAGGGTCCCGTTTTACCCTTTGGGTACGGAACCCTAAAAACAGAATAAAATAAAGATTTAAGTGGGGCTCCCATACAACAAACGTGATTTTTGACCGAAGTTAAGCAACGTCGGACGGGGTCAGTACTTGGATGGGTGACCGTTTCTTTTTTTTGCCTTTTTTTGCATTATGGTACGGAACCCTTCGTGCGCGAGCCCGACTCGCACTTGCCCGGTTTTTATTTTTGCGGTGGGAGGGTGGGAACATTAATTGCATGTAAAAAATAAGCAACCAAGTATAACGGGTTAGCACTGATTGACTAGCACGTTACCTTTCCGCGGATTAGCAAAGTAATATTTTGGTATTAATTAATATAAAATGGATTTCCGCAAAGTAACGCCTGATTCTATTAATTAGACATGCTTAAATTACGTGAAACTTGGCATGAATATTTACGAAACACATATCTATGTCCGGGCCTAGTTTTTGTTGCTAAAAATTGTTATACAAAGAAAATCGAGACGCTACACAGGATAACGAATGAGACGGTGCTAAGAAGAGTGAATGAAAAGAGAGCTTATCCTGAACACCATTGCAAATACACGCGTAAAAATGATTGGACACTTAATACGACACGACCACGTATTTAAAACTAGCCTGGAGGGGCGGATAGGACGCAAGTGGGGAAGAGGAAAACTCAGAAGCAGCTTTTTGGGGCAAGTGAAAGAAAAAGTAGAGGTCGTGTCGTATCAAAAAGTCAAAGAGCTGGCGCAAGATAGGGAAAGCTGGAAGATACTCCACCGACAAGAGAATAACTCTTAAATTGATGATGACGACAGACACTAAGGTATAGTCAGCAGCAATAGTAGCGGATAGAACAACGACGATAAACGACATATCTGACACCCTCTGTTCAGATGTATCTGCTAACAGTCTTATTGTTTATCATATTATATGTAGAGACATACCGCTTTTAATACAGCAATTAGAGAGCGGTAGATACTATCGGCGAGTAGTCTTATCCGCTACAAAAGTACAAAGCTTCTATGGTTTCCAATCTGTTTCAAAACACACACCATAATTCGCTCACGCTTTCCTATTATAAATCTGTCTGTTTGCTCGCAAACACGATTGAAAAGGCTTCCAATTGTTAAAAAATCTGACAGACCCCGGAATCATCACGAAATCAACGAACAATATGGACAGAGCAAACAATGGGATGAAAATAACAGTAGCGAAGCTGTGGTGGCTTATTAAAACGGATGAAGATTGATTTTGGAATGACGCCGCCCTCGCAGAATAAAGGGTTTATTATCTCTTGCCAACGGATCGTAATTTGCTGCCAGGTGAGATTCTACGATAATTTCGTTCATTTCGCAATATCGCTCGTAACTTAACCGTATGTTTATGTGTATTATAATGATTTAAGGCCTTTTGGTAATGAAATAAGAATGGAGAGGATATTCGCTGAAACATAAGTGAAAGAAAGAGGTTTTATCCAATTTAACATTGCTGGGATTAATGTAAGGAAGAAATTTAATTAATAAATGTATATTTTAATGCTGTGGTCTGAAATAGATATATATTAAGGAAGGCGACCTGGAAATATGCTATAAAACACAAGTAGGTACTGCACGATATAACATTTTACAATTATAACTAAGTATGTACTTACTTACCATTTTATTCGAACCTTACTTATTTTACTCGGTCTTTGGTTTTTAAGAAAAGTATTTTGTTATTCAAACACTGCGGATTTAATGAATATTGCTAAAATTAATGTAAAGCTATGTTTATTTACTTTAACAACTAACAAATAATGGTTAATTTTTTATATTAAATGAAATATGAAAGAAGGAAATTCACCACTTCGGGGATTTCGGACAAGACGCGAACTTGCACATAGTTGCAACCTTGGAATACCGGTTGGATATTTACGTACCTATTAAAAATTGCAGTAACGCTCGCAGGCGAATCTGCTTGATAAAAAAATAAAAATCGTCAGTATTACAACATAATCCTTTATTACAAAGTCGGCTAATCAAACCTTCAAAACGTATCTCCATTAGCTACCACTTAGACTACCCAAATTGATACTGACATGATAATAACATTACAGATCCACAATTAATGTTATTCTCTTTTAATATTTCATAAACTAGTTCGGGGCTCTGATTTAGGGGCGGGGCGAGTGCAAGGGGAGGGTAGCCCCACTAGCCCCAGCACTGGAGGAGTCACGCGAGTGGCATACGGTGCATATTACGGGGTATTCATACTTAATTGATGCATTGGGGATGGAGCAATCTTGATTGTTGGATTTTGATACTTGGTCAAGTTTTGAATTAGCTTTTTATATATGTGTGGTGGTCAAATCATGGCTTCAAACCTCGGTTGGGCTCTATAGAGTATAAAAAATATCGTTCTAAAAAAAAATGCAAAGATATGACTACAAATTCGGTCTGGCTGGATGCTTATCATCAAAGACATAAGATTAAAGAGATTTTCCGAGAATATTAATGGTCTAATGTAAGTACTGACTATTAAAATAAGCTTTTATAAGTAAAAATAAAGACTATAATGAAATCATGGTTGTATTCGCATAGTAACTTAACTTATTGTATGTCGATAAAAATAAAAAATAGTTTTGATGCTACGATGGAAAATACGATACCGACAATACCGACATACATAAATTTGACATATTACATTTGAACTTTGTCGAAGCAAAATAACCTAGATAATTGACAGTGTCACAAATGAAACCAAATTGAACTTTACCCGCACCAAATTCATGTGGCTTGAATTTCTGATTGCTTTAAATCTAACTAGTCCCTCATCAAACAACCAACTAGCAACCACTTACTAATGTATTTCACATTAAAACAGTTTTGAATTAAAATATTCTTTCAATAAAAAAAAACTAAAAAAAAAACATCTCTTATAACCGTCATCTATTCAAAATTTAACTTCTATTTTCAAAATCGTTATAAAACCGGTTACGCAACTAAAACAGAAACCAAATTGGTTTTAATGAGATAGACATTAGGGATGTAACCGTCCCATACAAAATTATTCATAGCTACTAAAATACTCGCATTACAATGCGTTTTTTTTTCACTAACACTGGGGATGACGGCCGACAAAAGGCTGGGCCGGGCCAAATAATTGCCAAAACGCTTCGAGAGTCCCATTGTGTTTATTTACAATAGGGTGCACTAAGTGGGGGTAGTTTTTGTAATTGTAACTTGCGGAGCGATCGCCCTTCGATACCAGTTGTAGATCCACCGCCGAGCGACAAACATGTCTCGATCATTCCTAGTTGATACGTTAATCAGTGATACTAAAGACAAGACCAACATGCCTAGTGACAATCCTTATACATTACTGCAGCATATGGATACCAGACCAAAGTTCCTACCGTACCCATACCCAAGCAATCTAAACAATTTGCTGGGTCTGGGTCTACCACCGCGGACGCCTGAACTCTTCAGACCTTTCTTAGAGCATCTGAACTTCCGTTATCCTTTAATGCAGCAGCTGCCACAGCCAGAATTATACGAGCGCAGTGAACCAAGACCGTTCTACTTGAAGACTGAAGAGCAGGAACCTATAAACTACGTAAACAGAAGGAAGAAATCAGTGTCACCGTATTTACATCATCCGTATAAGTCGGCGGCAACTTCTCCTTCAAAAAGTCAAGGTCAACGTTCGCCTTCTCTCTCTGGTGACAGCAGAAACGGTACACCGAGCCCGCCGCTTGCGCACCCTGAGGAACTCCTCCCTGGATACTCTAAAGATTTGAAACGTATGCCGTTGAAAGAGGACTCTAGTAAGCGCATCAGGACGGCTTTCACTGGCACGCAACTTTTAGAATTAGAACGCGAGTTTTCCATGAACATGTATCTGTCGAGATTGAGAAGAATCGAGATCGCCTCAAGGCTGAAGTTGTCTGAGAAACAAGTGAAGATCTGGTTCCAGAACCGTCGTGTTAAGCTCAAGAAGGAGGAAATCCCGGCCGCTGCCGACGGCAGGGTCAAGAAGTGCTGTTGCTCGAAGGCTTCTTGCAGTTCCAAAACCCAACCAGAGGCGGGTTGTGACAACGACCAGGAACAAATTGACGTAGTCAGTGATAACGATAGTTTTGAAGTTCAAAAGTTAACGCAGTATTCCTAAAAGTTGAATGGTGTTATTTATAAACACAGTCCAAGTCTCAATTTGTGTTATGCATTTGTAAGAACGGGACAAAACAAAAAGTAATTAATTGAGGCTTGTATTTAAAGTTTTATGAATTAGGGGATAAGACAATGATAATAATGAACAGTTTTATTGACTTGAAGTAAAATTTAGCATATTGATTATTCTGCAAAGATGTTATTTGGTAAACAACCCTATTATTATAATTATGAACATAATTTGAGCCAAGAAGCCGAGGTTGTAACAAAATAATGAAACGTTAATAACATAGATTGCTAATTAGGTTGCCAACGAGAAGGATAATTCTGTGAATTAGAATTTAAGTAAAATTGTAGATATTTGTTTGCCTATTGTTAAGAATTGTAAATAATTATTTATGGGAGACGATGTGGAAATATATTTTAGTACCGAATGGAAATTTTGTTAGGCGCAATAAATTTTATATTGAAATATTCGATTTGTTTGATTTCAACACATATTCATAGTCGTAGGCATTTTGGAATGTCGATATTATCAGGGGACCAATGCCAACCAATGTCATAAAAGGACAAAGAATTTTAAGTCGAGGGAGGAAAATATTTTAATTCCTCGTAACAGCTATTATTATGGACAAGTTTAAATTAAATAATGCATGGAATTCGTACCAGAGCGAAATTAAATTCATTTATAACTAGAAATTAATTTATTAACTAAGTTAATTAAAAATTTCTGCCGCTGACTACCAATGTTAATTTAAAGTTTTTAGGGTTCCGTACCCAAAGGGTAAAACGGGACCCTATTACTAAGACTTCGCAGTCCGTCCGTCCGTCCGTCCGTCCGTCTGTCACCAGGCTGTATCTCACGAACCGTGATAGCTAGACAGTTGAAATTTTCACAGATGATGTATTTCTGTTGCCGCTATAACAACAAATACTAAAAACAGAATAAAATTAAGATTTAAATGGGGCTCCCATACAACAAACGTGATTTGTGACCAAAGTTAAGCAACGTCGGGAGTGGTCAGTACTTGGATGGGTGACCGTTTTTTGCATTTTTTTTGTTTTTTTTTTGCTTTATGGTACGGAACCCTTCGTGCGCGAGTCCGACTCGCACTTGCCCGGTTTTTTCCATTTGGGAGTTAGGATGAATTAGCATTCGTTAATAAATAGGAATGTACCTATGCTTAGACCAATTATTGTTTTTGTAGAGATAGTTTGAGACCCAGCGATGGATATAGGATAGTTTTTATTAATCATCATCATTAGTCCACGCAGACGAAGTTGCGCGCAGAAGAAGTTGGACAGAACAAAGCTAAGTAGTGTCATTCAAACGTCATATTTTCATAGAAATTTGACATTAATGATGACATTGCCACACATTGGTATTGCAAATGCCATAAATAGTTAGTTACCTTGGCCCTATTCTTCATTATTACATACTAGACTACGAGTAGTGACTCGCCCTGGCTACGAACGGGTTATACCAAAACTTAAAAAAAAACCGGGCAAGTGCGAGTCGGACTCGCGCACGAAGGGTTCCGTACCATAATGCAAAAAAAAATACAAGAAAAGCAAAAAAAAAACGGTCACCCATCCAAGTACTGACCACTCCCGACGTTGCTTAACTTTGGTCAAAAATCACGTTTGTTGTATGGGAGCCCCATTTAAATCTTTATTTTATTCTGTTTTTAGTATTTGTTGTTATAGCGGCAACAGAAATACATCATCTGAAAATTTCAACTGTCTAGCTATCACGGTTCGTGAGACACAGCCTGGTGACAGACGGACGGACGGACGGACGGATGGACAGCGAAGTCTTAGTAATAGGGTTCCGTTTTACCCTTTGGGTACGGAACCCTAAATTAGGGCCACTTGCACCATCCCATTAATCCGAGGTTAACCGGTTAAACCTGGAGTTACAATGGTTACCAGTACAATTCGACATTGGGTTAACGGTTTAACCGGTTAACCCCGGGTTAGTGCGATGGTGCAAGTGGCGCTTATACGAGTAATCATTCCTCAAAAATCACTGTTATTGATATGTTAAAACCGCATGAAAATCCGTTCCGTAGTTTTTGAGTTTATCGCGAACATAGGGACAGATATACATGCGGGGGACTTTGTTTTATAAGGCGAAGTTATCTAAGGTGTATTCGGGTAATACCGAATGTCGGATAATTCCGAAATTCACATGAAAATCACCCTAAATTCCATCATAATAAAAGTCTCTTTTCGGAATTATCCGACAGTTTTCGACATTCGGAATTACCCGAGTAAACCTTATGATATAAAGTGTCTATCTCTTAATATGAACACAGAAAGGTGACCTATACCGACCCTTTCAAATATTAACCAGGCACCAAGTTAGCACTAATATTAAATCTATTCCCTAAATGTATGCACACAAAGGGCAATGCAATTTTTACCCTTTTAACAGCTAATGGAAGGCTCACTCCGACATCAAAGCCTAATAAATTGGGAGCCCCTAGACGAAACATCGCAACTCGCTTTTTAGCAATTTTAGAACTAACGATAAAATTGCTTGAAGCGAGCATTTTAAATGAAATAGAGGTAAGTGAAGTATAATAACATCTTTACTCTATATTTAACTTTAGATTCACTAACATGCCAATTCAAATTATAGTTTTTCAATCTATTCACAATATTAACTTTCACTGATGTGTCAGTGTCAAAAGTGACGTTTCATTCATTCATTCTTTTAAAATTATGGCTTCAGTCCAGTGGGACTATTTCGCCAGTATCAAGGTATTAGGAGCTAAATACGACGACTAAAATTGTACCGTTAGTACAAGATAGTATAGTCGCACCAATAAAAGTCTGCAGCGGATTTGATAGCCCACGCAGTGGAAGTGTTATTTATACGTCATAATTTCATAGAAGTTTGACGTTTAAAATGACACTAGCATTGCGTGGGCTATCAAAATCGCTGCAGACTTTTTACGGTCTAACTATATACGGTGACTTTATTAGCTCTTGGTAAAGCGATAGCTGGACCTTATAAGTAGCACGTGAACTACCGGCCGTTGACACCAAAATGGTGGTAAAACGCATTTCAAGATTAATTTTCCATTCACTGCACCACATTAGTTTACTGTATAATAAGCTATCGATATTAATTACACTTTAAACAATATTATGAGCAAAAAACAAAGGAATTAATCACGAGGAGAAAGATCGGTATTATAATATATTGGAAACTGATCGAATAACTAAACGAACGTACACTGGCATTAGAATGATATTTGGATCATATTATTTAGTTATCGTGCGTCTCGTCCGCGCTAATACATATAAGGGCAAGTACGAGCGAAATGCACGATAGTTGAACGACATCAGTTAGATGTACAACAGTCGCCATCAGATATATCGGAGCGGCCAAGGTGTTCACAATATCTGAACGCGCGCTCAAACGTCTTGGCAATAGAGGCGTGTTCAGATATTTGTGAGAGTCTTAGTCGCTTCGATATATCTGATGGCGACTGTACAGTGGTACAGTCACCTGCAATAATATGTTACTCTTCGAACGCCGCAAAAATATGTGACACGCACTTATGGCTCTACAAATAAGATCGTGTCAGAAATTTTTGCGGCCTTCGTTGTGTAACATATTATTGCTGGTGACTGTACGTTCGAATTGGCTCGGCAGTGTCTATCGACTTTCCCTCCTGTAACACCAACAAGTTAATAAAGTGCATTACCAACCCTTGCACGGTGCACGTGCACCCCAAGGGACATTATTAAACTACCTCATACATGTTCCGCACACAAGGGTTGCGTTGTATAATCCAATAGAAGTTTGCTAAATGATGCGAATGTTTTCATTTAACTTTTTCGAGTTGATTTGCAGTTTTCACGGTGAAAATGAATTTGTGAACCCTTTTTAGATACATTTACTAGTCGAAACTGGAAACATTGATTTGATTGAATATATAGGTATATTATACAATGAAAAGAGGCGAGGTGATAGCTGAAGTCGCCAATTCGAATCTGCTCTAAGATTTCATTAAGAATGAAAAAGTGATTAAGATTTTCAGTATGGCGGTTCGAACCAGATTAGTAATTCAGCACCCCTAGTATAAATTTAATTGAATAGCGTGATGTGATATACGCGTTTGCGTGAAGTATCATTTTGTATAAGATTTTGAGTTTCCAAAACGTCCCGCTTGGCGCGCTGGTCAAAATCCCATACAAAAATAGACATAACGCAAATGCGAATGCTCGTCACGCTATCGAATGAAATTTACACTATGGGTTCAGCTTTTGCAGATCACCTGGTTGCCTAATTTCTTGAGTTAAAGCCATCTTTGAGCTCACAAATTATAGCTACATGTTTCAAAATTCAAAATGTTTATTGCAAATCACATTACACATTATTAGGTGGAGCTTATACGTAGGTGGGTTTACATGTGACACCCTGCAAGGGCACAGCAATACTAAGGGCCATATGTACTGTAAAACGTTGTACGATACACGTGCGAATAGGTAATTCGCAACTCGTGTCAATTTAAAACACTCCCTTCGGTCGTGTTTTAATTTATCGCCACTCGTTTCGAATTTCCTTTTTTTCGCACTTGTGTCGTAAATAACTATTTTGACATTTTGCTGGGACAGTCAGCATCAATAGTAACGGATGAAACAACGCTCCAAAAGTATCTGCCACCCTGGATTGCCCTGGAATTATTTTGCTAAATAGAGATACATCACAAGAAATGTATGTACTTTAGAACACGAACTGTAGAGATGTATCTCTATTTGGAAAATAATTCCAGGGCAATCCAGGGTGGCAGATACTTTTGGAGCGTTGTTTCATCCGTTACTATTGATGATGACTGGACATCAGTTAGCCGCGATCACGACCAGTATCTTTACAAAATAGATTCGCGACAGACCCAGATGTAAATGTGATTTATTATGTACTTACCTAAATATAGATTTTTATATTTGTTCCATTAAAAAAATCGTAAATTTTCAGTAGCGAGAAAACGTCGAATTTCAACACAATCTGACTTATGTAGCTTGTTTTCTACCAACATGTTGTTTGCTTTTGCTGCCGTTGCCTTTCGGTGACTGCACAATTTTGTTGGAAAAGTTCAGAAATAAAACCCAGTGAAAAATTATTGTGCCGATAATTTACAAACGTTCGGAGAGAAGTCGTTTAAATTCATTTCTGAGTTCTGGATTTTTTATGATGTTCTAATTAAAAGTTTAAAAACAAAATTAATCGTGATGTGTATTCATTTAAAGTTTTTTTTATTATTTTTCTATGCCGTCAGCGTTTAAGACAGTAATTGCAGAAGTTGATAGAAGAAATGTGTTTCAATACGGTTGTCCCAGTAACATTCAGTAGAGTACAGGGGGGCTACCGCGAAAACCGAAATTCGCAAATTGCGGGGATCTTTCTCTTTTACTCCAATGAAGGCGTAATTAAAGTCACAGAGAATGATGCCCGCAATTTGCGTACTTCGATTTTCGCGGTTATAGGCCAGAATATGTAGTGCCTAATTATTTTCCATCGTTTTTTGCGGAAACGTACGAACGTGTTTTGCTATATTGTAGTCAGTCTAGATACAAAAAGTAACGAGGTTGACTGACGTAGCATGACAAATACGAACGTTTCCGAGAAAATACGATCGAAAACTACGAGTATTACGAGTATGCACTTCATCTGAAGGTACTCATTACGAGTATGAGAATGAGAAATATATATTTTAAATGGAGTAGGTATTCCGTAAACAGGCAGGTCCGCAGGCGTATTCCGGAAACGAGATAATTGCAAGATTAGAGACGAGCTAGAGATTTTTGGGATCTACATTAGATATCGACTAGATGTGACTTGGATGGAGTCATAACTTGTGGAAATCGTTGAAGAGGACGTCCAGAATCGCGGAAACGTCAAATTTGACATCTATCTTACAAATATCTTTAAATTATCCATATCGTAACTTCTTGATGTCTAATAGATATCTAATTCATTTACCGATTCGAGACGCTAACCATGGTAACGAGTGCCAACAAATAGTTAATTCACTCAATTACAGATTATTTTTTAATACCACATCGGTGGCAAACAAGCATACGGCCCGCCTGATGGTAAGCAGTCACCGTAGCCTATGGACGCCTGCAACTCCAGAGGTGTTACATGCGCGTTGCCGACCTTAAAAAAAAAATAAGACTCGCACCGTTTTTTCTCTGGATTCTTTATAAGAGCACTCTTACGTTCCCAGGGTCCATGGACACTAAGGGTCTAAAACCACGATATAATACAGCAGTACAACGCTCTGTCAAGTGTGAGTGCCTCTTGAGACCCTTAGGATCGAAGAAAGACCCTTTGGGGACGCCGCGGTTTGAGAAATCAAAATACGAATGGATTTTATAGTTATAACTATGGGGCCTTGGTAACATATTTTATTATACAAACGTATTTCGTATTTAATTAAATTAATATTTCATTTGATATATGTACATTTATCGATAATATAAGTAAGACTTTGCACGAACTTTTCCCGTTGATATGAATCAGTAGGTAAAACAGTTATTTAGCGGGTGTGTATAAAATTAATAATTAGGCATTGTGTTCAAATATGTCAACCATATCATATTACAAAAAAAAGCGGCCAAGGGCGAGTCGGACTCGCCCATGAAGGGTTCCGTAGCAGCAAGTAACATAATAAAATTGCGGTTTACGATTTATGACGATTAAAAAAAACTACTTACTATATCTCGTTCAAACCAATTTTTGGTGGAAGTTTGCATGGTAATGTATATCATATATTTTTTTTAGTTTTATCATTCTCTTATTTTAGAACTTACAGGGGGGGGGGACACATTTTACCACTTTGGAAGTGTCTCTCGCGCAAACTATTCAGTTTAGAAGAAAATGATATTAGAAACCTCAATATCATTTTTGAAGACCTATCCATAGATACCCCACACGTATAGGTTTGATGAATTTTTTTTTTAAGTTTCACTTCTAAGTATGGGGCTTCCAAAATTTATTGGTTTTTTCTATTTTTGTGTGAAAATCTTAATGCGGTTCACAGAATACATCTACTTACCAAGTTTCAACAGTATAGTTCTTATAGTTTCAGAAAAAAGTGGCTGTGACATACGGACGGACAGACAGACAGACAGACAGACAGACATGACGAATCTATAAGGGTTCCGTTTTTTGCCATTTGGCTACGGAACCCTAATACACAACATAAAGAAATAAAACCTAAATCAATACGGGCAATAAATTGAATTGATTGAATTGGAATGTGCCGTGGCTAGGGTTTGCAATCCGGATCCGAAATGTATGAAATTATCCGGATCTGGATCCGGATCCGCGGATCTTCGTATACATTTCAGATCCGTTGTGCAAACCCTAGCCGTGGCAAAGGCCGGGATAACGCGAGGAAGATACAGAGGACGAAACACATAGGGCCACTTTCACCATCCCACTAACCTGAGGTTAAGCAGTTATACCGTTATCTCAGTGTCAAATTGTACTGGTAACCAAGGTAACTCCAGGTTTAACCGGTTAACCCCGGGTTGGTTATAAAGTGCAAATGGCTTGTAAGCATTTTATAAACCAAATATATTCCGCTCCCCACAAACGTATCAGTCACACAATCACGATCAAAACTATAATATTATTTCCATTGTGGTATTCAAGTTCCAGTTCCACTAAAACTCGAGTTTGCCTCTTAGCTCCTTTTCTTTTGATTGAGTGTATTTTATGGTCCCTAATAAATAGCCCTTCATTAGATTGATGTGGTGTTTACTTTTATATAAGTAAGTGCTTAGTTCTTTAATTAAGTATCAGATTGTTTGTTTATTTAACCATTCCTTCGCCTTCTCCCACCGCGCGATGGCTTCCTTACATATAGTCAGTTTTAAAGCCATTTTCCGGGTTTAACTGGAATGAAGGAGACTAATTATTCATCATCATCATCGGCCAGCCAGAGGACGTCCACTGCTGGACATAGGCCTCCCCCAAAGAGTGCCACAATGACCGGTCTTGCACCACCCACATCCAGCGTGGACTCCCGCGACATATACCAGGTTGTCAGTCCATCTTGTGTGGTCCATCACGCTGCGCCTTCCGGTATGTGATTAATTATTGAATGAGTCATTTTACTAAAAATAAACAAGTCATACCGTGAAAATAAAGTTCATTTTGTTTTACAGAACGCGTTCCATGGCGCGTGTATCTAACTACACAATATTGAACTCGAAAAGTTTTGCCAATACTTTCATGTCATTTTACATTCCAAAGATTTGAAATGTAAATATTTTTTGTCCAAATCTTGTTACCCATTGAATGGGATTCCAAAATCAACCGGAAGGATAACCCTATTCCATAGTTACCGAACGCAGAGTCGAACAATAGGAACAACCAGTATAATTGTAACCTCGAAAACAGCCTCCCGCCAACAACGAAAATATAATTATTGTCATCCACCTCTATTCCTCATACATATATATTCGTGCGATAGAGAGGTAGAAAACAAAATTCTGATTTTAGTTTTTTTACGGCAGGCCATCAGACTATAGTCCGTTTTTTTAGCATTGGAAAGAACTCCGCAGAAGCAAGCGTGCAGTTTTTTTATCAGGCTCTTTAATTGTTAATAATTATTGAATTATCTAATGTAACATGGTCAATACATATAATTTACTTCAAATTATTACCGCTAAAAGTGCCGGATTTGGAACCACAAGCTTACTTCTGCGAAATTCTTTTAATGCTAAAAAAACGGACTAATCAGACATAGTAAAACGCTTATGAAAAGCGTGAGGTCACTACACTGTTTTCATTTTGTGTGTGGCATTTTAATTTTAGAAGTTATTTCAGTTATTTGACATCTGTTACACAACTGCTGCATAAACTTACTACACTTAATGACGATCGGTTTTATTAAAAAATGTGTAAGTATTGATGCGTAATAAATTAATAATCACAATATCAAATACATGAATTAAACTGTAAAATTAGCCGACCTATTTTTTAATACATACCATAAAACGCGTGAGTTTAAAATTTAAATTTTATGGCATAATATAATTTATGGCGGATTATTGGTAAGGTAGTATGTGATTATGAATTCATAGTAATTTATCTAAATTTCCCAAATACTTAGTGGGATATAATACCGAAAAGTGTTAATTTTGTGGCCGTTTTAAAATGAAATTAATCCCAATTTTTAGGGTTCCGTACCCAAAGGGTAAAACGGGACCCTATTACTAAGACTTCGCTGTCCGTCCGTCCGTCCGTCCGTCTGTCACCAGGCTGTATCTCACGAACCGTGATAGCTAGACAGTTGAAATTTTCACAGATGATGTATTTCTGTTGCCGCTATAACAACAAATACTAAAAACAGAATAAAATAAAGATTTAAATGGGGCTCCCATACAACAAACGTGATTTTTGACCAAAGTTAAGCAGCGTCGGGAGTGGTCAGTACTTGGATGGGTGACCGTTTTTTTTTTACTTTTTTTTTGTTTTTTTTTTGCATTATGGCACGGAACCCTTCGTGCGCGAGTCCGACTCGCACTTGCCCGGTTTTTTTCTTAAAGGCACCCCATTTTACTATGCTATTCACCCAGCGCACTGTGTTGGACTCGCCTTCGATTCGGTAACATTAGTAACCTCACCAGGAAGGGATTGCCCTGATCCTAACCCTTTCGGCATCCGGTGCAAACAGCCGAGGGGTCCGGAATTGCCAGTGACATTAATACTTAGAAAGGAAAAGTGTGTATTTAAAGTGTGTATTGTTAAGATTAGGTTAAGATGACAGTTGAGCAATTCGGTATAACATAATGTAAAGGCGGGAATGCGTGGGGAAGTGGGGATCAAACATAAATAGAGGTATTTTGAAGCTTGTTTACTTAAGAATATCTACTTACTTAAGGTGCCGTAGGTTCAGAGAGCGGAGTTATTGAAATATCGTATCGCATTTTTAGATCACAATAGGTACGGTTGCCAAAAATTGAGAGTGAGAGAAGAACCTGAACCCACGGGGCCTTAAACCGTCTTTAGGGTTTAAATATTTTCAACTACTTTACTTGTCTTCTATTGTTCTATTAATGGTCTCAGTATTATATCAAACAGGTGTCTTTCGCGCACCTTGTGCCTCGTCCATTTAAAAATAAACCCACAATCGATATTCGATACCATTCGTTCCGCCGGCCAAGCGTGACCGTTATAATACTACCCACAAAATTACAAATTTCCCAGCCATTAGGAGTTCCATTAAACTGGCTAATAAAGTAATAATCTTGGTCACTTCCGGTAAAACCGGAAGTGCCGCCATTCCGGTGTGATGTGAAATTCATTTAATCCTGTTTTGTCGAGCGTGTAAACTGGCTGTTTTGATGGGATTTTGGTGGTGAAATGATTAGTTTATTTAATGCAGTGGAACCTTGATAATTGGAATATACTTAATCCATTGGCTCGGTGACACACAATGAGAATAGGCCTTTGATACAAGACAGCGCCAATTCTCAGACCTGCGCTACTTCTCGCCAATTGCCTCCACTTCAATCTAGAAATCGCTTCAATTTGGAAAAAATACAGTCTATTAGAAAAGGCGAAATTCTCGTTAGAACGAAATTAAAAGCCTATAGCCTAAAACCTCTATCAGTTCAATTAGAACATAGAATATCAAAACGATATCCAATACAATATCCAAATGATGTCAGTTACTGCCCTATTCTAACTTTAAGATACGTCAATTAAATGATCTAGAAACGATATGGATTAGATGTGTCAGTGTCAAAAGTGACGTTTTTGTTTGAAGAGACGTCACATTTGACTCTGACATATCTAATACATATCGTATCTAGATCTATTTATTGAGGTATCTTAAAATTCGAATAGGGCCGTTAGTTATTATTTGCCCGTTCATTTCTCTCCGAATTGTCCGTACATGTATAAGCGCGAGCGAGATGCACGGGCGAATGATAAGTGACTGACATCCTTCAGTTCGTTTTGATGTCAAGTTTATGTGCGAATTGGCCTCTCTAATTCGAAATACAACATTGACATTTACCTTGATATTTGTATTATCGAGGTTTCACTGCAGTATAACGCCGCTATTGGATTTAGCAAATACCTCCTGCAAACTAATAGTCCTATGTGATCTCCTCACGTACCTACATTACCTAGGCTGATTAATGAATATACTAGGAATCCTCTAGACCGAGCTTAGAGCAATTATTTCATGCAACCGATGATGCCAAAAATGCGGGGGTGCGCGGGACGAGGTGAGCGAAGTCCCGTGCTGTGATTGGTCCGTTCAAAGACTCGGACGACACGGACGTCACACAAGGACACTTTAGACTCGAACATGGAGTAAAATTACCGTATGCCTGGCAGAGGGCGTAGCGCTACTATACTCAGTCTGGAGGATGTTTTGTCTGTGATTATACCTATTAGAGTCAGACCAAGCTAAGTAGGCAGCGATTTTGATAGCCCTGGCCCCTATTTCACCACGGTGCCGGTGAAAGGTGCGACAATTGTAAAACATCACTGTTGCTGACGTCACAGGCATCCATGGGCTACAGTTACCGCTTACCATATTATCGGGCTGGCCGTATTCCTGTTTGCCACCATCATTGTATTATTTAAAAAAACTTTAATTATATCGGCAAAAAACAGGTATTTCTATTGCTAAGTGATGATGATGATGACAAATGTCACAAGATTTAAAAGAATTTTCGGTAATTCTTGACAAAAAGTCGTGTTACTTGTGGAAATTGTCATTAGCTTCGCAAAATAAGACCTTATTTATTAGCGATATAGTGGAGTTTATTTCAATAAAATGTTGGTGGCAATCAAGCACACCGCCCGTCCGATGGTAAGCGGTTACCGTAGCCTATGGAGACCTGTGAAGTCAGTAACAGTGATGTCGACAATTGTCGCACCTGTCATCGTGGTGAAATAGGGGCCAGATGGTGCAAGTGTTATTTAAACTCAACCTTCTATGAAATTATGACGTTTAAGTAACACTTGCACTGTCTGGGCTGTCCAAATTGCTCGCTTTCAATTCCTCTAACCCGCGAGGGTGCAACAGTATAAAGCGATGATATTGGAGTTATTGGGGCTACTGAGCCACTGTTTAAGCTGATCCACTGTTCCCGCATTGACCCTACAGACAAACAGTTGGGCAAACAAAACATCGATTTACAATAATGGTATCATTCCATTTCTGACCGCAGCTGCACTACTGGTACTGAACGCGTCGGTGTTATTGTCAATTTCCATAGTGAAATGAACGGTAGTGCAGCTGTCGTTGGTAATGGACTTTCACCTTAACTTATGATAATATTGACCGCTCACCTTGCATCATCTCTTACGGATAGCCCTAAACTAAAAGCTAGAATAATACCTAGATTCTAATATTAAAACAAAAGAATCGCTTATATGAATACCTAAAATTCACAATACTTAACACTCAAATTTCTTCTACTTTTCTCAAAGAAAAGTTTTTAAAATAAATTCTCCCTACTTTGTGGGCTCTGAGGACGAAGTATGAATTATTTATTACGTGTAAGGATTTTTTATGGATCGGTTGGGGATTTATTTTGGTGATTTGCGAGATTTGCATGAGGTCTGGGTCAGATATATGCTGCCCTTTTGGAAGGAATTGGATACTAAAATATTGAAAATATAGAATAAAAATCATTTAAGTACACACACACAACACAATCACAATCTTTTTTTTTGTTTGAAACACAATCTTTTTTTTATTGATGGGAACTTTTGCAGTGAAAACGAAGGAGCAGCCTAATTGATGTTAAGTTACATTACATGTTACATGTGTAACTATTTAATAATATAATTACTTTTTTTCAAATCAGGAGTGAACAGGCACCTTCTGGGCGAGCTCGCTCCATCGTAGGCCACGTCTACGCCTCGGCTAGTCTGTGGCCATGAGTAAGCCCATTCATAATAATAAAAAAAAAAGAAGTGAAAACTTTTTTAGCGGCGCTGTGCACTTTTTGTGATGGGGAAAAATGTTAAACTCGAGACAGGTCACGTGACCGACAGATTCGTAAGACGTAGTTAAGACGGACACGTGACCTGATCGAAAAATTGTTAAGGTGCGTCTACGCTAGGCGAGCCGAGCACGAGCCGAGCACGAGCCGAACACAATTCGTCTAATGTGGACCGACCGACGAGCCACGAACGAGCGCGCTGCGAGCGTTTCGTTCGTGCTCGGCTGCGTTTCGCCAGTTGTCGGTTTGGTCGGTTGTTTGACGAACACAAAGGGAATTGCTTCGCGCTCGCAGTGCGCTCGTGGACGTGTTCGTTGTACGTCCACACTTCACGCCGCGAACGGCTCCGCTCGTGCTCGGTTCGTCTACCGTAGACCCACCTTTACAATGTCATTGAGTTTTCTCTTCTGCCGGCACTCCCGGAGTGCGACCCGTTGTTTTTTTTCTAGTCTCAGTATATAATTATATATCAGAGGTAACCTCAAGGCATTGAAATTTATAACATACCTAACAAAAAAAGTGAATGTCCTCGCGAATGGAGATTAGTCATATCGATATAGTATAAAATGGACTATAGTATAAAATAAATGCTCATATAAAACTAAACAAATCCTCAGCGTATCGAGCTAAGGGTTTGTCAACGAGGGTGGTCATAATTAAATAACCGATGTTGTACGCCAAAATAAAATTAGTCGCGCACTCGTTGCGTACTGCCAACTTATAGTAGGACTCCACCCAAGCTAACTTTGCACCAAATTTGAACAGAACAAAGTGAGGCCGTGTCATTATAAACGTTGTATTTTCATTGTAGTATGATATTGCCACATTTTGTCATTGCCGTGCAGATTTAGCTTGGTCCGACACTAGCTGAGAATTTTAGTTGGTTTTATAGAAAATAAATTATTGAATTTAATTTGGTAAAATTTTTCTTCTCTGGTTTTTGCGTGAGCTGTAAATAAGAAAAATAAATAAATATTGAGTTTCTGGCGATTATTTCAACAACTTGACGTTTACTGGGTAGGTAAGTAAAACCTAGCATAAATTTTTATGTGTTGAATCAGCATGTAAGATACGGTGAGAGAGAAATTGTCATGTGACAATTGTCCACAAGTAGAGTCTGTTGGAAAGAGAAGAATCGTCGAATGTATAGGGCCCCATACATTCCACGACTCTTCTTTTTCCGCACAGACCAAACCCTATCAAAGCCGATTTTTTTTACCATATAAATAATATTACTTCTTGTCTACCTGTCATAATGATCCATAATACATCGACACCACAAAATAATTACTAATCTAAAACTAAATAAATCCACCCCTGATTATCGAGCCAGACCAAAGTGAGGGTGGTAGCAAATTAAATAGCTGATGTTATACGCGAAAATAGAATTAGTTGCGCACACTCGTTGCGCAGTGTCATGTTTGGGGGACAATAATGGTGTCAGGAAATAGGCATTTGAATTTAGCGCGTCATGTCTAATGATAAGTCCATGTTGCCAGCGCCATGATTTGAATGAAAAGAAGGGCTTGCAAAATACACTGAAGATTATGTTCGGATTACGACTGCACCAGTAATGGTGCAGTGTTACAGAAGCTGGATATAGGCGATTTTATTGTACATTTTCGTGATAATTAAGTAGCTTTCGAAGCATGTAAATTTATAGATTGCCGTTAAAACCTAAGTTTGTCTCTAGAAAGATACATCCATTGGATTTTGAAATTTAGGTCTGACCTGACTATCTTTCTAAGTATTAAGCAGTGCCTTGTAAGTATCGAATAATTTGATTATGAAACTTAAGAATCACTACAGACATTCACGCCGTCCTAACAACCATAAACTTTACAACATTAGTACCTACAATACCCAACATACTCTGAAAATTACTCCAAAGTACCATTTCATTGAATACTTTCGACACGGCCTCTCCAGAACGTTCATTCATGTTTCAAACGATAGTCAGTTATTCTAGAGTTAGAATGAATGACTGAATGATTTGAATGAGTGAATGGGACAAAGGCAGTGGTGTGTAAAATATCACCGTATTTAGGTAGCGGCATCTTTGACGCGTGAGATGGGTGCTTGTAAATATGTGTGTGGGGCCACGATGTTGGCGACCAGCGATATTGTTCATAGGCGTATTCAAATTCTAGTGAATATTTTGGTTTACTGTAACCAACGTGTATCTTCACTTATTGAATAAAACGATAATATCTATACTTACATAAATCAGTCATAACCTTATGTCGACTACACTGGTCAAAAAATGCAAAATACGTCGCTCGTACGTCATAAAAGTTTGTTTACTTTACATATTGTTTACTTATTATCCTAAATGTATGGTTCATCTTCATTGCCATCTAAAAATTGACTAATGATAATGATAGGTAAATACAAACAAAAAATGGAATACTCCTAGCACCCTGTCAAAGTTCAAATATTTTCTTTTCTCCTAACTAGGATTCCAAAGCCTTCAAATTATTTACCTTTAAAATTATTTTTTCAAAAGATTACACCATTTCTAAATTAGAAATCGTACATTTCGTAGCCTCCCAACATTCTTAAATGCAAGTTGTAGTAACAAAGCATCTTCGCAGCAGCCCCGCCCCCTCTAATTGATTGCATAACTGCCGGCTTTCATTCACACATTCATTCATTCATTCAAATCATTTGACACGAGGCGACAAATCGGCTCTGAACTCTATTGTCATACGAATCGCTTTCAAAATACAAGCGTCGCATTTTATTCTTTATAGGTTATAATTTAAGGTTGAGATTTAATTTTGCTTGTCAATAGATTCTCAGTTATCTTATAATGTATTATAGAAAAGAATTTCATGCATGCCTCTTTTTTTGCAAGTTTTCCAGACATATTGTCGCCTTTATATCGTCTAGTGCTACTTGTGTCATTGTCTGAATGAATGGATAACATTTGCTATGGTGAATGGTTGTGTATGAGTGAACTTATTTTGGCTATTTAGCGATTTGTAATGTTTTTTCTTTTGAATTTGGAATTTTATAACGTTTGCTTAATGGTGCCTGGAGAATTTTTGGGTGACTTTAAAAGGCAATCGCGATTCCAGGCATTTCTGACTGCAGTTATATTTAATAAAAATGGTTCCAGGTATATGTTCACCTTTAGATGGGTGTCATATTATTATAATATTTTTTATGACAATAATATATTAATTTAAGGGACATTATTAATATTATTATAATTGTTTTAAAACAATTTAAAGTTAACTTGTAGGTAATGCACGATAGTTCAGGTAGAACAAATTGACGGTACCTACTTTTTTCATAAATTAAAAATAGTAATGTTTCACGTAATTTTTCGTCTTTAGTTGACCATCTTACAATTAAGAAAATTTTAACTAAAATAATGACATCAAATTCAACTGTAAATAATATTTAAAAAAGTACTAAATTATTTCGAGATAATAATCAATAGTCAGTCAATTGTGACACTGTCAGTGTCAAAAGTGACGTTTCTTCAAACAAAAGTACATAGTATAGTGTAGGTACGTAAAGTATGTACATCATGCGCTTAGAAAAACAGTTACCCTGCCTCTGTTAGAGATTACAAAAATCAGTTTTCCTATAAATTCAAAATTGAAAAGGAATTTGTCCGCTAAAGTCACTACAATGGCAATAAAACGGCATATAAGCGGAATCTGAAGTCAAAATCAATAAATGTCATATTACAATAATTTACGGCTTATCAATGTGTTGTCCAACCACGACCAATTTATACATGCGGCTTGATATTTATCCAAATAACTTTGCTTCTAAGTTATATTTCTACAGTCCAGAAGAAAAATGCAAGTAACTGTATGCTTATTACTGGCTGGTATGACGTTTCGTGTTTGAGAAAAAAGCTTTTTGATACGACGGGTGACAGCTAATGCAAAATGGCGGCTGCGCGAGTGCGCGCGCCGACCAGCTGCCCGTTTTTGCTCAGACATCATTTGCCGCGTCATTTGCCGTCTCGGCGTCACGCTTTCCACTTATTATCCATTTTTATATCATTTCTACAATAAATTTTATGCCAAATAAAATTCCTGGCCCCTCCCTTTTCCAATAAATAACTGGAAAAAGACAAATTATTGGACAAAAACAGGTTTTTTTCCGCGCGGACCCCCTTTGCGTGAAATTGTCTATCTTTTGTCACCGAGAAGAGCGGGGAGTTAGTTTTGCGATGAAATTGCGTTTAATGTCAGTTTTTATTTGGATTTGTGGTTTGGTTGGTTTTTTGGAGAGCTTAAGTGCGACATTAAGTGCGCCGGATCATTTGTCGTAATTTGGCGCTCGAAATAAATGACAGGGCTTGGAGTAAGCTTTAAGTGTCCATTTTAATGCGGTTTTGTAGTTTATTGCTTTTAAAATAATAGTTAAATCACATTATTTTTAAGTACCTATGTTAAATTCACTCATTAATAATACTGTTTATAATCTCTATTAATTAAAGAATATGGTACATTTCGTAACATTAAAAAATCTTGCAGGTTTTTTTTGTAGTTTATTTTCCAAACGTCACATACCTGTTATTACAAACAGAATACACATATATTATTAATAGGTCTTAGGTAATTAGATTAGTTCGTATTTGTTTATTTTAAAATGTACAGCACATACCTAATAAGGGTAAAAAAGGCGGACTAACGCATTTCGGCAATCCATTTAGACTTTGTATGATTGCCAATAATAACTGAACATTACCCGAGCCCGAGAATCAAACACGAGACGCCTCGAGCGACGCCCGCGCTGCGCGTGCGTTGCACGTGGCTGAAGCGCTGATTATACATCATATAATTATTATACTAACTTCAATATTACGCCAAATTTAAGGGCATTCACTATCGTTTAATATTTCAAAGGATATTCAACTATAATATCTATTTCAAAAGGAATAATTTCGCTTGAAAATGTTCATTGACTTGTTAAATCTGATAAGAAACTCGATATAAATATAACGCGCCTAATAATTATGGAAAAATATACCCTAAACTATGATAACAAGGCATATAATCATTTTGATACAAAAGTGATAATTTGAATAAATATTAGGATTAAAATCCAAATGAGGATATAGGTGAAGGGATTAGGGGGTATTGTTTTGACAGACGAAGCCTGCGAATGAGTGAATGGGATTTATTACACGTGTAGTAAAATGGAGGAAGAATGAATTAATTACATTTGGTACCTGAAAAATTTTTGTGATTTGATTCAGGACAGAAGAAATGTATGGTCGGATGAGTTACGAAAACTCCATGCATACTTTAGGAGTTAGGAGTTTTACCTGCGGTGAAATCGCGCTAGATTAAATTGTACAGAATAGGGGATTCTATCTATCCACCAAATTTTCTCGACTGAGGAGAAAATTAAAACTATAAAATAAATTAAACATAGGCCCGTTTAGCATTTTTGTTATAACTACATAAATGTTGCCTTGAGTATTACGACCTTAAGAACAGAACTCTTTACCATAGTACCTTCAGTTTGCCCTAAAAAGCCATTTCCATTGAGTAAAAAACACTAGAACAATGAAAACAATAACCACTCCACAAACCCATGTTTACACAAACGATGTAATTAACAATGTAAAACTGTCATTTCGAAAACTGTCACTTTAACCCGATTATATAGCCCACTAGAAAAAACACAATGAAATAGTACTTACCACAATAACAATTAATTGTATTCATGTACCCTTAGTACTTTTACAAAAGCATTTTCATTACGCGTTAAGTATTCCGCATACGTTTCTATGATTTCAATTCTGTGAGTGTACTTTTTAAATTAACAATCACTTTTCAACCGTAACACATTTGATTTAGAGTTGAAATTTAATTGGGTTGGTATTGTCTCTTATGATTTTATTCCACTAGTATCAAATTACCCTTATGCAATTCTTATTTGAATCGAACTTCAACTTTATTTCGATATACAATGAGTCTATTTTAGTTTTGAGAATTGGCATAGGTAGGTTTTGATTCGTGACGCAATTTACCCTTAAAAATATACATTACAACATTACATTTATTAATGCAGTTCGTTAAATAGTTTCCCGTTCGATTATCGCACTTATCGTCAAGAAAATATAGTCCATATGTTTTATTTTCGGGTGCAAAATGGTTTGTTATTTCATAAAGCTATCGACACACCGCGTCGAATTCAGCCAGTTGGTGTTTTTGAATTAAACATTTAATTTGTTTTCTTTATTCTTTGCCGAATGCATTAAGTTGGTGTGGATGGTGACAAAAGTAATGATTTGATACGCCGACGTCATTATTTTAATTAGTGACAAACAGAAATGACAGTTACACAGACATTTGTATTCATTTATTTCGCTTGAATGCCAAATGTGCAATTTCTCTGATATGATATGAAAAAAAAAACATTGCCCGGTCAGACCTGCGATTTGTGATTTGGGATTGCGGTCTGGATTACCTGGTTGAGTTGACCGATCTGGCCAAGACCACATAGACCCATCTGCGAAGCCGATGGGTCCTGGGTTCGAAATGTTCGAATCGCGTTAAGGGCATTTATTTGTGTGATGACCATAGATATTTGTTCCTAAGTGATGGATGTTTTCTATATATTTAAGTATTTGTATATTATATATATCGTTATCTCAGTACCCATAACAGAAGCCTTCTTGAGCTTACCGTGGGACTTAGTCAATTTGTAGAAGAATGTCCCTATAATATTTATTTATATATTTATTGCGCATAGTATGGCATGGTTAACTGAAAAAAGAATCACTTTAAATGAGTCTGGGATAGCCATATCTATTACAAATTTCACATCGATAGCGGGATATTTAAATATTTTTAGTTTTTTACACAATCTGATGTACAAAACGTTTGTATAATTACAATATACCTGGTAACTATTATTCATTTGATTTCATCCACTGAACATCAATAATGATATGCCTAAAATGTCTGCAAACTGTTGAGCAATAGCGTTTATTTCAGTATTGAAAATTGGGTCAGCTACCAGCTAATTGTATTATTAATTATTAAAGGAAAATTGCATTCAATATTGCTGCCAATTTACTTATTAATATCACAAATTAGGTTTTAATCCATCAATTATCAGTACTTTATGTGATACATAATATACATTATAGAGTTTATTTTGTGAGTAGTATTTATTATTTATTATAGTATGAGGTCCCAAACCACTGTCATATAGATTGTCACTGTGACAACTGGTACGTAATGGTACTGAGATTAAATTATTTGACTGTAAGTACAGTCACCAGCAATAATATGTTACACAACGAAGGCCGCAAAACTATGTAGCGCGCTCTTATTGTGGTACAAATAAGATCGTGTCAGATATTTTTGCGGCCTTCGTTGTGTAACATATTATTGCCGGTGACTGTACCTAAAGTTCATGTGGGACATTTGGGTAATTCCGAATGACTATCGAATATCGGATCCTTTTTTTGGTGATTTTTGGAAGTAACTCGGAAAATTATACCTTAATACTAAATGAAATATATATTTAGTGGTGGACATGTAAAATACTTATATTTTATCAATAAAAGTTTGATTGATCGATTGATTGAGTGGCTCTGTGAGCTATAGACCTCGCGAGAATAGCTAGAGGTGGCCACTGGCGAGCCTTCAAACAGTCCAAATAGCCTGACTGCAATCCAAAATTGGTCCGTGAATGTCAAAAACGTACAATGTTTAATATTAGGATGCCGTCCATTTGGATGAATCCACTGTAACGGCATCCATTTGGAAGGCTCGTCAGTGGCCTGCTTTACAACTGAATAAATGTATGACTCCGCCATTTTGCCCAAGCTGAAACGAAGACCTTCGCTAACTCTCGGTCAATAACTTTCAGTAGAACACGGGGCCGATTCTAATTAAACAATTTGTTATGGTTTTCATACGACATTGACGATATTCTTTGTGGCGCATTTCACTCATGAATTTCACTTCATTTTGCATGCACAAATCAGCGTGAGTGATATTCAAGTTTGTGTAATAAGATCAAAACCGTAACAAGTTGTTTAATCTGAATTGTGTTCCTGGTGCGTGCCACTGAGTTTGTCTGAATTTATGTACGAAATATCATTTGATATTTTTATTGCTTTTCGGCGAAGGAAAACATCCTGAGGAAACCGGGCTTATGCCAATTAATAGTTTCCGTTCTAGGTGGAAAGGTCGGATGGTATTGCTTTTAATATATATTAATATATTTTACGGGACAATCTTTTACAAATCTGCTGTGCTACCTATCGTAGAAAGTTTAGTGCCTACGCCAATTCTTCTTGAGATTAGTTGCCGCCTCCAAAGTGAGCTCCAAACTCAAATTATGACAAATGTAATGCAGGAAAACTACGAGTAAGTACCAGACAAAGATATACCGGGTGAGGCCTGTAACATGAGCAAATAATTAAAACATAGATTGTACTTCTCAAACGGTGACACTTTTGTACAACAACTTTAAAAAATTACGAAGTATTTAGACTTCCTATTTTTCATACAAAATAAATATTATATTCAATGGACGCCATCGCCATGCCATATCATTTATGATTGACGTTGCTTGTCACGCCTTAAACATAACAAAATTCGCAATACATTGCGTCTTAGAATAAACTTTAAAGTGTATTAAAAATCAAACCACAAGTTATTTTTAAAAGTTGCTGAACAAATGTTGGTCAGTATGAGGAGTACAGCCTACAGTTAAATTTTTTGCTCATGTTACAGGCCACACTCGGTATGTTACGTAAATGTTCATGCCATGTTTCATGTCATTTCAGCAATTTGTATTAAAATAAGAGCGTAGTAACTAAAATTGTATGGCGGCGGCAAATTTTGTGACTCTAAAGTCGAACTATAATTAACACTTGACATTTCCGTCACGGGTTGTCAGTCGCGAGCCAATCAGAATCGAGCATAATTACCGGAATCTGCATTTGAATGTTTGCGGCAGGTGGCGCCTCCATACATACTGATGAGGCCCATTCTGAATTGACAATTTGGCATGGTTTTGAAATTTATATTTATTTATTTATATATGATCTGAGTCGGGTCTTTGGTGATCTGAAGCGCACCAATAAGTGTAAGCGAGATGGCTCATTCAGCGACGGAATACGAGCCCGGATGCAAATTAGTTCGTCTAGCTCCGCACAACCATTTTGTTTATTCGAATAACTTTTACACATGAACATAAAATGACCCAGTATTTATTATTAGGCACCATAATTAGTAATGTTTAATCTAGCTTATTTTGATCGTATAATAAAATTGCATGAGACTTTTATTGCTGTTAATATGTAGTTTTCAAAAACGTTGTCCAAATTATATTGTCCTCTCCTACAACACTGCTGCGTGCATGGGGCTCGAAACAAAATTGTCAGTACATTAGCAGAGCTGTGTTGCTTTGCCTAGTAATAGCCCTTTTCCTTTTCACATATGTTATATTCCTGTCCGTCAAATAAAAAGTAAAAATTCGTTATTTGGTATTTCTTGTATTTGGATTTAGTTATTGTAGGATATTACCATATAATATTACATTAGTATAAGCATTTAAAATTGGTGATTTTTAAACTAAAACATTATTTTTGTAAAAACGTGAAAAACCTCAAAAAATGGGCTGTCTAGACGAAAACATATGCATCGGGGCTCGTATGTAGGTATGTATAGACGAAGCATAAAAATATTTGTCAGCAACATGCGCGCAGCATAGTTCAGTTGCCGTGAGCCACTTACGCTGTTTGTACCTACTCACTGATGACAAGACACAAGGTTGTACCAAAATTAGATGAAAATCGTATCAAAATGCTAAAATACAACCGGCCCCTTAGGATTCAGGTGACACGGAAAACTAAAACATACAAATTACAGTAGGTACGCTTATTCCAGGCCCCTGTTTCACCAACGTGACAGGTGCGACGAATTGTAAAATCACTGTTGCTGACGTCACAGGCATCCATGGGCTACGGTTACCGCTTACCGTCGGACGGGCCGTATTCCTGTTTGCCACCATCATTGTATTATTAAAAAAAACTTTATGATATCGGAAAAAAACAGATATTTCTCTTGCTAAGTTTATGACAATTGTCACAAGAAACACTACAATTGTCACGAAATTCCGACATATAACCTGTCAAGAATTACCTACAATTCTTCTAAATCTTTGACAATTGTCAGAAACTTCGCAGGAGAAATATCTGTTTTTTTCAGATATAATAAAGTTTTTTTTAATAATACAATGATGGTGGCAAACAGGAATACGGCCCGCCCGATGGTAAGTGGTAATCGTAGCCCATGGATGCCTGTGACGTCAGCAACAGTGATTTTACAATTCGCCGCACCTGTCACCGATGTGAAATTGGGGCCAGGGTCGTACCCTAAATTCGCCATTAGTACATAACTTCGACTAAACTAGAATTAAGACAGAATTCTTGTTCAAAACTTAGGAATTGGAATAGTGGTCAATGACCACTGGTCATTTAAGTTATTTTCATAATTAAAAATGATTATGCGGAGTTGTAGGAGTTAGGCGAAGGTAGGACTATCTTAGAATTTTTATTTTATTTATCACAGCATTCTGTCATGTATGAGGCGTAAATGTACAAATGATTCTGAGTAAAATGAGCCCAAGAAGTCAATATTTTGAAAACATGAATGAAATGTACACTTTTTTTGGAAAACGCTCAATTACCAGTTGCTTTTCGGTGAAGGAAAACATCGCGAGGAAACCGGACTAATCCCAATAAGTCCTAGTTTCCCCTCTGGGTTGGAAGGTCAGATGGCAGTCGCTGTCGTAAAAACTAGTGCCTACGTCAAATCATGGGATTAGTTGTCAAGCGGACCCCAGGCTCTTATGAGCCGTGGCGAAATGCCGGGATAACGCGAGGAAGAAGAGAAGAGACTGTAAGAAATATGATTAAATTTATCGTATATATAGCATGCTTATCGAATCGTAGGCGAAATTCGGCATGATCCTTTCAAAGTGACGTGACTTAAAATAATTTTAAATCAAGTTCATTAATTTTAAATCAACATTCGTTCGGTCCCACTGTATTTGTGTCCAGTGTTTCAGATTGATATTCAAGCCAGCAGGCAGATTACTTACCCAAGTCCTTCGCTCTACGTATTTTTAATTATTTTAATCAAGCAAAAAGCTAACTCTTGCTCTCTAATTACTACGGGAAAACTCTCAGTTTAATTAGATTACGATAATGTTTTTAAACCTTGTTTATACTTAGAATGAATTAAAATTATAAAAACTTGTGCTTAGCCGGCGTATTATGGGTGGTTTTATCCACGTGATAAAATAACCGTCACTTTTTAACACCGCGGGATAGAATGTGACCGACACCGTTTTATCACGCTGTCACGTAGAGAAGAACGACCATCATATCCTTACATATTGTTGTAGGTAAATTCTACAGAGAAGGTACTATACAAGGTAAGCATACAATTTTATTTTCTAAGGGAGGAAGGGAGGGAGGGAAGGATGAGGAATAATTTTATTTATTATTTCTGAAGCTTTATTTCATATTTCATTTTTAGGGTTCCGTACCCAAAGGGTAAAACGGGACACTATTACTAAGACTTCGCTGTCCGTCCGTCCGTCTGTCACCAGGCTGTATCTCACGAACCGTGATAGCTAGACAGTTGAAATTTTCACAGATGATGTATTTCTATTGCCGCTATAACAACAAATACTAAAAACAGAATAAAATAAAGATTTAAATGGGGCTCCCATACAATATTAACAAACGTGATTTTTGACCAATACAAAGTTAAGCAACGTCGGGAGTGGTCAGTACTTGGATGGGTGACCGTTTATTTTTTTGCTTTTTTTTTTGTTTTTTTTTTTGCATTATGGTACGGAACCCTTCGTGCGCGAGTCCGACTCGCACTTGCCCGGTTTTTTTTAGCATTTTTGCATAGAAGTTTATACATCTCTCAATTTTGAATAGTATTACGATTGCACTGTATAATAAACTATAATAAGCACTAGTTGAATACGGAATAGATTTGTCTAACAAGCCAATTCGAACGTACTCAGTGATATCACAATGACACCTAACAAATGATGTCATTCAGTTATCGTCCATCTCGCTCTTACTTTTTCGTTTATTTCATATTGGTTCGGAGACACAAGATAACCAAATAACATGATTTAAATATCATTCTAATATCGGTATACATTTGAATTGGACTGTAAGTCTACCTGCCAAAAGTACCTTTTAATAATAACCCTTGGCCCCAAACCAAAAGTAGAATTATCAAGAGAATAAACTTATTTAATATTCCGAGAGCTACAATCTAGTCATGCGATTTAAACACAAAACATCATTCATTTTCCAGAAAAAGTTCAAATGTTATATTAAAACTGGTGGCCATGACAAACTGTGACAATAAAACAAAACACAAGCTCGGAGATTCAGCTCACTGAATGAATGAATGAATGAAATTAAATAAAAAAAGCAATCCTATTTATTAACGAATAGCTGCGCGGAGGAAAGTTATTTGCCTTTGGGGGATGTTTGAGTGTTTATGAGATCTTTCGCCTGAGGGGAGAAGACTAGACTGAGACTTTAGTAGGTACCTATCAGTGGCGCCGTCTAGATTGTTCGTAGGCAAGCCGTAGCTAAGTTGCTCTTCCTTTTCTTCATAAGTTTAAAGAAAATGGCCCAAGAGCCTGAATATCAGACAAGCCGATGGGAATCGAGTTCTATGGACGCTCCGCCACTGGTACCTATGTAGAAACACAACATAAAATCGAATTGAAAATCGGTACGTTAGAAATCGCTATGTAAAATGAGTCGAAATCAGCTACGTATCGGTTTGTTCAACGCGGGTTCGTTGGGCACAAACCATGATAACTTCATAGCAACCTGCACTCGATTGGATATGGATGTTTTAGCAATTAATGAAACTTGGCTGAGAGGGGGGGATGAGGGTCGGGCCCCTGTGCTCCCGGGGTGTAGGCTGCGCCACACTCCGCGACCACAGGGCCCACGCTCACGTGGTGGGGGGGTCGGGTTCTACATAAAGCGTAATGTCACAGCTCGTAACTTACCACATCCCGTGGACCCCAAACACAAGACGATAGAACAAATGTGGATACACATGACAGTACAAGGGAAAAAAATAGTAATTGGCACTGCGTATCGCCCACCTTGGCAGGACGTTGACCTTTTCCTAGACGCAATATCTGACACCATTAGCTCATTGACTAGTTATGAACATTTAATTCTGTTGGGTGACTTTAATATTAATTTGTTAACTGCATATGATATTAAAACAACAAAGTTTAACCA
The DNA here is from genome assembly GCF_963556715.1 of Cydia fagiglandana. Classification (NCBI taxonomy): domain Eukaryota; kingdom Metazoa; phylum Arthropoda; class Insecta; order Lepidoptera; family Tortricidae; genus Cydia; species Cydia fagiglandana. The sequence goes on from NC_085941.1 coordinate 20,007,835, forward strand.
TTTCCTTTCCAGTTTTAATTTAGCACAAATTGTGACAGGGCCAACGCACTTTACAAATACAAGCCAAACACTTATTGATGTGGTTTGCACCGATTTAATTGCCAAAAAAATTAATATTGAGCATGTAGGGTCACTTCTTGGGCACTGTATTGTTATGTGCGAGTTCGCGATTAAGCGGGACAAACCAAAGCCCTACACTATATTGCACAGGCCTATTAATAACATCAATTCTATTCTTTTTGACAATGATTTGCGTAGTGTGTTGTGGGATCAGATGTCTGCGCTGCCGAACGTTAATGACGAGGTGGAAGCACTGAGTAGGCATATAGTCAATATATTTGACATGCATGCACCCATGAAAACATCTATAATAAAGGGACCCTCACATCCTTGGATCACAGACACAGTGAAACTGATGATGCGTATACGTGATCAAGCTGCCGCAGATTATCATAAGACAGGGACTGAGAGTAAAAGACTTTATTATAAGGACCTAAAGTCAACAGTAAATAAGGCCATATACAATGAAAAACTAGCTTTCTTTAACTACAACATAAATAATAAAATTAAGGAGCCGAAATCTCTGTGGAAAAATCTAAAATCTACCATTCTGCCTAAAAATAATTTAGAATTGCCATCTACTTTCAGCGACCCTGATATAATAAATAAACATTTTTTAAACATACCAATTGCGTCACATGTCACAATTTCTCAATTAACTTACTTTGAGTTCAACAGCTACAACAAGTCGAAATTTCATATTGAACCAGTTAGCTCAGATAAGTTGCTAAAAATTGTATCCAAACTCAAATCAAATGCAGAAGGGCATGACCTAATTAATTTAAAAATGCTGCTTATGACTTTTCCTTATACTATAGGCTTACTGACTGATGTGATAAACACCTCTATTTTAACATCCACTTTTCCTGACAGTTGGAAGGTGGCCATCGTGCGCCCACTTCCTAAAACCTCTAACCCCTCCGAATTAAAGGACCTTAGGCCTATCAGCATTCTACCATGTATGTCTAAGATACTGGAAAAGATTGTGTGTGAACAACTAAATAACTACATTGAGAGTAACGGTATCTTACCAGATGTGCAGTCGGGTTTCAGGAAGGGGCGCAGCACTGTGACGGCCTTGCTAGATGTCACAGACAACATACTTTGGTCACAAGATAAGGGCATGTGCACACTACTTGTACTGCTTGATTTTTCTAGGGCATTTGATTGCATTCATACAGACCTGCTGCTGTCTAAGCTAAGTTATTATGGCTTTGATAACAGTGCACTGCGTTGGTTTCATAGTTATCTCAGTGAGCGGCAGCAGTATGTTAAACTGAGCTTAAGTGATGGATCAGCTAAAGTCTCAGGTAAAATGGCCCTTTCCAGAGGTGTACCACAGGGATCGATACTCGGCCCAATCCTGTTCATTTTATATACAGCAGACATCGGGACTCATATTACACACTGCAAATATCATATTTATGCAGATGACATACAGATATACATTTCCTGTAAACCATCTGAAATTGACAGTGCTATACAAAAACTTAATATAGATCTTGCAAACATAGCATCTTGGGCACTAGACAATAGTCTTATGCTCAACCCATCTAAGACAAAATATCTGATATTCGGCACCAAAATTCAGTTGAGCAACATAGGACCTGCTAGAGATGTTATGTTATCGGGTGAACCCATTGAAAGAGTGTATGAGGCTAGAAATTTAGGCTTAACTGTAGATAGTGAACTCAGATTTGAAAAGCATGTTGCGGAAACTGTGAGAAACTGTTTCTACAGGCTTAAACTTTTATATAACATACGACCGTTCATTAATGAAACATTGCGCATTCAGTTGATTGAAACACTTGTTCTGTCTAAATTAAACTATATGGATTTGGTTTATGGTCCACGTCTTCTGGCAAAAACAAAGCGACTTATTCAGCGGGTACAAAATGCTTGTGCTCGTTTCTGCTTCAACATTCCACCAAGAGCCCACGTGACTCCTTTTCTAAATAAGCACAGTATTCTCAAAATGCTACACCGTCGCAAGCTTCATCTGGCTTATCTTTTATTTGGCGTAGTAAAACACAAGTCCCCATTGTATCTCTTCGAGAAGTTATCATGGATGTCCACCCGTAGGTCACTTGGGGCGCGTAATTGCAGTGTGCAGTTGGTGACACCTCAACATGCTTCGGCAGCTTTTCGTGGGAGCTTTAGGTACACGGCAAGCCGCTGCTGGAACAACATTCCTCCACCCCTCAGGAACCTACAAAGCATAATAAGTTTTAAAGCCAAGCTTAAACTATGTACACTACAACACCAGCGGCAACAGGAGACTTTAAGACATGATACTAGCTTCTTTTAGTGTAATTTCTTATTCCTATAATTATGTGGTTGTTAATTGTTTTACTTTTACTTTTTTTTTATATATACTTGTGGGCAAATCAATAATATTGTAATATAGGTTACCTGTCTTTTCTGTCCTATCCTCACTTTCACTCAATGCGTCTGAAAACTGTTGTTCTTTCTCATTTCTTCTTGCATCACTATTGTGCGTTATATTTATATTTAAGTAATAATTCATCTTCTTCATGTAAAAAACTCGTAAAAACGAAAAGTCAAGCTTTATTTTATTCCATTGTCAGTCTTTTTTTTTGTTTTTTGTAATTGTAAACCTTAATCACCTATAGGTAGTATTCTTTGTTTTTTGTTGTAAGATTGTACTTTTCTTTTAATTCATCATGTAATCACGATTATTTTCTTTAGTGTTATGCACTGATACTAGTGTTTTAGTCGTTTTAGAAGATAATAATAAAATGAATGGACTTGTTATTGAACAGCACGTGTTGTACGACATGGCCTTATGTCATCTTGACATCTCACCGGCAGATGGCGCTGATTGCCCGTCCGCCCATCCACTCTCCGCCGCCAAGTCGCGTTCTGTTTTATGATGGGGCCGTGTCGTACAGCTGCGTTCGTGACCCACAAATGGTCTCACCGGAAGATCAGCGCTGACTTTTGGGTTAGCATTTTATGCTGAGGCGGGACCATTTCGTGGTAAACTATTTATTTATTTTATGTTTAACTTTCTTTGTTGTTATTTACTTGTGTATGTTATAGTTTATCACGAATAAATGAGAATGAGAATGAGATGAAATCAGAGGAGCCTTAAATATCATGTCGATGGCCTATTTATTCGGACTTACTGATATCAATATGTTTTTATCATTCGTGGGTGCATTTCGCTTGTTTCATAATAATATGTCTAATGTAAAAACCGGGCAAGTGCGAGTCGGACTCACGCACGAAGGGTTCCGTACCATAATGCAAAAAAAAAAACACAAAAAAAAAACGGTCACCCATCCAAATACTGACCACTCCCGACGTTGCTTAACTTTGGTCAAAAATCACGTTTGTTGTATGGGAGCCCCATTTAAATCTTTATTTTATTCTATTTTTACAACAGAAATACATCATCTGTGAAAATTTCAACTGTCTAGCTATCACGGTTCGTGAGATACAGCCTGGTGACAGACGGACGGACGGACGGACGGACGGACGGACGGACGGACGGACAGCGAAGTCTTAGTAATAGGGTCCCGTTTTACCCTTTGGGTACGGAACCCTAAAAATGGAACCTATAAAGGTGGCCACTGACGAGCCTTCCTATAGTCCAAATAGCGTGGCTGCAATCCAAAATCGGTCCGTAAATGTCAAAAACGTACAATGTTTAATATTAGGATGCCGTCCATTTAGATGAATCCGTTGTAAAGGCATCCATTTGGAAGGCTCGTCAGTGGCCTGCTTAAGGAGCTAGCGTGAAACGGAAGTGACATCAATCTGACATCAAAATGTAAATTCGGATCGACCTCTAGACTAGATTTGTAAAATATGTTTCTAAAAGTCAGTCGATAACTCTACCGAGAGCTAGAGCCCCTTGCAAACAAGTTTCTACGCAGTGAATACCTAATACACAAGTTTAATTTTGATGTATGTTCTGTGATATAACGTTTGGACGTAATCTCTATGATGAAATAATTACGAGCGTCTATTTTGTTTTATATGGCCGTAGTTTAGAAATACCAATAATAGAATCTTCTCACCATTAAAATACAGGTTGAAATGAGTGAAGAATCGAGGTTCGTAAAGGCAAGCCGCTAGAACATCTCATGAATCAAGTGGGTTCGCAAATGTGTAGCAATTGTAACTAAACTACCTGCCCGATGCAAAGGTGTCATAAATTACTCCACCGCAACACAAAAACTGAGCCTTCGAACGAACGGACAATGAATGAATGAACGTAAATGAATGGACAGTGAATGAATGAAGTCCCAGACACTCTGGCGTCGTTTATTTCGTCGTTTGGACCTTGCAGTTTTTTTTGCCTGTTATTTTTTTGATAGCGAAAGTCTTTTGATGTTTAGATATTAGTTTTCGGTGGAGGTTTTGTTACAATTAATAAAATGGCGGCCTATGAGGGCTGTTAAAGCCTGTGTCAATATTTATTGGCTGCCTTTATAAAGAAGAGTGGTTTATATGAATCTTTATAATATGTTGGTATTAATGTTTTTCGTGTGTGTATCTTTAAGTATAGCCTTTTGAATGTGTGAGAATAGAACATTAATAGAATAGAATAGAATAGAAATAATTTTATTCGTAAGCACAAACACAAAATAAAAACTTATACTGAACAGAGAAACATAAAAAAGAGAAAGTGCCACGAAATGGTCTCACCTCAGCATGTTGCTGGCGACTTCCAGCGCTGATCTTCCGATAAGACCATCTGGTGAAACAATCACGACAGGTAACATGAATAACAAGAGAATCAATATATACATAAACAATAACAACAAAATTAATACATACAAAAGACAAAGCTAGTAATAAGAATACAAAAGACAAAGATAGCAATTAGTCAAGAATACATTACAATAAATTACTATGTATAGTTTTACTACGTACAATACATAATAGATATACTTAATAACTTTTTATTCCATTAGTTTTTACTTTAAAAACTATGCTCTACGGAAATATAAAGTTTTAAATTGAAACTACGTTGGTAACTTAAAAATACTTATAGGTAGGTACCTAATGAACTGAACTTCCATTTTCGCTCGTGAAATACCGCGGCAGCGTTCCTTAGATTGTTTAAGAACTTTCGGCGAAACCTCACAAAAGTTTTTACATCGTCGGCACTTCTGAGAGTTCGCTATTGTAGGCCATATCTTATCTTTTATATCAGATAGATCGATGAAGATCGATCGTCAGATTAACCCTTCAGAATCAGGCTGTAGTTTGGAGATGCACGTATGACAAACGTAGATCAAAAGTGCCCAAAATACAACCTTATTACTTTAAAATAAAGTTTATAAGTATACAGCTAAAACTTATACCTAACTATTTTCGATACGTGACAGGTAGGTAACTATTTATGCGATTTTTTCGTTCCGTTTTGATACCGGCTACCGTTTGATGCGCCGAAATGATGGCAAAAATGGTCGGTTGTGTACAATTTTTTTATTAAAAGATCTAGCCGGCGAACAATTTGATAAATGTGATTGTATTTGTTCGCGCAGATAGAATTAAATCCTTTAGTTTAGTTTTTCAAAGATCGGTAAAAAATGTGGTGTGAAGCGCTGGTGGCCTAACGGTGAGAGCGTGCGACTTGCAATTTGGAGGTCGCGGGTTCAAACCCCGGCTCGTACCAATGAGTTTTTCGGAACTTATGTACGAAATATCATTCGATATTTACCAGTCGCTTTTCGGTGAAGGAAAACATCGTGAGGAAACCGGTCTAATCCCAATAAGGCCTAGTTTACCCTCTGGGTTGGAAGGTCAGATGGCAGTCGCTTTCGTAAAAACTAGTGCCTACGTCAAATCATGGGATTAGTTGTCAAGCGGACCCCAGACTCTTATGAGCCGTGGCGAAATGCCGGGATAACGCGAGGAAGAAGAGAAAGAGGTAAAAAATGTGGTGTTTACTGTTTATGCTTGTGAAATTGCAAATTGAGTCACTTGTCTTGGTGAATTCAATTGAAGTGTCCTACGTGGGCGATCTCATTGCGAACGCGAACACCACGGGCCCGCCGCGAGTTGTTCGCTTACGTAATACCCAGCGTTATTTAAGGTTGCCAGAGCACTCTAAAACCTTTGTATTGATGGACACTCAAATAACTTGCAATACCTATTAAACATTAAAAAAACTAAGCCTCTCAATTTTTTAACAAACGTCGATAACGTAAAGTAGCCAAAAACATGTACCTAGGTGTAGTTTAGCATTAGAAATAAGGTAAACAATCGTGGTGTGTCTTTTACTTGAAAAACAAATTTTAAAAATAAGTTATGGCAAATATGTAACAATTATGAATCTAATACCATCATTTATATTCTTCTGCTTTCATAAGTAATAGTTTTTGATTTTTAAAAAGCGTTTTTCAATTAAAAGACATGTCAAGATCGCTTACCTTCTTGCAAGTTCCTTCTAATCTATCTATTTATATATATAAATGCAAGTGTCCTGACTGACTGATTCATCAACGCAGAGCCGAAACTACAAAAGATAGAAAGTTGAAATTTTCACACCAGATTACATTTATAAAGTGTACGAGAGATAAGAAGCGATTTTGAGAAATTCAACCCCTAAGGGGGTTAAAAAGGGGATGAAAGTTTGTATGGGGTTCAAGTTTTATTTTAAGCTAGGAATTTGAAACTTCGTAAAAAGATATATTATTAAAATACAAGAAAACTAATTTCAGCGTTTTTTAAATTTCATCCCCTAAGGTGGTGAAAAGGGGGTTGAAAGTTTGTATGGATAGCAAATATTTTTTCATCACACTTGCTCGGAAAAGATGTATTTACACGTAGGGCTTGCGGGCGGAAAATTGAAATTTTCGCCCTAGGGCGGAAAAAATCTTTTCCGAGCAAGTGTGATGAAAAACACTTATTTACACGTAGGGCTTGCGGGCGGGAAATTGAAATTTTCGCCCTAGGGCGGAAAAGTGTTTTATACAGAAGTTTGTTTTTATTAATTCTCCTTTTTTTCCTTACAAGTGTGATGAAAAACATTGTGTGTGCCACGGGCGGTAAAGAAATTCCGAACTCGTGAACATTTTAAGCCCTCGCTTCGCGTCGGGCTTAAAATTGACACTCGTTCGTAATTTCTTATTTCCCGCCCTTAATACACAATGTACTATTTCTAACGCGGGACTTGAATCTTTGTACAGTCAGCAGCAGATATACCTGAGCGGGCAAGGTGTCCAAGAAAACATATACACTTCAATCGTCACAAAAATAAGGACATCTAAGATGTCATTTTCACGTAGGCTTTCAGTTCGTCACAAATACCTTAACTTCTGAGTTTTTCTTTAACACATACACCCTTATTTAATCACAATGACAATAACGGTTAAAAAGTCAGTGGTAACTAAGCAATCAAATTCAAGCTGCTGTCATTAATACCTACACGCACTGCCAATCACGTACGTCAGCAGCCAGGGTGCCACCAGTTGCTAAGTAGTTGTTATTTCAATGGTAACTAAGCATCAACATTTTATCTGTTTAACTTTAAAATAAATACGAATTGACACCTCCTTTCTTAAAGAAGTATTTTATCGTTAAGTGTCAAACTTATACAATAAATAAGTAGGTTCTACTAGAATGATCGGTTTTTTTTATTTTAACTGTCATATGCGGCTGTTCTTCCAAACCGTTGATCATATTATATACCTATGTTAATATATTTATTTAGCCCACTTATTGTAGTAAAATATACTATACAGGGTGGCCCATTTAGATCGGCCAATATGGGAAAATCTGATACTAAGTAGGTATAAGATATACAATACACCGATCTCTTCTTAGGAATCATGTCATCGATTTTAGTAACACGAAAAACTGCATTCATACATTAAAAAAAATGTGTACTCAGCTCGGGAATCGAACCCCGAACGTTTTGAAAAATAAAACTAAGACTATTTCTATTTAGATATCGATTGTGTAGGTCTTAAGCAATAAATGTTACTATGAAACATGATGTCTGAAATTAATAAAATGCATTGTTTTCCTATCCTTTAATTTAATTTAGTCAGTTTTCGAAGAGACCAGCATTTTTAGGGTTCCGTACCCAAAGGGTAAAACGGGACCCTATTACTAAGACTCTGCTGTCCGTCCGTCTGTCCATCCATCCGTCCGTCCGTCCGTCTGTCACCAGGCTGTATCTCAGGAACCGTGATAGCTAGACAGTTGAAATTTTCACGAATGATGTATTTCTGTTGCCGCTATTATAAGTAACAAGAAATACTAAAAACAGAATAAAATAAAGATTTAAGTGGGGCTCCCATACAACAAACATGATTTTTGAGTAGTAAATTAGTACAGTCATTATAGATTTTGACCCGTGAATAATTAGTTCTTGGATTTTTTTTTCGTAGGTCCCTCGGGGGGGTCACTGGGAGTGTAAATTCAAAAAGTAGTTGTTCCTTCCGTGTTGCTCGAAGGTCTTGACGATTCTGTTAAAAGAAATAGTTTGCAGTAAGTTGACCGAGAGGCTCCTGTCAAATGGTTGAAGGGCAAAACGTGAGATAGATGTATGTGATGACAAGACTGTACTGCTTTCGATGATTGTCAAAAAGCTTTACCTGAAATTAGCATGGCTATCTTTTATTCAATATTCGACCATACTTGTATGCTTTAAAGTCTATTTTTCCATATTGTTCAGATATATTTGACACGTTGACCGCTTAGATACCATTGGTTTTTTGACAGCTAAGGTATCAATGACTTGTTGTAAGTGTAGAAATTAATGAATAGCGACTGTTAACATATTTGTGACACGTTGAGCGCTCACAAGTAAATACTACCATGACAGTCAACAACTTTTTGACAGTTTAAACGTTTACCTCTCTTTGAGCACCTGGAGTGTATAGCGACTTCTGCTGCTGACTGTATTTGAGGATATTATTAGAAGACAGGAAAAGTAATTTCAGCGTTTTGTAAAATTCATCCCCGAACAGGGTTAAAAAGGGGTTGAAATTTTGAATCCATTACAAATGCTTTGAATCTTCTTAGAAAGGGATAATAGCCGATTACAAAAAAAAGTAACTGCAACATTTTTGGAAATTCTACCCCTAAGGGGGTTAAATAGGGGATGAAAGTTCGTCTTCGGGTGCAAATTTTATTTTAAGCTAGGAACTTGAAACTTTGTCAAAAGGTATTAAATTCAAATACAAGAAAACTACTTTCAGCGGTTTAGAAAATTCATCCCCTAAGGTGGTGAAAAAGGGGTTGAAAGTTTGTATAGATATCAAACATTTTTTCGAGCGCGGGAGCGCATCTTTGTATTTGGGGATACTATTAAAAGACAATAAAAGTAATTTCAGCGTTTTGAAAAATTCATCCCCTAACAGGGTTAAAAAGGGGATGAAAGTTTGTATGGGGTTAAAGTTTTCTTATAATCTAGGAATTTGAAACTTCGTAAAAAGATATATTATTAAAATACAAGAAAACTAATTTCAGCGTTTTTGAAAATTCATCCCGTAAGGTGGTGAAAAAGGGGTTGAAAGTTTGTATGGATATCAAACATTTTTTCGACCTCATTTTTGAATCTTTGTATTTGGGGATATTATTAGAAGACAATAAAAGTAATTTCAGCGTTTTGTAAAATTCATCCCCTAACAGGGTTAAAAAGGTGTTGAAAGTTTGAATCCATTACAAGTGCTTTGAAACTTCTTAAAAAGGCATAATAGCCGATTACAAAAAAAGTGATTGCAACGTTTTTGGAAATTCAACCCCTAAGGGGGTTAAAAAGGGGATGAAAGTTCGTCTTCGGGTGCAAATTTTATTTCAAGCTAGGAACTTGAAACTGTGTAAAAAGGCATTAAATTAAAATACAAGAAAACTAATTTCAGCGTTTTAGAAAACTCATCCCCTAAGGTGGTGAAAATGGGGTTGAAAGTTTGTATGGATATCAAACATTTTTTCGAGCGCGGGACTTCAATCTTTGTATTTGGGGATATTATTGAAAGGCAATAAAAGTTATTTCAGCGTTTCGTAAAATTCATCCCCTAACAGGGTTAAAATGGGGTTCAAAGTTTGATTCCATTACACATGCTTTAAAACTTCTTAGAAAGGCATAATAGCCGATCACTAAAAAAAATTGCAGCGTTTTTGGAAATACAAGCCCAAAAAAGGGTGTTAAAAAGGGGATGAATATTCGTCTTGGAGTGTAAATTTAATTATAAGCTAGGATCTTGAACTTTTTGCAAAAAAAAGGTATTAAATTAAAAACATGAAAACGAATTTAAGCATTTTTCAAAATTCATCCCCTAAGGTGGTGAGAAGGGGGTTGAAAGTTTGTATGGAGATCGATTTTTTTGAGAGTGCGGAACTTGAATCTTTGTATAAGGGCATAGGTACCTATTATTAGAATACAAGAAAAGTAATTTCAGCAACCAACATCAAAATGCACTTGACTTAAAACTTGCTAAAAAGGAAAGTAATTTCAACATTGCTTGGATATGAGAATTATAGGTACTGAAGATGTAAAATGTTGAAGATAAGATTCCACGCGGACGAAGTCGCGGGCAACAGCTAGTGCTAAATAAAACGAACTATAGTTATCGTGCACGGCCTTAGATGCCGGTTTCCCAAACCGTTATTGACCCAGGCAGTGCTTAAGGCCCCTAGGGTCTAATCGAAATACTCAGATGCGATCAATCACACACGGGTTGATTACCGACCCTGCGCTTGAACCTAATAAACATTAAACATAATTTATTAAATAAGTTTTTGGCTAAAAAATCATTTTTGGTACAAGCTTTTATCGCCGACTGTACTTTTTTTTCCACAGGCAACTAATACTCATCGAGACAATCCTAAAAACCCCAAACACAATTAGGTTTCGTTGTTATATCACAGAGTTCCTAAGGCCACCTCCTGTCTCCATCATCAGATCAGTTCGATGATACCATAATAGGTATTGCTAGGGTTTGCAATCCGGATCCGAAATGTATGAAATTATCCGGATCTGGATCCGGATCCGCGGATCTTCGTATACATTTCAGATCCGTTGTGCAAACCCTAGGTATTGCATTGTCATCCGATTTATACATGCATGCAAAATTTCAGCTCAATCGGAAACCGGGAAGTGGATCAAATTTAACTTGCAAGATTTGGTTACACACAGACAGACAGACAACAGTCAGGTGAAACTAAATAAAAGCTTGTAAAGATTGTGATAGTTTACATGTGCCTGAACTAGGATTCCCTGTTTCAGACACATATAACAAAGTGTTCAGGATGACTGATGAAAGGTCCCTGTCCGGGCTGAGGCATCCGACACTTCGTTTTCTTTAGAAAGCGTCCCCTGTCATAGGGTCCTTACGCACTTGCGGCTGGCCGCTTAGGCGGTTCGATTGAGCGGCCAGCAGTTGATAGCGGCTGGCCGCCATGGCAAATGGCCGCAATTTTGTGGCGGTTAAGTGCGTACGATCACAAGCGCTTGCATATTAAATTGCAAAAGCGGCTGGCCGCGCGGCCAGTCGCTCCCGCGGTTAACCGCAAGTGCGTAAGGGCCCATAGAAAACGAAGCGTCGGTTGCCTCGGCCCAGACCTTTCTAGCGTGAGTCATCCTTTAGTGACTTGTTATTTGAAACTGAGAAACAATTAGTGATCCAAAAGACTCGAGCCTTTGGAGCTCTTTTTTTAGGGCTCGCCTCATCTCTTGACGCCTAAAAGGCTAAAAGCCTATTTAGCTCTTTAGCCCCCGAGCCTAGTTCTATTTACTCTTGGGGCTAATAACCTTATTAAGCCCCTAAAAAAAGCCTATTTAGCTCTTTAGCCCACGAGCCTAGTTCTATTTACTCTTGGGGCTAATAACCTTATTAAGCCCCTAAAAAAAGCCTATTTAGCTCTTTAGCCCACGAGCCTAGTTCTATTTAGGATCCTAGACTCTTGGGACTAATAACCTTATTAAACCCCAAGAGTCTAAGCTCTTAAATAGAACTAGGCTCGGGGCTAAATAGCTAAATAGGCTTTTAGCCTTTTAGGCGTCAAGAGATAAGGCGAGCCCTAAAAAAAGAGCTAAAAGGCTCGAGTCCTTTGGATCACTAGAAACAATATACACTGATATGATCTTTCTTGATTATTGGGGGCCTACCGCAAACACTGAATTTCACAAATTGCGGGCATCTTTCTCTTTTCCTCCAAATAAGGCGTAATTAGAATGACAGAGAAAGATGCCCGCTAGTTGCGAACTTCGGGGTTCGCGGTAGGCCCTCTGACCCTGCTCGACGCGTGAATCCACCAGTCTCAAATGGCTAAATATATTAAGGCTCCTCTTCACGTTGGGCCAACGCCAACGAGGGACGCAGCCATGCGGTAGGATGAGATAGCAATATCACTTGCTCCCTCTAACGCATAAATGCGTCCCTCGTTGGCGTTGGTGTTGGCCCAACGTGAAGAGGAGCCTTTAAGTGTTTTCTCAAATGCCCTACGCCGACCCTACTCAAATGTGAACCTAATTAGAAGGTACCAGGGATCAGTTGGTCAATAGAGATTAAAGTCCGGGTACAATTTGCTAAATGTCGATTGTATTGAGTGCTTATTGTCTCTAATTCAGTGGTTGTCAACCTTTTCTGTCCAGCCGATAGTCTGGTTTATTTTGTAAGTTGTGGTTTGTAAGGTGTGGTTTTTTACAACTTTAACAGAAAAAATAGGTAAATTAACATGTTTTCTTCTTATCAAGTGTTTATTTATTCTTATAGGAGTGGGTATATCGTCGTCACGTCCTTTACTAATTATATAGAATGGATGCAAAAAAGAGAAAGCTTTTTTGCCAATATTTTTAAGAGAATTAGTGGCAATTGTAAAAAATACGTTGGAATAAATACAATGGGTATTTTAAAGCTACTAATTAATTTGTACGAAAAACCAATAGTAGGAAGTACCTCGTTAAATTAAGAACTGCAAAAAATACAACTCAATCAAGGCACAGTGTGTAAGCAAATTATTCAAATAGGGGCACGATTTTAGGGACCCGTAAAAGGCGTAAAATACTCTCTCTACTGAAAGTTTTATCTAGAGATGCAACGGATAGTTGTTTGGCCGGATACCGGATACCGGATATTCGGCCTGACCAGCGGCCGAATATCTGGTATCCGGCCGCCGAATATTCGGCCAGCGGAACTATACCTACATTTTGGTTTTATAGGTGCGCATGCATTCTACAGGTTTGACCTGTTTCCTAGTGAACGTTCGCGCGGACACATTTCTAGGTTCGTGTGAGTGCGCGTGTGCAAAGCAGTGGAATGTTAAAATTGTTTTAAAATAATAAACAAGTACGATTATGATCAAAGACTGTTTCTTAAATCCAATTAGGTTACTCCGAAATCAAGCAATTTTACTATCCAGTATCCCGGCGGATAGTACGTCACTATCTGGTATCCGGCCGGATATTAAAATTATGGCCGGATAGGCCGGATACCGGATAGTAACCGGATATCCAGTGCATCTCTAGTTTTATCTGTAAGTAAGGTAGAAGTACTAGCGCTCGACGCTGCACTAGTATTCGACATGGCCACTTTATGTCAAAGTGACAAGGATTAAATGTAAAGGATTAAAAACTTATTTTCATTTGATTTGTCGAATACTAGTGCAGCGTCGAGCACTAGTACTTCTACCTTATCCGTACCATCAAACATCAACATCAACATTTTCATTTATGTCAAGGGTTTATGATATCATACTCTTTAATATTGAATATAGGATCCGCTTAAATTTTAGAATAGAATATAATAGAATGTTTTTATTCGTGACAAAACTTAATAGATAAAACAACAGGTAATATTATCTTTTCTCATTTTGAAATTTTATATTTAAGTTGACCGAGATAAATGATTATTTTGATCTATTATGTCACTAACTCTGACATAATATGGAATAAAAAATCTAAATAGAAACGCCAAAAGAAAGGCTTTTCTGCAATATTTTTGACAGCGTTTGATTTAATAATTTATTTGTATTTTATGAGTGAAATATGAGCCCAGTATTTATAATGTTGGTCTATCCCAAAAAAATGTGGTTTACATTGCTATTATGAAGATAAACTATGTAACCATGTAGTACCTATATAACTAATATTTTACGAATTGTTTGGAAAGTACATTGAAGAATGTGTGCTATATGTAATTTTACCCCCTTATTCATAAACGCGCTACAAACCTCAATTAGCTAATAATCGTTAGTCCTTATCCGTCATTTTGACTTATTTATTTGTAAGAAAGGGATAAACCATAATTTAATTAAATCAGGTCCGTAAAGTTTTATGAATAAAATAGTCGTTAAAACTAATAACGCTTATCCATTTTCATTGGCACGACGTAAATTCAAAAGCATGCATCACCAACCCGGGCCGAGCGTTGATTGAACGTGATTGTAACTGTTTTATTAAGGGCCAAAGGTTGTCGACAGCTGGCTGTTTCCCATCGACAATGTTTCTGCGGAATGGACGGTTGCATTGATAAAATGTTGCCGATTTCTGGAAAATGAATAAAATTTATTTTGGGAGTGTAATTTAAATGAAATCTCAGATATAAATTTTATTATTTTATTATATTTTATTATTGCTTATCAATTTTATTTTTATCAATTATCAAATGCTCAGTTAATTTATTTTAATGTCTAGTCATGGATCTATAAATTATTATATACCTATTTTTATTGATTTTAGTTTTAAGTTTTGACATTTTAATTAAATTGGACTGCGCATATATTTACAGTGTTTTTTATAGTATTACATTTTAATCTTTTAATAATCAATGAATTTTATTATTTATTATCAAATGCTAAGTTTAATTTAATTGTAATGTCTAGTCATGAATCTTTATGTTATACCTATACCTAATTTTATATATTTTTAATTTTATCTTAAATGTATACCTAAGGATCGATGTTGTCTGGAATAAATGATTTATTATTATTATTAAAACGGAGAGTTACACTTATGAAATATTTATAGAGTTAACAGGTTCGAGTCTCGGGTTGTGTATTAACCTTTATATTGGTTATATCTACTAAATCAGTCAGATATTTTTGCATGCTTTGTTGTGAGCCTTAATTTATAAATATAACATAATACTTTACTTGATAAAGAGCGATCTCTTCCAGACAAACTTATATAATTTTAATAAGTCTTAGTTTCTCGGGAGTTTCATGCACTTAGGCACGAAGCTTTGAGTTACAAGACCTAGTAATGCTCAATTAATATTCAGGTCACATCTTCTGCTTCCTAGGACATACTAAGACGGAGGGTTTTTATTGCGAGACACGAAGGCAGTATTAGGCATCACTTTTGTATGAACATTAAAAATTAAAATAAATGCTTAACTATGTAGTGGGTATAACACTTTAAAGTCTCGCGTATTGAATACATATTTAATAAGTTTTTGGCAAAAAATTCGTTTTTGGTACAAGCTTTTATCGCTGACTGTACTTTTCTTACGACAGACAACTAATACTCATCGAGACAATTCCAAAAACCCCAACACACAATTAGGTTGAGTTGTTTCATGACAGAGCTTCTAAGGCCACCTCCTGTCTCCATCATCAGATCAGCTCGATGGTACCATAATATTGCATTGTCATCCGATTTATACATGCATGCAAAATTTCAGCTCAATCGGAAACCGGGAAGTAGATCAAATTTAACTTGCAAGATTTCATTACAGACAGACAGACAGACAGACAACGGTCAGGTGAAAGTAAATAAAAACTTGTAATTACATAAGCCGTTTGTTGCACTAGCTGTGGACACGGAAAGACTGACGTGATATTTGCTGGGACGTCAGTCTTTCCGTGACCACAGCTGGTGCAACTCAGCTGAAACGTCGGAATTACTTAAAGGTAAAAACAATGAAATTATATCGCGGTAGACCAGTTCGGTAATTAATAGTTATTTGTTTTACAAGGGGGCAAAGTTGTTGTTTAACCTCTAGCCGCCCATACGTCAAACCTTGCCAAGCAAAATGAAATTTTATTTTGTCAACACAAAGTCCAAATTAGAATGTGACAAGAGACCTTTTTATAGGTCTCTGGGCGGCTAGAGGTTAACCGCTCGTGCTATTATTGATAACCGAGCAAGCGAAAGATTCCAAAATTGAATTGGTTCGAAAAATGGAATCTTGAGCGTTGCGAGGGTTTCAAAGCACGAGGGTTAAACAAAAATTTCCCCCGAGTGAAACACAAAATTTTTCACCACACCAACCCGAAGCAAATATTAAATGTAAAATATCACTCACTAATACTCATCTCAACTGGAAGTCTCACATTGCAGATTTAAACTGTAAAATTGCAAAAGCAGCCTATGCCTTATCAATACTCTCTGAAACATGTTCAGAGAATGTCGTTAAGAGCGCATACTATGGAAATGTTTATTCACAACTCACGTATGGTATAATTTATTGGGGTGATTCGGTCGATGTTCTAACTACATTCAGGTTACAAAAAAGATGCTTACGAAACATGTTTCACTTGCATTACCGTCACTCAGTTAGAACTGTTTTCAAGGAAAAGCAGATTTTGACTTTAACTGGAATATACATACTCGAGCTTTGCCTTTTTGTAAAGCGCAATGGAGAGTATTTCACAAAACTGTCCACAATTAACGATAACTTGCGAATGCAATATAAATATAACTATCGTATTCCAAAGGCCAATAATAAACTTATGGATAAAAGTGCCTACATTGCAGCAGTAAAAGTTTTTAACAAGTTGCCTGTTGAAATAAAGTCTATCGACAGTAAACAATTTAAAACCATTTTAAAAAAATGGCTTATTAGTAGAGTCTTCTACAGTATGAAAGAGTTTGACGATTATGATAATAGTGTCTGCATGTATTAATTTTGTTATTTAGTTATAGGTTAGTCATAATTATATTGTACGTCCGTGATGGATAAACTGTTGGTTCCTAATATTACTATGTAACATCCTTGTACACAGTTAAACAATAAATGGTATCTTATCTTATCTTATCTTATCTTATCAAACAAAATCAAACCAAATCAAATCCAAATCAAATCCAAATTAATGTTATTAAATATTTATCATCGAAAATCATCATTTAAAAGTCAATTCTACCAGCAAACATAAGAAAATAACTCAAAATTTGCATTTGATTACTTTGCCTCACATGTGAATAAAATGCAACTTTGCTATCGGTTTTTGAAGAGCAAAGTAAGCCTTTCCGAGCTGGTGTGGTGAAAATAAATTTAATGGGTGTCAGTGTCACACAGCTTGGGAATATATACTTGAAGATAAAAATCTCAGTTACTTATTACATTTTCATATTATGACTGATGCTTAAGGCACTGGTCCCACCGCGAGCTAGTAAGCTATGAGCTATCAATATCTATAGTTACTAGCGGTGAGCTATAAATATCGCCGTGTCTCTTTTATGTACACGGGAGTGCTTATCTTTTGTTCGTGTTTATAGCCGATAGCTCATAGCTTACTAGCTCGCGGTGGGACCAGTGCCTAAGGATGGCTCATGGTAGATCAGGCCGTGCCCGGGCCGAGGCAGTGTTGCCAACTTGGCATAAATGATGCCAGATCTGGCATATTTTCACTCGCTTTGGCACCAAAATTTTCCATTTAGCATCTGGCATATTTTTTAGCATAATTTAGTCTAAGCCAAGTTTGCGCCAACTTGGCAGCAACAATATGCGCCATCGCCTTATGTGGTCTATATTTTCATATGAATTTGGACTTTTGTGGACGGATGGACGTCAACGGACTATATAAAGTTGGTCAAGCAGATCTTCTCAGTAGAAAAAGGCGGTAAATTTGAAAAAAGTATGTGTTTAAGTGTCTAATTTCAAGTGATATTTTAGCATTTTTTTAGCATAGGTGTTTCAAAAAATCTTTGGCATAATTTTGGCATAATCTAGACATTAGTCTAGCATTTTTTCAAAATCCGAGTTGGCAACACCGGGCCGAGGCGTCAAACATGTCATTTTCTATGACGGCTGATCGGTGATCACGTGGTGCTTTCCATAGAAAACGAAGCGCCCGTAGCTCCGGCCTGGCCCGGCCCCGGCGCGGTCTAGCGTGAGTCATCCTTAAATCGTTCAGCGGTTCAAGACGGTTGACATGAAGAGGTAACAGGCAGACAGACAGACAATTTCGCATTTATAATATTGATGATAGGAACTGCAACTAAGTAAATAAGCAAATTAATGTACCTATAGTTGGTTTTTTTAGCATTAGAAAGGACTTGAAAGAAAGTAAGCGTTCTTGACATGTCTTTTAATTGGAAAACGCTTTTTATAAATCAACAACTATCGCTTATGAAAGCAGAAGAATATAAATGATCGTATTAGATTCATAATTGTTATATATTTGCCGTAACTTATTTTTAAAATGTGTTTTTCAATTAAAATACACATCAAGATTGTTTACCTTATTTCTAATGCTAAAAAAACGAACTATAGTAGATGGCGCCGTATTTCATAAGATGTAATGTTCTTCAAGATAAATATACAAAACTGTATTAAATAAAACCGGGCAAGTGCGAGTCGGACTCGCGCACGAAGGGTTCCGTACCATAAAGCAAAATAAAAACGGAAAAAATGCAAAAAGAAAACGGTCACCCATCCAAGTACTGACCACTCCCGACGTTGCTTAACTTTGGTCAAAAATCACGTTTGTTGTATGGGAGCCCCACTTAAATCTTTATTTTATTCTGTTTTTAGTATTTGTTGTTATAGCGGCAACAGAAATACATCATCTGTGAAAATTTCAACTGTCTAGCTATCACGGTTCGTGAGATACAGCCTGGTGACAGACGGACGGACGGACGGACGGACAGCGAAGTCTTAGTAATAGGGTCCCGTTTTACCCTTTGGGTACGGAACCCTAAAAAACACAAGTAAAACTGTATAAAAAGACTCATCTCCTTGCACACGTACATTCAACAACATGCATGATATTCATATTATAATATAATGCTAATTCTATACGTACGGCTGAAAACAAAACGCTACAACAAAAATTAACCCCTTTTTAGCAAAAGGGGCGTGTCCGGGTCGCCATGGCAACGCCCCGCCCACGGAAGGGTGAACAGATGCGCAGGAGTTCAAGCGATGACAGATAAGATGTGACACTTTGTATCTGACATTTCGTTGCGTTTCTTTTGTTTGCTAAAAGATTTTGATTTTGTTTGTTCTTTTTTTAATCGTCCTCCGTAGTCCCTTAGCTTAGACAAAGACATGTGTAACATCGTATAAGATGAATTAAGTCTAAGAAAAAACGTGCCTCGGAAATCAAGAAAAAGTCATTCTCGGATAGATGGCGCACATACTAGGTACCTTTAGCCTATGCTCGGGTAGATGGCGTGACGACACCGTTTCGTATTTAACAATCTTAACTCATAAATATCAGTCAATGAACGTGGATCAAAATGATATAAAAATAAAATAATTTATCCATATATGTATATTAATTTTTTGGATAATTTTATACGCGTTTATTTTGAGTTATAGTCGTGTGTCGATAGATGGCAGTAAATTTACAATAACTACAACATTTACTATGACAGGACCCCTCTATACTATCTATTCTTTTTGGCTTAGATGTTTATGTATTCCACTAAAATTAAAGTAAAAATACTTTGCATTTGCAAGTAGGCCACAGGTGCTGATTCACAAGTCAATACCTACACCGTTTCATATTTACAGGTTGGCCTAAAAATACTTTGAGAAATACGGTTGAAGTGATTCATTTTGCTAGAATTTTATTGTGTGTATGTACACTGTAACATTTTTTGTAAATATAATTATTTTTATCTTAAAAATATTTGAAACAAAATGGGAATTCGGTATAGTACGTGAAAATAACAATACGTACTACAATGAATTGGTTTCAACTTAAGTAGGTACCAGAGAGAATAGATAGTATAGAGGGGTCCTGTCATAGTAAATTTTGTAGTCACTGTAAATTTACTGCCATCTATCGACACACGACTAAAACTCAAAATAAACATGTATAAAATTATCATAAAAATGTATATACCGGGTGTGGCCTGTAATGTGAGCAAAAAATTTAACTGTAGGTTGTACTCCTCAAGTCCTCATACTGATCAACATTTGTTCAGCGACTTTTGAAAATAACTTGTACTTTGATTTTAAACTTTAAAGGTTATTCAAAGACGCAATGTATTGCGAATTTTGTTATGTTTAAAGCTTGACAAGCAACGTCAATCACAATAATATCGCCGTGTGCCTGCTATACGGCCACAATTCAAAATTTTTGATTTTCTGGATTATTGCAGATTCGTATTCAAAATTGTTCAATTTACGACCTTATTTCGAGAGCCATAGCAAAAAAGGTCTTTAAGAGCCTTTTTCTCACAAGTGGCCTTATGCATTTGACCATAAATTGTCAGACAATTCCCTGCAATACAGCCACTTTTGAGTTGTGGCTATATAGCACACGTTTTAAATGAAGCTTTTGAGTTGCGTCCTAGAAAATAATAATTAGCTGAGTTACACATATTATTATTATCGCGTACAGTGATCTTGTTCCTATCAAAGTTGATATAAGTTCAAAAACTAAAACCCGACTACTGCAAATCGCGCTCTAAAAAGTATGAAACAAGATAGAATTCTTATCTGAAGTTAACTATCAAACAGGAAATATTATAAATGTTATAATTTTTTTAATAAAAAAATACAACGTAATAAAATGTATTACATTTTTGATATATTTACAGAGATATTCAAAGGATCGCCGTGCATGGTCGTATGCCACGATTATAAACTTTAAGGTAAAGTGGCATACGACCACAGTTATCCTCTGAATCTCTGTAAAAATATAAATAATGTAGTAAATTATACATATTACGTTGTATTTTTTATTAAAAAAATTATAACTTTTATAACATTTCCTGTTTGATAACTTCAGATAAGAATTCTATCTTGTTTCATACTTTTAGAGCGCGATTTGCAGTAGTCGGGTTTTAGTTTTTGAACTTATTTTTTATTTAAATAATTTTGGGGTCATGACTTCGTTACTAACTATTCGAAGTCACTTTATATTACTTTTTCGAGGGCATCCCCAGTACAGAAATACACGCAGAGCGCCACATATATCGGGCTGCGCTATCCTTTGGCATGGAGGCGCTTTCGGCGCCCAGCTTTGGAACGTGTACAGTGCGCCTCCTACGTCGGGCTACGACTCTATTACTATGAGGGCGCCGAAGGCGCCCGGCTTTGGAATGTGTAGAGCGTGTCTTGTACGTCGGGCTACGCCTGACTCTTTTAGTATAAGGGCGCCAAAGGCGCCCGGCTTTGGAACGCGTAGAGCGAGCTTCGTACGTCGGGCTACGCCCGACTCTTTTAGTATAAGAGCGCCCAAGGCGCCCGGCTTTGAACGCATACAGTGCGCCTCGTACGACGACGGGCTACGCCCGACGCGTTGAGTATGAGGGCGCCGAAGGCGCCCGGCTTTGGAACACGTACAGCGTGCCCGTACGTCTTTTGTACGGCTGTTTCATGCATTTGCCCGGATTTGGTAAGCGTCCAGCGTGTCACGTATGTCGACACTTTTAGTATGAGAAAGTCGAAGTCGCCTGGCTTTGGACTGCTTGCAGCGCGCCACGTACGTCAGGCTAAGCCCGACTCCTCTAGTATGAGGGCGCCCGGCTTTGGAACGCGTACAGCGAGCTTCCTACGTCTCTTGTACGGCTGTTTCATACATTTTGGCTGATCTGGACTTCTATACCTATTCACGTTATAAAATATTGCAGGTTATTAAAAAAAACACTATGTTTATAGCGGCCAAACAAATTTATTTTGCAAAAACCTTCTTGTATCGCCGTAGTCGGGTAATACGCGGATAGAATCCAGAGCGCTTGTAGATTCGTAGTTCGAATTACCTACTCGATAAATTAATGTTTCATCGGGTGCATGCAAGCAAAGCCGGTCGCAAAAGCTAACAATATTTATATATTTGAAATGTGCTAACTGAGCTCTTTCAAATGATATACATCACGTAATCATTACTTATTTTTATTTATTTCGTTCGTGACTTTATGACCTCTAGAGGACGCCTTGTTCATTTTTTTGTGACTTCATATAGCCTATAACCAGCGGACGATTAAGATAATTCGAATGACATATCGTTTGTCAAATTATAATGTGTACTTTAGAAGTTATGAGGGAACAAATGAACATACATACATACATACATATCCACATACATACCGGTCAAAATCATAACCCTCCTTTTGCGTTGCCGTAGTCGGGTAAAAATAAAGGGATTTTAACTATTTTGGTGTTTTTATTTATATTTGCATGGTAACCTTTATCCAATAATTTTGTGTTTAAATTTGGCCGCATCTCAAAATCTTTAAAAAACGTTTCTGCAATACGGCCACAACTCTAAATACCTGTCTTTAGGGCCTTGTGTCTAAAAAACAATACATTTCTTTTAAAAAGTGGCGTGGTCATAAGGAGGGTTATATCATTCCGAGTAAAAAAAGCTAAATTTTAAATTCATAGACCTAAAACTAAAGGAGTAAGATCCTATTAAACACCCTGAACTATACTCTCACAACTTTGAGACGCGATTTCTCGAAAAAACGGTTTTTTGAGATGTGGCAGTGTAGCAGGCACACGGCGATATGGCGTGGGCGTGGCGATGGCGTCCATTGAAGATAATATTTATTTTGTATGAAAAATAGGGAGTCTAAATACTTCATAATTTTTAAAAGTTGTTGAACAAAAGTGTCACCGTTTGAGGAGTACAATCTATGTTTTAATTATTTGCTCATGTTACAGGCCACACCCGGTATATGGATAAATGATTTTATTATTTTTATATTGTATTGACCCATGCTCATTCACTCATCTATGTGTTAAAATTGTGAAATATGAAACGGTGTCGTCACGCCATCTAGCCGAGCATAGGCCAAAGGTGGGTGCGTCATCTATGGGAGAATGACTATTTCTTTATTTCCGAGGCACGTTTTTTCCTTAGACTTTATTCATATACGAAGTTACATATGTCTATGGTAGGTACCTATAGTCCGACAAGAAATTGTAGAAAATTATTGAGGGCGCCACTTCCTACGTAACTGTCACATTTTTGACGTAAAATGCTTAAACATGGCAATAATTTAGTATGGTGAGTTTTTAGTTCCATTTTATTTAATTTCTACTATTTTATGTCGCACTATAATTGAAAACATACATTACTCAAAAACACACACGTCGCTGAATAACATTTCAACAGAGTGCGAGTAATGAGGTGATATAAGTACGAGTAGGTATATAGGTATGAGTATAAGCTAACTCGGATGTATGTGTGATAGGAGAGTGAGTAAGATTTTAATTCAGTCTTAAGGCCAGCGCAAACCGGCGGAGCGCAGCGCAGATCACCGAGGAGTATTTACGCCGCGCAGCGCACACCGGCGAGGTAAAATCCCCCGACACACCAGGCGCACCAGGGAGCACTTCGGCGCAGGCCAGGGGATGCTGCGGCATGCCACCGCGTGTACTCTATCACTAGGGATTAGTAACTAGTATGCACGAGATCTCCCCCGTCGTCCCGGCGCTACTCCGGCTCACTCGGGAGGCCTCGGCGCATACCGTGGGATGCCGCGGCATGCCCGCGCCTACCGCCGCGGTATCCTCTGGCGTGCTCCTCGATGCCGCGGAGTAACAATCCTCAGTGATGCTCCGAGGTCGGTCTCAAAGCATTTAAATTTATACCTGAAGGTAATTGAAATAGGGAAGAAAATACATTGATAATTTTAAAGTGATCTGCGCTGCGCTCCGCCGGTTTGCGCAGGCCTTTATTATAACCGTTCATGAATACACATGCATGCCTTTTATTTAATCGCCTCCACGGCTAAGTGCCACGTTACATGCCTCGCCAATCGTAAACATAGCACGTCAGTGAGCTTACATAGAGCTCACAGCTTTCAGGCTCCCCGGTACTGCCACCGGCGGCCGGAGATGTGCGCATTAGCCGCGTCCGGCGCCGGATGGATGTGCACTGTGCCGTGCCGAGTAGAATGTGGGACTATTAGAGTGACATTCCATTTCCAACTGCAGCTGCAATACTGTTCATTTTACTATGGAAATTGACAATGACAGCGATTTTCCATAGTAAAATGAACAGTATTGCAGCTGCAGTTGGAAATGGAATGTCACTTTTAGCTGGCGCGGTTGCACGAGTTAACGAAAAATAGTATGAGCATAATGAGTTACGCAAAAAAATGTTGATCCATTAGCAGAACCACAGAATAAATAATAGTTAAGTACTAGGTACAGAAGACTCACTATTTAATAAAACGCGTCTGTTACGATCAGCACAGATATGGCCGCTAGGTGGCGACAGCGCCACCCGCGGCTTATGGCTTTCCCCAAAATTGAGGCGGAACGGATGTACTTTTAGCTACCTGAGTGAGCCACGTCTGGCAGTGTAACTATGTACCTATTTTTATACATTGTTTGCAAAATAAGTAGATAATTGTTTAGTTCGATTTTCTCTGTCACACCAAATCCCCAAACTAAAAAATCTACTTAGACAATATTATTCACTTATACTGGTAAAATATACGTACAGGAAATATAATCACAGCATATTATACAGTAATTATGGCGTACAAAAAGAGAATAATTATTACTTTATGAATACTTACGAATAAAATTAAGGGTAGGCACCTATTACGAAATAGTCACTTAAAATTTACACAAAGGACACACGTAGCAATTGAATAAACCAATAAAAAGAGCTATAAATTATACAACAATTACTCTTATTACACTATTACTGTAACAATTGCGATAAAATCGTGCGATAAGCGATCAAACGGCGTTTAAGCGACGATTACCGCCATACAAACACAATGAGTAACTCGACGCCTTTTCATACATACATTCATACAAATTGCGTCGGCATAACATTTGAAACTTGAGAGGTGCGAAACGTCATTTCTAGGGCGTAAAGCGACGCATTAAATATAACTGCTTTGGGTGAGGTTTTACGATTTAACTTTAAAATGGCGATGTCATCTCGAGAATAATTTTTCGTTCTCTGCTCATGAATATGCGGTGTACTAAATGAAGGAAGGGAAGTGTGAAGCTAATGAAGAATTAATCTTGAAACGTGTATATAGTCATTATTTAGTCAACACCCGGAAATCCATCGTATTTCTTAATTCCAGCTGCCACATTACCTACTAAAAGCAACTACCGAACAACTTCATACTCTACGATCACACTTTTGTGTCATATGAAATCATCATAAATATATCTACCGTGCCATTATTCAAAAGAAAAAGAGTGTTTGGAGTTTAATTAATAATTACAAATGCAGAAGAAGGTTGATTATACTCTTCCAACTTTGCACTACTTATTTAACAAACCTATTTAAATGTAGACGATTTTCAAATAACTGTCTATATTAGGAACTATTTCAATAAGAAAACTAACACAATACCTATACCTACCCTGGATCGTTATCTTATTAATTCAATGATTTAATAACAGTTATTATATATATACTTAATAAAAGCTAGTTACTAGCTTTCACCACCGTCTCAAGCTAAAAAGTAGCACAGTCTATAAAAAAAAACAGTCATCCGACGAAGCCATCTAGACATAGCAATCATGCGGGGCGCGCGGGGCGTGGGGCGGGTCACGTCCACCCGAGCTGCATACGTCGCCATGGTTAGTAGATCGGTACTACTTTCAGGGCTAGCGTGTCTTATTTGAAGTCTGTGACAACCCTACTGTGTTCTTGTGCGGCGTCGGCTTCTACGCAAACATCAATGCGTCGGTCCACTGTTAGTTTTTACACTATAAATGCGTCCTAGAATATTTTGTTTCTATATTTAAAAACCTGACAAGTGCGAGTCGGACTCGCCCACCGAGGATTTTGTACTTTTTAGTATTTGTTGTTATATAGCGGCAACAGAAATACCTCATCTGTGAAAATTTCAACTGTCTAGCTATCACGGTTCGTGAGATACAGCCTGGTGACAGACGGACGGACGGACAGCGGAGTCTTTGTAATAGGGTCCCGTTTTACCCTGTGGGACGGAACTCTAAAAATGGACCTTTCACATCAGTTTATTCCTAGATTCTAAAATTTTACGATTGTTATGTAATGCTATCGCTCTTCAACGTTTAATGTTGTTAATAATGTAAAGGTCGTTTAATGTTGTTGTAAAACTCGAGCGCTCAAACTGAATCGCTCAACCTACACCGGAGTTATACAGCGTGTAACAGGAGCCGACGACTTCCCAATTAAGGCCTGTGCACACCAGCTTGCGTGTGCGTGACGTGCACGTGTGCGTGCGCTAAAATGTTGGAGCCGCACACGCACACGTCACGCAAGCGGTGTGCCGTCTCTCATAAGAATCTGTATACTACAACACCGCACGCGTACGTACACGTCACGCACACGCATCCGGTGTGCACAGGCCTTTATACTTACAATGTGGGGCGCCGGCATCAAATCATTGAAGCCTATCAGATCGTCGCTATAAATATAACGTAGATTTAAGTTATGCCTATTTAAATTTTATTTCAAGTATATTCTCTTGTTTAAACAATAATTTCCATGTTGCAGGAATGTTCTGAGAACATTCTCGAGAACGTTTCCGCTTTTTGGGAATGTTCTGCAATTTGTACATTGGCCCACGCCTGGTCGAGCTAAAAATTAGAGCCACATTGCTTCATTAACAGATTTTATTGTGTGACCATACTTCATTTTACATACTACTTACTTGTCATAGGTACTTGATTTGTTTTCTCACTGCACCAATTTGAAGTGTCTCAGTTTGGCCCTACGGTTGACTAGTAGAGAATGCCATTTGGTATTAAGTCCGCCATTTGTATAGGTATTGGTGTATATATTTTGTGAAATAAAGTTTAAATAAATAAAGACCGACTGTTTTATAAAAAATTCAGAACTGAAAATCGGAATGCCATAATAGTCTCGCCTCGTACGATATGCCTAAGGAGTCATGAAAGCATAAGGTGGTGGATGAAGGTATACTTAAAATCAGAGTATTTACGCCGCGCAGCGCACACCGGCGAGGTAAAATCCCCCGACACACCAGGCGCACCAGGGAGCACTTCGGCGCAGGCCAGGGGATGCTGCGGCATGCCACCGCGTGTACTCTATCACCGCGGCATGCCCGCGCCTACCGCCGCGGTATCCTCTGGCGTGCTCCTCGATGCCGCGGAGTAACAATCCTCAGTGATGCTCCGAGGTCGGTCTCAAAGCATTTAAATTTATACCTGAAGGTAATTGAAATAGGGAAGAAAATACATTGATAATTTTAAAGTGATCTGCGCTGCGCTCCGCCGGTTTGCGCAGGCCTTTATTATAACCGTTCATGAATACACATGCATGCCTTTTATTTAATCGCCTCCACGGCTAATTGCCACGTTACATGCCTCGCCAATCGTAAACATAGCACGTCAGTGAGCTTACATAGAGCTCACAGCTTTCAGGCTCCCCGGTACTGCCACCGGCGGCCGGAGATGTGCGCATTAGCCGCGTCCGGCGCCGGATGGATGTGCACTGTGCCGTGCCGAGTAGAATGTGGGACTATTAGAGTGACATTCCATTTCCAACTGCAGCTGCAATACTGTTCATTTTACTATGGAAATTGACAATGACAGCGATTTTCCATAGTAAAATGAACAGTATTGCAGCTGCAGTTGGAAATGGAATGTCACTTTTAGCTGGCGCGGTTGCACGAGTTAACGAAAAATAGTATGAGCATAATGAGTTACGCAAAAAAATGTTGATCCATTAGCAGAACCACAGAATAAATAATAGTTAAGTACTAGGTACAGAAGACTCACTATTTAATAAAACGCGTCTGTTACGATCAGCACAGATATGGCCGCTAGGTGGCGACAGCGCCACCCGCGGCTTATGGCTTTCCCCAAAATTGGGGCGGAACGGATGTACTTTTAGCTACCTGAGTGAGCCACGTCTGGCAGTGTAACTATGTACCTATTTTTATACATTGTTTGCAAAATAAGTAGATAATTGTTTAGTTCGATTTTCTCTGTCACACCAAATCCCCAAACTAAAAAATCTACTTAGACAATATTATTCACTTATACTGGTAAAATATACGTACAGGAAATATAATCACAGCATATTATACAGTAATTATGGCGTACAAAAAGAGAATAATTATTACTTTATGAATACTTACGAATAAAATTAAGGGTAGGCAGTAGGCACCTATTACGAAATAGTCACTTAAAATTTACACAAAGGACACACGTAGCAATTGAATAAACCAATAAAAAGAGCTATAAATTATACAACAATTACTCTTATTACACTATTACTGTAACAATTGCGATAAAATCGTGCGATAAGCGATCAAACGGCGTTTAAGCGACGATTACCGCCATACAAACACAATGAGTAACTCGACGCCTTTTCATACATACATTCATACAAATTGCGTCGGCATAACATTTGAAACTTGAGAGGTGCGAAACGTCATTTCTAGGGCGTAAAGCGACGCATTAAATATAACTGCTTTGGGTGAGGTTTTACGATTTAACTTTAAAATGGCGATGTCATCTCGAGAATAATTTTTCGTTCTCTGCTCATGAATATGCGGTGTACTAAATGAAGGAAGGGAAGTGTGCAGCTAATGAAGAATTAATCTTGAAACGTGTATATAGTCATTATTTAGTCAACACCCGGAAATCCATCGTATTTCTTAATTCCAGCTGCCACATTACCTACTAAAAGCAACTACCGAACAACTTCATACTCTACGATCACACTTTTGTGTCATATGAAATCATCATAAATATATCTACCGTGCCATTATTCAAAAGAAAAAGAGTGTTTGGAGTTTAATTAATAATTACAAATGCAGAAGAAGGTTGATTATACTCTTCCAACTTTGCACTACTTATTTAACAAACCTATTTAAATGTAGACGATTTTCAAATAAATGTCTATATTAGGAACTATTTCAATAAGAAAACAAACACAATACCTATACCTACCCTGGATCGTTATCTTATTGATTCAATGATTTAATAACAGTTGTTATATATATATTTAATAAAAGCTAGTTACTAGCTTTCACCACCGTCTCAAGCTAAAAAGTAGCACAGTCTAAAAAAAACAGTCATCCGACGAAGCCATCTAGACATAGCAATCATGCGGGGCGCGCGGGGCGTGGGGCGGGTCACGTCCACCCGAGCTGCATACGTCGCCATGGTTAGTAGATCGGTACTACTTTCAGGGCTAGCGTGTCTTATTTGAAGTCTGTGACAACCCTACTGTGTTCTTGTGCGGCGTCGGCTTCTACGCAAACATCAATGCGTCGGTCCACTGTTAGTTTTTACAGTATAAATGCGTCCTAGAATATTTTGTTTCTATATTTAAAAACCGGACAAGCGCGAATCGGACTCGCCCACCGAGGGTTTTGTACTTTTTAGTATTTGTTGTTATATAGCGGCAACAGAAATACCTCATCTGTGAAAATTTCAACTGTCTAGCTATCACGGTTCGTGAGATACAGCCTGGTGACAGACGGATGGACGGACAGCGGAGTCTTTGTAATAGGGTCCCGTTTTACCCTGTGGGACGGAACTCTAAAAATGGACCTTTCACATCAGTTTATTCCTAGATTCTAAAATTTTACGATTGTTATGTAATGCCATCGCTCTTCAACGTTTAATGTTGTTAATAATGTAAAGGTCGTTTAATGTTGTTGTAAAACTCGAGCGCTCAAACTGAATCGCTCAACCTACACCGGAGTTATACAGCGTGTAACAGGAGCCGACGACTTCCCAATTAAGGCCTGTGCACACCGGCTTGCGTGTGCGTGACGTGCACGTGTGCGTGCGCTAAAATGTTGGAGCCGCACACGCACACGTCACGCAAGCGGTGTGCCGTCTCTCATAAGAATCTGTATACTACAACACCGCACGCGTACGTACACGTCACGCACACGCATCCGGTGTGCACAGGCCTTTATACTTACAATGTGGGGCGCCGGCATCAAATCATTGAAGCCTATCAGATCGTCCCTATAAATATAACGTTGATTTAATAACTAGCTTTCACTGCCGTGTCGTGTCAAGCCACAGAATAAATAATAGTACTAGGTACAGAAGACTCACCCTTAGGGTAACATTCCATTTCTAACCGCAGCTGCATTACTGTCAATTTTACTATGGAAATTGACAATGACAGCGACGCGTTCAGTACCGGCAGTGCAGCTGCGGTTAGAAATGGAATGTTACCATAACAAAGCGCGTCTGTTACGATCAGGATAGATATGGCCGCTAGGTGGCGACAGCGCCACGCGCGGCTTATGGCTAGCCACCAAAATTGGTGTAGAACGGATGTACTTTTAGCTACCTGTAGCAAAGCGACGAAATAGAGGAGTGAGCCACGCCTGGTCAAGCTAAAAATTTGAGCCACATTGCTTCATTAACAGATTTTATTGTGTGACCATACTTCATTTTACATACTACTTACTTGTCATAGGTACTTGATTTGTTTTCTCACTGCACCAATTTGAAGTGTCTCTGTTTGGCCCTACGGTGGACTGGTAGAGAATGCCATTTGGTATTAAGTCTGCCATTTGTATAGGTATTGGTGTATATATTTTGTGAAATAAAGTTTAAATAAATAAAGACCGACTGTTTTATAAAAATTTCAGAACTGAAAATCGGAATGCCATAATAGTCTCGCCTCGTACGACATGCCTAAGGAGTCATGAAAGCATAAGGTGGTGGATGAAGGTATACTTAAAATCAGAGAGAATAGAGTGTATAGAGAGTTACTGTCATTGTAAATTATGTAGCCATCGGTACATTTAGTAGCCACAGGTAATGGTGCAATCTTTTCGAGCGATGGCGTCATATCCTTTAGTCTACTGTCGAGTAGATGGCGTTTATTTCAATATTTAACAAATTAACACACATCAGTGAAAGAATAAGGATCAAAGTCAAATGGCGTTCTAACAGTTTTAATCTTCTGTCAAAAGATGGCAGTAAATTTACTGTGGCAACATAATTTACTTTGACAATCCTCCTCTATTTCAAATTCTATTTGCTTAAATATATAAGCAAAGCAAGTGCATTTAGTACAGTCGAGTCGTGTCGAAGTTGGCTTGTAAAGAAGTTTGTGAACTCGACCGCAACACACACACACACTCACAACACACAGTCCACATTGTAATTCCTAGAATCACCTAACTCTAGTATCCTCAATGGAACAGTTGAAGGGGAGGTGCGGGAGAAACGGACTTGTTTACTAGTTTTATTCCCAGTAGGCGTAACGTACAGTTCTTAACGAAATAAGAGAATTAGCTCTAAGTGCTAATACTGGTTCTAGTTAAAAGAAAATGCATTTAAGTGAGTTTTTCTCGTTAGTTTATCTCGGATTTGCTAAGTGGGGATGGAAGTGCGAGGAAAGGCTTATAGGATAGTAGGTCAAAATGACTTAGATGACTCGAAACTTTTGGTCATAACAGGCCTGTATTAACTTAAACCTAATGATTATGTCAAATATTTTAGTTCAATAAATAAAAATCAACGAAATGAAGGTATTTCATTGTGAGATTGTGACTGTTAAACAATAAAATTGAATATCTGAAATAGATAGAGAGATTGTTATCAAAATTAACACAAAGAGTAAATAATTTATTTTACTTACTCATTTGGGCCGACTTTTACTATGTTGTCGATTTTTAGGGTTCCGTACTGGGTTGCTACTCTTTCGAGTAGACTGAGTTCTGCAGCTTTTGCAGTGAGCAAAATCCGTCAGTTAACTGATGTGAAAACAGCTCGATTAGTATATTTTAGTTACTTCCATAGCATTATGGCATATGGTATTTTACTGTGGGGCGGTGCTTCAGAGATAAATACCATTTTTGTTCTGCAGAAGCGGGCTATTCGAGCAATATATAAATTGAACCATAGAGACTCACTTAGAGATAAATTCAAGGAAATTGACATAATGACAGTGCACTGTCAATATATTTATGAGAATATTCTGTATGTACATAAAAATATTGTTAATTTTAGGAAAAATTGTGACATTCATAATATTAATACTAGAAATAAACATAAGCTCGCAGTGCCCTTCACACGGCTCCATAAAACCATAAAATTAAAAAATCATTCATGGGTAATTGTGTAAGATTTTATAATAAACTTCCAAACCATATTACTGAAATATCAATTAATAAATTTAAAAATTATGTAAAGCGTAAACTTATTTCTAAAGCTTATTATACCACACAAGACTACATGAGTGATAAATCAACGTGGGATTAATGGTGACTCGAAATAGATAACTCAATGTATGTACTTCTTTGTTAAGTGTTATTGACATTTGTTATTGACATTTAGATTTTATTCTAGAAATATTCTAGACTAGTATTTTTTATACAATTTTTTTTTATGTTTGACGATCTTTTTGTGAAATTCTTAGTATTAAATTTGATCTGTATAATAATCCAATATTACTATGGAATAATATTAACTTCAATAAATTGCTCTGATAATTAGCTTAAGATAATATATTATTATGTAAAACGTTCATAAGTGCTTGTTACTAGGCCTACATGAATAAAGTATTTTTGACTTTGACTTTGTACCCAAAGGGTAAAACGGGACCCTATTACTAAGACTTCGCTGTCCGTCCGTCCGTCCGTCCGTCCGTCCGTCCGTCCGTCTGTCACCAGGCTGTATCTCACGAACCGGCTCCCATACAACAAACGTGATTTTTGACCAAAGTTAAGCAACGTCGGGAGGGGTCAGCAATTGGATGGGTGACCGTTTTCTTTTTGCTTTTTTTTGTTTTTTTTTTGCATTATGGTACGGAACCCTTCGTGCGCGAGTCCGACTCGCACTTGCCCGGTTTTTTTTTTATTTATTTTCTCCAACTTGTTTACCCCAGCCTCCTCTACAGTTTGCGCCGCCGGGACATTTGAAGGTAACTAGTAAACGGCACGTTCGGGGAGCTACGGGAAGTGCACACGCTCTGTTGCCAAGAGCTTGCTCAATTAGGCTGGGAGCCATTCAGAAGCAGGGATGTTGCGAATATTAGCATCCGCATCCGCATCCGCGGAACATCCGCATTATTTACAACATCCGCATCTTTTTTTTTTAATTATGAATGGGCTTACTCATGGCCACAGACTAGCCGAGGCGTAGACGTGGCCTACGATGGAGCGAGCTCGACCACTCCCGACGTTGCTTAACTTTGGCCAAAAATCACGTTTGTTGTATGGGAGCCCCATTTAAATCTTTATTTTATTCTGTTTTTAGTATTTGTTGTCATAGCGGCAACAGAAATACATCATCTGTGAAAATTGCAACTGTCTAGCTATCACGGTTCGTGAGATACAGCCTGGTGACAGACGGATGGACGGACGGACGGACGGACAGCGAAGTCTTAGTAGTAGGGTCCCGTTTTACCCTTTGGGTACGGAACCCTAAAAATGACTTTGAAAGTTGTTTATTCTGATTGGTGCATGCGGAATGAAGTGAAAGTCGGGTGTGAGATGCGCGAGTCTACAAGATGATGACATGCGGTAGAATGAAATAACAATATCACTTGCTTCCTCTAACGCATAAATGCGTCCCATGGAGTGGCCGGCGCTGGCCCATCGTGTAGAGTAGCCATCACAGTCGTAACAAATTGGTAAATAAGTTTTTGGCAAAAATTTGATTTTTGGTACAAGCTTTTATCGCTGACTGTACTTTTCTTTCCGCAGGCAACTAATGCTAAATCAATTTTTTAACATGCAGATACGTCTGCGAGCGATATTCCAAATTTTATATTAAAGGAAAAAATGGAAAAATTACGCTTCCGATTTTGATTTAGTATGGGTTAGCACATTGTTACTGGTGAATTCTCAATGCAACTTGAGACTCCGGTGCCATTAAAAGATGTAATCGTCTTTCGGTAGATGTCGCTATACGCCACCCCAAAGGCGTGTATACATAAGGGAAGGAATGGAAAGATTCGCAAGATTCTGGTAGGCTTCCGTAGCTCAATTGGCAGAGCTAACACACGGATTGTGGAGGTTGCGGGTTCAAGTCCTGCCGGAAGCGTAATTTTTCCATTTTTTCCTTTAATATAAAAAAACTAATGCTAATCGAGACAATTTTAAAAACCCCAAACACAATTAGGTTTCGTTGTTTTATCACATAGTTCCTATGGCCACCTCCGGTCTCCATCATCAGATCAGCTCGATGACACCATAATATTGCATTGTCACCCGACTTACGTATGTATGCAAAATTTCAGCTCAATCGAAAACCGGGAAGTGGATCAAATTTAACTTGCAGAATTTGATTACACACAGACAACGGTCAGGTGAAACTAAATAAAAGCTTGTAAAAATAGAATCGACTTCCAGGGGCCTAATTGTGTTTGGGGTTCCGTTTCTCAAAAGCTTGTAACTTGTAATACAAGCGGATGTCACTTTTTGACAGCTTTTGTTAGAAAGGGACTTCTACTTGTATTACAAGTTACAAACTTTTGAGAAACGGGCCCCAGGTAGTAAAAACCCTAAATACATAACCTAAAAAAAACAAATAAAAAATCTATTCCTGAAAGGCTAACCCCCTTAAGGCGCCCACTGATTCACAGTCCGCCGGACGGTATCGGTCTGTCAGTGGTTCGGAACTGTCAAAATTTTGTTCTAACTGTTCATAAACGCGCTAAAAATCTCAATTAGCTAATAATCGTTTATCCTTACCTGTCATTTTGACTTATGTATTTGTAAGAAAGGGATAAAAAATAATTTAACTAAATCAGGTCTGTAAAGTTTTATGAATGAGGGTTAGACTTTAACATAAGTTAACCTTTCTAAAAAACATTAATCGCCAAAAATCATTAATTCAAGTGCTTACCTACCTTAAAAACCTTTTATAACACATGTCATATCAAATAATGTAGGCCCACTACACCTACGCGACAAAATGTCTGTAAGCCCGTAATCTTACGTATTGCGACGTTTACTGACACTTCCATTAGGTAACCCTACAGAAATGTACGTTTTATATCACTTATTGCGCGAGCTTATACACCGTGTCGCAAGCAGACAAACATTTACCTCTAGCCGCTTAAGGCTCACTTGCACCATTTCACTAACCCGAGGTTAACCGATTAAACCTGGAGTTGCCATGGTTACTCATACAATGTGACACTTGACGTTAAACCCCGGTTAAATGTGATGGTGCAAGTGGGCCTAAGAATCAAAACTCGCCAATACAAATGCAATTTTGACATGTCAAAATGAAATTTCAAATTGTATATATATATTATACGTATATAATGTATAGACCTTTGGGCGCCTAGAGGTTAAAGAAATACACAACTGATTACAGTTGTGCGATTTAATAATTTCATTTCTACGTAAGCCTAACTATGATAATCGTAAGTTTTTTGTATTCTACTTATAAAAATACAAAAAACCTCACTGGTTCTATTAGTGTATCGTCGTTACATCTGCACTTATTAAAAAAATATTACAACGAAATATTTTAAACGATCCTTTATTCTCTCTCTGCATATGAAGCTGGAGGCATTTAATTGTGTTTAATACAGATATTTATTCCAATACATCCAAAAAGTCCTGCTTGGCGCGCTGTCCAATCCCATAAAAAAATGAGACTTAACGAAAACGCGTATGTATATTCGTCTCGCTATCGAATGAAATTTATTTACACTAGAAAAGAATACTTTTCTGAAGACTGGAGGGCTTGGTCACTGTTTCTCTAGTATTTCATAGACATCTATTGAAGTTAGTTCGTTTTTTTGGCATTAGATAGATAGATAGAATACTCTTTATTGGCACACCTCAGTAAAAAGATACAAAAGAAAAATACAATTGATTAAATGTAGAGGCAGACAACAGGCGGTCTTATCGCTAAAGAGCGATCTCTTCCAGACAACCTTTGGGTAGCGGAAACAGAGAAGTACTTAATGGAAAAGTAGGCATTAGAAAGAACTCCACTGAAGCAAGCGTGCAGTTTTTATCAGGCTCCTTAATTGTTAATACATAATTATTGAATTAGCTAGTGTAGCATGGTCAATACGTATAATTTACTTCAAATTATTACCGCTAAAAGTGCCGGATTTGGAACTACAAGCTTACTTCTGCGAAGTTATTATTATTTCTCTTTATTCATTTTTCGTCTTAATAAGTTTAATTATAATATGCATATAAAAGTAAAATATAAAAACACTTACAGAACAATAAAAAATACATATAAACACATTATAAAAAACCTAACCTAGGGTGCCGCCGGCAGCGGGGCAGGGCCGTTTGCTATGGTCTATCATAGGGTTTACAAACAGCTTGGAGTCATCTGCAAAGAAGCTGAAGTTGGTTCTTTGTAATGCTAAAAAAACGGACTGTAATAGTTAAATTTTGTCTGGTTATTGAGACCCACGGTGTATATCTTGTTCTGGATGATTGCTTAACGCGACGTCCGCCTACGAGCTTTGTAATGTGGATTTTATTTACACGGAGTGTCGCCTTAAATAAATCTCTAAATATCACGAATGAAAATAAATCTTTCTTCCTTTCTTTCACTTAAATAAAACGAAATATCTAAGAATGTAAGATCTTCCTACCTGTTTTTAGTTGTTTTTTTCTACCACTGCTTAAACTACAAGTACTCGCTCTATTTTCTAGTACCAGACCAGACAAACGGCCTGATTAAAAGTTTAAGGTACATACGTCACAATTTTGCTAAATATACGATATGAATCGGATATGTCAGTGTCAAAAGTGACGTTTTTGTTTGAAGAAACTTTTGACATTGACATAATCCGATCCGTAACTTTAGCAGAGGAACCCGCAGAAAACATTAGGAAAAAGTGGTTTCAATCAAATCTCACAAAATTTTAGTATGATGCAGATTCATGGCTTTCGATATTTTTTTGTATGGGCACTACTCTTTCAGAAGTATACTTTCAGAAATAATGTTGTTGTTTCATATAAAATGTGTGCAGCATAACCTAGTTTTCGTAAATCATAACATCAGCACTATCAGCGTGTGTCACAAGGTACCTATCGATTTTAGGAAAGATATCGCAGAAAAAGAACAATAAAAACCTAATTATTTCAGAAATTATACTCCTGAGAGAGTTGCGAACTTATAATAAAATAATCAGGAGACTTTCACCTACATCATACTAAAATTTCGTGAGATTTGACAGAAACCACCATGTTCATGCCAAGTTTCATATCATTTCAGCAGAAACTTCTATTGTATGGAGGCGGTTATGAGGTTTTTGTAACTTTTAAAATATAACGTATAGATATTTTTGCCTGCGCCTTGTTGACTCTTAACCTTTCAAATAAAAAAAATGTTTATGTTATAAAACGAAAAAAACTATCACCTTTCGATCACTTTTTTCATTGACTCGTGTCTCCCACCTGGCTTTAACCATTAATAAAACTAAATTAACCATAAAGAGGCACACCCACTCTCATAAGGACTGTATCGTTTATTATAAATACAACTTTACTTAGCCGTTTTTTCTGGTATTATATTTTTATTAAAAAAATACACATATAGTTTAATTGGTGCTTTAATAATAAGTAACATTTCGTCCTGGGAGATCACGTAAAGCATATGGTTTGGACAATATTTACCCAATCCTCCCGAGTAACTACAACGATTTTGGACAAATACTACAAGAAAATTTACGGTTTGCGAACAAGACGAGATATTACACAAAAAAAACGTACTATGTAAACAGCAATTACATATGATTCGTAAAGCGAAACATCTGGGCATAGTCTAATCATTTCTTTTAGTTGGAAAAAAAGTTTTGGATCTGTGCTTGGTGGCCTTTTAGAGAATATGGCATGTTACTTACGACAACCCCGACTTTGGTATACAATATAACCATCATGGAGCGTTTCTATCGACCTGTTCTAGCCATGGTTCAACGCCATGAATGTCCGTTAGGCTTTGGATTTCGTCAGATTCTTTTAGCTGTTTCCCTTATTTCGCTAGCGTCAGAAATTGACGGGAATCCAAAATGTTGCATAAAAAGTCGTTTTCATGTAAAGATAAAAAATCACCACATTTATTCTGTGGATGTTCAATTGAGCAATCATGAAAAGGACACTTAGATGGCATATTTTGGCAGCATATTAACCTTTTGTTTCTTTAAATCGTACCAAGGAAACGGTGAAATAGTCTCAAATTAAGCTCGATAGGCTTGTCCAAATTACATTTGCTAGACGGTATTAAAATCAGCATAAAGTCCCTAAAATAAAATAAATGTAAAACCTTCTTATATCAGATATGGCTTAAAAATACGCCCAGATTATACCTTAAGAACATAGTAATACAAAATAATACACACGTCAACAGTTAGACCAGGTTTAATCTGTATTTATAATAAACGATACAGTCCTTAACTCTGCAATCTTTACTGTCCAAAATACGTTTTTATTACTATTAGCTTAAGGAACGTATTCGTATCACAAAAAGTGATTGAATTCCAGTATATACGGAACCAATTTATATTATTCATGGAACCAAGTATATTTGAACCTTATCGATAAGGAAATAAAGTATTCAAGGAATGTACAATAGTGTTAGCTGAAAAATGAAATGTTAGTGACACTTCTTTTGATCAAGCGCACGGTGAGCGCACGTGTTATGTAGCCAAAATGGCGGTTGAATGGTTGTATCTGAAAGCATTAGGTCTCAAAATGTACTTTTGTATGCTATACTTTTTAAGTTTCTATATTACTTAAAAATCTTATAATGCTGGTGAGTTTGCTCGACTGTTATTGTCTGATGATCAAGCTGTTATTTAATACATATAGGTAGGTACTTTATGATACCTACCTGCTGCCAGAATACAGCATCAGATTTGGGATTAGGTCGCCAAGCAGTGCCGTGCCGTGGGCTAATAGCCATTAGAACACAATAATAACTGAGTGTGAAATAATAATATACCATTAACAACTATTAGGCCCTTGTTTTAATGATAATATGTCGCATATTTTTTTCGGAATTTACTATATTTAGGAACCGATTCTGAGATTATTGCATCTTAAAATTCGCTACATATTTGAAATAAATAGAACGTAGGTAATTTAATAATATGCGAATCTTTAAAATTACTGAAATAAGATTCCAACATTTCCAACCACGTTTTATGGTGCTGTTTAAAACTATTGAAAGTTCAGAGCATAATAAATCTACTATAATGGCTTTAACATAAAGTTTTAATGGCCTTAAATACATTATGGTTTCTTTATGGTCCATCTCGGTTGACTTTAATTAAATATACGCTATTGCCGGGATGCCTTAAGGGCCCCACTGATTAACAGTCCGCCGGACGGTATCGGCCTGTCAGTTGTTCAGAACTGTCAAAATTTTGTCCTAACTGACAGGCCGATACCGTCCGGAGGACTGTTAATCAGTGGGCCCCTTTATGATTCCAGTACAGCGACGGAACGGAATATACCGGGTGTGGCCTATAATACGAAAAAAAAAACTGTAGGCTGTACTCCTCATACTGACCAACATTTGTTCAGCAACTTTTAAAAATAACTTGTGGTTTGATTTTTAATACACTTTAAAGTTTATTCTAAGACGCAATGTATTGCGAATTTTGTTTTGTTTAAGGCGTGACAAGCAACGTCAATCACAATGATAATATGGCGTGGCGATGGCGTCCATTGAAGATAATATTTATTTTGTATGAAAAATACCGAGTCTAGATACTTCATCATTTTTTAAAGTTGTTGAACAAAAGTGTCAACGTTTGAGGAGTACAATCTATGTTTTATTTATTTGCTCATGTTACAGGCCACACCCGGTATACAGTGTGTAAATACAATACGGGCGATACATTACACAGATACATTTATCCGTGTTATCAATAATTAGGACGTTTTTTTAAGTTATACTTAATTATAACCCCGTATTTAATTTACCGAGCAGCAATGTACTGCACACATTACGAAACATAACATGACATTGCGAGATATGAACTTTTATAATAACTACCAACAAGCGTTGACACTTAGGTACTTTAAAAAGCTAGTAACTTATGTGTTACTTTATATATTTACTTACTTACTTGGTTGGCGCGGTAACCCAAAATGAGTTTTGGCCTCCAACACAAGAGCACCTTACCTTTACCTTTACCTTTTCCTTTTTTTTTCCTTTTTAGAGAGAGAGTTACTTTATATAGCGGGCCAATATTTTTTGTATTGTTAATATTTTAATTATATTTGTAAGCAAAATTTATCTAAATATATATACTTCTTATGTCCTATGCTAACCACCGTTTAAATATATGCCCGGTATTAAAATTACACACTGTATTAGACGATACTTTCAGTACATTTTTGACTTCGACAAACGATAAATAATATATGACTGACACGTATCTGATCTGCTAGCGGGATAGCGGGGTGGGGTGGATACCCCACCGCACTGGCAACTTTAAATAGTCCTCAGTACACGATTTCCCTATATTAAACATAAGTTGTTAATTTCTTGTTTCTTGGTTATTATTATGCTATAGTCGCACCAAACAAAGTCTGCAGCGGATTTGATAGCCCACGCAGTGGTGTTATGTATACGTCATAATTTCATACGAGTTTGACGTTTAAAATGACACTTGCACTGCGTGGGCTATCAGAATCGCTGCAGACTTTTTACGGTCTGACTATACAGCTTTTTTCGATACATATATTGGACTTTCGAGTTCACCTTATGCAAAAAAATGGGTTTGTTTGTCCGGCTGTTCTCTTCTACAATTAGTGTCATTTCTTAACCGTTTAGCATACGGCTTTTTTTTGCCGTT
This sequence comes from Cydia fagiglandana, assembly GCF_963556715.1. Lineage (NCBI taxonomy): Eukaryota > Metazoa > Arthropoda > Insecta > Lepidoptera > Tortricidae > Cydia > Cydia fagiglandana. Next base: position 20,048,722 of record NC_085941.1, read on the forward strand.
TCAGTTTTTGTATTTCAACATAATGGCGCTACAGAGACTCTAGTTGCTATATTTCATTGATAAAAACTTCTAATGATAAAGTTATAGAATATAAAGTCATTAGCAAGTAAACCTCTCTGGTTTAATAACGAAAGATCAGAGGCATGTTGAATATAATCGGTTCTGAAGTGCCGACGGCTGCTGATGGCGATAACGATGGCCATTAAAACTATCGCTATACGACCCCATCTGTGTTTCATCACCAACTAAAAACTGGTAAAACGTTTGTAATACCTTTACGGCTACCACCAGTTTTGACATTGACAGATACGCTCGCGTCTACGTAAATTACTTTCTATACATCTCGCTTGCACTAATATGCGAGTACGAGCGAGATGCATAGAAAGTAAGTTAATTAGACGCGAGCGTATCTGTCAATGTCAAAACTGGTGGTAGTGGTTCTGGCGATATAACAATAGCTTGCTTTAAAGTTCCGATTTAAACTTTCACGGTTTTCACACATTATTATTTCACATTACAATTTCTCAAATTTGTATGCAGGGGTGCTAAGCTAATAATTTTGCTGACTGTATGTAATATGGCATCTTTGACCAACTAGGGGCAGGGGTGCAAACTCCTTTCGGCCAAACTCTTCTCCGTTCGGCTCAGCATTGCTCCGAGCAATTATTAGGGTCGACCCAACTTGACGTCCCTTATGCACGACCACAGATAAGGGATTGGATTTTGACAACTCTAACTAGCCGAAAGGGATAATGCCATATATTAAAAAGGGACAGCATGATTCGACCTTGAACCGCTGTCAAACTTAAGTTTTGTAGGAAGTTTTCTTTGTGTACGGTAGTACATACTATTATTTATTATGTGCTAAGGGCGAGCAGTACGTGCTTGCACTAGCGACATCTATAATTGTAAATTTAATATATTATCATAATTATTTTTTTAAAACAGAAAAAACGTTCAAGGCAGTAATTTTTCGACTTTATAATTATTTCTAAGCCTTTATATGGGGCATTATCTATGAAAAGGGACCTTATTGTCGATGGCGCTTACGCCGCACATAACAGCGGTGCGCGGCATTGTACATATTTATATCGGAGCATCATTATTAATAGCGTCAAGCGCCATCGACAATAAGGTCCCTTTTCATAGATAACGTCACATATCATTTTCTTATCATTTCTTTTATTTCACCACAATTTGTAATTGGATGACTCTGCTACATAAATGTTAATAGTATTTTTTCTCTCAAAGAAACCGAGAGGGATTGTCAAAATTCTGTGGAAGACAGGAGCACGGTGTATACTCTAGTGATGAATTTGCACTGCACTGCTACTCTGTAATATCAAGTTATGAAATAAATATAATTTTGATTATTTTATTTTTATTTTTTATAAAACAAAGTCCCCCGTCGCGTCTGTCTGTTTGTGTGTTTGTAGAGGATTCCTAGTCTATGAATTCGCAACAAAATAAATGATGTTTTAACGAATATCGCGTGTTGTTTACCCGTTTTCTCATACAAGTAAATACGGAACGCCTCCAACACCGATTTGATTGTAAAAAATATTGGTTCACACCTTCCCGGGTTTACGTAATACAGATGGTCACGCGAACCGTCGATAAGATGTTTTGCGATCGTAATTCCGTTTTCACCACAGCAGTTCGAACAAGGGTACTTTGCTACTTAAAAACAGTGAGCAAAATGCGGATCTGACCAAAGGTATCATACTACATAGTCACTTGTAGCCTGTATTAATAAAACATATTTATAAAATGCAACTTTGCTGTCAGTTTTTGAAGTGCAAAGTAAGGCTTTCCGAGCTGTTGTGGTGAAAAATTATGTACTTACCTGCTTTTGATGTGTCTACATACTTATAAAAAGAGCGAGCTCATCGCCAACAAACTAAGTTTATCATGAAAAATAAATTCTTTATGATTTATTTATTTATGATTTAATTAAATCAGAATGCCGCCCTCTAGAGGCATATTGTACAAACAACTGCTGTCACTCACATGATCTAACAGCAATGGCGACTCTCGAGTGGTCTCGAGTGGTCTCTGGTGGTCTCGAAACTCTTGAGTGTACAAGAGATAAGAAGCGATTTTGAGAAATTCAACCCCTAAGGGGGTCAAAAAGGGGATGAAAGTTTGTATGGGGTTCAAGTTTTATTTTAAGCTAGGAATTTGAAACTTCGTAAAACGATATATTATTAAAATAAAAGAAAACTAATTTCAGCGTTTTTGAAAATTCATCCCCTAAGGTGGTGAAAAAGGGGTTGAAAGTTTGTATGGATATCAAAAAAAAATTCGAACGCGGGACTTGAATCTTTGTATTTGGGGATATTATTAAAAGACAGGAAAAGTAATTTCAGCGTTTTGTAAAATTCATCCCCTAACAGGGTTAAAAAGGGGTTGAAAGTTTGAATTAAGTTTATCATGAAAAATAAATTCTTTATGATTTATTTATTTATGATTTAATTAAATCAGAATGCCGCCCTCTAGAGGCATATTGTACAAACAACTGCTGTCACTCACATGATCTAACAGCAATGGCGACTCTCGAGTGGTCTCGAGTGGTCTCTGGTGGTCTCGAAACTCTTGAGTGTACAAGAGATAAGAAGCGATTTTGAGAAATTCAACCCCTAAGGGGGTCAAAAAGGGGATGAAAGTTTGTATGGGGTTCAAGTTTTATTTTAAGCTAGGAATTTGAAACTTCGTAAAACGATATATTATTAAAATAAAAGAAAACTGATTTCAGCGTTTTTGAAAATTCATCCCCTAAGGTGGTGAAAAAGGGGTTGAAAGTTTGTATGGATATCAAAAAAAAATTCGAACGCGGGACTTGAATCTTTGTATTTGGGGATATTATTAAAAGACAGGAAAAGTAATTTCAGCGTTTTGTAAAATTCATCCCCTAACAGGGTTAAAAAGGGGTTGAAAGTTTGAATCCATTACAAATCCGAGTAGACACACATTTCTTATTGCCTCCCAGGCTTGAAATGCTTAGAATTACTCAAGGAACATATGTGATGAAGCTCATAGCTTAATAAAAAAAAATTGGGTCAACTTTATAACTGCTTCCGCTATCTCGAGTAAATTAGAGTACGAGTCACAAGTGCGAGCATTATGAAGCTATATAAATATACTTAGATTAAATGTAGCTATTATCACTAGTGAACAGTCAGGCTGTAAGTTTTCATTTTGATTTAATTGTTTTTTCGAATATCCATAATTATACCTAGTAATAATCTGCTGTACTAGATTTTATCTATAATAAATTTACTTACAACAACAAAAAATCGGCCTATTTTAACTTCCAACAGAGGTACTTTACCTTTATCCAGCATCGACTAGACAATCTAGAGTATCTAGACATGAATATTCTGCGAACTGCAGTCTCAAACAAATGTAGGGCAGCTGGACCCCTATTCGACAAGCGACGTTTGACGCATCGTGTTGATCTCCCGTTGATGTGGGAAAAATCATAAGTTCTCGAATACGTACGTCTAAATTTGACATTAACAATCCACAGTTAGGGTGACAAGCAAAAACCAAACCGAACCACCCTTTGTTTAGAGTTGAGTTTTGGCTGTACCAAATGATATTATCCACCGTTGATGGAATCAGCACTCAGTATGCAATAAAATCAACTGTTGATTTGACGTGGATGCGAAATCTGACAGCTGTACATGTCGAATTTGGCCGTGAGGTACGTTTTCATCCAGTTTTTATCACGATATTTTGTCGGTGGCCTAGCGGTAAGAGCATGCGACTTTTAATCCGGAGGTCGCGGGTTCAAACTCCTACTCGTAACAATGTGTTTACGGAGCTTATGTACGAAATATAATTTGATACTAGTTGCTTTTCGGTGAAGGAAAACATCGTGAGGAAACCGGACTAATCCCAATAAGGCCTAGTTTCCCCTCTGGGTTGGGCAGTCGCTTTCGTACAAACTAGTGCCTACCTCAAATCATGGGACTAGTTGTCAAGCGGACCCCAGGCTCCCATGAACCGTGGCACAAAGCCGGGATCATGCAAGCAGTTCATGGGAATCATGAGTACCTACCTAGGTATCAAAAGAAATTCGTTGGAACCCCGTTTAGAAGTTTGAAGATTTTCAGCTCTTTTCCAAGAAGAACATAAAATGGTTTAAAATCTTACGATTAGAATTAGAGGTTTTAATTTTAATTTTACCCCCGTAGGGTTTAATTTTTATTTTAATAGTTTGAATGAATGCGGTTTCTGATATAGTACGTTATATGTATTGTCCTCTTGCCACATTAACCCCTTACTACATGTAATAAAAATATTTGTTGAAATTTGAACTTTAATAGCTGTCAATAGAGTTAAATATCATATCCGCCATATACGGCTTCGTATGCGGTAAGGGGCACATTAACACACCAAGTGCACTGCAATTACCGGAGACCACTGGAGACCTCTGGGGACCACTAGAGCGTGGTTCTGAACCGCATCGTTAACGTGGCCCAATCATGTTAATGACTGTGATTATTTTAACGGAACGAGAATGATCCATGAACTTACAATTGTAAATTTGTTATTTTTGTTATGATTTTCACTATAGTTTGATTATTTTGTGTCTTTGCCATCACGGAATAATGGTGTTCCCGACCTTTGAGAGGCATGCGCGGAGCCGAAGCCGAAATGTACTCGTGAAGCCGGGTCTCCACCAAGCGCACGCGCTCGCGAGGCAGCCTCGGAAGCGTGGCTCGCGAGCCTGGCCTCGCGAGCCAGCCTCGAGGTTAGCCCGGAGACACTGAGGCGAGCCTCGCGAGGCAGACCGAGCCATCAGAAGCCCGAGGCAATTCACGATGGAAAGTTGTGTACTTTATTTTCTGCTGCTGCGATTTTTCTAGTGGCTTATTGTATAAAAAAGAGGAAAATATCACGTTTTAAGAAAATACCAACAAGACGCTGCTGGTGGATAAAAAAACTTTATGAGGGTCGCAATAAACACGCAAATACATTATTTCAAGAATTGTAACTTGAAAAAACCGTAAGTACAGAATTTTACATGCACTGAAGAATTTTAAAATTTGAGGTCATTGTTGACCGAGAAAGTTAAAAAGTGCAACACAAGTTATAGAGAAGCAAAACTGTGAGAGAACGAATTTTAATAATTTTAAGATTTTTACCAGACGGAGACTCTATACCAGTTGGCAATTCTTATTTCGAGTATCGAAACAGAGTATTTCAAAAATACTTTTCTTTAGACATTTCCCTCCAACAGTCTTCCCTCGTAAATTTATTTAAAGGTTTTGGATCTTTGGTATCCCACAACACCGTATAGTTGAATCAAATGGATCGACTGCTCTTGAGAGTTCATAATTATTTAAACTATATTCGCGCTCGCGAGCCAAAGCCACCACCAGTCCACACCGAACGAGCAGCGCACACCGAGGCACCTTTGAGCATGTCGCATTTACCGACAGCGGATGGCTCGACCCCGAGGCACGCTCGGCCGAGCCAACGTGCGCCCGAACGGCCCCGAGGCACGTCCACACAGACCGAGCATTTGGCTCGCGAGGCTGCCTCGCGGGCGCGTGCGCTTGGTGGAGACGCGGCTTTAGGGGTACACCGAGTGGATGCTGCCCTTGCCCGTGCCATGGGACGCACGCAGAGGCGGCACCCGCCAGGGTGTAAGGGCTATTGTGAGTTGATGGAATCTAAAGGAATCTAAAATGAACTAGATTATTATTATATTTTATTTTTATGGCTGGGCCTAAGGGGTAAATGCCCCTATTTCTTATAATAATTATAAGTTTGTTAAAAACGAACGAAATGTCGAATTATTTCCAGGGTCACCAAGTAGTTAAATCCTAAAAGTAAGTAATTAAATCGACTCGAAAACTGACTTACAAATATCTGATCAAATATGTTTTTTTTTTACATTTTCTTTATAAAACAAGAGCGAAGTGGACTCGCGTTCCAAGGGTTCCGTACATTACACAATTTTCAATAATGTATTTTTTGATGTGAAACGTGAGTGAAATGTGTTTAAAAAACCCGTAAGGGTTGGATCAAAAACTAAGTATATAAGTCCGACTCACTCTTCACTGCCCATGTCTAATAGGTTTTCCTGTGATCTATAGATAAAGACCTATTTAGTGGTTTTTTTTTTAATTTTAGACCCAGTAGTTTCGGAGATAAAGGGGGGGGGGGAATGGTCAGTTTTTGCCTATTTTCTTAAATTACTTCTAAACTATTTATCTTAAAAAAATATATTTGAGACTCACAATGAGCTCTTTCATTTGATATATAACACGATACAGTTTGCAAATCTTTATTTTTTAACTGTCTCATTTACCCGCCCAAAGTGCCCCCTATGTTTAAAATTCATTTATTTACGTTACATGTCCGTCTTTAAGCCACAGACTTACATGTGTGTATCAAATTTCAACTTAATTCGTCCAGTAGTTTCGGAGAAAATAGACTGTGACAGACGGACAGCCAAACACACGAGTGATCATAAGGGTTCCGTTTTTTCCTTTTGAGGTACGGAACCCTAAAATGCAAAATCCTGTCTGGTCCATATAAATTGAAATCAGATTCAGTTTTAAACGAAATTCATTAACAAATTTCAGAGTAAACCGTATCCGGCTTTTGCGAATTATCATTGTGTTCGCTATATTGCGAACTTTCCTGCAACATTTTAATGAGATTTATAAAATTAATTTATTATATTCATATTCAACAACCTTCATTTTGGGAAATTTGTAATTGAATCTCGAAGTTTGTTAAATTAATAAGGGAAGTATCAGTTTAATTATTGTTGTTTACATGACTTACTTTTAACTAATTATTGGATTAGTTTAGTACCGTAAAAGTATAAAACTTTGCCCTTTAACATAACTTTGCCCACCGTGTATGAAGTGTGACGCTTCAGTAAAAGCGAAATTACTTAAAAGTAGTTACTGATACACTTTTTTCACTTTCTTCAGAAAGTATATCTGTAACTTTCTTCAGAAAATGTATTTGTAACGACTTTTAAGTTAATAGCTTTTACTGAATTGTGACGTGGGCAAAGTTATGTTAGGTAAATGGCAAAGTTTTATACTTTTACGGCATTAAAGACAATGTTGGGCTAGAATGGCTGTTTTACTGTCCCTTACTATGCTCTATTTATTTTCTCCTAGTAATGCTCGGCACCAAAATGATTAAAATTTTAAAATTATGACAACGCTTAACAAAGACGGTTACTATCTTTATAAAACATGTTGTAAACATAACAACGCTAAACCAAGCGGAAGCGATTAAACGCAATATTTGACCCGGGAACAAAACGCAAAAAATTGCACACGCCAGAGGGCAGGTCCCAAAAATCGCAACAGACAGACAAACATCCTGCCCCTATTATAGGATTCATATTTTGTTTAATGTTCTCACAGAAGCTCTGGAATTATTAAAGTATCTGGTTATAGGTGTCGGGGCTGAGAATCAGCGGGACCATAAGCGGAGCGTTTAGCGAGAAGGTTGTGGAAAAATTCAACGAGCAGATAAGGTACATAATGTTGAACGCAGTAGACAATGACAATACCCATACACAAAGAAAAACAAAATAAGTTCAAAAATAATTAAAATTACAGGGTTTTTAGAAATCGTCTGTAATTACAATTACTCAATGATTAAGTGAATGCCCAGGTGCAAAATTGCATGGTATCTTAATGAATGAATTCGATTTATAATGTGTCCTACTCTCCATGCAATTGTACAGCTTGCTGTACCTAACTATTTATTTAAAATTAGGTGGATTATAATTAGTAGAAATTTTAAACTGATCCGGAAAGTATCGTAAAACGGGGTGAGTAGGTTTCACGGGGAGAGTTGGGTTATGAATGGTGAAAGAAGGTTTGAGAGGGGGGTGAGAAGGGATTTTAAGGCTACTGCTACAAAAATAATGTATTCCAATTTAAAATGGGGCTATAGTAATACGCATAATAAAAAAAATCCATCCATCAATCTTCCAAAATCACCTTTGTATGAAAAACCCTCTCACCCCAAATACGAGGCACTACGGGGTGAGGTGGGTTTTCCTCTTTATCGTCAAAGTTATGAAATGGAACTACCCAAAATAAAATACAAACGTCCGAACCACTTATTATATAAGGTTTACTCGGGTAATTCCGAATGTCGAAAACTGTCGGATAATTCCGAAAAGAGACTTTTATTATGATGGAATAGGGAATAGGGTGATTTTCATCTGAATTTCGGAATTATCCGACATTCGGTGTTACCCGAATACACCTAACACCATTCAGTTTTCACATGTAAAAATAAAATTTTATCGAGGTTTGAAAGTCAAATTTCACCCAACTCACCCCATTTTACGGTAGTAAAGTTGATTGTTTTATTTATGACAGGCATGTTCAACCGAACACATTGTATACTACTTAATATTCTGGCACAAATTCATATCAATAATATTAATTAAATATATGCTAATATTATTAATTATCTGCTACAGCTATCGTAACAACATATTTTCTGTAGTAGTATTATTTTACTGTCATTTTTCTCACTGGTGGTTGATCATACCGTGAGTCTGTGTGCGCACTGCTAGGTTCCGGCAGAATACCAGCGCTGTGGCAGCAATGCTGCAGCACATGCTGAGTCGGCGCCTTTTCGCGACTACACAGTCGTGACAAAAAAAAATCCTAGTATGTAGTTAGTAATTAGTTTAGTATAGTACTTAGACATAAGTTTTAGTTTTATTCTTATCATAAGTTCAATTTTTTTTGTCACGATAATGTTTTGGAATAAAGTTTTTATCTATCTATCTATCTATCTTCTCTGCAGTGGGACTGACAAAAACGCCAACAAGTATGCATAAAATTAAACTTAGCCATACACATACCAAAATAAATCCAACCAATGGTTATATGGAAGAAACCGCTTTTTAGCGATAAAACCGCGTGTTGTTACCTAGGTAGTTACAATTTCCTTTTTAATTTCTTTGTAATTTTACATGTAAAATGTAATGTTATTGGTGTAATAAATAAAGAATATTTACTTACTTACACAATCTGCGGTTTTATAATCGCTGTCTCCCTGGCCCCAGTTCATAAATAGCGGTCATATTTCACTCGCAACATCTCAATTGTGACCCCATTCCAGTTGAAACGTATAATACTCTTTGAATTATGGCAAACATAGGCACCCGAATGTTAATACAGTAAATTATTACTTGGTAAATAAAGGATTATAAAGAGTTTAAACCTCGTAAATGGGGTAATACCGTTTTGAAATTGGCTTAACATAATATTAATATGAGATGCATAATATTCTGTCAGATTAGCTACCTTTCAATAGCTTGTAATAATTTAACTGATTTTTAGGGTTCCGTACCCAAAGGGTAAAACGGGACCCTATTACTAATACTTCGCTGTCCGTCCGTCCGTCCGTCCGTCCGTCCGTCCGTCTGTCACCAGGCTGTATCTCACGAACCGTGATAGCTAGACAGTTGAAATTTTCACAGATGATGTATTTCTGTTGCCGCTATAACAACAAATACTAAAAACAGAATAAAATAAAGATTTAAATGGGGCTCCCATACAACAAACGTGATTTTTGACCAAAGTTAAGCAACGTCGGGAGGGGTCAGTACTTGGATGGGTGACCGTTTTCTTTTTGCTTTTTTTTTGTTTTTTTTTTTTGCATTATGGTACGGAACCCTTCGTGCGCGAGTCCGACTCGCACTTGCCCGGTTTTAACCTCGACCCAAGGCAAGTTTTGCGCTTTTGAATTTGGAACTTTCTTTTATTTCTATAAGAGTTCAAAACTCGAATTTAATTTGTACTCGTACAAGTACGCGGGGACTTACGAGGATAAAATTGCACCATAAAAATACGTAGGTAGGTTTGATTTTTGCGACGCGTTCTTGGAGATTATGTATTATTTTATAAGAATACTTAGGAACTAAGAAATAAATTAGCAGTAACCTTAACTATAAATACAACTAAACATAAACCAACCCATAAAAACTAATCAAATAACCCCACAGGCCCTTATTTCATCAACGTGACAGGTCCGACAATTGTCGACATCACTGTTACTGACGTCACAGGCCTCCATAGGCTACGGTAACCGTTTACCATCAGGGCGGTGTGGTCGTTTGCCACCAACATGTTAATTAAAAAAACTCCACTATAGGGGCATTCCACGTGACTGTCGCTTACATAACGCTTTTGCCTTGTATAGCAGCTACCTCAATAAAATACGTGAATCTCGAGAATATACTGCCAATTTGTTAGCCAAGTCATGAAATATTACCTGACCCAATATCGCTTACTCAGCATTTCCAGAAGTATTAGAAGAATTGCGTTATGTAAGCGACAGTCTCGTGGAATGCCCCTATATCGCCAGTTAATGTAGGTAGGTATTTATTTTGCGAATCTAATGACAATTGTCACAAGAAATACGACAATTTGTCACGAAATTCCGACACAGAACTCATTTGCTGTCAAGATTCAAGAATTACCGAAAGTTCTTTGTGGCAATTAATTGTCATCATTATCATCATAAACATCGCAAGAGAAATACCTGTTTTTTGCTGATATAATAAAGTTTTTTTTTTAATAATACAATGATGGTGACAAACAGGAATAGGTACGGCTCGCCCGATGGTAAGCGATAACCGTAGTCCATGGATGCCTGTGACCTCAGCATCAATGAGACTTGTGAATTGTCGTACCTGTAATGTTGGTGAAATAGGGGCCAGTTCGCATCGCCCCCGACTCGCCCCGATTTGATAAGAATTCACTCAAGTCATATTGAAAATGATACGTACGAGTATATTGAATACTATTACAATTACAATAGAATGAGGGGTCTATTGTAAAAGCGATTATAAATATTTAAAAATTACACGACGGTACTGACTTACGATATAATTTTATCAACATTCACAAAATAACATAGATAGAGGGTAAAACAATTGACACCCCGCCAATGAAACCTGGGGAAAATTAACATCTTAAAGGTGGCCACTGACGAGCCTTCCAACAGTTCAAATAGCGTGGCTGCAATCCAAAAACGGTCCGTGAATTTCAAAAACGTACAATGTTTAATAATTAGGATGCCGTCCATTTGGATGAATCCATTGTAACGGCATCCATTTGGAAGGCTCGTCGGTGGCCTGCTTTAGCGTCGGCAACACGCAAGTAATACCTGGAGTTGCAGGCGTCCATAGGCTACGGAGAAGGCTTACCATCAGGCATGTCTTATGCTTGCTTGCCACAGACATAGTAATAAAAAAAATAGCCATGGATTCTTTGTTATTCGTATGTCTGACACAAACAACCTTTCTTAAAGCGTCGTTCCAATCAGTTTCAGCACAATAACCTCACACAACCCTATCTGTTACGAGATCAAACAAAACAGCATTCTCACAGATTCGCAACTCTTTACGCTGCCGCCGCAAAAAAATTATAAAAAATTCCGACCAATTGTTATTGCTTACAACGTACAAACTAACAGACGAACAACCAGTATTACATGAACTTTGTAATATTTTTATATAATTTTTATTTTATTTAGTAATCCGCAATCCGCAGTGGGCTAGCCTGGGGATTATAGCCCAAACCCTTTCGTGCTTGAGAGGAGGCCTGTGCCCAGCAGTGGGACGTATATAGGCTAAATTATTATTATTATAGTAGTAATTATAGCTTAAATCTATCATTACACGTTTTACCTATTTAATGCGATAGATAAGCGACAAACCAATAACAGAGTTATTGACAATATAAATAAACTTAATATTAACAAAGTGGCCTTTGTGAAGTCATTCAGGGATATGTTCGATTTACATTAAAGTGACTGAACTACTGCACTATAATTACTGCTACAGTATTGCAGCGAGACATTACTGTCGACTGCATCACTGCCGCAAATCACAAAACCGATGCTGCCCGGAATTTTGACATTTGCGGCAACAATGCAGTCTCGTCCGTAGTGTTCGCATTTAGACTGCACCAGAAATAATACTGCTGCAGTATTGCAGCGTGACATTACTGTCGACTGCATTACTGCCGCATATCACAAAATCGATGCTGCTCGGAATTTTGACATTTACGGTAACAATGCACTTACCGTCGAAGGTAGGAGCTTCATCAAATATTCTAGAGCTCTACAACATTTTCAATTTAAAAAATGCTTTTCGTCATGAACTAAGAAAGGGTTTTTTGATTAAAAATGGGAACGAAAATTGGTAACGAATAATGCTGACGAAGTCTCATTTTAGTTAAGAGTACGCTGTTTTCTTGAAGGTGTATTGTCATTCAGTATTTTGAACTGCAAGAAAATAACTTTGATGGGTTAAGTAGTTCGCCCACTCTCGCACAACGAAAACATCGTGTGGAATACGCGGTGCACAGTCTGCAAAAAATATCGGATTCATATCGCGGAGGGTGCGCAAAAACGCGGTGTTTACGTTTGTTGAATTATAGGTAAACGAGTCGGAGTACTGTCAGCAGACATCATGTTATCTTTATTCGATTTGAATGGTGTACGGTAACTATTTTACTGATTTTATGCATATACATACTATGATACTACAAATAAGCTATATACATTACTATAGCGACCAGCCCCGGCTTCGCACACAGCCTTGACAAATTATACACATTAACCTTTAAAAAAAAATTCTATTGATAGATGAAAACCGCATGAAATCCGTTTAGTAGTTTTTGAGTTTATCGCAAACAGACAAACGTATAGATGTCGCAGTCAAAAGTGTGAACTGGTCAAAAGAACTTTTAACCGACAAAAACAGGGAAAACTGCTTTTGACTGAGCATGTTGTTCAAAAGTAGTTTTACCTGAAAATCATTAGGTTAGTAGTAATTGTGACTGTTACTATCAGTCAAAAGTACTCGCAGAGATAGGTAGGTTAGGGTTATTTTTTTTGCTACGCCCATAAAACTAAACTGTTCCCAGAGATAGGTAGGTTAGGGTTATTTTTTTTTTGCTACGCCCTAAAAACGAAACTGCTGCCAGAAATAGGTATGATTTTCAGGTAAAACTACTTTTGACCAACATGCTCAGTCAAAAGCAGTTTTGCCTGTTTTTGTCGGTTAAAAGTTCTTTTGACCAGTTCTCACTTTTGACTGCGACATAGACAGACGCGGCGGGGGACTTTGTGTAGTGATTTATACACGGTGTAGGGTTAAGCAGTAAGCTCAGATCGATACACCGCAGCAGTAATGTCGCAACAGTAATGTATAATTGTAGAAAATTATTGAGGGCGCCACTTCCTACGTAACTGTCACATTTTTGACGTAAAATGCTTAAACATGGCAACAATTTAAGTATGGCAATATTATAGTTCCATCTTATTCATTTCTACTATTTTATTTCGTACTATAGCTTATGTTAGTTATGTTGCCATCCGAATGTTACCTATACGGCTACCGCCAGTTTTGACAATAACAGATACGCTCGCGTCTACGTAAATTAGTTTCTATACATCTCACTTGCACTAATATGCGAATACGAGCGAGATCTTCGAGCAACACGGAAGGGAGGCGGCATTCGCATTATTTCCCCTCTGCCGAGGTACAAGATTAGCGCGTCAATCTAATCTAGCGCTGGTAATAAAACTAGTTGCACTTGGATTTTTCACTAGACCGATTCCAGACGCGCGCGTGAACACTGCTGCACAAAAATGCCTGTTTGCTCGGTTTTTAACAAGCTTATTAGGTCGACCTGTATGTAACTAACTATGTAATGGAATCTAAGGTAACTAATTTAACCATCTTCCAAGGATCGTAGCGTCATGAAAATTGGCAGCTGTATGTAGTTCTGATGACAATACAACAATATGGTACTGTCGAACTGATCTGATGATGGAGACAGGAGGTGGCCGTGAACTCTCGACCTGTATGTAACTAACTATGTAATGGAATCTAAGATAACTAATTTAAGCATCTTCCAAGGATCGTAGCGTCATGAAAATTGGCAGCTGTATGTAGTTCTGATGACAATACAATAATATGGTACTGGCGAACTGATCTGATGATGGAGACAGGAGGTGGCCATAGGAACTCTGTGATGAAACAACGCAACCTAATTGTGTTAGGGGTTTTTAGAATTGTCTCGATGAGTATTAGTTGTAGGTATATCGTAAGAAAAGTACAGTCAGCGATAAAAGCTTGTACCAAAAATGAAATTTTTGCCAAAAACTTATTATTTGCTATAAAAAGAGGTCGGGGACATCAAATTTACAAAAAGAAAGTGTTACCATTTCACATGTAATTTTTTTTTTACATATCATACGTTTAATTACTTTTAAATACAATTATTATATTTTAGTCTCAAGTAATTGTTGGATTTATCGATTTTGCTCGCTCAGTACAAATTGCGGATCGGTCGAGCGACAAATCCGACTTCTCATGTCTCAGAAAACAATGACATACTTCAACGAAAATGTGTTAGTGTGCGTGTTTTGACACTAGTCACTCGTCCGTACACAAAAGGAGAACGAGGTTTGCGAGATTTGTCTTTGGCGTGTGTCATTTTCTATGTATTCGTGTCGTCATTACAGAGGGCCTTCCGCGAACCACGTTTGACGTGTTGCCTCCCTGTCACACTTACGTATGAATTTACAAGTGCCATAGAGAGGCAACATGTCGAACGTGGTTCGCGGTAGGGCCTCTGATTGAATTTTGTATGTAAGTGTGTGAGAAGTGCGACTGTGTGCACCTTCCCCCCGCGAAAAATGGCAGAAAGATTTGTAGTATTTGTACGGTGAGATATCGCTTGGGACCCTCCCTTCCGACGTGTCGGAAGCCGGTGTTGCTCGAAGAGCGAGATGCATAGAAAGTAAATAAGTTACTTAGACGCGAGCGTATCTGTCAATGTCAAAACTGGTGGTAGTGGTTCAAAGCACTATAAAAAAGCGCACTGAATTTTGTTTGCCGGCCGGTTTTAAGTATTATTCTAAGGGACACTTGCACCATTCACTAACCCGGGGTTTACTGGTTAAACTTGGAGGTACCATGGTTACCAGTACAATCCGACACTGGGTTAACGGTTTAACACCTTAACCCCGGGTTAGTAGGACGCTTAGTTTGTACAACAAATATTTGCAACGTACAAGAAGGTACGCAGTAATCCAGGAGGTTCCCTCAGCTCTAATAAATTGGCGGTGATATATCACTAGGCTTTGCCCAAAAGAGCATGGACCTTTGTAATAATTTAGGTCCTTTAGTGTAACTGCGTAGGTACTTATGTTCTTAATATTTTCGTTGTCCTACAATTTTTCTTTCTCGTTATTCTTCTTCTCTCGTGTCGAGGTTCCTCTAAAACTCTAAACAGCGGATGCCCATATCGTCGCTGTGCCTACAAAAGTCGCTATGTGATTTTTGTCGATTTTTAGGTTTTAATGCCATTTTGAACCTTATTTCCATACGCATATGCTCCAAAAACAGCGTTGAGCTTATTTCACTATTTAAGGATTTAACAAATGTAGGTATGTGATGCCCATACAATGAATGCTCTTCCTATAATCGCTAACTGGAATAAATCACATAACTACATTAGCTTACTTCAACAGCAATTACAGACGTGCGCTCGCTATGTCATTCTTGACACATAGCGATATTTTCTACTAGTTTATTGAAAAATGATTAGATGCGCTTGCGCCCGATATGTAGTTCCTCGCACATAGCGATAATTTTTGTACAAGTTGGAGTCGATGCTATGTTCCCAGACCGTGTCTGTTACGACACATGGCGGAATTTTCTTATAACAATCCAGTATCCAGTCTACCGTATGTTATTACGTGTGTGTACAAATAATTGAGTTTTGTGAGTTTTCGTTACAAGTTGTTGGCAGTTATAAAGGTAACAAGTGAATGAAAAATTACATAAAAAATAGAAATATGTTTTGCCTATTGTATATTTACTTATTTAAGTACTGCGGAATGGAGTATCGAGACAAACCATTCTGGTTTACCGATGCTTTTGGATCAAAAATTTATGTAATTTTGATTTATCTCTGATAAAAAAAAAATAATAAAGTTAGCGCAATGTACTTTATAACATGAACATGTAGTGCATTTATGCATTACTTAAAGAAAAAAAAATCATGTTATTTTATAGGACATTCTTACACAGATTGACTAAGTCCAACAGTAAGCTCAAGAAGGCTTGTGTTGTGAGTACTCAGACAACGATATATATAATATATAAATATTTACATACAACCATGACCAAGCCATGACTCAGAAACAAATATTATTTGTGTCATCACACAAATAAATGCCCTTACTGGGATTCGAACGGGGTCCTATTAAGGTCTCATCGCATAATAATTGATTGTCATAATGTAATGTTACGCATAAATCTCTTTTCGCAAATTTTTTCTCCAACTGAAACAGAAAGTATTTTCGAAAATATTTTGCATTGCAAATGGTTTGTGTTATAATTTTTCAGAAATGTTAATATTTCCAGCACAATACCTAACAATAATGCGAAATGAGTTTTATGCGTAACATTACATTAGGACAATCAATTATTATGCGACCCAATATGGACCCGATTCGAACCCAGGGCCATCGCCTTCACAGGCAGGGTCTTAAATACAATATCTTAAATACAAATGGTTTCTTTTCAACTCAGCTAGGCAATATCGTGTCGTGTTTAATATTGTAACACAAACTTAGATAATAAATGAAAAAAAAAGCAGTAAACATCAGACAAATACATTATTAATTATTCATGTCTTTTCAAAGGAAAATAATAAGTACCAGGATATATGTAAAAGAGTCGATTGAATTATTTTTTCGTATGCTGTGTTGGGAGAAAGAAGTTTAAAGAAATATTAGAAGACAACAAAATTTCAATTTACAAGCCACGCAAATACCGCAGTGACCCTTGTGTTGCCTACAAACAAGGAAATATTAATATGTAGTAATATCTAGTTATAATAAAAAAGTACGTAGACTATTCAATCATAATTAAATTTCCATTATATCGACTTAAAAGTTTTTTTTTCTGTTTTATTGAACACCACATCATTTTATTTAAATCTACCTATGAACTGGTTAAGACACTTAGCGGTTTTTATGACTAAAACAAAAATCGCTATGTAACATATTTATAAAAAAAAATTTTTTTCACACTATTGAAACTAAAATATCATTTCAGGTAATTCCGTAATATATGTTAAAGTGCAAATACTTTTATCATAAAAATTATGATTTGAATATGTTCAATAGTTATCGAAATAAACAGTTTTTTGTGTCTCCTGTAAAGTAGGTTAAAAACACATGGCGACTTTTGTAGGCACAGCGACATTATACTTTTCTCAATAAATTACTTGTATTTCGTATTTAGGATAAAAATCAGGCTAAAAAGTTCCCCTAAAGATTCAAAATGCATAAGCCACGTGCTCACAAAATGGGGTGATAATCCGTAATCCCTTCAAAATTATCCTATAATTTGGCAAAAAGCCCCGAAATGCGCAATCCATTGTGATGTTTCCCGAATCACGGAAACTTGACAACAATGCGATAATGATTGACAATTATGCGATAAAGATTGTCAATTACGCGGTAATCATTGGTGATGGACGTCAATCAGGGCGTAAGCTGGATTATCAAATAACGATGGTGATGGAATGACGAGATACAATAGGGGTTTTTGGGCCGATTGTTATTTTGTTTTAGTTTTTCTTCGACAGAGTTTGACTAGTGCTGACGTCAATTCTTGGGATTAGTTGTCAAGCGGAACCCATGAGCCGTGGCAAAATGCCGGGATAACGCGAGGAAGAAGAAGAGTTTGATAAAGTTTGGTGGATAGAGTTCTGTGCAATATACTCGTAAGGCCGTTGGTGACCGCTATGAAACTCAATAGTGAACTTATCGGAAACAGATCTAATAAGTAAAACTTGAATTGGCCTGTAGATTAAGTGGCTAATCTTGTGTCGCGACAGGGGGTCCTGAAGATCTTATAAGAGTCAAGATCACGCAAATCTTAAGTAAAAAGAAATAGTTTTATGGAAAACGCCAAACAAAATTTACACAGACATAAACAACTTTGAATGGCATTATCACGTCACTTTTCGTTGCGTTTGTCATCCCGATGCATTTAAAATTTTTGATTGTCGTTTATCGATATACAATTAGACTGGGCCCTGGACTTGAACTACTATTACTACGTATAGAATTGGCACTGAGAACTAGTATTTTGCGCCATGAGTTGTTGTTGTTTTGACAACAAACTGTAGATGTTTTGGTCGCGCGGTACAGGTTGTGATTGCTGTTTGGTATGGCTTCTCGATAGTAATAAGAACTCAATGGGCCCTGGAGCCCCTGGTGCATGATTCTTATTAGATATACAACATTTTCTTACTATACACAGAATATTCTTATTAGAGTCCCTTAATTTTATTTTATTTTATTTTCTTTATTGGGGAAAAAAACAGATACAGGCCAATAATATTTACAGGCAAAATTACTAAATTTAGATCTAGCCTACATCCTAAGACAATTCCCACTAGGATGTACGACAATAGTTTTAGGATAGCAGTGTGATCGGGACTAAAGAGACTTATACTATACTGACACTAAAAATTTACATAACGACACTTAACACGTTCCAAGTATAAATATGTGAACGCATACACACGCATAGTTTTATCATAAATATAAATTACAGCTATTAGGTACTATATGAGATACAAAAGAGACAGTCAAAGAAACAAAGGAAACAAGGCTACACAATATAATAGAAGCTTAAAATTAAAGTTATAGTAACGAGCTGACTTTGCGTTTAAATTTAAATAATAAATAAGTTTATGGCAAAAATTTCATTTTCGGTACAAGCTTTTATCGCTGACTGTACTTTTCTTACGACAGACAACTAATACTCATCGAGACAATTCTAAAAATCCCTAACACCATTAGGTTACGTTGTTTCATCACAGAGTTCCTATGGCCACCTCCTGTCTCCATCATCAGATCAGCTCGATGGTACCATAATATTGCATTGTCATCCGATTTATACATGCATGCAAAATTTCAGCTCAATCGGAAACCGGGAACTGGATCAAATTTAACTTGCAAGATTTGATTACAGGCCGACAGACATACAGACAACGGTCAGGTGAAAGTAAATCATAATAAAAGCTTGTAAATAAAGAAAGGGCTTACACGATGCAAGGCCCTTGTGGCCTAAGAGTTACACAACTCTTGAATTCGTGACAACAATTACAAATTCTACTTATACGTCATGATGTCAAGCTCACCCTTTCTCGTATCTTAGAATTTAAGGCTCTTTAAGGCCCGGGCACACTTGTCTTACGCGGTGATCTAGGTATAGTTAGACCAAGAAAAGTCTGCAGCGCTTTTGATAGCCCACTCAGTGCAAGTGTTGGTCTAACTCTATTTAATTTAGTGATTTAGTTTAAGGAGGTGACAAATTATTTTTTAAATCTTTTTTCTTGATGGCTATGGATTCTTAATAGCCTGGATAGATTTAGATTTAGATTTATTTATTTCATAATATGAAATTACAATATAAATTATTTTACACTAATCTATACGAATTTATATTATGATCGTCAAGTAGGAAAATAACAATTGATTATAATTATACAAATATCAAGCAATAAGTACACAATTTAAAAACCATTATAAGCAATCAATTAATTAACAAAAATTTTAACAATGTCAAATAATATAAAATGTAAAAACAATGTCAATACAGTAAGCATGGATATGTTATAAAGATCGTCAAATAAAAATAAAAATGAAATACAGGTCAAAGAAAAATTAATTACATTCAGTTTATTGTATTACATGTCATTTCCATATATTCATTTACAGAATATAATGGATTATCCAATAAAAAGAGTCTCAATTGGCGTTCAAATGTTTCGTCAGATGGTTCAGTTCGCAATTTTGCAGGTAGACGTTCATAGTACGTTGGTCCAATCACCCTCGGATTTTTGACTGAAAGTGCCATGTGACGCGGCACTGTGCGTAGTCTCCCCGTGGATCGGAGCTGTTTGCCCGCAACCTTGACACGTTTGAACATTAGCAAATTATTTCTTACAAACATTAATACTTGAAATATGTAAAGTGAGTAGTGTGTCATTATGCCGATTTGCTTGAATAGCTCCTTTCACGAATGTCTGGCTTGGATTCCGGCTAGCAATCGAACCGCCCGTTTTTGAAGTATCAAGACTCGCTTTGAATCTGTGGAATTTCCCCATATTAACGTCTCGTCAGATATTAATGAATGAAAATGGGAAAAACACAGCCTTCAGTGCTTTTCGTGATATAAGTGGCTGTAGTTTCTTGATGGCGAAGACAGCACTACTCAACCTATTGCATAATAATTGGTCAACATGACACTTCCAGCCAAGGTTCGAGTCAACCGTAAAGCCCAGGAATTTGAAAATACACGAAGGTACTGCAGTGCCACGAGCTGAAAAAATCATCACGTTTGACTTCGCGACATTCAAGAGCAACCCATTCGACGAAAACCACATCTGTAGCTGATCACATGCCTCACGGATTTTCTCAGCAAGCAGTTCATGGGTTTGGGCCCTCACGACTACCGTTGTGTCATCCGCGAAGAGTACCTACTGGTATGCCGCTCGTTATTGCTGACGGAAGATCGTTAATAAATAACAGAAATAAGGTATTGCCGATCGCTGACCCTTGAGGGATGCCCAAGTTGACGTGGCATGTATCTGAGATTTGTGTTCTTCCTTCGTGGACATTTTCACTACCTGCCTACGGTCCGACAGGAATGACGTGAACAATTTGTGTGCATAACCCTCAATTCCGTAAAGACTTAGCTTGGCTAATAGCAATTTGTGGTTTATAACGTCAAACGCCTTTGATAAGTCGCACAGTATGCCTGCCATCTTGTGCTTCTCATCAAGGCCCGTAATAATTGAGTCAATTATTTTGTGTGCTGCCATTGTAGTTGACCGTTTTTGCCTATACGCATACTGGTTATCAGTGAGCAGGTCGTGTTTTTCCAAGTATGCCATCAGGCTAGAAGATAAAATGGACTCCACTATCTTTGAGATCGTGGGTACTATAGTTATTGGTCGGTAGTTGTTCACGTCATCCTTCTCTCCCTTACCCTTAAACACCGGGCAGACTAGTATTTTTAAGCACATTTGGGTACGTACCACTTCGAAACATGGAGTTGATTAAAATCACCAGAATATCCGCAATAATCGGCCAAAAACTTAAAGTAATATTTAATGACATGTCATAAACATCAGTTGTTGTACGGGTCTTTAACATTGATTTTATTGTACTACTACCCCTTTGTCAACTTCATTCTAGCAACACGTATGACCGTAATTTGCCAACAATTCAAATAAGTAAGGATAACGAACGCGACGCAGCCATACAATACAATGCAATAATAAACTACAAAGTAAACAGCTACCACAAACTAACCTTATAATTATCTTATCCTCGTAAGGCCCACCATATAAAGATTTCGATTTTTTAATTTGAACCTTATTGAATAAGTAAATTAGAACGAATTTCGTTTGTTTAAAGCAATGAAACAAAAGAAATGCTACTTTATATGGTTTATCAAAGGTTAAAATTAGATTCCTCGAATATGTACATTGTAATGTACATTTAGTCTCAGGAGGTTAAAATGTATTATAAGTAACTTATAAGTGTTTCTTTTTATCTTATAAGAGGTTAAAATACTTTTTAATCGTTTTTGTTTTTCTAAAATAATGGAGACGTTTAAAGCAATTAATTTTAGTTTATAATAAAGGTGAAATGTCTAGAACATCATTCTGGTAAAGAATTGTTGTGTTATTTTGACTACATTTTGACGTAATTCTGCAAATAAATAATTATTGTTTTAACAGTTATTCTACTTTTTACACTTTTGTGTCATTTTACATTTTATAGGTGTAGGTATCTCTTTTCACTTTTTATCACGTTTCACGTAATGGGTGCTTGCCTGAAATAAACTCAATTTATTTATTTTCATTATGTAAAATCGAGTCGAATCTTTAAGACATCCAAAGGCTCGAAACTTTATCAATTATCATGTTCAAATAAGTGTATCCCGACCTTTACCCTGCTTGCTCCGTCATACATCACGGGCCTACATTATTCACGGGGCGTCTCACACTGGAACCATTACCTCTATATCTGAACGAGTACGTGTATGCCTCGTGCCTTAGCTGTCTTCAATATTTTCTACTCAGGGATAATGAAGGATAATGTCAAAATTTCATAGGATACGGTTCGCAAGTTATGTTACTGAACTTATTATAAGCACAAACGTTTTTTAATTTTTTTTTATAAGCATAAACGTTTAGATTTAGCTACGAAAGAACAATTTTAATACGAAATTAAAAAATATTATAATATTTAACCCAAGCGAAGATTTGGACTTCCAATCTTGACTTCGAATCGAATGTCAAAAATTCATAGGATACGGTGCGCAAATTATGTAGTTCAGTAAACACAAACGTTTAGATTTAGCTACGAAGAACAATTTTAATGAAAATAAGAACATTAAATATATGACCCAAGCGAAAATTTGGACTTCCAATCTTGACTTCGAACCGAATTCAGTTTTATTATTCAATTGAGCTGCCAGGCGTTCTACTAGTTCAATAAGATTTTTTTACGTTTTTTGGCGATAAGGCGAATCCATGATTTAAAAAGCCAATCGAAATTTAAATAATAACGTCTATCGATATAGTCACATGACTTTCCGCAGCATAATTTTATATGACAGAAAGAAGTCTAAACTTTAAATAACTTCAAATAAATATAAAGTACCAACGTTAGCATTCAATTACTTAACTTAAAATTTAACTACCTACACTTTAACATCGAATTTAACTTCCACGGCTCAAAAGCAAAAGTTATTAACATGGAATCCCGAAATGGTGTTTTTACAACAGACACTTAAACCTGATTTTCGCCGTAAAGCTGCCTTTGCTGAGTGTCCGTATATTTTATTGCATATTAAATCTAGACGCATACCAACAAAACAAGCAACATTTTATGGCTCGATGGGCCAATGCCGGCCACTCCAAGGGACGCATTTATGCGTTAGAGGGAGCAAGTGATATTGCTATTCTACCGTATGGCTGCGTCCCTTGGAGTGGCCGGCGTTGGTCCATCGTATAAAGGAGCCATTAGGGGCCTGCAGCGGTATCATGGTCGTGTTTTTATCACCTGTCATGTCATGCATCACTTTCGCACTTACATATTTGTAAGAACGTGACAGACATGGTGACAAATGATAAAGATTATCAAACTGCACAACGGGACTTAACGGGACGGGACTCGGAGAGTCTTCTTCGAGACCACGGGGACAACGTCGTCCTCGAAACGTCGGAGGTAAATCTTAAAACTTAAATACGCGATTAAGTCCCGTTGTGCAGTTTGATATTGTTTAATAATCGTGAAAGTTTAAATAAAATGATAAAGAGCCGGCCATCTTAGCCCTTCTTAGAGGTAAAAAATAACTATTTTGGTAAGGATGGCTCACAATTAAACGGTTCGAGTAGAGTTAGACCGAGAAAAGTCTGCAGCGATTTTGATAGCTCACGCAACGCAAGTGTTATTTTAAACGTCAAACTTCTATGAAACTGCGACGTATAAATAACTATAGGGAATATTAGGCAAAGCTCTGCGTAGGTGGCACTTTTGTGGTACATACAGTAAACAAACCACTTTGACACATCACACGTCACGTCAATCACATGGCCTACCGCGAAACAAGAAAATCGTAATTTCGTTATCTAGTCTATCACTCTTGCAAATTTGAGCGATAAAGAGGCAGATAACTAAATTTCGATTTTCGCGTTTACCGGTAGGTCCTTGTTAATAAACCGCCTTGATGCATCAATGTCATATTCATTGTCTGTGAACACTTGTCAAAAAACAGTTTAAGGCACAGTAGTTAATTTTTTTATTTTATTATGTATAAGTTAGTCTATGAATTTACTGAGTCGGTAGTGCTGCACTCTGGCGGCAGAACATTGCAGTAATATCCCCTATTGCACTGCACTGCGTAGGCTATCAAAACCGGTGCTGACTTTTCTTATTCTAACTCTATGGATTCTGTATGTTGAAAGCATCACGTGATCACCAGTTAGCCGTCGTAGGAAACTCAGTGTCGGAAGCCTCGGCCCCGACCAGAGCGGATACCGCGAAAACCGAAATTCGCAAATTGCGGGGATCTTTCTCTCTTACTCCAATGAAGGCGTAATAAGAGTGACAGAAAAATCCCCGCAATTGACGATTTTCGGTATTGGCGGTAGCCCTACAGGACCATTCCAGCTTGAGTCATCCTTAAGAGTTATAGTTATATTGTTAGTTATAGTTATATTGTGTAACTCTTATAAAAAATAATAAGTAGAGAAAAAGTAGATACTGTCCTGCTAATTGTAAGCCAAAGAGCGCTAATCTCAAATTAGTATTTTATACAATCGTGATATAATTGAGAGCTTTTCAGTCGAGTACCGTGTTTAGGCAACGAAGCTTGCTGAGTTGCCTAACTCAGGTACGAGATTGAAAAGCTTGATTATATCACTATTGTATACAATACTTTTTTTACGAGCCAACAAAAATAATACTTTAAATTAGTAGAATCATACAAACAAACCAAACCAAAAGTATACACAGCTAAGATACGCAAGCAGCCGCCTACCTACCTTCATACTGGTACGCGCCCCCGCCGCTGCGCCCGGCGCGTTGGTCAACGACACCTTCTCGTAACTCATGAGGCCCTGGTACTTGCTAAGTTAATTTTTTAGACAGTTGTTTTCTCGATTTTGGCCACCGTAGCCTATGGAGACTAACAAGCAACACTAAGTGGTTTTCGTAGTCTATGGATGTTGCTATTTTAAGGGTGTCACATGCGCGTTTCTGACTTATGAACCAATTGTTTCTACTGTATAACTATAATTAATTTGAGCTTTGGTTTTGTTTCGTCCTGTTGATCGCGGAGAGCTGTGATTGGTCAATTTCATTATAGTTGACTAAACTGTATCGTAATGAATATTATAGTTGAGTTGGGAGCCCATACATTAAAAATACCCAATTGAAGTTTGGTATAAGAAATCTTAATTCAAGAATTATAGTCGACGAGTAGGAAATAGTACATTATTGTCGAGGCTCGGAAGTAGCTACTTGCAGGCTGAGGATTCGTTTTAAACGGACGACCTTGGGAGATTAGTGTCAGTACAGAGGGAATGCAACATGTATGGGAACTGCACGCCCTTTGCAGTTAGCGTGCAGTCGGCGTGCAGTTCCCATACAAATTGCAGTCGGGTTGCAGTCCGTCTGTAAGTATAGGCTTTTTTCGGTTATCTTTGTAAAAAAAGTATCCTTACATGGCCTGAACAACTAAGAAGTAAATGCTAAGTATAAGTGACAGAATTGTCTCCTCATAGGTAGCGAATAAAACATAAACATTACAAAACTTTGTACAAATTTATGCTTTTTCTAAATTCTCTCGCCATTTTTATTATGAAACAAAAGATATTTATGTCTCCGCTTCATTGGTTTTAAAATGTAATCAAACAAACATCATTAAGGCTACCGCGACGGGCTGTGAGTTGTGGCCACGAAATCCGAAGTTACAAAAGTTATTAAAAATTATTATTACCCTCAAATAATAATTTATTTGGGATCTCACATTTTTATAAAGCATTTCTGTCTGGTTAAAACCAAAATATTACTTTGCCTATCCGCGAAAAGATAACGTGCTAGTCAATCAGTGCTAATAACCCGTTATACTTACTTGCGCATTTTTATTTGCGTTCTTTTGCCTTGTTTTTTTGCGTTATATTTTCGCGGATTTGCAAAGTAATACATATTTTGGTTTTAATTAAAATGGATTTCCGCAAAGTAACGCCTGATTCCGGATTCCGGATATTTCTTCGGAAACGAATTCTCAGAAACGAGAATGTTCTCATCGGCACATCACTACCTGTAGCCATACACATACACAACAGGAGCGCGTTTTGAATGCGACCGCTCACGCTATTCTAGTGGCCCAAACGAGCGAAGCGCAGACAAACGATGTTTACGGAGCGGAGTTTGCACCTCCCTTAGTAATCGCTCCTCTACACGATGGGCCAACGCCAGCCACTCCAAGGGACGCAGCCATGCTGTAGAATGAGATAGCAATATCACTTGCTCCCTCTAACGCAGCCCTTGGAGTGGCCGGCGTTGGCCCATCGTGTAGAGGAGCCATAATGAACGTACCCGATTCGTTCAGCTCAACACCGGCCAGCAAAGAAAAATAGAAAAATATTTATGGAAGCTTGGAAAGATACCTAGAAAGGATTTATCTGATAATTATGTTTCCAGTTAACTGAATATAGTGGAAAAACAGCTTTGCGTGTGCAAAGTCTGTTGGAATTTAAAAGGGTTAGCAAAGGAAAAATAAATTTTGAAAAACATCATAACAGCTTCTTTGAATCGCTTTTGTTATTAGAAAAGAAATAACATTTGGAGGGAAAATCAGAAGTCGCTGGGATAAGTTAAGAAGTTGACTCGAATGATAGAGGATCGATTGGTAGAGCATGCCTACAAATACAAATCTTTATCTAAGTCCGCCTTTTGTGCTTTATTTCCTGTGCAATAAAGATTAAATAAATAATAATGCAGGTGGTACAGTCAGCAGCAGAAGTTGCTAAGCGGGCGAGGTGTTAAAAATTACCTTGACACGCTCTTGTTCTCTTAACAATAAAGTCGCGTCAGATCATTTTGAACATCTGGCCCGCTTAGCAACTTCTGCTGCTGACTGTACAAGTGTACATATGTTCTTCGTCGTGTCTTCGTCGTACTATGCCTTCGTTATTAAATAGCTCGGAAGTCTCCGTGCTTTTATCGCTGTGGATAAAATATTCGTCACGTTCTGACACGTTGTAAGTACGAGACGAGGCAGGAATTTTTCATGTATGGTGATGTGAAAGTAAACATATTTGGGTTTTTATTTAGGTGTTAAATGTTTATTCTTATGCTAGCAAATTTTTCAACAGTAAATAAGGAAAGTCGCCTCCGATGGTATGGCCATATACACCGCAGACTGGTAGACTAGGTCGGAAATAGATGCCTCAATCTCATTGTCCAAAGCCCTAGATCATGCGGCCGCTGTAGGCCTAAGAAGCGCTCGCGAGAGCGGACATGGAAGAGAACAATCTCACACGTGAGGATGCCGAAGACTGGGCAAGGGGGAGAAGATTAAGGGACAGGAAATAGACCCTGGCGCTAGGCTAAACGCTAGGTTGACGAAGAAATAATTTTCTAAACATCTGGCATTTATTGCTAGTTTGTGGAGATCATGTTTCTACAAGATACTCGAAAAACACTTTATAGTTATTTGTTATACAAGGGTGCAAAGTTGTATTTTAACCGAGTGTGGAATTGAAACACGAGCTAGCGAATGGATTCTAGGGTTGAACTACGAGCTAGCGAATGGATTCTATGGCTCGCTTCGCTCGTGGTTCATAAATAGAATCCTGAGCGAAGCGAGTGGTTCAAAAATAGAATCCTGAACGTAGCGAATGTTGCAACACACGAGACGTAAAATTACTTTGCAGCCGTGTGTAACACAAATCTTTTCACCTCACTAATGCGAGGAAAAAAAAAGAAAAACTACAAAAATATGTAAATTCAGGATTTATTAACTAGTTCATTTTAGGTATCGTTAAACCTTTGAAGTACTT
The DNA here is from genome assembly GCF_963556715.1 of Cydia fagiglandana. Taxonomy (NCBI): domain Eukaryota; kingdom Metazoa; phylum Arthropoda; class Insecta; order Lepidoptera; family Tortricidae; genus Cydia; species Cydia fagiglandana. Next base: position 20,076,432 of record NC_085941.1, read on the forward strand.
AAAATTAAAATTGCAAGAAATGTCGATAGTTTATCGATATGACTTTATCGATTTGGCTACAGCAAGGTGGAGTCACATTGTTAATCGTTCACTAAACAAAAGTGGTTACAGTGACAGCTCGCTTAGACGTCATATTTAAGTATATTATATCTATGGTTTGCACTGTTACTTGTGGTGCGGCGCGTCCAGAATAACTAAAATGGATGGATCAAAATAAAATTTCTTGTAAGATTTTAAGCGTTTTTAGGTAAAATCATGTAATATAATTATTTGCACTATGTTTTTAATTGAATACAATTCAGTATAAAATTATTTTGCGTTCTCATCTGATTTGATTTGATCAAACAATTTAATCAGATAGGGAAAATTGTCCTGTCTGGACTGGCCTATTCATGTTATTTTGTTTAAAAAAGTATCTAAGAACACGTTCGACTTTCAAATATTCTTTGCACTCTTGTGGATAAAATGCAGTTTTGCTATCTGTTTATAAATAATAAAAACGGGCTTTCCGAGCTAGTGAGGTGAAAAATATATTGCAGACGTTTACACGTCTACGTTTACTTTACCTGGGTATCTGCAGAAGTGCATATTCTAACTAGAAAAATTAACCCATACAATTGAAGTTACTCTCTCATTTTAGAACGGAAATTAGAAATAACATGAAACTTGTCATGAAGATTTAAGTAACATTTATATTTAATTATGTAAGTACTTATGTCTGGTATTAGTTTTATGCTAAGAATTGTTGTACAAGTAAAATAAAGGGAGTACTCTATATTCGCGGAGACCTTACATTTATTTCCCTAAAATGTACCTACTAGTACCTATCTTTTTTGTAGAATACATAATTATAATCCTAGGAACATTTTAGTTGATAAAAAAATGACGTACAAGTTATCGCTGATTTGTTGCCAATTATCCCCAGTCCAAAGTCTTGTTTAATATCAATTATCAATTTATCAGTCATCTAAGATTCAAATCAAATAACCGCAATCTAGTCTAGTGTACTTTTATCAACAGCAAAATCACATCACGATCCGGATGTATAAATAAGGGAATTTGTTTACAAAAATTAATATTTCATCATGTTCCGTCTACTACTTATAACTACCATTTGCATATTTGCTGTGTTCCAACATGTTTTGGCCAACGAAGTGTCAGAAGAATGCAGAAGGACCTACAACAACGAACTGAGCAACGACTTTTTAGAAGGCGTTTGGTACGAAGTCGCAAAATACACTTACTTCGGTGGTTTGGGGCCTTCTACCTGGTGCACAACTAATACAATATATAAAGCTACTGAGGAGAGACTAGCAGCTTTCGAATCAGCCTACGGCGTTAATATATCGCGAGAAGATAACCCCGTGCTTATAAACTTCGCGAATTATGCGCTAAATCTGCTCACTGGGAACGTTGAAGCCAAGGATCATTATGTACAGCCTGGGTTCGCTCTACAGCAGGCTCCAATTTCACCTCGGCTACAATTGTCAGTGACATATGTCGAGCGACAATTGTCAAGCGACAGGTGACATATTACAATTTCATAAAATATTTTCTATAGAAATACTTACAAACATGACAGGTATTTTGCTACACTTGTATATTACAATTATGTTGTGAAACAAGAATAATTTTTTCTAGTCGACATATTTGTAGAATTGTCGGTGAATCTTGACAGGAAATGAGTTATATGTCGGAATTTCGTTACAATTGTAGTGTTTCTTGTGACAATTGTCATAAACTTAGCAAGAGTAATATCTGTTTTTTTCCGATATAATAAACTTTTTTTTAATAATTCAATGATGGTGGCAAACAGGAATACGGCCCGCCCGATGGTAAGCGGTAACCGTAGCCCATGGATGCCTGTGACGTCAGCAACAGTGATGTTTTACAATTGTCGCACCTGTCCCCCTGGTGAAATTGGGGCCAGGCGGTTTGGAACTACAGAAGGTTGACGGACGACTATATAATGGTTTGGCAGTGCGCTCTGCGCGGTATGACCATCTGGGTACATTCGCGTATACAACATCCGAGTGATCAGGATATAGCGTCGGTGACCACCGGCGTTCCTGAGTTGTCGAGTTTGGTGATGGAAAGGTACTGTTGGGCTTGAAAATTGGGAAGACAACGGGCATTAAAACCTTAAGGGGCCACAGATTACCAGTTCGCCGGGCGATATCAGCCTGTCAGTTGTTTAGAGCTGTCAAATTTTGCGTTTAACTGACAGGCTGATATCGTCCGGTGAACTGGTAATCTGCTCCCCCTTAGTGCTGCTGGATTCTTACGGAACTTAAACTTATGCATTAAAAATATCAATTACTCATTGTATTTATCTGTTGTTTGATCCTTCTGCTAAAGTTTATTTATACTTAGATTATAATCGATCTAAATTTGTTGAACATTAATTCGACTAATTCGTCGTATCCCATTTCAAGTCATTTTAATCTTATTTCCTTTTCACGGACTTTTCTTTTAGAAAATCATAAATTGCCATATCACAATCAATATGGCAATTTATGATTTTCTAAGTGTGATTATGGGAAATGTTGACAAGAGAAATCCAGTGTGCGCACTTTATACCGACATGACTAAAGCATTCGACTACGTAAATCACAGTAAACTACTATCTAAACTTAGTCGATATGGCATTAGGGGAAACGCATTAGATCTTATTAAATCTTATCTAAGTCAGAGACAGCAATACACGGAAATATCTGCAGTATGCCCTAAAAGGAAAAGGGAATATAAATATGTGTCACAAAAACAGTACGTTATGTCCGGCGTACCCCAAGGAAGTGTACTGGGTCCGCTTCTGTTCCTGGTATATATTAATGACCTTCCTAATGCTATCCGTCATCACATGGTGCTCTTTGCTGACGACAGCACCTCAATTATTGAATGTAGTAATTTGAATGATTATAAGCATGACATCAGTAGCGTATTGGACAGTATAATTAAATGGCTAAATGAAAATAATCTATTAATAAACTTAAAAAAGACGAACCTAATGCACTTTCGACAGCGAACACAAATTATTGATATGGACATAGACTACAATGGCACAAAAATAGAGAATGTAGAGGTAACAAAATTTTTAGGGTTAATGATTGACGACCAGCTTAGCTGGAAATATCATATAGAGTATATATGTAAAAAGCTAAGTACATCAGCCTTTGCACTGTTTAAATTATCAAAAACTGTTAACCTTGAAGCAATGTTGACGGCATATCATGGTCTTGTAGCCTCGGTGTTACGATATGGCATCATATTTTGGGGCAACTCAGTTCATAAAGAAATAGCCTTCAAAGCGCAAAAGCGTTGTGTACGATCTATGTGCGGACTAAAAGTTAGAGAGAGCTGTGTACCTTTCTTTAAGTCACTTAAAATATTAACACTGGCATCGTTATATATACTAGAAGTAGCTATATTTGTCAAAACTAACCTAAACTTATACAGCAGCGTTTCTCAAGGCCGGAGATTTCCAACACGTCAACAATATAGTCAGAATCTGAAAACCCTACAGTGTTGTAATACCGCGCTGGTGAAAAATGGCATCTTAGGCATGGCACCGATAATATTTAATAAAATTCCAGACAATTTTAAAGAACTTGACATATATGAATTCAAAAAACAGTTTACTTCGTATCTTATTGACAAATGCTACTATACTATTAGTGAATACATTAATGATGATAATGGCTCAGACTTGTATTAGAATTGTATTGATTATTGATATCTAAATGTATTTTTTTTTTCTTTTGACATTGTATTTAAAATTTTAATTATAATTGTAAGACAATAAGTATTTCAGTTTGTATTTTAAGTGAAATTTGTAGTAGTATTAATGTTAATGTATGACTATGTTTTCAAATAGGTAGATTTTTTAGACATAAGCATGCGTTTATTTGATAACCGCACGAGACAATTTTGTACACCTGCATAGTGGGTAAAGCATAGAGACCAAATGTATATTTATGTACCTACCATCTTTCATGTAACCTATGTTTAACAAAATAAATGAAACTGAAACTGAAACTTTTCGTTTATACCCACTTTTTCCTAAATAAGAATTAATGCTTGTTTACAACCGTGGTATAAAGAAACTATATTGCCATTATAAGAGTATAATTTAGCCAGAAGCAATAAAGGTATTAAAGGGGAAGGTGAGGTAACGTGCCGTTTTATTCTCCACAGCCATTGGAGCAGACACTGGAAGTCTAAAAGGTCTAGCATGACTGTTGCGCGATTTTTTTGAAACTAAGTAGGCTAAGGGATCCCTTTGAATTTAATAGGGGACCTGATTAAGATTTAAAATTGTTACGGTTTGGAACTGGTGTCTTCTTCTTTCCAACCTGTTACCCCCTGCTGGGGTGTTGGGCTCGAATTAGGGACCCTTATAAAACAAAGATACTCGCCGCGTCTGTCTGTCTGTACGAGATAAACTCAAAAATTTCTGAGCGGATTTTCATGCAGTTTACTTATCAATAGAGTGATTCTTGAGGAAGGTTTAGGTGTATAATTTGCTCAGGTTTTTTTTAACCTGTGAGAAGCCGGGGCGCGTCGCTAGTGCAAAAACTTCATGGCATAAGGGAATTAGCAGCTGTTTCTCTCCAAAGGCAACCGACATCCATCCATCGGATCGGACGCTATGAAAACTTTCTTAGGCGGAGCATGCTAGGTCCCCAACCCGCTCAAAAACGCTCGTCACGCTTCGGGAACGTAATTAAAGTGAAGCGGCGCCTGATAAATGGCTCTACACGGTAACATGTGTAACTTCTACAGTTGGAACATTCCTGCCTTCATCATCATCATATCGCTCCAGCAATTCTGACCAAAGGCCATCAGGAAAATGACTTATGTTCGCAAAACTCAATCTCATAGTATTTATTTATTTATTTTTTATTTTATTTTTATTACATACATAGAAAACCAACAGCTATAAATATTTCTAAAAACTAAAATAGATTTAGAGAGCCAATTACAGGTTCTGACTTATAAAAATTAAGTAGGTATACAAAGAATAATAATATAATTACAAATCAGTTACACAGACAAGTATCAACAGCACAAGCCAAGGTTCATGTGTGCAGCAAGCTGCAAAACTGCATATATATGTCGGAGCCTGACACCAGAAAGACGTATTGCAGCGTTATAGTTTATTATTTTAGACGCCTGTCTAAAATCGATTAGCAATGTTGAGCTACGTATTATTTGGTTGTAACGAAATAAATAAAGTTGCGTAGGGAGTAACGCCGTCTATTGGCGCATTGTTGAAATAAAGTTGCGTAGAGAGTAACGCCATCTATTGGCGTGTTGTTGAACTAAAATGACAGGTAGAAGGCTTTGGAACGTCGAGAGATTTCTCTTGAGTGAGCGTAGGTACGAGTTGGTATTTTTGTCGGTATGTTGGTAGACTGGTCGAGCAGGTTTGCCAACTTGACTGAGGCGGGAGCAGGGAGGCTCCGCCGCTGGTAGTTCTTCTTGATCGGACCGCGCTAGAGATCGGACGTACTCGTTAGCCAAACTCGTGCCTAACTCGCCACGTTCCTGAAGGCTTATACCTGAAGGATTATTCTGATAGCTTATAGAATCCAGCGTTCTTTAACCATTTAGCTAAATGTTTTATTTCAAGTGTTATTTTGATTTCATATGTTTCATTAGTTACTTTTGTGAAATAAAGGAAGGATGTATTATGTGTTGTTTTGAAAAGATGTGTCCCTCTGAGTTTGTTGCCGGTCCCCATATTGAGCAAAATCTTCTCAGGTCAGAGGTGTAGGTTTGGAGCCGGCCTAGTTTGACTTGAATAAAGATTTAAACGATTTTGTGATCTTTTTATTATCAAATCGATCCCTTGAGTTAAAAAATAGCAATCAGTTCTTTTTATCATTTAGTACTGAAATATAGTAGGCGCTAGTATGGTTAACGAGTCCGAGTGTTTATTTCATGCAATGGTAGCATACTGGTTTAGCTGTGAAGTAATACATCTAAGTGCTGCCCCCCCGCGCCCACCTGCCTTTAGGACCATCGGTATCCGACATATATAAATACAAGTATTCCTATGTAGTACTCGTATAACTTCAGTAAGCCAAGCCCGAACCTGCGCTAGAAGTATCACCCATAAAAAATGCAATTAATTTATTTCTTATTACCGATATGCTATCACTAAATATATCGAAGTCTAAATTAAGTAATACTTTATTTAAACTCATGCCTGCCCTGCACAAGAAACTATTTTTTAGGGTTCCGTAGCCAAATGGCAAAAAACGGAACCCTTATGGATTCGTCATGTCTGTCTGTCTGTCTGTCCGTCCGTATGTCACAGCCACTTTTTTCCGAAACTATAAGCACTATACTGTTGAAACTTGGTAAGTAGATGTATTCTGTGAACCGCATTAAGATTTTCACACAAAAATAGAAAAAAAAAACAATAAATTTTTAGGTTCCCCATACTTAGAACTGAAATTTTTTTTTCATCAAACCCATACGTGTGGGTTATATAGATATAGATAGGTCTTCAAAAATGATATTGAGGTTTCTAATATCATGTTCTTCTAAACTGAATAGTTTGCGCGAGAGACACTTCCAAAGTGGTAAAATGTGTGTGTCCCCCCTGTAACTTCTAAAATAAGAGTATGATAAAACTAAAAAAAATATATAATGTACATTTCCATGCAAACTTCCACCGAAAATTGATTTGAACGAGATCTAGTAAGTAGTTTTTTTTAAATACGCCATAAATCGTAAACCGCAATTTTATTATGTTACTTGCTGCTACGGAACCCTTCATGGGCGAGTCCGACTCGCACTTGGCCGCTTTCTATATTTAGTGGAATTAATTGACGCGCATGTGACACCCTTAATTTAGCAACATCCATAGACTACGAAAACCACTTAGTGTAATAGTAATTTTGCTCAGTCCAGTCAAGTAAATAATTTAAGCAAGGGCAAGAATTTAAAACAGGAATTGTACAATCGCTCCAGAGAGCATAAGAGAGCGTTTCGTAAATTACTGTTGTAAGTCGCATTTATTTTTCACGCCTCTGCAATGGAGAAAGCCTTTTAATATTTGAACTAGAATATAAGGTCTGAGTTTACTTTAAGGAGATACATATAAATACCATAAGACTGTAGGATGTATTAACATTTTGACTGTAGGTAAGTAATATGAGTTCAGAATTGGTAGCCTAGCCGAGAGGCATGAGGTTACTTTCAAACCCCGGTTCGCATCAATCAGTTGTTCGTAACCTGTTCGTAACATACCTATTTGATACATTATTTTATAGGTACCACTAAACTGAAATAGATGTCATATACGATAGAAAAATAAATTAATTAAAAATTAAAAAACACGACTGCGAAAAAGCGAACTGAAAGGACAAAAATAATTTTTAGTTGTGTTAGATACTCAACTTAATGAATGTAAATTAGAATATAAGTGTTCAGTGAAGGTTACAAACAGCAAACGCAAAAGTTTAATGCTCATTTAGGATCGTGACTGTACCAGTGTATTTTATTTCGATTGCAGTCGGGGACCTTGATGTATTGACATTTTCCCATTTAAAAGGTCCCCGACTGCAATTGAAATAAAATACACTGGAGACGAAAAGTGTAAACATATTTTTAACGTCGACTGTACCTACAGAAAGTACGTTCATTGTCGTCGTGTATAGCAATCTAACGTACTTACATCCTTATCGAATCGCACCAAAATCATGGTATGCTTCAAAAGTTGGCTTGGCACCGACTTCAAACATATCAGTTGGTAACGCATAGACTTAAAAAGGATAATATTTTATTTCATCCTTTTTGAAGTCGGTTTTCTTTTTTTTGTAAAAAGTTTTTATTAATTAATTTATTTTATTTTATACTTTTTAGATTTTTGAACCAACCATATTTTTTATGACTTAAGGCAATTTAGTTCCTTCAAGGACCTTTCATCATATTGATCCTTGATATGTTAGCATACAACATGCTAACGGTTTTAGTATGATTTTGTAAGCGTACATCATGTCATGTACTTACGTCGGGCTACGCCTGACCCTTTTAGTATGAGGGCGCCAAAGGCGCCCGGCTTTAGAACGCGTACAGCGCATCACGTACGTCGGGCTACGGCCGTCGCTTTTAGTATGACGGCATCGAAAGCGCCCGGCTTTGGTAAGCGTACAGCGTGTCACGTACGTCGGGCTACGCCCGACGCTTTGAGTATGAGAAAGTCGAAGTCGCTTAGCTTTGGAACGCGTGCAGCTCGCCACGTACGTTGGGCTACGCCCGACACTTTTAGTATGAGGGCGCCGAAGGCGCCCGGCTTTGGATCGCGTACAGCGCACCACGTACGTAGGGCTATGCCCGACGCTTTGAGCATGACAGCGTCGAAGGCGCCCGGCTTTGTTAAGCGTACAGCGTGTCACATACGTCGGGCTACGCCCGACGCTTTGAGTATGAGAAGGTAGAAGTCGCTCAGCTTTGGAACGCGTGCAGCGCGCACGTACGTCGGGCTAGGCCCGACACTTTTAATATGAGAAAGTCGGATTCGCCCAGCTTTGGAACGCGTGTAGCGCGCCACGTACGTCGGGCTACGCCCGACACTTTTAGCATGAGAAAGTCGAACTTTGGAACGCGTACACTTTTACCGACGCTTTGAGTATGTGGGCGCCAAAGGCGCCCGGATTCGGTAAGCGTCAGCGTGTCACGTACGTCGGGCTACGCCCGACACTTTTAGTATGAGGGCGCCGAAGGCGCCCGGCTTTGGAACCCGTCCAGCGCACCACGTACGTCGAGCTACGCCCGACGCTTTGAGTAGGTATGAGGGCGCCGAAGGCGCCCGGATTTGGTAAGCGTACAGCGTGTCACGTATTACGACACTTTTAGTATGAGAAAGTTGAAGTCGCCTAGCTTTGGAACGCGTACCGCGTGCACGTATGTTGGCCTACGCCCGACGCTAATATAATTATATTATTTTATGGTCAGCGGTCTAACTCCTTCCTTTTATTTTAATAAGTATCCTATTTAATAATAATATTTGGTTTTATGAGATTAGCTTCTCTTAACATATTTTGTCATTTAAACTTAAACCCAACATGTCGCATATATATTATTAATCGGCTTTTAAAGCCCTTCATTTTGATACCCCACTCGATAGGTTAATAGGTTTGCATGAAATTTTTATTCTAAAGGTTGCCATATTGTTTTTATAATGACGTCACATAGCCTATGTCATCCGGGATGACGTAAGGATTCTAATGATGTATCGTTCATCTAAATCGGTTAAGGCATTCAGAAGTTAAGGTGGAATAAAGAAACTCACATAAATAAATAGGTAAATAAATATATACATACAAACATGAACGCTGAAAACAATACACTCTTTTTGTTTGGGCAGTCGTGTAAAAAGTTACCACCTTCAGAGCCCAAACCAGCGTCCTCTGCATTCGCCTAGACCCACGCCGAATGGGCGAGTGGTCTAGGCATCTGCCGCGAATGTAGAGAACGCTGGTTATATAAACAATTAAACTCCACAAAACAATTTACTTAAAAAATTCTGTTTCAATTTAATATACCTTTTCAGCTCATACTTAAACACCACTTTATTAATTAAGCATTATTTACCTGTACTTAGACTACTTCTTATTTTTAAAAGTAAGGAGTCGTCGACACCACTTTTCTTTTATAACAAAATCTTTGCTTGCCGTAACCTTCTAATTCATACAATGGCTTCAAAATCTTCTCCAATTCTTCATCAGTCTGATCCCGTTTCTTCGACATTAAATACTTCACGTGACCCCTCATACTGCATTCGTAATATATCATATAGTCACTATTCACAGGCTTATGTGTATAAACTTCGTACATACCGCTAAGGCGTATTGAAGATTTTGGGTCCAGAAAGTAATATTTTGCTGTTTTATTCCCAGCCACTATACCTTTTAGTGGCGGGCCGTAGCCTTGGTCTTTTGCACTCAACAACGCATCATCGAAAGTGAATGTTTCGTTTTGAAGATCATATTTTGCTTTGTATCTATCCAAATCTTCTTTCGCCGGTAAAGTGAAGTTAGTTGTTCCGCAATACTCGTATCCGACGCCATCGCCAGTGAGGCCTTTGACAAACTTGTATATAAAATACCAGGTTCCTGTTAAATAATTAATATCTAATGTTTCGTTGTTCATAAAAATGCAGTATTTCACATTATGTGTGACTTTATCGAAGGTTGTGAGTGGCGTATGGTATTCGTTGACGTCGACCAAATATTGTGTACAGGAAATCGATTTGATGATCAAGAATAATATGAATAGTTTCATTTTCAATACGTGCACTTGTCCGAGTGAAATGTTTATTACTGAATGTTTTAGTTATCTTGGTAATGGTATCGTTAGGGTTAAATGTCATTGATATGATATATTTACCTATGCTAATTAAGAAATCAAACATAAGTGCATACCTAAATACTTTTTGTTGAAAGGAAACCTTATCAAGTTAAATTTAAGGTTGAATATTATTGCCAATTATAGGTATTAGCTCGGGACGATACGAAAATTAAATAGGTAAACGTAGTATAAATCATAATATTGCACCCTAACTTGGCATTATCTGGGTTTTACCTGCTGCTAGTTTTATTTTTGTAGGGCAAGTGGGCGTAAGGTAGTCAAATTAATGCAAAATGTCAAGAAAACTATTATTCCGGGGCCAAACCGGTCCCGCAGAAGCCCGAAACTATGTTAATTTTACATTGATTTAGGAAAGGACGCGTTATTTGTGGAAAAGGGCCTGTTCACGTGAAATACAAAAAGTTTTGGGTTTGAAAAATAGTTTAGCTGTTGCTAGGCTGTTGATTGATGAATTGATGATATAGATACCTCTATCCAAGGCGAGGTCTTTCACACTACGATATAACAGTATAATAAAGAGTACTATCGTACAGTACGGACACTCCCTGCCTCCCGTTGAAAGTGCCGCCCACCCGCTCTCGGGTACCTCACAGTTACCGGCGGGCAAGGACGCGACGACGCGGTGCGCAGAGTGGAGGCCACGTAAAATATTCAAATTACATATTAAGCAAATATTTACAAAACCTGTCAGATCACACTGAAAACAGCACAATATCTATATAAACAAAAATCATGTTTTCAACTTACAATATTTGGTAGCCTGAATTGAAAAAATTTGTTACTCGTTTATACTGATTAATAAAAACTTTTAACAAAAAAAAGAAAACCGACTTCAAAAAGGATGAAATAAAATATTATCCTTTTTACGTCTATGCGTTACCAACTGATATGTTTGAAGTCGGTGCCAAGCCAACTTTTGAAGCATACCATGATTTTGGTGCGATTCGATAAGGATGTACGTTGGATTGCCTTACACGACGACAATGAACGTACTTTCTGCAGGTACAGTCGACGTTAAAAATATGTTTACACTTTTCGTCTTATTACAAAGGAGTAAGGTGCAAAAGTGTAAACATATCTTTGACGTCGACAGTACCTAAGAATACACCTCAGAACACATGATCAAACCTTCTTGGCACAGTCCGTACCATGTTTGTCGGCACGCAAGCGTGAGATTGGGACTGAAGTTATTTCCCGTCCCTTATTCAGAGGACTACATTTCAAAATATAAAACAATTCAAGGATATTACTTTCTTGTCAAATTTCACCTAAAGCGGTTCAATTGTTTAGCCATGAAAAGGCGACAAAGAGGCAGACAGAATTACTTACACATTTATAATAGTTATTAGTACAGTTCTAATGGGATTTATAGTCATAAAGCTGATTATTTTTGACGGGTATTGTTACTACTTGGCTTGGCACCGACTTCAAACATATCAGTTGGTAACGCATAGACATAAAAAGGATAATATTTTATTTCATCCTTTTTGAAGTCGGTTTTGTTTTTTTGTAAAAAGTTTTTATTTTTGCAGTTTTAGCTTTAACGCATTGTTAAGAGCGCGACGCATGAATGAAAAAGAAACATCATGATTAACACTAAATTCGTGTACCTACTTTAATAAATATGTAATCAGGAATTTTCTCGAGGCCGTCTGGGAAATTATAATTCCTGTCACTACACTAAATCCATCCTCCGTCCCGCCACTGACCCAATCCCTCAACCCCCCGATCACTCTACCTCACAGCGCATCAACCCCTGATCCATGAACCCCTCGACCCTGAAACAGCAGCCCTTCAACCGCCATTCCCCGACCCCTTAACTCCTAACCCTAACCCCCGATCAGTAGCCTTACCAGGTTTCCAAAAGTTTGACATTGATTTATTCGCTAGCGTGTGTATAACTTACTTTCTTTGCATCTCGCTCGTACTGGCGTATTAGTGCGAGTGAGATGCATACAAAGATTACAAAGTAAGTTACGAAAATGTTAGCGTCGCTAACTTAGCGAATATGTCAATGTCAAACTCGTGGTAAGGCTACACTTACACTACATCAAATTGGCGGTGTTCGGAAGCAAATGCTCGAGTTACTTTAGAAAACACCGAAATCACTTTACACGTGCCTTTGAAAACTGAGGAGTTCCCTCAATTCCTCATGGATTCCATCATCAGACCAGAACCAAAAATAACACGGAGACACCTTGGAGGTAACTCCTTCCAAACAAAAAAAGAATTACTCAAATCGGATCACAGGTGCCAGAGTAATCGCTGAACATACTACATTAAAAAAAAACATCATCATTATCATCAAAATAATCATTATCATCAGGTCTACTTCATCAAAGTGGTGGTTTTCGGGAGAAAATGCTCGAGTTGCTTAAGAAAACACCCAAATCACCATGCATGTGCCTTTAAAAATTGAGGAGTTCCCTCAATTCCTCATGGATTCCATCATCAGAACAGAACCAAATTAAAATGGGACCAACTCGGAGGTAGCTCCTTTCAAACAAAAAAAGAATTATTCAAATCGGACTACGGATGTCGGAGTAATCGGTGAACGTACATAGAAAAAAAAAATAGCCACAACCGAATACAGAACCTCCTCCTATGAAATGGAAGTCGGTTAAAAATAGGAAACTATTGTATAAAATCGAGCTTAGATACCCACCTTACAGCATAATACGATTCTTATTCCTTCCTAATTCGCGCAATGAGGTTTGAGTCATTAGAGGCCATCGAACTTGACAACGAAATAGCGGGAACCCTAGAACGTCTTAGGGTCTCCCCAAAGATATCGACGCGCATTCGGCAAAAGCCGATAGGAAAAAGCTTTATGTCCACGCAATAAGAGCGAAGAAGCCGACGACGCGTCGGCCGGCGCCGGCCGATGCGAGCCGAGCCGAACGACGACTTTTTCGCTCTTGTTGCGCGGACATAAAGCTTTTTCCTATCGGCTTTTGCCGAATGCGCGTCGATATATTTGGGGAGACCCTTATCTCACTCACACAAGCATGGTACGCCTTCACCTACACGAACTTAGACTGTGTGCGTAGGAACGCGTTTGTTTCATACATTTGATCACCAGTGTCCGAGGTGTGACAACATATAGAAAGTTTAAGGTTGAAAAAAATGCGTACCCAAAACTCGCATTAAATCTTAATTCCACTATAAATTGTATCATGGGATTCATAGGTGTGTTCAATATTTGGAATAAATTTTAGCATAAATAGAAATAGGTATAGGAATGATCAATATAGGCTGTCAATAGGTCTCAATTTAATCTAAAATCGCCTAAATTACTTACATACTATTTCATCGAGACTCCCCAAAGGCAGTCACTTAACTTAATTATTTCCTTGCCATGCAACCGGCTAAAAATAACCGGACTATACCGGATAACGGAAACGGATAGACTTGTTCCACAGACCACTTCACACTGCAATGACATTCAAATTCACTCTTCTTCATTCTTCAAATTCTTTTGTACGATAATAGGTCAGGAAATGAATGCTCAAAAAACGTTGTAGAGGGAAATGCTAGGAACACAATTTTTGACTCCGTAACTTTGTTTAGACTAGTTAGGAGGTGAACATATCAAAAGTCCCCGGCTGTAGCCCCGGTGCTGCGGGGTAGAGGGGGGTAAGAAGGTCGAATTTTTCGGTTTTTCATTGATATCTTGGAAACTTTGCATCTTAGCGACATGACTACTAAGACAAACCGAAAGCTCATAAAATTAGTTACACGTTATATCCAGTCAAATTTTTCGATATCTTGAATAGTTTTTGAGATAGACGCTCTTGAAAGTTTATTTAGGGATTTTAATGTTATCTTGATATCTACATCAGTGATGCTGTTAGGCCATGTTTGGCATCATTTTCGTATAAATCGGGGGTGCTGAATTCATTTATGGTATCACATTGACACTATTCCGAAGTAAAAACAAAATTTAAAAAATATATATTTTTTAAAATCCCTCTTCACGCTTAAACCGCTGAACCAATTTCGTTGAAGTTTGGTACAGAAATAGTTTCAGTCTCGACACAGGACAGAGAATAGTTTTTATAACCAAAAGCATCTTCTGAGGATCTGAAAAGTGGGGTGGAAGTTTGTATGGGGAGTCAGTAACCGCTGAACCGGTTTAGGTGAAATTTAGGATGGTATACATCTGTGATTTAGATGAAAATGATACCTAACATGACTTCAAACCTTACCTTAAGCAGTATGAACCTCAGGAATTCAGTTTCGTCGATGAAGTTGAATTCCCCCCATACTCCATTTCACAACTTTAAAGGATGATTATTGAGATAAAAAGTATCTTATGTCCTGTCTTGGGACTCGAAATATCTGTATACCAAATTACAATTAAATCGGTTGAGCGGTTTAAGCGTGAAGAGGAAATTAAAAAAAAAGTTATTTGTTTAATGTGTATATGTTTTTTCTTAGGAATGGTGTCAATGTGATACCAAAAATGAATTCAGCATCCCCGATTTATACGAAAATGATACCAAACACGGCCTAGCAGCTTCACTAATGTAGATATCAAGATAAAATTTAAAGCCTTAAATAAACTTTCAAGAGCGGATATCTCAAAAACTATTCAAGATATCGAAAAACTTGACTGAATAAAACTTGTAACAATTTTTATCAGCTTTTGGTTTGTCTCAGTAGTCATGTCGCTAAGACGCATAGTTTCCAAGATATTAGTGAAAAACCGAAAAATGAGACCTTCTTTCCCCCCTCTCCCCCCCAGCACCGGGGCTACGGCCGGGGACTTTTGATATGTTCACCTCCTAACTAGTCCAAACAAAGTTACGGAGTCAAAAATTGTGTTCCTAGCATTTCCCTCTATAACTTCTTATTTCTTGGCCTATAAGTTTTCTTTTGTGCAATAAAGTTTAAATAAATAAATAAATTCTAACTGGATTTCCAGATTTAGCATCCATTAAACACTCATTATTTTCTTCTAGCCGTTTTCAGCCACAGCGACTGCGTTTTACCGCTGAATGCGTTGGTTATTTTTTTTTCACTCTAAACAATTCCCACACAACCAACATGTTAAAAATTTCAATAAAAATAAACTCCTAAGGCCACCAGGCGTGGCTCACTCCACGATTTCGTCGCGTTGCTAGAAGTACATGCGGCCCACACCAATTTTGGTGTGTAGCAGTAGTAGTTGCTGCGCATCGCTACGGAACGGGTGCCTGCTCGCGCTTGCGCCACCTAGCGGTCGTCATATCTGTCGAAATAGACGCGTTTTGTTAGAGAGTGAACCTTCTGCACCTAGAGTTAGACCAAGAAAAGTCTGCAGCGACTTTGATAGCCCACGCAGTGCAAGTGTTATTTTAAACGTCAAACATCTATGCAATTATGACGTATGAATAACAGTTGCATTACGTGGGCTATCAAAATCACTGCAGACTTTTCTTGATCTAACTCCTAGTACTATTATTTATTTTATTCTGTGGTAAGATAGAGTCTGGCTACTGAAATATTACCCAAAGTTTTGGCGGGAAATTCAAAAAATCTTGGGCTGGTCACACTGTGTGTAGTAGGATTTATAGTTTTGATACTAGAAAATATTTTTGATTTTCCGTGCACACGTAAGGTACCTGATAAAATAAGTTAAATATACGTTGACGTGCACTCAAAGTCAGCTCACATAATTTATACCACTATTTAAAGTACAGTTAACGACAAACACATAAGTTTACGGTCCAATGTTTTGATTTTATTGATATTTTCTAGAACTTCTAGTTTATCCGTTTTTTTTTACACACTTGTTTCAGGTATTAATAAATGCACGTACTTAATCAAAGTTATAGGGAAATGTTAGAAATAGTACTTAAAGTATCAAAATATTATTAGAGCACCAACCTACTAAATTATTTACGACTTGTAAACATTGCAGTTTTTCGTTAATAATCGCTTCACGTCGACTTCGCACATTGTCTTAATTATTTAAGAGCTTAAATAATAGTTTGCGGACCACACTCGGCATAGTCATTATTAATATTATTTAAGTGTTATTTAAAATAAACGCCTTATAAACCGCAAACAATTTGAATGAATGACATAAATTGACAACAGACTTTTAACTTTTTTTAAAAGCATAGACAATTGGTGATGCAACAAGGAAATATTTGTCAACAAAATTTGGCTAGCCAGACTCTAGATAGAAACATTTATTGCCACAACAAGGATTTTAGGTTACAATTATTTTTAACACTAACATCAAAAATGTTTTGGCGGCGTAGTTTCCTTCATAATTGGGGAGTCTGCTGAGTTAATCTATGGTTGACCCAGATGTCGATACGTGCCGATAGCCGGCCTGAACTCCCTGACCCCTCTGACCCCTTGACCCCCATTTAGTAGATACAATCACAGCAAACACGGGTAAACACGAGTACAGGTGGCATGCACAGTTTATTGAACAGGTACCTTAATATTAAAAATAGGTAGGTGATCAATCTCCATGAAAGTCCTACCGTGAGGTCGGGATAAAGCCCTAAATCACCCTGTATGTGTATGAGACGTGAGCAGAATCAACCCTACGCATTCAGTAAATGATAAGCTGGGTGCCATTCCTCTTTTGTTGAAATAGTTATTTGTTTTACATGGGGGCAAAGTTGTTGTTTAACCGCTCGTGCTAATATTGATACCCGAGCAAGCGAAAGATTCCAAAATTGAACCAAGAGCGTAGCGAGTAGTTCGAAAAATGGAATCTTGAGCGTTGCGAGGGTTTCAAAGCACGAGGGTTAAACAAAATTTGCCCCCGAGTGAAACACAAAATTTTTCACCACACCAACCCGAAGCAAATAGTAAATGTAAAATATCAAACAAAATAAACCAAATCAAATCCAAATGAATGTTATTAAATATTTATCATCCAAAATCATCATTTAAAAGTCAATTGTACCATCAAACATAAGAAAACAACTCAAAATTTGCATTTAATTACTTTGCCTCACATGCGAATAAAATGCAACTTTGCTATTAGTTTTTGAAGTGCAAAGTAAGCCTTTCCGAGGTGGTGTGGTGAAAACATTTTTGTAATCTTGACGACATTAATTTGAATACTTCTCTCTTCGAGCAACACCGGGCAGGGAGACGGCAAATGAGATGACATTTCACATAGGGACATTTCAAGCATATTTTATTTATTTGAATTGTATTGATTATTTTTATATTGTTTTATTTTATTTTAATGAATTGTAATTTAATTGAAATGGACCTAATTAATGAATAACCCTTTTGACATGTAAAGTTTGTAATTTTATGAATAAATGAATATGAATATGAATATATTATGACTAGCGACCCGCCCCGGCTTCGCACGGGTTGACAAATTATACACCTAAACCTTCCCCAAGAATCACTTTATTGATAGGTGAAAACCGTAAGAAAATCCGTTCAGTAGTTTTTGAGTTTATCGCGAACAAACACACAAACAGACAGACGCGCGGGACTTTGTTTTATACGGTATAGTGATATTAGTGATATAACTGGAATATCTGTGACATTACACACAGACACACACGTAAGTATCATTGCCATTTTGGCTACGGAACTCTAGAAACTTTGTAAAATACGAAAAGTAAAATGATCTCTTGAAAGAAAGAGACAGCCTTAAGTGAGACGAATGGACGTCCGGCCATGATTAATGTCGGGCCTAAAAACCGATCTCGCTCTAACATGGAGATTACTCAATTGAATAAGGCTTTTATTCAATTTTGTAATTTATTTCGTTAGGTTTTGTCTCATGTTTGAGTTTCATTATTTGCAAATGTTTCATTATTGTTATTTGTTTTGTGAGTCTTTTGTGTTTTGGGAGTTTACTTTTAAAGTCAAAAACGCATGTCTAAAATTACAATACAAAGAAATACACAACTTACACTTAAGTAATTAAAAAACAAACTACATTTAGAATGTGACTGGGGACCGTAGGGCTGGCAGAAAATAATAGTATCTTTACTATATCGTATCTAGTTAATCTCTTATTCATTTCCCAAATCGCGCAGACTGTCTTGTACTAATCTACTTTAATAAATATGTATTTTAATCAGGAATTTTCTCGAGTCCGTCTGGGAAATTATAATTCCTGTCACTACACTAAATCCATCCCCTGCCCCGCCACTGACCCAATCCCTCAACCCCCCCCCCCCGATCACTCAACCTCACAGCGTATCAACTCCTGATCCATGTACCCCTCGGCCCTGAACCAACACCCCTTCAACCACCATTACCCGACCCCTCAATCCCCGACCCCTTAACTCCTAACCCTAACCCCCGATCAGTAGCCTTACCAGCTTACCAAGAGTTTGACATTGATTTATTCGCTAGTGTTTATGTAACTTACTTTCTTTGCATCTCGCTCGTACTGGCATATTAGTGCGAGCGAGATGCATAAAAAGTAAGTTACGAAGACGTTAGCGTCGCTAACTTAGCGAATATGTCAATGTCAAACTCGTGGTAAGGCTACACTAGCACTACATCAAATTGGCGGTGTTCGGAAGCAAATGCTCGAGTTACTTTAGTAAACACCGAAATCACTTTACACGTGCCTTTAAAAACTGAGGAGTTCCCTCAATTCCTCATGGATTCCATCATCAGACCAGAACCAAAAATAATTATTATTTATTATTATTATTATTATTTATTTATTCCATAATTTAACATTTACAGTCAAGCTACACATGTTAAAAGGAGTGACATTATATAAACATTGAGAGTAAGATTTTACTTAAGTACTAACTATACAATAATTGAGCTCGGCGTCGTTATTGACTCCAGGTATCGGCTACTAACTGACAAAAACCTAGGTTCCGTGGATTGGAATATGTCAAATTCGCTGTCGCTGTCCAATATATCGTTCAGGAGAGACAATGCGCGGTGCAGCGGTGAGTGGGATAATGCCCGGGTCCGCGCCGCCGGGACTGCAAACAGCGCGCGGCGACGAGGGCGCAGCTGAATACTGCTGTGGACAGGTACTCGAAACGGGACAAGTGCTAGCAACTGAGGGTTATGTATTTGGCCACGGATTAGGAGATAAAAGTATCTTACGAGTGCCACATTTCTTCTGGCCTCGAGGGTGGTGTAGTTAACCATTCCGAGAATATATAGACTGGGGTACATGTATGGATAGTAACCATAGAGTTTATTATATAGATGACGAATGAACGATTTCTGGACCCTCTCCAACATAAGTGTGTAGTGTTGTTCATGGGGACTCCAAATTATCGCATTCGTCTCAAGTCGGCTTCGTACATACGCGTTGTACAGTATTCTAAGTGCATTCTGTGCACTGAAGGATTTTGATTGGCGGATTACAAAACCTAGGCATTTTCTTGCAGCCTTACTGGCGCTGACAATGTGGTCATTGAATGTGAGCTGTTGATCGAATATTGTGCCAAGATCATGAACTGATGCAACTTGCTGCAGAGAATTATTTCCGATCCTGTAATAACATTTTTGAGGATGTCGAGCACGGGTGTATGACATGACTGAGCATTTCTCTACGTTCAGAGACAACTTGTTTTGGACACTCCAAGCACAGACACTATCAATGTCTTGCTGCAACTTTAGACAATCCTCATAATGACCAACCGGTTTGACTAATTTTAGGTCGTCAGCAAACATTAAGCAAGTAGAATGCCTAATATTTGCTGGCAGGTCATTAACTAAGACCAGAAAAATGAGAGGACCCAGGTTACTACCCTGACCAATGCCTGAGTGTACTGGGTACAGATCAGACCTACATTGGCCATATTGCACATACTGTTGCCTCCCTGACAAGTAAGAGGCTAAGAAGGATAAGAGCTGACGGGAAAATCCAGCTAAAGCCATTTTCCCAAGTAGTACGTCGTTATTTACTGTGTCAAAGGCTTTTCGATAGTCAAAATAGGCAACATCGACCTGTTTTTTATTATCTAGGCTATTGGCAATTACGGTTGTTGCGTTTATAAGGTTCGATGAGGTCGAACGCTTTGATAAGAACCCATGCTGCTCATCGCAGAACCAGCCTTTGAGATGCCGATTTATGTGTGAGCAGAGGACACTTTCAAAAATTTTCCCGAATATGGATAACACCGCAATTGGCCTGTAGTTTTGAACGTCCGTTTTTGAACCAGTTTTGTGTATCGGCAGTACTTTTGTTATTTTCCAGGCCGAGGGAAATGTCTTCAAGTCTAGGGCGAGGTTAAGAATTACTCGTAGAGGCTGCACGAATACTTCTCGACAGTCCTTGACTATAAACTGAGGAATCCCATCAGGACCTTGAGTGTGTTTAGAGCGCAAGCGTGCTATTGCTTTACGGACATCATCCTCACTAATGTTATCAATAGTTACATGGCGATGGGTTTCTTGGATACCGCGTGCAGTTGCGGTTGCTTGTGCGACAGATACATCAAGGGTTGGAGGTGTCTGTAGATAGACATTTCTGAAAAAGTCAGCAAACGAATCGGCAACTTCCTTAGGGGACAAGTTTACAAAAGTTGCTGGTTGGTTAGACATCCTACGGAATATAATACGCTATAATACGGAAACACCTTGGAGCCAACTCCTTCCAAACAAAAAAAGAATTTCTCAAATCGGATCACAGGTGCCGGAGTAATCGCTGAACATCTTCTCTCTGAACAGTTCTAAAAAAACATCATCATTATCATCAAAACAATCATCATCATCAGGTCTACTTCATCAAAGTGGTGGTTTTCGGGAGAAAATGCTCGAGTTGCTTAAGAAAACACCCAAATTACCATGTATGTGCCTTTAAAAATTGAGGAGTTCCCTCAATTCCTCATGGATCCCATCATCAGAACAGAACCAAATTAAAATGGGACCAACTCGGAGGTAGCTCCTTTCAAACAAAAAAAGAATTACTCAAATCGGACTACGGATGCCGGAGTAATCGGTGAACGTACATAGAAAAAAAAATAGCCACAACCGAATACAGAACCTCCTCCTTCTATGAAATGGAAGTCGGTTAAAAAGGGAATTTGCTTCAATGAGTTGTTAGTGCAGTTATTGACAAAAGTTTCACTCAAAGACGAAAACAATTTAATATGCAGACATGCATACACATTCAGAAAGAATTGCCTTAAAAATATACCTACAGTTAAAAATTGAATCGATATATTTGTTTGTTTATCTTTCCCATCACTACTAAATCATCGACACTTTTACCCCTGCCCTGGCTGTGCGTTACAAGTCAATTTTGACCTGTTCATTAATTCGTCTATAAAAGCTCAACCAACGGTCATCAACTTCGGCGAAAGCAATATAAGGGTCTCCCCAGATATATCGGCGCGCAGTCGGCAAAAGACGATAGGAAAAAATGTTGTCGTTCGGCTCGGCTCGCATCGGCCGGCGGCGCGGCGCCAGCCGACGCGTCGACGGCTTTTTCGCTCTTATTGCGCAGACATAAAGCTTTTTCCTATCGGCTTTTGCCGAATGCGCGTCGATTGATCAGGGGAGATCCTTAGGTAGGTTAGTTATTAAGGTGGTTCGCTTTTCATACAAAATTCAATCAAAGCTCATTAAGTAACTACACACTATTACCCCCTTATTCATAAACATGCTACAAACCTCAATTAGCTAATAATCATTTGTCCTTATCTGTCATTTTTACTTATGTATTTGTAAGAAAGGGATAAAACATAATTTAACTAAATCAGTTCCGTAAACTTTTATGAATAAGGGGGTTAGTACACAAATATTTCCGCATTTATCTTCTTTCGAATATTCGTTTGCGCGAAATTAACAGGAAAACAATGTTTCATACAGAAATCATGCAAAAATCATAGTTAACTTTTCATCAATTTTACGTATGTGTGTGTCACAAATGTCGTGTACAGATATATTTGCGACGTTGCCATACCATTTCCGACGTTGCCGGGCTGACCACGGCTCGAATTTGGAGTGCCGCCATGTTTAGTGCAATTTTGTTGACACTGATATTTGACAGGTAGTTAATTGACCTAAGCGAGAAGTTCGTCAGCTTAGCTAAGAACTATCATGGCGATGGCGTGTTATGCAAACAGTCGCTTTTTTGCTTGCAAACGGAAGATTCCCGGTTCGATCCCCCCATTGTATGCTGGAACATAACTTTTTGTATTTTTGTTACACCTAAATTTCGTATTGTTTTTTTATTTTTATTTAATTTTTCTTATTATCATAAATCGATTATTAAGTATGGGCTACACGTATTCTTTTATTTTTACAAAGATAATTAGAAATTATACTCTACCTAATCTCTCTGATTTTTACAATCAGGACATCCTCACTGCAACAAAAACCGGGCAAGTGCGAGTCGGACTCGCGCACGAAGGGTTCCGTGCCATAATGCAAAAAAAAAAAGCAAAAAAGAAACGGTCACCCATCCAAGTACTGACCACTCCCGACGTTGCTTAACTTTGGTCAAAAATCACGTTTGTTGTATGGGAGCCCCATTCAAATCTATATTTTATTCTGTTTTTAGTATTTGTTGTTATAGCGGCAACAGAAATACATCATCTGTGAAAATTTCAACTGTCTAGCTATTACGGTTCGTAAGATACAGCCTGGTGACAGACGGACGGACGGACGGACGGACGGACGGACGGACGGGCGGACGGACAGCGAAGTCTTAGTAATAGGGTCCCGTTTTACCCTTTGGGTACGGAACCCTAAAAAGAAGTGTATAAAATTTCCTGTGGTTAAAAATAATGGATTTTGTCTATGAATGAAAAACACAATTATTACTATAGTTTGTTTTTTTTAGCATTAGAAATAAGGTAAACAATCTTGACGTGTCTTTTAATTGAAAAACACATTTTAAAAATAAGTTACGGCAAATATGTAACAATTGGGTAGGTAAAGTTTTTTGAAGATAGGCAAATTATATTTTTTCCCGATAGTATTCATTATAGCGATCACGGAAATGCAGCTCTTTTATTTTTATATCATTTTATTGATTAAATATAATTTTTTTAAATATAAATGATCGATATGACGTTTGTGAGGTGAAATGGCAGACTCGAGTAATTAATTCCTTGGCGCGTAGTAAATGGGACGAGATAGAAAAAAAATCGATGTCAACTGTCAGTGTCATTCTTGGAAAATAACTTGCAAATAATTGGAAAATAATGGTCGGACGAAACATTTGTGTTTTCTTGTAATTGGATGTCGGTGTGATTTCTAGAATAAGTATTTTTAACGTCCCTAGCACGATCAACACGGATATTTTGATAATGATAACGATTGCTTTCGACTACTTGGCACTGCTTCTTGGAGAACATTTTCATTAACACCTCCACCACGACTCTTGGACTGCTACACGAGTCATTTTGGATCTCAGTATCAACACAATAGATGGAGACGATCCCGGAAACGTTCGAATGGAAATAGAATATTACAGAGATGAACTCAAAGTGCGTCGTACCGTCTTGTAGGAAGTACAGACGTTACTTTCCAAATTCAGCGTATTTGAGCACACCAAAGTCTTTAACAGCGATTCGGTGCCAAGCTTTGAAGATATATTGGCCAAAATGGTAACTTATACGTTTGTGAGGACTATATAAACGTGATTGTTGTATTATACATACATAATGATTAAGATTGTAATAGTGTTAATAACTAGGTCGTTATTGGCTATTATACAGGGCGTCCCACGGCTATGCCACATGGAGGGAAAGTACCCTAAATATTGTAGATGGAACATTTTACTGAAAGAAGACATTATTTTAATTTTAAAAACAATTTAAACTGCATTCATAGATTTTTGAATAATTACATGGTTGAACCGGGAATCGAACCCGCCGCACGAGAAAAAAAATCATCCTGTAGCTTTATCATACCGATCGAAAGGCTTGATCATAAGGATTATTTTTTGCTAAAGAACATAGTGTCAGAAACAAAAGGAAGACCATGAATTTTAACATTTGCAGTTTAAATATGGGCTCGGCAAGGTGTTCACAATATCTGAACACGCACGCCCTGATAATAGAGGCGTGTTCAGATATTTATGAGCACCCTAGCTGCACCAATATATCTGATGGCGACTGTACTTTAGAAAACTTATAATATAAATCCAAAATAATATAATATAAATCCAGTAAATTTCGTTTCGTTTTATTTTAAAATCCACAAATTATTATCCTTAAGCATTAACATTACAACAGTATATAGAATCACGCTGTGTGGCGTGCCCTTGAAGAGAGTTGAGAGGTTCAAATATGGTCAATATGGATAAGTATGTCTGTAGGGTAAATGTGCTTCACGTTGGGGCCTGTTTACATATTGATTAGTGTTGATTGCGGGTTTAATACATTTGCCACTATACACAAGTAGCAAGTGTATCAACTCGCAAAAATACTACATTTTTGCTTCCATTGAGGTATACATAGTAAGCACTATTCTCAAATTATGTGAGGAAATAAAACAAATTCAATTTAGTAAAGCGTATTTAATAGGGGTAAAGTGACGCGAATACAATTAAAAAAACACCCAAGTAGCATTGCAAGCTGTATATAAGCTGTATTAAAGTTTATTTGTATACTATAAGCTGTACAGTTAGGCTGTACAAAGGCTGTATAAGCGCTTATACAGCCCTTGTAAGTAAAAAAAGGGCCCAAATTATACAGCCTTTGGCGTTATTAGAGCTGTAGAGTAGCTGTATAAGCAATACATAAGCTGCATAATAGCTGCATTACAGCTATATTTCGGTGTAACAGGAAACCTTAACACTACAGATAATCTCTTATAAGTACGATATAAGAATATAAGTTTTAAATGAGTTATAAGAAAGAATTACAAGAGAATAATAATCATTTACGAAACTAAAATGTCTTAATCTTGTTAATTCGTAATATAGCTAGTAATGGCGACAATAAAGTGTTATAGTGGATGGTAAAAGTAAATATTATACAGGACTTGAATGGAATATTACATTATTGGTAAGTGCGGATTATTATTTATTGTGAACCTGTGTATCTTTTCTGGCAAAATATTTACGCGCCTGCAAAATAACAAAGAGAAACCATAAGGAAAATATCAAAAATCGGTAAAGTTACTGTTTGTTTTTAAGGTTAGAGTATCAAAAATGTTTATAAATATTAATTCTAAGGCTAAACAATTTATTTTAGCTGGTAATCATAACACGGCGTTAGTCTGCTAAATATTTGCAAGTATTTCTTTAATTATATTTACAAATACGTTTTTTTTTTATTGTAAAATGGCGACAATTTTTAAACAGCCTACAGGATAGTTGGAGAGCATTATAATCTTAGTAGCTGTGCTGTGTAATAAATGGAGTGTATTTTACAGCTTTTGTAATTAAAACAGCTTTATAATAGAATATTTGTATTCGTTTGGCTGTATTTCGGTTCTCCGTACATAAGTTATAATTCTCTTTAGAGATCCGTATAACAAATAAAAAACCTGTATTGTAACTATCATATATTCCTTTAGTTTTATAATACACTTATTTTCAGAAATCATTATTACACTACTATACTTATACGAGTGTAAAATTACGCCAAAAGATTGTTATAAGCGACTCTATCAGTAATACAGAAAAAAGCTGTACTGTAGCTGCCATTTATTCATTTGGTTTTATAATACCCTTACAGACAGAAGTTATACAACTACTATTCTTATAGGAGAGTAAGATTACGCCATAAGAAATAGCTTTAAAACGGGGTTGACAGATACATTTGTACAGCTACAAGTGCCAAGTGATACTACAATACAGCATGTATACAGCTTTTACGATAAAATTAGCTTGTAGTGTTTCACAACACTTAATGTTTTAAAACGGAGTTGACAGATACTTTTGTACAGCTAAAAGTGCCAAGTGTTACTACAATACAGCCTGTATACAGCTTTTACGATAGAATTAGCTTGTAGTCTCTCACAACACTTTTAGTTTTATAGTAGATTTTTTATATTCTGATAAAGCACCCCATGCTTCCGCAGAATCCTTTATAATGATTTTATACAGCTTGAGCTGTATAATGTCTGTAAAGTACCTTTTATACAGCTTAAATCTTTTCTGACACTCTTATACGTCCCTTAAATCACTCTAAGTTCTTAATTGGCTGCTATATTGATGTTGCCGACACTTCCATGCTACTTGGGCAACGCATATTCTTAGTTTATATTAAATGTAGATGGCTTTTTAGTTTTCACTTGGTCACAGAAATACGCTAAAAACCACTTTCAGAGTAGGTGTTTCTTGCGTTTTGGCTGTCCTTCTTGTGTCCTTCCACAGCATGAGCATGTCGTAAGTCCTGTTGTATTTGTCCCAGGACTTAGCAGGAAGCTAGTTATTCATTATTAAGTTTGCTTCTGCTTTAAAATGAGGCGGTGCATGCCGTCTATTCCAGGTCGTTTTCGTCACTTGAACTCATTTTGTTTATTACGAGTATTAAAATAACAAGCGGTAACTTATTGAGTATTGCACAACGAATAAACTTTGCCGCCTTTTATTTGCATAATTTTTAAAATTATATTATCATAGATACAAAGCATACGGTACGCGCCTGCGTCAATCCGCGCGCACCGCGCAGCGCCCTTTCGCGGTGCTAAAGCGGTATCCAGACGGGACTGATCAAATCGGTCGATTTGATCAGAAATGAAATTGGCGTCAATCTCCAATTTTAGATTTATGGTGATATTAGACCCATTTAAATTGAAAAAATGCCCCATAACGAAAATACTAGCCTCACAAATTGGTGTTCTTGTGTCCGCACCTCATTTTATTGGTCATTATCGGCGGTTGAATTCGGCGAGCCAAATTGGCGTTTGCGTCCGTACGTCCCGATTCGATCGGGCAATTTAATTAGATTGGCGAAAAATTGACTAATTTGGATACGCCTTAAGCAACATCGAGTTCACGATAATTTGACATATAATAATAATAGATTTTTAGCATAAGTTGCATTTCATAAAACTTAACCCAAATCATTTGTACATTTTCAAGTCAAAGATAAAGACATGTTGGTTTTAAAATTTTAATAAGTATAGACCATAACATTGTCATGATCTTGTAACATTGTTAAAATAAGAGAGTCTCCCATTTTCATTTTATTGCATTTTTTATAAAATGTCTTTAGATTCTCGGGATATCTTGGTCCTAATTCGATTGCTCTTTTTTATGGAAATAATTATATCCTTCAGATTCACAGGATGCTCGAGGCTTAGCCGAATAACACTGCAAGGAAGTATGTCATGGCTCAATGGTTCTAATTAGCCATCAGTATAATACCGCCAATGAATGTTTACATCCACCTGAAAATAAGAACAACATTCATAAAATGAGGATAACCACACAAAACTAACAGATGGTTGAAATTGTTAGAAAAAATTAGACCGATTTCTTGTTTACGAACTTAACAGCTCATGGCAATTTAATAATAAAAATCAAAACACAAGTGAAGAAAGTTTTCTGTACCTATGTATTTCACGGATACGTACTCCTGTACGGCCATTGCTCCTCTAATTCAACGGCATTGTGCTTATCACTGTTATGATAATAATTTCAAATTTGTAGAATCTGCTCGCAATCTCGTATGAACTCGCTTATTTTTCTTGCAAAACTCTGTCCAAGGGTCAGCGTAGGGGCCGTCGTGTAGGGGTGGGGAAGAAAACGTTGTCCAATAATTTATGCAGTGCCAAGTTATCGAAAGTAAATTCAATCTTTGTCCAAATACGCGCAGATGTCGTGGGGAATCAGAAGTCCGTGGGTCGTGCTGAGGTCGCCGAAAATCTCAATGATAACATTAATAGCAACTCGCAAGGTAACATGAGGCTTGTCCGTTATTTTTCGGGAATCAGAGCTAAGTGACACTGACAGTTGACATCGATTTTTTTTCTATCTCGTCCCATTTACTACGCGCCAAGGAATTTATTACTCGAGTCTGCCATTTCACCTCACAAACGTCATATCGATCATTTAAAAAATTATATTTAATCAATAAAATGATATAAAAATAAAAGAGCTGCATTTCCGTGATCGCTATAATGAATACTATCGGGAAAAAATATAATTTGCCTATCTTCAAAAAACTTTACCTACCCAATTATAAATCTAATACGATCATTTATATTCTTCTGCTTTCATAAGTAATCGTTTTTGATTTTTAAAAAACCTGATAACACTGAGTATGTGGGGGAAACGCTGCTGGCCTAGCGGAAAGCAATTCGGAGGTCGCGGGTTCTAACCCCGGCTCGTACCAATGATTTTTCGAACTTTTGAACGAAATAGCATTTGATACCTACCTATTTATACACCGATACCTATTTTTCGGTGAAAGAAAACAATGTGAGGAAACCGGACTAATCCAAATAAGTTTACTCTCTGGATTGGAAGGTCAGGGCAGTCGCTTTCGTAAAAACTAGTGCGCATGCCAATTCTGGGATTAGTTGCCAAGCGGAGATTGAATATCTGGGAGACCGACCAAAGCTTACAAAACAAAAACTCAAAAATGCGCGTTTTCTCATAGACCTAGCTAAGAGATCAAACCCCTTATAGCAAATTTCAACGAAATCGTTAGAGCCGTTTCTGATACCATCCAAATATATAAATAAATAATTATATATATAATAATTGCTCGTTTAAAGGTAAGATAACACAAAGGAGAAACAAAAAGAAATTACCTACTCGCACCAGTCTTGAACCCCAATCCTCTTGCACGTATTTCCACGAACATACCGTTACGCTATTGCAACATACTTACGTTATGTGAAATTGTCTACTACAAGGATCTCGGAAACACTGTTTGCATGTGTGAGTAATAGTAGGAAAAAGCGTGACAGCAACACTCCGTCGAATTAAAAAGGTGGTTTTTGCACAATGAAGTATTCAATGTTTATTTTAATAGTTCAATATTTACTTAAAGAGTGCGCGAAACATACTTTTAAGTATACAAATACCAAGACCATTTCACAAAAAAATAAAATCTGAAATTTTGCAAAAGTGGTGCCATCTAACGAGAGTTAAGTTTTGAGTAACCTAGGCGAACCACCTTTCATGATTAAATTTAATAAGTATATCAAAGAGAATATAGTGCATAGAGACGGATTGTCAAAGTAAATTATGTAGCCACTGTAAATTTACTGCCATCTTTCGACAGATGATAAAACTGTTAGAACGCCATTTGATTTTGGTACTTAATCTTTTACTGATATACGTTAACATATTAAATATAAATACTAACGCCATCTACTCGACTATAGGCCAAAAGTATGGTGTAATCTTTTCGAGCGATGATAACAGCTTATTCTCCGTGCAAGATTTATTTCAGAACGACATAGTACGTCCCGTATATTTTGAACTTCAACAAGTTTTTCAACGGCAAAATTTTGTCGAAGTTCATCTAGCTATAACATTATGAATATGGTGCGTCATATCAAATAAATGAATATAACCTCTTTTTTGTTAGGAATTAAATAGTGATTATTTATTTTCTTTCATTGACACTTGTTTCCTATATATTGTATACTTTCCCTAAAAAATTAAAAAAACTGTCAACCGGGACATATTTCATGCTAAAAGGGGGGTTGCGTCAGGGGCAGGGGGTGGGACATTAGTGTGCGTAAAGCACTATATCCAAAGGTATCATACTACATTCAATGAGTGCTGGCTATAATTTGTTTTTCAAAAAAACACAAATTGACCGAGTAATAGAAAAACTCCGCGAGCCCTTACAAAGCTCTGCCTTTTGCTAGTATGCTATTGCAAAATGTGAGAATGGTCTTTCAAATTACAAACCGTCTCGAACACGCGTAATATTTAGTAATAGTAAACCGAGATCGTCTGTGTCTGCGTCCGCTGGAGACGTCGCGGCGATCGTGGGACTGGGCGTGTGATTTCTCAAGATGTATGGCATCGTCGTCTCGCTCATCTGAAATCAGGTATGGCCAATGGCATTGACTTCAAACAGTGTATTGCTTGCATTGGGAAACCCCCTAAGTTACCGTTTCCAAAGAAATCGTTTACGAGAGCGACTGAAGTATTGGGGCTCATATACCTACATACTGACGTTTGCGGGAATATGCCGCAAACATCGTACGTTGGTTTGAGATATATGCTACTTTTTGTAGATGATTTTTCGCGTAAAACGTTTAGTTATTTTA
Source organism: Cydia fagiglandana (assembly GCF_963556715.1). NCBI lineage: Eukaryota > Metazoa > Arthropoda > Insecta > Lepidoptera > Tortricidae > Cydia > Cydia fagiglandana. The sequence goes on from NC_085941.1 coordinate 20,106,921, forward strand.
TTACAAAAGAAAGATGAAGCTTTTAGTAAAGGACCCCGGACCTAAAGTATGGAAAATATGGTTTCAGTTAAATATCTTGAGATTTTGATATGTTATAGATTTCAGAGTCCTGAACAAAAGCACAGTATAACTAATAGTACTACCTAGACCAATAGTGGGACCTGATTTTTGCACTAAAAGTTTTGATAATTATAAAGATGAAAAAGTGATACTTATCTGACTTGGAACATATTTTTAAGCATATTTGTAATATATGACGAAAAGTTAGAACGAGCGTTAGATATAAATTAGGTATTTATATATTTTTAGTAATGATTTTTTAATATTGAAATTAAAGCGCAATGTTTAAGTTCCATCGTTTATAATGTGTATGACGCTTTATAATGTAAAATTATTAGATTTTTTTTAACGTGCTTCTTTGTCAAACTACAATTAACTTATTATTTTGTCGATATTGAATTAAAGTTTAATACATCCACAACAACATATCTAAATTCTTAAGTTAATAGGCAAGCCGAAAAATTAGAAGAATAAGATATATACTTTAGAATTAATATGCGTTTTTTGTCCTGTAAGATCTAATATTAAATTAGAGTGTAAAAATAAGGCTATTACTATAAAATAATATACGCAGCCATATTATGGAAAGTAAGAAATTTCTGTGTGTAGTTCTAATAGTAAAATCTATTTAAAAAGGAGCGAAATTCATACATACGCCGCGCTGGTCCGTCAGTGTCGCCGGCGCGGCGCCCGAGAGCCTATCATAGCCTACCTATACCTCGCCCCTCGCCCCACCTCCCGCTCTGCAACACTGCCTGTCTTTTTTAACCGACTTCCATTTCATAGAAGGAGGAGGTTCTGTATTCGGTTGTGGCTATTTTTTTTTCTATGTACGTTCACCGATTACTCCGACATCCGTAGTCCGATTTGAGTAATTCTTTTTGTGTTTGAAAGGACCTACCTCCGAGTTGGTCTCATTTTAATTTGGTTCTGTTCTGATGATGGGATCCATGAGGAATTGAGGGAACTCCTAAATTTTTAAAGGCACATACATGGTGATTTGGGTGTTTTCTTAAGCAACTCGAGCATTTTCTCCCGAAAACCACCATTTTGATGAAGTAGACCTGATGATGATGGTTGTTTTGATGATAATGATGATGATTTTTTTTAATGTAGTATGTTCAGCGATTACCTGTGATCCGATTTGAGTAATACTTTTTTTGTTTGGAAGGAGTTACCTCCAAGGTGTCTCCGTATTATTTTTGTTTCTGGTTTGATGATGGATTCCATGAGGAATTGAGGGAACTCCTCAGTTTTTAAAGGCACGTGTAAAGTGATTTCGGTGTTTACTAAAGTAACTCGAGCATTTGCTTCCGAACACCGCCAATTTGATGCAGTGCTAGTGTAGCCTTACCACGAGTTTGACATTGACATATTCGCTAAGTTAGCGACGCTAACGTCTTCGTAACTTACTTTTTATGCATCTCGCTCGCACTAATATGCCAGTACGAGCGAGATGCAAAGAAAGTAAGTTACACACACGCTAGCGAATAAATCAATGTCAAACTCTTGGTAAGCTGGTAAGGCTACTGATTGGGGGTTAGGGTTAGGAGTTAAGGGGTCGGGGATTAAGGGGTCGGGTAATGGTGGTTGAAGGGGTGCTGGTTCAGGGCCGAGGGGTACATGGATCAGGGGTTGATACGCTGTGAGGTTGAGTGATTGGGGGGGGGGGGGGTTGAGGGATTGGGTCAGTGGCGGGGCGGAGGATGGATTTAGTGTAGTGACAGGAATTATAATTTCCCAGACGGACTCGAGAAAATTCCTGATTACATATTTATTAAAGTAGGTACACGAATTTAGTGTTAATCATGATGTTGTTTTTCATTCATGCGTCGCGCTCTTAACAATGCGTTAAAACTAAAAATGGAAAAATAAAAACTTTTTACAAAAAAAAAGAAAACCGACTACAAAAAGAATGAAATAAAATATTATCCTTTTTAAGTCTATGCGTTACCAACTGATATGTTTGAAGTCGGTGCCAAGCCAAGTAGTAAGATGAATACCCGTCAAAAATAATCAGCTTTATGACTATAAATGGGTCAAACAGATCACTGTGTTACGTTCTTTCCTGTGGACACACACAAAGTTAAGGGCTATAAAGGTTAATTTTTTTATTTAACCCTAACCCACGTAAAAAGGTCCTCCTTTTATTTACAGAACTATGATAAAATCATTACTTACATGCCCACAAGCTGTTAACTATTGCCCACAGGGGAGAAAAATGTACAGTTCGCGCGAACACGCTAGTTTTCTCTCCTGTGGGCAATAGTTAACAGCTTGTGGGCATGTAAGTAATGATTTTATCATAGTTCTGTAAATAAAAGGAGGACCTTTTTACGTGGATAAGGGTTAAATAAGAAAATTAACCTTTATAGCCCTTAACTTTGTGTGTGTCCACAGGGAAGAACGTAACACAGTGATCTGTTTGACCCAAATCCCATTAGAACTGTACTAATAAATATTATAAATGTGTCAGTAATTCTGTCTGCCTCTTTGTCGCCTTTTCATGGCTAAACAATTGAACCGCTTTAGGAGAAATTTGGCAGGAACGTAAATTCCTTGAATTGTTTTATATTTTGAAATGTAGTCCTCTGAATAAGGGACGGGAAATAACTTCAGTCCCAATCCCACGCTTGCGTGCCGACAAACATGGTACGGACTGTGCCAAGAAGGTTTGATCGTGTGTTCTGAGGTGTGTTCTTAGGTACTGTCGACGTCAAAGTTATGTTTACACTTTTGCACCTTACTCCTTTGCAATAAGACGAAAACCGTAAACATATTTTTAACGTCGACTGTACCTACAGAAAGTACGTTCATTGTAAGGCAATCTAACGTACATTCTTATCGAATCGCACCAAAATCATGGTATGTTTCAAAAGTTGGCTTGGCACCGACTTCAAACATATCAGTTGGTAACGCATAGACTTAAAAAGGATAATGTTTTATTTCATTCTTTTTGAAGTTTGTTTGTTTACCGTGCAAGTATATAAATTAGATGCGGACATTACGTGAAATTAAAATATCTTATTACGTAAAAACAGCTACAGCTGGTCAAGCAGATCTTGTCAGTAGAAAAAGGCGGCTGAAAAATGTAGGCGCGAAGGGATATCGTCCCATAGAAACATGTAATTTTGAAATTGTAATAAAAATGTACAAGATATTCTCAATTATTTTTGTGCCTCCAGTGTAAAAGGGTTAAACTCGAGTTTGTCCAAATTACAAATTTTGCCAGTACAAGGTTTATTACATAAAACTACATCTTTTGTGCTGACACCCACGGCCCTACGACTTCTAATTGCTGAGATATCGATTGTGCAAAAGGGTTTAAGTTTGCAAAAAATCTTAACCATTATGTTCAAAACGATTTATTTTTATATAATCTCGTTTCAAAAATTGGTACTTAAGAATCGTGTTACGAACGATAGTTAAAGTAAAGTTTAATCTTAGTGAATAAACCACATTTCAAGAAACATTCGGTGTAAAGAAATCAAAATTCACTTAGATCTATTTCAACTACCGAGTCTAGTTCGTGAATGACGGTAAAACTTAAGTTTTTTTTATTATTCACAAACATTTTTTAAGACGTCATGATGTGTAAAGGGGTATAAATAATTTACTTTGACCGTTTTTCACCATCTAGTTTCGCAAAATTGAGTTAATGATTATGGTTAATGTTCACTTAGATTCCTTTCCATATATTTTTTTTTAGTTGGTCAATGTTGTGCAAAACGGTGGAAGTTAAATATCAAAAAGAAAGTCCTGTAGAAGAAAATACATCTAAAAGGCTGATTATGAAGTAAGACAAACAAGTACAACTGCCCTGTTGTCAGTACAACACTACTACAGTACAACAGTACAACATTACTCTGTTCAGTAACCATTCACAATTTCAACAGAGTAATTAAATATATTAAGTCACTCTTTAATTACATTGATATTATTCTCTTTGGTTTGTTTTTTGTACCATCAATCTAAAAAAAATGCAATATTTAGTTCCCAAAATGGTTTCTTTACACAACACAAAAGTTCAAAAAGATTTTAGCAACACTAGAGAAAGTGCAGTTTAACCTTTTCACACATTCATTATTTTTGTGAAATGGGATATAAGTTGTTTTTGAAAGCCAATATTTCCGTTACTTTCACATAAGTCAGGTTAATTTAAATGACAAGTTATAATTCATGACTTAAACTATCTAAACTAAAAACAAAAACCTATTTTTTTTAGAAACAATGCAGAGAAAACACGGTTTGAAACGTTTTTCGGCCATACTGAAAAATTAAATTTTTTGAGTTTAACCCTTTTACACTGGAGGCACAGTTTTTACTATAGTTTGTCAAAGGACTGTCTCATTTCAAACATAGAGAGAATCATCATACTATCTTTGACTTACACTAGTAATAATAATAACCCCGCGGGGGCAGCTTGTGGCGAGCTGACGGTGAGTGGCGACACCGCGGACCCCTATTCCAGAGGGCACTTTCATCTGGCCCTTGCCTCTGTGCTTGCCTTGATTGGCCGGCCAGAGTGGAGTCGCAAGAGCGGGACCTATGCTCCAGGTTGGAAGTGTAAAATGTCATAACGCCGGCGGCCCTTGAACGGATTACCGGGATCTGGCTACCGCAGACTCACCTCTCGACAACCTCACAGCCGCTCCAAAGTGTTGCCCTGTTGTCGCACTGTGCGTGCGGCCATTGCGGGGCCCACTCAATGAGTTGGCGAGTCACCACCTGTCTTATACAATTTTGAGACTGATGGTCACGGCAGGTGTCCGCTAGTCTCTCCCATAGCCCATTATCCAGTCCATCCAACTTTCAAATCTATAGCCCATGACCTTCGTTCCCATCGCAGTACAAAAGTGCTGCACTGCAATAGTCTTTGCACCTGGCGGGGACCATCTCCGGATGTATCACATTGTGCGTTCGGGGATGGTATCCGCCATGTGTATCCCTTGCTTTTAAATTAAAGTGTCTTAAAGGGCCTCTGCGCTGTTGGCTTCGGCCCCACGTACGCCTCCCAAAGGTCCGGGACCCCATGGTCCCGAGATATGGAAAAGACATACAAATAATAATAATAATAAAGCCATTTATTCCCACAAAAACATACAAATACATAAAAAATTATACAAATTAAAATAAATTATCACAATTGAGTACAAATTCCATTAAGGTATATAAAGTTAAAATTATACAGTAATTAAAATAAATTATCACAATTAAGTACAAATTCCATTAAAATCTAAAATAAATTTAATTACAGTTTTTGGGGACCCAATTTTGGGTAAAGGCCTCCTCCATGCATGACCACGATTTTCTATTTTGCGCGAGTCTAGTCCAGGTGCCGCCGGCGAACTCTTCAATGTCGTCTCTCCAGCGTCGGCGCGGGTGGCCCTTGCGGGCTCTGCGGCGTGAGTCGTTTGTCACGAACCACCAGTGTAATACGCGCTCGCTCCAACGTCCATCGTGTGCGCGGGTGACGTGACCTGCCCAGCGCCATTTTAGCCTGCAGGCTAAGTCAGCTACGTCTACCAGCTTGGAGTTTTTTCTTATTTCTGTATTTCTAACCTTGTCTCGTATTTTTAGACCTAACATACTCCGTTCTGCTGCCCGTTGAAATACTTGTAATTTGTGTATTATTTCTTTATTTAGAGTCCAGCTTTGACATCCGTAGAGAAGTGTGGGAGAGACGACCGTGTCGAAAGCTTTCTTCTTTAGGGTAATGGGTAGGTTAGATTTGAAGATGTCTTTTAGGGACCAGTATCTTTTCCATGCGATTTTAATTCGACGCTCTACTTCTCCTTTAGTTTGTTCTTTAAACGTTATTTTCCGTCCCAAATAAACATACTCTTCGACGTACTCTATCCTTTTCCCCATAATATTTGTGTCTATTTTCTGACTATTTGTAATTATGCAGGTTTTGTCCATATTCATATGTAAACCGCATTTTCGACTCTCTTTGTCTAACGTTATTAGCATGTATTCTAAATGACTGTGATTGTCGCTAACGAGTACGATATCATCGGCGAATCGCAAATGGTTAAGCAGTTCGCCGTTGATATTTGTGCCAATTTTTTCCCAATCTAAATTGCGAAATATATTTTCGAGGAGAGCGGTAAATAAGTTTGGGGATATCGGGTCACCTTGTCTCACTCCGCGTTGTATTTTGAAGGACCTTCCTTCTCTCTCTAGTTTTATTTTAGCTCGCCCTCTTCTATATATCTCTTCTAATATATTTATGTATTTAGATGGTACTCCCTGTTGTTGTAGAGTTTTCCAAAGAGCTGCGTGTGAAATAGAGTCAAAAGCTTTCGAATAGTCCACGAAAGCTAAATAAAGCTCTCTCCCGTATTCCTGGAACTTTTCTATGATCTGTGTTACGGTAAATATATGGTCAGTAGTTGAAAATCCTGAGCGAAAACCCGCTTGTTCTTTCGGTTGATTGTCATTTAACATAGGCATAATCCTTTTTTGGAGAACTTGTGTAAATAACTTTTATGTTGTCTGTAGTAAACTAATCGGCCTGTAGTTTCCAATATCTTTGGGATTTCCTTTTTTATACAACAGTGTAATGATTGAAGTTTCCCATTCTGATGGTATTTTCTCGCTTATTATGATGTGGTTAAAAAGATTTGTTATTATCGGAGTTAGAGGCTCTATTAGACTTTTTAGGATGTCATTAGTAATTCCATCGCTTCCTGGGCTCTTTGAAGCCTTGAGCGATTTTATGGCTTGACTTATTTCGCTTTCAATTAATAATGGAACATCTAAAGACTCATATTCGGGTCGTCTTGTTGTGATAGTCTCAGGGGTGTGGTGATTTCTGTGTCGATAGAGGTCTTCGTAAAATACTGTAGCAGTCTCTACTAAGTCACTCCTTTGTGATACAGTTTCTCCTGTTTTTGAGATTAAAGATGGAATCCACTTTCGGTCATCACTTAAACGTTTTTGTCCTTTCTTCACAGAGCTACGTGTCGCTAGTTCTTCTTCAATGATTTTCATTTTATTCTTGTATTCTTGTTTTTTCAGCTTTCTCTTTATTTTTCTGTAGAGCTTCGACAGTTCCTTTTTCTGATTTTTTGTTTTATTTTTCTTTTCCCTTAAGTAAGTCCGTCGTTCCATGAGGTCAGCAATATAGGGGCAAATACTCACTCTGTTTAAAGGCTGCTTGCAATCTTTCTTTATTAATGACTCTGCCATTTTTATGGAGTTTGTTATATTGCAGTATGATTTTTGGACATCGTTTGTTATGATAAGAGATGTAGATATTTCGGTAAATTTATTAATGAGATTTTGTTTTTCCAGTGGAGTCAAGGTACTTATTCTACCCTTAAACGACTTCCTTGATTTAGTTACACTAAACGACTTACACTAGTACTAGCACCCAAAAGAAAAGGATCAATATAGTTTTGTGTTTTTATTTACTGACAAATTGGTTTGACCAACTATACCTATTTCTGGTTCCTATTGTCATGTCCTGTCCTATTCAACGTCAATATCATAATAAATTGTAATAAAAATGTACAAGCTATTCACAACTATTTTTTACTATAGTTTGTCAAAGGACTGTCTCGTTTCAAACATAAGAGAGAATCATCATACTATCTTTGACTTACTCTAGTACTCGCACCCAAAAGAAAAGGATCAATATGGTTTTGTGTTTTTACTTACTGACAAATTGGTTTGACCAACTATACCTATTTCTGGTTCCTATTGTCATGTCCTGTCCTATTCAACGTTAATATCATAATATGTATATTATAAATCTACTGCTCAATATGACACGTAAGTATTGAATATACAATAAGGTAAGTGGCCTCACTTACCTTATTGTATATTCCGTTTCAGTGTGGGCTGTATATGCCTTTATACGGCCCACCTTAAATTAAAATGTTTTTTTTTTAATAAACAGGATATTAAGTATGAAAAACTCACTCAATTAGGTTTCTCATTTATTTAAGTTTCTTCATTATACCAAAATAGTTATAAAAATATTACGATACTCTTGGAAAATTATACCTATTATAAAAGTCCTATTGTGGGCCTTATTGAACACTGGCAAGGTATTACTCAATCCCGCAAAAAATAATCATTTTGACAGTAGGTAATAACATATTTTATTGTTTTTAACTTAAGAGTTATACATTTACAAATAACAATAGGTGGTACTTCAGGAGGATATTTATAATAAGTGAAAATAATTATTTTGGGCCTTAATAACTAAAGATATAAAAATTGTTAACTAACATAATTCATTATTAGTTACAGTAACATTATCTTACACCGCCAAGACGAGCAAAGCCGAAGGGCACTATCTACCTTTTATCGAAGCGCTTCGTAGTTTTTGGAACCCTCATAACTTGGGGTTGATTATACCAGATAAACTTCTCTTAAGTTCTCGGACTTATTAAGCATATCAATGCATAGCTCTTATACTTTTAGATTTTATTCATATCTAAAAACTTCGATATCGTCACTGACTCATTTGATGATCATCAATACCTTTAGGGTACTTCCTGAAGTCCTCTAAGCTGATGAAATTTGGTATGTTTGGTATGTTTGGTATAAGTGAAAATAATTATTTTGGGCCTTAATAACTAAAGATATAAAAATTGTTAACTAACATAATTCATTATTAGTTACAGTAACATTATCTTACACCGCCAAGACGAGCAAAGCCGAAGGGCACTATCTACCTTTTATCGAAGCGCTTCGTAGTTTTTGGAACCCTCATAACTTGGGGTTGATTATACCAGATAAACTTCTCTTAAGTTCTCGGACTTATTAAGCATATCAATGCATAGCTCTTATACTTGGACGTAGTTTAGGGTAAAAGATCCAACCCACAAAAATCTGTTAATAAAATTTGAACTTTCTGTCAAACGGAAAAGTCATTCATTTAAATGACAAATTTTAGAGGATGGATCTTTTACGCTAAACTACGTCCACTTTAGATTTTATTCATATCTAAAAACTTCGATATCGTCACTGACTCATTTGATGATCATCAATACCTTTAGGGTACTTCCTGAAGTCCTCTAAGCTGATGAAATTTGGTATGTCAGATAGTTTTAGTACACAAACAACAAATAAATTCAAAAACTTGAACTTTTTAATCCCTAAGGGGATGAAGAGGGGGTTTAATTTTGTATGGGGAATCAATAATCGCTGAACCGATTTAGTTGAAATTTGGTATGTAGATAGGTATTGTTATGGGGAAGGATATAGAATAGTTTTAACCTCAAAGTTTACCCTTACGGAGTGAAGGCCGATTTTAACCCCAAAGTTTACCCTTACGGGGTGAAGGGTTTATATGGGGAATCAGTAACAAGTACATTGTGTAACAGATGCCCCCAGATACTTATTTCAGGATATTTAATAGTAAATCACCCCCAACCCTTTAAATTAGGAGATGGAAGATTGTCATAAGCAACTTACAAAAAGAAGTGAAATCCCATCAAAAACATTTTGATGTAAAATGTTGCCCAGACGAAACCATAAGGCTCGCACTGTCAAAAAGTCATCAGATCTCTTGCCAAGCTTCTAACTCTACAAGCCCTAACTTCACTAGCTCTACACCTTAGTCAAAGTATGTGGCTTGGCCGTTTCGTTTCTACAAGAACTATAGTATGTATAAAATTTCAACTTATTAGTCCAAAAGTTTCGGAGCAAATAGGCTGTGACAGACGGACAGCCAGACACACGAGTGATCCTATAAGGGTTCAGTTTTTTTCCTTTTGAGGTACGGAACCCTAAACATAAAGAATATAATAAATTTTTCACCTTATACCCATGTGGCGGTAGCGAAACAGCCAAGCCGCATATTTTGACTAAGGTGTAGAGTTAGTGAAGTTAGGGCTTGTAGAGTTTGAAGCTTGGCTCGACAAGAGATCTGATAACTTTTTGACAGTGCGAGTCTTAAGGTTTCGTCTTAGCAACATTTTACATGAAAATGTTTTTGGTGGGATAGTTTTTTACAGTATAAATATTTATTTGTAACAGTTAGTATTATCTTTTAACATAATTTTTACAGTACATCTGGTGCTACATTACGACACTGGTGCTATAATAAGAACATTAAAACACTCCCTTTGGCCGTGTTTTAAAATTCGTCACTCGTTGCAAAATTTCTATTTTTCGCAATTCTATCGTAAATAACTACCTATGTATTAACAAAAAAAGTTACCTATATATGTAAGTAAGTAGTTACTGCCTTTAAAAAGTATAAGTGTCTCAATGTTATTAGACTTTTTGATTCTTTAAAACGTCTTTAGGTCAATAAAGCAAGTGAAAAATTATTAGAGTTAGACCAAGAAAAGTCTGCAGCGATTTTGACAGCCCACGCAGTGCAAGTATTATTTATAAGTCATATTTTCATAGAAGTTTCTTACAATCGGCCTTAATTAATAAGAGATTTAAAATATTAAAATTATCTTAAAATATTTTAAACTACTATTTTATCTCATACGTTCAATAAGGCCCGGGACTGGACCTTTTTACCTGCACTGACAGTTTCTTAGAAACAAGTACAAATTCAGACTAATAGGGAATAATAGGGAGCAACTGCTATTTTTGAATGCTGGGCCTTGTATGCCTGCACCTCACCTACCTTATTTATTTGTTTTAAAAGGGGAAAAGTTGTTGATTAACCGCTCGTGCTAATATTGATACCCAAACAAGCGAAACATTCTAAAATTTAACCACGAGCGTAGCGAATGGTTCGTAAAGTTGAACCTTGAGCGTAGTGAAGGTTTCAAGGAACGAGGGTTAAATAAAATTTTCACCACATCAGCTCGTAAAGGCCCTCTTGATTGTTCGAAACGGATAAGAAGAGTGGCATTTAATTTGATGCAAATTTTGAGTTGTTTCCGTAGGTATATTGGCTCAGTTAGTTGGTAAAATTGACTTTAAAATGATACATATATTGAATAACGTTAGTTTGAAATTGATTTTATGATAAAGAGATTATTTTCATAGAATAATGTCATATGGTATTCTGGTTTGGGGCAAAGCAGCTGACATACAGACTATATTTGTCTTACAAAAGAGAGCCATTCGTTCTATATATAATTTAAGGGTGCGTGAATCAGTAAGAGAACTTTTTAAAGAAATTAATATTTTAACTGTAGCTTCCCAATACATATATGATAGTATTATTTATGTTGTTAAGAATCTAGACTCCTTCACTAAGAATTCTGATGTCCATAACTATGATACTAGAAATAAAAACAAGCTTGCTATCAGAAAGTTTCGTGTTCGTAAAGTACAGAAGTCATTCGTTGGGCAATGCATTCATTTTTATAACAAGTTACCTGAGGTTGCTTAAAGATTACCCTTTCCATCTCTTAAGAATTACTTAAAAAAGTCATTGATGTTGAAGGCTTATTACAGATTCGAGGACTACTTGACAGACAAACATGCATATTCCAAACCAGAAACTGTAATAACGACAAGTATTAGCAATTAAAAGCATTGTATTATGTGTAGAGTTAAAGGTGACTCAGCTCAGGTAAGAAAGCACATCAAATTGTATGAAAGCATCTCATAACAATCAGTCAGATTAATATAATATGTATTCTCATTTCTTTTATTGATTTTATTTTCTTTTCCTTTTGTAAGAATTTGATTTGGAGGTACTAGAAGACGTCATAAAAACGCTTGCATGGGACAAGACCGGTATTAACATCCAATCCATGGTGTCTTTTTGTCGCACTTGAGATTCGCCGACGATATTGTTTTGTTTGCCGAGTCCCTGGATGATCTTCAAAGCATGATTCAAGGACTATACCATGCTTCTATAAAGGTAGGTCTTAAGATGAATATGTCCAAGACCAAAGTTATGACGAACATCACTGGCAATTCGAATCTCACCGTAACGGTGGGAGACGAAGAGCTGGAGGTGGTCGAGCAATACGTGTATCTTGGACATATTCTATCTTTCGACAAAAAACATCAGGAAAAGGAGATCTCCAGAAGAATCCAGTTGGGTTGGGCGGCATTCAACAAACTTGCGGACATCCTCAAATCTGAAAACTTTCCACAATGCCTGAAAACTCGCCTCTTTAATCAATGTGTACTGCCCACCATGACATACGGTGCCGAGACATGGACGCTCACTAGGGGGGCTGTGCATAAAATACGAGTAGCACAAAGAGCCATGGAGCGCTCCATGCTCGGCATTAAACTGCAAGACCGAGTGAGGAATGTCGAAATCCGACGCCGCACCAAGGTGCGAGACGTGGGTGACGTCATCTCCAAGCTTAAATGGAGTTGGGCGGGACATGTTGCTAGGCAGAGTGATGGCAGGTGGACCAAAAGGTTGACGGATTGGTGGCCACTTTCGGATGAAAGAAGCGCCTGGCGTCCGTTAGCTCGTTGGGTGGATGACATTCGGAAAATTGGGGGGCACTTTTGGATGAGACTAGCCCAGGACCGGGATAAGTGGCGTACACGAAGAGAGGCCTATGCTCAGCAGTGGGCGACTGAAGGCTAGAATGATGATGATGATGATGAAGAATTTGATATGTTTTCTGAAAGAGCTACGTATTTGTATAAAGTTATGTACTCACTGAGTATAATTGCATGAATTCTATCACGGAAGAAAGAATGAGCTCGCCGCGCTCTGACGGGAAACGGCATGTGCCTGGATTAGTATGAGAACCTATGTCGCCAAAACGCTGTCACAAAAATTGGCCATATTTTCTTATTTCGAAAGGAATTATGAGCCCTTGCCCATCACAGTAATTTGAACTTTACAGTCAAGAAAATTATGTCAAAATTGCACTACGATTTTTATTTTTTGTAAAAATACACAAATCATTGACAAATTGTCATTTATGCTCTATCCTTTTATACTTGCATGGTTTTTCCAAGAGTGAATGCGATAGGATAAAATATTCGACTATGAGGTTGACACATGCGATAGGGATGTGCATGATTCGGTGTAATATCGATAAACGCTTATTAATTATCAATGTACACGTAAACTATTCAGTTTTTTTATACATATGTATTACCTACTTTATTTTCGACGATTAGGTACTTACCTACTTACTTTTTAATAAAATAATCTCATATTGAAAGTAATCACGCCACCAACCACGCATATAACTGTAAGCGAGTAGGTATATAATAAAAACTGTTACTCTTTAGCACACCCCAGAACAATATTGCTTTGTAATGACGCGAAATAATGACCTGCTAGCCAATTAGTGCTAACCCGTTGTGTACTTATAGTTTTTTTTTATTAAATCAAATTTCTTACCCTCCCACCGCGATGCGTGTGTGCGTGCGTGAAAAATACGCGAGATGCGTATTTTTTACCTGCAATTAATATTCTCACTAGATGCGTGCGTAAAAAATACGCAAGTAAGTGTAAGTGTAGTTAATAAGTGTTCACAATACTTATTAACTAGCACGTTATTATTTTAAGGCAAAACAAAGCAATAATGTTGTGTCATACATCAATATGAGTCTCCGATATAAGCTCGTATGCAAAATTATTAAAAAATGCTAATTATAAACAATGGAAATACTAACAATACTTTTTGCACTTAGACGGTTATCAACTTATCGCAATAATGCGGATAGAAATGCCGCTCTGATGTACGAGCGAGATAGCACTATGCATGTTTTTACCGGAGCATGGTGTGTACTCGCATCCAATGTGAAGAACGCTTCAAGATTTGTGCAAGCTTGTGGAGCGGGCTTTAGACTGGCCAGCAAATACCCGGCAGTAAAATTATGTGACAGCTTAAAACTGACACCTTACCTACTCGTATTTAATAGAGAAAATTTACAAATATGTATGGATACTAGATACTATACTTATACTACAAGAAAAACTTAAAATCAAATAATCCATTGAATTGTAATAAATAAGTAAGAACATATTTTGTACCTACATAATATAAAATGTGCATAGGCGACGACTTTTTTGATATGATCATCCAGAGGCAAAACAAAAATAAATTATTAAGAACATGTATGAACATAAACAAACCGAACTGTGTATATTTATACGAACATCGACATCGATAACTTTTTTGATATGGTCCTCGCACTGTGGGCGAATAGCGCACCCGTACATGACTTTTACGCTAAGTAGATATCAACCTTATCTCATTTACATAAATCTGATTTTTGTACTAAACAATCCAAAAATCCTTGCGGAAACCGAAAATGTAAAAAATATTGAAATATTACATAAAATAATACTTACCGATGATATGAAATGCCTCCATATCTAATATGTTTTGTCCCGCTAGTGTTTTTACACTCCAAAATGGAGCAGCACGGCATATTCGTAATTATTTCTATTTTTTATTGGAATCGTTTTCACATCTGACATGTCACAAGCGCCATACTGAACTGTCACACGACTGACAATAGTCTGTGCTGAAAGTGTATGCAGCTAACCATAATCTTGCCACACGCTATAGACATACGTTTCACTTCTATTACTTCTTTGTTTTGTGAATTCTATAGTAATTTAAATTGTATTTTTCTTAATTACTCCTAATGCATGTTAATTATAAGATGTAATACTGTTTTGAAAAGATGTGTCCCGCCGAGTTTGTTGCCGGTCCCATATTGGGATACCCTCCTCCAATTGAGGGGGGATTTAAATCTTCTCGGGGCAGAGGTGTACGGTTGGAGCCGGTAAAGGTTTATTTGACTTTCATAAGGGCATTGTAATATGCCTACTTGAATAAACTATTTTTTATCTTTTTATCTTTATCTTAAAATGATGTTTAATTATCACTACCTAACACTTACAAAAATTTTTTTCGCTGAAACAAAAGTAATGAGTATATGTCTACAACAGTTGCATTTTTATACGTAAAACTTTAAATAAAAAATACACACGAACTTGTCATTTAAAAGTAGAAGAAATATTCCGAACCCCGGTACTCGGCATAGCCGCCGCGCTAGTTTTCTTATCTTACCGAAGATTCGTACTAACTACGGCTAATCAATGATTACTTTTGAGCCTAATAACAACCTACCCTCACATATTAAACATCTCGAAGCGTGTAACTCGTTTAAAAAAGGAACTTTCTAAACATTTGTCATTGAAGACAAACCTATAATATAAAACGAGTTGAACGTGTTAGTTAATTTATGTTTTTCAGATAATCCTAATAAAATTAAATATGTACAGTTTATCTTATTTTTGTGATGTTGCGACGACGAAAATAGATGTAAATATGTATTTTTAAATATGTTTTTTTTTTTTTTATTATGCATGGGTTTACTCATGGCCACAGACTAGCCGAGGCGTAGACGTGGCCTACGATGGAGCGAGCTCGCCCAGAAGGTGCCTGTTCACTCTTGATTTGAAGGTTGCCGGGTTATAAGAGCACGGAAATATAGACGCCGGCAAGGAATTCCATTCCTTGGCAGTGCGCATAAGGAAAGTAGAAGCAAAGCGCTTAGTGCGAATTGGCGGAATATCTACCAAGTAAGGATGGAAACCGGCCGTGCGTCTAAAAGTCCGATGGTAGAATGGGGACGGTGGAATGAGCTCGTGTAGCTCTTGGGCACACTCCCCGAAGTGCAACCTGTAGAATACCGACAGGCTGGCGACTTTCCGCCGATGGGCCAAAGTCTGAAGCTTAGCCGTTAGCTTCTTGTCGCCAATCATCCTCCTGGCTCTGCGCTCCACTGAGTCCAAAGCGGCGAGTTGGTATTTAGCTGAGCCATCCCACAGGTGGCTGCAATACTCCATACACGACCGGACTTGAGCTTTGTAAAGTGTTAGAAGCTGTCCAGGTGTGAAGTATCGCTTCACCTTATTTAGGACGCCCAGCTTTCTGGCCGCAGTTTGTGCTTTAGACTCAATGTTCTCATGTCAGTGATGTATTGTCTTTATGAGAATAAATGTCTTTAAACCTAAACCTACATATAGGAATATATAAGGGTAGGTAAGTTTCCATTAGATCATAATTGATCACTATTGATCATAATTTTATAAACGCTTTGTGTATTTTTAAGGCCACCGCGCTAACCGCTAGCCCGCCACCGTCGATCGCTGCCTCCTGCCAGGGCGCGCAGCGAGTGAGTTACGTGTATGCAAAAACTGGTCACCTACAAAGATAAATGTTTGCTAAGATTTAAGTCAGCAGCAAGCTGGGTTCTCCATACAACTGTAGTTACGCTCTCATTTTAACACGATTAGCTAAATTGCTCTAAAACTTTGTACTCACTAAAGGATAAGGTATATCTATGCCTGTAATTAATGTGTAGCTTCAGATACCATAGAAAAAAAAGCGAATATTAGTTTTTCATACAAAACTTATTTTTCCTCTATTTCATTAGTTTTGTTGCAATATAAACTAATTAGGTAGTGGCATAGATATACCTCATGTCATTGTAAAATGAGTACATACAAATCTCCGTTTTTACGGGAAGTAAAAATTCGGCTGAGCTTATTGCGGACTCTTTTAAGTTTCGTTGCTCATGCTTATTAGAAGTAAGTATATGTAATGTCATTAGTACAGTCAAGTAAATCCAGCCTACTACTAATGATACAAGTAAAATGAGAAAGACCGTACACTTTAAAAAATTATTACATATTATGGGGTTATTCCCACTAATTAGGTATCTACCACCAAGTTGTTACCAGTGGTAACTACCGGGAATTATATCCCACCTTTCTTCCCAGTAGCTACCACCAACTCAGTTTTGTGGTAACTACTGGAAATTTCTTTTTCCAATTACCACTGGTAAAAGGTGAGATTTTTTCCTAGTAGTTACCACCAACATTTTTTTTACAGTACAGTTTAAATGTTTATTTATTATATGAACAAAAAACACTATACTACCAGGCTATTATTAAAATAAGTGTTCCGTAAACAAAGTTTTGTACGGAACACTAAAAACGAGATCCGGCGATTACTTTTTGGATTATAATATTAATTACCATACAAATTTAACACATAAATCTGGTTTTTCCCACTAGTTACAATCAAGTTGTTACCAGTGGTAACTAATGGGATTTGTTTCCCAGTAGTTACCACTGGTAAAAGGTAGGATTTTTTCCTGTTACAGTTCAATAGTAATAAAAACAGTATAACAGTATAAAAACAATACTATAAATATAGAGGCTTTATTGAACCCTAACAAGATTGTAGTGGTAACTAGTGGGAATAACCCAATTTATGTGTTAATTTTGTATGGTATATCTTTTTTTTAATAATAGCCTAGTAGAATGGCGTTTTTTGTTCGTATATAAATAAACATTTAAACTACGTGACTGTTTTTTATTCCCATTTCTTCCACAAATACTAATCAATAAAACCGTATATTCGGTGTTTTTGGTGGTATACGTTTTTATACACTAGCACGCTAGTCGAAAATCTGGACAAAATCTTAATTTTTCCTAGTATACTAACCAAAAAGGCCGAATAGCTGCTATAAGGTCTTTTAACTTAGGATGTCAAGGGCGAATTATTCATTGTTACTAAGCAAAAAGGCAGCATGTGACATATGCGGCGTTTTTACCTAGTTTCTACTTCGTTACTAAGTTAGAACGCCGCATAACGCATGTTTACCGCCTTCTTGACTAGTACGACCTACACATTTTTAAACTTAATACAAATTTAAAGTGTTTTTTATAAAATAAAAAAAAACGGAACTGTTTAGAAACATACTATGAATGCCTAAAATAAGTACATATATATACCTACCACATACAAAAATAAAAAATGGATTAAATTTTAAATATAGCCGAACGCTCCACCTAAAATTTTCTAACTTTTTACATAAATGTTATTTAACATGCTTAGAATAACATAACAAAAAAGAAAAAACTTTAATGTTATCAAAACCCATTTTTGTTCAACCGCTGGTCTATACCGTACAGAAAATTCACTCCTTCACAAAAGTCATATTCATGGCTCCTCTACACGATGGGCCAACGCCGGCCACTCCAAGGGACGCATTTATGCGTTAGAGGGAGCAAGTGATATTGCTATCTCATTCTACCGCATGGCTGCGTCCCTTGGAGTGGCCGGTGTTGGCCCATCGTGTAGAGGAGCCATTAGGTATAAAATTATACCTATACTCGCCGCCTGCAACAAAATTGAAACTTATAAATAACCGCGCACGAACCGTGAATCTTGTTTGCGCGAGCGCCACGTGACACGACTATCGTGCGGTCGACAAAAGTCTCTAGGGGTGCTACCTACCACTGTTTCAGAGTCTCTTTCAGAGTTTAGACTAATTTTGTACTACCTAGATAACAAAGTTATTTTAAACGTCAAACTTCTATGAAATTATGACGTATTAAATAACACTTGCACTGGCATCAAAATCGCTGCAAACTTTTCTTGGTCTAGCTCTGGAAGAAATATTTAAAAGATGCACGTGTAGGAAGCATTCAACAGGTTGTTAATAAATGAAATTCACCTGAATTTTAACATTTTATTATCTATTATTATTAGCCCTCGTGGTAGGGCTCCGCTCGTCGTCTTTTAAGTGTAACGAAATCTAGGGCACGCTGTTCACGCGCTTCTTGCAGACGTAATATAAATTACCGCCACCAAGGCACCATACGGTTTCGTACTTGACTTCCTGCTTGCGAATGGCGACACAGGAGCCTATCGTATCGTCGAAGATGGGCTGGTTAGCCTTCCACGGCGCGAACTCCAGAACCATGCCTGTAACATAACATACACCGGCTCGGGTCCAATGTTTCAACCGATCACTATTACTACGGACACCAGACGATATCGTGGCTTTTTAAGGTTCCGTACCCAAAGGGTAAAACGGGACCCTATTACTAAGACTCCGCTGTCCGTCCGTCCGTCCGTCCGTCCATCCGTCCGTCTGTCACCAGGCTGTATCTTACGAACCGTGATAGCTAGACAGTTGAAATTTTCACAGATGATGTATTTCTGTTGCCGCTATTTATTTATTAAATCTTTATTGCTCAATACATGAAGGTACAAATGGCGCTATAACAACAAATACTAAAAACAGAAATAAAGATTTAAGTGGGGCTCCCATACCCCATACAACCAACGTGATTTTTGACCGAAGTTAAGCAACGTCGGGCGGGGTCAGTCCTTGGATGGATGACCGTTTTTTTTTTGCCGTTTTTTGCATTATGGTACGGAACCCATCATGCGCGAGTCTGACTCGCACTTGCCCGATTTTTCCTTTTAGTAAAAGGAATTCATGTTGATACTTATATCCAAAAAGATAAACAGATTATTATAATTTTGTAGGCTAAGGCCCACTTGCACCATTCCTCTAACCCAGGGTTAACTGGTTAAACCTGGAGTTACCAGTACAATTTGACACTAGGTTAACGGTTTAACCGCTTTACCCCGGGTTAGTGGGATGGTGCATGTGGGCCTAAGAGATGGATGACCGCTTGGCCATACACCTGTACCGCTAGCACGAGTTGCGTTCTCGCGCGCGAGTCCATACCTATCTACTTACTCGAAGTCGCGCTAGATGTATAGAGTCGCGCGTGAGAACGCAAGTCATGCTAGCAGGTCTGATCTTCCTCTTTGGATCATGGCATTATGGAATTCTAAAAAAATACTAATTTTGGGTAGCTCCTAACTCTTACATAATAAAAAAGTTGAAACAGTCAAACGAGGACTTATTAATGTACATAGAATTGTGTACTTTTCCATATTTAGTGTCGTACATAAAGGTATTGGACCCCGCAGTAATTCCTCTGCCAGAAAAAAACTTAACAATATGATAAAGTATAAAAAAATAAAAAGTAACCGTTTTTTTTTTGCCGTTTTTTGCATTATGGTACGGAACCCATCATGCGCGAGTCTGACTCGCACTTCCCCGATTTTTCCTTAAATATCCAAAGAATAATAATAATAGTATTTAAGTAAAGACCTAAAGTCTTAAATCGTTAATATCTTTTTACGGAAAAAACTTCGTTCAAACTTTCGTCTTCACCGGACATATTCGTGTAACGTATTGCAACAATATCTTCTATCTATCTATCTATCTATCTATCTATCTATCTATCTATCTATCTATACATATAATAACGCTGTAGACGGTCGAAAGTCTGTACATGGAAGATATTTGAAAAAAAGTTGGCTGGGGATACCTAAAATCGATAACAGAACACGTTCCAAAAGTTTTTAGAATTTTTGTCTGTTTATCTGTTTGTCTGTTTATTTGAACGCGCATCACGTGAAAACAGCTGAACGGATTTTGATGAAAACTTTACTAATCTGTCGAGAAAATTCCCGGCCAGGTTATAGGCTATAAAAATTCAACCCCTAAAAGGGGGGGTAGCCACAACACTCGATTGACTTAAGTTTGCCCCTGAATCTTATGGCGCTACTTAGGAAGGAGGGGCAAACTTTTTTCAAATATGTGCTATACTATTGAGTACCCTGGTAAAACTAACAGATGGCGCTGAATTTAATACGTTGTAACATGAATAACCCACCGAGGAAAAATTTTGCCAAATTAACTCTAAGTTTAGAATAGGGTTTACGGATATCATCAAAAATAGTTGAATAATTATGTTGATTTAATAAATTAATAATACAACAAAATTAAACGACAGTAAATTAATTGCCCCTCATTGCACAGGGCCATCTTTTGGGGAACTGAGTAAACATTAAGTAATCAAGAAAACTAAAAATGAGTTGACATAGTTACGTAGTGGTAAAATAAACCCACATATCAACACGCGTATAATTGCATAATTATTTAAAATTATAAATTTTCTCTATCATGAATTATACCTAATCGTAATTATATCGCACCCATATCAAATCCATATTCATACGGAGGTATCGCCTCGCACTTAATAATGGCCACGAAGGTGGGTACCTACTTAAAAAAAAAGCATTGACCTCTGTCATTTGCAGTGCCGGATTAATCCTTTTAATCAAAATAAGCACTTGCTTATGGGCTTATTATATGCCCCGAAGCGTCCAGGATGTCAGTGCTTTAACACAGAACAATAGTACAAGTGTCTAAATGCGAAAGCCGAAGGCCGAGCACCGCGTAGGGCCAAAGGCCCGAAGCGTCCAGGATGTTAGTACTTAAACACAGAACAATAGTATAAGTATCTAAATGCGAAGGCCGAAGGCCGAGCTCCGCGTAGAGCCGAAGGCCCGAAGCGTCCAGGCTGTCAGTTCTGTGTTTAACCACTGACATCTGGCAGGCTTCGGGCCTTCGGCCCTACGCGGAGCTCGGCCTTCGGCCTTCGCATTTAGACACTTGTATTAATTACCTGTGTTTAGAACTGACCTCCTGGATGCTTCGGGCTTTCGGCCCAATGCGACTTCAGCCTTTGGATCTTGTGATTTAGACACTTGTACTTAAAAATACTTGGAAAAGTTACGGGAGGCGCGCGTCTGTCGGACGCTTCGGATCTTCGAATCGCTCCTTCGGCCTTTGCATTTAGTTAGATTCTTGTACTATTGCTTTGTGTTTGAATACCGAAGTCGAGCATCTCGCGAATGCTTGATAATAATGATTTAGAGTAAGGCCAAGCGCGCACCACGATTTTTTGTCGTGCGATAATTTTGTCGCAGAAATGCAACGTATGTGTTTATATGTTAGTGCGCGCATATGCGACAAAAAAATCGCAGCGATTTTATAATTGTGATTAATCACATTTTTCCGCGATTGTTCGCGACGTGATTGTCGCAAAGTGAATTGCAGCATGCGGAGTTGTATGGCCCCGCGCGCACTATGATAATAAAATCGCACCCCGGCCGGACCTCAGTCGGCATTTCGCTCTCCAAACCCCAACATCTCGGCACCTGCATCTCCAATGGAGTCTCAAAATGAGACGCTAGATGTTGACCATTTAATTATGGAAATAGACGGGGATCACCTTTGTGTTATAAATGCTCAAAGTCATACAGCAATCGCATATTAAAGACACGTTTCATGACAAGCGACTGGTACGAAATCCATGTTGAGAATGAACAAATCGTCGACTTTTTCATCGCAGTGCGCGCAGTGAATTTTCTGCGATATATTACAGCGCGATTCTAAAATCGTGTCGCAAAAATTAACGTGCTGCGCGCTTGGCCTATAATACCTTAAATGTATACTCCTACAATTTGAATTTAGAACTCATTATTTTTTTTATTTGATTTTGTTTCTAGTTCCATGCCATATATATAGTACAGTCAGCAGCAGAAGTCGCTATACACTCCAGGTGCTCAAAGAGAGGTAAACGTTTAAACTGTCAAAAAGTTGTTGGCTGTCATAGTAGTATTTACTTGTGAGCGCTTAACGTGTCACAAATATCTTAACAGTCGCTATTCATTAATTTCTACACTTACAACAAGTCATTGATACCTTAGCTGTCAAAAAACCAATGGTATCTAAGCGGTCAACGTGTCAAATATGTCTGAACAATATGGAAAAATAGACTTTAAAGCATACAAGTATGGTCGAATATTGAATGAAAGATAGCCATGCTAATTTCAAGTAAAGCGTTTTGACAATCATCGAAAGCAGTACAGTCTTGTCATCACATACATCTATCTCACGTTTTATCCTTCAACCATTTGACAGGAGCCTCTCGGTCAACTTACTGCAAACTATTTCTTTTAACAGAATCGTCAAAACGAATGACACATAGCGAAAGCTAACTGAAGCGGAATTTAGAGCCAATTGTCAAGGCACGTTGTGGTCTCAGTAACAGGCGTTTGCTTTTCAAAGCAGAGACCGCGGGTTCAAATCTCACCTAGAGATTACAGCTTTTTATTTTTTGGGTGTCATATCTATTATTAATTTCATAATTTGTGTCTTTTGATTTTATGCTATATAATTTTTGAAGCTATGTCACTGTAGCGTATGTACGACTTTCTATTAGAACGTTGTAATAGGTTTGAACTCGCAGTGGGCGTTACTTTGATTACTCCTGTGCGGAAAAAAGCGGCCAAGTGCGAGTCGGACTCGCCCATGAAGGGTTCCATAGCAGCAAGCAACAATAAAATTGCGGTTTACGATTTATGACGTATTAAAAAAAACTACTTACTAGATCTCGTTCAAACCAATTTTCGGTGGAAGTTTGCATAGTAATTTACAACATATATTTTTTTTAGTTTTATCATTCTCTTATTTTAGAAATTACAGGGAAAGACACACATTTTACCACTTTGGAAGTGTCTCTCGCGCAAACTATTCAGTTTAGAAAAAAAATATATTAGAAACCTCAATATCATTTTTGAAGACCTATCCATAGATACCCCACACGTCCTATACGTGATGATGAAAAAAAATTTTGAGTTTCAGTTGTAAGTATGGGGAACCCCCAAAATTTATTGTTTTTTTTCTATTTTTGTGTGAAACTCTTAAAGCGGTTCATAGAATACATCTACTTACCAAGTTTCAACAGTATAGTTCTTATAGTTTCGGAAAAAAGTGGCTGTGACATACGGACGGATAGATAGACAGGCAGACATGAGGGACATAAGGGTTCCGTTTTTTTGCCATTTGGCTACGGAACCCTAAAATGGTGGTCTCTTCGAAAACTTACTAAATTAAATTAAAGGATATGAAAACAATGCATTTTATTAATTTCAGACATCATATTTCAAAGTAACATTAAATTTAAGCTTACCTACCTACACAATCGATATTAAATAGAAATAGTCTTAGTTTTATTTTTCAAAACGTTCGGGGTTCCATTCCCGAGCTGAGTACACAATTTTAAACGTATGAATGCAGTTTTTCGTGTTACTAAAATCGATGACATGGTTCCTAAGGAGAGATCGGTGTATATCTTATAGTATCAGATTTTCCCATACTGGCCGATCTAAATGGGCCACCCTGTATAGTATATTTTAGTACAGTAAGCGGGCTAAATAAATATATTAACATATATAATATGCTCTACGGTTTGGAAGAACAGCCGCATATGACAATTAAAATAAAAAACCGATCATACTCGTAGAACCTACTTATTTATTGTCTAAGTTTGACACTTAACGATAAAATACTGCTTTAAGAAAGGAGGTGTCAATTCATAGCTGCGACAGTATTTATTTTAAAGTTAAACAGATAAAATGTTGATGCTTAGTTACCATTGAAATAACAACTGCTTAGCAACTGGTGGCACCCTGGCTGCTGACGTACGTGATTTGCAGTGCGTGTAGGAATTAATGACAGCAGCTTGAATTTGAGCGCTTAGTTACCACTGACATTCTAACCGTTATTGTCATTGTGATTAAATAAGGGTGTATGTGTTAAAGAAAAACTCAGAAGTTAAGATATATGTGACGAACTGAAAGCCTAAGTGAAAATGACAACTAAGATGTCCTTATTTTTGTGACGATTGAAGTGTATATGTTTTCTTGGACACCTTGCCCGCTCAGGTATATCTGCTGCTGACTGTACCTAATCTGTTTTCGTGTATTAATAATAAACATCCTGAAACCTTTCTTCAAAGTCAAAGTTTTTTACGTTCGCAACATACTTAGACGCTATTTATGCCCCTCTCTCCCTGATATTGACGTTGATATTTCTGGTTAAGAATTACAGATGGCACTTCAGAATGGATGCAAAAAAGTTTCACGAGAGGGCTCTCTTTGTCCTATATATTATACATACTACTCTTTGCTTTGCTATTATTCCCTATCTTCCTGTATGGAGTGGAAACGTGGACTATCCTGGCCAGAGAGAGAAAAAGGATTGATGCATTTGAGATGTGGTGCTGGAGACGAATGTTACGAATACCTTGGACGGCGAGACGTACTAATGCATCAATCCTAACCCAGCTCCGAGTGAAAACTCGTCTATCCACCATATGCCAACAGCGTATACTATCATATTTCGGACACACAGTGCGCAGAGGTGACGAAAGTTTGGAAAAACTGATAGTGATTGGACACACCGAAGGCAGGAGATCACGCGGTCGTTCACCAATAAGATGGACCGATCAAGTTAAAGACTCGTCATCCTCTGCTTTCTACACGGTCGTCAGAGACGCGTTGGACAGAAACCGGTGGAGACAGATCATCCGCTTCAGATGCAACCCTGATACTGACCACGATCCTCAGACATGAGGGACCGACCAAAGAGAGACTCTTTGCTTAATTAAATCTATCAGTCAAGGGCTCCACAGACCTTGCAATAAATCCAGGCGATTTTTGATCCATTGCCGCCTATAGTGCGACATAAAACAGTAGAAATTAAATAAAATGGAACTCTTAAATGTCCATACTGTTGCCATGTGTAAGCATTTTACGTCAAAAATGTGACAGTTACGTAGAAAGTGGTGCCCTAATTTATTTTCTACTATTTTATCTCGCACTATACGAGTACCTAATTAGGTGCAACAAAGTCAATCGCTCTATAATATTTTTTTGTTAACTGCGAGTTCTCAGTTCGGGGCGAACCACTAGTTTATTTATTTTATTGTCAATATCCAGAGAGGAAAATGGAGACTACGTGCAACGCGCATGTAACTCCCCTGTACCTGTAGTTGCAGGCGTCCATAGGTTACGGTGACTGCTTTCCATCTGACGGGCCGTATGCTTATTTGCCACCGACGTTTGTCCGATTTTTCCTTTAAAGAAGTACCTATGCACCATCAAGTGGAATAAATTGTCATGCATTAGAGAATGGTCCTTATGCTTTAATACTGACTGTCCGCGGTGTACCACACGCGGGTGGCGTCGGGCTAGAGGCCCACGTACAAGAACCTCGTCGCCTCCCCATACTGCCCTCTGTCCTGCCGACACAATAACAACAAGATGCTCGTGTAGGTACTGGTACTGACCTTCCACGGTGTGAAACACGTGTTGCGCGTCATGGCTAATGCCCACCCACAGCAAGTTAGTTAGGTCTTCAAAATGTTTTGGGTCCAGCTGCAACAACAGTAACATATTTAATAACATATTTTTTAATAATAATTATTTGATCGAGTGATTTAATTCGTAGTACTTTTCTGTAGTTAACTTAGAGGATATAACCAAACGGAGTAGCCATTAACAGGCGCTCTCCTCTGTCAAAAATAGGCGGCCAGTGGTCATACAGAAACACAGACGTGCCGCTCCCCCGCAAAAAACGGCAGACTATTTGGTACCGAAAATTACAGACAGGGCGTCTCCGTTTGGTTATATCCTCTAAGGTAGTTAGCAATGTATTGAATATAACATTGTATTTCTAGATAGCGCTTTGTAAATGGGGTTTTACAAGCAGCGTGGCCTAGCTATAGTTCGTTTTTTAGGGTTCCGTACCCAAAGGGTAAAAACGGGACCCTAATATTACTAATAAGACTCCGCTGTCCGTCCGTCCGTCCGTCTGTCACCAGGCTGTATCTCACGAACCGTGATAGCTAGACAGTTGAAATTTTCACAGATGATGTATTTCTGTTACCGCTATAACAACAAATACTAAAAACAGAATAAAATAAAGATTTAAGTGGGGCTCCCATACAGCAAACGAGATTTTTGACCGAAGTTAAGCAACGTCGGGCGTGATCAGTACTTGGATGGGTGACCGTTTATTTTTTTGCCATTTTTTGCATTATGGTACGGAACCCTTCGTGCGCGAGTCCGACTCGCACTTGCCAGGTTTTTTTAGCATTAGAAGTAAAGTAAACAATCTTGATGTGTCTTATAATTGAAAAACACATTTTAAAAATAAGTTACTGCAAATATGTAACAATTATGAATCTAATACGATCATTTATATTCTTCTGCTTTCATAAGTAATAGTTACTGATTTAAAAAAAGCGTTTTTCAATTAAAAGACATATCAAGATCGCTTACCTTCTTTCAAGTTCTTTCTAATACTAAAAAAACGAACTATAGCTAAGTGCGAGTTCATAATATTTGCTACTAAATGCAAGTAGTAGGTATGTAAATGTATTTGTTGACATTTGTAATTGTAATTTGGGATTTATCTATCTATCTATATATATAAATGCTTAGCCGGTGTTGCTCGAAGTATAAGTGTCCTGACTGACTGATTCATCAACGCAGAGCCGAAACTACAAAAGGTAGAAAGTTGTACTTTGCACACTAGATTACATTTATAAAGTGTACAAGAGATAAGAAGCGATTTTGAAAAATTCAACCCCTAAGGGGGTTAAAAAGGGGATGAAAATTTGTATCGGGTTCAAGTTTTATTTTAAGCTAGGAATTTGAAACTTCGAAAAAAGATATACTATTATAATAAAAGAAAAGCAATTTCAGCGTTTTTGAAAATTCATCCCCTAAGGTGGTGAAAAGGGGGTTGAAAGTTTGTATGGATATCAAAATTTTTTTCAAACGCGGGATTTGAATCTTTTTATTTGGAGATATTATTAAAAGACAGGAAAAGTAATTTCAGCGTTTTGTAAAATTCATCCCCTAACAGGGTTAAAAAGGGGTTGAAAGTTTGAATCCACTACAAATGCTTTGAAACTTCTTAGAAAGGCGTAATAGCTGATTAAAAAAGAAGTATTTGCAACGTTTTTGGATATTCAACCTCTAAGGGGGTTAAAAAGGGGATGAAATTTCGTCGTGGGGTGCAAATTTTATTTTAAGCTAGAAACTTGAAACTTTGAAAAAAGGTATTAAATTAAAATACAAGAAAACTAATTTCAGCGTTTTTGAAAATTCATTCCCTAAGGTGGTGAAAAAGGGGTTGAAAGTTTGTATGGATATCAAATTTTTTTTCGAACGCGGGACGTGAATCTTTGTAATTGGAGATATTATTAAAAGACAGGAAAAATAATTTCAGCGTTTTGTAAAATTCATCCCTTAACAGGGTTAAAAAGGGGTTGAAAGTTTGAATCCATTACAAATACTTTGAAACTTCTTAGAAAGGCGTAATAGCTGATTCCAAAAAAAGCAATTGCAACGTTATTGGAAATTCTACCCCTAAGGGGGTTAAAAGGGGGATGAAAGTTCGTCTTGGGGTGCAAATTTTATTTTAAGCTAGGAACTTGAAACGTTGCAAAAAGGTATTAAATTAAATTACAAGAAAACTCATTTCAGCGTTTTTGAAAATTCATCCCCTAACGTGAATATCAAACATTTTTTTTCAAGCTTCAAACTTGGTATAAGGGCATTAACATTATATTAAAAGTTTGTATTATAAAGTTTGCATCGATGAAAATTATAGGTACTCAAGATGTAAAATGTCCAAGATAAGAGTCCACGCGGACGAAGTCGCGGGCAACAGCTAGTACTGTTATATACTAATCTTCAGTATTTATTTTCATTTTTAATAACAGTAGGTACCTATTCATATTATTAATTAAATTATATTGTAATTTGCTGTGCATAATTAATATAATTATTAAACAATATAATAATGTTCGACACAATAATAAATAATACTTCCTTATCATAAATATTATAGTATGCATTTTTATTTTTGCACACTAACACACACACATTATATATATAGATACACACACTCACGAATAAACAAACACTCGTACACATGCAGTTCACAAATAAAAATAATATATTTTATAATTATGTTAAAAGAGGCATATGATAGCTGTCTGTAAGTTTCGGTGTAACTCTCTGTACAATTTGTACCTACCAATATAATTATAGATTAAGGAACTAGTATAAGGAACGAAACTGGGTCCTGTAACACAGGGTTTCCTAGATCAGGACACATGCGGCGAGATTCGGGAAATGAATTAGAGATGCACTAGATAAGATATAGCAAAGATATGTGACGTTCCACGGCGAAAGGTACCCTTACCCCGACTGAACATTGGAGCGGCGTTAATAATAAGCGTAAGCGCCAGCTGCCATAAGGTACCTTTTGCCGTGGAACGTCACATATCTTTACTATTTCATATCTAGTGAACGCCTAACGGCGCGATATCTTAAAGTTGGTTCGAATCGCGCTGAAGGACCTGATTTACTACTGTCTGTCTAATTTTATACAATAAACTTTTTTTTTTTTTTAATAATATTATAAACAACGACCCTAAAATTGTCAACATCCCTATAATATTATAGGGACGTTGACAATTTTTAGAACTGTTTTCATGTTATAGGTAGACACGTAATTATTACAAAAATACTGACTCACTAGTCGCGACACTCACGTACGTACTGACTGGCCTATCATCAATAGCCTAAGTTAGGCTGCCTAACCCACTTCCAGATGACCTAGCAACTTTAAATTTGGCATCCAGCTTTGTTAATTATTTTTCTTGTATACAGGGTGATTCAGGAGACGTGAGCAGGACTAACACTGCGCATTTTGTAAATTATAAGCAACTGTTTCGTATCAGTATTAGTGAGATTGACGTTAACTTTCTACTCGTGTTAAAAAAAATATTTACGACATGCATGGTCACCCTAAAATGAGAATACTAAACTACCGTTAATCTGTGTCAAATTGAATGTCATCACTGTCATCACGGTCTGGTTACTTTTGAAAACAATAGACCTGTATAATATTTCAGTGTTGAAAATACGTATCTCACTCAAGTTTGACAGTTTATTTTATTCGTAATCAAAATGCTGTCATTACGGTTAAAGAGGTTTTATGTTTATTAATTAGGTGGGTCCATATTGGGTCGCATAATAATTGATTGTCCTAATGTAATGTTACGCAATAAAACTCATTTCGCATAATTGTTATTGTGCTGGAAATATTAACATTTATGAAAAAATATAACACAAACCTAACCTAACCTACCCTATTCTACATAACCTATGCAAAATATTTTCGAAAATACTTTCTGTTTCAGCTGGAGAAAAAATATGCGAAAAGAGATTTATGCGTAACATTACATTATGACAATCAATTATTATGCGATGAGATAGGATCCCTAATTAGGTCTTGTAGGAACCATGATTGTAGAAAGTTAAATTTGCCCTCACAAAAAAGTTAAAAATAGGAAAGTGTCGTTGTTTCACCTAAATACGACGGTGCTCGATCAATTATCAGTTACTGAGTGTGCAGGATTAGTCCTGTCCTGCTCACGTCTCATGAATCACCCTGTATATTGTTCTTTTCTTGTATTCTGTTGTTGTTTTACTTATTCCTTTTGTGTATTTTTGCAATGTTTTAATATGTATCTTTATGTGTTATCTGTCGTGGCATCACCGAATGGGCCCTACGAAAGACCAGCGCTGGCTTTATAGCTACCATTATGCTGAGTTGGGTCCATTTCGTGATGCACACTTATTGATGTCTTATTTCCTTGCTGTTGTTGTCTGTACATGTTAGTACATGTTTTGTAAATGTCACGAATAAATATCTTTTCACCACACCAGCTCGGAAAGGCTTACTTTGCACTTCAAAAACGGATAGCAAAGTTGCATTTTATTCACATGTGAGGCAAAGTAATCAAATGCAAATTTTGAGTTGTTTTCTTATGTTTGCTGGTAGAATTGACTTTTAAATGATGATTTTGGATGATAAATATTTAATAACAATCATTTGGATTTGATTTGGTTTGATTTTGTTTGATATTTTACATTTGATATTTGCTTCGGGTTGGTGTGGTGAAAAATTTTGTGTTTCACTCGGGGGCAAATTTTGTTTAACCCTCGTGCTTTGAAACCCTTTTGGAATCTTTCACTTGCTCGGGTATCAATATTAGCACGAGCGGTTAAACAACAACTTTGCCCCCTTGTAAAACAAATAACTATTTATCTTCATCTTTTATCTTTGTGTGGTTATGAAACTGAGATAAAGAAACAGTGTATTTTTTACGATTTGTAAAATTGACCAAAAAACAGTCTGTGTGTACATACTAAGCGCCTAAAGGTGGCGACTGACTTGTAACATTTCGGTGTAATGTAACGTTCACGGCGAACGTGTTACATTATAGCTACGCGGCGAACGCTCGTCTCGAACGCTCTGCTCACTTGTAGTCCATTTTCAGATCACCAAAGACCCGAGCCGAGAGCGCGCGCCAACCTGTACTGACTGTGACTTGACCGACTACCTAAAGATAGCATTCGGCAAGACGCTGCCACGACCGAGCTGCCGCGACCGACCGCCGCCGGCGAACGTGGCAGCTGGGCAGCGCCGCCGTAAGCATTCGGATAGGCGCGACCGAGCGGCCACTGCCGACTGCCACGTGCATTAGTCACACAGGAGTCAGTACTAACAGTAAAGTTGTGCGATTCGCTTGCGTATTATTTAAAATAACGATGTCTGACAATTTAAAAATATTATACGAAAGCAAAAACTTGTGGAGAAACTGCTTCAGGACGAAGAATTTCATCAAAGAGGAGTAGAACCAAATCATTGTATACTTCTAGAGCTGATGAAGGCAGTTATCAGATAAGCTCCATTAAATACTCGTCGTTTTCTTCGCAAGACGCCATTTTTGCGACCGACACGAGTTGGGCAGCGCTGCCATACCGCTACGGGAGCGACGTGGCGCCGCGGCCGAGGTCGCGCGTAGGCCACACCCCCGGGCCGCGCCGCATGATGCCGCCTGCATCGGACTGTGTGCCATACAAATCCCTATAAAGCAGTGAGGCGACTGCCAGGCAGTCGCTGCCGGGTCGCGGCAGCCTCTTGCCGACGCTTACCTTAACACTCAAAGGGATTCGCGAAAAAACCGACAGCCGAGTGGAGCGGGTGGCGCGAGCGTCAAGCGGCTCGGCTCGCTGCACTGACTGCTGTAATGCTCGAGTTGTATCGTGTTACATTACACCGAAATGTTACTAGTGGCTCTGTGAGCAGTAGACCTCGCGAGCATTTATCTTATTGGGCACGATGAAACTAGTAAATAAAAAAAATACGAAATGTGTAAAAAAAATATAATAAGTTATATCCCAGCATATAATTACTGGGGATCGAAACCAGACCTTCTGTGCAAACAAAAAAAGCGAACGTTTGCAAAATACGCCATGATGGTTCTTAGGGATCATTCATTAATTACGTTACATGAATTTCTAGGTTTTTTGACCCCTCCCCCCCTCCTAGTCACACTTGGTCACATTTTGCAAATCCCTCCCCACCTGGTGTGACGTCACATTTTAAGCAATTTTGTTTTCAACGAAATCGGCAATAGGTATTATTTTTATAATAAAAAAATATTTTTGGTAAAAGAAATATTAATAATGTTATAACACAAAACCAATTACGAACGAGAATTACGTACCTACTTCCAAAACCTCATCATTTAAATGTAGGTACTGCGAATAAAAAAATATAAAAATATTGTTACTGATGAATAGTGATGAAGTTAAAATGACGTCACACTGTTTGTGACTCCCCCCTCCCCCATGTCACAACATGTCACATTTTCTTGAACCCCTCCCACCCCCTAAACTGGTGACGTAATTAATGGATGACCCCTTTAATTAAGCTGACGAAATTTAGATACTCATTCTCAAGTAAAGAATTCATAGAATTCGGTTACAAAATTTGAATCGGTTAATAATTGCGACCTGTAGAGGAGAACATCCGGGCATACAAACTAAAATAATCTAATCCTCCAAAACCAGCGATATATTTTTTTTTAATTTTTGGCCATTTAATCTGTAAACATGTCTCATAAAGAACACTCTTATGATACCGATCCGACTATTTGTTTAAGCGCGAGCTGTCCCAACTTTTCCATTTTAAAAAATTTCCAAAAACCGGCTCGACTAAATTTTTTATCAAATCATAGAATTCGGTTACAAAATTTCACGAGAATCGGTTAAGAATTGCGACCCGTAGAGGAGAACATCCGGACATACAAAAGCAAAATGCCTGAGTCAAAACGTAGACTATCGCTACGCTTCGGTCAACAAGTCAGTCACAACCTTTAAGATTTTGTAATAGCAAAAATAAATAGTAGTTTCAAAATCAACTATGATGAATACTAATAATTTCCATACAAAAAAGTAATGATATTCCGACAAAAACATAAATGTGAAATAAGAGCCAAGTTCAATATTAACACGTTCGCGGACGCGGATTACATAGCATCCGTTTTTGTACTCCTCCTGGTGACGCGCCTGCTATTGCATCCGTTATTCTTTTTAAATTTCTTCGTTGAAATGCTTATCAATCCGCTTAACCACAGTATCATATTATTCATCAACTTTTCCTCTACCAGTCACCAGAGTCAAATAATGCGTACTGCCATATTACATAGTTTTATCGAAGTTAAAAATTATCTTGTGACGTCTCCAAATTGGCCCCCCTTTCTGTGACGCAGATGCCATAGCATTCGTCTTTGTATGGCAGCTCCCTTAGTAGCCCGGCAGGTACGTCTGGGAGTGGACAGTTGGACACATGAAATTTGGGTCAATTTCGTGCGCGATAGCTATTTTGACGTATTTTTATAAAATCGTAATTAATGTTTTTCTTACAATTTCTTTAAGTTTTTCATTGTGTTTTAATAAACAAACATGTTTACTTGCTGTTAATTACACTACAGTAAAATTTTGATAACGATTAATGTGAAAAAGTGAGGCATGAATGTGTATACCTATTATTGAAATAATTACGTTACTAGTCATAGTTTTGGTCATATAATTGTGAATTATAGCCTGTTGGCGCTCGATGATCACCTCCCACAAGGTAAGCACCTTATGACACGCATTTGTGGTATCATTCTGTGTATATTTCATGCCTTGTATTTGGTGCAGATGCATCCGAAAAAGAATATAAAGTTGGGTGAATCATCGCTTGGCAGGAAAAGTGGTGGACGCTTTACGTCCAGAACTTAACGCGGCGGTGCGTTACAGAGAACTGAAAAAGTGTAATGCGGTACATATTGACACTTTTGAGAAGTAGTGTTGGCGTAAAATGCTGCGTATACCTTGGACAGCAAGAAGAACACTCCTCTCATTTTAAGAGAGCTCAACATTGCCACTCGGCTCTCTACAACATGCTATGAGACCCATGACTGGGCCTTTAGAGTAGAGCCGGTCTCCAACGCATAATTTGTAGGTAGTATCACATAAATTGAGGTCGAATGAACAGCGAACGTGCTTGGCATGGGGCATGTATGAGATGGACTCAATATTACAATGATAAAGCAAAGAGGGAACAAAACAGAAGAAGAAAATTGTTTGAAGAGGTCAGCAAATGAGTCTTTAGAGGAAAAATCGCGCCCTTAGGAAGCCAGAAGTCCCAGCCATCAAGTCCATCGAGCACGATGTATGAATGCTATAACATGCGATGTCATATAAAATCCCATCTTGACTACGTCATGTGACAGACATGCTTATGCATCCGAATTGTATAGCATTTGTTGTCACATAGCGTATAAAAAATATACTTCATATTGACGCGGGTTGCATAGCATTCGCCTTGCATAGCATTACGCGTCATATACAAACCTAAAAGATATATTTGTAGTGACAGGAATGCTATAACAGTCCCAATATTTCCATACAAAATTTAGGTGTCCAACTGGTGTGACTGAGCGTCCGCGAACGTGTTAAGAATATTCGTCGTTGTTAACTTTGTCGGAATAAGAATTAAGATCCAGGTATATGGGTGCCAAGTTCTAGTTTGCTCGGGGTGTAATTAAAGTTCAGGATTTGTCTTGGCTAGTTTTTATAAGGTCACTGTGGCCAAGACCGTCTACAAGGCAAGTCCATCAATACGTTATAACTTTTGAATTTGAAGGCGCATGCCGCTTTCCAGTCGATTAAGCAGTTGTTCGCGCTAGTTCCCACACTGTAACACAGATGGCGCTGTGACAACCAACTTTAGAGCAATCCGCCTAAACAAGTCATTTCGTGTTTTGATCTCGAAGTCATAATGCGACAGCCGCTCGAAAAAAATTTCTTAAAACTAGTTTTTGAAAAGACTGTGCATCAGAAAGTATCTACGTAAGTAGCATAAGAACCAGCTATCTTTATTATGTGTTTAAAATATCAGAAATTGGCTTGGTTTTGTAATTATATACGTTCCACCATTTATCATATTAAAATTGGACCATGTTGGAAAGTCAGTCTATTATCTACAAGGCAAGTCGATCATATCGGACTTTCGTTAAATCAGAGATTACCAACTGTTTTTGCGACTCGATAAAACGATTTGATAAGTTGTCGACAAATCCTCCTGACTTTGCGCATGATGTTACTTTACTAAAATTTGATCTCAGTAAATTAAAAGAAACGATTAAATTCATTTTAAAATTACTATTGATCTTTTATTTAGGAATTCCAAAAAATAATTACCTACGTGTAATTATGTGCCAAAAAAGGTTCACCACCCCATTTTCGTAGTTTATGCGCGACTTACCTTTGTATTAGAATAATGGTGTTTATTTTGAACCTGAACCCTATATTCACTTATTTAAAGTATACTTTTCATTGTCTAAATTACTAGATGGACTTCCCTTAAACTACACGGGAAGTCCGCCCCATATAGATCTCAATTCTCCCCTCCCTGTCCTCCGCCCCCTTTACTGCTACACCACGTACGGTAGAGCCCCCTGTCCCCCGCCCCTGTACTGCTACAGCACGTGCGGTAGAGCCCCTGTCCCCCGCCCCTGTACTGCTACAGCACGTGCGGTAGAGCCC
Organism: Cydia fagiglandana; assembly: GCF_963556715.1. Classification (NCBI taxonomy): domain Eukaryota; kingdom Metazoa; phylum Arthropoda; class Insecta; order Lepidoptera; family Tortricidae; genus Cydia; species Cydia fagiglandana. Next base: position 20,142,398 of record NC_085941.1, read on the forward strand.
CTGTCCCCCGCCCCTGTACTGCTACAGCACGTGCAGTAGAGCCCCCTGTCCCCCGCCCCTGTACTGCTACAGCACGTGCGGTAGAGCCCCTGTCCCCCGCCCCTGTACTGCTACAGCACGTGCGGTAGAGCCCCTGTCCCCCGCCCCTGTACTGCTACAGCACGTGCGGTAGAGCCCCTGTCCCCCGCCCCTGTACTGCTACAGCACGTGCGGTAGAGCCCCTGTCCCCCGCCCCTGTACTGCTACAGCACGTGCGGTAGAGCCCCTGTCCCCCGCCCCTGTACTGCTACAGCACGTGCGGTAGAGCCCCCTGTCCCCCGCCCCTGTACTGCTACAGCACGTGCGGCAGAGCCCCCTGTCCCCCGCCCCTGTACTGCACCGCTCCCCAGTACCTGGTCCAACACATCGCGCAGAACGCGCTGCTCTTTCTCGTCATCGATGACTAGCAGCTCCGCATTTACGTTCCGGCAGTCTTCCTTGGCATATTCCCATCTCGACGACCACCACGGTGGAACATAGTAGCAGCTGCCCGTTTCGGCGATTTTGTCCACGAACGTTAGTTTCTCTGAAGCGTTACGAGAAATATACATTTTATAATCATAATCATTCATTCATTTCATTTAATCGTGTGTTGACATATCTATTGCACATTCATTATTATACCAGGTTTCCTCCAGGAGCAATAAATTAAACAGTATTAAGCTGTACTCGATAAACTGACCAACATGTGTTCAGCAACTCTTAAAAATATTTTTTGTTTTTATTTTTATTACACTTCAAAGTTTATTTTAAGCCGCAATGTATTGCAAATTTTGTTATGTTTAAAGCGTGACAATAAGGAACGTCAAAAACACTGATGTAAGCGTACATTGAAGGCAATATTTATTTTGTATGAAAAGAGGAAGTCTAAAGGATTCATAATTTTTAAAAGTTGTTGAACAAAGGTTTTATAGGTTGAGGAGTATCGTGTTACATGAAACACCCGGTATTTCTGACAAGCTCGCACAGTGACATTGACAGCCGGCAGCATTGGCGGGACAGCACTATACCTAATAATGCGAGCGCAATACTGATGCCAACAGACGGGTCAACGTACGAAAATCTATATTGAACATGTCTATGCTTTAACATGCATTAATCAGTTATAATTAGATACAACAAATTTGACAATAATTAAACTAACAAAATGTCTTCAGTACTCACGTTTTTTAGCTGCATCAAAAACAAATATTGTTACATTCATTTATCTATTTAGGTAGGTTATATAATATAATCCATCATGAAATTCATGCAATATCATCAAGCAAACACATCCAAAAGATCTGTTTAATGCTGACGGTCCGAGATATCAATTATTTAATTTAGGCCGAGTCCCTTTATTTATTTAGAAATTAAAATTAGGCAACAAAGCCCATATTACAAATACCTTACAGACTAACATATATATGTATTTTATAAACTTAAAACTAAAACTCTTAAGAGGCTGGCCAGATATTGCACTAAATAGAGACGAGTGGAGGAAGAGGGGGGAGGTCTTTGCCCAGCAATGGGACACTGTGGGCTCTGAATAATAATATAATAATAATAAAAAAACTAAAACTGTAACAATAGTAATTCTCACGGCGCGCGGGCTCGAATACTTTCTCGCTCGCATAGTACTGCGTCACACCGGCCAGCCACCGACCGAAGAGCACCGAGCGCGCGCGACGATCGTCGACTAGACGGAATAAAAGCCGCATTAGAACAGGATTGCCTCGGACGCCGCTCTGCACGGACGCGCACTTTCTACAAGCCCATCCTGCCTGCTCTTCGTCAGAATAGTGTAGCCGGATCGCACCCGGCTTCGCCGGAGGGGAAAGCCGCAGAACCCTGAACTCTCACCGAAGGTCGCCATGCTTCCAGGACTGACCGGCGGTGATGCGTCGTAGACGTCCCGCCATCAACCCAGATCACGGACAAGCAGCCCCGGAGCGGGTGGGTACACACCAAAACGGATTTCTCAATCCACTCGTAGCCGCAACGATGAACTTGATCGTGACCGTATCAAGGTTGCCGGCCTGGCGCAAGTCGGTTACATGTCTCCTCACGTGGAACCATGGCTAACAGCCTTCACCAGGCTGCAGGGGCTTGCCCTCGGGGATGAGGAGCCGTCCCCGGAAGCTACCCAACTGCAGTGCACCCCGGACGAGCACCCGGTCACCCTTCAACCATCGGCAGTGGAGGAAAAGCCGGAGTGCAGCTCGCCCGACAAGCAGGACCAAGAAGGGCCCTGCGACACCACTCTGCCGCCCTGCGACTACGTAATAGCCCCGGAGCCACCTCGCAGCCCCACCAAGGCCCTTCTAATGTCTCCCCCACCAATGACGCCGCACCCAGAGAGGCCCCGAAGCCAGGAACCTCTGCATCTGCACCCCCGGTCTCCGTGCCTGCACCAGCACCCGCGGACCCCAGTAACAACCATGCAACCGTCGCAGCCCCGAAGCTGCGCTTGAGCGAGCCGAACACTCGCGTCTACACCACCTAATAGGCATCGCGCCGCTCCACGCATGTCCCCCGGACAACCGCCGACTGCATCAATTCCCCCCTAGGGCATTGGTGATCGAAGCAGAGGGAGACAGCCCCAGCAGCTACGAGGCCCCACAGCCACAAAGCCGCTGACAGGCCCACGCACCCACACACCTACAATACAAGGCCATGACAGGCCACCTCGAGTGGCCAGCTACGGCCTAATGAAGCCATGCCCAAGAAGAGGCAAGAATTACCCGCCCCTTGTTACGGGGTAAATGCAACAGCATAACGGCCATGCTCAAAAAAGACACCTCCGTTGGCTGGGACACGTTCATAGAATGGACCCTGACAGATTGCCACGTGAAGTCATGCTCGGACAGATTGCCGAAGCTAATTAGAGACCGGTTGGTCGACCCGTACTCCGTTTCAAGGACTCCTGTAAACGTGACATGAATGGCTTCGGCATTCCAGCTGACTGTTGGGAGGAACGCGCGGAGATGAGACCGGAGTGGCGTCGTAAACTGCGGGAAGGCATGACAAAGCATGACGAGCTCTGGCTGGACCAACTCAGGCAGAAACGTAATCGCAGAGCTGCCGGACCACCCCAGGAGTCAAGACACGTCTGTGATCGATACGGCAAGAAGTGCCGATCGGCCATTGGTCTATACAGTCATCGCAGTCGATGTAGACTGTAGACTACCTCCTCAAAATACTTTCTTTAGTCGCTGCAACTATCATCTGCAAAGATGCTGTGGCCAATGATGATGTATGATGTTACGGGTGGCGGATAGAGACCGCCAAATATCCCACAATAGGTATGAAAGGCCCCCTTAGTCTCCAGAAAGGAGGACTAAGATAAAATACGAGTCGAGTCGAGTCGCATTAGAACATTCAGCTAGCGACTGCCTTAGCGATAGGTACCTACTAGAGTTCGATAGCCACTTGCAGTCTTCTCCCTGACCTCCCTAGGTTTAGCTAGTGCCTTGGCGATAGGTTCCCGACTGTCCCTTGGCAATTTGCACCGGTAGTAGGTGTGCTCAACCTTGCCGTCTGCTATACGACATTAGATTAGTTAGGAAGAAACCGGTTTATTTATGAACCCCTAAATGTATATAATAAATATCGTTTACATTGGCGTTTGAGTGAAGCTCCCACCTACCCTACAAAACACTATTTAGTCGACAAAACGGCGTGACTCCGTTGCATCGGCTACTCTTGTGTCGGATTCGGCAGTTTGCCCCGGACCTCCGAAACACGACACCTTTCGGCCAGAAGTCGGCGCACTCGATGGTCCCCTGCAGCGGTCGCGGCACGCGCACCACAAACGAGTTGAAGTGCACGTAGTGGCGCGATCGAAGCTGGAACACCCTCAGCGTGTGTATATGATGGGGGTGACCAAAAATAATAAATACTTAATATTAAATTAAGTCTCACAGTACGCTCAATAAGGCTTGTGTTGTGGGTACATAGAAAATACTATACAGGATTACAGGATGATTCATTAAGTCGTGATCAGAAATGTAGGTAGGTTTCTTGTAGGTAGGTTATAAAAAAAATATATCCCAAATATCTATAATATATAATTTAGCCTATATACGTCCTACTGCTGGGCACAGGCCTCCTCTCTAGCACTAATATAGTCCCAATTTTTTTGTTGTACTTTTTATTTTACCATGTTATAGGCATAATTGATTTAAATATCCACGCCAAATTGTAGCTTTCTAGTACTAACGATAACGGAGCAAAGCTGCGGGCTGACAGACAGATAGACGGCCTTGGCGAAACAATGAGTTACAGCTTGATAGTCAAAGCTGATTTAGACGGAGCGCAAACTCTCATGCAATTTTAGTTACATTGGGCACTGTTGGTTTCGTCCTATTCAACCGACCGATCAAAAACTGCAATGTAATGAAACTCGCATGCAACTTATCGCACCGTCTAAATGAGATATATTAGATACGTTATAATTTTATATGGCCGACCGTTACCGATGCGCCTGATGGACCGAAACGTATATTTTACGAAAGAAAATAAGTTCCTGAACTTAAATAAATAGGGTTGCCTAAAGAAAAACAAGGCTATTTTTAATAATTTTTGTAAAACCATTTTTTTTTTCAAATTTGAATCAAAATCAAAATAACGCATTGTCTGACGAAAGAAACGAGTTCCAATGGAAAATATACGAATTGTACAACATGAATCAATTAGGTTGCCTATCTTTTTCCGGTCACTATATTGAGAACATTTTTTTTCAGTTAGGGGCTGAGACTGCGTATGTTGTGACAGACAAATCCGTTGCGTTGTACAATTATTAACAAATGATTAGCTGTCCCTACTCCTGCTAGCTATCATTTGCTGCATGCTCATGTAGAATATATTGCCTAACCACCAACGTACTAATCCACGCGTACAAAGTTGCGGGCATGCAGTTAGTTACTAAATAAACACTGCACATGGGGGCATTTTAGCTCCGAAGTCGTCGCTTCTCGCTCAGAATCAGCGCTACCTATGTCAGCGACATATGCAGTTCCATTATTCGGAACTCGAATTTACGTACAAGTGCGTGAGATCTTAGAAGAACCTTCGTAATTTAGAAAAAGACTTCGGTTATCGGTGGTAACGTACGAAGGTGATACTGCTGTTCTGCTTTCTTAATAGCAGATAAAACTTTTTGAAGTTATCGTAAAAAGTTAAGTGGACAATTAGCATCAACATAAAAAAAACCCTAGTCTAAAGGCACTTAAATTAAATTTCGCTAGATAACTATATTGCGATTAGACTTATTGTCATAATTTAAATAAAATGGAATCAGAATTTGAATTTCGACCGGAGGTAAATTTGAAAACAGAATGTCATCTCACCATGTATCGCTTCTGGAAGAAATTATATAGAGCTGAGAATACCTATCGCAACCATACATTTACAAAGGTGAGATAAGAGGCTTAAACGGTACTGGCGGGACATTGTTATATGTTTGTCCTGAGAGTACTATGAGGACATGTATCTATGTTAAAAATGGCATTGACGCTCTGCTTCTACATGCTTTCTGTTCCAGGGATCTGACTACGGTCAAGATCCAAAACAAGGGGGGGGGGTAAGGCACTAATCATCTCATCAGCCTACCTTCCCTACGAGGCAGCGGATCCAATCACTGGGCAACTGAGGGATCTCGCTGCTTACGGCAGCCAGGCGAACACCGACCTGATCATCGGCTGCGATGCAAATGCTCACCACGTCATCTGGGGGAGCTCGGATGTCAACAGAAGAGGAGAGAAGGTACTGGATTTTCTGGTAAGCTCTTCTTTACAACTATTAAATAAAGGCAATGAACCGACATTCGTCAATGCAAGGCGGGGGGAGGTTATTGATATAACGCTAGCGTCCAACAACGCGAGTAATAAGATTAGCTCATGGCATGTCTCTGGGGAGATTTCTTTATCGGACCACAGATATATATGCTTCAGGTATAAGACTAAAATCCAATTAGAAACTATACGCAAACGGAATCCCAGGAACACCAACTGGTTAGCATTCAAAAGTGACCTGGAGGTGGAACTGGGAGACCCTAAAGGCAAGTTAAACTCTATTATTGACATAGAACTTGAAACAGACAGAATAGCACAAGCTGTCTATACAGCTTGGACAAACAACTGCCCGGAAAAGAAAATCCTGGCGAAGAAGGTGCCCTGGTGGAACCCGGAGATTGCAAAACTCCGGAAGGAAACCAGAGCTGTCTTCAATGATGCTAAAAGGACCAAAGACTTCGAGCATTACGCGCGAAAACTCACGGAATACAGCAAAGCTGTGAGGAAAGCAAAAAGGAAAGCATGGATGAACCATTGCGATCAAATCAGGTCCATACCGGAAGGCATGAGACTTACAAAGGCACTAGCTGCAACAAAGTCAGTTCCACTCACTTCCATCAGAAGAAGTGACGGAAGAATGACTGAAACGGGGCTAGAAACCCTCAAAGTTATGTGTGACACACACTTCCCAGGCTCGATAATACATCAGAGCGTAACGGACGATGTAGCAACCGGTGCAATGGAACAATCCATCAGCACGACCAGGTACAACTGGGACACGTCTAAAAAGGTAGTAGATCACGATAAGATACAATGGGCACTATCCACATTTCAACCATACAAAGCCCCGGGGCCAGATGGAATCTACCCCATACTACTACAAGAGGGCGCTAATGTACTAATACCGCACTTAGGTAGACTGTACAGAGCGTGCATAGCCTTCGGACACGTACCGCGTGTGTGGAGGATGGTAAAGGTAACGTACTTGCCTAAACCAGGCAAAGCAGATTACACAGAAGCCAAATCATACAGGCCGATAAGTCTGTCATCGTTTTTCCTCAAAACACTGGAGAAACTGGTAGACAGACACATAAGGGATGGTCCTCTTAAGAGGCATCCGCTGCACCAATTGCAGTGTGCGTATCAGCCGGGTAAATCGACTGAAACGGCACTACACCTGGTGACAACCAGAGCGGAACAGGCGATAGAGAACAAAGAACTATGTCTGGCCACTTTTATAGACGTGGAGGGGGCATTTGACCGCACCACGTATCAGGCAATCAATATTGCAGCATCTAAACATGGCATAGAACCAACAATCTGTAGATGGATTGGTACTATGCTAAATAGCCGACTAATAAAATCCTCCCTTATGGGAGATGAAATATTAGCTACGGCTACGAAGGGTTGTCCACAGGGTGGGGTTCTCTCACCAACTCTCTGGAGTCTGGTAGTTAACTCACTGTTGGAAGAACTAAACAAAGGCCCAATACATACGGTAGGGTACGCAGATGATTTAGTGATTCTTGTAAACGGGAAATTCCCGGGAACAGTATCGGAAATCATGAATAAAGCACTGAAGCAAGTGGAAAGATGGTGCAACTGTCATCAACTCTCCATAAACCCAGGCAAAACAGTAGTAATACCGTTTACCAGGAAAAAGACCCTTAATGGCATGAAGCAGCTGAAGCTTTATGGAAGGGTACTGGAAATGTCCAATGAAGTGAAATATCTAGGCGTTACACTAGATAAAGAGCTGAACTGGAGAAAGCATGTCGAACTAACAACCACCAAGGCACTTAGAGTGTTTGGAATGTGTAGATCGGCTTATGGCAAAACGTGGGGTCTAAACCCAAAGGTACTAAGATGGATCTATACCATGATGGTAAGGCCTATCATCTTGTACGGATGCCTGGCATGGTGGCCAAGGACACTAAAGAGCACATGCAGGGATGCCCTTATGAAAATACAAAGAACGGCATGCATGGCTATTACTGGTGCGTTTAGAACGACGCCAACAGCGGCGATGGAGGTACTGCTAGACCTCTCGCCGCTACACCTAGTGATACAATCTGAGGCGCGGAAATCGCTACACAGGTTGACCCTAACAGGACTCTGGAGCGATAGCAAGCCAAAGACCAAACACACAAACATGGAATGCGACAATTTCATGGAAAGGATTACGAACATGGGCTGCGATAAGATGCAACCCAAGTTTGTGTTCCATAAGAATTTTAACGTTAAAATTCCAACAAGGGCTGAGTGGACCGAAGGTCTTGAAGCACCAATCTCTGATGAAAACGACATTATATGGTACACAGGTGGGTCTAAGACAGAATCTGGTACGGGGGCAGGCATTTATGCAAATGACTTTAGTAGTAGCATAAGCATGGGCAATTACGCCACTGTCTTCCAAGCCGAGACATTCGCTATAATTGCCTGTGTTCATGAGAATATAGTTAGGCGAACCCAAGGGAAGAATATCTATATACTCAGCGACAGTCAGGCCGCTCTCAAAGCGCTCGAAGCTCCCAGAGTGGACTCTAGACTGGTATATAATGGCGTCCAAGCTCTGAACCAGCTTGGAAGGCAAAACAGGGTGCAACTGGTATGGATCCCAGGGCACGAGGGATTCATAGGCAATGAAAATGCAGATGAACTCGCCAGAGCCGGATCTGTAAGTAACCTTATAGGTCCGGAACCATTCGTGGGGCTCTCACAGGGAACCATCACAACGGCTATTAAAGACCATACCAAGACTAAACACCAGGAAGAATGGGATAGTCTGACGGGTCTAAAGCATGCAAAGCTCTTTATGCAAGGAATAGACTCCGGCTGGAGCAAAAAGCTTTGGAAACTTAGCAAAAGACAACTCCAAATCATAACGGGGGTGTTTACTGGCCACTACGGGGTCAAAGGATTTCTGGCCAAGATGGGACACTCTGACAACACCGATTGTCGTATGTGTGGCGAAGAGGAAGAGACAGTAAGACACTTAATGTGTGAATGTCACGCCCTCGCCAGACAAAGAATGAAGGACTTTGGAGCAGGATACCTGGAACCAAAGGACTTTAAAACGCTACCCATGAGCTCCATCATCCGACACATGGATATGGTGGGAAAAGCTCTTGAGTAGTTGACGGATCTCTTCTAGGGGGTAACTGCACAAAAGATCCCTATGGGTCGAAGTGTATCCGCAAGGGCCCCCGAAAACAATAAGATAAGATAAGATAAGATACCTATCGCATATTGGATTTTCTTCGATTCATTAAAAGACGTATTATTACTGAGACTGTCGATGGACGAATGAGTAGAGGGCGTGCACCCAGAAGATGGACAGAAATGTGGTTCAAGACGTTACCAGGACTTCACTCCAGGCACAGGGCGGACACGCCATACATCAAAACTCGTTTGCGTGTATATGTGTGAACGGCACGTCTGTACACGCGTCATTGTGTGAGTAAGTCGCTTAGGGCTACTATTAACATGTTTTTGAGTTCACGGAGCGTTATCGTTGTACTCGTAACGTAAATATCAAACATTTTTATTCCTAAAATTAAAGTAACAAACATAATTTACAAGATGGTATTTTCTCCTACATCCTTGCTATAATAAACTGTTCTATTCACAGGTCACAGCTAATATTATTTGAACGTATATGCGAACTCACCCGTAACCCGTAAAGGCCGTAAAATATTACGTAAAGTATATGATGCGGCAATAAATTACCAAAAATGTCATGTCGAATTTTCGATACACAATTAGCGTGGACTAAATATAAATAATTACAAAACGCTACTTAGCAAAGAGATCGCTGTTTAGCGATAAGTCCGCCTGTTGTTACCTACATATTTGTACCTGTTCATACTTTTGTACCATTTCTTTTGTAGTGTGCAATAAAGCATTTTATTATTATTATTACTTTTTAATATATGTATAATAAAAATAAATGTTCTTTATTTCGTGAATTTGAAAAACAACCATACATCGCAAAATACATCGGCATTTTGAACGTTGCGTCATCGCGCCGCGGCGTTGCTAGCCGAACTGAGAGTATGTGAGGAGTCCGTCAGAACTCAGTCGCGGGGCGAGGTAATCCGAGTCGGGGCGGGGCGGTGCGTGTCCGTTCTGTATGATAATACTATTACTTATTCTGTGCTCCAGGCAACTATACAAATGGCTGAAGATCGAACGGCCTGGAGAGCAGTGACAGAAAGAATAGCCCAATAAAGTAACGTCCCTCAGTCATGAGGTCACGACCAAGAAGAAGGAGAAGTAGATTTGAATTTATAATATAAAAGTAAAACTTCAAGATTAGAAAATTGCGTTAATATTACCATTTTTAATGCTATGGTGTGAGCCTATCATCACCACTATCGGAGTCATGTGTATCAATTATAAATTGGTCACTGTAGTTATCAATTCTATTTTCGTATTTACGGAAAATTTCTTCACATTTAACTGCGTGCTGACAAACTTTTCGCCAGTCTTCCGGACCGATCATATTAACCTTTTTTTGGAGAAGATTCCTGATGCTTGTCATGTACATATCAACATTACGCTGGGCTACATATTGTTTTATTTGAGCCCATATATTTTCGATAAGGTAAAAATCTGGGTGATACGGAGGCAACCGCAGAACAGAATGACCATGTTCAGCCATTATTTTATCTATTGAATATTGAATATGTTCTGGTTTGTGTTTTGAGATAATTTCGTAAATATCGGGTTTGTTTAGTCGGGTGTTTACTGGAATGTTGCGAGTTTTCAACCAATCTATCATATCTTGTTTCCGGGTATTAGAATTTGGCATCTTTTCGGTATGTTTGTTGTGATATGGGGCATTATCAACTACTAGCACGGAGTTTTGCAGCAAATTTGGAATGAGCTGATTTTTAAGCCATTTCTCGTAGTTTTCGCTGTTCATCTCCTTATGATAATCTCCCGTTGTATCCGTAGATTTGTACATAAGCAACGCACCAGGTAAAAAACCATTTTCACTGGCGGCATGAGCTATAATAAGACGTTGCCCTTTGGAAATTGGTTTTTTAATCCCTGCGTCTGACCAGCCTTTGTCATTAACGTGCGAGGTGTGTATGTACGATTCATCCATATACACTATTTCTTTTCCTTCTTCTCTGCATTTTTTTTATTTTAGATAAAAATTGTGTCCTTTTAAGTCGCACATCGTGTTTTTCCATTAAAGTTTTTCGGTTATCTTTGGTTTTGCAATACCGAAATCCCAATTTTTGTAAAATTTTTCGTAGCGTAAACGTAGAACCCTTGAAATTTATCGCTTCTATTAATTTCAATCGCAAGTTTTTCAACTTAGGGAGTTCTTTGAATCTATAATGAAAGTCATATACCATTCTCCTGATTAAGTCGTAATCAAAACTACCTATCTAAATTTAATAAATAATCTTTTTTCGGTCTCTTCTCTGTGGCGTTTCAAAAGGCATAGATGGAGATTTTTGGTTGGCTTCGTTTAAAATTCTTTTTAAAGTATGTAACGCTAGGTCACGCTAGGGTAGGGTCGCGGGTCAATGCAACCTCAAGTTACTTAATAATAATATAATAAATAATAACTATATAGTCTGTTCCTCACAGTACTGGGTAGATGAGCGCACCGAGAATAACACTGGCCTGACTAGGGTCCGGTAACGAAGGCGCCAAGGAGAAGAATTCAGAGATTAGGTAGCACCACGTCAGCTAGGCATGACTCCAGCGAGTTCCGTAACTGTCTGTAGTCATCATCATCATCATCCTCTCCTGGCCGGTTTCGGCCACGGCGACTGGGGTTGTACTAGTTATTGAGAGCGACGATCGTGAGCTCTTAAGTGACTGACGTAGCCTATCTTGGCAGTGAATGCACGACCGCACTCACCGCAGGCAGCACCCCTCCGACAAAATTGTAGTTGATGACCGCAGGTGGTCGGACCTTTAACTCGTCACGCTTTGCGTCGAGTTCCACTCGCCTCTGCTCTTCGAAGGCTTGCACTTTTTTGCTCACTGTGTGCCTCCACTTCGGCCGATCTTGTGCCGAAGTCTCCCAGTGCGATGGTTCAATGTCACATCTCCGCATGTGGCGCTTCAAAACATCTTTGTATCGCAAAAGTTGACCGCCCTGTTTCCGCTTACCATACGGGAGACATGACCACACCATCGCAGCTGGCGCCGCATTAGATAGGCTTCAATGCCGCTGACATTAGCACGGCGTAGCACTTCTGTATTCCTGACACGATCCGACCATGAGATTTTCAAAATGTCACGCAGGCATTTAAGGTGAAACCTATCCAATGTGCGAATATGCTTTCGGTAAAGGCACCATGTTTCAGAGGCATACAGGAGATTGGGCAGAACTATGGCCATATACACAGAGACCTTGGTCTGAAGCTTAATATCATGTGAACGGAACACCTTGACGCGAAGTTTACCGAACGCAGCAGCAGCCGCTCCGATTCTGCTGTTGATTTCGTCGTCAAGGTGGCACTTGGATGTTATCGTGCTCCCCAGATACCGGAATCTGTCTACTTGCTTAAGAGAGTCGTCACCGAGCCTGATGTCAACGGGCGTGAGTGTCTCCAATCCCATGACTTCGGTTTTCTTGACACTGATTTTAAGGCCGAAGCGCTGACAGAACTCGTTGAGACTCGTCATAAGCGTTTGTAGACTTTCCGGGGAATCCGCTACAAAGCAAAGGTCATCTGCGTACATTATCCCCGTAATAGTAGCTTGAGATACTTTTGTGCGAGCCTTCAGTCGTGCTAGATTGAACACACTGCCATCAGTGCGAAAACGAATACGAATGCCATCCGTTAACGTTTGCAAGGCATCTCTGACGACAACAGCAAAGTAAAGAGCGAAAAGAGTTGGTGCCAAAAAGCATCCTTGTTTGACGCCACATGTAACACCAAAGTATTCAGATTGTTCGCCCTTTACGCTGACACAGCATTGCATGTCGTCGTGCAGAAGTCTAATGATCCTAACAAACTTAACCGTGCATCCCTGTTTCGCTAGCACCTTCCACAAGGCTTCTCGAGGCACGCTATCAAAAGCTTTCTCAAGGTCAACAAAGCAAAGGAATAGTTGTTGACCTCGTTCTCTATTCTTCTCTTGAAGTTGTCGGAGAGAGAAGATAGCTTCGCAGATGCCTCGGTCAGGTCGGAAGCCAAATTGTGTCTTCGGCAGTATGTCTTCTGATAAAGGTAAAAGGCGGTTGAGTAATATGCGAGCAAAGACTTTACCCGGAGACGTTAGGAGAGAGATGCCCCGGTAAGAGTTGCAGTCCGATCGATCGCCTTTATTTTTGTATAAAGAGCTGATGTGGGATATCCGAAATTCGCTAGGAACTCGTTCCTGCTCCCACATCTGCTTAAATAGTCTCCAAAGAGTTTCATGCAACACTTGTCCCCCATACTTGAGCACTTCTCCAGGTAAGTTATCGATGCCCACAGCCTTTTTATTTTTCTGCTGCTGTATAGTAGTAACAACCTCTTTTAAAGTCAATGGATCATCAAGCGCAGAGACGACAGGGAGGGACGGCAATGAATCTACGTACTGCATGTCTGCAGCACGGTCAACGTTAAGCAGGATCTTAAAGTGCTATCCCCATCGATCCAGAACGTCTTGCTTGCTGGTCAGTAACTTCGATCCGTTTTCAGTTTTTAGCGGGACACTGCTGCGAGGAACCGAACCAACAAGCTTACGCACCTCCTCGTAAAACTCAGGCAGCTGGTTAGTATCTGAGAGCCATTGAATTCGTGCGGCTTTGTCCTTCCACTCTTTAACTTCGCGAACTACTTTTCGCAGCTCCGCACTACTGCGTTTAATAGTTTCTGCGTCTTGACCTTGGCGCAGGATCTGTCTGTGGTTTCTGACTGCATCGGTCAAGGCCTCCTCATTGTCGTCAAACCAATCCTCTCGTCTGCTACGCTTTATACCTATTGTATTAGAGGCAATATCGACGAGGTTTTCTGAGAGCACTTGCCAATGAGCCAGAGGGTCATCAGTCAGAATGTTTGATTCTCGAATTTTATCATTCACCGCTTGAATGAAGCTCTTTCGTATTGATAGGCATTCTAATTTATTTACATTCAAGCGGCTAGGTTGTGCCCCTTCTTTCCTACGAGGAAGCCGGAGAGTCCAGCAGTGAGCGCCTCGCATCACCCGAGTTATACGCACTTGAGAGAGGTGTTGTTGTCTGACGATAGCGTAATCAATTAAGTGCCAATGTTTAGACCTCGGATGCATCCAGGTGGTCTTGTATTTGGCCGGAAGCCTAAACATGGTATTGGTAATAGCCAGCTGGAATTGAGCACAAAGAGATAGCAACAGTTGACCGTTGCTGTTCATGTTACCAATACCGTGCCTTCCCAAGACACTTGGCCAAGCCTCGAAGTCACGCCCGACCCTCGCGTTAAAGTCGCCTAATATAAGTATCTGCTCTCTAGGACGTATCCTAGAGAGTACGCTAGCGATTTCTTCGTAGAACTTGTCCTTCACATCGTCCTCTCAGTCCATCGTTGGCGCATACGCACTAATTATCGTGAGATAGTTGCTATTGTCAAGTCCAAGGCGCAAGGAAGTGACACGGTCCGAAATGGATCAACAACCAAATGTACGTCGAAGAGGGAAGCCACGTTTGGTATACAGATGGTTCCAAAAAAGGCAATGATGTAGGATGTGGGATCTATGGTGAGAGACCTAAGCTCAGAGCTAGCGTCAGCATGGGCACACAGGCCTCAATCTTCCAGGCAGAAGTCTTCGCCATCAACAAATGTGCGGAGATCAACCTGGATAGAAACCTAAGACACCAGCATATCTACATCAACTTAGACAGCCAGGCTGCTCTGCTGGCACTAGAATCCCTTGAGTCAAACTCAAAACTAGTCCAGAACTGTAAAACAAACCTAAATGCACTGGCTAACTCCAACAAGGTCACACTTAGATGGGTACCAGGGCACTCCGACATTAACGGAAACGCAGAAGCGGACGAACTTGCTAGAAAGGGCGCAGACACACCCCTGGTCGGCCCAGAACCGTTCTGTGGAATCACAAAACGGGATGCATATTCTCTGCTCAGCAAGTTAGAAAAAACGAGAGCAACCGAGTGGTGGAAGTTCGTTAAAGGACAAGAACACTCGAAAGCTCTAATCAAAGGGTTCAACAGCAGAACTGCTAAGGAGCTTTTAGGACTCAAAAGGCACAAAACCTGCGCGGTGACCAGAATACTGACTGGACACTGTAAGTTGAATAAACATATGTTTCAAATTGGGAAGAAACAAGATCAGAGGAGACTGCAATGCACATTCTCTGCTCTTGTGGACCACTAATGTCAAAAAGAAGTACCTACCTAGGGCGACACGTAGTGCAACCCTATGAGGTACAGAACATTACGGCCCAAAGAATCTGGAACTTTCTGGATGCAACGGGCATTAGTAATGAACTTTAAAGGGCCGTCACAATAGATCAATGCTGGTCGATGCGACACTCAAAGGCCCACAACACCACAATAATAATAATAGTAGATAGACAGACAGACAGACAGACAGACAGACAGACGGACGGACGGACGGACGGACGGACGGACGGACGGACGGACGGACAGACAGACGGACAGACAGACAGACAGACAGACAGACAGACAGACAGACACCCATGACTCAGGAACAAATATCTGTATCATCATACAAATAAATGCCCTTACTGGGTGTGCAACACACAACCTTTTTATATAAATTTACGTTTTATTGTCTATGTTTTTTTGATACTATTTTTGTCTATTTATTACTGACAGTACATTTTGTTTTACCATCGAAACCAGTGCCTTTTTATTTTACAGTCATCTATAAAATTGGTTCTTCTGCCGTAAAGCTCAATGATAACTCGCTCAAAAAGTGCAATGAGTGAGACGGCTCATAAGGGAGACGGTGAAGCCGTCGGGAGGGACTCTGCTTCGCTCGCGCAGCAAGGCGCGGGCCCTGCCCCTCACGAACCAAGGCCGACACCTTCCCGCGCGGCGAGCGGCGCCTCGTCGCGCTCCTCCGCCACCATTGTGGCGCGCCAACTGCAGGCGAGGGCGCAACATGCGCGCCGTCTGGCTGAAATGGATAAAGAACGAGAGCGGCAGGCTGCTGAGCGCGAACGCAAAGTTGCAGATCTCGAACTGGAAGCCAATCTCGCCGCCATAGAGGCCGCGGGCCCAAGCCGACGTGGAAGCCATGGCACGCGTAGTCGTGCAAGTGTACAGGAATGGTTAAATAATACGATTCCTAACACCACCGAGCAACATTTATTAAGTGCCAACCCACCTTTCAGGTCCGACGATATTGCGGCCCAGCGCGAGCCACTGGGACCGAGAGTGCCGCACGGCGCAAGTGCCGCGGCATACGAAAACTCTCCTGAGCAAAATCGCCCTGAAGACGGAGGAGTGACTCGCCTAGTAAATTCGCTCGATAAGTTAATAAATAAAGTAAACCAAACGAAGACGGAGCTGCCGACCTTTGACGGCAAGTCATATTTAGATTGGTTAGCTTTAAAAAGAGTGTACGAAAATAAAGCAGATAGTTTCTCGCCTACTGAAAATTTAGCTAGGTTATCACGCGCCCTACGAGGGGCGGCGCGCGGGGCCGTGGCGGGCCTGCTGGCAGCGGCCCGCGACCCCGGCGCGGTAGTGGCCGCGCTGGACGCGCGTTTCGGCCGTTCTGAGCTGGTCGTCTTGCATGAGGTGACAGCGGTGCGTGCCCTACCTAAGGTAAGCTACGACGGTAAGGATCTAGTGATTTTCGCAAGTCGTATTCGTAACTGCGTAGAGGTTATCCGCATGTTAAATAAGCCCGACCATTTACGCTCGCCTGAGCTGTTTCAAGCACTATGGAGCAAGCTGCCTGCGCTGCTGCGTCCACGGTGGTTAGATTATGCTCATTCGTGCAATGGTAACGCTTCAAAAATTGAAATGTTTGCCGATTTCCTCTCGCGCGAAGTCGATCTGCAATGCCGATTTGGAGGCGCTGTTGACTATGCGCCGGCCCTAAATTCCCGGCCGATCGGTAGTAGGGACAGAGTAAACATTATTGCTGAAAATAATCATTCGTCCGGTAGCATTCCGACATCAGTAAATACTAATGATTCTGGTAATAATTGTTCATTATGCAAACAAAACCATGACTTATCTGATTGTGACAAGTTTGTCAAACTGTCAATAAATGATAGGTGGCAATTTATCAAAAAGAATAAAGTATGTCATAGGTGTTTGAAAAAAGGTTTCCATAAGAACAAAACTTCATGTATAAAAAAAGTATGTAGCGTAGAAGGTTGCGAAATGCGTCATCATAATTTGTTACACGGGTCTAAATTTGAACGCGTCGTTACTGCGCACATCGACGTGGAGGACAACGACGTCACCGCCGACGGCGACTCCGACGACGACGACGACGAGCAAGTGCCATCGACGTCTGGTGTGACCGCGCCCCCGGCCGGCAGCCTGCCCGAGGCGCCCGCTGCAGCTCCACTGCCTGACGACTCGGAACACGATATTCTGACGCACGCGACCTCTCCATTGCCCAAAGTGCCTTCTGAACGACCGTTGTTAAAAATTGTTGCCGTTACTGTGTCTGGACCCTCCGGTAGCGTTGACACATTCGCGTTATTGGACGATGGGTCCTCAGGCACGTATATTGACTCTGAAATTACTTCTCGAATTGGAGCAAAAACCTCCGATAGGGTAATTCACGTAGATTGCGTACTTGGTTTAAGCAAGGACGTTAAAGTGCAGTATGTCAATTTTAATATACAGGGTCGTCATTCAACCGAAGTTCACTCTATTAAAAAGGCTAGATCGACTAATAGTTTAGGTGCTGCACGGCAGTGTGCGCATCAAGATAGTGTGCGCAAATACTCTTATTTAGCTGATATAGCCGGTGAATTTTGCTACGGGGACATAAAGCCCATGCTGATCATAGGACTTGACAATTGGCATTTGTCATTCGCTAAAGACGTGCGCAAAGGAACCAGGACACAACCTGCAGCTATTTTAACAGCTCTTGGCTGGGTTTTGTTTGGTTTCGGTTGCAGCAAGACTAAACGGGTTGACGTTGTCAATCATATCGCAGTAAGTGAACTTGACTCCGATAGCGATTATTTTACTGTAGAGCGACTTATTAGGGAGCAATTTAAGATCGATTCAATTGGTATATCGAAAAAAGAGGCCCGCAACGCTGATGATGAGCGTGCCATACTTACAAGTACTAGAGAGCACAGCTCACCGTCTGCCGGGTGGTCGTTTTGAGGTAGGATTGCTATGGAAGGCTGATAATCTGGACATTCCTGACAGTTACAAGTTAGCACTGTCCAGATTCCTAAGCTTAGAAAAGAAAATGATTAAAGATCCTTGCTATGCTGAACGTTATCGTCGCAATATTCATGACATGCTATCCAAAGAATACGCTGAACAATGTTCTTCTCGCCCTGCTTCTGGACGTCCCGTTTGGTATCTACCGCACTTTGGCGTGATTAATCCGAATAAACCCAATAAGTTGCGAACGGTACACGACGCGGCTGCAAAATCTCACGGCGTGTCATTAAACTCTTTGTTATTGACTGGCCCTGATCTTTTGCAACCTTTGCTGGGTGTTTTGATGCGTTTTCGCGAGGGTGCCGTCGCTTTAAATGCTGACATTCGTGAAATGTTTCCGCAGATCAAAATTATTGAAAAAGACAGAGACGCGCAAAGGTTTTTGTGGCGAGATACCCCGGGTGAACCGATTAGAACGTACCGCATGTCATCCATGATTTTTGGCGCCGCGTCGAGCCCATTTACTGCCATACACATAAAAAATAAAAATGCTTTAGAATGGCAGGAAACTTACCCTGACGCGGCTCGAGTAATCATCGACGACCATTACATGGACGATTGCATTACTAGCTTAGACGACGTCGGCAAGGCTGCCAAGCTGGCAGCCGATATTTACACCGTACACGCTCACGCCGGTTTTGAAATGCGCGGCTGGACGTCGAATAACCCTAGTGCGCTTTCGTTGTTACCTAAAGAATCATTGCTTGAGGTCCCTCACTCTATTAATGTTGACGTTGAATTAGGTCGTCTGGCTACGCCGGTTCGCACGCTAGGTCTTATCTGGCAACCCGGAAACGACCTGATTGGTTTTAATACTGGTATTAGGAAAGATACCGCGTTGCCAGAGAAGCTAACAAAGCGAGAGGTTCTAATGCACGTAATGAGAATTTATGACCCGCTAGGGATCCTTGCACCAATCGTCGTTCGTGGTCGTATTATGTTTCAAGACGCTTGGCGCAAGGGTTTGAACTGGGACCAAGAGCTTTCTCAATGTGACAGCGCCGCGTGGAAGTTATGGTTTCAAGACCTGATCTCCACTTCCAGTTTACGGATACCACGCCGCTATAACTTGAGCGATCTCGAGGTAGTAGAGTGCCAATTGCACGTGTTTTCGGATGCAAGTGAGTCCGCATTCGCCGCTGTGGCCTATTGGCGCTTTCTTTATGTAAATGGCGATGTAGGGCTCTCCCTCATCTGCAGTAAAGTCCGCGTGTCCCCAATTAGGCCTGTCTCCATTCCTCGTTTAGAACTTCAAGGTGCTCTAATGGCCGCGCGTCTTGCAACGTCGATATGCGAATCTCATCGACTGAAGCCAATGAGACGTGTTTTCTGGTGCGACTCAATGACTGCGCTGGGTTGGCTTCGTAGTGATGCGCGCACCCTTAAACCCTTTGTATCTCATAGAGTTGGCGAGATACTGGAGCTTACTAACATCAGCGAGTGGCATTGGGTGCCGAGCGACCTAAACGTAGCCGATGATGCCACACGTGTGAAACGTTTTGTGCTCTCTCCAGAATCTCGCTGGATCTCAGGGCCTACCTTTCTCTTTTCCTCGGACTGGCCCGCTGAACCTCAAATTGATGTCAGCGGACTAGGCCGCGAAGAGTATAAAAATATCATTCATCTTATCACCGAGACTGATCTGCCCGCACCAGTCTCTGCGGATCCAAGTCGATTCAGCTCATGGCTGAGAATGGTGCGAGCAACGGCAAAAGCGCATCAATTCATATCACTATTGCGAATGCGTAGTATAAGAAGACGAGACGTTAACTTCAATCTTCCTCGTCTTGAAGGACTCTTATGTTCCTTCCATCCAAGTTGCACATCCTCTCCTGGTATCTCTAATCCCCCTAACATCCTACCAAGAATAACCGCGACCGATTTACGCCTTGCCGAGCGCCATATTTTGCGGCAAAGCCAACTGGATTCCTTTAAAGAGGATATTTTGCGGATAAAAAATCGAGACCCGTTGCCACGAAGCAGCCGCCTTTTCACACTGTCCCCCTTCATAGATGACAACGAACAACTTCGAATGTCCAGTCGTATAGTCGCAGCACCAGGCGTCACCGATGAAGTTAAACGACCGCTGATTTTAGACGGGAAACATCCAGCAGTACGCCTACTAATAGCCAGATATCATCAAAAAGCTGGTCATGCGAACAAAGAAAAAGTCTTGAACGAGCTCCACCAAAGATTTTGGATTTTAGGCCTTAGAAATGCTGTCCGTGTAGTGGCCCATGACTGCCAATTTTGCAAACTTCACCGTGCCAGAACTTTCCAGCCGCCGATGGGAGATCTACCGGAGGCTCGTTTGGCTCATCATCAAAGACCGTTCTCTTTCGTCTGCCTGGACTACTATGGACCCATACTTGTTTCGGTTGGTCGAAGAAGGGAGAAGCGCTACGTTGCCCTATTTACGTGCCTCGTCATCCGCGCCGTACATCTTGAAGTGGTACACAGTTTATCGACGGACGCAGCCATAATGTGTCTACGCCGTTTTATTTCTCGTCGAGGAACACCACATGAGATCTGGTCAGACAACGGAACAGCCTTTGTTGGGGCAAACAGGGAGTTACGAGCTCTTTACGGTGACTCTTGTGATGCATGCGCTATATACGCGTACGCATCACGGCAAGTAGTAGCGGCATAAGTCACATATTACATAGTAACGCCATCTTTCCGCAACTAGCAGTAGACTAGTTGTCAGCGGGTTGACAACAGTAAACAAGTGACACGGGAATTTAGTTCTGGAAATTGAGGGTGTCGCGAAAAAACACGGACGACCGGCAAAATGAAAAAATAACAGAGACAAAGGAAATGTTACGCCGTTAATAAGACGGCGATTAATTAAAACACGAAGTTTTACGGACATATTACGCCATAATAAGTATCGGTGGGAGTTTGTTGTGATATTTGTGCGTGTGAGTGCCAGAGATAGTCACGGGGTAAGTGTACCGGCTGATCATTTAGCTTAATTGATGTCACTCTGTGATTATAGAAGTTTTTAAATATAAAAGTGTTATTCACACTCACTGTGCGACACCTTGTTCACAGCATACGGGAACGCCCTTTCTGTCGGGATAATAATTTATGGAAATTATAAAAAAAACTCCCGGAATAGCATTGCTGAGAATACCATCCATAATTTCGCTACAGTTGTCACGAGACGATTTGGGCTTGAGGCTGGAGCGCTTGGCTGCTGAGCAAGTGATCCCGGTTCGCTTCTACGAAAGCGAACTCTTTTTGTTTCTTTTTTTTTTATTTTTTTGTTTTTGTTTACATTTAGTGTTTTACTTTTTATCTTCATTAATATTAGTTTTTATGATTTATACTTTTATGTAACCCCTGGTCCTTGACGAGAATCTCTTAGTTATTTTAGCAATATCGTACACTGTGTCTATTTCACTATATTTTAATATTTAAGGTTTTAGTTGTATTCAATAAATATAATATAAAGTTAACTGTCACCAATTGTTTTATCTAACATCGAATTCAAGAACCCGAATCATCACATTGGCGCCTAACAGGTATTCGGTGGTTTAGATCAGTCCGTGGTGACAGTTGGCAGCAAAAGTTATTTTTGTAACAGGTTTTGCTTTGTTAGTATTAAGTTAGAGATTAGAGTTAAAGAGATAATGGACGTCAACGCCCTGCATAAGGATGAGCTGGAATTTGAGTTGGCATGCCGGGGTGTCTCGGATTGTGAAACTGTAGCGACTATGCGAAAATTTCTTCGGGCAATGTTAAAACGGGAGGTATCCGGGGAAGCCTCTATCTCTATTAAAGTTCCCGCTGGATGTCTTGAAGATCCGGGTAAGGAAATTCTCGTTTGCAGGAACAAACTGTCATCTCTGGTAACACTTATTTCGGAGTTGTCAGACAGCCCAGATCTTGCACTGATCAGGCGGTTACAGTCTCGGTTGACACATCTGGCTAACCGCGCAAAGTTGATAGTACCCTTAGATGTAGCTGACACGGAAAGTCACTTGGATTTGCTTGAGGATATTGATGAAGCTGTGGTGTCATTAGAGGGGCTGAAGGAGCAGGAGGCAGAGGACGAGGCCGTCATCTCGGAGCAGGACAAGGCCATGTTACACAGGACATTGGGGGAGGAAGCGGTGAAGATATTAGGAAGTTTAGGAATAGGACAGCCTTCTAGCAAATCGGGGTCAAAAGTAATTGGAGGCCATCAACGCCGTGAGGGTGACGCAGTGGTTCCACCGGGCACTGGATCTTGTTCCGCACCGGCAGCTATAGCAAGTCGTGCCAGCTTCGAGAAGGGCAATACTCATAAGGAAGTACAATCGGGAAGTCGGGGTGAAGTTCCGAAGGTTGCTTCGGTTTCGCAGGGATTACAGAGATCGTCGACATGGGATCCGGAATGTCAAAGGAGGAAGTTAGTCCCAATCAAAGATTGGGGGGTCAAGTTTAGCGGTAGGGACACTGTGAGCATCAATGCATTTCTAGAGAGGGTTGCGGAGCTCAAAGAGGCTCGTAATGCAGACGACGATGATTTGTTTCGTTATGCCGTTGATCTGTTTGAAGATGAAGCTCTCATATGGTTTAGAGCAAACAGGGGTGTGGTTTCTAATTGGTCGGAGCTGGTGGACCTCCTGGTTGATACTTTCCAGGCACCAAATTATCAGGATGAGCTCTTGGAGGAAATTAAGCGGCGAACTCAAAGTAAGCAGGAGAGGGTTGTCATATATTTATCAATCATGCAGAATATGTTTAACCGTTTACCCATGCCGCTTACGGAATCACAAAAGTTGGTGATTCTAAGGAAGAACCTACAGCCTTACTACCAGAAAGAAATTTGCCGTGACACTTTTGATTCGGTAGCAGGATTGACGTCAGTACTAAGGGTGATTGAACGAACCAAGATTCGTTGTGAAGGGTTTAAGGAGCCAACCACGGATAACTTGTCTCTGGAGCGTGATTTAGCGTACAAGGGTACCTTGAGTGCCATGCAGCAGGAGCACAAAGATGTGGCAGCTATAGACAATAAAGTTGTCGGTAGATCTGCGCAGTCGAAGTGCTGGAATTGCAGGAGTCCGGGTCACAGATTTAGGGAGTGCAACTTACCAAGGCAACGGCTCTTCTGTTATAAATGCGGCCGTTTTGGAAATACTGTACAGAAGTGTCCTTGCGGTAAGGCGAATGAGGGAAACGGTCAGTCGGAGTCGATGCCTGCCGATTCGACCCCGCAAAAGTAAGTCATTCTGTACCGGATGACTGGCAGCAATGGCTAAATACTGTCTCTAGATATTTTAGGACTGGCGAAGTTTGCAACATACAGCGCAGTGATAGGGATAGACGGTACTATGCGGATATAAGGATTTTGAACCAGCAATTCCTGGCTCTATTGGACTGCGGAGCCGCAATTTCGGTAATCTCTCCGGACTTTTGCGCTAAAATGACAAGCCTAGGTTTGACGGCACAAAAGGTGCCCGTGCAGGATATATCTATGGCTGATGCATCCGTTCTTACGATTGATACTGTAGTCCATCTGCCGATACAGTTTCGAGGAGAGCTCAGGGTGGTTCCCTTTTTTGTCATGGACCCTTCAAAACATGAAATCGTGTTAGGTATTAGTTTTTGGGACGCCTTTGGGTTGACAGTGGCGGAGCAGAAGTTGGCTACGGAAATATCGGAAATAGCAGTTGTAAGTTCAGTGGTTTCGCGAGAGGAGTTAAATGACAGCCAGAAACAGCGTTTAGGTATTCTACTGGAAGAGATGGGTAGGGACATAGGAAAGGGATTAGGGAGGACATCGCTTATTAGTCATAGGATTGACACAGGAGATAGCTTACCTACCAGCCAGCGACAGTATCCTTTCGCTCCGCCTATTATGAGGGAACTGGAGAAGGAGATTCAGGATATGCTCGATGACGACGTAATTGAACCTTCATTCAGCTCTTGGCGTTCTCCAATTCTGTTAGTAAAAAAGGCATCGGGTAAAAATCGGTTGTGTCTTGACAGCCGTCAATTAAATAAAGTGACAGTAAAGGACTCTTACCCGTTGCCGAGGGTGACAACTATTTTAGACAGCTTAAAGAACGCGCAGTTTTTGTCAACTATCGATTTACGTTCTGCGTTTTGGCAGATACCTTTAGAAGACTCTAGTAAAGAAAAAACTGCTTTTGGCCTCGCGGGTAAGGGTCTTTATCAATTTAAGGTCATGCCTTTCGGCCTCTGCAACGCTTCTCAAACTCAACAGCGCCTGATGGATCGGCTGTTTCCACCCGAGTGTGAAGGTAAAATATTTACCTATCTGGACGATATAGTGGTTTGTAATGGTAATTTTGAAGAGCATTTATCGTCGCTGGCCCTTGTAAAGGACAAGCTGAAAGAGGCAGGTCTGACCATAAATCTTGATAAGTGTGCTTTCGCGAGACCATCCCTGAAGTATTTAGGGTATATCGTCGACAAGGAGGGACTTCGAACAGATCCAGACAAGGTTAGAGCCATTCTGGATTATCCTAGGCCCTCTACTTATTCAGAGTTGAAGCGCTTCATTGGCTTGACCAGCTGGTATCGGCGCTTCGTCCCAAACTTTGCCATTGTGGCGGCCCCACTGCATGACTTGACGAAAGGAGGAAAGAAGGGAAAGCAGATTCTGTGGAACGCGGAAGCGCAACAGGCATTCCTTAGTCTGAAAACGGCTCTCACCTCTGCACCAGTGCTAAGAGTACCGGATTTCACAAAATCCTTTTCGGTTCAGTGTGATGCTTCCAATAGGGGCACTGGTGGAGTGTTAATTCAAGAAATTGAGGGTATGGAAACACCCATCGCTTACACTAGTAGGAAATTGACGGAAAGGGAATGTAGGTATTCGGCATCCGAGCGAGAGCTGTTAAGTGTCCTGCATGCGGTTGAACAGTTTCGCCCTTATATTGAAGGAACTCATTTCAAGGTCATCTCGGACCATAGCGCTCTCCAGTGGTTGCATCGCAATAAGGACCCTCATGGTCGACTAGCGAGGTGGGCCATGCGCTTACAGCAATTCGATTACGAAATTGTCCATCGCAAAGGAAAGTTTAACACTGTGCCTGATGCCTTGTCGAGAGCTATTACGGAGGATATCGACCTTCTGGAAATTACGCCACAAGATAAGGACGACTGGTACAGGTCGGAAGAGGCCAAAGTCATCGGGGGGACTAGTGGACCAGAGTGGGAGATCAACCAAGGACAGCTATGGAGATGTGTCAAGCTAAAACAATTCCCAGACGAAAATTACGATTGGAAGCTTGTCATACCAGAGAAACTTAGACAACAGGTTATGAGAGAATGTCATGATGATCCGACTGCAGGACATTTGGGTGTTAAGAAGTCTGTAAATCGAGTCAGGCAGCACTACTTCTGGCCGACGTTAATCAAAGATGTTAAAGACCATGTACGGAAATGTGAAGTGTGCGCAAAGTACAAGTATTCCCAGATGAAACCGTCTGGTTTAATGGGCAGACAGCGAGAAGTAACAGAGCCTTTCCAAATGGTCTCTATGGACCTGATGGGGCCCTTTCCAAGGTCAAAGAGCGGCAATACCATGCTTTTGGTCATTACGTGCTGGTTTAGCAAATTTTGTTTTTTATTCCCTTTAAGAAATGGAAAGGCATCAGCAATTTCGCGTATTTTAGAAGAAAAAATATTCTTAGTGTACGGCGTACCTGATGTGATAATTTGTGACAATGGGAAACAGTTCGTGTCGAACGAATTCAAAGACCTAGTGTCCGGCTATGGAGCAAAACTTTGGTATACACCGTATTACCACCCGCAAGCAAATCCAACTGAGCGTGTGAATAAGGTGATTGGAGTGGCGATCGCCTCCTATGTTGAAGATAATCACAGAGAATGGGATAGGTATATATCTCACATTTCCCACGCAGTGAACACGGCTGTACATGAAGTGACGGAAAGAACTCCGGCCTATCTTTTTTTTGGTCGGGAGACGGCGATACAAAGGTCGAAAGCGTATAACTTTGAGCCTAACGATCACATAATTATTAACCAAGAGCGGTTTCAGAGAAACCTTAACCTACGTAACAAAATATATGAAGATGTTCGCGAAAACATGACGAAATCTTATGAAGCCAATGCCAGGCGTTACAACCTCCGGCGACGGACGTGTGACTATAAAGAAGGTGATCTCGTGTTGAAGCGTACCAAACATCTGTCATGTGCGGACAAAAGCTTTATGGGCAAGTTAGCACCTAAATTTGAAAAAGCTGTCATTGCGAATAAGGTTTCCAACGATGTCTATAGACTTCAAGGTCTTAAAGGGAAAAATTTGGGAACCTGGCACGTTAGCGATTTAAAACGCATTGGGTGAATCCAGTCGGATTCTTCAGAGGTGAGGGGATATGTGATGCATGCGCTATATACGCGTACGCATCACGGCAAGTAGTAGCGGCATAAGTCACATATTACATAGTAACGCCATCTTTCCGCAACTAGCAGTAGACTAGTTGTCAGCGGGTTGACAACAGTAAACAAGTGACACGGGAATTTAGTTCTGGAAATTGAGGGTGTCGCGAAAAAACACGGACGACCGGCAAAATGAAAAAATAACAGAGACAAAGGAAATGTTACGCCGTTAATAAGACGGCGATTAATTAAAACACGAAGTTTTACGGACATATTACGCCATAATAAGTATCGGTGGGAGTTTGTTGTGATATTTGTGCGTGTGAGTGCCAGAGATAGTCACGGGGTAAGTGTACCGGCTGATCATTTAGCTTAATTGATGTCACTCTGTGATTATAGAAGTTTTTAAATATAAAAGTGTTATTCACACTCACTGTGCGACACCTTGTTCACAGCATACGGGAACGCCCTTTCTGTCGGGATAATAATTTATGGAAATTATAAAAAAAACTCCCGGAATAGCATTGCTGAGAATACCATCCATAATTTCGCTACAGTTGTCACGAGACGATTTGGGCTTGAGGCTGGAGCGCTTGGCTGCTGAGCAAGTGATCCCGGTTCGCTTCTACGAAAGCGAACTCTTTTTGTTTCTTTTTTTTTTATTTTTTTGTTTTTGTTTACATTTAGTGTTTTACTTTTTATCTTCATTAATATTAGTTTTTATGATTTATACTTTTATGTAACCCCTGGTCCTTGACGAGAATCTCTTAGTTATTTTAGCAATATCGTACACTGTGTCTATTTCACTATATTTTAATATTTAAGGTTTTAGTTGTATTCAATAAATATAATATAAAGTTAACTGTCACCAATTGTTTTATCTAACATCGAATTCAAGAACCCGAATCATTACACTCTGTTGAAGATTTTGCCGCCAACGAATCAATCAATTGGCGGTTCATTCCTCCCGCAGCACCTTTTATGGGCGGGGCGTGGGAGCGGTTAGTTCGCAGTGTTAAAGAAGCTTTAAAAGTGACCCTCAGAGAACAGGCTCCCTCAGACGAAGTTTTAAGCACACTATTGGCGGAGGCTGAAGCCCTAGTAAATACGCGTCCGCTTACGCATGTGTCGCTTGATCCCGAAGCTGAAGAGGCTCTAACACCGGCCCACTTCATACTCACATCTCCATCTGGCCGCCCCATACCCGCTACCCTGACCGAGGCGGATCTCCTTAGTCCAAGCAAGTGGCGCAGGGCGGTGAGACTGGCTGACCATTTCTGGCAGCGCTGGGTAAAGGAATACCTGCCCTACTTGGCGCCACGTGCGGGGGGAGGGTCGCCGCCTAATGTCGCAGTAGGCGATATTGTGATAGTTTGCGATCCTAACCTACCAAGAGGCTCGTGGCCCAAGGGTCGCGTTACCGCCCTTTACCCTGGTAGAGACGGGATAACGAGAGTGGCGGATGTTGTTACCGCCGTTGGCGTGTTGCGCAGACCCCTGAGAAAACTAGCGAAGGTCCTCGTCTCTCTCTAAAAAAGGGGAGAAGGTGCAACACACAACCTTTTTATATAAATTTACGTTTTATTGTCTATGTTTTTTTGATACTATTTTTGTCTATTTATTACTGACAGTACATTTTGTTTTACCATCGAAACCAGTGCCTTTTTATTTTACAGTCATCTATAAAACTGGGATTCGAACCCAGGACCATCGGCTTCGCAGGCAGGGTCACTACCCACTAGACCAGACCGGTCGTCAAAATATGTAATAAAATAATAACGAATATATTATGGTGGTATTTACTGTTCTATATAGTTCAAGACGAGAAAAACTACTGCACTCTTTGGGTGTTGGACTGCCACTAATTCACACTAATTCGTCAACCAAAGTAATTGAAACTGTCATTTTCTATTACACGATTACGTCCGATTATAGCCGAGACCCGAAGGTTCTTCTAAGATCTCACGGACTGTACTTTCGTCTACCTATACAACGATATCAAAGTTACAGAGATATAAGCCACCGCGCCATAACACTTTTCGTTACATCTGGTTTTGATTCGACCCCATTACGAATTTTTAAAAACGTCCACTTCACGTTTTACGTCTAATAGCATATTATATTCATAAGTGTAGAAGTTCTCACTTTCAGATTGGGCAAACATTCCTTTACATGCCCGACTGTTCTCTACTACAGTATCCGTACAATCCGTTACGTATTACTTTAATTTGGTTACGGTTTATTACGTTACGGTATATACGGTATTGTCAACGAATATATGCGTAAAGGCTTCGTCACACAGGCGCGTTTTCCGGGCCTAGACTAAGGACCCAACAGGAGCGGTCATTTCTTCATACAAACGTACCCGACTGTTTCCTCCGTAGTTTTTCAAGCTAGAGCAATGATTTTTTCAACACAGATTAATATTGTCACTATCTGTGTTTCTTTTTTGCTATTTTTGTTTTCTAAGGCGCTAGAACCCCTCAAAACTGGCCAAAATGGCCTAATTGACTATGGCGCAATGAGAGGCGTGGTATTCAAAACTGATATCAATTAGTCAAAAAAGTAAAACGGTCCGACACAGATAATTTCACAATCATTTAGATTTCCAAAATTGGTTACGATTGGTTAAGTTTTGGAGGAGGAAACAGTCGAGTACGTAACCTCAATTTTTGAGAAATTTACGCAGGATTTTTCGTCTAAGCTGCAGTTGTCACTATCGTACTAATTTTAGGGGCGAGTCAAGTTTCTAAATACGTACACAGACAGAAATGTGATGGGAAAGCCTTGTGTGAAAATATTTAGATCCTTCTAAGTCTCAAGAGGTTTCGTTTTGGGTCGAGAGGAAGCACATTTTTGTAGTTATATATACAATCTATTTTGAAATTTTGATTTTAATATTTCAAATTAGAAATCAAAATCAAAAATATTTTATTGCATGGTTATGGGCTTACAAAATTTTTAGGTAAGTACAGTCACGGTCCGTAATTGTCAAGCAATTTAGAGTCCCAGCTAGGGAATGCGATCTCGCACCAAGATTGGCGATTCGAGATCTCGCACGAAAAATCCGAATCGACATTGGGTGTTTCGACATCTCGACAGTCAGACTTTCGGGATCGAGATTATTCTCGACGAGATAGAGATTAAATTTGACAAAGTAACTAAAAATGTGTTATTTTAATCAAAAATCTCTAAGAATTCCATATATATGTCGGCGGCAGAACGTAAAATCGGGCATATCGAGATAGTCCTAGGCATATCATGAAACGCCGCCAATTCATGATTTTACTATTGAGCAAAAAGGTGTCATCAATTAGGCAGTAACATGTCGAGCACTATAGTACATCTAGACACGCGGCAGCGTGTCAAGCCAAGTTCAAGCAAAGGAACTGGCTAGCCAGCGCCAAGTGTAATATTACACGAACCACTTGGTGCCACTTTTGACCCTTCTATAACTCAAAACATCTTTAACGTAAACACATAAAACTACGTGTGTTTAATTATATCCATAAGGACATCTAGAAGCCCAAATTTCATGAAGCTAGCTCAAACGGTTATAAAGATATGAAGGTCAAAAAGTCGTAAATTTTAAGACTGACTGACAGACTTATAGTACCTAAACCTAACCTACTTCCAGATGACCTAGAAGGATGAAATTTGGAATCCAGCTCAGTTATTGTGTGAAAGCGTAGGAAAAAATCTAAAAATAAAAAAAAGTTTAGTATATATTTAGTTTGGTATGGGGACCCCCCATACAAAAAAAAAAACATTTTTTATTGTGACTGACATATAAGTACCTAAACCTAACCTACTTCCAGATGACCTAGAAGGATGAAATTTGGAATCCAGCTCGGTTATTGTGTGTAAGCGTAGGAAAAAATCTAAAAACAAAAAAAGTTAGTAAATAAAATAATAATAAATAAAATAACCCCGCAGGGCAGCTTGTGGCGAGCTGTTGGGGAGTAACGACCCCACGGACCCGAGTGCTCCCGAGAGTCGGTCAGGGTCTCCGTCTCCGGCGTGTCTTCGTCGGTCGGAGTGGACCCCCAAGGGGACCCGCAGGACTCTCAGCTCTGGCTTGCCTTAATTGGCCGCCCAGAGAGGAGTCGCTAGAGCTATATGCTCCAGGGGTGGAAGTGAAAGATGCATAAGACGCGAGTTGGCACAGTGGCTGGTAACAGCCACTGGGTAGAAAGCGACGCACACCTCTCGACACCCCTGAGCCGCTCACACCGATGTTGCCCCTGGTCGTCTTCAAGACGGCAGTTTCAGGGGCCCATCTAGTCAGCGGCAAGTCACCACCTGCCTCGATAACGTGTGTTAGCATTGTTATGGCAGGTGTCCGAACTCTTTACAATAGCCCAGTCTCATATTCCACCCAAACTTCAATCCATAGACCGGTATACTATTCACTTTTGCTACAATAGTCTCAATGCCTGCTGAGACCGGTTCATGGGTGTCTATTGTTGCACCTGTGAACGGGTTCCAGCAGGCGTTCTACATGACATTAAAGCTCTCCAAGGGGCCTCTACGTGTTGGATCTGTGTCCCCACGCAAGCCTATCAAAAAACCGGGATTATAGGCCCGTGATATCCAAGGAGATACAAATAAAATAAAATAGGGGGGGTCCCCATACAAATTTCTTTTTTATTGTGACTGACATATAGTACAGTCAGCATCAGATATACCTGAGCGGGCAAGGTGTCCAAGAAAACATATACACTTCAATCGTCACAAAAATAAGGACATCTAAGTTGTCATTTTAGCGTAGGCTTTCAGTTCGTCACATATATCTTAGCTTCTGAGTTTTTCTTTAACACATACACCCTTATTTAATCACAATGACAATAACGGTTAGAAAATCAGTGGTAACTATGCACTCAAATTCAAGCTGCTGTCATTACTACCTACACGCACTGCCAATCATGTACGTCAGCAGTCAGGGTGCCACCAGTTGCTAAGCAGTTGTTATTTCAATGGTAACTAAGCATCAACATTTTATCTGTTTAACTTTTAATTTTTTTTTTGTATCAACTACGAATTGACACCTCCTTTCTTAAAGAAGTATTTTATCAAGTCAAGTGTCAAACTTAGAGAATAAATAAGTACTTAGGTTCTGCGAGAATGATCGGTTTTATATTTTAACTGTCATAGGCGGCCGTTCTTCCAAAGCGTAGAGCATATTATATGTTAATATATTTATTTAGCCCTCTTATTGTACTAAAATATACTATATAAGTAGTACTAAAATACGATGCTCCGAATCTATCAAAGAACGAAGGAAAAAAAATAGAATTGAAACTTAACACGTTCACTGTCCCAATCTGACATGTAAACCTTATGGCTTTGTAATAGAGGCTAGCCGTGGCCCCACGTGAGGAGCACGGGCAGTAAAGGTGTTATAGTAGGAGATCCCACATATATGGGACCTTCACCAATTTGTCTGACGGATGAAACTATGAAAATATCTTCCAGAACATAAATAAATAGGGTTGCCTAAAGAAAAATGGTCAAGGCTATTTTTAATAAATTTTTGAAAAAAAAATTTTTTCCTCAAATATCACCGATTTGTCTGACGAACGAAATAAGTTTCAATGGAAAGTATACAACTTGTACAATATAAATCAACTAGGTTGCCTATCTTTTTCCGGTCACTATTATGTGGTTGCCGTGTTTAAAGAGGTGATTTTATATCGATAATTGCACTCATCTGTCTGACGCTTGAATTAAGATAAAGATAAAGATAAAAGATTTTTATTCGTGACGATCACAAAACATGTACGAACAACAAAATCAAAAAACAAAATACATCAAAATGATGGTATGTATATTGCAAATACTATGGTATAGGGTTGCCTGCGAAAATCCGGTCAGAAATGGATGGTGTTTAGCAAAAATGAGTCATCCCACATCCATTTTGCAATGAATTTTCAACTTTATGCTTCAATTTTTTGAGTTGACATCTTATTGACAAATTTATGTGGGTTGACACATTATTGCTTATCAGCATCCAAATAAGGGTTGCCAGGCTTTTAATTAAAATAAGAAGGGAAGACTTTTAGCGATAACTCATAAACGGCTTAACTGATCAAGTTTGTTTTAATTTTATTTGATTGAATTTTTTAAGCACTATTTTCATGATTTTTTCCATATTTTTTGGACAGATAGTTCAAAAATTAGAAGGAAAAACCTTTTTTTTTCTTTCTTAACGATTATTTCCGAAATGATTCACTTATCAAGCAATGTTGTTTAAAGACCCCTATGTATTTTGAAAGGCCTATCCAACGACACCCCACACTATAAGGTTGACGCGATAAAAAAAATGTCACTCACATTTTGTTTCTTTCAAAGCGATTATTTCCGAAAATATCCACTAGGCAACCTAGTTGATTTATGTTGTACAAGTTGTATACTTTCCATTGAAACTTATTTCGTTCGTCAGACAAATCGGTGAAATTTGCCGAACAATTTTTTTTTCAAAAATTTATTAAAAATAGCCTTACCATATTTCTTTAGGCAACCCTATTTATTTATGTTCTGGAACATATTTTCTTTCATATTTTCATAGTTTCATCCGTCAGACAGATTGGTGAAGGTCGACCATGGAATCGGGATCGTGGGATCTTAGACCATTAAGACCACCTCCATCAGGACCATATCCAACTATGACTCCTCTCTTTATTTTGTTGGCTGGACTCATGATCCGCAAGAACGGTGCCTCCTCCTCTATAGATGTAACTATGCGATAAAACCATCACTGCCATGCATATACCTACGTAATATGCTAACTGTTGACCATAATAGGAATGACGAATTTTGTTTTTCCAACTTAGCAGAGAGGATAGAGTATACGGAATTATATACAGTATGTATCAGAACGAAAGGGCAAAAAAATTACTCTCCCATAGAAAATTTCAACATCAGACCAGCAAAATGCATGAAACTTCCAATTATTTTTCCGCGTTTTCGGGGTTGGTCCCATAGTAAAAGTTGTTCAGTATGACCTAAACATTAATGGGTCTCTTTTTTGGCCTTTCGTTCTGATACATACTGTATATCTTTGAACTTATTGTTAGTATAGCAGTACCTAAACATCAAATGGCATTCCGCACAGGAGTAATCTAAGGAACGCCCACTACGGGTTCAAACCTACAACGTCCTGTTAGAAAGTCGTACATACCTACGCTACATGTGACATATCTTCAAAAAACATATAAACGTATGCGAAATTAATATAAAACCACAAATTAATAATAGAAATGAAACCCAACAAAAAAAAAGCTGTAATCTCTAGGTGCGTCCGACTGAGATTTGAACTCGCGGTCTCTGCTTTGAAAAGCAAACGCCTTAGTAACAAGACCACAACGTGCCTTGACAATTGGCTCTAAATTCGGCTTCAGTTAGCTTTCGCTATGTGTCACTCATTCGTTTTGATGATTCTATTAAATAAAAGAAATAGTTTGCAGTAAGTTGACTGACAGGCCCCTGTCAATGGTTGAAGGGCAAAACGTGAGATAGATGTATGTGATGACAAGACTGTACTGCTTTCGATGATTGTCAAAATGCTTTACCTGAAATTAGCATGGCTATTATTCATTCAATATACGACCATACATGTATGCTTTTAACGTCTATTTTTCCATATTGTTCAGATATATTTGACACGTTGACCGCTTAGATACCAGTGGTTTTTTGACAGCTAAGGTATCAATGATTTGTTGTAAGTGTAGAAATTAATGAATAGCGACTGTTAAGATACTTGTGACATGTTGAGCGCTCACAAGTAAATGCTACCATGACAGCCAGCAACTTTTTGACAGTTTAAACGTTTACCTCTCTTTGAGCACCTGGAGTGTATAGCGACTTCTGCTGCTGACTTTACCTAAACTTAACCTACTTCCAGATGACCTAGAAGGATGAAATTTGGAATCCAGCTCGGTAATTGTGTGTAAGCGTAGGAAAAAATCTAAAAATAAAAATAGTTAAAAAATAGGGGGGGGGGGGTCCCATACAAAAAACCTGTAATACGCGCTAAACAACCGGCCAACGGTGTGTTGTTGGCGGCGCGAGGCACCACATAATTAATACAAAGAACAGAAGTAAAAAACATGCAGCGGAAACACAAGAAAAAACATTAAATCTCAATACCTGCCTAGTTTTCTTTACAAAAAGTATTGATATCCCATCAAAAACATAAATGTAAAAAAGGAGAGCCAAGTTCAATACAAAAATTATGCTTGGCTGTGGGGTTCGCCGCAAAAAGAATGGAGATCTAAATGAGTGCCAAGTTCTATGCTAAATCCAAATATGTATTTATAGGAACAAAATAACATTATAAACAAGTATTAAACTCTATTTCTTTGCTTTATTGGATACCTATACAATTGCTGTTATTTAAAAAAAAAGTGAGATCTTAAGAGCCAACAGGAGTGGTCATTTCTCCATACAAACGTAGTCCTCGTTTTCCTCCGTGGTTTTTGAAGCTAGAGCATTGATTTTTTCAACACAGATTAATATTGTCAATATCTGTGTCGGACCGTTTTGATTTTTTTTATATTTTTGTTTTTTAAGGCGCTAGAGCCCTTCAAAAATGGCCAAAATGGCCTAATTGACTATGCCGCAATGAGAGGCGTGGTATTCAAAACTGATATCAATTAGCCAAAAAAGCAAAACGGTCCGACACAGATAATTTCATAATCATTTAGATTTACAAATTTGGTTACGATTGGTTAAGTTTTGGAGGAGGAAAAAGAGGACTACGAAACCTCGATTTTTGTCATTTTTACGCAGGATTTTTCGCCTCAGCTGCAGTTGTCCCTATCGCACTAATTTTAGGGGCGGAGTCAAGTTTCTAAATACGTACACAGCCAGAAAAGTGATGGGCAATAGTCGACATTAATGTCGATAATCTAGTGATGTAAGAAGTTATCGATAAACCGTCTTGTGTGAAAATATCTAGATCCTCCTAAGACACAAGGGGTTTTGCGTTGAGAGGGAACACATTTTTGTAGTTACATAGGTACAAACTATTTTGAACTTTTTGATTCTAATATTTCAAATTAGAAATCAAAATTAAAAATATTTTATTGCATGGTTATGGGTTTACAAAATTTTTAGGTACAGTCACGCTCCTAGGTCCTAGCTAGGGAATGCAATCTCGCACCAAGATTGGCGATTCGAGATCTCGCACGAAAAATCCGAATCGAGATTGGGTGTTCCGAGATCTCGACAGTCAGATTTTCGGGATCGAGATTAATATCTCGACGAGATCGAATTTGACAAAGTAACTAAAAATGTGTTATTTTAATCAATAATCTCTAAGAATTCCATAGATATAGACATCGTAAAATCGGGCGTATCGAGATATTCCTAGGAATATAATGAAACGCCGACATTTCATGATCTGCCTAGCGAATACCAGCCATTTTGCGCAAACCTCTCAAGGTGTGATATTCTGATATTCCTATAGTCTATAGGCAAATTAAACAAAAGTCGTCTCCTTCACGATTTTCGTCGACATCTCTTCTAAATACCTAAAACTGGTATGGACGTGTTCCTCGTGGTCTCCAGAATATGAATAAACCGGTTTGTATTTTATGTAGTGTCTGTAGTCATTTACAAAATCATTGAAAATATGTATATGATTTCTCGATCAATTATTTTACAATGCGCCCGCTATGAAGCTAGGAATATCGAAGAATGCATTGCTCTGATGGATCTGCCGTCTCTTTCATAAGGAAGATCGTGATATGCCTGGGTTAATATTAGATCAGGAAATGGTGGCGTTTCATGATACGCCAAGGATTACGATTTTTCGATATGCCGCCGACATACTACTTATTTAAGGTACCTCATGTTATATTTTGAAAATAACAACAACAAATTAAATATTTAA
The DNA here is from genome assembly GCF_963556715.1 of Cydia fagiglandana. Taxonomy (NCBI): domain Eukaryota; kingdom Metazoa; phylum Arthropoda; class Insecta; order Lepidoptera; family Tortricidae; genus Cydia; species Cydia fagiglandana. The sequence goes on from NC_085941.1 coordinate 20,178,822, forward strand.
CATAAAATCAATTTTAATTTTTACTTTACTTCTATGAGATGCTATCGATTTTAAACCACTATTTACCTTTACTTAGAAACTGCGTAACAATAATAGAGCTAAAGCCGGACACATAATAGCACTGCCTGAACAACATGAATCTAAGGTCATATATTACTTAAAACAAAGTATTTCACTTTCAGTCTTGTTCGAGATCTCGAATATATTAATCAAGATCTCGACCGAGATTGCATATATCGAGATTTCCTGTCAACTAGGTTAAATTTCGAAAATACGTGCGAGATCTAGCGAGATCTCGAAATTGCGAGATCTAGATAGCATTCCCTAGTCCTAGCTGAATTGGTTGTTTCATACACTTACTCTTACTCTATAGAATGTCCAATCCTGCCTTACAAAGACGTTAATATTTATATTTGTCATGTCTATACTTCGTTTCTGAGCATTATTGAAAAAAAAAATACTTACTTGATACTAGTATTAACCACTAAGCTAAGTACATAAATAGGGTAATTCGCCAGTAACAGGCCACTATTAGTAACTGGCCACGCCAAACCAAAAATGAATTCTATTCACCTATAAATAGAATTCATTTTAGTATAAGGTGGCCAGTTATTGAAACCTTATACCTACTAAAATGAATTCTGTATAGAGGTGAATAGAATTCATTTTTAGTTTAGGGCGGCCAGTTACTGGCGAATTACCCTATTCGATATCGAGTTCCGTAAACGTAAGCCGGGTAAGTAGAAAAGTTCAATCGCAATAGGGTAATTCGTCAGTGGCCACCCCAAACCAAAAAATAATTATATTCACCTATAAATAGAATTAATTTTAGTATAAAGTGGCCAGTTATTGAAGTTATTGAAACCTTATACTAAAATGAATTCTGTTTATAGGTGAATAGGATTCATTTTTAGTTTAGGGCGGCCAGTTATTAAAAGTGGCCAGTTACTGGCGAATTACCCTACTTAGTAGTAGCAGTAACAAAAAGTGGCAATGCAAATTGCAATCAGTGAGGTGCGCGCCAGCGCGAGTACGGGCGCACCGCACGCGTCTGTGTGCGTGCATTACACATACAAATACAGTCTCTCACGCCGCGGTTACGCCCCGTCAGAGCGACGGGTATATTCAGCTTGAAATCTCAAAATTGACTTTTAGCTCAGCTTCCGTTTCGTCTTAAAGTAGGTTAGATTTGGCTTGGCCAGTTTTTATCAGAATTACAAAATATATATGTTGAATAACTTTATAAAATGACTGATGTAATGAAAACTGGCCAAGTCAAATCTAACCTGCTTTAAGATCTCGCATTTTTTTTTAATAACAGCAATTGTTATAGGTATCCAATAAAGCAAAGAAATAGAGTTTAATACTTGTTTATAATGTTATTTTGTTCCTATAAATACATATTTGGATTTTGCATAGAACTTGGCACTCATTTAGATCTCCATTCTTTTTGCGGCGAACCCCACAGCCAAGCATAATTTTTGTATTGAACTTGGCTCTCCCTTTTTACATTTATGTTTTTGATGGTTTACCTTACAGAAAATAAATTACGTAAACGTTAGCGTATATCTGTGTATATGTATTTGAATTGTCCTTATAGAAAATAATTTAGCGTAAGTATATCTATATGACATTGTCAGTGACTCGGTTTACGGATACTGTAGAGAACAGTCGGGCATACAAAAGGATGTGATGTCAATCTGAAAGTGAGATCTTTCGGTCGCGCTTCGCACACGCTCGGTCAATAAGAATAGTACTCACCGTAAGCTTCGTTCATGCCGCACTTAATGGCATTGGTTGGATCTGCGAAGGAAAAGTTTAATGACACAATATTAAAACCAGCAAACACAAGTATCAAGGACAATAAAAATGGGTCATCTCTTTGCGGACGATCCCACGAATTGTCTATCGAGTGACATTGCATTGTAATAGTATGTTTACGATATAAGTGCGAAAAGTAGGAAATTCGCAATGAGTGGCGATAAATTAAAACGCGACCGAAGGGAGTGATTTAAATCGACACGGGTTGCGAATTACCTTTTCGCACGTGTATTGTACAATGTTTTACAGTACATATGGTTCTTTAAATTTTCGACATACGCACGTGTAGTGCTTGTTATCGCACTAGGGCGGTAATGTAGCACGTACTGTAAATGTTTTACCTTACCCAGCCAGCCAGCCAGCCAGTCGATTGACGGATGGCCAGCTGACCAACCAAAACTACTCGTGAATAAAAAAACAAGAAACAGTTGTAAAAGCGATTATACTAAATTATTCAAAATTTGTAAAATATTACCAGTTAGTTTAAAGCATAAATTCCTTTTAGCAGTTAACAACCATGGCAATGAAGAACATAGCTCAATATTAAAGCCCGTCCACGAAAAAAAGTGGTCGGTGTTACAACGACAAATTAGAAAAAAAACTAAGAAAAACAATTTCATGGGCTATTTAAATTAAAGTTTTATTAGTGTTCTTTAAAATTAATAAACCTCCTGTTTAACAAATTAACACTGGTAAAATGCCCTGACTTTGCTTCGGACTCCTTCCATCAATCTCTGTACATCACTTTCGGTGACCTTTTTACATGTCGTATCCCACATTCTTTTGAACTGTTGCTCATTTGTAGCAATTTTACCACTATTTTTCAATTTTCTTTTCATTATTGCCCAATAAGTAATGCTCTACAGGCCGGAGTTCTGGGCAGTTTGGTGGATTTGCTAATTTCGGTACAAAGGAGATATTATTTTCAGTGTACCATTCTAAAACAGATTTGGCATAATGTGAGGACGCTAAATCAGGCCAGAATATGACAGGCTCGATGTGGTTTCTTATAAACGGCAATAAACGTTTTTTCAAACACTCTTTCGTGTAAATGGATTGGTTAATCGTACCCGTAGTAACAAACGATTTGCTTTTTTGACCACATGTACAGATGGCTTGCCAGACAAGGAATTTTTTTGCAAATTTATCAAGTTTTTTTGTTGTAAATTTTTTATCGGCATTCCCTCTTTGATTTGCCACATAGAACTGCAAACCTGGTAATTGCTTAAAATCTGCTTTCACGTATGTTTCGTCGTCCATCAAAATACAACCAAACTTCGTCAAATATTTTGTATACAACTTTCGAGCCCGGGTTTTACATAATTTATCCTTTGTAGCATCGCGATTAGGAACTGTAGTTGCCTTGTACGATCGTAAACCTGCACGCTGCTTGATTTTTTGGACATACGATTTCGATACCTTACATTTTCTGGCGACGTCACGGACAGAGAGAGTTGGATTCTTCTTAAAATGCTCGATTACTTTTTTTGCCTTAGTTTTATCAGCAGGACCGCGTTTTCTACCCGAACCACCTTTTCTTGAAACAGACAATCTGGACTGATAGTTAGCCAATACCTTTTGCACGGTTGACTTCGGAACTTTTAATAATTTGGCTAACTTTCCTTGCGATATACCGACATTTTGGTTGTAGGTGTACACGATCTTTTTTCGGATGTCCAGTTGGCTAGACGACATTTTATAAATGTTACGAATTTATAAACTCCAAATAGCCCTAAACGATAGTTTATTCTTCCCGCTATTTAACAATCAAACTGACAGATGTCAGTTGTCTTTTATTTTATATATTTTTTTTATTAAATGCTGACCACTTTTTATCGGGGACAGGCCTTAATAGAACATAAACACAAAACAAGGACAGTAACAGCGCGAAAATTTGAAGTTCCCCGGGTTAGTAACTATTTTGATGACAGAACTCATCCGTATTTCCTAAATAGTCTAGTCTACCCGAGAATATTCGGCATGAACCAAATAAGAAAAAAATCAAAAGCGCATTAAAACTCTGCAATCACTTAAGTGACAATTGCACGCGTGCAAGTGTCACTTAATTGCTTATATTAAACATATTAAATAATCTTTAAGTATAATAATGTACATGTACGTAGAGACTCTTACCTGCAGGCAAACTGTAAATACGGTTTTGCAAGGATCTGTATAGATTTAAGCTCTGTACTGTGTATTTAATAAATAATAATAACCGTCAATCAACGCGAATTTATATAGTATTTGCAACTGTGACAACGTCACCAGCGACATCTGCATGTGACGTTGTCACAGTTGCAATGCCAAAGTCGCGGTGATTGCCGGATGGTCAACTGGCGGAATTGCTAACGCATTGGACCGACAATCCAAGGATGTGGGTTCGAGTCCCACGTTGGCCAGAGTTGATCAACGTTCATTTTTTCATTGTGATTGACATCTGTACTTACAATTTATAGATTGAAAAATAGAGTTTTAAACTCGGGTTAAAGGCATCATTTCAGCCTCGGACCATTGGCGCTCTCACTGCGTTCGAGCGCCAAACTGCCTCGGCAGAAATGAATGCCTTTTATCCCTTGGTTAACAATCTACTATTTCATTTCTCATGCTCTGAAAGAGGGTTATTGTGGTGTTGGCGCAAAATGTTAGGCATATCCTGGACAGCGCGTCGCACTAATGTCGCAGGAGCTCAGGATCCAGACTCGTCTTTCTGCTATTTGCCGTGGGAGAATGCTTGGCTTTTTTGGGCACTTGGCCCGGCGTGAACCTGATAGCCTGGAAAAGGCTCTGCTAGTTGGGCCTGTTGAAGGACATCGAAAACAGGGAGGGATACCCACACGCTGGTTCAACGCCATTCAAGATGTTACACGCGAGGGGTTCCAGGGTTCCTTAAGGAAGGCAATGAATCGGCCAGGATGCAGAGCACTACATCAGCACAGAGCGACTTATGGTGGTCACGACCCTCAGACATGAAGATTCGACTAGGATTGTTGTTCTAAAAGGTGTGCAGAAAATGCTACATTTCTGCACTAGAGTATTTTACGTTCCAAGTACGATTATTGAAATATTTTTACGATAAGCATTTGAAATTTGGATTTAAATGGATTTGTTATGCAATTTCCATTCTGATATTTGACTACCCATTCCATGATTATGACTACATAACGATATTTGTGCCTAAATTATTTTTTGAAAAAACCCTCAAGAAATACTATAAAAAATTATGCTTAGTCATGTTAAAAAAAAAAACATGCATTTTATTTTCCTCGTATCAAATTAATAAGTAGAGTATTTAACTCGGGTGAAAGGCATCATTTCATCCCTTGGTTAACAATCTACTAGAGTTACTTACTTACTTACTTAATGGCGCAACGACCCAAAATGTGTCTTGGCCTCCGACACGAGTACACGCCAGTTGTCTCGATCCTGCGCCATATCCCGCCAGTTATCGGCATGGAGATCGCGCAAGTCCGCTTCAACCGCATCGCCCCAGCGATACCTGGGACGTCCGATCGGCCTCCGCCCTACCGGGCGTCCCAGGTAGCGCCGCGATCCTCCTCCATTCTCAAATCTACTAGAGTTAAACCAAGATAAGTCTGCAACGATTTTGATAGCACACGCAGTGCAAGTGTTGTTTTAAATGTCAAACTTCTATGAAATTATGACGTACAAATAATACTTCCACTGCGTATGCTATCACAATCGTTGTAGACATTTTTTGGTCTAAACTCTGAAGACGTGCAATAACGCATTTTGTAATTCCTGCAACATTAAGTCAGGCATTTGAATATATACCTACATTAAATATCGTCACTGAATGGAGAATACATTAAACCATAACGTACTTATAACAATTATGAATTAGGATTCCACACTGCCTCTCTGGAGATGTTAGGCGGATACAGTCGGACTGCAACCCGACTGAAATATGTATGGGAACTGCACGCCGACATTACAAATTGCAGTCGCGTTGCAGTCCGTCTGTATCAGCCTTTAGAATTACTATTGTAGTTTATGTCTCGATTCGATAACAATAGCAGTGTCTTATCGAAACCCAGTAGGTAAGCGACATTCAGGTGGAATGCCTAGCAATGAAAACACTACAATACATATTTATATTAACTACTTACAAATTATTAGCTACTTATGACTAATAAGATTTCACAACACGGCGAGAGCGAGGCGATACTGATATTGATACCTCGCTCCGACTACCGCGGCAGATATGATTTACTCTGCCTATAGTACATCGCTTGCACGGCATTCCGCATTATTTACGAGTGCCTACATAATGCAAGCGATGTAATGCGAATGCATTATGCACACCGTGTGTATCGGCCTTAAATCTACACACGGAACAACACTGTGCGATCACTAAAGTCCCTAATAGCATGTTGGCTTCCTCGATGGTCCGGTCGCGATGATTCCCGTCGAGTGTCTTCCGCATCAGGTTCATCTTGAGACGGAGGCTTTTCTTTGGGATGTGTTCGTAGCTTCTTCACATTCATAAGCGCACTGTAATAAGTAATAATAGCACAATCAAAATAAGGTGAACCTCGAAATCTCTAGAACAGTCCTGAAATGTCACCATTTGGGAACCTGGAGGAACCGCAGCCATCTTGGAAAGTGTGTACCATCCTGGAGAATTAAATATGGAGAATCCTGGAAATTAAATATTCCTAGCTTAAAATAATATTTGAACCCTATTCAAATTTTCAACCCCCTTTTAACCCTTTTAAGGAATGAATTTTTAAAAATGCTGAAATTACAGCAACAGTACAAGACTGCAATAGTACAACCTACCTATAATAACCTATAATATGGTGGAAAGATTTGCTGGCTAGGGATGAGGTCTTGGTGGCTCAGATGGCAGAGCGCTGGAGTATCGATCCAGAGGCCGTGAGTTCAAGTCTCACCCAAGGCAGTAATTTTTCCCCTCTTATTTTTTTATTTTTATTTATTTATTTTCCCACAAAGGTATACAAGATACACTTGTGTCCGTCGTGTACAATACATTGTTGTTACATATCAGTTTTATTATTAGTAGTAATACTCGTAATTAAACACTCATACAGACTTAGTGGGATCCCTTTGTTTCCCATAAACTTATTGTTTCGAATTTCGATAGTCAGAAATTGATATCCATATAATTTTTGGACATAAACATCAATAGTCATAATTTTTGTTAAGTATAACGTTTCATAGTTCTAATGTTAAACATCTATAATATTAAACGCTATAATCACCAAAATTGTTGAGTATAACATTCAAAGGTATATCAATAATTATTCAGAAATATTTTAAGGCATATATTTTATCGGACAAATGGTCGTTACTCATATCGTTTTAATGTCATCTCTTTGTTTCCCATAAACTTACTGTTTCGAATTTCGATAGTCAGAAAATGATATCCTCTAATATTCTAATATTTAGAGCTATAACATTAAACACTATGACTTTCAATAATTATGTCAAACAAAGGGCCATGTGGTGTACTATAGTCAGACTAATGGTTCTAGATATCATGTAGGTGGTATCATATAACCGGGTCTAATGTTTAGTTACCTATGTATGTGGGTAAGAGTGTTGTTAGCATGTAGTTAGTCACCATGTATGTGGTGTACTATAGTCAGACTCTAATGGTTCTAGATATCATGTAGGTGGTATCATATAACCGGGTCTAATGTTTAGTTACCTATGTATGTGGGTAAGAGTGTAGTTAGTATGTAGTTAGTCACCATGTAGGTGGTGTACTATAGTCAGACTCTAATGGTTCTAGATATCATGTAGGTGGTATCATATAACCGGGTTTAATGTGTAGTTACCTATGTATGTGGGTAAGAGTGTAGTTAGTATGTAGTTAATAGTCACCATGTATGTGGTGTACTATAGTCAGACTCTAATGGTTCTAGATATCATGTAGGTGGTATCATATAACCGGGTCTAATGTTTACAGCCATGTAGATGTGCTGTTTGAGTGTGGCCATGTAGTGTGCTACCAGAGAATCCATTTTAGTTTGAGTTTAATACGAGTTTGAGTTTAATACGAGTTTGAGTTTAATACGAGTTTGAGTTTAATACGAGTTTGAGTTTAATACGAGTTTCGAGTTTAATACGAGTTTCGAGTTTAATACGAGTTTCGAGTTTAATACGAGTTTCGAGTTTAATACGAGTTTCGAGTTTAATACGAGTTTCGAGTTTAATACGAGTTTCGAGTTTAATACGAGTTTCGAGTTTAATACGAGTTTCGAGTTTAATACGAGTTTCGAGTTTAATACGAGTTTCGAGTTTAATACGAGTTTCGAGTTTAATAAGAGTTTCGAGTTTAATACGAGTTTCGAGTTTAATACGAGTTTCGAGTTTAATACGAGTATATAGTACGAATTGTCTGAATAGTCTAGAGCTGATTATGAATGTGGCCATGTAGTGCGCTGCTAGTCTACAGCCATGTAGGTGTGCTGTTTATGAGTGTAGCCATGTAGTGTGCTACTAGAATCTGCATCTGCAGCCATGTAGATGTGCTGTTTATGAGTGCGGCTATGTCGTGTGCTGCCAGAGAGTCCATAGATGTTGTATTTAGTACGGGTTTGCCGTTACAGTTGAAAGTCAGAGTTAGGATCTGTAGAGTTTATTTTGAGTTTAAAGAGTTTATTTTGAGTTTAAAGAGTTTATTTTGAGTTTAAAGAATTTATTTTGAGTTTAAAGAGTTTATTTTGAGTTTAAAGAGTTTATTTTGAGTTTAAAGAGTTTATTTTGAGTTTAAAGAGTTTATTTTGAGTTTAAAGAGTTTATTTTGAGTTTAAAAAGTTTATTTTGAGTTTAAAGAGTTTATTTTGAGTTTAAAGAGTTTATTTTGAGTTTAAAGAGTTTATTTTGAGTTTAAAGAGTTTATTTTGAGTTTAAAGAGTTTATTTTGAGTTTAAAGAGTTTATTTTGAGTTTAAAGAGTTTATTTTGAGTTTATTTTGAGTTTAAAGAGTTTATTTTGAGTTTAAAGAGTTTATTTTGAGTTTAAAGAGTTTATTTTGAGTTTAAAGAGTTTATTTTGAGTTTAAAGAGTTTATTTTGAGTTTAAAGAGTTTATTTTGAGTTTAAAGAGTTAATTTGAGTTTAAGGAGTTTATTTTGAGTTTAAGGAGTTTATTTTGAGTTTAAAGAGTATTTTGAGTTTAAAGAGTATTTTGAGTTTAAAGAGTATTTTGAGTTTAAAGAGTTTATTTTGAGTTTAAAGAGTTTATTTTGAGTTTAAAGAGTTTATTTTGAGTTTAAAGAGTTTATTTTGAGTTTAAAGAGTTTATTTTGAGTTTAAAGAGTTTATTTTGAGTTTAAAGAGTTTATTTTGAGTTTAAAGAGTTTATTTTGAGTTTAAAGAGTTTATTTTGAGTTTAAAGAGTTTATTTTGAGTTTAAAGAGTTTATTTTGAGTTTAAAGAGTTTATTTTGAGTTTAAAGAGTTAATTTGAGTTTAAGGAGTTTATTTTGAGTTTAAGGAGTTTATTTTGAGTTTAAAGAGTATTTTGAGTTTAAAGAGTATTTTGAGTTTAAAGAGTATTTTGAGTTTAAAGAGTATTTTGAGTTTAAAGAGTATTTTGAGTTTAAAGAGTATTTTGAGTTTAAACAGGAAAAAGCATTGGTATGCTGGTGTAGGGGGAAAAGAAAGTTTAACGAACAATCATGCAGCGCACTGAAATTTAATTACAGGGTAAAATGGATTCCGATATTGACACCCCGAGATCACCTAGACTGCCGTCACGAGCAAGACTGATGCAGAGTCGCGGTAGACGCTGGAGGTCAGCGACGGTCTACCACTGAGGACGCTGTGGACTGCGACAGCCGAGCGTGAGTCTAGTCTGAAGACAGATGTCGTCACCACAGCAGGCGCTGACGACGAGGGCCTCGCTCAGATGACCCGTACGAAGAAGGACCGCGGGAGTCAAGGCGACGCTCAAGAAGGACCTACAGTGGAGGACGTCATCAAGCATGTAACTAGTATTGTAATTTGAAAAAAAATGTTTGATTTCAGAGAGAAAACATTAGATAATTGCAACTGTTGATTACAAACCTGATGAAGCCATTAATGTAATTACGTAGCTTCCCATAAACAGTTCCTACATTTACCATAAAAGGTCTACCAATTTGATTATTGATGTCAGTTATTATTGCTTATGCTGTGGTAGTTGTCTTTCTTCTTATTCTGATATATCAGGCTAAATTTTATTGCTCGTGCCATGTTTGTTATAAGTAGAACTTAATCGAAAATAAGTATGTTACAGTGCTATATCAATGCAATAAAATTTGGGCTTATTCTACGAGTATAAGTAGGTACGTGCCGATAATAATGTCTGCAATCCTGCGTGTAATTAGCTAAATTAACAAATCGTATGGGGTTGACAGTGTGGACGATGTATTTCGTGAATGTTAACATGATCAGTAGTATAAGTAGGTATTTAGATAGGTATCCCTTTTTATGTAACAGCAATAACTAGTCTGAAGAGTGAATACAGTTTCCATCTGCAATACCTGGTACCATGAGTAAATTAAATAATTTGAAGTTTACCTCTACTAGAGTTGCTGTAATTCTTTGTATTATTTTATTGTATTCTGGTGTACAATGAAGAGTACTGGTATTGTATAAACAGACTAACTATAATAGGATTGAAAAGGCATTGGGCAACACGACAGAGTGTGATATTGTTGTTGATGATGTTGATCGTGCACCGGAGGTAGCACGCAGTCGGTTGGCCGAGTGTGATATTTCATAAGATTTCAAGAATAAATTATAATTATTTTATGTGAGTTATGTTAAACTAATGGCATTCAGTGGGTAGTGATTAGAAATGTGATTTGTGTTTACCCGAATATTTGTTAATTAATCTGTTGGTAGCCGCGAAAAGGACCCTTCTCTCCTACCCACCAATTCAAATGATGAAGAAGTATAAATGTAACTTACCATGGGTTGGAAGGGGCATTCTCGCTTTGGCGCTTGAACCGGTAACATTGAGTAGGAAGGCTTACTGCGTGTTAAGTTAAGAATGTCGAATGTCGAAAGTGTTGAAGTAAGAACTTGGAGCAGAATAAAAGTAATTAATTGTACCCAGGACTTTGATTCATCACATGATAATAATTGATATTCTTTTCCAGGAAGGTACATGTGTTATACCATTTTTGAATCTGCATAACATGTTCAATGTTTTGACGTTATTTGCTCATTACTTTTCTAGTAATTTTTATTCACGACAGGTGGTCAAATTCGAAATTGATGTTTCGCTGTGAATTTAATTCAAGATTAAACCAGTACTTTTTTGTATTTTACATTGTTTATCGATAAAATACCTATTCTGTTATCTTAATTAACTATTCATGATGCCGTACACATAAAAAAAACTAATTTCGAGACCTTTCCGAGTGCACACTGGCACTAACAATGTTAAAAACGGTCAAAATTCATAAAAAACATTAATTTGGCAATAACTCGAAAACCGTGCCACTTTTACTGGAGTCATGTTAAGTTGGTTTGGGTCCTCTTGGCCTGGTCTACCTCCAGTGTCACTGTGACGTGTCACTTATGGGACACCCTGTATAATATGTATAATTTTGAGTAATATCTTAAATTTTAACTGTAAAAATATTTGGGATCATAATGATCTAACTATCACTGTATCTAAAGGTTTACTAATGTTTCCACGAAAATTATTTAGCTAATTCTTAACTCCCCGAACTACGTATCCCATATTTTTATTTGGTCAAATTATTATTTCCCAACTCAACGTTTCGCATTTGATAAATTATTGTTAGGCAAATTATTACCTGGGATTTTTTTAAGATGTCAATTATGTTTTCGTTAAATTTATTGATTGGTATACCTTGATTTGATTATATAATATATATAACCATAACCAACCTATCTCTGGGTGCAGTTTCGTTTTTAGGGTCATCAAAAAAATAACCCCAACCTACCTAAGATCTCTGGGACCAGTTTCGTTTTTAATGTCAAAAATATACATATAACCCTAACCCACCTACCTCTGGGAGCAATTTTGTTTTTAATCATTATTCACCACATAAAATTTGACAATATGTTACCTACTTGCCTTAGCAAATCATTTGCTACACAATTATTTATCACATAAAATATGACGTAATACAATTTTGCAATATAAAAATGTAGCGAAATAAAAAAATCACGAAGTAAAATTATGCCAAGAATTGGTTTGCGAGATAAAATTTCGGGGAAAAGTTGCTTGCTAAATGAAATTTGACGAAACAAAATTCGGCAAAAAGGGTGTACACCGTACTAAATGAACTTTAATACCTACAGCATTTGATGGGTAATTTGAAATAATTAATTACAGCGTCACACCTATAGTTGAGTGTGCTCAGAGCATAAAAACTTTTTACAAATAAAAAGAAAACCGACTTCAAAAAGGATGAAATAAAATATTATCCTTTTTAAGTCTATGCGTTACCAACTGATATTTGTTTGAAGTCGGTGCCAAGCCAACTTTTGAAGCATACCATGATTTTGGTGCGATTCGATAAGGATGTACGTTGGATTGCCTTACACGACGACAATGAACGTACTTTCTGTAGGTACAGTCGACGTTAAAAATATGTTTACACTTTTCGTCTTATTACAAAGGAGTAAGGTGCAAAAGTGTATAATACATATCTTTGACGTCGACTGTACCTAAGAACACACCTCAGAACACACGATCAAACCTTCTTGGCACAGTCCGTACCATGTTTGTCGGCACGCAAGCGTGGGATTGGGACTGAAGTTATTTCCCGTCCCTTATTCAGAGGACTACATTTCAAAATATAAAACAATTAAAGGAATTTACGTTCTTGCCAAATTTCACCTAAAGCGGTTCAGTTGTTTAGCCATGAAAAGGCGACAAAGAGGTAGACATAATTACTTACACATTTATAATAGTTCTAATGGTACAGTTCTAATGGGATTTATAGTCATAGTCATAGGCTTGGCACCGACTTCAAACATATCAGTTGGTAACGCATAGACTTAAAAAGGATAATATTTTATTTCATCCTTTTTGAAGTCGGTTTTCTTTTTTTGTAAAAAGTTTTTATTTTTCCATTTTTAGTTTTAACGCATTGTTAATAGCGCGACGCGTGAATGAAAACCAACATCATGATTAACACTAAATTCGTGGAAGTATCTACTTTAATAAATATGTAATCTGGAATTTTCTCGAGTCCGTCTGGGAAATTATAATTCCTGTCACTACACTAAATCCATCCTCCGCCCCGCCACTGATCCAATCCCTCAACCCCCCCCCCCCCCCCCGATCACTCAACCTCATAGCGTATCAACCCCTGATCCATGTACCCCTCGGCCCTGAACCAGCACCCCTTCAACCACCAATACCCGACCCCTTAATCCCCGACCCCTTAACTCCTAACCCTAACCCCCGATCAGTAGCCTTACCAGCTTACCAAGAGTTTGACATTGATTTAATTTTATTCGCTAGCGTGTGTGTAACTTACTTTCTTTGCATCTCGCTCGTACTGGCATATTAGTGCGAGCGAGATGCATAAAAAGTAAGTTACGAAGACGTTAGCGCCGCTAACTTAGCGGATATGTCAATGTCAAACTCGTGGTAAGGCTACACTTGCACTACATCAAATTGGCGGTGTTCGGAAGCAAATGCTCGAGTTACTTTAGAAAACACCGAAATCACTTTACACGTGCCTTTAAAAACTGAGGAGTTCCCTCAATTCCTCATGGATTCCATCATCAGACCAGAACCAAAAATAATACGGAAACACCTTGGAGGTAACTCCTTCCAAACAAAAAAAAGAATTACTCAAATCGGATCACAGGTGCCGGAGTAATCGCTGAACATACTACATTAAAAAAATCATCATCATTATCATCAAAACAATCATCATCATCAGGTCTACTTCATCAAGGTGGTGGTTTTCGGGAGAAAATGCTCGAGTTGCTTAAGAAAACACCCAAATCACCATGCAGTGCATGTGTCTTTAAAAATTGAGTTCCCTCAATTCCTCATGGATCCCATCAACAGAACAGAACCAAATTAAAATGGGACCAACTCGGAGGTAGCTCCTTTCAAACAAAAAAAAAATACTCAAATCGGACTACGGATGTCGGAGTAATCGGTGAACGTACATAGAAAAAAAAAATAGCCACAACCGAATACAGATCCCCCTCCTTCTATGAAATGGAAGTCGGTTAATAAAAAGGTCAATCACGGCGTTGCATGAACAAGAGATTTCCTTTGGCAGGATTGGTCCTTAGGACCCAAGGATGGATTTAAGAAGTGGAGCCACCCAGATTTTTGATGCAGGTGGGGGTGGGGGGGTTTTTAAGCGTCTGCGACGTCTGAGGTTAATAATTATTTAAGTTTAGGTTCTAAGTCAAGTTTAGTATCATTTTCAACTAAATCAAAGATATAGATTAGTAGACATAGATTTCATCGAAATCGGTTCAGCGTTTATTGATTTCCCATACAATCCTACACCTTACCTTTCATTTTTAAGGTATTTTTTTTGGAATAAAAACTATCCTATGTTCTTCCCCGGGACTCAAACTATCTCTATACCAAATCTTATCTAAATCGGTTCAGCGGTTATTGAATCCCCATACAAATTTGGAGGAGGCTCCCTTTTCACACCCTTATCGGATGATTTTTGAGATTAAAAGTATGCTATGTTATTTCCTGGGACTCAAACTATCTCTGTACCAAATTTAAACTAAATTGGTTCAGCAGTTTAAGTGCGAAGAGGAATTTAAAAAATGTATTTTTTTCATATTTTATGTTTTTACTTCGGAATGGTGTCATTATGATATCAGGAATGTATTCGGCATCCCCGATTTATACGAAAACGATACCAAACTTGGCCTAGTAGCTAAAATGATATAGAATCAAAACCAAATTGAGAGCCCCCCCTCCTAAAAATTTACATCAAAAATCTCGGTGGCTCCACTTCTTGAATCCATCCTTGGGACCTAAGGACCAATGCTGCCAAAGGAAATCTCTTGTTCATGCAACGTCGTATGTTAGGCCCAGCACCATCCGCACTAATTAAATCATCAATTCATTTTGGAGTAATGAATGTAACGATTAGGTTCTATTTTTTTTTTTTGTAAATAACAGACTAAAATTACGAGAATACCTATTATGTATGGGTAATACCTACACGTTTTATAGCAAACTCGTTCGTGTCTTTCCTGTAGCCATCGCAAATTTAAGATAATCTAAAAGCAATTTTTTAAGCACCACCTTTACAGGCGGAATTTTTTTTTTCAGTACATTTACTGAGTCTCAAGAGACTCAAATGAGAAAAATGGGATATATATGTTCCACAGTCGTTACCTTTTATAGTATTGTCCACAGAAGTGATCTTTTCTGAAATATGTTTTACTCATAGGTACATTAGAAAGTACCCAACTAAGATAGTAATTAGCAATAGGAACTCGAGATTGTCAAGCAGCCGTCATACCGTCGGTGCGAGTAAAAAAATCGCTGTGTTTTTTTTACGATTTTTTTATTTTGGCATATTTGAATTCCTTTTTAGATTTCCCGTCGACCCACATAAATAGTTTTGTTATATCTTTATTAGTTTTGAAAATAAAAATTCCGCTATGTGAACACAGAACAACATTTATACAAAAAAATAACAGAACAGAAACAAAAAACCGGCCACGTGCGAGTCGGACTCGCATTCTAAGGGTTCCGTACATTACACAATTTTTGAAAGAGTAATTTTTTTATGTGAAACGTGAGTGAAATCTCTTTAAAAAATCCGTAGGGGTAGGATCAAAAACTAAGTAATTAAGTCCGACTCACGCTTGACTGTACATTTCTTATAGGTTTTTTTATAGGTAAGCGCTACTCGATAGGATGATTTTACTTTTTGGCTTTCACGGGGCCCCTTATAACACTTTGACAGTTAGGTCTCATCAGGTCGGATCGCGGGTAAGGAGCAACTCGGCTTGGCCGACAAATCTGGCGTGCAAGAGAGCAAAATTCGCTATAAAATTGGTAAACCCGAAAGCAAGATTTTTTTCCACGACTGTAAGGGCGTCCGCGTAAGGTCAAATCGAAAGCCTACGTTGGAGATGTTCTTACGTACCCTCACTCTCTTACTTGATCCCTACGACCCTTCGTTATTAGATGAGTAATTGTACACGTATAAAAGTTTCATGTAGGTACCTACTCCACGACGACTGCAATGCTGATGCAGCCTGCGCGTTTTTTTGCCTACGGTTTTGGTGCCCACTAGGCGTGGTGCCCTAAGCAAGTGCTTATTTTGCTTAAAAGGATTAATCCGGCACTGCAAATGACAGAGGTTAATGCTTTTTTTTTTAAGTACCCACCTTCGTGGCCATTATTAAGTGCGAGGCGATACCTCCGTATGAATATGGATTTGATATGGGTGCGATATAATTACGATTAGGTATAATTCATGATGGAGAAAATATATAATTTTAAATAATTATGATAATTATTACGCGTGTTGATATGTGTGTTTATTTTACCACTACGTAACTATGTAAACTCATTTTTAGTTTTCTTGATTACTTAATGTTTACTCAGTCCCCCAAAAGATGGCACTGTGCAATGAGGGGCAATAAATTTACTGTCGTTTATTTTTTGTATTATTAATCTATTAAATCAACATAATTATTCAATTATTTTTGTTGATATCCGTAACCCCTCGGACCTCATGGCCATTGACGCCGGTGTTCCTCAGGGGTCTGTTCTCTCCGCAACCCTTTTCCTGCTCCACATTAACGACATGCTGCAACCCAGCATTGTAGGTTATGCAGATGACAGTACGGTTGTTGAGAGATATTTGGCTAGTGCAAGGGACAGCAGGGAGGATATACGTTCACAGAGAGAGGCCATGGTTGAGCGAATGAACTTGACCCTTAGTCTCGTTTCCCAGTGGGGTGATGACAATCTGGTCACGTTCAATGCCTCCAAAACGCAGGCGTGTCTATTTTCCGCTAAACGGAGTCCATTCGACCTGACTCCTTCTTTCCGGGGTGCATCTGTACCTATTACCGACAGCCTGGAACTCCTCGGCATGGAGCTGAGTTCAGTCCTCGGCTTCGGCAGCTTCATTGAGTCTAAAGCACAAACTGCGGCCAGAAAGCTGGGCGTCCTAAATAAGGTGAAGCGATACTTCACACCTGGACAGCTTCTAACACTTTACAAAGCTCAAGTCCGGTCGTGTATGGAGTATTGCAGCCACCTGTGGGATGGCTCAGCTAAATACCAACTCGCCGCTTTGGACTCAGTGGAGCGCAGAGCCAGGAGGATGATTGGCGACAAGAAGCTAACGGCTAAGCTTCAGACTTTGGCCCATCGGCGGAAAGTCGCCAGCCTGTCGGTATTCTACAGGTTGCACTTCGGGGAGTGTGCCCAAGAGCTACACGAGCTCATTCCACCGTCCCCATTCTACCATCGGACTTTTAGACGCACGGCCGGTTTCCATCCTTACTTGGTAGATATTCCGCCAATTCGCACTAAGCGCTTTGCTTCTACTTTCCTTATGCGCACTGCCAAGGAATGGAATTCCTTGCCGGCGTCTATATTTCCGTGCTCTTATAACCCGGCAACCTTCAAATCAAGAGTGAACAGGCACCTTCTGGGCGAGCTCGCTCCATCGTAGGCCACATCTACGCCTCGGCTAGTCTGTGGCCATGAGTAAACCCATGCATAATAAAAAAAAAAAAGAAAAAAAAACCCCTCTTCTAAACTTAGAGTTAATTTGGCAAAATCTTTCCTCGGTGGCTTATTCATGTCACAACGTATTAAATTCAGCGCAATCTGTTAGTTTACCAGGGTACTCAATAGTATAGCACATATTTGAAAAAAGTTTGCCCCTCCTTCCTAAGTAGCGCCATAAGATTCAGGGGCAAACTTAAGTCAATCGAGTGTTGTGGCAGCCCCCTCTTTTAAGGGTTGAATTTTTAGAGCCTATAACCTGGCCGGAAATTTTCTCGATAGATTAGTAAAGTTTTCATCAAAATCCGTTCAGCCGTTTGTTATTTAAAAAAATGTGAGATCTTAAAGTAGGTTAGATTTGGCTTGGCCAGGTTTTATCAGAATTACAATATATATAAAATGATTGATATAATGAAAACTGGCCAAGTCAAATCTAACCTACTTTAAGATCTCACATTTTTTTAAATAACAGCAATTGTTATAGGTATCCAATAAAGCAAAGAAATAGAGTTTAATACTTGTTTATAATGTTATTTTGTTCCTATAAATACATATTTGGATTTTGCATAGAACTTGGCAGTGGCACTCATTTAGATCTCCATTCTTTTTGCGGCGAGCCCCACAGCCAAGCATAATTTTTGTATTGAACTTGGCTCTCCTTTTTTACATTTATGTTTTTGGTGGGATATCAATACTTTTTGTAAAGAAAACTATAGTTCGTTTTTTTTAGCATTAGAAAGAACTCCGCAGAAGCAAGCGTGCAGTTTTTATCAGGCTTGTTAATTGTTAATAATTATTGAACTATCTAATGTAGCATGGTCAATACATATATGTAATTTACTTCAAATTGTTACCGCTAAAAGTGCCAGATTTAGAACTACAAGCGAACTTCTGCGAAGTTCTTTCTAATGCTAAAAAAAACGGACTATAGGCAGGTATTGAGATTTAATGTTTTTTCTTGTGTTTCCGCTGTATGGTTTTTACTTCTGTTCTTTGTATAATTATGTGGTACCGCGCGCCGCCGACGACACACCGTTGGCCGGTTGTTTAGAGCGTATTACAAGTTTTTTGTATGGGGACACCACTTATTTTTTGACTAAACTTTATTTTAATATAGCAAATATAATAATACATATATTGGGGTAGTTTCAAATATCTGCTTGTAACGGTTCCAACGCTACAATAAAAAATGTTTTTTTTTTGTATGGGGACCCCCCCTATTTTTAAACTTTATTTTATTTTTAGATTTTTTCCTACGGTTACACACAATAACCGAGCTGGATTCCAAATTTCATCCTTCTAGGTCATCTGGAAGTAGGTTAGGTTTAGGTACTATAAGTCATAAGTCAGTCTTAAAATTTACGACTTTTTGACCTTCATACCTTTATAACCGTTTGAGCTAGCTTCATGAAATTTGGGCTTCTAGATATCCTTATGGATATAATTAAACACACGTAGTTTTATGTGTTTACGTCAAAGATGTTTTGAGTTATAGAAGGGTCAAAAGTGGCACCAAGTGGTTCGTGTAATATTACACTCGGCGCTGGCTAGCCAGTTCCTTTGCTTGAACTTGGCTTGACACGCTGCCGCGTGTCTAGATAGATGAAAAATAGGGAGTCTAAAAAATTCATAATTTTTAAAAGTTGTAGAACAAAAGTGTCACCATTTGAGGAGTACAATCTGTTTTAATTATTTGCTCATGTTACAGGCCACACCCGGTATAAACACTAAACGATCGTTTGGCCAATCTACTGATGCAATTCAAGATATTAACTTATTTAATTAGAATTGATTTAGGTTAATTTGCATTATTTTATAATAACTAGTAAAGGTAATTACGCTTTACGGTATTTTAAAGTTTTTTAGAATTTTAGATTTTCTTATTGGAATTTTTAGTATTTTAGGCAGGTCTAGGATTAGCTAAGTAGGATAAATTAGGGTTAGTTGAGTAGAGAGGTGGGAGAAGGTTTATCAGTTTACCATCCTTTTTAGGGTTTCGTAGTTTTTGTACCTCAAAAGGAAAAAAAACTAAACCCTTATTATAGGATCACTCGTGCGTCTGTCTGTCCGTCTGTCACAACCTATATTCCCAGAATTTACTGAACCAATAAAGTTGTAATTTAGTAAACATATGTAGGTCCGTGATCCGTGACCCAAAGACGGACATGATTGTGACGTAAATAAAATACTTTTATAAATAGAGGCCATTTTTGAGGGAAAAAAAAGTCTTGCAAACTATGCATTGTGTTATACAACTGGTTATACATAATGTGTTGAAATGAAATGGCTCATTCTGAGAATCACGACTTAAAAAAAAAAAGATAAATAGAGATATTACATGTTATTCAATAAAAATAGGCAAAATGTTACCCCCTCCCCATCCCACTTTATTTCCAAAACTAATGAGCAAAAAACACAGAAAATAGAGTTAGCCCAAGATAAAGTCTGCGAAGACTTTGATAGCACACACAGTGCAAGTGTTATTTGAAATGGCTAACTTTTTTGAAATTATGACGTACCTATGCTATAAATAAAACTTGCATTGTGTGTAGGGCTTGCAATATCGGATGGTTTCCATTTCCGGAACTAATTTTAGATATTGGATTCCAATTCCGGAATTCCGGAACTGGTTCCGGAATTAGGGTTTATCATATTTTTATTCGATTTTTTAGTAAAAACAACAAAAAATGTGAAATTCTGATACTTTACGTTTATTAAAGTTAGTATTGTTTCAGAGAAATTTAATTTGTAGTAGGTAGCTACGTTTTTCTTCACCTCTTATTTTACCACTTTATACAATTAATGGTTAATGGTGCTGTTTAATGGTTACTTTTATTCACTTCTATGATACGGGGCATTTGGCGAAGCTATTTATTTATTGATCAAATAAGTAACACAGCATTACAGTATGAAACCAAGGCACTGTGAAACTACAAAGTAAAAGAAAAGGCAGAAAAACAATACATATAAAAATGAAATTAACTAAACGTTAGATTTGGGCGACGACGTAACGACGTGGTTCCGTGGCGGCGTAGCTATAGTTGCTAGCAAACCATTCGAAGCATAATTTTATAAAATAGTTAAATATAATAGCTTCCTACTTTTCCTAACCTAGTATTCTCTCTGAATCGAAGATAAAGAAAGAAAAGAATTTCGAAATTCCGGAATTCCGGAATGCAAGCCCTAATTGTGTGTGCTACTAAAATCGTTGCCGACTTTTCTTGGTCTAACGTTATTTACCTATAGATTTGGTATAGGAAAACCTATAAAAAGTCAGCAGTCAAGCATGAGTCAGTCTTAAGAAAATATTGCAGTTAGGCTGTACGTCCGCAATTACACCTAGTCATGATTTTTTGTTGAAAAAATTCTGAATGATAATGCTCAATAAATAAAAATGTACCTTCAGACAAAAGTAAAATTCCTATTTATTTCAAATTTCATACCCCTTACCGCATACGAAGCCATATATGGCCGATATGATATTTAACTCTATTGACAGCTATTAAAGTTCAAATTTCAACAATTTTTTTTATTATATGCAGTAACTTAAGAGAATGTCAATCAGAGAGAGTTCATATCAAGGGACTCAGCAAGTATTTTCCAGGGTGGATTGCTTCTATGCCACTATCCGCAAGAGATCTCTGGTGCGCCGGATTCGTGCCGGCCCCAACATCATCATGAAGATGATAGGGGACAGGACCCCTTAATTGCTACGCTGCAGCTGCAGCCGGCTACATGTGCCGTACTCAGCGGATAAGAATAATACGTTATATACGTAAATGAAGTGCCCAATATATATACATATATAATTATATATAATATTTTATATACCTAAATAAACTGCATAATAATACATTCATAAAAACTAATGAAACGAAGTAATAATAGTTATAGGCCGCCCGTATTGAAAGCGAGGACCTACAACTATAATAATAGTTAAAAAAAAAAGTATAAGAATAATATGTCGTTCGTAGTTTATAGATATAGATGTAGTAATATTCGTAGGTTTAAGTATTAATACATAACTAGCTGTTGCCCGCGACTTCGTCCGCGTGGAATCTTATCTTCAACATTTTACATCTTTAATACCTATAATTTTCATATCATATCCAAGCAATGTTGAAATTACTTTTCTTTTTTAGCAAGTTTTAAGTCAAGTGGATTTTGATGTTGGTTGCTGAAATTACTTTTCTTGTATTCTAAAAATAGGTAGGTACCTAAAACCTTACACAAAGATTCAAGTTCCGCACTCACAAAATATTTGATCTCCATACAAAGTTTCAACCCCTTTCTCACTACCTTGGGGGATAGTTCGCACTAAGCGCTTTGCTTCTACTTTCCTTATGCGCACTGCCAAGGAATGGAATTCCTTGCCGGCGTCTATATTTCCGTGCTCTTATAACCCGGCAACCTTCAAATCAAGAGTGAACAGGCACCTTCTGGGCGAGCTCGCTCCATCGTAGGCCACGTCTACGCCTCGGCTAGTCTGTGGCCATGAGTAAACCCATGCATAATAATAAAAAAAAAAAACCTTGGGGGATGAATTTTCAAAAATGCTTAATTTCGTTTTGATGTTTTTAATTTAATGCCTTTTTTTCCAAAAAAATCAAGTCCCTATCTTAAAACAAAATTTCCACCCGAAGACGAACTTTCATCTCCTTTTTAACCCCCTTAGGGGTTGAAATTCCAAAAATGTTGCAATTACTTTTTTTTGTAATCGGCTGTTATGCCTTTCTAAGAAGTTTCAAAGCACTTGTAACGGATTCAAACTTTCAACCCCTTTTTAACTCTGTTAGGGGATGAATTTTACAAAACGCTGAAATTACCTTTATTGTTTTCTAATAATATCCCCGAATACAAAATTCAAGTCCCGCGCTCGAAAAAATGTTTGATATCCATACAAACTTTCAACCCCTTTTTCACCACTTTAGGGGATGAATTTTCTAAAACGCTGAAATCAGTTTGCTTGTATTTTATTTTATACGATTTTACAAAGTTTTAAGTTCCTACTGTTCCTAGCTTAAAATAAAACTTGAACCCCATACAAACTTTCATCCCCTTTTTAACCCCTTTAGGGGTTGAATTTCTCAAAACCGTTTCTTATCTCTTGTACACTTTATAAATGTATTCTGGTGTGCAAATTTCAACTCTCTATGCTAACCCTCACGTAACGAAATTAGATAAGCTTCAGAATCAAGCCTTAAGAGTAATAGGTGGCTTTATAAAAACTACTCCGATTCATGTAATGGAGTCTGAGTTAACTATAGTGCCTTTACATATACGTAGATCTTATTTGGCTTACAAATATTGTCTTAAATGTTTAACATGGACCAATAATAAAACTGTTGAATTTCCAGAAGTACTTGAATTATCTTCTAGATGTAGGTACTGGCTAAGGAAAAAATCACCATTGCTTGCAACTGTCTACTCCGACGTAAAGCATGAAAGGATATTTACCTCAAATCCCCTTAAAATGTTCAGTCTGGATACTTGGGTTTCTAATATACGTTTCAGAGATATAATTCGTACTAATTTAGATTTAGTGCAATGTGCAAAGAAATTATACCATCCTAGCGATATAAGAAACAATGTTTTATTGGAACTAAGTCAAAAATATGGAGATTGGCACAAAGTCTATACAGATGCATCAAAGACTGAAACTAGTATAGGAGCCGCATATTTTGACCCAGTTTTTAAAACAGTTGTTACAACAAAAGTTGTTACAACATAATTTCAGAAATTTGTATTATGTCCGCGGTGTTATTTCCGATCTCAGAGGCGATATCTTATGCAATTAGTTTAAAATGCAAAAATATAGTCATTTTTACAGACAGTAAAAGTGCTTTGCAACATGTAGCTCGCTGTGGCTCTGGAAACAGAGGTACAGCGATAGCTTACACTGTGCTTGATAAATTGTACACTTTACCTACTGATATGTCTTTGAGACTTCAATGGATCCCCGCACACATAGGATTAAGTGGAAATGAGGAGGTTGACATTTTAGCCAAAGAAGCCTGCACAATTGGATCAGAAGTTAACATTACTCCAGACTTTACAGAAAAATTACATAAATACAATAAGAAAATACGTGGGATATGGAAAGTACACTTTGATGAGCGTTGTAAAGAAAAAGGTATATGGTACAGGACTATGCAGTGTGAACTTCCTCATATTCCTTGGTTTATGAATGCTAGGTTAAGTAGGAAATTAATTAAGATAGGATTAAGACTTCGTTCAGGACACATTCCTCTGAAAAAGTTCGCTTTTATGATGAAGAAAGTGCCATCCCCAAACTGCAAAGCTTGCAATGTTGTATAGGATGTCCAACATGTATTGGTGGAATGTGTGCGGAACGAAGGTAAAAGACAATTGTTGATGAAGTCACTAAATCTTAATAGGTTAGATGTAGGCGTATTTCAAAGCATTTTGGCTACACCAATCTCTGAAAAGGCAAAGGAGATATATTTATTTGTGTATAATTATATTAGTCAGTATACTGTCAGGCCGTAGATGATTGTAATTTAGTTTAAGGTACGATGGGACTGGCGTAATCTTAAGATTAAAAGTCCCTAAATAAATAAAAGATTTAAAAAAAACCTTTCTATCTTTTGTAGTTTCGGCTCTGCGTTGATGAATCAGTCAGTCAGTCAGTCAGTCAGGACACTTGCATTTATATATACCTAGATAGATTTAGAATAATTTTTTACTAACCAAGATATGAGTGTACCTTACTCGAAATAAATGATTTATTATTATGTATTATTACAAGCAGATTGTCTATAAGAAGAACGTCACGAGTGTCACGACATTCGATTCGCGCTAATACCTACTATGCAAGATCGGATTCACGTATAGCGGAATGCAGCCAAAGTACTCCCCTGACGGTGCCAAGGTGATAGTCGTTGGTTTTCAGGGTTCCGTACCCAAAGGGAAAAAACGGGACCCTATCACTAAGTCTCCGCTGTCCGTCCGTCTGGCCGTCTGACTGTCCATCTGTCTGTCCGTCTGTCTGTCCGTCTGTCTGTCTGTCACCAGCTGTATCTCATGAACCGTGATAGCTAGGCAGTTGAATTGAAATTTTCAAAGATGATTTATTTCTGTTGCTGCTATAACAACAAATACTAAAAACAGAAAGTAATAGATATTTAAGTGGGGCTCCCATATAACAAACTTTATTCTTTTGCCGTTTTATGCCTAATGGTACGGAACCCTTCGTGCGCAAGTCCGACTCGCACTATAATTTGATCTTATTAAGCATGTATTTGAGAAGGGTTCTAGAAAGCGACAAAATTTTACGATAGTTATTTATACATTTTTTTTTCGATTTCAATAAAGAAGGAAGTGCAAGAAATTTTTTTTAATTAACAATTGCCTAACTTGTTAAAAAAATTACTTTAAGATAAATTCCTACTAGTAGTACATTTGTTGACGTGTTTTAAATACACCATACTTTTTTTGAATTTTTCAATGAACAATTAAAATTATATTAAATGTTACGTAATCGCTTTTTCTCGCCGCGCGCGTTTCCCGGAGATGAGGCGCGGAGGGCTGTCTTCAGCGTTGAATAAAAAGTATACTTAAATAATGGAGATACAGTTCTGCAAGTATAGTGTTGGGCACCCTCCCGAAGGCACCAAATTTTGATAGTTACATAAGGCCTGATTCGTAACGGATTTGAAAAATTAAAAAATCTGTTTCTGTCAGCTTAGTGGTTTAATTGACAAAAATATATGATTTTATATTAAAAAAACAGTATAAAATTATCATCTCTATGGACTATTATGGAAATTCTACTTTTTCTCCCACTCCTGCCGCAATTTTTGCCGAATGCCCTCCATCAGCCGTGCGACAGTGTCATTAGCCACTTTCCTGCTCGCTGCGTTCCACTTTCTCAGGAAGTCTTGCTGATTGCTGGCAGTCTTACCTGTCTTCCGTAAGATTCTTTTGACCAGAGCCCAATACCTTTCGATAGGGCGACACTGTGGAATATTTGGCGGATTCAGTGCTTTAGGCACGATCTGGACATCATGTCGTTTGAGAAAGTTTAGGGTATCCGTTGCATAGTGGGCTGTAGCTAGATCTGGCCAAAATAAGGCCGAGGAATCGTGTTTTTGAATGAATGGTATTAACCGTTTCTTCAAGCATTCATTGATGTAAATGTCTTTATTGATTGTGCCAGTTGTAACATATGCACTGCTGCGATCGCCGCATGGGCAAATTGCCTGCCAAACCAGATACTTGGAGCCAAACTTCTCCATTCTTACGGTAGTTTCAGAATCTGGAAGATTTTCTCCATCAGCTATAACATAAAACTGATTGCCAGGAAGTGTTGAAAAGTCCGCCTTCACATAGGTTTCGTCATCCAAAATCAAATGAAAATTGTCTGTACCCAGAAAATCGTACAGCTTTCGAGACCTGGTTTTGATTGTTAGTTTTTGCTTTTCCGATGTTTTCGGCACTTTTCGCTTCTTTTTAGACTTCATACCAGCCCGTTCCTTGGCACGTCTCACCATTGACTGATTGGTAGAGTTTTTTTTAGCTATATCCCGTTCAGACATACTGCGGTTGTTGCGAATCGTCTTAATGATTTTCCTGTCTAGCCTAGGATCACGAGCACCACCATGTTCTACGGTTAGAGGCTTCTGAGCGGTAGACAAGGTCTCAAAGTATCGGTTTAGAACCGTATCAACGGTATTTCTTGGGATTTTTAATTGTTTTGCGATGAAGTGGTTCGGTCGCTGTGTATTTTCCATCCATTTGGCGACAATCTGATCACGGCGTTCACGTTGATTCATCTTTTTTTAGTTTTTTCAGCTCTTACGTAATGAATAACGATGCCTACATAATTTGGAGACATTAGTAATGTCAATATTAAAAACAAAAGAGGGATATTTGTCTTTAGAGCTATGTGCCAGCATTTTGAATTTTTCAAATCCGTTACGAATCAGGCCTTAATTAAAATTTTTAGTTTTAGTTATTTCAATTCTAGTTAGTGTACGGTCTACATACTGCACATTGACATCTCAGCGAAATTACTTACAATTGCGTAAAGCAATAAAATACGAGTTAGTACACTTTCAACATTAGAACCTATTACGCGTGTCCTCATTAGCACTATCTATATATATAAATGCAAGTGTCCTGACTGACTGACTGATTCATCAACGCAGAGCTGAAACTACAAAAGATAGAAAGTTGAAATTTGCACACTAGATTATATTTATAAAGTGTACAAGAGATAAGAAGCGATTTTGAGAAATTCAACCCCTAAGGGGGTTAAAAAGGGGATGAAAGTTTGTATGGGGTTCAAGTTTTATTTTAAGCTAGGAATTTGAAACTTCGTAAAAAGATATATTATTAAATAACAAGAAAACTTATTTCAGCGTTTTTGAAATTTCATCCCCTAAGGTGGTGAAAAGGGGGTTGAAAGTTTGTATGGATATCAAAAAAATTTTCGAACGCGGGACTTGAATCTTTGTATTTGAGGATATTATTAAAAGACGGGAAAAGTAATTTCAGCGTTTTGTATAATTCATCCCCCAACAGGGTTAAAAAGGGGTTGAAAGTTTGAATCCACTACAAATGCTTTGAAACTTCTTAGAAAGGCATAATAGCTGATTACAAAAAAAAGTAATTGCAAAATTTTTGGAAATTCAACCCCTAAGGGGGTTAAAAAGGGGATGAAAGTTCGTCTTGGGGTGCAAATTTTATTTTAAGCTAGGAACTTGAGACTTTGCAAAAAGGTATTAAATTAAAATACAAGAAAACTAATTTCAGCGTTTTTGAAAATTGATTCCCTAAGGTGGTGAAAAAGGGGATGAAAGTTTGAATGGGGTTCAAGTTTTATTTTAAGCTAGGAATTTGAAACTTCGTAAAAAGATATATTATTAAAATACAAGAAAACTAATTTCAGCGTTTTTGAAATGTCATCCCCTAAGGTGGTGAAAAAGGAGTTGAAAGTTTGTATGAATATCAAACCATATTTTTTTTCAAGTTTTCAAGCTAGGTACTTCAAACTTAGTAAATGGAGATTAGCATTATATTAAAAGTTTGTATTATAAAGTTTGCATCGATGAAAATTATAGGTACTCAAGATGTAAAATGTTCAAGATAAGAGTCCACGCGGACGAAGTCGCGGGCGACAGCTAGTCATTCATAATATCGCGCTTTTATAGTTAGTATTTTCGTATCAATAAAGTGTTTATTTTCGGCAATATTGTGAGTTATCATTATGTGAAGCAACCAACAGAATATAATTGATGTATGTGACACTAGCAGCCCATACAGTTAGTTTTAGTTATATATTCCTTTTTATGTCTTTTAGTAATTTAAATAAATAATAAATAAACATAAATAAATATTATAGGAATTTTTTACACAAATTGCCCTAAGCCCCACGGTAAGCTCAAGAAGGCTTGTGTTGTGGGTACTCAGACAACGATATATATAATATATGTATAAATACTTACATATGTATATAAAACAACCACGACTCGGGAACAAATATCTGTATGATTCGAACCCGGGACCATCGGCTTCATAGGCAGGGTCACTACCAGTGTTGGGCAAAAAGTAATTGAATTACTAATTAACAATTGTTGTTGTTGTCCTAAGGCACCCCAGAGGTGCAATGGGCCTTCACAAGCTCGCGCCACGCCTTCCTATCTTCAGCGACCGCTCTGGCCTCGCTCCAGCTCCAGTTCCAGCTCAATTTTGTAATTGCAATTAACAATTGCAATTACAACAATTTTGTAATACGCGTCATACTCGTGAACGGGTGCTGTTTGTGGAGACTGGTCTGTTAAGCTAACACGAGCTATTATACTTAGTAACTTTTATTAATTAATTACACTGAGACGCCTCATTCTGTTCTCGTATGTTTCTTTTCTTTTAATGAATGTATTAATTATACAGGATATTGACTCTTGGAGACCTTATACATCTCTAAGGATAACTTGATAAACTATATAATCTTATAGTTCTGACACCTAGAGACATTTGCACCTCTAAATATTATAGATTTTTTTTGTGTGTGTTTTTTTATCTGTATTTTGTATGTACTTCGACATTAAGAGACCATATACATCTCTTAGTAATTGTAATACGTTAGATTGAATTGTTAGTTTTATTTTATAAAATTGTTGATGTTATTATTTTTGCTTTTATGTAAATTCAATGTTGACGTGTTAAAGTGCCCTTGTGGCCTATTTGCTGAATAAATGTTGATGTTTGATGATGTTTGATGTAATTGCAATTAACAATTGCAATTACAAAATGTAATTCCAACAAATAATTTCCATTACATGTGGAAAGTAATTAAAAGTTTAATTACTAATTACAATTGCAAAATGTAATTTATAATTAAATTTTTAATAGGTAACGTTTTGAAATTAAAATTTTAAATCAATTTTTTTTTAATTACAATTACTTTTAAATGCAAGTTTTTGATAATCTTTATTTCCAAAATCAGATGAACATTTTGAATGCTTTTAAATTTGACTAAGCAACATTGTCAATGTTAACTTTGGTTGGACTGTAGCAAAGGGAGGGCTGGGATTTAGAATTTATTTGACAAAGCGGTGTCATTATGATACTCTTTTTAAATGATTGTAATGTGTAGATCAGCGGTCGGCAACCTTTTAGCAGCCAAGGGCCACATAGGCTAACAAAGTTGACGCGGGCCGCACTTTGGTAATATTTGTGACTTTGACGTTTGTCAATATTAAAAGTAGCTTATTTTGACGTGTTCTATACGTCCTATAAGTCCCAGCTCCCTTTAAAAAAATTAAATTCATTTGGAGGCGTCTAACTCAGCCATTTTTTATGTTAGAGAAAAGTTTTTTCGGTAAAAGATGCTGATTTTGACGTGATCTACACATTAAAATCATTTAAAAATAGTGTCATAAGGACACTGACACATAAAGTCCCAGCTCCCCCTTTGCTACAGTCCAACCCGAAAGGCACCTTAGGTCGGCGCTTACGTCATTATTAGCAGCGCCCCAATACTAATGCGGTGCTACGCGACGTAAGCGCCGACCGCCATATTCAACGTGGTTTGTCACATAGTACCCTGTAAAGGCATGATTCCCGGGATAAAAAATATGTTATAACGTTATGTAATGTTGTGTTGTGTAATGGAATTCATAAAAGTATTTCTTTATAATTACTCCAAGTAAATTTGTTCATATTTGCATATTTTAAAAAGGTAAATGAAAAGTAATTGAGTAATTTAATTACTAATTAATGTAATTAAAATTGCAAATTACACAGAAAATCTAATTACATGTAATTAATTAAATTTTATGTAATTAAATTACACGAGTAATTAATTACGCCCAACACTGGTCACTACCCTTTAGGCCAGACTGGTCGTCAACGAGCATGCAGGGTAGCATGCACGAAATTTATATTAATAAATTGCAAGTATAGACTGTGTTATTGGAAATATCCTCCTATTTTATAATATTAATTTTGGTTTCTTAAATATTAATACTTTTTGACATATTGGAGAAAATTTTATTTATTAATTTTTGACACAATACATATGAACATCTTAAATAATTACGAAAGTAACTATCCGTCAAACCCGTTCCCTATCGCTTCCGGTGCAAAAGTGCCCATAACACTCACGGCATTACCCCGCTGGATGGCTATGGACAGCCTCTGCACCAGAAACGATTCGAGAAATAAAAAATAACTACCTTTTTCCCCTTCTTTCCTGATTATTGTTTATAACTTTGATATTTTTTGTGTGCTAATACACGCTTCGAATACATTTTTGTGTGCTAATACACGCTTCGAATACATTTTTCTAGGCATCATGACGAGTGTCATTAGGCTACCTCATTGGGTGTCACACGTATTTTTAGAAGTAGTATCTCTATTTTTCACCGTTTTCAGTTTCTCGAGTAGTCTATATGTACCTAACTTGTTACTAACATAATATGGGACATGTTCTGAAATAAATATTATTCATTCATTTATTTTTTCCTCAAGGGCATATAGGACCTTTTGCGTAGAATTTATATATTCTCATAGAGCACGTAGATTCAGAGCGAAACGAGAATTTCTCCAGGATGGTACAGATTTTCCAAGATGGCTGCCGTTCCTCCAGGAATGGAAGGAATGGAACTGCCAAGGAATGGAATTCCTTGCCGGCGTCTATAGTTATTTCCGTGGTCTTATAACCCGGCAACCTTCAAATCAAGAGTGAACAGGCACCTTCTGGGCGAGCTCGCTCCATCGTAGTAGGCCACGTCTACGCCTCGGCTAGTCTGTGGCCATGAGTAAGCCCATTCATAATTAAAAAAAAAAAGGTTCCCAATGGTATGGATATGAAAAGAGGAACTTTAAATGATATGGGTACATACTTACCACATTTCACGTGTGTCCCAGGTAATTTGAGGCCCGTCCTTTTTCGATTGCGCCGTCAATAAAGATCTCTGTCTTGACTTTGATCTTTGCGCTGCTTACACGCAAGGAGTCCAAGCTATAATGATATAAGTAGGCACTAGGCAGTATCTAAGAATTAATGAAAGTAATTATACATTTTCACGGTAGACTTCATTTAAATTATTATTTTTATCATTCAATCTTCTGATATCTTGTAATCACATTGTTATTGCGTTACATGATCCGATATGGTTATTAAAATTTCAATTTACTTGGTACAATTCAATTAGATTGGCACGTGGATTAATCATGCATATCCTTAGTTACTGCATTATGTAACTTTTAGAGTAGGTACCTACCCGCGCCATTTATGAGAGCTAGGTACTCCTCGATCTAAAGACCTTTAGGTTGTCGATTTTATGTCGATTTAGCTAATAATTTTAGGTAAATGTTACTTAAAATAGATACCAAATTACGACCATATAGTTAAAATCACTTGTAAAGTACTATCAATACCATAAGGTTGTGCCGCCATTTTCTTTCATTATAACGAGATGCTAAATATGAAATTGCATAATTTAAGTTGTTATATCTTGAATGGTGCCATCGCACGGTACTTCATTATGCTAATATTCAAAATAAAACAATATTTTTAATCGAGTCAATACACTCGCACACACAAATATTCAATTACAACACTCAATTACAAGCAAATATATGCATTTTGATTTTATAAAATGTTGAAAACTTAAATATTTCAAAAGCCCATCGATAGTTTTGTATGTAAACCTAACATACTGCAGGAAAAAAAATTCTGTGCACTAGATTTCATCGTTCTTCATTTGCGTAATCGGCCTAAATTATTTTACATGACTTAGTGGCCGCCATTATCATTGCACAACTTAAAGTTGTTTTCTTGTTAGACATTTTGTTTCTGAGTGAAAAGAATATACAAGCGTAATGTTTGTGTCTCTTTTTCTCTTCATCGCCTCTCATCTAAATATTGCCTCGCAGAGTAATTATATGGATAAAAATATGTCACCATCACGTCTAAAGGTGGTAAAGATTACCAAATTAGTACATTTCAACTACGCGGCACGTCGTGGCGACGTCGAATCCACGTCGGAAACATGACCTAGTGTTGACCTAATGGTTGTAATCACTAATTTACCGTCAATAAATACGTCGCCGGCACGTGCGTTTTTTCCCCATTTATGTCGACTCGACGTGCCGACGACGTCGATTCGACGTGCCTCATTTTGGTCCCCTAAATTGTGCGACCTAAAATAGGTGCCTTTTTCGGAATATTGACCAAAAATGTTTGCTGGGGTGTAGGTGCCAGCTCGCCAGGCCGCGCCAGCAGCAGTCGGTCGCGAACTCGCGCCGGACCGGACGAAGACGAAGCCGAGGACGGCTAGCCACGCAGCAATAGGATGTAAATCCTACATGTAATTTATTAATTGAATTAATTTTCTCTAAAAGCCAGCATTTTTTTGCCAATTCAGTAGCAGTCATGTTTAAATCATTCATAATTATTAAAGGTTGTCGCTAAACTCAATTTCGTTTCGAGCATAAATAATTTTCATAAGAAGTCATAATATAGTATAAAAATTAAAAGTGTCGAATAGTGTCCTCAATCATGTATGTTGCAATTTGCAGCGCGTGCCACACGTTGTGCGCACGTCGATAGAAAACTTAACTAGGCCGCGAGACTTTGCCGCGAGTTAGAATACTTTAATAAGCGATGAATGAAATTTGATACATCGAATACCGATTAAATAATTAACAATAACAACTCAATTCAATAAAATTATTTAATTGTTTCTGAGTAATGATTCATACTATAGCTACGTGTCGGACTGATCACCTGACATAGAGCGAAAGTTTAATTTATTACATCGTTTTTTTTTTGGAATTTAGTGATGATTAAAACTATTATTCTTGATTAATTTCAGTTTTATTATAATAATCGGTTGTTCACAAGAAGAAAATTAACAATTATCCCTTTTGCAATGTTTGCAGTCTTGCCTCCGAAAAAATGCTATCTCTCAGCCATTAGAAAAAGTAAATCCACCATAGACCACAACCAGAGAGTTTATAGGCTAGATACATAAAACATGGTATGACATAAAGCTATGTGTAGACTATTACGATATGATGCTTATAGCTCGGCCATCCTTTTAAAGAATAAGTGAGACCTCTCACTTTAAATTATATACTTAAATCTATACCTACTTTAACAATCAAAGATAACAAATTTAAACTTTAACAATAGTAATCTATCATTCGGCCGTGTCAATATATCGTTTTAAACAACAGTAATCTATGTTTCAAACTTCTAAACATAATAGTCTATTAAAGCCTTTGTCTCTCTATGCAATTGTAATAGCACTTCTCAAGTTTAATTTACCTTATATTATTAACAAGAGATCAATCTGACTCTCTGTGAGATTGTAATAGCATATCACAAGTTTAATATACCTTATTATTAACAAGAGATCAATCTGACTATGAGATTGTAATAACATATCACAAGTTTAATTTACCTTATTATTAACAAGAGATCAATCTGACTCTAACAATAACAATATCAATGAATTTACTTCTAATTATTATGTAGTAAGCCCTTATTACAATATTGTATCATTTACATGCATCATTATCATGTTACTTAAGTATGTCTAATGTTATGGTTTAGTCTGATTACCTGTAGTCATCTGAATATTTAAGGCCCACTCTAGACAGTCTGCCAAAATGTGTATCTAACACACTACCTACATTGTTATGGCCTGCTCTAGACATGCTGCCGAGATTCATACCTTATCAATTATCATTGTTTCAATTTAATTTGTTATGGCCTGCTCTAGACTAGACTAGTCTAGTCTAGACAGTCTGCCATCACATCACGGCCTGCTCTAGAAGACAGGCTGTTATCAAAGCTTGCTCTAGACAGTCTGCACATTCATACCTAATTAATTATTTGAATTAATTTGTTTTGGCCTGCTCTAGAAGACATGCTGTTATCAAAGCTTGCTCTAGACAGTCTGCACATTCATACCTAATTAATTATTTGAATTAATTTGTTATGGCCTGCTCTAGAAGACAGGCTGTTATCAAAGCTTGTTCTAGACAGTCTGCCAAGATCTATATTATCTGTAATCGACATAACCTACTACCATAACATTGACTATAATCACAGTTAGCTAAATCTTACAAAAATTTGTGATGTCTTTATCATCACATCTCTTAGGAAAATCACAACCTTTGTTTGGTACTACCTTAAAATACCACAATTATGTATTTATCTCAATGACCATTATATAACAAATAAGACTGTGTTATAAATTTACATTAATATTTTTTTATTCATCATTATCGCTGGACTTTTCGCCGCCACTAATGTCGTTTTCACTGGCCTCGCTATCTAAATCTTTAAAGTGCAACCAAGGATAAATCTTGTCCAAAGCTACGATATTCTCGTATCGTTTGTTCCCTTTTTTTGTAAGTGGGGTGTCTTCCACAACAAATCTATCATTAGGCAATATTTTCACTATACGATACGGTCCATGAAATTTTGGTGTTAACTTTTTAGATTTTCCTACAAGATCTTTATCGAACACATTCCTTTCGACCCTAATTAAGTCGCCTACTTTATATTCTGTACCAGGCTTCCTGCTCTTATCGAAAGCCCTTTTTGAAGTTTCTTGTTGTCTTTGTATACAATCACCAGCTTCCGATCTCATAAATTGTAATCTATCGTCTGTCAATGGTTCGATTGTCTCAGTAATTACGTTTCCTAGTATGTTTTCCGAAGAAGTAACCAATTTAAATCCGAACAAGAGTTCCGAAGGGCTCTTACCCGTTGCTTTGTTCCAAGTGGTATTCATTCCTAATTGTATACTACCTACATGTTCATCCCAAGAGCTATCACTTTGGCCATGACATTTGGTGCTCAATGCTTCCGTGATTACTCGGTTATACCGTTCCACCTGTCCGTTCGCTCTTGGTGTGGCAACTGCATTTAGTACATGTTTTACGCCTAAACTTTCTATAAAAGATTTAAATTTTGTACTCGTAAAGCACGAACCTCTATCGGTTATCAGACGGGTGGGTGTACCGAAATAACTAAAATGTTCTTTGAAAACTCGAATGGCAGTTGTGGTTTTTGTATCGCGGATAGCTTTAATGTTAATATATTTTGTAAATGCATCTATTATTACTAAAATATACATGTTGCCTCTCCTCGAGCGAACGAACGGCCCTAGATGGTCTGCGTGCAAAGTGTGGAATGATATTTCCAATTTTGGTATCGGGTGGAGCATACCTTCCTTACATCCTCCAGGTCTCTTATGATGAGCACATTGGAGACAGGCCTCTACGTACTTTTTTACGAAACGTCGCATCTTTGGGAACCAGAATATACCACGGATTCTACTTAGAGTTTTCTCGTACCCAAAATGCCCCACATCATCATGGTTCATACGTAGGACCTGCCACCTCACGGACTTTGGGACTACCCAGCGTATTCCGTCTTCAAGAACTTTGTATACATAATTCCCTTTAAGCTGATAATTCTTATATATATTAGCGGCACTTTTAGAATTTTTATCTTGTAGCACCTCTCTAATTCTACTTATCTCGTCGTCGTTACTTTGAACTGTCGATATCCAGTCTTTTACATCAACATGTAGGACGTCTATTACATGTATATCATCCTCGGGAGTAGGCTCAGCCACAGGACCACGACTGAGAGCATCTACGTGCGCCATTTGGGTACCCGCTCTATACTCAATCTCGCAGTCGTACTCCTGAAACTGCACCCACCACCGAGAAATTCGAGGAATAAGGTCTCTCTTCGTCAGTGTAGTTCGTAGCGCTCCACAGTCTGTGACTATTTTAAATCGTATGCCTAAAAGATATACACGGAATCTACTCAATGAGCTTATGACAGCTAAAGTCTCTAGTTCAAAAGAATGCATTTTCTGTTCATCTACTGTCGTTTTACGGCTATAATATGCTACTGGCCTAAGTAATCCGTCAGTTCCACGTTGCATCAAAATACTTGCTACGCCATATTTAGATGTATCTGTATGTAGTTCTGTTTCTAAAGTGGCGTCATACAAAGCGAGTATAGGTCGTTCTATTAGTTTTTGTTTTAAGGTTTCAAACGCCTTTGTGTGTTCATCGTCCCATCTCCACTCAAATTTCGCTTTTAAAAGATCAGTGAGCGGGCACGCAATAAGCGCGAAGCCCTTAACAAACCGTCTAAAGAAACTTGTTAAACCAAGGAAACGTCTTAAATCGTGCACATTCTTTGGTGTTGGAAACTTGGATATTGCGTCAGTTTTCTTTGTACCAGGGCGAATACCCTCGCTGTTAACTCGAAATCCTAGAAAATCAATTTCATTGTAAAAGAAGTGACACTTTTTTAACTTAAGGGTCAAACCAGCTCTTTGTAGAAGGTCAAGCACCTCCTCTAAACGGCTTATACCTTCTTCAAAGGAGTTGGCTGGGATCAAAACGTCGTCCATGTATATTAATGCGTATTTAAGTTGTGATTTGGTAAGTATTCTGTTCATTGTTCTCTGGAACACGGACGGCGCGTTCGCTAAACCGAAAGGCATACGCTTGAAATTATATTGTCCGTCAGGTGTCACAAACGAACTTTTATCCTGCGAGGTTTCTGCGATGGGTATCTGATAATAACCGGACGCTAAGTCCAGTGTTATAAATAACGAGTGCCCTGACAACATATCCAACTGATCATCGATCAATGGTAACGGGTAATGCTCTTTTTTTGTTATTCTATTTAATGCGCGATAGTCCACGCATAGTCTATGTTCGCCTGTTTTCTTCTTCACGAGAAGAATAGGACTCGCGTAGGGAGAGTTAGATTCACAAATAATATCCGCGTCCAGCATTTCCTGTACCATTGATCGTACGCGTTCCCTTTCCATATACGAAAGTCTGTAAGGACGGTATACAACCGGTTTTTCGTCCGTCAATTCTATCTCCATCTGTGTTACATTAGTGAGCCCAAGATCCTTCAAATTATCTGAAAAACAAGATTCATACCTTTTTAATAAATGTTTTAGTTGAGTCAGTTCCTCCAGAGTTAATTGTTCACCATGGTTAAAATTATTTTTGAAATCTGTTCCGTCTATATTTAATAAGTTGACGTACAAGGCATTGTTCACGCATAAGGCACGTGTAATCAAGGACCCTGCCTTAAGGGCAATATTATTATCTGAAACATTTAATAACAATAATCCACCGCGACCCTCATTAATACTGTATTCACCAGCCATCAAACAAAACTTATAGCTAGGTGACCCCCGTAGCGAACCATGTACATAAACCTTACCAGAATACTTCTGGTCACATGCGATTGGTGCAACAATTGTCATATTTGGTTGTATCACTATGTCATCTAGTAAGGTTAAATTTAGTTTTGTTTGATAGTCGCGTGTGAAAACCAACGAATCTGATGTTTTAATAATTGTAATACCTGGCTTCTCTGTGAAAGTATGTCCGACCAACACAGGGTACTTGATAACACTATCTTCAACTATAATTACCTCTGTGCACTCTGAAATTCCTTGTATTTCTAATGTTAAATTCACTTTCCCGATTGGAAATATAATATGATCATCTACACCTTTTAAAATGGGCAAATTATCAATTTCCCATGTTATACCTAATTTTACTGCATCACTGTAACGTAAGAGTGTACCCTGACTTCCTAAATCCACATAGGCATTAGTAGTATTTCCATTAATTTTTAACTGTATTTTATATTTATCATCGTTCATATTACCTAGATTTATTTGTAAAACAGTCTTTTCAATATTGTCGTTATTATTTTTAGTGTTAGATTCATTATTTTGTTTTTTACAATGGACACTAACATGACCTAGTAAATTACATATTGTACATTTCAGTAGTTTCTTAGTACAGTTATAGCTGAAATGCCCCGGCTCCTTGCAGTTATAACATGTCTTTACTGTAGTTCCAGTAGCTTGTGGTCTAGTCATTTTGTTATTTGTTGTCTGATTGATGCCCGGGACATAAGACCGTCTTTCTTGCACACTTTTAGCTTGCTCGCGGGACTGCTGTCTTATCGATTGGAAATATTCTAAAAGTTTCTCAGGCTCTTCACATTTTAGAGCTTTTGCCCCAAGTCTAATAGAACGGTCTTCTATCCCGTGCAACATACAAGCAACCGCTCGCTTACCAGTAATCTCACAACGGTGTAGTAAGTTAATTTTTTCATAGTAATATAATTCTACTGAGTCATTATATTTAACTTTTTTCGCCAACATTTCGGTTAAGAGCTCTGCATAATCATCATTACTAGGAAATGACTGTATTAGCTTTTTTTTCCACTCGCACCATGAAAACGACATTGTAGGGAGGGCTTGGTACCAAGTGCGAGCAACCCCTGCCAATTTTGGCAAAGCATAATGCACTATTTGGTCATCCTCCCATCGATACAACTTCGCACATTCTTCAACTTTGTTTAACCAAACGTCTATTGTTTGCCCTTTTACCATTGGGTCAAACTCAGGAATAACGTTGCCTAAAATTGGGAATTTGTTACCTTCGGGCCGTTTCCTAGCTAGTGTTTTAACTAAGTCTGTTAACATTTTTACCATGTTAGCTTCGTCACCATCACTCAACTGAATCTGCTGGGTCATCTCTCTACTCTCGACTCTTGGACTCCTCCTCGCCTTCTCCGAATGCTGTCTTCGACTGCGTTTCGACTGCTTACGGTAGCTTCGGCGGTCGAGGGGGTCTTGCCGTAGGTGATCTTCCGACTCGCTACTTCGTGCACTATAGTGTCGTCGATGACTGCGGCTCCTTTTACGACTACGACGTGAACGGTGCCGCCGACGCTCACATGATCTGCTACTCCGTCCACCATCACTCGAAGAGACGCGTCGGTGATAACTCCTACTCCTTGTACGCCTGCGACGAGAATGATGCGGTTGACGGTCACGTAATCTGCTCTGCCTTCCTTCAACGCCGCTCTCACCATCAGGTTGGGGTAAACTCGGCGTATGTACACTGAAATCACGGAGACTTCTTCTTTCAGATTTTCTACTTCGCCTCAAATGTCTTTCTTTGCTCCGGTCATTTCGTTTTCTGTTACGTGATCGTGACTTCCTCCCCGAGGCGATGCCATCGTATTTCGAGTTATGATCCATATTATTTCGCCAATTGAGTTTTGCGTATTGGCGTCACGAATATCACAATGACAAATTGTCCTTCATCCGAGCGATTTGTGGAGTGAATATCTTGATCCCTCTTCTGAGTTGATGATTAAAACTATTATTCTTGATTAATTTCAGTTTTATTATAATAATCGGTTGTTCACAAGAAGAAAATTAACAATTATCCCTTTTGCAATGTTTGCAGTCTTGCCTCCGAAAAAATGCTATCTCTCAGCCATTAGAAAAAGTAAATCCACCATAGACCACAACCAGAGAGTTTATAGGCTAGATACATAAAACATGGTATGACATAAAGCTATGTGTAGACTATTACGATATGATG
Source organism: Cydia fagiglandana (assembly GCF_963556715.1). NCBI lineage: Eukaryota > Metazoa > Arthropoda > Insecta > Lepidoptera > Tortricidae > Cydia > Cydia fagiglandana. The sequence goes on from NC_085941.1 coordinate 20,218,304, forward strand.
CTTATATTAGGAAGTTAAATAGTAATGTTTACCTACTGACATATGTAAATTTATTAATTTCCGCTACCAAAAGGTTGTCTGGAAGAGATCGCTTTTTAGCGATAAGACCGCCTGTTGTTTACCTCTGCCTGTATTTCTGTTTTCTTTTGTATTGTCTTCTTTTATTGAGGTGTGCAATAAAGAGTATTTGTATTGTATTTGTATTGTTTATTTTATGGAAAGCTCCGGTACAAGTTTGAGAAGTTTTAAGGAGTTTAATAGGCACATTCGTACAATGTGACCTTATAGCTAGAGCACTAGTCCTTCGTACTTGATCATAGTGTGATATACAGTATCCTTATACCTAATGGTCTTAATGTATTTAGGCAATCGGAAGCGAGGCCTGATATGCCATTTTATAGAGTTGATAAAGGGTGACCATGCCCTAGGTGTTTATTGAAGAATTGCTATGGATAGCATTGATAGGTGAAGGGTGCGCACAGAGGCGCAACCCAGTTATGTCCTTGATCATAGTCGATTATAGATGTCCGTGAAAGGCTTAACATCTAATACGGCATTAGTTTATTTTATTATCAGAATTATGGGAGATACCGTAACTATAAACAGCGATAGTAGTATATGTTTTAAAGTTGAATAGTAAATGTTTTAAAAATGAAGAATAGGTAAATGTTTTTAAAGAAGAAGATTTATATTTTAAGAGAAAAGAAAGTAAATTAATATTTTAACGTTTGAGAGATGATAACATTTTAAGTGAAGATAATATTTTCTTATTAAAAGATAACGATATTTTTTTACAAGGACTACGACATTAATACGACACGCAAACTCAGGCTAAATAAAGATTGTTTGCATTATACCTATATAATTTAGTAACATTTTTTTTAATTGATTTCAGAAAAAATTGTAAACAAGTAACATGCGTTTAAATTTTTTCTTCTGCCACCCCGGCGTCGAGGGGAACTTTCGGGGGAGGTGTAATATGGCGATTAGCCAGTTTCAATGTTTAGCAGTAATGCTTTGGTTTACTGCGACATAAACGCATATTGCTTGTGTCGGTGCAACCTAACGTATATATAGGCAGGCATTTAGAGAATATACGTTCTTATACTATCACACATAAGGTGTTTCAATACTTACTCCCTGCTACTGCTCGAAACAACATAACAAGAACCCTCTTGTTATTTGAACCTTTTTAACTGACTTAAGTCTTTGTACTTAGTTAGATAGTTACTCAGTCATATAATCAAAATAATTATTTTTAATGAAGTAGCTTTAATAATAATTCTAATATATTTTGTTAAAATAACAGCCGTGAAATACCGGTATTCTGTATTTCTTTAAGATTCCCACCTTACAGGCTGAGCCCAGTGTGGGGGTCACTGTGTACTGCCTCTCTCGGAATGCTAATTTCTTGAAATAATTATATTTTTTAATTTTGACACTCGGCCCGATTCGGATTTTGAAATAGACATCTATTAGATATTTTTTAGACATCACCAAGGTACGATAAAGATATGTTTAAGATCTTACCTGTCAAGTTTGACGATTTCCACAGGATATGACCAATATCCAATATATATATTATATAAATATATATATATATGGAGATCCAATTCACATCTAATAGATATCTTATTCTAGGTATCTAACGTAAAAGTGGTTGCTCGAATTGCGCTGCAAAAGAGAACTGGTTGATAATTATCTAAACTATAACGTATCTAGAATGGATCTAGTACGTGTCGTCTCTTGTGAATATCTTGAAGTTCGAATACGGCAGATTGAACCTGATCCTACCCGATGCTGCAACAATTCATCTGCAACAGATGATGTGGAATTTAGTTATTTTCAGTTAATTTTCGTCTCTCGGGAGTTAAATACACCATAAATCGTCTGTAATACACAAAAATGCCAATAATTACTGAAACCAAAATAAAGCTGATTTCAATATAATTATATCGCGCTAGATCTCATTGTAAAACCATTAAATTGACACACTTATGTCGCTAACAAGCCGTAATAGAGAGTCCAATAAAAGTTGTCGCGAGGGAATTTCTTAATTAAAATTATGTCGAGGCGTTGACATTTTGCCGAGGCTCCGAGAAAAATATTTTTAGACATGCTTATTAAGTTATTTCAGTATAATACGTTGTCACTTTGATACTTACTCAAGTAGTAAGTGGGAAAAATAAAATGTATAACGTTATGTGTGTATGTACCTTCCTATTCTAAGGAGAGATGCAACGGATAGTTGTTTGGCCGGATACCGGATACCGGATATCCGGCCTGGACACTGGCCGAATATCCGGTATCCGGCCGCCGGATATTCGGCCGGCGGAGCTATACCTACATTTCGGTTATTCAGGGGCGCATTCTGCAGGTTTGACCTGTTTCCTAGTAAACGTTCCCGCAGACTCATTTCTAGGTTCGAAATGAGTGCGCGTGCAAGTCAGTGGAATGATTAAATTGTTTTAAAATAATAAACAAAGTACGATTATGACCGTGTCTGTTTCTTAAATCCAATTTGTTTACTCCGAAATCAAGCAATGTTACTATCCGGTATCCGGCCGGATAATAGGTCACTATCCGGTATCCGGCCGATAGTAAAATAATGGCCGGATAGGCCGGATACCGGATAGTAACCAGATATCCGGTGCATCTCCTATTCTAAGTTTTGTTTGCGTTTTCCTGTTCGTCACGGTCTAACTTTTGTTACCTAAAATAGACTATCTGCTGAGTTCTCGATGACCTTGGTTCTTAGGCGAATCACCGCATTTTATGGCTCCTCTTCACGTTGGGCCAACGCCAACGCCAACGAGGGACGCAGCCATGCGGTAGAATGAGATAGCAATATCACTTGCTCTCTCTAACGCATAAATGCGTTATGCAGTATATATCGCGCTAGATCTCATTGTAAAACCATTAAATTGACACACTTATGTCGCTAACAAGCCGTAATAGAGAGTCCAATAAAAGTTGTCGCGAGGGAATTTCTTAATTAAAATTATGTCGAGGCGTTGACATTTTGTCGAGGCTCCGAGAAAAATATTTTTAGACATGCTTATTAAGTTATTTCAGTATAATACGTTGTCACTTTGATACTTACTCAAGTAGTAAGTGGGAAAAATAAAATGTATAACGTTATGTGTGTATGTACCTTCCTATTCTAAGTAGAGATGCAACGGATAGTTGTTTGGCCGGATACCGGATACCGGATTCCCGGCCTGGACACTGGCCGAATATCCGGTATCCGGCCGCCGGATATTCGGCCGGCGGAGCTATACCTACATTTCGGTTATTCAGGGGCGCATTCTGCAGGTTTGACCTGTTTCCTAGTAAACGTTCCCGCAGACTCATTTCTAGGTTCGAAATGAGTGCGCGTGCAAGTCAGTGGAATGATTAAATTGTTTTAAAATAATAAACAAAGTACGATTATGACCGTGTCTGTTTCTTAAATCCAATTTGTTTACTCCGAAATCAAGCAATGTTACTATCCGGTATCCGGCCGGATAATAGGTCACTATCCGGTATCCGGCCGGATAGTAAAATAATGGCCGGATAGGCCGGATACCGGATAGTAACCAGATATCCGGTGCATCTCCTATTCTAAGTTTTGTTTGCTTTTTCCTGTTCGTCACGGTCTAACTTTTGTTACCTAAAATAGACTATCTGCTGAGCTCTCGATGACCTTGGTTCTTAGGCGAATCACCGCATTTTATGGCTCCTCTTCACGTTGGGCCAACGCCAACGCCAACGAGGGACGCATTTATGCGTTAGAGAGAGCAAGTGATATTGCTATCTCATTCTACCGCATGGCTGCGTCCCTCGTTGGCGTTGGCGTTGGCCCAACGTGAAGAGGAGCCTTTACTCGTACATAAAATTGGATTCGTACCAAAACCCAGAGTGAGGCAACTAACCTAATAAGGTGGAATTCATAATATGGCCCACATCGCAGGGTGCCGTTAGAAACCTTTTTGAAAAAAAAAACCGAAACAATAATTGAAAATAAAATAAATATATTTAGGATGCTGTTAATCAAAACAGCATTTTCATTTAAATAATTAATACGCGCATTCATTTTCCAGTACCTAAGATGCTAACTCTCATTGTTAACTTTTAGGGTTGGTATCTTATTGCAAAATGAATGTGTGATTGAGTATTGCTTAACAGCATTTTATTAAACATGCTCACAAATTTGCACGAGAGTTAGTTGAGAAATGCGACCAGTAAGTAGGTACCTAAAAGAGAACAGCCGTCCGGCTGTTGTCCATGCGAAAGCGTTTTTGAAATGCGACCAGTAAGTAGGTACCTACCTAAAAGAGAACAGCCATCCATATGAAAGTATTTTTGAAATGCGACTAGTAAGTAGGTACCTAAAAGAGAACAGCCATCCGCCTGTTGTCCAAGCATGTTTGAAATGCGACCAGCAAGTAGGCACCTACCTAAAAGAGAACAGCTATCCGGCTGTTGTCCATATGAAAGCATTTTTTAAATGCGACCAGTAAGAAGGTACCTAAAATAGAACAGCCGTCCGGCTGTTGTCCATACGAAAGCGTTTTTGAAATGCGACCAGTAAGTAGGTACCTACCTAAAATAGAACAGCCGTCCGGCTGTTGTCCATACGAAAGCGTTTTTGAAATGCGACCAGTAAGTAGGTACCTACCTAAAATAGAACAGCCGTCCGGCTGTTGTCCATACGAAAGCGTTTTTGAAATGCGACCAGTAAGTAGGTACCTACCTAAAATAGAACAGCCGTCCGGCTGTTGTCCATACGAAAGCGTTTTTGAAATGCGACCAGTAAGTAGGTACCTACCTAAAATAGAACAGCCGTCCGGCTGTTGTCCATACGAAAGCGTTTTTGAAATGCGACCAGTAAGTAGGTACCTACCTAAAATAGAACAGCCGTCCGGCTGTTGTCCATACGAAAGCGTTTTTGAAATGCGACCAGTAAGTAGGTACCTACCTAAAATAGAACAGCCGTCCGGCTGTTGTCCATACGAAAGCGTTTTTGAAATGCGACCAGTAAGTAGGTACCTACCTAAAATAGAACAGCCGTCCGGCTGTTGTCCATACGAAAGCGTTTTTGAAATGCGACCAGTAAGTAGGTACCTACCTAAAATAGAACAGCCGTCCGGCTGTTGTCCATACGAAAGTATTTTTGCCTAAACTGAAACGGCGATCCTTTAATTGCCACTATCAAGGTATCGTTCGGATTTAGACTACACCAGCATTGCTGCTGCAGTAATGCAGCGCGATATTGTTGCAGTAAACGACAAATTTAATAAAAATGTCTGGATAAAATGACCCTTTTGGCGTCGCAGTCGGAGAAAGATTAAAGATTCAGATTAAACGCCAGGTTATTTGGGAAAATATTTCTTTTCCAATAATTCCATCGATCATTTTCAATATAACGTCGTGCGTTAACGCGGTGAAGTCTTCCGGGGAATTCTTGAGGAGCATTGCGTAAAAACTGGAAGGGTCTTTAAGAAAGCTTTTTTTAGCTACGACCATGCTACGTGGCTACAAGTACATGCGGCCCACACCAATTTTGGTGTCTAGCAGTAATAGGTAGTTGCCGAGCATCGCTACGGACAACGAACCAGAACTTTTATCTCTCGTAATAGACGCGTTTTGTTAGAGTGAACCTTATGTACAGTGCTATTATTCATTCTGTGCTACGACTACAATTTGTAGATAATTACTGTATCGCGTTAGGTGCTCTGCCAATGAATTGGTAGAGCACGCAACGGAGCAGCGGGAAGGATGAAGGGTGGAGAAGGTGTGAAGTCATAAAAAGTAAGGACTCAGGGGTAGGTAACGTTTATTTTTCAGGTAAGTATAGGTATATGGGTGGGTCAATATGGCACTTCTGAGATTTAAAATAGTATAATAACACAAGGTAACAGTGATAGCGTAGAAAGTCATAGAAATAATAGCCCAAAGTAAGCCAGGCAGAAGTCTTCCCATGCATCCCAAGGGTTGATAAGGATTTTAAGAGTCTTATTAACGTCTGTAAATTTCAGATATAATTCAAGAAGTATCCTATTGTGATCGGAGCCATAATAAGCAAGTCAGAATGTTCAAGTTTGGAGAGCTATTTGTTGGAATTGGAATACTGTAAACAGAAAAAGGAAGGAGGTAATCCAAGGTAAATGCTACAACTATTTCTTATTTTCTCATAAAAAAGAAGATTCTAATCCTGACAAATGGCATAGGTAGAGTGATATTACCGGTTTCTAATAAGTCGCTAAAATATAGACGGTTTATAAATTATTTTAATTAAAAAAGTCAAATATTTATGTTATGGTCTAAATTTATGACCTTACTATCTGTACTATGCGGTATTGCTGGCGAATGCATTGCCAAAGGGTGTTTTCCTTCGGCCAAAACTCCTCCTTGGTGAAGGTCGCTAGATGTGGTTACCTATAATTGGACAAACGTCTACCTTTAATGTTATGTAAGCTACTGATTCTTTTTTCTTGATGTATCGTCTGTTGGTGACCCTAAAAAAAAAAAAAAAAACTCCTTGGTGTCTAGTTTCGGCGGTTTCGCAGCCGGCTTCCTGACACTGCGGAGTTGCGTAAAGGATGACTCACATTAGACCGGGCCGTGTCCGCGGCGCATCGATTTCTATGGAAAGCATCACGTGATCACCTGTCATGTCATAGAAAAATAAGCGCCGGAAGCTCCGGCCCGGACACGGCCCGGTCTAACGTCATAACGTGAGTCGTCCTTAAAGGATAACTCACGTTAGAACGGGCTGTGTCCGGGCCGGAGCTTCCGGCGCTTAGAAAACTATAACATGACAGGCGATCACGTGATGCTTTCATGAAAAACCATGCGCCGGAAGCTCCGGCCCGGACACGGCCCGGTCTAACGTGAGTCATCCTTAAGGCGAGGTACGTCCGGGGAAAATTTTCAGATTCTGTCAAATTACCCCATTTCACACACAAGCACACGTCACGCACACTACCTCACTTTACCGGGACAGGTCAGTGACCCATCCTGTTTTTTTTAAGATGCAAATGAGAGTATTTTGAGTTTCGTCTTAACCACTAGCCTCCTTTGAGGAAGAGAAACTCTAAAAAAGTTCCATTGAAAGAAGGAAGACAAAACAATATATTTTATCTTGCTCTCATTGTCTGTTCATGTCACATGTGACGTACTTAAATGTAAATTAACTAAATAATCGAATTCATTAGATACTCGAACTAAATAAACCGAATAAATACAGAAGTCGTCAAATGAAAAACGTTATTTAGGTACCTACTACTCTATTCAATAGGGCATTCGATAAGGCACAAATCAATTCAATGACAATTTCATTAAAATCATATGTGTATTCCGATGATGTTATTATTATATAACTTACCTTAGCTTAGCTTCAATTTGTATATATTTAGTTATACTACCTAGCTACTAAGCAAAATTTGCATGCTTCTTCAAGTGAAATGTAGGGGAGAGCGGGGACAAAGGTAACTGCGGGTGGAAACTAACTATTGCTCTGTAGGTTTATCTATGGAATAAACACTTTCTAAACCTTCTCTGGAGGCTACTTTTTCCAGACGCTCTCAAACTTTTCACAGGTCAATGTAAAGCGTAATAACGCCAGTACAGGCTTCAACAATCTTGATGAATATTGATGAAGTTACGGGCTGTACTGTACCTATTTAAAATTCAAGTGGGCGATATGCTCGTGTTCTCATTGGTCGCGCGAGTGTCAAGCTATTCGTGAACCAGTGTGACTATGAGATTAATTGGTTATTATAGCACTCGCTCGACTCTAGAAATCACACACTAACAGATCAGATCCATAACTTATCAAGATCTAATTCATAACCTGTTATCAAAATCAGAATACGCTTGTGAAGGAAATTGACAGTGACATCTGAAAGAGCATAAAGGTGACAGTCCATTTCCAACGACAGCAGCACTACCATTTATTTTACTATGGAAATTGACAATAACACCGACGCGTTCGTACTAGTAGTGCAGCTGCGGTCAGAATTGGAATGTTACCCTTAAGGTGACGTTCGGGTGTCAACTGCAGCTGAATTATTGTTGCGGTGTCGTTGTTACTGCCGCTGTTACTCTTGATAAAACCTTCCTTGATAAAACAAGTGACGTTTAATTGCGACCACTTTATTGCCGCGATTATGACGTTTAAGGTGACAGTCCATTTCCAACCTTTAAAGTTCCAAGAAATAAGTTATTACCTACGTTGGAAAATATGTTTCATATTACTGGGAATCTGTTTCAATGCGTTGCTTGTATTTATATACAATACAATGGACCGACGTATTCATTCTTCGTTGGCATCATTATACCTACTGCACAGCATAAAATAATACAAATATAGTGAGGTATTGGAGTTTTTGCGTTAACTATAAGGATTACCTGTCCTGATCGTAACAGACGCATTTTGTTAGAGAGTGAGTCTTCTGTACCTAGTACTATTATGTTTTTAGGGTTCCGTACCCAAAGGGTAAAACGGGACCCTATTACTAAGACTTCGCTGTCCGTCCGTCCGTCCGTCCGTCTGTCACCAGGCTGTATCTCACGAACCGTGATAGCTAGACAGTTGAAATTTTCACAGATGATGTATTTCTGCCCTGCTAAGCCAATTAGCGGTATCTCAAATAAAAAATTAATGCAAACATATACCTTACATTATTTATCTGAAAATTCAATTTTCAACTTCATTTGTTTTTGAGATGCCGCTATTCGGCTTAGGAGGACATGGGCAGTATTTCTGTTGCCGCTATAACAACAAATACTAAAAACAGAATAAAATAAAGATTTAAATGGGGCTCCCATACAACAAACGTGATTTTTGACCAAAGTTAAGCAACGTCGGGCGTGGTCAGTACTTGGATGGGTGACCGTTTCTTTTTGCATTTTTTTCCGTTTTTTTTTTCATTGTGGTACGGAACCCCACGTGCGCGAGTCCGACTCGCACTTGCCCGGTTTTTTATTCTGTGCTTACGTTGAACTCCATCCAACTTGAACCACGTCTGTCACGATCAGCACAGATATGGCCGCTAGAAGGCGACAGCGCCACGCGCGGCTTATGGCAAACCCCAAAAATGGGGTCGAACAGATGTACTTTTAGCTACCTGTAGCAAAGCGACGAAATCGCGGAGTGAGCCACGCCTGCTTGAACTGATAGGTACTCTTCAAACCGCTGAATCGATTTTTATCAAGCATAGCTAAGAACCACCGCAACGAAACATGTTTTCGCGCAAATAAACCGCATTGAAATCGTTTTTTTGCGATAATGTATAAGCAATTTTGCGGTGCGGTGTACCTTAATACTCCTAGAAAAGAATAGACTCGGAAAGTGATAAATAGCCCGATTCGAACTTTAAGATACGTCAATTAATAGATCTAGAAACGATATTGAAGATATGTCAGTGTCAAATGTGACGCCACTTTTGAAACTGACACATCTAATCCATATCGTTTCTAGATCTGTTTAATTGACGTATCTTAAAGTTAAAATCGGGCAGAAAGAAAATTTATCGTGGTACAGTCAAATGTAAAAATATGGATGCACAAACCATCTCAAAAATATGTCCCATAACTCTTATGTCAGTAAAATAAGAACTATGGGACATATTTTTGAGTCATCGGGCGCGGAGAGCTGCGGTCCGCAGTCTGCGCCGGTCCGTCACCGTAAACGCAAGGTCCTGATGACACTCCTCGGTACGGAGTGAAACATGTCGAGCGTTTTTCGACTTGTTTCACCCGTGACCCGTTTTTAATATATTTAATAAGTTGTCTACATCCATATTTTTATACTTGACTGTACATATAAGATAGGTATATCTATTGCGTCTTCCTTTAGCCAGCGAGCGTTCAAAGGCACATGCCATCCCGTCCAGGCTATCATTCCGGCTCGCTTGGCGCGGACACGGGCGACCTCCGTGTCTCTATTATCTATATCATGTTCTTATATGTATTTTAGATATTCGATATTTTTCTGTCTAGTTTAATGAATATAATATTATGTTATTGTGCCCATAATCGAATTTAAGCTGTTGTGAGACATACTAACATTGAAAAATTTTACGGTTTAGACTCACTTGTTTTTAGTTCACTAATTGTTGTTTTGTTTGTGTTAGGTGACCCAAGCCCAAACACACCACTATGCCCGCCTACAATAACAGCGGAAGACCTCCCCCAACCTGTTTTCTCGGCGCGCGCGCAGCGTGCAACGCGGCGAGCCGCGGTACGCGAGACACAGCCGTCGTGAACGCTGCTCGCACTGTTAGTGCTTGAGAAAGGAGACATAGGCTCACCGAAACATGTCGCGCGAGTGACTAAAAACAAGTAAGTCTAAACCGTAAAATTGTTCAATGTTATTGTGCCCGTTCAGATACGGTGAAATAAAAACAAAGTTGTATTGCTCTGAATCGGAGACATATTTTTACAAACAAATGTTTGTATGTTTCATTGAACATTTTACTAAAGGATAACTCACGCTAGACGGGCTCGAGCCGGTCCCGAGGCACACGTCACTTTCTATGACGGCTAATCGGTGATCACGTGATGCCATAGAAAACGAATCGCGGGAAGCTCCGGCCCGGTCCCGGCCCGGTCATCCATATCTCTTATCTGAAAAAAGATGCAACATGTTTGAATCTAATATTCCGCGTAAATCTTTATATTTTAAATCTGTTCCAATTGGGGTTATTAAAAAAATTAAAATTAAAATTCATTTATTTCAAGCTAATTATGCTCATATTTTTACATTATTTACATTTAGATTACACTACATTTAAATATATTCTACTAAAATTAATATTAAAATTTAAAAATTTACAAATCACATTAAATAATAATAATATACAATATAATTATACACAAAACACAACAATACACACAAAACTAACCTACACCTGTCCTGTCCTTACATGCCTGTTGCAACAGTGCATAATACAGTGTGGAAAGATAAGTCGGGCCCTGGAGGGAAACTACCTTAAATCCTTAACCTGGCTCATTTTACTTAAAGGAGACATTCCTTTATTTTTAAAAAGAAACAAAACTGCATTCAAAGATTTCCTAAAACTCGCTTGCTTCGCCCGGGACTCGAACGAACTAAAAATTTCAAAAAATAAAATCTTGCAATTTTATTGTACTATTCGATACAGTTAATGTTAATGATAACATTTCTCCAAGAAACATTAGGTCTTACACTCGTCTGTCGTACAAAATATCCATAAAATCTAATATTTTGTACTCAAGATTTTTTTAGACAAGCGAAATTGAATAAAAAAAGATAAAATCTTTGAATGCAGTTTTGTTTCTTTTTAAAAATAAAGGAATGTTTCCTTTAAGTAAAATGAGCCAGCTTAAGAATTTAAGGTAGTTTCCCTCCAGGGCCCGACTTATCTTTCCACCCTGTATAAGGACAGTCAAGGAAATATTTCCTTTGTCATAACCCTTAAAAGCCAGGCCACACTGGCTGCGTGTGCGTGACGTGCACGTGCGCGTGTGCTAAAATGTTGGAGCTGCGCACGCACACGTCACGCAAGCGGTGTGTCGTCTCTCATAAGGATCTGTATATTACAACGCGCACGTGCATGTCTACGCACACGCACCCGGTGTGCATGCAATCATGCATAGGCCTTAAGTCCATGGCGGCAACATACATACATACTTGCCATCATAGTTAAAACAAAAACATCTGTACAATAAATAAATAATAATAAATAAATATTATAGGACATTACACATTGACTAAGTCCCACAGTATTGTTTTGTGGGTACTTAGACAACGATATATATAATATATACATATTTATAAATATCTAAATATATACATAGAAAACATCCATGATTCAGGAACAAATATCTGTGCTCATCACCCAAATAAATGCCCTTACCGGGATTCGAACCCAGGACCACCATCGGCTTCACAGGCAGGGTCACTACCCACTAGGCCAGACTGGTCATCACCGCCTGTTCCTACCTATCTTTATAAATAGGGATGTTTCCTGTACTTAAAATAAATTATTTCAAACCGTGCACGAAATAAAGCACCAGATAATTATTAGAAAAACATAGATTAGCAGCTATTTTTAAACACAATTTGTATTTAATAAATCGGATTGAAATATAAAAAGTAGGTGAGTTTACCGTGACGTCACTACATTCGTTTTCATATAAATTCCATATTAGCAAATCGTTTTGACAGTTCTAAAAAAGAAGCTGATTTGACTAGTAGGAATGTAGCCTATTGGTATGTTTCCTGTATTTAAAATAAATTATTTCACACCATGCACGAAATTTGCACCAGAAAAAATGTTAGAAAAACCTAGACCGCAGTTATTTTCAGACACAATATTGTAACTAGAGTAGGTAACATGACCGTGACGTCATTGTTCTGTATTTCATAGATTCCATAGTGGCTCATCGTTTGATTTGAGTAGTAGTCAATCAACCCTATAATTGTAAATCTGTTTTTAAATTTGTTTTATTTTTGTGGTGAAATAATAGTATTTCAGCAGATAGATAGCGGAATCTTAGTAATAGGTTCCCGTTTTTTCCCTTTGGGGACGGAACCCTAAAAATTTACGCCTTGAGGTAGGTATTATATACTTAGGTAAAAAAACCGGGCAAGTGCGAGTCGGACTCGCGCACGAAGGGTTCCGTACCATAAAGCAAAAAAAAAAGGGAAAAAAATGCAAAAAGAAAACGGTCACCCATCCAAGTACTGACCACGCCCGACGTTGCTTAACTTTGGTCAAAAATCACGTTTGCTGTATGGGAGCCCCACTTAAATCTTTATTTTATTCTGTTTTTAGTATTTGTTGTTATAGCGGCAACAGAAATACATCATCTGTGAAAATTTCAACTGTCTAGCTATCACGGTTCGTGAGATACAGCCTGGTGACAGACAGACGGACGGACGGACGGACAGACGGACGGACAGTGAAGTCTTAGTAATAGGGTCCCGTTTTACCCTTTGGGTACGGAACCCTAAAAGTCTTTCCATGGTGCAATACCCCTCAATAGCAACTATGCTATTAATTGCATAGTAAGTAATTATAATTACGAGTATGCTTCTCTGCTGGTCAGCGATCTATTACCACTAATTAACAGGGAAATATCAGTAGAACATACATTTCGGGAGAAAACGGTTTTACTAACTAAATCTTAACATATCACTTTGATTTTGATGTCGATCGCTATAGCATAATAGTTATATAATGTAATATTGGATATCGTAAATCTGCCGCCGGACACCCGTATAAAGGCGATAAATAGCCTTTTCAGTACCGTAGTCTATTTTAAGAAGATATATATAATATATCAAAAGTAACCCGCTCCGTAAAGTGTCACAAGCATAACCCATAGCTTGTTACAGCGTTGATAAGAGTTTATGGCCTTCAGCGTTGTTCCGCCTCACAGCACTCGTGCAATGCCACCCAGTAGGTATACTATCAAACACCGCCATTACTTTTGTATCTCCTTGGATATCACGGGCCTATAATCTCGGTTTTTTGATAGGCTTGCGTGGGGACACAGATCCAACACGTAGAGGCCTCTTGGAGAGCTTTTATGTCATGTAGAACGCAAAAACACATTCATTCATTACTTTTATTATTAAAGGAAAAATCCGGACAAGTGCGAGTCCGACTCGCCCGCCGTTCGTACTTTTTAGTATTTGTTGTTATAGCCGCAACAGAAATATATAATCTGTAAAAACAACAGTGTAGCTAGCACGGTTGATGAGATACAGCTTGGTGGCAGACAGACGGACAGACCGACAGACAGACAGACCGGCAGATAGACGGACAGAGGAGTCTTAGTAATAGGGTCGCGTTTTTACCCTTTGGGTACGGAACCCTAAAACAAACGAACGATCTTTCGACTTTTCGGAACACCGGGGCCGATCGTTCCTAACAAACTGAGCTACCGGAAGATTAAGGTACCTACCACAAGCATACGAATCTTTGCATTCCTTTTTCTTACACGCATAGCGACATCTGCCGTAACAATGCACAAAACTAATTTTTATACAGCTTATTTTTACGTCTGCGGGCTTCGAGCAACACGGAAGGGAGGCGGCATTCGCACTATTTCCCCTCTGCCGAGGTACAAGATTAGCGCGTCAATATAATCTACCGCGGGTAATAAAACTAGTTGCACTTGGATTTTTCACTAGACCGAGTCCAGACGCGCGCGTGAACACTGCTGCACAAAAATGCCTGTTTGCTCGGTTTTTTGTTATAAAAAGAGGTCGGGGACGTCAAATTTACAAAAAGAAAGTGTTACATTTCACATGTAATATTTTTTTTTACATATCATACGTTTAATTACATTTAAATACAATTATTATATTTTAGTCTCAAGTAATTGTTGGATTTATCGATTTTGCTCGCTCAGTACAAATTGCGGATCGGTCGAGCAACAAATCCGACTTCTCATCTCTCAGAATACAATGACATACTTCAACGGAAATGTGTTAGTGTGCGTGTTGTGACACTAGTCACTCGTCCGTACACAAAAAGAGATCGAGGTTTGCAAGATTTGTCTTTGACGTGTGTCATTTTGTATGTATTTGTGTCGTCATTACAGAGGGCCTACCGCGAACCACGTTCGACGTGTTGCCTCCCTGTCACACTTACGTATGAATTTACAAGTGCCATAGAGAGGCAACACGTCGAACGTGGTTCGCGGTAGGGCCTCTGATTGGATTTTGTATGTAAGTGTGTGAGAAGTGCCACTGTGTGCACCTTCCCCCCGCGAAAAATGGCAGAAAGATTTGTACGGTGAGATATCGCTTGGGCCCCTCCCTTCTGACGTGTCGGAAGCCGGTGTTGCTCGAAGTCTGCGGGCGATACACAAATTTTTATATGAAAGGAAAAATTATAAAAATTGACAATTCCGTGTGGTAACTGACATACAAATATCAGCGTATCAGTATTTAAGAAGCGATATCACTACACCTTATAAAACAAAGTCCTCCGCCGTGTGTGTCTGTTTTTGTGTATGTATGTTCACGATAAACTCGAAAACTACTGAACGGATTTTCATGCAGTTTCCACATATCAGTAGAGTGCTTCTTGAGGAGAGTTTAGGTATATAACTTGTCAAGGTTTTGTGTAAGCCGGGGCAGGTCGCTAGTATATAAAACGACACATCAAAAAACCCCTTTTTGCAAGTCTCTTTACGCTCTAACCGCCAAACTATATGGAAATAATTTGTAGGTATTGATAACTGAACGTGCCTCGCGTCCTTAACACCGACGACCATCTTAACACGTTCGCGGACGCGGATTGCATAGCATCCGTTTTTGTACTCCTCCTGGTGACGCGTCTGCTATTGCATCCGTTATTCTTTTTAAATTTCTTCGTTGAAATGCTTATCAATCCGCTTAACCACAGTATAATATTATTCATCAACTTTTCCTCTACCAGTCACCAGAGTCAAATAATGCGTACTGCCATATTACATAGTTTTATCGAAGTTAAAAATTATCCTGTGACGTCTCCAAATTGGCCCCCCTTTCTGTGACGCGGATGCTATAGCATTCGTCTTTGTATGGCAGCTCCCTTAGTAGCCCGGCAGGTGCGTCTGGGAGTGGACACATGTAATTTGGGTCAATTTCGTGCGCGATAGCGATTTTGACGTATTTTTATAAAATCGTAATTAATGTTTTTCTTACAATTTCTTTAAGTTTTTCATTGTGTTTTAATAAACAAACGTGTTTACTTGCTGTTAATTACACTACAGTAAAATTTTGATAACGATTAATGTGAAAAAGTGAGGCATGAATGTGTATACCTATAATTGAAATAATTACGTTACTAGTCATAGTTTTGGTCATATAATTGTGAATTATAGCCTGTTGGCGCTCGATGATCACCTCCCACAAGGTAAGCACCTTATGACACGCATTTGTGGTATCATTCTGTGTATATTTCATGCCTTGTATTTGGTGCAGATGCATCCGAAAAAGAATATAAAGTTGGGTGAATCATCGCTTGGCAGGAAAAGTGGTGGACGCTTTACGTCCAGAACTTAACGCGGCGGTGCGTTACAGGGAACTGAAAAAGTGTAATGCGGTACATATTGACACTTTTGAGAAGTAGTGTTGGCGTAAAATGCTGTGTATACCTTGGACAGCTAGAAGAACAAACCTCTCATTTTAAGAGAGCTCAACATTGCAACTCGGCTCTCTACAACATGCTATGAGACCCATGACTGGGCCTTTAGATTAGAGCCGGTCTCTAACGCATAATTTGTAGGTAGTATCACATAATTTGAGGTCGAATGAACAGCGAACGTGCTTGGCATGGGGCATGTATGAGATGGACTCAATATTACAATGATAAGCAAAGAGGGAACAAAACAGAAGAAGAAAATTGTTTGAAGAGGTCAGCAAATGAGTGTTTAGAGCAAAAATCGCGCCCTTAGGAAGTCAGAAGTCTCAGCCATCAAGTCCATCGAGCACAATGTATGAATGCTATAACATGCGATGTCATATAAAATCCCATCTTGACTACGTCATGTGACAGACATGCTTATGCATCCGAATTGTATAGCATTTGTTGTCACATAGCGTATAAAAAATATACTTCATATTGACGCGGATTGCATAGCATTCGCCTTGCATAGCATTACGCGTCATATACAAACCTAAAAGATATATTTGTAGTGACAGGAATGCTATAACAGTCCCAATATTTCCATACAAAATTTAGGTGTCCAACTGGTGTGACTGAGCGTCCGCGAACGTGTTAATACAGTTTATAAAACATTTCTCTCTAAGGAATCCAGCGATTCCTTTGTGGTATTTCAACTTACATTTTCTAATAAATACAACTATGCCTTTTTAAAATGAACCTTATTTCTTAAGAGTAAGATAACTTTTTGTTCTGACGAAGGAAAAAGTAAACTTATCATACATGGGGAGTTGTGTGAGCTCTTTGCTGTTTCTGATGCATTTTGTGCCGTGTGAATGAGCTTTGGAACAAAGCTTATGAATACGGCCGAATCAAGTGTTATGAACTCAGGCAATATCGATATTACATACATATATTGTCGTATGATAGCAGCAGGTCATTTTTTGGTTTATTCCGGTTAGGAATTCAAAGTATAGCGGCAGCATTTCATTTTTATTATTGAGTGCATATGAGTCGTGTCCAATGCGCGCAGCGACATAGACGCATTGATGATCAATTAATTTAATTAATTGCGAAATTAGCGCGGCTCGGCCGCAGCTAGCGAAGTGACGCGATGAGTGCCTCCGGACAGAGTGCACCGATCGTGAACGAGCTCCTCGCCTTTCTGCAACAGAAGCTGCTGCTGGAAGGAGTGATGGACACGGTGTCTGCTGTCCAGATCTGTTCGTCGAGTTATTCCGTCGAAGATATCTGTGCAGCAAAGAAGGTGCTGCACGAGTCCCTCGGGATCGCCTGCACGTATGTACCTCACCGGAGAGGAGATGAAACCGGGAAGAAGACCCTAGAGAACATCATTAACGTTCTGAGGGAGAATGAAGACCGGATTCCGGAGTTTGCGACGACGGGTGCCTCCAGCCTGCCGTCCTATATTCCGGATCATGTGGACGTTAGCTGCTTGTTGAAGGAAATCGTGGCCCTAAAAACAAGTCTTGCAGATGTCATTTCGAAGTTTGATGCGGCCCAGGTCACTATAACCGAGTTACGCAACGAAGTCATCAGTTTGCGAAACAGTGCCCTTACTCGGTCGGCGGCGTCGAATTTCAAGTGCGATGACCGGCAAGCCACGAGCGCTGCGTCGGTCAGTTTGCGAGTTGCTGACACTGTAAAATGTGTGGCATCAGCTGTGTTGCCGCCCGCGAGCCTCCCGCGCGCGCGCCCTCCCCCCGCCTCCTCCAAATCACGTCATCGTGTTTACGCGGATGTCGTCGCCGGTCCGAAAGTCGCATCGAACCGGGCTAGTGTACCTGTAAAGGGTACTGAAGATCGATCGGCTCCCTGTTGCCAGTGTGGATGAGGAGGATTTCACACTGGTATCAAGAAAGAAGAAGGCGCGCACGGCGCCTCGTAAGACTCAGTGTGGTACCGCCGAACCGGCTAATTCTGGCTTGCGGATTGCTACACCGAGTAAGGCGCTGTACGTATCGCGCCTGCATTATACCGCCACGGCTGCTGAAGTGGTGGAGTATGTACAGGGTCTATATTGTTTCCCAAATAGTTTTAAGTCATAATGTATTGTTTGTCCGAATTTTCGTTAGTCATAATTGGTTTTTCTCAGAAACGCGTAAACTTTCAGGATTGCCATAAAACAAACCTAACCTAACCTAACCTATCTATAGAATAACCTTAGGAAAAGCCTGAAAAGTTAACGGTTTCAGTTTTATGACTAACGATAATATGACAAACAATACATTATGACTTAAAACTTTATGGGACACAAAGGGACCCCGTATGTACACCAGAAGACCGGCTACACGCTGAGGGTGTTTCAACTTCGATCGCGCCACTACGTGCACTTCAACTCTTTTGTAGTGCGCGTGCCGCGACCGCTGCAGGGGACCATCGAGTGCGCCGACTTCTGGCCGAAAGGTGTCGTGTTTCGGAGGTTCCGGGGCAAACTGCCGAATCCGACACAAGAGCAGCCGACACAACGGAGCCACGCCGTTTTGTCGTCTAAATAGTGTTTAGTTTTAAGTTTATAAAATACATATCTATGTTAGTCTGTAAGGTATTTGTAATATGGGCCTTGTTGCCTGAATTAAATATCTAAATAAATAAATAACGAAAGTTGTTAACCGCTGCTCCATATAAATGTACCTGATCTAGTCCCCATTTTACTCTTAGGATATTGACAATTATGGAAAATATTTGTACACAATTTTAAGTATATGTCGTTAAATTTTTGCTGTTTTATTAATTAATATCAGAGTTACCAGCGAAAAGCTACAACTAAACTAATTATTGGAAGCTAATACTTTCAGGTTTAAAAAACACTAAAAAACGACGGCTAACTGATATGGTCCGAATAAATCCAATATATCGCTTTGAATTGGCCTTGTAAATTATAACCCACATTGTATAAATGCAGCGGTACAATTAGGGTACAATAAGCCATTTTTAGGATGACTCACGCTAGACCGGGCTGGGCCCGAGCCGAGGCGTCCGACGTGTCATTTTCTATGACGGCTGACGGTGATCACGTGATGCTTTCTATAGAAAACGAAGCGCCAGAAGCCCCGGCCCGGTCCCGGCCCGGTCTAGCGTGCGTCATCCTTGATACTACTAATCAAGCCCCATCAAACATTGCTGACTGAGGGAAAGTATAAGGACCCTCGATGTCAAAATCCATCGTGGCTCACGTAAGAGCCCTCCTCATTTAACAGAAGGCAACTTCGGATCCTTAAGATCGGCTGGAGGTCAAATTATTGATGTTTTTCCTCGTTAATTTTAATATTTTAGTAAGACATTAATGTAATGAAATATGCCCATTATCATGGAGAAAAAAATCCCAAAAAAGTACAGCCTATAATACATATATAGTAAATATACAGTATGTATCTGAACGAAAAGCAATTACTCAAACCCGTTCACGTTTAGGTCACAGTGAGCAACTTTTACTATGGGACCAACCCCGAAATCGCGAAAAAAAATTGACTCTCATAGGAAATTTCAACATCAGACCAGCAAAATGTATGAAACATACAATTTTTTTTTCCGCGTTTTCAGGGTTGGTCCCATAGTAAAAGTTGCTCACTATGACCTAAACATTGGATTTGAGTAATTGCTTTTCGTTCAGATACATACTGTATAGAGGGATAAATATAATATAGAAATAGAGTGCTCACTCCGTACATAAGTTTTAGTCCCAAAACGACTATTACGTATTTCGTATTCGACATCTAGCATCGAGTAGCGGAATTATTAGTATACTGCTGACGAATGTGAAACACTTTATTAGCTATACCGGGTGTGGCCTGTAATATGAGCAAAAAATGTAACTGTAGGCTGTACTCCTCATACTGATCAACATTTGTTCAGCGACTTTAAAAAATAACTTGTAGTTTGATTTTTAATACCTACACTTTAAAGGTTATTCAAAGACCTCCGACGTTTCGAGGACGGCGTTGTCCCCGTGGTCTCGGAGAAGACTGGGTCAAGTTGACATCAACATCTTCTAGCCGCGCGAGTTTTTCGAACTACCCGCACTTGGTCTTGTTTATCAGTTTGAACGTTTTGCGCACTAGGGATGTCACTCTGTCGACACACAACACTAACGATATTCGATTTATCAACTGTCGATAATGATGATAGTTTCATAATGTTATGTCAGTACTTTTTTGGCAATTTACATGAATACTAGGTGAAAGGTAATGACTTTCAATTTGACACAGAATATCTGTAGTTTAGTATTCTAATTTTAAGGTGACCAAGCATTTCGTATATAAATTAATAACTTTTTTTCAACACGACAAGAAAATTTACTTTAACCTCACTAATTAAATACTGATAGGAAACAGTTGCTTATAATTTACTAAATGTTAGTCCTGCTCACGTCTCCTGAATCACCCTGTATAATTGTCGAATATTTTGGCGAAAAATCTTAAGATTCTATGTATAAATAAATAATGTAGGTACCTACCTAATATTCCTGCCTCGTGTCAAGTAATGCCGACATTGCCGACTGTAGGGGGCCGATTGTGTTGCAACAATTTGATATTTATTTCATCTAATTTTGATACGAGTTACAGTTATCAATTTATAATAATAATAATAATAACCCCCCAAAGGGATCACCTTGTCGTGGTGGGCGGGCTTACGGGTTGGTGATACTATAGACGCGAGGTTAAAATATCTAGACCACACCCCTATTATTATAGGGAGATACAAAATAGATAATGTGCCAATATCAACTAGGCTAACCCTTCCCAAACTAAGATTCCAACTATCCTATCTTTTCTTCTCCTTCCTTCCTTTTCTTCTTTATTCTTCCTCCTCTAGATTAAAGATGCAGTTACGCTCAAGAATTATACGTCCGGGGCCGCTACCCGAGGGCAATCGTCGGGGCGCATCTGGAGCCGTTGCTGGATGCCACAGCATGCGATCCAACGGCGATGCGGAGTTAAGCAGGCGGGCTCCCATCGAAGAATCTGTTACAGCCGCAGTCGGGCCGCTTCCCGAGGGCGACCGTCGGGGCGCACCTGGAGCCGCTGCTGGGTGCCACAGCATGCGAACCAGCGGCGATGCGGAGCTGAGCAGGCGGGCTCCCATCGAAGAATCTACTACAGCCGCAAACCGTGAACGTTTTGCTGCTTCCAGCAAATACAACCTCCGTCCGCGAAGCGGAGGTAGCTCCACGACTAGATCTTCAGACGACGACAAATCCCTTTTCTCATCGATACCTTCCACGCGACCTTCATACATGTCTAAGAAAACGCCTACTTTATCTTCTGCTAGCACGCACGACGGTGTTGTACAAGATGTCATTCCCGACATTGAGCTTGTACCCACCTCGGAAGCTTCCAAACCGCGCAAACGATGGACGAATGAAATGAATACGTTTATAATGCGCACTTACCTTTATCTTACTGCATTGGATACTGATACTAAAACATACCTCGAACCTCTTCACCTGAAATTCATTGAGAAATTCCCAAATATACCAGTTAGTCGACAAAGAGTAGGCGATCAGAGAAGGGCAATAATCCGTAATAAGTTGCTGCCGCAAGAAACACTAGATAGGATTTATGACGAAGTGAAGAGCGAATTAAATAGTCTACAAACTAGCATACAAACAACATACATCACACCAGCTAATTCAAATGTACAAGATATAAATAGCACCAACACGCGTCTAAGATGGACGACTGAACAGAATGAATATATTATACTTTCATATTACAGGATTACTGAACTCGAAACAAACAGAACCTCTTACCGGAAACCGTTGCACGAAGCATTCATAAACAAGTTCCCTGCACTTGCACACCTTAGTGAGCAAAGAATAGCTGATCAACGTAGAGCAATAATCAGTAATAAATACTTTAGTGAGACCAGGTTGAATGACTTAAAACAACAGATAGCTGAGGAACTTTCACTAAATACCCATAATTCGGACAATCACACAGAAATATCTGTAACAACAGACTTCAACCTACCACCCGAGCCAGAAACGTCATTTTTACAAAGTATACAGTTAAATATCCCGCATGAATCTTCCTGCAGCCCGCATCACTCTCAAAGAGACCTTTTAATCGATGAAACATTCAGACAATCATTAGAGTATTTTAAAGACACTGACCCGACAAGTAGAATGCACATTCCCAAACAAAAAACTTCAAAAAAATTAGCAAACATAGTATACTATCTGAATAACATAACACTTCCGGAACATATTAACATCGATACAGATTTCAACACCCTTCAAACTGCAATATACTGTGCAGCTTGGACAGCTGCCAAAGTAAATGGCGCAAAAATATCATTGGTACCCTCAGATAGCTCTCGATCGCGCCCTGCAAATAAAGATAGAAGACCGCAATGGCAAAGACGACTAGAGAGAAGATTACATGATATACGAGCGAAAATAGGCAGAATAACACAATTCATAAATGGGACTAGAAGCAGAAACATTGAAAAACATGTAAACGACATAATGGAACAATACAAAATTCATTCTGTTCATGAAGAACCAAATACACAACTCATACACACACTAGATACGCTCAAACAAAAACTTGCACTCATATCAGGACGATTAAATAGATATAAAATATGTACATTAAGAAAACAACAGAATAACCAATTTCATAGTAACGAAAAACAATTTTATAGATATGTTAGACAGGCTACAACAAACACACCAAATATAAGCACTAATGTAGTTAATAGCTCTCCAGACCCGGGAGATCTACAAACCTTTTGGGCAGAAATATGGGATAAACCAGTTCATCATAACGCCGAAGCTGACTGGATAAAAACTGAAACTGCTAGAAACAGCAACTCTACTACAGAAATGACTTTTGAAAATATTCCGTTAGACATATTTAAAAAAGTTATTAGTAATTTACATAACTGGAAAGCACCTGGTTCAGACTATATACATAACTACTGGTACAAAAAGTTTACAAATATTCATCCCTATCTACACAATTACCTCAATAAGTTTACTGACGACCCTACCACAATACCCCCATACATTACCACAGGAACTACATTTATGATACCAAAAGACAAAAACGACCTAACCAATCCTGCTAAATACAGACCTATCACATGTTTGCAAACCATCTATAAGATTTTAACATCCTGCATTTCTGAACTAATGTACAAACACGTGAATGACAATAACATCTTGGCTGAACAACAGAAGGGGTGTCGTAAGTTCAGTCAGGGTTGCAAGGAACAACTAACTATAGACGCTGTAATTCTGAGACATGTTAATAAAACCAAATCCGACTTATATTCAATGTACATCGACTACAAAAAAGCATACGATTCCCTTCCGCACTCGTGGCTGATTCAAGTTTTAGAAATTTATAAAATACACCCGAAAATAATTAACCTTTTAAAGACAACTATGACAACCTGGACAACACGACTCAAACTCAACTTTCCAACGGTAAGTTTAGAAACAAATCCAATCAAAATACAGAGAGGTATATTCCAAGGTGATGCACTGAGCCCACTGTGGTTCTGCTTAGCTTTAAATCCCCTTTCCAATATATTAAACTCAACTCCAACCGGATACCGTTTGCATTACACAGACAGCAACAGACGTACTGAAAATATAAACCACTTATTCTATATGGATGGCATAAAACTCTACGCTGACAGTGAGGCTGACCTAAACCACCTGACTAACTTGACAGAACAATTTACAAACGACATCAAAATGGAATTCGGGATAGATAAGTGCAAAATAAACTCTATGAAAGCTGGACAGATATACCAACATAACTACACGCTAGGAACTGGGGAACAGATTGAATCACTTGACGAACAGGATACCTATAAATATTTAGGATATAATCAATCATGCCAAATACAGTATAAAGATACAAAACAAAAACTAAAACAACAGTTCCGACATAGACTCCCACAACACAAGCCTTCTTGAGCTTACTGTGGGACTTAGTCAATCTGTGTAAGAATGTCCTATAATATTTATTTATTTATTTATTATAGACTTAACACAATCCGGAAATCACATCTTTATGCACGTAATACAATAAAAGCCATAAACACATTTGCTATACCCGTTCTTACTTATTCTTTTGGCATAATAAACTGGACTAAATCAGACCTCAAAGCATTGCAACGTACCATTCACACAACAATGACCAGATTTCGAAAGCACCACCCAAGGGCATGTATTCAGAGATTGATGCTACCGAGGAAAGAAGGCGGGAGAGGACTTATCGACATAACAAACCTACACAACAGACAGATAACAACATTAAGACAATATTTTTACACTAAGGCCGAATGCTCCACACTACACAAAGCAACATTACAGAATGACCGCAAGTTTACGCCACTAAACTTGCAAGACAGTACAACGCAAAAAAACGAAAACCTTACAGACGATAAAACAAAAATCGCCGAGTGGACTAGGAAGTCTCTCCATGGCAGACATCGCCATGACCTTTGCCAACCTAATGTCGACAAGGAGGCGTCGAACGCGTGGCTGAGGCGTGGTGAACTGTTCCCGGAGACTGAAGGGTTCATGTTGGCGATACAAGATCAGGTAATAGAAACCAGAAACTACCAGCGATACATTACAAAAACTCTAACAAACGACACATGTAGAAAATGCAGTAGCTGCCCGGAAACTATCCAGCATATTACAGGTGCGTGTAAAGCAATAGCCCAGACTGACTATAAACACAGGCATGACCAAGTGACAAACATTATTCACCAAAAGCTCGCTCATCAATATCACTTTATTACTGACATAGAACCCTACTATAAGTATAAACCCGAAAGTGTACTAGACAACTCTTCAACTAAGCTTTACTTTGATAGAACCATTCTCACCGACCGAACCACTCATCATAACAGACCTGACATCACGTTGATAGACAAAACAACTAAATCCGGATTCCTCATAGATATAGCTGTCCCCAATACACACAATTTACAGAGTACTATATCTGAAAAACTAACAAAATACATTGAACTAAAAGATGAGATATCTCGGATCTGGCATTTACAAAAAGTAACAATAGTAAGGTAAACGTCCGTATGGATGACACTGACCTAATGTATGACTTTTACGCAGTTTATTTTGAAAAATAAGAAAACGGTTTTTAATATAAACATAAAACAGGACTTAATCGATTGCATGTGTTATCTATGAATTTTGTTCCGAAGCTGTCATTAATACGTTAAATATTTTTCACTTTGTGAGGTAGTTTTTGCTAGGAGGTGCATCGATTTAGTTGTGCGTCGGGTTTCTTAGTACATCTGTTAAGACATTGCATCTTAAAAGTGTGAATAAAAAACAGGACTTTATAAGTAATTAGTAAGTGCTTATTCATATTGATACATAATAAACCAAACGATTGATATTGTATATTAAAAGTAGATTATTTTCCTAAACGTTAGTATTTATAAGACATGTCATACACTGGTAAAAAAAATTAGCGTTTAGTAGTGTATGCCATCTATGTCATTCACTCGCACAAATTACTATTTTATGAAATTTAATATTGACCATGTTGTAAGGAAGAAAGACATACTTTTAATATACTCTGCAAAAACCAATTATTTTTCGATCATGTGAGTAGTATCTGACATGAGTGTCATACACTGTTTTACTATGGTGGTGGAGTGAATGACAGTTACGTATTGAGGTGTCATTCATTGGGTCGTAACTAGTGTCATACATTGGTTACAGCTATCATGTAAACTTGATGCACCTCCATGTCATACACTGGGTCAACGACATTTTTTTTTCATAGTCATATAATGGGACATTCGAAATTTCGCCAGTTATCCACTGGTACAATTTCAGATGTCGAGGAAAACTGAAATAATTAATAATTGTTATTACTATTATACAATGTATTGTTCCGCTGATATTAAGGAAGAACTGGTTTATAAATCTGCATACACCAATAGTCTGTATGGGTCATAGTTAAGTAGTTTTCCGGGTAAATGTCTTAATTTCCTCCTAATAGTGTCATTCACAGGGACACTTACCTTACCGATTGTCCTATCTTCAACAGGTGTGATACCAAAACAGCTCCATCAGTCTTTAAAGACCCTAAAATTACCGGCAAACACATACAACCTCCTCCAAAAAGCAACCATTCTTAATACATGCAGGTTAGTAAGGAAATTCTTACAAACTGATCAATCAACCCCTACCCCGACGATATCATCTTTACAGGCCATCTCACATCCAACCGCACATGGAACCTCAACTACCCCTACGTCTTCACAACCAGCTTCACTACAAACAAATGAATGAAATGTAACATCAGAGTTACCTGCGATGCACTTGGCTTCGGCCCGTGCATAGCAGTACGCCGGTGAAAACCGAGAAAAAAAAAAGATACAAATATAATAATAATAATAATAATAATGGCTTGCCTTAATTGGCCGTCCAGAGAGGAGTCGTTAGAGCTATATGCTCCAGGGGTGGAAGTGAAAGATGCATAAGACGCGAGTTGGCACAGTGGCTGGTAACAGCCACTGGGTAGAAAGCGGCGCACACCTCTCGACACCCCTGAGCCGCTCACACCGATGTTGCTCCTGGTCGTCTTCGCGACGGCAGTTTCAGGGGCCCATCTAGTCAGCGGCAAGTCACCACCTGCCTCGATAACGTGTTTTAGCATTGTTATGGCAGGTGTCCGGACTTCTCTACAATAGCCCAGTCTCATTGTCCATCCAAACTTCAATCCATAGACCGGTATACTATTCACTTTTTCTACAATAGTCCCAATGCCTGCTGCGACCGGTTCATAGGTGTTTATTGTTGCGCCTGTGAACGGGTTCCAGCAGGCGTTCTACATGACATTAAAGCTCTCCAAGGGGCCTCTACGTGTTGGATCTATATCCCCACGCAAGCCTATCAAAAGACCGGGATTTGTAGGCCCGTGAATTCCAAAATGGAGAAACAAATAATAATAATAAAAAAAAAAAAAAAAAAAAAAAAAAGACCCCGCGGGGGCAGCTTGTGGCGAGCTGACGGTGAGTGGCGACACCGCGGACCCCTATTCCAGAGGGCCCTGTCATCTGGCCCTCGCCTCTGTGCTTGCCTTGATTGGCCGGCCAGAGTGGAGTCGCAAGAGCGGGACCTATGCTCCAGGTTGGAAGTGTAAAATGTCATAACGCCGGCGGCCCTTGAACGGATTACCGGGATCTGGCTACCGCAGACTCACCTCTCGACAACTTCACAGCCGCTCCAAAGTGTTGCCCTGTTGTCGCACTGTGCGTGCGGCCATTGCGGGGCCCACTCAATGAGTTGGCGAGTCACCACCTGTCTTATACAATTTTGAGACTGATTGTCACGGCAGGTGTCCGCTAGTCTCTCCCATAGCCCATTATCCAGTCCATCCAACTTTCAAATCTATAGCCCATGACCTTAGTTCCCATCGCAGCACAAAAGTGCTGCACTGCAATAGTCTTTGCACCTGGCGGGGACCATCTCTTGATGTATCACATTGTGCGTTCGGGGATGGTATCCGCCACGTGTATCCCTTGCTTTTAGATTAAAGTGTCTTAAAGGGCCTCTGCGCTGTTGGCTTCGGCCCCACGTACGCCTCCCAAAGGTCCGGGACCCCATGGTCCCGAGATATGGAAAAGACATAAAAAAAGATACAAATATAATAATAATAATAATAAGCCCGCAGGGCAGCTTGTGGCGAGCTGTTGGGGAGTAACGAACCCACGGACCCGAGTGCTCCCGAGAGTCGGTCAGGGTCTCCGTCTCCGGCGTGTCTTCATCGGTCGGAGTGGACCCCAAGGGGACCCGCAGGACTCTCAGCTCTGGCTTGCCTTCATTGGCCGTCCAGAGAGGAGTCGTTAGAGCTATATGCTCCAGGGGTGGAAGTGAAAGATGCATAAGACGCGAGTTGGCACAGTGGCTGTTAACAGCCACTGGGTAGAAAGCGGCGCACACCTCTCGACACCCCTGAGCCGCTCACACCGATGTTGCTCCTGGTCGTCTTCGCGACGGCAGTTTCAGGGGCCCATCTAGTCGGCGGCAAGTCACCACCTGCCTCGATAACGTGTGTTAGCATTGTTATGGCAGGTGTCCGTACATCTTTGTAATAACCCAGTCTCATAGTCCACCCAAACTTCAATCCATAGACCGGTATACTGTTCTCTTTTTCTACAATAGTCCCAATGCCTGCTGAGACCGGTTTATGGGTGTTTATTGTTGCACCTGTGAACGGGTTCCAGCAGGCGTTCTACATGACATAAAAGCTCTCCAAGGGGCCTCTACGTGTTGGATCTGTGTCCCCACGCAAGCCTATCAAAAAACCGGGATTATAGGCCCGTGATATCTAAGGAGATACAAATAATAATAATAATAAAATCATTTAATTCAGGCAAAGCCCATAAAAGTGTTAGTAGTGTTGGTATTTATGTCATTCATTCAAATTAAAAGACAGATTCATTCGAACTTTTCATACTTATTTAGAAGAAATTAGAAAAAATCAGTTATGATCTATGAAATACCTAGTTAATAAAAAAATAAGCTTAAAGGGAATTACGACAAATTGTACAAGATATGTAAAATACTTCCTATACATCAAAAGGTGAAATATTTAATATCAGTAGAAAATTGTTTTGATGATAAATTTAAGGTGTTAAAACAAAGTAGATACCGAACAAAGAGCATAAGGCTTAAAAAAATTGTACAAAACACTGCTAAAAATTATTATGGCAAAAGAACTAATTTTTTTGTGATTTTTGTATAACGAAATTAACAACCTAAGGGAAGAAAATAAATGTAGTAGGGCTAAATTTAAAAATGAGTTAAAAATTACGTTATTGGAAAATATACCCTAATATTAAAACTGTACTTACACATACCTAGATCTGAATTTAGTAGTTAAAATAATTTCAAATGTTATGACCTACTTTTATCTTTTTTGATTTGTCATCATAATCGCCATGCATGTTCGCTTTTCGGATAGTACGAGTATGTATTTAAGATTAGTATTTAATAGTGCATAGTGCATAGCATAGGTAATATTGTATGTTTAAAAAGGTTTAAAACGTAAAAATGAGCGCGATCTCGCCAACAAACTGCAATCGCAGTTTGGCGAGTAGTATAATTTGTTACAAAATTGTTGTAAACTTTATGATACATAAAAAAAAAGTTTCTCTTCGAAGGCCGCAATAATATGTGACAGGCTCCTATGGTTCTACAAATAAGATCGTGTCAGATATTTTTGCGGCCTTCGTTGTGTAACATATTATTGCAGGTGACTGTACTGTAAAAATATTTAAAAATATGACCTCCTGAAAGTCCTGAAACAACAATGTAAATCTTGAATGGTCAAAAACCGTTTCCTGACTCAATCCCACATGAAATCACATTCGCCGTATCAAACCGACTGCTATATTTTAGAGGAAACCATTCCCGCACCACCGGGGTAATTTACGTGAGTGATCTGAGGGCGCAATTACCCCACTTACCCCAATGCCCCGTTTAACTGGGAAAAAAGGAAGTACTTTCTTGTAATCAGGATGGGTCTAATGAATCGGTGACTATTAGTTAACTTGAGTTAAGTGAAAAAGTTTGAGGTCGCGAAAACATGCACCATTTATACCAGTGATATTATAACTATAGGTAGGTTATACGCGCTCCAAAATTAAAGCTATTAAGGGCCACCCCACAATAGCGTCTTTCGAGCGTCGGCGTCAGTCGGCGATATGGAAAATGGCGTCGATGCGCAATTGCGCCAATATTGCGTCGGGCATCAGACAGAGATGATTACCTTGAGATTTAAAATATTATTTATTCCTAAGATGTCATTGAGTTCCAATAAGTTTTTTTTTTTAATTCAACCCAAAGTATAAACAATATTACAAAATAATATTAAGGTAGAAGTACTATAGTTCGTTTTTTTTAGCATTAGAAAGAACTCCACAGAAGCAAGCGTGCAGTTTTTGTCAGGCTCTTTAATTGTTAATAATTATTGAATTATCTAATGTAGCATGGTCAATGCATATAATTTACATCAAAGTATTACCGCTAAAAGTGCCGGATTTGGAACCACAAGCTTACTTATGCGAAGTTCTTTCTAATGCTAAAAAAACGGACTATAGAGCTTGACACGTATTCGACATGGGTACTTTATGTCAAAGTGACAAGGATTAAATTTGAATACGGAATAATCTTCGCCGTTCAAATTTAACCTATATTACTTTGACGTTAAGTGCCCATGTCGAATACTAGTGCAGCGTCGAGCACTTGTACTTCTACCTTACCTACATCGCCTTCTGCAAAACATGTTTTAAGCGACTTAACCGACTTATAAAATCAGTCACGTTTGACCTACTTGTTGGAAACATTAAGAGTGTTGTAAGTAAATGACTTTAATTTTCGCTTATTTTCATGCGATTGTTCGTCGCAAAGCTAAATCATGGAAGCATGCTAAAATAATTGGAAATAACTACATATAAGTGGTTTAAAACAACCAACACATTATGTAACCAGTGTGCTTTTTGTGTTGCAATAAATGGTTTCTTATTCTTATTCTTATTCTTATTCTTATGAGTAGTAAGTGCTAAGTAAATCACATGAGCTGGCGTATAACATTACAGTCACGGACCTTAATTTGTTTAACTATAGGTACTATTTAATATAGAAGTTACTGATGGACGTTAAAATTCATAGCGTAGCGGCGCGATTCGGGAAATGGATTAGAAATTCACTACATATTGAATACTTAGTAAAGATATGTGACGTTCCACGGCAAAAGGTACCTTATGGCGGTTGGCGCTTACGCTATTACTCGTATTAACGCCGCTCCAATATTATTGCGGCCGCCATGAGGTACCATTTGCCGTGGAACGGTCACATACCTTTACTATTTCATATTTAGTGAATCTCGAACAGTCAACTAGGCTTAGACCTCCAAACCAAGATACCTAACCGAGAACTAAATAAGAAATAGTTTAATGATGACATTACTCTTTAATTCGAACCACTCGTTTTACCTCTAGCACAGAATAAGTATTATGTATCATACAGAACGGCAACGCACCGCCCCGCCCCGACTCGCTTTATCTCGCCCCGCGACTGGCCTCGACATGAATCTGGCGGTCTTCTGGCGTCCTCACAGTAAAGCGACTTACCCACACATACACAATGACGCGTGTAGGTACAAACGTGCCGCGCACACATATAAACTGAAATGATTTTTAGGGTTCCGTACCCAAAGGGTAAAACGGGACCCTATTACTAAGACTTCGCTGTCCGTCCGTCCGTCCGTCCGTCCGTCCGTCTGTCACCAGGCTGTATCTCACGAACCGTGATAGCTAGACAGTTGAAATTTTCACAGATGATGTATTTCTGTTGCCGCTATAACAACAAATACTAAAAACAGAATAAAATAAAGATTTAAGTGGGGCTCCCATACAACAAATGTGATTTTTGACCGAAGTTAAGCAACGTCGGGCGGGGTCCGTACTTGGATGGGCGACCGTTTTTTTTCCCTTTTTTTGCATTAAGGTACTTCGTGCGCGAGTCCGACTCGCACTTGCCCGGTTTTTTAATGTATGGCGTGTCCGCCCTGTGCCTATAGTCGTACCCAATATCCAATGGGTAACTATGTCTATGAAGGTACTCTTACTAATATAGGTATGTAGTTATATATTTAGACATCGGGCTTGGCGGTCAAGGTCGCTGGGGTGAGTAGACTAATAGTTATTATTAAGGGGCTCCCCCACGCCAATGACCTTCGATCTGAATCCCTTAGTTTTCTTATGTTTTTTTATAGCTTATCCTATTAACAGCAACGGCTTTAAGCGATATAGAATCCCATATTTACTTCAAAGTTCATTGTCTTCGAGATATTTGGCATCAAAATTGAACAATTTTAGGCTAAGTTACTGGTTTT
This sequence comes from Cydia fagiglandana, assembly GCF_963556715.1. Classification (NCBI taxonomy): domain Eukaryota; kingdom Metazoa; phylum Arthropoda; class Insecta; order Lepidoptera; family Tortricidae; genus Cydia; species Cydia fagiglandana. Next base: position 20,250,360 of record NC_085941.1, read on the forward strand.
CTGGCAATAACTTTTGTGTTAATCAGTTTAAAATTAAAACCCTAGTTTTACACACGTTTTTCGAAACGTCAAAGACAAACCCAAATATGTAGGTTTCGTACAAGATCCTTTACAGAAAACTAGATACGAAAAAAGTGTTTTATTTAGACAATGTATAAAAAATTCTTAAAAAGTAAATACTTATTTATTTAAAAATTCGGTAGACCATCTGTAGTGCAAAAAAGGAGATACGATTCATAACTTCGATGTGAACCTCGGGTAGCCCCTTAAATTAGGTACTGTCGGTTTCTTAAATATTAACAGCCGTATTCATAAACAGTTAGAGCATTGATCATCAGTTGCTGATAACCGGATGTCACGAAACGTGATTCATAAACACTTTTTAGCGCTAAACAGTTGATCATCTCTTTATTAAATCCTCGGAAAGTTACGGAGCCGTGGACCCTTCTTTATCTGCTTATTATCCCTAAAATACAAGATGGCGGTCACAAAACAGCTGATTTTGACAAGACAGCATTTCACAAATCAGTGCAAACGTCGATGAGACTTATATCGTAATTTAGTGATTTGGGTGTTCTTTTTGTTTAAAAAACCTCTAAATTTAATAAATGAGTGGTTTAATATGTGTAAATAAGGAGATAAACCATTACATACCTAGATATAGTGCGCAAATAGCGGGAAACCTGGATATTGCGCCTTTGCTAGGAGTTGTTTGCATGATTGTGTGTCGCATTCATCAAGATGCAAGCAATTTATGCGATACGAGCTGTTATACATAAGACTAGACTTCACGACTGGGGCACCGGCGTCGGATAAAGCACCTCACCAACCTATAAACCTATCATTAAATAATGAAAACTACTACAGCGCAAAAAAGTGAGTATACCTACTTTTCTTACATACTCATTACCTGCCATAAAACGTTGATTTATTAATTCTCAAGCTCTAACTAAAAGGTATTAATTGCGCACATAGTACCCTGTAAGGCCACTCACAGCAATACTGAAGATACTTAATTGAATAATATGGGCAGGTATATAGGTACCTTTGTTGTGGGACATATCATATTCCAATTTGTAGGTATCATTATCACTAAAATATAATATACCTATCAAAATAAACTATGCCAACTACTTTGGTTGGATTTCTATGCACTGTTAATGCTGCCACTGCACTGAATGCTGAGTTCTGTGTTTGAATTCCACACTGAGCAGAGTTAATTTTTCACATTGTGATAGATAAATAAAACAAGTTCATGTATTTTAAACTGATATTTTTATTATAACATATCAACATATTGCATGTGTTAATTTAGGGAAATTAAACAACCCACTTAAATAAAACAATTTTATTACATTTTACCATCAAACTAGTTAATATTTTTTTCTTTATTTCAGTACAACCAACTTCATTTGCTGGCTGGTTAGATGCCAGAACAGTGTGGCCACCGGATTGTGTAGCCAGCTCCGGACAATAGCTGATGATGGAATACTCACAACCTGAAAAGAACACAGTTTCAATTAATATATTCATTGAATCAACCTATATCATCTTTTATTTTTAGTTTAAGTACAACATCCTAATGGATATGGCGATATGGAATAATTTCCATATTGTTGCAACAACATGTTGTGGTAACTATAGGGAATAAAGGATGACTCACATTAGACCGGGCCGTGTCCGGGCCGGAGCTTCCGGTGCATAGTTTTCTATGGAAAGCATCACGTGATCGCCTGTCATGTCAAATAAAAATAAGCCCAGGAAGCTCCGGCCCGGACCCGGCCCGGTATAACGTGAGTCATCCTTAATGGATCTCCATCCAGGCAGAGATTCTGTTGTTGTTTGTCAATACCATAGCTATCTCACAGCAAAACTTAAGAATTACATACATGTCTGTTTTGTTCATAGTTACATACTAGTACTTGTACCTAGCGTACCTACACTGTTTCACTGAAAAAAAAACCTGGTACTGGTAACCAGAATCTGGTTAGCTGTACTATATTGTCTTGTTGTATATGTGACGACAGGACACTTTGTAAACATAACCAGACCATTCTGGTTAAATTAAATTTGTTAATTCTACGAAGCGTATAGTAGTAGGTATAAGACTTTTAGTAAACCCAACTAGCCGGTCTGTTAATGGTTACTAAATAATACAGTAATATATACGTTCCTGTCCTGTTGTTATAACAAGGTATTTAGTATATGTAACTGAACGATTTGTGCGGTGTACTGGTTTTATATTGTTCACGTTACCAGAACGCACTGTGCTAATGGGGCTTCTAAACGGGTCATATGTTCACTGCAATATGTAGCCGGCAACTATTGGTTTCCTCTTACTCACATGTTAGAGAGGGACACTAATAGTTGCCGGCCACATATTGCAGTGAACATATGGCCCGTTTAGAAGTCCCCCCAGCAAAGTGGGTTCTGGTTACGTGAACAATATATAACCAGTACACTGCTCTTCTTGTAAATATAGACCTTTATAAGCGTGTGGTTCCACGTTATTAGAAGGTTTCTTAGGTACAAAACAGACAAGTTTTTAAGCACACTTATTTTTTTAAATTTTATTGATCAAATAAGTAACACAATATTACAGTAAAACCAAGGCACTGTGAAACTCCAAATATAAAAACATTTTGTCTCCACAAAGAAAACAATAAACAATCCCTCCTTATCCACATCGGTGCGGGAGGACTTTTCTTTAATCGAAGCCCGAGTTAACTGTGACAGGCTGACCGGCGACGTCAGCATATGCACGCTGACGTGACGTTGAGGCACAGAACACCGCGGCACATTTCACTGTGTCAGCAACACGCAAACAACACGCACTTATACTATACACTTGTACTAGTTTACAATAAAATTATGGACAGGATCTACGTAAATAAAAACATCGACCGGCCGCAACGAAAGACGCTGGCGCAATGGCTGTTCTGTGACTTGCGCAATTCCTTTCTCCGCCCCCCCGCCCCCCGCGCATACACCGTGGTGTTGGCACAACTGTTTGATTCGTTCAGAATACAATGCATTATAGTAACCACAACATAATAACTTGTAACGTGTACACTCGTATCTTTATTTTTACATATCGATAGTTAGTGTTACGATGCATATATTAAACGAGACAAACGTTTAATATTTACAACACTTGCATCTTTACATTTACAACGAAATTGTAAGCAGTACTAAATTGCATTTAACTAGAACTAAACAGTGATGTTTAAAAAACAAGTTTTACACGATACAACATTTTTTGTTATTACTACCGGATATAAGTAGGTATAACTATATTTTTAATTACTATGCGTTCTGGTAGTATTGTAGAAAAATATTTTTTTCGGTGTTCTTACTGGCAATTGTAGTTTGAAAAAATGAAATTATACAATAATAACAAAGTTATGAATTGAAATTCGAATATACTTTTAAACAAATAATTAACCTACACAGGTATGTTATGATTGATAAGAACATTATGTAAAAATCATATTGATATCTATGTTGGTTTTAAATTACATAACCTACCAACAGCGACACTCCTGTGAATAATGAACATTTCTGCCTCATTATGAATTGTGCAGTTTGCCTTTTAAGGCGGCTATTGGCTGAGATGTTTCACTGCAAACATTGTCACTGTCTAGTTGCATATATAAGCGCTTAACTCTGCGCCCAAGCCAAACAAAAAAGGTTTGAAGATAAATCGCCACTTCACTGATAAATTGGTTCCATCGTGGTTGGTTAAGTATGTTATCCACTAATTCTAATTATAAACAGCTCCTAACTAGCTTAGTTAGCTCTGCTCTTCTAGAAAACACCGATAGTAAGTCAAATGAAATGTCAAATTAAAAATGAAGAGGCCGTAATTTTTTGGGTGTCGAGTGTATGTTCATGAAAATACTACCAAATTTTACGTTAAGTAATGAATAAAACGTGGAAAGGGAGGAGGGAGGCCTTTGCCCAGCAGTGGGACACTCTAGGCTCATATAAAATATAAAAATGAATAACCAAACCTTGCTCACCTGATTTATCTTCAACGATCATTCGATATGAATAGTGTCAATATCGTTCGTGTTTCGCCACCAGAACAAAATGTGTTGGAATCCGTGGTATCACGGTGGCGATGGCGCGCAGGCGGGCTTGCGGTGATTTCTTGCTGTGATTTCTCCAATTCTTGACTCCGTCCTCTTTACCTCACAATATATTGAAACTATAACCAATAACACATAGGTTTATCAATATTGCTTGCAAAGAACTCATAATTAGGTACTTGTAACTTTAAAAAGGAAACATGTCTGATTATCAGACTATGATATAGGTGGTTACTTACCAAGTTTTGTAAAATTTCCAGCCGTGCAATATTATTCATATGTTTTTGTGATGCAGAGGCTATTTTAATATATAATAACCCAGAAAACTGATCAAAATTGTACATCGTATTGTTCAGGATTTTACGATTTACCGCTAGTGTTGCTGTCAAACTTTTTTTTTAAATTAATGTTCAGCCATATTTTTGTCTATGATGTGCCAAGATGCCAACATAACGCGTCTAATCTACTTATTAGTTAAGAAGCTCCTAATAAACGTTTATAAATCATGGTTCTTATCAACGGCTTATTAAGCCTAAACAGCGGATTAGCTAATAAGCTGATCATTCCTCATTTAAGGATTTTTTATGAATACGGCTGTAAATAGATATCGAGCCAGATAGATTTAATAACTTGTTATGTTTTTGAACTGGTTTTGACGATCGTTTTGGTGACTTTCACTTCATTTCGCTTGCAAAAGGAGCGAAGGAGCGAAGGATCTTCAAGGTCGTAAATATTAAACTAAGACCAAAACTGTAACACCAGCGTTGTAGTAGCTAAGCCTGCTGCAACGCACGCTGAGGTTCGCTCCTTTTTTATTTATTATTAATTCATTTATTCATATAAACAATTACAATGATACATATATACAATAAATGCGCCAAACTGGAGTACCTAACCAGTTTGTTGGCGCGCCGCACTCAACTCTTAAGGCTTGGCCACATACAGAGCGCGACGCAGCGCCGCGTCCGCGCCGCGTCCACGCCGCGCGACCGCGGCACATGCTAACAGGTTACCGACGTCAAACAGACTGCGTCCCGCCGGTATCACGCCCCGCTTCTGTCGCGCCCCGCGCCGCGCGGCCCCTTGGGTCCGCGCGGCGCGTGCGCAGCGCTGCGCCGAGCGAACGCGGCGGCCCGCCGCGTCGCGCAAGGTCACATCAGTAGGATCGGACGTTAGGCAGCGAGCGGTGCGCCGCGTTCCCGCGCGGCCGCGCCGCGTTCACGCGCGCCTTGAGGGCGTGTTGAGAGCGTGAGGCCGGCGCGATCGGCGCGCGCCCTGTTTGACCAGGCTTCGCGTCGGCATCACGCGGCGCGGACGCGGCGCTGCGTCGCGCTCTGTGTGTGGCCAAGCCTTTACTTAATATTAAGGTAAATGTTTACAATCGTGACTTATATACTATTGTTAGTAGAAAAGAAAGCATGCATTTTTTAACTATTTATATTGTTATTGATATTTTAATATGTACATGTTTGTGGAATGATTTTATAATTTTATAGGTAAGTATGTATTTGAACTTATTACTTTTTAGGTAAGTATGATTCCAACATCTCCAGTTTTAACTTTCTTTTAAACGCTGCTTTTGTAATATTTTCATTTACAGACAGAAATCTAATGTTATTATAAATCCATCATAATTAAAAAAAAATATATCTACATGTAAACATCATATTTTTTGGCTATTTAACTTTAATTCTAAGCTTATAATGTTTTGTAGCATTGCCTGTAAATATTTTTCAATGTGGTGTTAAATAAAAAATTTCTATGTCTATGTCTAACATGACGACAGTCTTTAAGAATTATAATCTATTTGAGGCACCATTTAAACAGGCATCTAATCCTAATTCCTATATACTATAATACAGTAGATCTCAGATCTCAATAGTCTAAATAAGATTGACTGCCCGATTCGAAGTTTAGGATACGCCAATTAATAGATCTAGAAACGATGTGGATTAGATGTGTCATTATCAAAAGTGACGTTTTTATTCAAAGAAACGTCACATTTGACACTGACATATCTAATCCATATCTTTTCTAGATCTATTAATTGACGTATCTTAAACTTCGAATCGGACCGTGAATATAAACAAAAACAAAAAAACTCCTCCGCTAGGCATATGCATAGCTAGGAAGGCAATCAATTTTATGTCGTTTCCGTCAGTAAAGTTTTCTGAAATTGAATTAAACAATTTAACTCATTTCATTAATTACACGCGTGAACAACAAATAATTAGTTTTTACTTCGGGCAAAATAATTAATTTTTAAGTTTGACGTACAAAAGTGGTACCTAAGATACGTAATAGCCTATTACTAATAGGCTTCGTACAATTCTTTTTGGTTTTTTATAGGTCTTATTAGATCCACACGGTCGCCGGGCACTTACGAACGGACGGGAGCCGATGTCGGGCCCGATTCTTGCAAGGGGAAAATTTTACATAAAAATAACAACTAAAATAGGTATTTTTTGGAGATACTTGACTAAGTATTTAATATGGGAATGAAAAAAACCGGCCAAGTGCGAGTCGGACTCGCGCACGAAGGGTTCCGTATCATAACGCGAAAAACTGCAAAAAAATCACGTTTGTTGTACGGGACCCCGCTTAAATATTTATTTTATTTTGTTTTTAGTATTTGCTGTTATAGCGGCAACAGAAATACATCATCGGTAAAAATTTCAACTGTCTAGCTATCACGGTTCATTAGTTACAGGCAGATAGACAGACAGACGGACAGCGGAGTCTCAGTAATAGGGTCCCATTTTTAGGTTTTTACCCTTAGTATGGAACCCTAATAAAAAACACTGAAGTACCTACAGAGAAAAACATCGGTATGAGCTATGATAATTATCATCTCTTTCAAAAACACTCACCTCGCTCTTTCTTCTCAATCTTCGGGTACTATGTAAAAGATTGCAACAGAGTTTTTTTCACGTTTTCGCATTAGGGAAAAAAATGAATATCCCGAGAACACATTTTTGTTCATTTTGTCAACGCCAAGGTTGTGGGCCAGATAACACGATGTGATTGCGCCGGCTGTACGCCCGAGCGCAAACGTCTAACACGTCTTCACTGGCACGCTATTACGATAAGCTTACGATAAGCTAACCTGGGCTCATAACTCCAGATCCTCAGATGTCAGATCATCCAGGTACCTGCAACTTGTTTGCCCTTGTCACCATTCTACGGCCTTTCGCGGCAGTTTTCGGTACGCTGCCACGAAGTGTTGGAATGACCTGCCTCCACCAATCCGTTCGCTGAAGTCATTGAGTGGCTTCAAGTCAAAATGTCGATCACACTTATTACAAACACAAATTGAAACATCACTGCAATATAAGTAATACAAGTTAACCACATTATCTCTCTGGAGACGTAGCTGTTTACGATTTGATACCTACCGTTATTCTATTAAAATAACTATAATTTGTTTTGTGGGTAGTTTTTAAGTTTTTAGGTTACAGTTTTTGTTCTTAATATTTTTAAATTTGATGTATATTTTAAAATTCAGTGTGGTTTTTTTTATATGTTATTACTTAGTATGTTTTTCTTTTCTTTTGCTGTTGTTCAGTATGTATAAATTTTTTATGTCTGTTTTTTGTGTGTCGCTGGCGTATGTGTTGTCGTCTCATAGTTTTAAGGCAGGTCCCCACTGAAAACCAGCGCCACGGATTGCCGCGGCATCATGCTGAGTGGGGTCCTATTTTAGCGTCCAATGCTTTTTATGTCTGTATGTCTTTTTGTTTTCTATATGTAATATGTTGTGGCGATAAATAAATGTATTTTCTTTCTTTCTTCTTCTTCTTTCTATTTATCATTATTTTAGTTGAAGATGCTACCAAAGACAATATAAACACTATCTTCCTTCTGTCTCTCGAGGCTGTGATGTACTCGTAGGTTAGAACCGGTGGTGGATTTAACAACGTTCAAATTCAATTTATATTTATTTCTAGAAACTGGGATTCCAAGAGAGGCAGTACAGTGATCCCCAAACTAGGCTCACGCACATACACACGCACACACACACACACACATACACATATACACGAGCACACACACAGTTACACATATACACGAGCACACACACACACACACACAGGCCTGTAACGTGGGAATCTTAGAAAAATATCGAAATGTTGCGGTTCTTGTTTCACAGAATATATTATAATTTGCTTCTATCTGTGCCATCTTCCTCTTCCAAATTTTATAATTGCTCATTTACTTTTCGGGCCATTCGACTATGGAACTCTCTCCCTGTTGAATTAAGACGTTCTCAATCTATTACCTCCTTCAAATCAAACCTTAAGGAATACTATCTTTCCCTACCTTAGTTTTTATTTTTATAATATTGACACTGTTGTTTCTTTATTTAATATATACTTTTTAGGTATGTATGTATGTTTATGGTTATACGTATTTAAGTATGTTTATCTACAATAATGTTTTGTGTTGTTTAGTTATATTCAATTCGACTTTTCATATTTTTTTCTTTGCGCCACCTACCGTATATTCTAATTCTTATGTCTCCGATACCCAAAGGTTGTATGGAAGAGATCGCTCTTAAGCGATAAGACCGCCTGTTGTTACCTCTATTGTCTTTGTTTTTGTTATTGTTCATTTATTGTAAACTACGTGTATGTGAGGTGTGCAATAAAGAGTATTGTATTGTATAATTAAAACTACTACATTATAAATAACAAAAGAACAATTGTAAGTGCATTATAAAATGCCAGTTTACCATCTAATCTAACAGTCTATATTCTAATCAATTCACTGTCAGTAGTAATGTCATTTCTAGTATCATTACTTTGACATAACTCCAATACTGACGGAAATTATTAAAATAAACTTCACTACTTGCCGTCATTCCTTCATGACAATCCCTACACTATCACTAAAAATAAAACCGGGCAAGTGCGAGTCGGACTCGCGCACGAAGGGTTCCGTACCATAATGCAAAAAAAAAAAAAAAAAAAGCAAAAAAAAAAACGGTCACCCATCCAAGTACTGACCCCTCCCGACGTTGCTTAACTTTGGTCAAAAATCACGTTTGTTGTATGGGAGCCCATTTAAATCTTTATTTTATTATGTTTTCAGTATTTGTTGTTATAGCGGCAACAGAAATACATCATCTGTGAAAATTTCAACTGTCTATCACGGTTCGTGAGATACAGACTGGTGACAGACAGACGGACAGACGGACGGACGGACAGCGAAGTCTTAGTAATAGGGTCCCGTTTTACCCTTTGGGTACGGAACCCTAAAAACGTCATTCCCTCAAAGTAATGTCAGTATTCATGATAGTGTCGGGGCCGTATGTAATCTATATTATTGTACGCTCGGATTGGGCAAAATTGTTGATAGGTATCTTTATGTAACATGTTATACTTTTTACAGAAGCGCTTGTGGCCTAGCGGTAAGAGCGTGCGACTTTCAATCCGGAGGTCGCGGGTTCAAACCTCGGCTCGTACCATTGAGTTTTTCGGAACTTATGTACGAAATATCATTTGATATTTACTAGTCGCTTTTTGGTGAATGAAAACATCGTGAGGATACCGGACTAATACCAATGAGGCCTAGTTTACCATCTTGATTGGAAGGTCTGATGGCAGTCGCTTTAGTAAAAACTAGTGCTTACGCCAATTCTTGGGATTAGTTGGGATGAGCCGTGGCGAAATGCCGGGACAACGCGAGGAAGAAGAGTTATATACTTTTTAAACAATTTTGACTATAAAATATTATCTTATGTTATCTTACCTTTACCGTTAGTAAAGGCTAGCGAAATATTTTTTTCATTATTTCCTGAGCGTGTTCCGCCAGTTTGCGTCGGCGGGCTGACAGTTGATCGTTTCACGATTCAATTTGTACGGCTTAGAGACGAGAATAGTTCCCTAGTGTTCTAAATAAGTTTCTGTAAAATAATCAGTTTTAAAAATAAACCAATGTACTACCGACTCTACCTACCCCACCCTGCGATAGCAGACCTACGAATTGACGAATTTTCTGTTCGATTTGCAACCCGATAACACAAAGTTTGAGATGCTGGTGCAAATGAAGTGTCAAATATGGATGCTTGTCAATTTCAAGTACCTACTTACATAATAACTTTCTTTTATACAGGGTTACTTTTTTACCAGTACAATAAATCAACATAAGTAATTGTTGCCAAAAATAAAAAATACCAGCATTCTTTGTTACTACTATTTGGGAACAAAAAAACAAAAATACCAATGCCCGAACTTATCCGCTAAAGTACTAGAAAATGTGGATGCCTTACGCATCAATTAGCAAACGCACGAACTGGCAACTGTTTGTTTACGTCATCGCGCGCGATTTAGCGAGCGGCTTAGTGTAACCAGAAGTTACTAAATTGGTGAATTAATTGATGCGAAATAAAAAAAAAATTATTTGTGCAATGTGATCTATTATCGATACCAATGATGTGGTAAAATTTATTGTACCGGTAAAAAAGTAACCCTGTATATTGCCATTGTTTAGAACGCATGCATTGTGACGTCACGGATGGCCGATTGCCTCCGTACTAAACTTCGAAGATCGGCGACGAACGGATGCGTACCTATCCACCAATCCTTCAAAATACATTGAACTACAATGTTGTAGTGTAATTTAATGCTAATTTTTTAAGGCCTCAACAGCCTAGTTTTTTTACACCAGCTTGTTTCAAGTGACTGCCATATTGAAGCGCATATACAGGCATATCGTGCTCACATAATACTAAAACCATTGACAGATATCTATGGACTGGCTTTACGGGCAATGATGAGGCAGTGTTAATTGTGAAACCGCTTCAACGCGATTAGTTAATGAGTTCGCATTACGCGCGCTATTGGTCGCAACTAGTTGCGTTAGACTGCACGATTGGCTGGAATTTGTGAGTCACACCGCTGAACTAGTACCATTTTAGTGCCCGTAAGGCCCGTCCTTAGATGTTATACGTCAATGACTGAAATGATTTCCGCATTATGTTAAGGTGACATTCGAATAACGACTGTACCAGCCTGTTGCGACGTTTCACTGCAGCGTTGACGCAGGCAATGTCACGAGATATTACTTTCAGCATTATACGAGTTTTCAAATTGCAATTTTGTTTAAGTTTCATACTTCTCCCCGCGACCATTTGAGGAAATTGATGCAGGGAATTACTTTACCCCCTCTGAGACTATAATAGTAACATGAACTACTTCTGCCTCTTATTTCGTTGCAGTAAAGTCTATAATAGATTTGATATTGACACTGATGTATTATACAAGCCGTGTATTCTCATTTGTACAGAAATTTGGGTTGAGTTGAATTTTTCGGAAAACCAGTCTAACGAGAGCTTGACATCCATTTACTATGTCGAATATAGATGGCGTTTATAGGCAACGCTGAAAATGAGAACATCAGAAAACGTCATATAATATTTTAAACTTTCGCGTTTTAAATACATATTAACTCACATTATAGACGGGTCTAACGCGAATTATATTCAATTACCTAAAATATAAAGGTAATTGAATGTAATTCGCGTTAGACCCGTCTATAATGTGAGTTAATATGTATCAGAAAACGTCAATCTAGATACCTATAATCTATAATTAACGTATTGAAATGATCACAATGATGACTTTTCGTTCCCATTTTCATATATAGTTGTATCTACTTATCGATTAACGTTTGTGCTCCTGCGGGTCTAGCCAAGTATTAATCATTTTAAAAAATGTGTATAGAGTTGCCACATGTGTGCGCCCGTGAGGGACAGAAAATACGCAATGCGAAAAAGTTAAAAATATGTTTTAACGTTCCTGACAACATACTTACTAAAAACAACCTACGTAATTGTGTCGGGTTTATTGTTGCCCACCAAGCCCGGTGGTGAATAACAGCAATATGTTTACCTTTTTGACGTGGAACATAAGATATTTCTGAAGTGGGCAGAAAAGAAAATCGGACAAGTGCGAGTCAAACTCGCCCACCGAGGGTTCCATACTTTTTAGGGTTCCGTACCCAAAGGGTGAAACGGGACCCTATTACTAAGACTTCGCTGTCCGTCCGTCCGTCCGTCCGTCCGTCCGTCCGTCCGTCTGTCACCAGGCTGTATCTCACGAACCGTGATAGCTAGACAGTTGAAATTTTCACAGATGATGTATTTCTGTTGCCGCTATAACAACAAATACTAAAAACAGAATAAAATAAAGATTTAAATGGGGCTCCCATACAACAAACGTGATTTTTTACCAAAGTTAAGCAACGTCGGGCGTGGTCAGTACTTGGATGGGTGACCGTTTTTTTTTTGCATTTTTTTCCGTTTTTTTTTGCATTATGGTACGGAACCCTTCATGCGCGAGTCTGACTCGCATTTGCCCGGTTTTTAGTATTTGTTGTTATAGTGGCAACAGAATTACATCATCTGTGAATATTTTTCAACTGTCTAGCTATCACGGTTCGTGAGATACAGCCTGGTGACAGACGGACGGACGGACAGCGGAGTCTTAGTAATAGGGTCCCGTTTCTCCCTTTGGGTACGGAACCCTAATGAAACTATGACAAGGACAAACCGCACAATACGAACAATGCTTATAAGATGCCACACCGACCCGATACTGACCAGAATCAAAAGTAACATTTTTGATTGAATCGGTATCGTATCCGTGTGACATCTTATAAGCATTGATCGAATTGGCCCGAAAGTTCCATAAGACAACCTACGGTCGGTAACCTCCCCCCCATCCACCCTGTCGCCTCTATTCTCGTAAGGCCCACCATCACAAAGTTTCCCTGTTTTTAATTTGAACCTTGTTGTATAATACATTGGGGTGGCTTTCGTTTGTTTTAGACAACAATGAAGCAAAAATAATACTACTTTATGTAGTTTTTGAAAGGTTCTGTAGTTCGTTTTTTTAGCATTAGAAATGAGGTAAACAATCTTGATGTGTCTTTTAATTGAAAAATACATTTTTAAAGTAAGTTACGGCAAATATGTAACAATTATGAATCTAATACGATCGTTTATATTCTTCTGCTTTCATAAATAATAGTTAATGATTTTTAAAAAGAGTTTTTCAAATAAAAGACATCTCAAGATCGCTTACGTTCTCTCAAGTTCTTTCTAATGCTAAAAAAACGAACTATAACCTCGTGCCGCCCAATGTACATTAGGATGTACACTCAGTTTCGATGGAATGTCAACCTTAATTAAAAACAAAGTAGGTAGCATTTCATTTGTCTTGTAAAATTTTCGAACAAATGAAATTCAACCCAATTGGAAATACAACAAGATTCTAACTTCCTTAGCAATAATTTTGTATGGTGGGCGGCACGAGGATAAGATTGAAAGAGAGTGTATAGTCACCTGCACAGCAATAATATGTTACTCCCCGAAGGCCGCAAAAATATGTGGCACGCTCTTATAGCTCTACACATAGGATCGTCTCAGATATTTTTGCGGCCTTCGTTGTGTAACATAATACTGCAGGTGACTGTACAATTGTACATTGTAATGCACACCGGGCCTTACGAGGTAATATTGTTGCTCTAAAAATGGGAATTGAGTCCTCGACTCGCTGTTGCTGTAACTGCTGTAAGCAGTTTGAATGCCTCCCGACTCGACCGCAGACTCGTGAGATTGATCGAGTTGATTTAAACTTGGTTACGGCTCGATTCGGGAAATGAATTAGAGATTCACTAGATATGAATTAGTAAAGATATGTGACGTTCCACGGCAAAAGGTACCTTATGGCGGCTGGCGCCGCTATTCGGAAAATGAATTGATTCACTAGGTATGAAATAGTAAAGGTATGTGACGTCCACGCTTACGCTATTATTAACGCCGCTCCAATATTATTGCGGCGCTATGCGATGTAGGTAAGCGCCAGCCGCCATTAGGGATTACCTTTACCGTGGGACGTCACATATCTTTACTATAATATCGTATCTAGTTAATCTCTAATTCATTTCCCGAATCGCGCCGTTAGTTTGCTGCTCTACGTATTCCAGTTTCCAGTCTATTACGAAGATCCATTGAGACGGCGAAGCATAGGTAGATACATTAGGAAGTGATGATCGATGGCCAAAATGTTCTGCCAGTGCAATACATTTGTGACGTTCCACGAAAAAAGTTACCTGGCGCTTACTAAATAATAGCGTAAGCGCCAACCGCCATAAGGTACCTTTACTCGTCGGACGTCACATATCTTTACTATATCGTATCTTCTCTTCTTCTTCTTCGTCGTAACCTCATGACTGAGGGTTGTGACCGCCATAAGTTGCATTTTCTTGGATTGCTCTCCAACCTGGCCGATCTTCTGCCTTCCGCATAGAGCCCTGGAACTTGACGCGTGTGACTGCCTCAATGGCATCAAACCAGCGTTTAGGTATTCTGCCTCTGCCTCTTCTGCCCTCAACCTGGCCACCGATCATCAACTTCTCTAGACTGTCGGGTTCCATATCGTATCTAGTTAATCTCTAATTCATTTCCCAAATCACGCCGACACGATCTGCGGGCACTAACGAACGGGAGCCGATGTCGGGCCCGATTCTAGCAAGGGGGAAATTTGACATAAAAATGCCATAAGGTAACTTTACCCGTGGACGTCATTTTAATATAATAAATACGTATAAGAAAAACCCTCATTTGTTTTCAATAGACATAGACATCCTTTATTGGTAATGATAAATTACAGGTCACAACTCACATATTATTCCATTATTATAAACAAGACATTATTTACATATAACTTTATTTGTTAATTACGGTCACAACTTATAAGGATGATAGCTTGCAATTATTTATGCATCATATTAAATGATATTATCAATTATTGTGAGTTTCTTTAAAATGTGATGATTATTGTGTAATATCAGAGAAAAGTCTTCGAGAAGTGTTTGTTTACATGATAAGACAAGTAAGGATGAATATACTCTAGGACTCAAGGGCTCTTTCACAAGTCAATACAAAGACTCAAAGTTAGGTGATTTACGGTACCTACTATATTTCTTCGAAGTAGGTTAACACAAACATTATGGAATATAAGTTATATAACATATAAGCGAGCTGTCGCGGTCGAGGAAGATAGATCTCGGCAGGAAATGGGTTGGAAGGGTGTCGCGGACGCAATGTACCTACCCTAAACAGTACCTTGACTTAATATTAGTAAAGTACATTATGAAATGTACGACTGCATAGTCGTGATAAGTTGAGATAGACAGATCCGAGAACTTCAAGAAAGAGAGAAAATGTAACATGAAATTTAAATCCGGAGGAGGCCTACAAGAATCTGTGATGCCAAAGAAGTGTTGTTAAAATTTTGTAGTCATCAAAAAATTTAAGTTGTGTTTTTCGACTTTTTATAAATAATTAAAAAGAGGTACATAAAACATCAACAAGAGGTACGCCGAGCTCTGCTGAATCTTGACGTGAATAAGGCCAATGGACCAGACGGTATACCTGCACGTGTACTAAAGCAGTGTGCGCCTGAGTTGTCTCCTGTACTGACACGCCTGTACCGCCTCTCTCTCCAAACAAGAACGGTGCCGAAATCCTGGAAGCTTGCAAACGTGCAGCCAGTACCCAAGAAGGGTAGTCGTGCTGATCCCTGCAATTACCGACCAATCGCCATTACCTCCATGCTCTGTAAAGTCATGGAAAGGGTACTTAACGGCAAACTGCTGGCATACCTCGAAGCAAATGATCTGCTCAGTGACCGTCAATATGGCTTTCGCCGAGGTCGGTCTACTGGGGATCTTTTAGCGTATGTCACGCACTGCTGCGGCGAGGCCATAGAGAGGAACGGTGAAGCGCTTGCTGTTTCACTGGACATCTCGAAGGCCTTTGACAGGGTTTGGCACGCAAGTCTCCTTAGCAAGCTTCCTGCTTACGGCATCCCTGCTGATTTTTGTAGCTGGCTATCTGATTTCTTGAGTGAACGGTCGATCAGAGTAGTTATTAATGGCTGCTCTTCGGACCTCATGGCCATTGACGCCGGTGTTCCTCAGGGGTCTGTTCTCTCCGCAACCCTTTTCCTGCTCCACATTAACGACATGCTGCAACCCAGCATTGTAGGTTATGCAGATGACAGTACGGTTGTTGAGAGATATTTGGCTAGTGCAAGGGACAGCAGGGAGGATATACGTTCACAGAGAGAGGCCATGGTTGAGCGAATGAACTTGACCCTTAGTCTCGTTTCCCAGTGGGGTGATGACAATCTGGTCACGTTCAATGCCTCCAAAACGCAGGCGTGTCTATTTTCCGCTAAACGGAGTCCATTCGACCTGACTCCTTCTTTCCGGGGTGCATCTGTACCTATTACCGACAGCCTGGAACTCCTCGGCATGGAGCTGAGTTCAGTCCTCGGCTTCGGCAGCTTCATTGAGTCTAAAGCACAAACTGCGGCCAGAAAGCTGGGCGTCCTAAATAAGGTGAGGCGATACTTCACACCTGGACAGCTTCTAACACTTTACAAAGCTCAAGTCCGGTCGTGTATGGAGTATTGCAGCCACCTGTGGGATGGCTCAGCTAAATACCAACTCGCCGCTTTGGACTCAGTGGAGCGCAGAGCCAGGAGGATGATTGGCGACAAGAAGCTAACGGCTAAGCTTCAGACTTTGGCCCATCGGCGGAAAGTCGCCAGCCTGTCGGTGTTCTACAGGTTGCACTTCGGAGAGTGTGCCCAAGAGCTACACGAGCTCATTCCACCGTCCCCATTCTACCATCGGACTTTTAGACGCACGGCCGGTTTCCATCCTTACTTGGTAGATATTCCGCCAATTCGCACTAAGCGCTTTGCTTCTACTTTCCTTATGCGCACTGCCAAGGAATGGAATTCCTTGCCGGCGTCTATATTTCCGTGCTCTTATAACCCGGCAACCTTCAAATCAAGAGTGAACAGGCACCTTCTGGGCGAGCTCGCTCCATCGTAGGCCACGTCTACGCCTCGGCTAGTCTGTGGCCATGAGTAAACCCATGCATAATAAAAAAAAAAAAAAAATTTCAACATCACCTGATATCCATCAATGTAGGTATAGGTACTTTCAACTGTAAAAATATGGGTGCACAAATCATCTCAAAAATATGTCCCATAGCTCTTATGTCAGCGAATTAAGAACTTTGGGATATATTTTTAAATAAGTTGGCTACACCCATATTTTTACTGTTGACTGTACACCGTTTTTCCAATAGCGTTTCAGGCAAAATCACGTATGTATGATATACAACAAGAAATAATTGTAAAAGTTGTGCATGTTACTTGTTGAGCGTTATCTCACCGAGCCTACACTTAATCTAAAAAATATCGATAACTTCATTTAAGATCCTTTATGAATATTTTGTGTCCATGAATGTTTACGGCATAGTCTGTAAGTACTAACGTCTGTGCTTTTCACTACAACTTGGCGTGTTTTTTAAAAGCGTGTAATTTGAAGTTGCTCTGTTTTGCACCTTAAAATACCTCGTTTTCCGTCTCAGTATTCACGTAGTGTCTTTACTGTTTTTAATAAGTCATGGCACTGATTTTAATATTTTATTTAGTTTTCATTTACGACGGATTTAGTAGGTGCTAGACCGCTTTGCGGTTATTCTCTAGTTTTTTGGAGGGAACAGATAAAATATATTGCTAATTTTATTGCAAGGCCAATGTCAGCCTTTTCAAGGGGAATTTTATATGACGCATAACTTGTAGACTTCGAGAGATGATAAAATTAAGTGAGAGCATACTGGTAAAATATGTTTTTTTAAGAAGTAGTTAGGTACTAACAATCTCTAAAACAGATTACATATTATAAGTACCTACATAAATATCATTTCATAGTTCAAAAGATGGACAGAAAACAAATGATAATTGTACCTAAAACTAAACTGATGTACAACCTATGATGATGAAATAAATCCATTCCAATCGATTGGATTTAGATCAGGCGAGTAGGGTGGTCGCTCTTTTGAACTTATGAATCCGGTGTAATTATCTTTAGACCACTGCTAATTTCCCCGGATTCATAAGTAGATTCATTCGATATGCGTCCAGTGCCCTGTTTATCAAAAGCTTGTAACTTGTAATACAAGTGGAAGTCCCTTTCTGATAAAAGCTTCCAAAAAGTTACAAGCTTTTGATAAACAAGGCACAGGTCATCCCGCTATCTCCGCCTGGGCCTACCAGACTCTCACCCGTCCGAGATACGTCTTATCGTTACTAAACCATATACGAGATTAGGTTACCACATGATAAATACCTTGTTGTGAGTGAGTGTTATCGATTTGTCTTCAGTATGCGTCGGAGATATTTGATATATTCCTTCAATATTGTAAATGGCTTCAGTCTGACACACTGCAGTGATTTAAACGCTCCAATATTACATATTTCACTGGCAGCAGCATTCGTGTGCGAATAAATCAAATAACTTGAAACAAAGTTATGTAGGTACTGCTAATACTTAGGGCTGATTTAGACGGCGCGCGAACTCGCAAGCGATTTTAGTTTTAGTTACATTGCTGACTGTTGGTTCATCATCCTGTCCTAGCCGGTTTCGGCCTCGGCGACTGGATATTCACTGGCTAGTGAGAGCGACGATCGTGAGTTCTCAAGTGGTTGACGTAGCCTATGTTTCGGTGAATGTACGTCCACGTCCACACTCACCGCGGGTCAGCACCCCTCGGGCAAAATTGTAGTTTATGACCGCAGGTGGTCGGGCCTTTAACTCGTCACGTTACTGACTGTTGGTTACGCCCTTACGCCCTATTCAACCAACCGATCAAAATCTGCAATGTAATGAAACCAGTAATTAAACTCGCATGCGAGTTCTCGCATTGTCTAAATGAGACCTTTGGTATATACTCGCGCTACACTCAAGCGTATTATTATATATAATTATTGATTTGACATTACATTTCTCAGTGTTCATCTCGCGCTCCAATATGCACAACAAAACAAGAATACAAAACAACAAAACAAGAATATACAATCTATTTATGGAATCTATAGAGGATTAAAATTTATACATACCTACTTTAAATTAGTTGCTAGGTTTGCTCGTTAGATGTCGCTTTTTAAAATGTAAATTCATTCAAACGAGACAAAGTGAAAGTGCTAATATTAGTTTGACCGTAAAGTGAACTTTAAAGTGAAGTGTTTAAGTGCGGATTTGGAATAGTCAGCTCCGAAAAACATAATAACCAATCAAGATGAGCTGTTTAAATTGTGAATAGATTTCCAAGTATTATTACGTCATCACAATACATAGCAAAAGAGATTAGGGGAGGGGGGCCGGAAATGGGACCTCCATTTTCCGGACAATCTCACAAAGTGGCGGAATGAGCGGGTTGTCTTCGGGATTTCTGCATGTTTTATTACCTACTTTTCAAGAGCAAAAGGAAGGGTTTCAGTACCTATTTATTTCGTAAATTATTAACATTCAATTCGCTGATAATATTGTGAGAAAGAAGTCAAAATTTTTATAACTATCTTTTTATTAACTTGCAATGTACCTGTCTATATATGTATGCAAATCTTGCAAGTTAAATTTGCAAAAAAAATTGTTAAATTTGTTATAATTAACTAAGAAACTTTTCGTTTTTATTATCATTATAATTTTCTTTTCTTGTTCTTTTATTTGCGCTGTTGGTACAGTACGGATGTCTACCGTCTCCAATTCTCTCTCAATTGCTCAAAGGTTAACTGGAAGAGATCCCTTAAAGGGATAAGTTCGCCTTTGTACTAATGACGAATGTTATTTTTCCTGTTTTGTTTTGTTTTTGTACAATAAAGTGTTTTACTACTACTACTAAATTTGACCCACTTCCCGACTTCCAATGAAGCTGAAAATTTGCATATTATGTTAGTCGGGTGACAATCTGACAATGCAATATTATGATACCATCAAGTTGATCTGATGATGGAGACAGGAGATGGCCATAGGAACTCTGTGATATAACAACGAATCCTAATTATGTTTGGAGTTTTTAGAATTGTCTCGATGACTATTATTTGCCTGTGGAAAAAAAGTAAGTATAGTCAGCGATAAAAGCTAGCACCAAAAATCTAATTTTTGCCAAAAACTTCACATAAAAGGAATGGTGGTTAATGGGACCACCACCTTCAAAAATAGATGTATAGATACCTACATACAATCTGATTATGGCTAAGAAAGCCGATGGCAGATGAAAGTAAAAAATAGACTTTTTTTGTAGTTTATTCATACTGATGATGAAACTCCTAGCAGGGCTGGTAACCCATGGAGTTTATTACCACGCCTCCTTCTTCTCCCTGGAAGGAGAGGCCATTATAAGTCTAAAAAAATATTGCGTTAAATATATAATCAATGAATGTAAATACTGTAAATAAATGTACCAAGCATGTGTTATTCTAATAAATGGCTATTCTGATTCTGATTCTGATTCTGAATGATGAAATCTTGTATTCTTTCCACCACTCTCCAGCACTCTAAGCTTACTATTTCTCTATGGTGAAATCTACAGAAAGGTCATCACCACAAAGGTTACATTTGGATGGAAACTGTGACGTGGACGCGACCGCTGTACTCGTAACTGTTGATTTCCTTTATAAAACAAGTGACGTTCGCCACCGCATTAGGGTAAACTACATTTGTTAGGTTCCTGACGCTACATTAAGACTTAACGGCAAAATACGCAATGTAAAGGTGTCTCAATCCGATCTCTTTTATTATGAGTCAAAAAGCATTCCCGATCCTTTCCAAACATTCTAAATTCAATCTTAAGTCGGTTCGAATAGAGTTTATATTCCTTGATACCTCGTATCATGATTGTTAGGGGCAATCTCACACATTATTGTTAGTTTTATGTGGACACCTTTGCATGGATATCTAGCGGCCCCTAGGGGCCTGTTAAACCTTTTTTCTATGCGATCAAATTTAGGTCGACACGGATCTTTGACTATTATTAAATAAAATCAGCTAGAGAAAAGAGAAAAGGACCCGAGAAAATTGTTCATATATAACGAACTGGTCCGCTATGGAACGGATGACCTTAATTTTATTGAAGTGAATTCGAACCCGGAACGAATTCTAAATTCAAAATTTTCGATGGATGTTACATGGATGTTGGGATTTCAACTGCAGCTTGAGTGACGAAATGAACGTCATATCATACTCATAAAGCCTTTAAATAGTAATGCGGTGGCGAACGTCACTCATTTTATCAAAAAAAAAAAAACCGGCCAAGTGCTAGTCGGACTCGCATTTGTAGGGTTCCGTTCCGTACATAAGTCCAACTCACGCTTGACTGCACATATCCAATAGGTTTTCCTGTCATCTATCTATAGGTACAGAACTATTTTGTGTATTTTTTTCAAAATGTTAGACCCAATAGTTTCGGAGATAAAAGGGGGAAGGTAATTAGGGTTCCGTACCCAAAGGGTAAAACGGGACCCTATTACTAAGACTTCGCTGTCCGTCCGTCCGTCCGTCCGTCCGTCCATCCGTCCGTCCGTCCGT
Source organism: Cydia fagiglandana (assembly GCF_963556715.1). NCBI lineage: Eukaryota > Metazoa > Arthropoda > Insecta > Lepidoptera > Tortricidae > Cydia > Cydia fagiglandana. Next base: position 20,271,905 of record NC_085941.1, read on the forward strand.
CCGGCCGTCCGTCCGTCCGTCCGTCTGTCACCAGGCTGTATCTCACGAACCGTGATAGCTAGACAGTTGAAATTTTCACAGATGATGTATTTTTGTTGCCGCTATAACAACAAATACTAAAAACAGAATAAAATAAAGCTTTAAATGGGGCTCCCATACAACAAACATGATTTTTGACCAAAGTTAAGCAACGTCGGGAGTGGTCACAGTACTTGGATGGGTGACCGTTTTTTTTTTGCTTTTTTTTGTTTTTTTTTTGTTGCATTATGGTACGGAACCCTTCGTGCGCGAGTCCGACTCGCACTTGCCCGGTTTTTTTTTTGGCTATTTTCTTAAATAGCTTCGAACCTATATATTTTAAAATTTTAAAGAATATGTCCATCTTTCGGTCACTAATTTACATAATTGACAGTGACACCACCCATGTCAATGTCGCAACAAATATACTGCAGTTGTCTCCATCTGAATGTAACTTCTGTCCACACTGTTTACAGAAATATCCATCGGTGGACCTTTATGCCTTTTGTAATTAGGTTAGGAGTGTTACTGTTTGTACAATGTTTAAAACGCATATTATTTCTACATCTTCTTCTTCCTGGCGTTATCCCGGCATTTTGCCACGGCTCATGGGAACCTGGGGTCCGCTTGACAACTAATCCCATGATTTGACGTAGGCACTAGTTTTTACGAAAGCGACTGTCATCTGACCTTTCAACCCAGAGGGGAAACTAGGCCTTATTAGGATTAGACCGGTTTCCTCACGATGTTTTCCTTCACCGAAAAGCGACTGGCAAATATCAAATGATATTTCGTACATAAGTTCCGAAAAACTCATTGGTACGAGCCTGGATTTGAACCCGCGACCTCCGGATTGAAAGTCGCACGCTCTTACCGCTAGGCCACCAGCGCTTATTATTATTATATTATTATTATTATATTATTTCTACATATATCTACGCAATACAATAGATATGGTAATTTTTATAAATTGTCGGTATTTAAGGTTAAACTTTTAATCGTTCTCTTTGTCGCTGTGTGATGTGAAAACTGCCAGCTGCGCCGAATGGAACGGAATTAAAACGTTTTTTAGTACGGGGATAAAATTTATAAAAAAAGAAATACAGCATTAGCAGTTAATCCACTTTCAGTCCAACGTTTAGTAGAATGTCACGGTAAAATTCTGGACTAAGGAAGGAAAAATATTATACTAATCTTAAGAATCTTTCGGGAATTTGAACCGTTTCAATCGTAAAGGGGCCCACAGATTACCAGTTCGGGATGATATCAGTCTGTCAGTTAATCACAAAAGATGACAGTTCCGAACAACTGACAGGCTGATATCGTCCGGCGAAATGGTAATCTGTAGGCCGCTTTAGGTAGAATCCTAGGAAAGCAATTTTCACAGGGCACTGTGAAAATTATAATTCCTTCACATATTTAGGAAGTTTTATTTATCATCTTCAAGGTTAACTTAGGGTGCCTGGGGTGTTGGCGAGGTTGCGGAAGAGTACTTCGCCGTTCGTTCCTGGGACCTCGCCGTATAGCGAGGCGGCAACAGAGGGATTTAGTGGGTAAACCTGGGGTCTCATTAGCCCACAACAGGGAGTCCCACATAACCATCCCGGTCCGTCCCCGCGCCGGGTGGTATGCGTAAAGCATTTCCCCTCTGAAAAACAGGGTGTCTGGGGTGCGTTTGGCAACATAAAGGACGTTTCACATTTTAATGGTCGCGCTTTTGATATTTGACAAAAAAATCAGGAAATCTTGCACAACGTAGATCTGTGGTTTCGCCAGCAACTGGTACCGTATAAATCAGCTGTCAAATAGACCTCTGGCGCCGGAAACAGGCTAGACAACTTGATAAACCTATTTCCTGAAATTTCCGAAACACCTCACGTCTGTTCCTGTGATTAATGACAGAAGGAACCCTATTCCTGTCCCGGAGGAACTATCCTTCTCGCCGGGAAAATTGGTAAGACGGCACTTTATAAAATATTCCTGTCCCGCGGGGCCGATCGCAGAGTTTCAGCACTATCGGGAATTAAGTTGTTGACTAGCAGAAAAACAGGTACAGCAGAACAGAAGTAATAAGTTTTTTGTGGGTTTTTGGTGAGAAAAAATAAGTTTGTGAATCAAGTTTGGTCGCCCTGTGGGGACATCCCCACAAACTTGGGTCTTAGGGAACTTTGAGTTTTCAAAACGTCCGCTAGGCGCGCTCTTCAAAATCCCATCCAAAATGACGGCTCGATTCGGAAAATGAATTAGATTTCTACTAGACTTCAACAAGTTACGATATGGATAATTTGAAGATATCGACTACCGTAGGCTCAAAGGGCTTAACGGACAAAACGCGATTTTTCAGGAGAGCCAAAAAACAGTTTTGTTTTGAGGAAAAAAAATCATAACTTTTTTGTTTGTTTGAATAAACTGTTGCCTGTATGTGGCTTACTCTTAACTTTTTGAGCGCTTTTAAACTGATTGCTTGAACTTATTATACAATGCTTATTTACGAAATTAGCATGTCCGTTACGCCAAAAAACACGACGGTTTTTAAGAAGGGCGTCCCTTACGCCTCTTTTTTATGGTTTATCTGATTAGAAAAAGGGCGTAATGTACAGAAAAATTTACTGTTTTAGTACCATTTGGCGTAAATACAACAATTTCGTTGCAATATTAGCAACTTCCATTTAAGGAACACTATACTTCTAAGTACTATAATTTACAATATTTTTTTCAAAAACTTATATAGACATGTATTCACTGTTAAGTTTTATTCCCCATTTATGTTATTTTGGATACTTAAACTTGGAAAAAGTCGTTTTTTTAGCCACAAAACCAATGTTTTCTTTTTTTTTATTTGATTTTACTATATGAACAACAGAATCACTGCTACCATCTACTCCCATCTATATATTTTTATGTATATCATAACAATTTATAACAATTACTTTTACTATATAAAGTATGTATGCATTATTCCTGTTTCTAATATTAAATTGATCATAAAATGAACTTTTACACACTATAATACTATTAGGTACAATAGTAGGTTTGTCATTTTGTATGTCTGTTCAGTAAAACTTAATGAATATGCGATTATTTATGATAAAACATCAGAGTAAGTAGCAATAAAGGCATATGGCCAGTCCTACGTACTTCTATGGATGTAAATCCAAACGTTATAGACAATAACTTTCATAAGGTTATTATTATAAAATAAGGGTTTAATTTAAACAAAATAATTTGTAAGATAGATATGTCAAATTTGATGTTTCCGCGATTCTGGAGGTCCTCTTGAACGATTTCGACAAGTTATTACTTAGATATCCAAGTCACATCTAGTCGATATCTAATGTAGATCTAGTTGATCTCTAAATCGTCTCTAGATCTTGTGATTATCTCGAAATCCGAATAGGCCTGTTAGACTTAACGCAAACGCACACGTCACGTCACGTTATCGAATGCCTGAAATTTACACAAGGGATTCCGATTCAAAATAGGGCGCAAAAACGACTGCAGTTTTCAATAAAAATGGCAGCGGACATCCCTATTACTACCACAGCATACAAGTATAGCGAATTATTTAATAACTTCCACACTGTTCTTAATTCTTGACGAAGAAAACTCTCCAAAAAGCTCAGGCGAAAGCTTAAAGCTCTTAAAGAACCTTATTAACTCCAGCTGCGTTTTTACGGAGTTCATCTCGAGCTCTAGCGGCATTATAACTCATCTTGATATGATACTGATTTTATTATAATAAAAACTAGCGAGCCACCCCGGTTAGCACGAGTTACACAAAACCTTAACAAATTACACAGAAACAGACAGACGCGGGGGAGACTTTGTTTTATAAGGTTTTGTGATGCATTTAATAGTTATCATATTATTATGCGCAGTATGCTGTCCTGCACCGCACACCTCGCTGGCTCCACAGAAAATCAGCGCCGTTGGCAATGCCTAGTCGCGCCAACTGAATTACTGAGCGGAGACCATTTCAGCCTCACACCTTTATTTTTAATATGTCTCTTTGGGTTTTGTTTACTTCTTGTTTCACATTTTATGTTATTTTTTGTTATGCATTTTGTAATGGAATGATGTGTTGCCTGAATAAATATTTTTCTATTCTATTCTATTCTATTAAATATGTAGTGCGGATTACATTAACCCTCGGCGAAATACAGATTTAACAACTTGTCATGGTTTTGAATAGGTTTGATAGTCTTGGTGATTGTCGCGCATCTCACGCACGAGTTTCACTCCATATTTCGCATGCACCAATCAGCTTTAGCGATTTTCAAGGTCGTATCAAAGTAGTAACCAGTTGTTACATCTGAATCTGGCTCCCGGTTTAAAACAATGTATAGCGTTGCTGCTAGTTTCGTGGCCGAACAGTGCTACTGCCGTATTCGAACTTCAAGATATTCACAAGAGACGACACGTACTAGATCCATTCTAGATACGTTATAGTTTAGATATCAACTAGTTCTCCTTTGCAGCGCAATTTGGGCAACCAATGTCACTTTTACGTTAGATAGAGTAAGATATCTATTAGATGTGAATTGGATCTATAAGTCATATCCTGCGGAAATCGTTCAAGAGTATCTCCAGAATCGCGCAAATGTCAAATTTGACAGGTTAGATCTTAAACATATCGTTATCGTATCTTGGTGATGTTTAAAAGGTATCTAATAAATGTCTATTTCAAAATCCGAATCGGGCCCCTAGGTACCATCGCCCACACTGTTAACTGACAGTTCGTGAACCTTATTACAAAAAGCATAAGCCCTCCACCGATGGACAGTTAAAAGCATAAGCCCTCCACCGATGGACAGTTAAAAGTGTGTGTACTCGGCCATTCTCAAAAAATATGTCTGTGGTCTAAATTATGATGTATGTATGAAAATATATGAAAAGAGTCTTAGCAATTAGACGCATCTGGAGACATAATCTCAGAGAATGGCCCAATTAAAAGCAGGACAATATCAAGTCAAGTTCACAATTTAAAAGTTCAAATGCCTCTCCGTGGATAAAAAGAAAGAACACTTGACTACGGATAGCGGCTTTTAAGTTAGTTTTTAATTTAACAGTTTAACCGACTACGAAGAAAATGGAACTGCTGATAAAATGAGAGGGCAATTCTTGTCTTTAAAGAGATAGTGAAGAACTTGCTGTGCGAGTAGAAATTGGCAAGTTAACTTGTAAGTCAGGCGACTTAGCATCTCTCTAATCTTATAATAGGCAAGTCAAATTAAATCCAAAAAAGCGTTTTGAGGAATTAATTCCCAGCAAGCTGGAAATCATTTTAATGCCTTTATTTGGTCCTGAATGCGTATAATCTGAGTTTGCTCCATTCCAGGTGTGGATAAATTTTGGGAGTTTTGGGAGATACATTTTACAATGTCACTAACCAGCAAGGTTGTTGTGAATCAGACCAGATCAGAAAAATCGGATTTTAACACGATTTTACAAAAAAGTAAAATAAATTCAAAGTGGCGGCCATTTTTTTACAATCTTTGACTACGAATTCATATCAAAATACCTTTTAGATCCTCAGATGTAAATTTTTATCATGAATAGAGCAAATTTTTCGTCGAACGTACAAATGGAGCAATCTCGGATTACACTAATTTAGAACAAAATGAAGGTATTAAGACGATTTCCAGCTTGCTGGGAACTAATTCCTGGAAAAAATCTATTTGACTGGCCTATAAGATGTCATTTTGATAACGACAACATTACTGTTGCATCGTTACTGCTGTTACTGTTCGTAGAACCGACCGTGTTAGAAACACCGAACTGCGTTCCAAAACCGGCATTGTGGATGTGGGCAGGAAGGCCGCCAAGCTAAAGTGGGACTGGGCATGGGCAGGGCACATCTGCCGAATGCACCCGGAGCGCTGGACCAAAGCCACAGACTGGGTCCCACAGGACGGATCTCGGGGCAGAGGAAGACCAAAATGGAGATGGCGGGACGACCTTGACAGATTTTGTAAAGAGTGGCGGGAGTGTGCATCGGATAGGACCAAATGGCGGGAAAGAGGGGAGGCTTTTGCCCAGCAGTGGGACACTCCTATAGGCTACTGCTGCAGCCTTAACACAGGTATTGCCACTGTCGATTTCTTTAAAAACTAGTGCCACTCAGACATAAGTTACGTAAATGTTCATGCCAAGTTTCATGTATTTAATTGAAGCATGTCGTTGTAAACTGATATGTAAGTACATGTACGGAAAAGTACGAACGATTTTCTCAAAAACTGAAACTAAAATAGGCCCTTGGGGCATTGTACCAAGGATACTGGAGGTATTTCCTCGCTGTATCGCAATGCTGATACGTTGTGGGAGTAAGCCGCCAGGTCTTCGGTCACCAGTTACGTCAACCAGACGCTTCGCGATTTCTGCGAACAACTTGTGCTGGGACCCCATGGACCTAGAGTTTCAACCCCAAAATGGTATAAAACGGTAATCTCTACCGATGCTATATCATACTTATTTTTCTCCTAATAATCATATATCAAATACTATATTTTTCAAAGCCTGTTTCCACACGCAATCTTCGCAGCAAACAGGCACGTGTCTCGTGCTTTTGCTATTTTTGACGTAATTTATGCTTCTTCGTGCGCGCGGCGTCATTCCCATAACGTTGAGCCGCGGCGAGTAAATTCACCAACCAATACATATGATCTTTGCATGTTTAGGTACATATTTACTTTAAACGTAACAAAAGTTAAGGACTTACTGCCGTATTCGAACTTCAAGATATTCACAAGAGACGACACGTACTAGATCCATTCTAGATATGTTATACTTTAGATTGTAACCGGCTAGCTAGTGCGGTAAAAGAAAACCAGGTTATTTACAGTAAACAATATAATATGAAAATTTGTACAATAAAATAAACTAATTTCTGTCAGTACTTGAACCTAAACCAAATAAATATCGTCACTGGCCTTAACGTTCTTGAATCCCATGCATTCTTAGTCGAACCGTACGATCAACTGTGGCTGCGGGTGCAGGAATCAGCTTTGGCAACGTAGGCTCCACGCAGCAAGGTCGACAGAGAGGAAAGCTTCAGCAGCAATTATTCAAATAATAAGCAGCAACAGTAGTAGCTCTTCAATTTAAAAGGTAGAAGAAAGGGCTGGAACAATCGTACGTTCTTAGACTTGTGGTCGAAACCTAACCCAAGCCTTATTCCGTTACGAGAACCAGTGACGTACATTACGTACAAATAAGACTTGGATTAGGTTTAATTTCAACATAAACCTAAACTTACTGCTATATATACAATTATACAAACATTACCTGCATTAGTGGCAGCCCTAGTATTAAACTTTATCACTAATTATAATCATACAGTCGCATTAAAATAATAATTACAGAATTGTGCCATATCTAACAACATTTCCAAAGGAAAATTTTACGAAGAAAAAACAAAAGACGGCGATACCCTTAGTTTTTTTATTTCCAACCGGCCAGTGCGCGCGGTGGCTGTACATGCAGGTTTGCCATGTTACAAGATATCAACTAGTTCTCTTTTGCAGCGCAATTCGGGCAACCAATGTCACTTTTACGTTAGATAGAGTAAGATATCTATTAGATGTGAATTGGATCTCTAAGTCATATCCTGTGGAAATCGTTCAAGAGTATCCCCAGAATCGCGCAAATGTCAAATTTGACAGGTTAGATCTTAAAAACATATCGTTATCGTATCTTGGTGATGTCTAAAAGATGTCTAATATATGTCTATTTCAAAATCCGAATCGGGCCCTTAGAAGAATTATAATGAAACAGAAAATTTGAAATTTGAAAAGCGCGCTGATCTGATAATGGAGACAGGAAGTAGCCATAGGAACTCTGTGATAAAACAACGCAAACTAATTGTGTTTAGGATTGTAAGAAAAATCTCGATGAGTTACCTATAGAAAGTAAAGTACAGTCAGCGATAAAAGCTTGCATCAAAAACGTTTTTGAAGTGAAAACTTCTTTAGCGGCGCTGTGTGTGATGGGGAAAAACAAGGGAAAAAATGTTAAACTCGTAACAGGTGTCACGTGACCGTTAGACGTAAGACTGTCATTGAATTTTCACTTCTTCCGGAACTCCCGGAGTGCAACCCGTTGTATTTTTTTTGGCATAAACTTTTTTTTTATAAATGAGATGATCACTCGCTAGCGCTAGGTAATACAAGATCACGCGCCACGTCTCACGCAGATATTTCACATCCGAGTTCCAGGAATGCTTTAGATGGCTGAAGACGATACAAGAACGAAAATATAGCTCAAGAATGTCAAGGGTTGTGTATTGTTTAGGGGCAATGGAGATATATCGGTCGAGAGGTGGTAATGCCAGATTTATGTACTTCTCCAAACCGTTTAGATATACCGGGTGTGGCCTGTAACACGAGCAAATAATTAAAACATATATTTTACTCCTCAAACGGTGACACTTTTGTTCAACAACTTTTTAAAATTATGAAGTATAAAGACTCCCTATTTTTCATACAAAATAAATATTATCTTCAACGGACGCCATCGCCACGCCATATCATTGCGATTGACGTTGCTTGTCACGCCTTAAACATAACAAAATTCGCAATACATTGCGTCTTAGAATAAACTTTAAAGTGTATTAAAACTCAAACCTCAAGTTATTTTTAAAAGTCGCTGAACAAATCTTGGTCAGTATGAGGAGTACAGCCTACAGTTTAATTTTTTGCTCGTATTACAGGCCACACCCGGTATATGTATATGTTTATGTAACTGGGAAAAACGAATTATTATGGTAGCGTAAACACCCGTTATTGGTAAAACGTTTTACCTTTTTTTTTATAAATAAAAATTGGTAAAACGCGGTTTTCCTAGTTAAAGGCTGCAAATCGGGGAAAAAATTTTGGCTTTTCCATAGAAAGCGTCGACATCTGATCAGCCAAAATGTATGAAATAGTAAAAAAAAATCGGGATTTCGGGGTTGGCCCCATAGTAAAAGTAGCTCAGTTTAGCGAGTAGAATCGAGCCCTGGATTTAAAGCCCCATGGTCAGAAACACACTGTATACAACTACTAAAACAGTCACTGGTTGTTATTGGGGTTATAAGTATAACAAATAAAATAATAAACAGATGTAATTGAAAATAAAACTGTTTATTAAAGTCAATAATCCTATTTATTCACCTTGTCATCAACAACTAATAAATATAATTACTACGAGTAATTATTCACTAAGAGATGATTGAATTATTTAATCCATCTAATTAATCAAGTAAATGCTTAATTATTATACTACATGTTATTAAGTATCAACACAGTATTTACTTAACTTTCAATATTCCTTTGGCGACGATTAACTCAGTGCTGATGCTCAAAGCAGAATGACCCAAATGAATTGGTATCGTCTTGGGTGGTCCCATTCGTTTTTCGTCAAGTTCTTAAATTAGTCCTATTCTGCTTTCGTCACTCATTCTACATTCCAGAATGACCCAAATGAATTGGTATCGTCTTGGGTGGTCCCATTCGTTTTTCGTCAAGTTCTTAAATTAGTCCTATTCTGCTTTCGTCACTCATTCTACATTCATCACAATCGTCGGTGGCTTTCATCACAATCGTCGGTGGCTTTCATCACAATCGTGGTTTCTCATGTACCTCGTCCATTTATCGAAATATGCAAAATTCGGTTTAAAGATATTTTATTTCTCAAAAAGAATAACAGTCATTCACTTAAATGAGAAACATGCACTTATAAATATAAACTTAAGTATAGACTTATACTAGTGAGCGCAGTGACAAATTTAATTTAAAGTTAACTAGCGAGTGCATTCATAAAAATAAAATGATTATAACATCTTTTCATTAAATTCCGTTATACATAATTACTAATAAGTAATATAAATACATAATAAATCACTTAAAAGTAATGTACAAATCTTAGTAGTAAGTTAACTACTATATTATTATTAAAGTTATCACTACCCCTGTTTCTCTTATCTACCGTGATTTCGTATCGTACCCACATAAATCACCAATTGTGTAAACTTCATGTGAATTTGTGTTTAAGTTTTAAATAGTGCAATATATTATCAACATTGGACTTCAAAGAGAAACAGGTCGGTTTCATATGTAACACAATTTGTACATAGGATAATAATATTCTAACATACCTACTCATAAAATTTAAATTTTTAAATAATGTCATAACAACTAATCGAAGTCAATTCAAACTTTCATTTTGACATCAAAATGACGTCCTTATTTTTTTTGTCAATCGCCCGTACATCTCGCTCGCGCCAATATATAGCAGGACAAGTACGAGCGAAATGAATGCGCAATTAATAACTACGAGTAGATGAGATCATTTCGATGTCAAGTGTACGTTCGAATAGTCCTCCAGGCCGTTCATGTACCTACTTACTCTTCGAAATAAGTAAATAAAAAATCCCACCTCAGGCAAAACCAAACAGAATAGGAACAGTCGCCATCAGATATATCCGCCTGGCCAAGGCGGTCACAAAATCTGAACACGCACTCTAACGCCTTGACGATAGAGGCTTGTTCAGATATTTGTGCGCACCTTGGCCGCTCCGATATATCTGATGGCGACTGTTCATAAATAAAACACCTTCGACGCCTATAAATAATTCTCGCAAAAAATTAAGCCTTCATGCCGTTTTACGCTTCATAATATCAAAAGAACGATCAAATTCAATGGCAACATAATCCCAGCAATGAGAGAACACAATGGCTTTAAACGAAGGCTTATTTTACAGCCCTTTTACACATAAGAGTATAATATCCTTCTTATCACCTTTCAACATAACCCAATCATCGCTCAAAGCATATACATATAATATTATCAATGCTTTATCGTAGAGCTCCTACGAATCAGTGCCTCTACGGGACGCGTCGGCTACGGACGTGCTACGCCGCGTGGCTACGAATCGGAATTTCCAAGCGTTATTTTAAATTGTGTGTGTTTGAACATTTGTGACTGTGATTTTGGTGACAGACTTTTTTGTGTTTTGTTATTTGTGTTTTTTGATCGGCGATTGATAATGGTGAGTGCTTAGGTGTTTATTTAGGTTCCATGAATTAAAGACGAGGAAATAATTAATAAATGTAATAATTCACTGTGTGTATTTGTTTTTCCAGTAAATAGCTATGAGTTTTTTATTGGTACCGGCGAAAAAAAAAGCAGAAAAATACAAACAAACTTATTATTATTAAACGGTAGGTGCGGCAAGCGATCCTTTTATTACATTTGATAAAAAAATTCTTTAGTGCCTTTTCTAGAAAACTAAAATACCAATGTAAATGTTAGATTTTCTTGACATTATCTTGTCCCAGCATCCTCGTATATCTAAGAATAGCTTGACTCAGTAGCAAGATAGCTTCGGCAAAATAATTTTATTTATTAAGTAATTGAAACGGATAAAAGTGGTTTTTACTACTTTAACAATATGCATGTAGAAAAAAAAATGTTTACATATATTAATTGTATAGAAAGCGTGAATATTTGAATTAAAGATTATTTTTTTGACCGAGCGTTAGCGAGGGTCTCCGTGTCAGCTTGGACAAAAATGCTTTAGTATGTCCGGGTGTTCTCGTCTACAGGTCGCATTTTTCAACTGAAACTTGTGAAATATTGTGAGCAGATTCAAGAATTTGAAATAGTTTTTCTTGTCAATTCACATATGGATTTTTTTCAAAATGGTTTCGTACTCTTACATTCCAGATGATGTGATGCTCCTGATTTCTAAGGGATAGCCAATTTGTTTCCCCTTTAGGTCCCATAATAACAGTTGTTCAGTACCTATGACCTGCAAATTCACTATAATTTTTCACCCTCTTTTTGAAATTCACAAAAAAAAATGTATTTTGTACTTGGCAGCAGTAATATTTATCTTTATAAACACTAAGATTTATTTGTATTTTTATTGGTATAAGTATATTTTTCTAGAATGTAAAGATATGAAAATAAAAAACACAACATTAGAATTGAAAATATTTTCGAATATCACCTGAAGCAAAAACATCGAGTAAAAATATATTTCGCACAAACACGAGTGTCACAAAGCGTTTGTGATGTCAGAAGAACGATAATTCAATAAAAGACGTCAAACTCGTCAGATACGAGAGGAAATATTCAATGAACATCGCAAATATAACAAAATTGAGAATGACATAAATCCCAGTTAGGTATATAAAATATCTGGGTTGCTATTTCGGGGTTGGTCCCATAGAAAAATTTGTTCAGTATGACCTACCTAATCACCTCGCACAATATGGCCAATGGTCCAAAAATGACCCTGTATATAAATAAATATACAAAAATTGCCCGTTTAAAAGGTATTTTTTTAATAATTTATTTACAAACAAGATACATACAGTGGTATATTACTAAACGAAATTAAAAACTAGCTTAAATATAAAGTTGTAAGGTATCGTATCATAGACACACAGGTCTTCGAAAGAAAAATCAACAAATATATATTTAAATATATAAATATTTTTGTGGACATCTTACACAGATCAACCTAGCCCCAAACTAAGCAAAGCTTGTACTATGGGTGCTAGGCGACGATATACATACTTATATAGATAAATACATACTTATATACATAGAAAACACCCATGACTCAGGAACAAATATTAGTGTTCATCACACAAATAAATGCCCTTACTGGGATTCGAACCCAGGACCATCGGCTTCGCAGGCAGGGTCACTACCCACTAGGCCAGACCGGTCGTCGAATGTGTGAATATTTACCAAGGTAAATGAACAATAAAGGAACACTTAGCATTTTTGACGGAGCTTTTTTGTCGTTACCCTAAAGAATAAGAACTTAGTGTCTCTGTGAGTTTTAGATCTAACAAGAATATAATTTTTGTGTTAGAATTGGAAATTTTTATATTTCTACTCAGAATCACAAGCTTTTCCATCTTTAGGAGCATGCCACGGGCTGTCCCGTACAAACGCATTTTTAACCGACTTCCATTTCATAGAAGGAGGAGGTTCTGTATTCGGTTGTGGCTATTTTTTTTTTTTTTCTATGTACGTTCACCGATTACTCCGAGACCCGTAGTCCGATTTGAGTAATTCTTTTTTTGTTTGAAAGGAGCTACCTCCGAGTTGGTCCCATTTTAATTTGGTTCTGTTCTGATGATGGGATCCATGAGGAATTGAGGGAACTCCTCAATTTTTAAAGGCACATGCATGGCGATTTGGGTGTTTTCTTAAGCAACTCGAGCATTTTCTTCCGAAAACCACCATTTTGATGAAGTAGACCTGATGATGATGATTGTTTTGATGATAATGATGATGATTTTTTAAATGTAGTATGTTCAGCGATTACTCCGGCACCTGTGATCCGATTTGAGTAATTCTTTTTTTGTTTGGAAGGAGTTGCCTCCGAGGTGTTTCCGTATTATTTTTGGTTCTGGTCTGATGATGGAATCCATGAGGAATTGAGGGAACTCCTCAGTTTTTAAAGGCACGTGTAAAGTGATTTCGGTGTTTTCTAAAGTAACTCGAGCATTTGCTTTCGAACACCGCCAATTTGATGTAGTGCAAGTGTAGCCTTACCACGAGTTTGACATTGACATATAGTAACGCTAACGTCTTCGTAACTTACTTTTTATGCATCTCGCTCGCACTAATATGCCAGTACGAGCGAGATGCAAAGAAAGTAAGTACACACACGCTAGCGAATAAATCAATGTCAAACTCTTGGTAAGCTGGTAAGGCTTCTGATCGGGGGTTAGGGTTAGGAGTTAAGGGGTCGGGGATTAAGGGGTCGGGTAATGGTGGTTGATGGGCTGCTGGTTCAGGGCCGACTGGTACATGAATCAGGGGTTGATGCGCTGAGAGGTAGTGATCGGGGGGGGGGGGGGGGTTGAGGGATTGGGTCAGTGGCGGGGCGGAGGATGGATTTAGTGAAGTGACAGGAATTATAATTTCCCAGACAGGCCCGAGAAAATTCCTGATTACATATTTATTAAAGTAGGTACACGAATTTAGTGTTAATCATGATGTTGTTTTTCATTCATGCGCTCTTAACAATGCGTTAAAACTAAAAATGGAAAAATAAAAACTTTTTACAAAAAAAAGAAAACCGACTTCAAAAAGGATGAAATAAAATATTATCCTTTTTAAGTCTATGCGTTACTAACTGATATGTTTGAAGTCGGTGCCAAGCCAAGTAGTAACAATACCCGTCAAAAATAATCAGCTTTATGACTATAAATCCCATTAGAACTGTACTAATAACTATTATAAATGTGTAAGTAATTATGTCTGCCTCTTTGTCGCCTTTTCATGGCTAAACAACTGAACCGCTTTAGGTGAAATTTGGCAAGAAAGTAAATTCCTTGAATTGTTTTATATTTTGAAATGTAGTCCTCTGAATAAGGGACGGGAAATAACTTCAGTCCCAATCCCACGCTTGCGTGCCGACAAACATGGTACGGACTGTGCCAAGAAGGTTTGATCGTGTGTTCTGAGGTGTGTTCTTAGGTACAGTCGACGTCAAATATATGTTTACACTTTTGCACCTTACTCCTTTGTAAGTAAGTAAGTAAGTAAGTAAGTAAATACTCTTTATTGCACCACAAAGAAAAATAAAATAACAGATTTACAGTGTAAATAATGGTAGCAACAGGCAATAATGGTAGCAATAATGGTTGTAATAAGACGAAAAGTGTAAACATATTTTTAACGTCGACTGTACCTACAGAAAGTACGTTCATTGTCGTCGTGTAAGGCAATCTAACGTACATCCTTATCGAATCGCACCAAAATCATGGTATGCTTCAAAAGTTGGCTTGGCACCGACTTCAAACATATCAGTTAGTAACGCATAGACTTAAAAAGGATAATATTTTATTTCATCCTTTTTGAAGTCGGTTTTCTTTTTTTTGTAAAAAGTTTTTATATTTCCAGTGTTGCGACTTTTTTCTCGGCATTTAAAGCAGGCGATTATTTTTCTGTGCATATTTTTGACCATTTGTCATAGAAAAGGAAACTCTTATACATTCAAATCTTCAGAAACTTCGCGTTTGTACGGGACAACGGTAGACGATTTCGTGGAATGCTCCTTTACTGGAAAAAAGTGTCCCCAAAATGTTTGGTCCGTTTGGTTACGTATTCAATATAACCTTCTATGACCGTAACAAAACGGATAAAATTTTATTTATTAAATTTTGGGGACACTTTTTTTCTCATATTAGGTTCAAAATCTAAAATGCAAGTTGGGATTACAACTTTAAATAGAAATACCCTTATAATAATATTATAAACCTACGTATGATTACCTAGTTTATATTGAACACTGGGACTGAAGCTATCAACCATAGACTAGACATCCTTCAGACTGAGCATAGTAGCGCTACACCCTCTGCCACAAATATACGGTGGTTTTACTCCATCTTCGACTCAAAGTGTCATTAAGTGACGCCCGTGTCTTTGAACGGAACAATCACGGCACGGGACTCGCTCACCTCGTCCCCCGCACCCCATTATTTTTGACAGCATCGGTTTCATGAAATAATTGCTCTAAACTCCATCTAGAGGATTCCTAGTCTATGCTATCAACTGACTGAAAACTTGGTGTTTGGTAATTGGCACTAATCACGAGTGAAACACGATCGCTGGGGAGTTATCGCCGCTTGCTCGCACGCCACCCGCGTGCTTATCTATTAAGTGCTAGCTTTAAACATTTCATACATAATTTAACAGACAAAACTAACATCAGGTTTATAATATAACATCGACATACAACGACACACTATATACACCGTGTGTTTTTTTAATTTCCGTTAATTTCAAGGGTGCATTCTTGAGCTTAAATCAAGTATTTTTCTCAAAGACACCGATATTCTAATTAACTCCATTTCGGAGATAATCATTTTTTTTCTTTAAGGCCTCTACAAGCGTGTACACTTGCCTTAGGGCCGGTTTACATATTGATTAGTGTTTAGAATGAGTTCATACATTTGCTACTAAACTTAAGACTGCATCGAGCAAAATCAGCGAAAAAGGCAGTCACCGTTTAGTCGCTAGCGTTCACATCTCTTGATAAAAAAAATTATAATAAATGTCATTAATATCCCAAAGAGTGTGTTTACAACGAATCACCCTTGAAAATCTGAAATGTTTTACAATATAATAAATACACTTATGCAAAGTTGTACCTAAAACGTGATGAACGAGTGTCAGCGTTTAGTAAAATTTGTATAAAAAAATCGATGCTCATGCTATAAAATCGAGTGATTTCGAAAGCCAGATAACTGGACTACAACGAATCAGGCTTTTCCTATTTTTCCTCTTAAAGGCTACAGTGAAATTCAATCGTAAACGTAAACTTTCGTATAATTTCCATACATCCGCCATATCTGTCAAATTCTCCTTCTCCTCAGATGCCCGCTGTGGGCCGTTGGAAGCGGACGCGTACTTCTTTTTTCCAAGTTGACAGTTCGATTTGGCATATATATTGACAGAAATTCATGTCCGTATACGAATGATGATACCAGTGAAAAACTGTGTTCAAAATTAATAGGGTAAATAAATAACGTCACACGGAGATCTAGAGTCATTAAAATTTCGATTTATTTTTATTCACGAGTCATAATACTTAAAAAATATGACAAATTATTTAATAAAATATATTAATACAACCAAATCAGTATAATTAGCTTCTTCCTAATTCACTTAAAATGAAAAAAGTTTGAAGATTTGTTATTTCTTATTGGAATAAATTTTCATTGTGCTGGTATTCATATTACGTCATTTTAAAAACATATATGACATAATGTCAATATACTAGATAAACAATTTATCAACAAAATTCTTCACATTTTAGCCTAAACAATATAAACTATTAAAATTTTATTTATGAAGACGAAGCAATGTTGTTCACATAATTTCAGCAATAAAATTCTTAGTTTCAACCAGTTTTGTTGCTATTCTAAGATCTATCATGTGCTTTGAAAGTTAATGCAATGATATATCATCAAGAAATTGAAATCAAGACTCGACCTGCAGTTTCAGCGGGTTTTTGTGGCTATATCATCAGTTGAAAGAACGATATTTAAAGCCAGTGGCATCGCAGTGGTCTGGTTTACGAGTACCTATATTGGTTTCATGTGACGATGTTTATATAAATGTATCTATCAAACAACAACGTGCTTTTATTTCATTGATATTCGGTGCAAAACGATAACTCAGTAACGAAATAAAATTATCAGAAATGAATTTGGGTTTTTTCAGTGAACGTTTATATTTATGAAGTCGTTTATGAGGTCTTATGTCTTATCGGCGTGGCTTTGGCCTTTGGACATTTTTGTAATGCTTTGTAATAAGGTAGGTGAGGTATCTAAATCCCTAATTGTAATAGCTTTTTTTGAATGAATTACAATTTAATTATTTAAATAAAAAAGTGGTCCACAAACATACACATCCGCTTGGTCCGCTAAAAGAATTTAAGTGCCCTACATAATAGGTATATTTAAGATTAACAATCAGTAAACATCATTAATTACGCTCAAATGCTTATGTTTCAGTACAAATTGGGTGAAATATTTCCGACATAAAACCTAAAGGTAAAAGTACAATTTGCTAAGTAAACTGTCAATCTAGATTAATTATAATAGAAAGAGTCTTATAAGTTAGCTTACTGAAGATTTTGAACAACAAATAGGTACTAAATAAAATACAATTTGTTTTTCCATGACTCATGTAGGCCGTATTTTACTATAGACCATTTTAAATCTAAGATGAAATTAATTCATTATAAAAGCTAATAAGGCCCGGTAGTATTTTCTGTTATTCTTGAACTTGTACTATGACTAATTGTAAGAAGGCCCACTGTCAGTGCCAGTAACAAGGCCCGGTTCCGAACCAACATGGTATGTTTTTTTTATAAAATGGATTTTTCAAAAGCTGTATTAAGAAACATGAACTAACTAACTAACTATTTTGGCTCAGCGATCCAAAGAGAGTCTTGGCCTCCGAAACGAGAGCGTGCCACCTGTCCCGCTCCTGCGCAACTTCCTGCCAGTTACTGACGCGAAGCTGAAGTAGATCCGCCGCCACACTGTCTTCCCAGCGATACCTGGGCCGACCCACCGGACGGCTACCAGTCGGACGTCCCAAGAACGCCTTCTTGACAGCCCGATCCTCTCCCATTCAGAGTAGGTGACCGAACCAGCGAAGTCTGTGCGCTTTCCTTTCGCCGATGATATTGGGTTCGGCCACTAACTCCTCGATCTCGGCATTTTTCCAGATCCTCCAGGTGCCGTTATCTCTCTGAATAGGTCCCAGGATCTTGCGATAAACTTTTCTCTCTGCTACCAGGAGCTGACCTTCTTCTTTTAGTGTTAGGGACCAGGCCTCACAGCCATACATTAGGATAGGCCGTATAACGGTTTTATATATCCGTAACTTTGTATGTTTGCTGAGAAGCCCGGACACCAACACTTTGTGGAGGGCTGCACTGCACCGCAGGGCGTTTTGGATGCGTATTTTGATCTCCTCCTCTCTGGTGTTTGTGTCGGTAACAGTAACAGCAACAGTAGCAGTGTAAGAAACATGAACAAATGAGAAATATATATTGAATTGGTTTGGTCATAATATCCTGATTATTAATAAAACTATTTCAGTTAATATAAAGGTGGGCCTTATATGCCTCACCTGACCTTATTCGTTCACATTTAGATCCTATAACTATATTTGGTCACTTTGGCCGTCACTATCTATTTGATGCCGATTGTACTAACAATTAAAAGTACAGCTCATATGTACTTTTACCTGTACTGAAACTTAAGCATTTGAGCGTAATTAATAATGTTCACTGATTATTAACATTACGTGTTAAAGAACTGTGTCCCGATTTGGGCCATGGTGCGTCCATTAATGAATCGCATACTAACGGATAGAGGTTTACGAGTACATTCACAGAAAAATGATTATAGGCAACCCAATACTAGTGGCTTAGTTGCCGTTTAATGATTCTGAATCTGAAGATTCTTCTTGGATACTGTCAAATCTTATAAAATATGTCACCCATTTCTGTTCATGGAGGTTTTATTAGTTGTGTTAGATGCCTTGCATACCGTTATTACCAAATAATGGGCTGATAAGGCCCGGTAGCAACGAGATCGTACCGTATACCAAAAATAAGGGAAGAGGGGAAATGGTCGGCTCCCCGGTCCAATCTATGCTATATTTCTTCATGCTCTTAGCAACTAGGGCAAGTTATATATCATTTTTGTATAATCTAGGGACGAGGAATTCAGTTTTTAAATAATCGTTATAGGTATGTATAACGATTCATACAAATAAACTGATTTTTGCACAATAAATGAATATTATATGTATTTTTTTACAATCACAGTGTGGTGATTTGTACTAAATAAAAAAATTGTTAAATTTTGCTCATTTATTCTCCATTCTAAAAAGTATCACTATAAAATAGGCACTCATATATTTTTTCTGAATAATAATTGTGGCACCGCACGTGGCAAGTCAAACATTAAATATTGAAATAAAATTAAATAAAATAATCATCTGGCATTTGAAAAGTGTGAATACAATGTTTTTATATTTTACAGATAAATTACAGGTGATAATTTTACAAATGAAATGAGTTTCTGCCACCAGTGCCACCCTATTATAAAGCCTTAGAGGATATAACCAACGGAGACGCCATGTCTAAAATTTTCGGTACAAAATAGTCTGCCGTTTTTTGCGGGGGAGGGGCACATCAAATGTATAGGTACGTCAAGTCAGCCAAACGTCAGTCCATACATATGGTTGACATGTGGTTGACCATTGGCCGCCTATTTTCGACAGAGGGGAACGCCTGTTAATGGCGGCTCCATTGTTAATTACTCCGAGTATAAAGCAGTAGACTTTTTTAATAATAAGGTATGCCCACCAAATACGCTCATAAGAACGATATATTCTATCGATATAGGCTATGAACTATCTAATGATATACAGGGTGTAATCGTTAAGTGTAGTCAGGCTATAATTCCGTAAATATAACAGATATCAGAAAATTTCGAATTGATATAGAGAGCGCGTAATCCAATGAGTAAAATACATTAATATTTTTATTCATAAAAGCAGAAATATCCCAAACATTAACTTTAAACCCTCCCTAACACCTAAATATTTAGTACGATGACTCACCCCTCAAAGAACGTTGGTGTCGTAAGAGATAAAACTGCTTGAGATTTTTACTATCGCTATCGCAAAGAGACAGTTTACTATCGCAAATAATGAATCTCAAGCAGTTTTGTCTCTTAGGACACCGACGTTCTTTGAGGGGTGAGTCGTCGTACTAAATGTATGGGAGGGTTTGAAGTTAATGTTTGAGATATTTCTACTTTTATTTAAAAAAAGTTATAAATGTAATTTTACTCATTGGGTAACGCACTTTTGATATCAATTTGAAGTTTTCTGATATCTGTTATATTTACGGAATTATAGCCTGGCTACACTTAACGATTACACACTGTATAAGTTACTTCAGGACGCGCCATGGACCAGAACCCATACTATCCGGGACACAGTTCTTTAATATTATGTAGGGCTAAAAAGGCCCTCTGTCAGTGCGGGTGACAAGGCCCGGTCCTGGGCCTTATTGAACGTATGAGATGAAATCATCACCATCATTTCGGCCTATATACGTCCCACTGCTGAGCACAGGCCTCGTCTCATGCGCGAGAGGGCTTGGGCTATAGTCCCCACGCTAGCCCAATGCGGATTGGGATGAAATGAGATGAAATAGTACATTTATATATTTTAATATAGGTAATTATGAGTTATTTGATTTCCCAATAAGTTTTAAGTAAGCATCACTTACTGACTTACAAAAGTATAAGTGTAGTACCTGAATTTTATTAGATGTTTTTAAAGCTTTATTATTAACAGAGCTTTAAAAATTAAGTTATAAGTGAAATTAAATAAGCGTCTTTAGTTGTAAAAAAATATGTTACAAGACCTATAAGTAATAAAGGGATAATTTTAGATATAGTCCACTTTTTTCGAGTAGATAGATGAGATGATTTCTTATATTTCTTCGGTCTGTCTACAAACCGCATACCTACCATTGCCCACCACCACACTGTTAACTGACAGTCCGTAAACCTTATTACAAAAGGCATAAGGTCCACCGATGGACAGTTAAGAGCGTCGCCGTTTTGAACCTATCTTAATACAAAAGTCAACAACGAAAATAATTAATTACCTAATACGTCACATACCTATGACATGACATGAACAAACAAGGAAAGCTATATATAAAAAAGTGTTTTTTCTCTGTCTTCTCACAAAGGAAAGCTGTGACAGTTTGAATTCCTCAAAGAAGGTTAGTAGTTAACACTAAACTCGAAGCAGCACCTTTAAAAAAACATTAGGGGTCACTGACCTGTCCCAGTAAATTGAGGTAGTGTGCGTGAGCTGCGTTTGTGTGTGAAATGGGGTAATTTGACAGAATCTGAAAATTTACCCTCCTCTACGCCCTCTTAAGTACAATCTCGGTCGATCGATGTTCGAAATGACATTGATATGTCACGGATTTCAATTGTTTGCTTGAGTTAAATGTATGCCCGTGTTACAACAACGCTACATGCTAAATTTAATTACTTTTTAAACCTTTTTTTTTTAATCCAAAAAAAATATTTTTTTTGAAAATTAACTATGCCATTTAGTTCTCTTAAACGTACTTAACCATACCCCGAAGTTAACGAAATTCGATCAAAACACGGTGTATAATAACTCTATCGTCTAGCGTTGGGAGGAGCTTGCTGGAAAAAGGTAATTTTGGCATTCTACCATCCATAACGGTGCCTGTTTGAGCCGCCTCACAAGCTTAGACACAAAACGCCACAATTACGGAAAGAGAGACCTAAGCCCTCCTACGTGTACACGCTTAACGCAGCTGGCCAACTTTATTGCCACGCGTGCAATAGAGTATTTAAGACCAAGTTCGGCCTGGCCAGCCACATAAGGGCTCACGCTAGACAACGTCCATGATGTTTACAATTAGGGTCGCCGTCATCGAAAACGATGAGGAGGACTATCATCATATATATAAAATTGAAAAACCAGAACGGGATAAAAAACGAGCGAAGAAGAGAGATGGCGCCTTACAAATTTCTAAAAAAGTTTTTGACACGTATCTCGAATACAACGCACTTTGTATGAAAAGGGTCATTATGCGATTTATGGGCGGTGGTCGTACATATTCGTCTTAAGGCGGAAATTATTCTAATGAACGTGTTTGCAATTGGGCTTATAAAAATAAATAATAATTTTGGGCTAGCATTTGAATCACGCATCATAGGAAGAGGCGGGGGGAAGGGTGGCATTTTATAGGGGTTGGTCACCCCTTTCAAATGACACCCGATTTGTGTCTAGGAGACGCGTAGTTTTTTTTATACGTGTTTGAAGTTGCGTTCACAACACACCTGACTCGCTGTCAAAAACGAAATACAGTGCCAGAGTCACCGTTAGGTACGACGACGAGCGAAGCGAGGAGGAGTGTTAGGTATCTTGCGTTCACAACACACCCGACTCGCTGTCAAAAAAGAAATACAGTGGTCAAAAACATGTATACGGACAAAGTGCTGAAAAATATGTATACAAAATTCCAAATTGGTTACCCTTTCGTACGCTTTGGTTGTATTATTGAACATAACCTCAAAAAATTAAAAAAATATTTTCGTGGTAACTATTGGTTTCCTAACTTTTCGGATGGGTTCTGGGGGGGGGGGGTCCTACTCCCTCCCCCCTCCCTATAATGCGCAATTCAAATGCAACCCCATTATTTTTATGTTGAAACAAGTTTTAAATAAATACCTACGTAGATGAAAAAATACAATCTTGCCTTTTATCAAATCACATAATTTTTTGAGAAATTTGCGAAGTAAGTTATCCAAATATCGGTTACAAATAAGAAGTCCCTATCACAGTTAAACCCGGGCAGGGTTCAATACATAATAATGTCGGTATTTAACTAAACATAAGACAAACTCTTTATTTCATTTACGCGAGCGGAGCTGCGGGCCCGTCTAGTATAATATAATAACTCTAACTCGAATATTTTCATTTAGATTATTGGTTCAGATAAGTAGGCACATTTGATCAATGCCTTATATATCGCTAAATGTACGTAGGTGACAAGTTTATAAGGCTCATTATTATATGGTGGAAATATTTGCTGTTAAGGGGCCCACTGATTAACAGTCCGCCGGACGGTATCGGCCTGTCAGTTAGAACAAAATTTTGACAGTCCCGAACAACTGACAGGCCGATACCGTCCGACGGACTGTTAATCAGTGGGCCCCTTTAGGTCTTGGTAGCTCAGATGGAAGAGCACCAGGCTAGTAGTCCGGGTTCAAGTCCCACCCCAGAACAGTGAATTTTTCAATTTTTAAATTGTTTCTAAGGTTATTAGGTCGTTTGCAGACGTTTCTGCTTGATATAAAATGAATGTAGATGACAAATACAAGCACTTAGGGGTTGTGCACAAATCACGCGAGGTGTTTTCGGCTACTTTTTGACAGCCCCCTTCCCCCGGGGCCCTATTTCACCAACGTGACAAATGTCGCATTTGCCGACATCACTGTTACTGATGTCACAGGCTTCCATAGACTACGGTAACCGTTTACCATCAGAAGGGCGGTGTAGTTGTTTGCCACCAACATGTTAATTAAACTCCACTATATCGCCAGTAAATAAGTATTTATTTTGCGAAGCTAATGACAATTGTCACAAGAAATACAACAATTGTCACGAAATTCCGACACAGAACTCATTTGCTGTCAGAATTACCGAAAGTTCTTTGAAATCTTGTGACAATTGTCATCATTATCATCATAAACATCACAAAAGAAATACCTGTTTTTTGCCGATATAATAAAGTTTTTTAAAATAATATAATGATGGTTGCCAACAGGAATACGGCCCGCCCGATGGTAAGCGATAACCGTAGCCCATGGATGTCTGTGACGTAAGCAACAATGAGACTTGTCGAATTGTCGCACCTGTCACGTTGGTGAAATAGGGGCCTGGCAATACTAGGTGAGGTTTTTGGCTAGCCCCTCTCCCCCACACAACCTCAAGTGAATAATTTTGAATTTTTTTCATTCGACCTAATTTTAAGAAAAATTGTATTGTATTTAGAATATCTTGTTTAATTTTCTATTTTCGTTAAATAGACTCGCTATTTTGAAGTGCAGAGTGAAGATTTATGTTTAACGAAACCGAGAAAAAGTATCTACTGATATGGTAGGTGTTCTTTTAGGGTTCCGTACCCAAAGGGTAAAACGGGACCCTATTACTAAGACTTCGCTGTCCGTCCGTCCGTCCGTCCGTCCGTCCGTCTGTCACCAGGCTGTATCTCACGAACCGTGATAGCTAGACAGTTGAAATTTTCACAGATGATGTATCTCTGTTGCCGCTATAACAACAAATACTAAAAACAGAATAAAATAAAGATTGAAATGGGGCTCCCATACAACAAACCTGATTTTTGACCAAAGTTAAGCAACGTCGGGAGGGGTACTGACCCCTCCCGACGTTGCTTAACTTTGGTCAAAAATCAGGTTTGTTGTATGGGAGCCCCATTTCAATCTTTATTTTATTACTTGGATGGGCGACCGTTTTTTTTTTGCTTTTTTTTTGTTTGTTTTTTTGCATTATGGTACGGAACCCTTCGTGCGCGAGTCCGACTCGCACTTGCCCGGTTTTTCATAGTTTCGTTCACTGTAGAAAAATACACGGGAGGTTTCCTCATACCCCCCTCCCACAACGTGATCTATCGTGATTTTTTTGTGGTCCCCCATCCCCTATCGAACCTCGCGTGATTTGTGCACAAGCCCTTAGACAATTTTTAGCGTGACACTGCTACACACTCATGTTCAGATGTTTGTGATGCTCGTTCCGATATACGATCGCTGCCGAGGGAGCTATCGTAGATTGCAACACGCCATCGGACGGCGCTCTTGCCAATTAGCACAATTAGCATTGCTTTGGACTCAGTGGAGCGCAGAGCCAGGAGGATGATTGGCGACAAGAAGCTAACGGCTAAGCTTCAGACTTTGGCCCATCGGCGGAAAGTCGCCAGCCTGTCGGTATTCTACAGGTTGCACTTCGGGGAGTGTGCCCAAGAGCTACACGAGCTCATTCCACCGTCCCCATTCTACCATCGGACTTTTAGACGCACGGCCGGTTTCCATCCTTACTTGGTAGATATTCCGCCAATTCGCACTAAGCGCTTTGCTTCTACTTTCCTTATGCGCACTGCCAAGGAATGGAATTCCTTGCCGGCGTCTATATTTCCGTGCTCTTATAACCCGGCAACCTTCAAATCAAGAGTGAACAGGCACCTTCTGGGCGAGCTCGCTCCATCGTAGGCCACGTCTACGCCTCGGCTAGTCTGTGGCCATGAGTAAACCCATGCATATTAAAAAAAAAAAAAGCACTTTAAACATTTGATAGACAATTTTGAACATAAAAATAAACATTATAAGGAACACGATCAGCTTGGCACAGTAGACCTACGACATCGCTAAATGTCGTTTATTAGATTGAATGACCTACATTTGAAACGAAGCCCTAATTTAGCTAATACCTAAGTTTCATACAGAAATTGACTAAGCCCGACGGTAAGCTTAAAGGATGACTCACGTTAGACCGGGCCGTGTCCGGGACGGAGCTTCCGGAACATTGTTTTCTATGGAACACATCACGTGATCACCTGTCATGTCATAGAAAAGTAAGCGCCGGAAGCTCCGGCCCGGACACGGTCCGGTCTAACGTGAGTCACCCTTAAGAAGGCATGTGGGTGCATATACATATAAAACGATGGACATGATGGTGGTAGTTGATTTATGGATATTTTAATAGTGTAAAATTTACTTACCTACCTATATTATAATAACTTACACGTAAGTTTTTTATAAATTTTTTCACTATAAGGATAAATTTAATCACGGTATAATTAAATTTGTTTGTCAACTTTCAGTTCTTTTCATATTCTAATTTGCCTTTCAAAATGCATTATTCAGGCAAGGAGTTGACATTCCATTATTAAGTTAGATAGCCCAATATTATGTCCATGTCCATCCCTCGGGTCTGCCAAACATTATTATACAGATTCATTAATATCTTAATAACTAGGGTTAGCGATATAGAAACCACATGGGGAATGACCTAGATATTAGATAGCCTGCCTTGTGGGACAAGCATCGTTGACATACTTTAAAATATCGGTTGTACCTCGGAATTATTGTAGGAAACTATAGTTCGTTTTTTTTAGCATTAGAAAGAACTTTGCAGAAGTAAGCTTGTGGTTCCGAATACGGCACTTTTAGCGGTAATAATTTGAAGTAAATTATATGTATTGACCGTGCTACATTAGATAATTCAATAATTATTAACAATTAAAGAGCCTGATAAAAACTATACGCTTACTTCTGTGGAGTTCTTTCTAATGCTAAAAAAAACGAACTATAGAGCTGGTTTATTTATTGGTTATGTCATTCTGTAAATCGATTTGCTTTGATTGCTTTATGGCCTATTTATTTATTTTAAACTTTATTGCATATAAAAAAAGCACAAATGGCGAACTTAATGCCTCATGGCTACATTCCTTCTTAGTGTTAGATATATTTAATATCTGGGAGACAAAACATATAAAAACTCAAAAATACGCATTTTCCCAGAGATAAGACCTAGCCACACACGTCAAGTTGCTGTCACGTCAAGCGGCTGTCGAAAATTCTCTTGCATAAATTTTAATTGAATATTTAGCTTTTTTTGATCTAATTTCGGCTCAACTGTTAGCTGGATGAGTGAATGTAGCCGAGGGTCTCGCTCTATGAGCGTAAAAAGTGGAATCTCCTTCGATGATGAAAGTGTGGATATGGACTGGGGTCGCGCAAGTTTACGAAGCCTTCCTGAAGGGGCAATGCGAATGAATGCGCGTCTAGCTGAAAAACGTAGTTGTAGTAACCAGGGCCCTAACAGCGAGGGTAATGATAGCGAAGGAAGTTATACAACCGTGGTAGGTAAGCGACTACGCAGGCGATTGCGGACCGGAATACTTCAGCTCTCAACACAAGGTAATGTCGAATCTGAAGGTATGAAAGAAGAGTTTGAGGTTGCCCTTACGTCAAAAGAAGCGTTACCCAAACAAATTGCTATGGCAAAAATGCTACGAGCAGAAAACATTAGTGGCATTTTGAGAGTAAAGTTCAAAGGCGCGTACAAGATACTTATACAGTTTTCTCTAAGAACGCAAGCTGAAAAATTAATAAGTTGTCCGGCATTTAATAATGAGAAGATGAGTTGTCAGTGGTCAAATCAAGCTGAGTACTGTTTCGGTCTGATTAGAAATATTGACCTAGATATAGAGGAGGAGGAACTGCTGAAAGAGTTTAATGTCTCGCAGGTAGTCTTGGCAATTCGCCGCCTAAATCGACTTAATGAAGACGGCCAATGGGTTAAGAGTGAAGCCATACGTGTATGCTTTAAGGCGACTTCCCTCCCGTCTCACGTGTACGCGTATGATTGTCGCTTTAAAGTAGAGCCCTATATATTCCCAGTTTCGCAATGCTCGGGGTGCTGGAAATTTGGCCACCGAGCACGTACATGTCCGACCAAAAAAATTGTGTGCCCTAAGTGTGGAAAAAACCATCAGAACTGCATCACTAAAGTAATGACGTGTGCCAATTGTCAAGGCGCACACATGGCACTTAGTAAAACATGCCCAGTTTTCTTGAAAGAAAAGAAGCTAAGAACGATTATGAGCAAACACTTCTGCACATACAAGAAAGCCCTAGAACTTTACTACGAGCAAAAGAGCACCTCTACCGAGTCACCAAGCGATGCGATTGATAACACCCAGTTAAATACGAATACGCCGTATCGGGATGCCTTAACATCCCAAAAATCTAGTGCAGTAGTCTATACACCAAATATTAGAAAGGAAGAGGACAAACTGAAAAATGCTCTCCCTTAGCTGGACCTTCTTCTCCGGTGAACAAACAGGAAAGGCAAAAAATCAAGGCAAGGAAGCGCAGACAGGAACCCAAATGTGACCTTCAGCAACCGGTTGTACCATCGGTAAATCAAGGTAAACAAGAGGGTGAAGATGAGAAAGAGAAGAGGAGAAATAGCACGAGATTCCTGGAGATACTTCAAAAACTTAAAGAGATCTGTCTATCAAGGCAGACATTGGAATGTAAAGTTAAGGCTGTAGTTAGTTTTTTGACTGAACAAGTAGTGTCATTTGTGTTAGACGTCGTGAAGGGCGGCGATATTTTAAATATGTTATCTATGTTTAATTATAGATAATAGTAGAAATCGCGCCCTTACGGAGGCGCCCATAACTTCGGCCAAGCTTCGGTCATACGACATCGGTGCTTTCAAACACATTCTTGGTAACCCAACATCGTACACGGCACAAATACGGTAGATTGGCTGAAGTTATGCTCAAATAGGTTTTTTTTTTAAATATTCACTTATATGGATGTAATTAGCATATTCTTTGAAGCTATAAGAATCGGACTTGATAGGGCCGATATGTACCAATGTATAAAGGTCCTGTTAAATAATAAATTAAAAAAAAAAAGACCTAGCCAGATCGATTTATCGCCCCCAAAAACCCCCATATAGCAAATTTCATCGAAATCAGTGTATTATGTGCACAATTTGTGTACACAATAAATAAACAAGAATTTCTCGTTTAAAGGTATTATTAAATAGATATTTAGATAGATTAGATATATTAATTTAATAGCGTCATTCCTCCTTGCATTTAATAAGGGTCGCCTGGTTTTCTACTTTTTAATTATTTTATTATATTTTAAGGCACATGAGATTAAAAATAAGTTTCAGCTAGAACTCAGTAATCGTTTCAAGGGCCTGAAAGTTGATGAGGATGTTAACAGGATGTGGGAAAATATAAAAACTGCAGTGACTAAAGCGGCGCGAAATGTGTTGGGTGGTAAGAAAAAGAAGAAAAGACGGAAATGGTGGAATGAGGAGTGTGAGCGGGTTATAGAGGAACGGAGAAAATACAAAATCCTTGCCGAACAAGATGTTCAGTGGGAGGTCATGCACAAACACCTGCAGGTGGAGACGAGAAAAATTATAAAACGAGCTAAAAGGGAACACCTGAACAGCATAGTACGGGGGATGGAAACACTGATACGAGCTAATCAATCTCGAAAGTTTTATAAAGAGCTGAGCTGTTTCAAAAAAGGCTATAAGCCTGTTACTCAAATCCTAGAGGACGACAGCGGTAATCTCGTCACATCCAGAGCTGAAATTAAGAATATGTGGAAAGAATATTTTCAACACCTCCTTAACTGCCCCCCTCTAGATGCGCCGGCACACCCCAACAACAGTAGCGCCGATGATCCCGAAGTCACCCCTCCAAGCTTTGAAGAGGTTCACCAAGCCATTATGCATCTCAAGAACAACAAGGCTCCCGGCATTGATGGGCTCCCATCCGAAATCTGGAAGAACTGTGGTGGCACTGTCCAATCAAAAGTTTACGAGCTTTTGCTAAGGATATGGGAACTAGAAGAACAGCCACAAGAATGGAACGTAGGTGTTATCTGTCCTGTTCATAAAAAAGGCTCAAAAAAGAAGTGCGCAAACTACCGAGGAATTGCCTTACTCACAACAGCGTACAAAATTCTGTCCAACGTGCTGCTAAAGAGGCTGGAACCGTACGCCGAAAGAATCCTAGGGGACTACCAATGTGGTTTTCGAAGAAATCGCAGCACGACGGATCAGATCTTCTTGCTTAAGCAACTAATGCAAAAGAAGTGGGAGTACGCACAAAGCATTCACTCATTGTTTGTGGACTTCACAAA
Organism: Cydia fagiglandana; assembly: GCF_963556715.1. Lineage (NCBI taxonomy): Eukaryota > Metazoa > Arthropoda > Insecta > Lepidoptera > Tortricidae > Cydia > Cydia fagiglandana. The sequence goes on from NC_085941.1 coordinate 20,301,787, forward strand.
GGCCTATGACAGCATAGACAGAGGTACTCTATACTCCATTCTTATTCATTTTAACATCCCCAAAAAACTAGTTGCCATAATTACTGCAGCAACAAAAGAGAGCAGAATGCGAGTCAGAGTAGGGGGTGAGCTGTCTGAAGAATTCACGGTTATGACCGGCCTAAAGCAAGGGGATGCCCTATCGCCTGTGCTCTTCAATCTAGCCCTAGAATATGTTGTCCGGAAAGTTTTAGTGTTGGACATAGGGGTAGAGCTTAACGGCAGGCACAAGGTGGTGGGGTACGCAGATGACCTGGCTTTATTAGGGGAGAGCCGTGAACAGGTAGCGGAGGCAGCTAGTGTCCTGGAACGAGAGGCCTCTAGTTTAGGTCTCAGGATCAACCAGGCAAAAACTGAATACCTCCACATGAAACGTTACAAGAATACACGCATCCAGCGTGATAGTCTTCATGTTGGGGGTACCGTCTACCGTGGAGTTGAGAAGTTTCGGTACCTGGGATGCACTGTTACCGACACAAACACCAGAGAGGAGGAGATCAACATACGCATCCAAAACGCCCTGCGGTGCAGTGCAGCCCTCCACAAAGTGTTGGTGTCCAGGCTTCTCAGCAAACATACAAAGTTACGGATATATAAAACCGTTATACGGCCTATCCTAATGTATGGCTGTGAGGCCTGGTCCCTAACACTAAAAGAAGAAGGTCAGCTCCTGGTAGCAGAGAGAAAAGTTTTTCGCAAGATCCTGGGACCTATTCAGAGAGATGACGGCACCTGGAGGATCCGGAAAAATGCCGAGATCGAGGAGTTAGTGGCCGAACCCAATATCATCGGCGAAACGAAAGCGCACAGACTTCGCTGGTTCGGTCACCTACTCAGAATGGGAGAGGATCGGGCTGTCAAGAAGGCGTTCTTGGGACGACCGACTGGTGGCCGTCCAGTGGGTCGGCCCAGGTATCGCTGGGAAGACAGTGTGGCGGCGGATCTGCTTCAGCTTCGCGTCAGTAACTGGCAGGAAGTTGCGCAGGATCGGGACAGGTGGCACGCTCTCGTTTCGGAGGCCAAGATTCTCTTTGGATCGCTGAGCCAAAATAGTTAGTTAGTTAGTTAGTTAAGGCACATGGGATCAAATGGATACGTTTGAAAAAAAAATATTTTTTGAATTTTGTAATTCATGCGGATGCCTACTTATGCATTTTAGGGGCCATCTTCATACAAGTCTTCAATAATTGTTTACATCTGAAGGAAAATTAAAATAAGTATCTACTTATGTGTAGGGATTTTATCTATGCAAGTAAGTATATTATATCAATATGTACTTACCTATGTTTTGAATTACACACACACACACACACACACATCACTGGCTCAGTGACCCAAAGAGGATCTTGGCCTCTGACACAAGAGAGCGCCATTCTGCCCTATTCTGCGCCACTTCACGCCAGTTGGGTATTCCGAGGGCGGACAGGTCTTTTAGGGCTTCGTCACTCCAGCGGTATCCGGGACGCCCAGACGGACGTTTTTATTATTATTATTTCTTTATTTAGAAACAAACAGTCTCTTATAGTAATAAATTATTACAATAAAGGGTTATTAGACTTATAGACCTACAGTTTCCTTAATAAGAATATATAACCATACAACTTACATAAGTAGTACTAAAACTAAATGGAATTTCAAAGTTGAAATGAAATTAAAGTTACAAAAATACTCAATGGAATTTCAAAATTGGAATGAAATAGAAATTACAAAAATACTCGTACATCCTACTAAAAACGGATACATTTTAATAACAAACAAAAAGTGCACTTAGAGTTATTAACTATCTAATTAAAGCCTATTAATACACTTCGAGGTCAGTCGTTTGAAACTATATAACTTTTCATTGAAAATATCTAAATTTTGAAATTTATCATCATACGTCCTGCATGCTCTTCTAATGAAACCGTTTCTCGCGTATGAAGTTCGGCTACGAGGAATATAAAAGAGGTTCTTCTTTCTACATGCTCGCTCACAACGACGGGGTACTCTAAAGGAAAGAGATTTTAACAACTCAGGGGCGTCGATAATGTTGTTTATGATTTTATAAAGAATTATAGCATCAGTGCGTTCACGACGCAAGCACAAGGATGAAATATCATATCTCTTCTTAGCGGTAGAGTAATCTATGTATTTATTTCCAGTGCGATAATCAATTGTTTTTACAAACTTTTTTTGCACTTTCTCAATTCTATCGCTATGGATTTTATATAGCGGATTCCACACCGCGCTAGCGAATTCCAACCGACTACGGACATAACTATTATACAATATCTTATAAGTCGAAGGTCTCCTGAAATCTTTACCTACGCGCAAGATGAAACCCAACTGTTTAAAAGATTTATTTAAGATATTGTCAATGTGGGGCACAAAGGTAAGCTTTGAGTCCATGATTACGCCGAGGTCACGAATCTGGTTTACACGGGTTAGCTCTTTATTGCAAAGATCATACTTGAAATTAATATTTGTCCTTTTTCTACTAAAGCTAATAACAAAACATTTTTCTGGGTTTAACCCTTATCTTGGCATCGTAACACCCGTGATACATGGAACTTCAAAAAATCTAGCAGGTTCACTTTATTACCTCACACAATAATTCTGCCATCAATATGTCGAGCTACCCTCCTTACTTATAGAAAAAAATAATTGACACGAGTGTCATTGTAAATTAATTAGTAATAATCAACATGGCGCCACGGAAACAATAGATTTCGGTTCGTACTGGAAGTTTTGCATTTATTTCTTATGTTAGTATATATTTTTCCATAATCTACATTTTGATATCTTTACTGTCTCTTAGTGCATACATATTTACAATGCCTTCGAATTTAAAAACATTTAATACACAGAATCTTACATGAAACTGTTATGTATTATATTTGATACACTGCCAAGAACTCATATCAAAAGGATTGTATTACATTTAATACATTACCAAGTTGTCGTCAAAATATTTTTACATGATTTTTTAATTTTTTAATTTTTGTGGGGTTACAAAACATGCTTCAATTATTTCATATTAGTTGTCGTATTATTTAGTTATTAAACTTTGATTTTTTTAAGTACTAGATGTTATTTAACTATATATTCGTACGCTGTAGCATTATTGCTACGCCGTAGCCCGTAGCACTGAAAAATATGTGTATGGCAAAAAATGGCCCCAAAGTAAAAAAAAAAAATTTTTTTTTTACTTTTAATTATTTGTTTACTTTTCATATTTTACTCAACTTTTTGCTGACGACTTTTTTGAAACTTTACGGGATCTAATTTTCCGCCCATGTGATCAGGTATTGGTAGATATAATTTATTTTTACAGGTTTAATAGTCATATGATGGTTTAGATTGCGTTTAATTAGCAGTAAATGCTAATTTCTGCTGCATTACATGTTTTATTTTTATTAAAATCTTCATTTTTCGTCTAAAAAGTAGGTAACTATTTTGTCGAGTTATTGGCATTGTATCAAATATGATACATATGATTTTCCGAAACTGGAAAATCCTGGATTTTTTTTCTTATTTTTTAATAGTTTAGTATGCTCAATAGGTGACAAAAAACTAAAAAATTTTTTATATTTAAGATATTTTGAGCCTTGCCAAGATAAGGGTTAAGAAAAGATTATATTACAAAAAGTCTGGAAATTATGTAAATCGTTTTGCATTAAATTACAATCGTCTGGATTTCGTATGACTCTGAAAATTTTCGTGTCGTCGGCGTATAAAAGCATGTTTGAATTCTTGATACATTCCGTGATATCGTTTATACAGTACAAATAATAAAGGCCCCAGATGGGAACCTTGTGGAACACCAGAACTGATGGACCTATAATGAGAAATATGCCCTCTCACAGCTACAGCCTGCGAACGATTTTCTACATAAGACTTTATCCAACGGTAAAGGTCCCCGTGTATACCAAAATGCCACGGCTTTAGAAGTAAGCGCTCATGACAGACCTTGTCGAAAGCTTTGGCAAAATCGGTATACACAGCATCCACTTGACAGTTGTTATCTAATGCAGTTAATATGGCTTCTGTGTAAGATAGAAGATTCGATTCAACACTACGACCGCAAAGAAAACCATGTTGGTTTGGGATGATATGAAGTCGCATAGCAAAAGAAAGCTGATCACTAACAATCTTCTCTAAAATTTTCCCAAACTGACACAATTTTGATATAGGGCGATATTTCTCTATGTCCGATCTAACTTCACCTTTTGGTACTGGTGTAACTAATGCCTGTTTCCATAATGATGGTACACACCCCTCCCTGATAGATTTCTCAAAAAGTAAAGTAATCGGCAATGTTAAGCTAGATGAGCAATTTCTAATTATGATGAGAGGTATACCGTCAGGATCAGCGCCCTTATTAATGTTTATACGTTTAAGATATTTATTAACAAGGTCTTTAGTTATAAAAATAGTGTCCATGTCAAACACTGTGTCATTAACAGGTTGAAGATTATTCAGGTCAACATAACTAACAGTTGGTTTTTCGAAAACTGAGTGGAAATGTTGATTGAAAAGATCACATATTTGTGTACCATTTGAGGCTGTCATACCCTTATAGTGCATAAGCTGTGGGAGACCACTTTTAACAAAAACCGATTTTATATACGTCCAAAAGAATTTAGGGTGACTGCGTGGTGGGTTTTGAATTAGTACTATGTTATTTTATTTGACTTATTTAGTATATCTAAATATTTATTTTTAGTATTCAATTTCTCTTATACGTATTGTAAATATTTCCCGCATCTATTACTTTTGTATTTCTCTATTTGGCCCAAAGGTAGAGAATGCCTTTCTGGCATTAAGTTCGCTTTTTTAACAACTGTTACTTTTAAATAATAAATAAAATCCAGATTAATTTAAGTACTTAAAAGCTATTAGTCAGTTCAGTTTACAAGCAGTGCATGGGTGCGTGCTGTTACACAGTAGAGGCCATCTTCATTACAAGCTTTCTTTATTGTTTACGCAATTTTTGGAGTGACACCGGCTTCCGACACGTCGGAAGGGAGGAGCCCAAGCGATATCTTACAAATCATTCTGCCATTTTTTGCGGGAGGAAACGTGCACACAGTCGCACTTCTCACTCACTACATACCTACAAAATCCAATCTTTAGTGATGACACAAATACATATAAAATGAGACACGTCAATGACTAATCTTGCACACCCCGATCTTTTTATTGTGTACGGATGAGTCACAACACGCGCTAGTGGTGTGCATGCACAATTGATCTTTTACCTCGGCAGAGGGGAAATAGTGCGAATGCCGACTCCCTTCCGTGTTGCTCGAAGACGCAACGTTAATACATCCGCGAGACCTCGAGTATAAGTACGTACGAAACAAAATCAGTATTAGAGATGCGCAAAACGCTTCACTGAGTTGAAAAGATTGATTCATAATCTTTCGCGATCGCGGTGATATGTATCACTCATTTCGTTGATTTCGCTCAGTGAGAGATGTGATTAATCAGATGTAAGTGCGACCAAGATGGCGAATTACGCGATGCAATACCGCCATGTTTTCCCGACACTCTCCGAATTCTTCCAAACCGCTCCGAAACCTATTCGCAACGTCTCATTCGCTCACTCGCTTGCCACGCTCGGCCGGCTCATTCGAAATGGGATAGAGCGAGCAAGGAACACTGAGAAAGATGAGTTACTGAGCGAAATGAGCGAGTTGAAGAGTGACTGAGATCAGTCAAATGATATAGTTCATTTAACTCACTCACTCGTGAACGACACATGCCTAATCAGAGGGCCTACCGCGAACCACATTCGACGTGTTGCCTCCCTGTCACACTTACGTACGAATTTACAAGTGCGACAGAGAGGCAACACGTCGAACGTGGTTCGCGGTAGGCTCTAAGTATCAGAATTTATACAGCAGACGCTTATCTTCATACAAGACAATTGTTCGTTATTATTTACGCTGCGTCAATACGTCCGTGAGGCCGACCAATCGATATCTTTGAAATATTGAGCGTCCAACTTAATTGGCGACCGGCGCTGGGGAATAGGGATCGTATTCCTTATTGTAGACAAAATACTACTAATTGGCTTTGGGGACGGTTTGTTTTAAGATTATTATGTACCTTCTTTGTAGAAAAGACTATTTTAATGAGCATTATCTCTATATAATTCGTCTTTTATGTATTATGTAGATGACCCGGCGAACTTCGTTTCACCTAGGTACCTATAATATCTATCTATTTTTTTTTGCACTTTCTTATTTTTCTCTCCCAGACGGACAGACTGACAGACAGACGGACCTTTGGGTACGGAACCCTAAAAACGTTACTCTAATTGACTTTGGGGAAGATTTGAGTCGATATTATTAATATACACTTTTATTTAGCACTTTAAATTACAGCAGCAACGTTAATGCAGTATCAATCCGGATGTCACCTTAATGGTAACATTCCATTTCTGACCGCAGCTGCACGACTGGTACTGAACGCGTCGCTGTTATTGTCAATTTCCATACTAAAATAAACAGTATTGCAGCTGTCGTTGGAAATGGACTGTCACCTTAAGAGTCTAATATCTGGGAGACCGAGCTTTGCTCAGAAAACATAAAATCTCAAAAAGGCGCGTTTTCCCCGAGATAAAACCCAGCTACATCGATTTTCTGCCCCCTAAAATCCCCATATTAGCACATCGAAATCGTTAGAGCCGTTTCCGAGATCCCCCAAATATATATATATATATATATTCAACATGATTGCTCGTAACAAACATGGATTGCTCGTTTAAAAGTATTAGATTATAGATAGACTAGATAGATAAGAAGGCGTTGTTCAATTGTATTAACACAAATTCAAATAGAATTTGAAGTTGTATATGTTCCCAAAAGTTCAACCCGCCGAGCTCCTACGACAAATGTTGTTTAACTTATAGGACAGGCGCGATGTGGGCTTGTACAGTCGGCAACAATAGTGGGGATAGAACAACGCACCAAATCTATATGCCGCCCTCTAATTATTGACCGAGCCAGCACAAAACGCGACTAAAGTGTCTCGATTCAGCCCTTTGGTTTCATTGCACCTGAATGTAATAAATAATACAGTAGAATCCGTTTATTATGACTCCGCTTATACTGACCAACCGCTTACTATGACGTAATTACGGTTCGAAGTTTGGTTTTCATATAAAATTCTTAGTGACAAATTCGGATAAGATGACTTCGCTTATAGTGACAAATCGCTTACTATGACTGAAAAATCCCATTTTCATGAAATTATGTCCGGTTAATACTGACACTTATGCTGGTTTTCGTGGCCGTCACCACGTCTTTCCCTGCGAGGACGTTTGGTACGTTCGTGGCGTGTAAGGTATTTTAGTTTTGATCATCAGTGACAAGTTGATATTTGTTACAAGTTTAATAAAACTTATTTCTCACAAAGGGTTTATGAGATTAATTTGGAAAACATAACAAAAATAATAAGTTGTACAACTATGTTTTATATGACATCCGCTTAGTATGACGTGTTTGTCACTTCCCTTCGATGTCATTATAAGCGGATTCTACTGTAATAGTAATGATTTAATGAATAAGACGCTGATTTTGGACACGGCTCGGATAGTCCGCCGGTTCCTCTCTACGGCTCTGACCACCGGTAGCTTGGGCCTTGCCCCGCTGCTGGCGGCACCCTAGGTTAGGTTTTTTATAATGTGTTTATTATGTATTTTTTTATTGTTTAGTGTTTTTATATTTTATACTTTTATATTCATATTATAAAAACCCTAGCCTAAGAAGGATGATGAATAAAGGAAAAATAATAAAACCATAAACAACAACAACATTATTTATTTAAATTGATAGCGACCCACCCCGGCTTTGCACGAGTAAACCTTAACAAATTATACGAGTATAACTTTACTAAACCTTCCTCAAGAATCACTCTATTAATACGGAAAACCGCATGAAAATCCGTCCAGTAGTTTTTGAGTTTATTGCGAACATACAAACAGACAGACGCGTCGGAGGACTTTGTTTTATAAGATGTATAGCTAGTTTGTTACTGCACGACACCTTGCACTTTGAGACTATGCGCTGAAACTTGGCACAGTTGATTGTTAGCTGGTCTTGAGCAGATACAGACCGGGAGCCGTCGAGAGCCACGTCTCATTTAGTGGGGGGGAGGGGGGAAGTTCGACGCCGCCGCGCTTCACTTGGAGCAACATTTCTCTAAAACTATACCTATTAGGGCATCTGATATATCATTTTCGGATAAATTAAGGATGAGAAATTTAGTTTTGGAACTAAAACAATGCACTTTCTAACAAAAAAAGTTATTTACGAATTACTAAAAAAGGGGACCTTAGTATTTGTTTTCTCCCCTCAATATTTTTTTTAAATATTGAACTTAGCGAAAAAAAGTAGCACTTACTTTATAAGAAATCTGAAACAGATTATTTACGTAAAAGATTATTTTTTGCTGTGGGCTACCATTTACGAGTTATTTACGAAAAACTAAAAAAAATAAACGATTGTAGAACAAATTATAAGTAACTTTCCCACATTCATAGTATTTTGTATTGAGATCACTCTGACCCACGCTTAATATTATTTTTTATCTCCCATTTATCAAGTCAAGTTTTGTATAGTAAACTATATATTTTCTTAAACGTAATATGTGTGGCTTTACAACTGTATTTATTGTTTTCAGATTCCTGCTACACTTTAAAAAAAAATTGGTAATTATGAAAAAATCACAAATACGTTTTTTAGTCTTTTCTACTTTACGCTTTTTTTGTTAGAAAGTGCATTGTTCTAGTTCCAAAACTAGATTTCTCATCCTTAATTTATCCGAAAATGATATATCACATGCCCTAATAGGTATAGTTTTAGAGAAATGTTGCTCCAAGTGAAGCGCATCGGCGTCGAACTTCCCCCCTCCCCCCCACTAAATGAGACGTGGTTCTCGATGTCTACCGGTCTGTATCTGCTCAAGACCAGCTAACAATCAACTGCGCCAAGTTTCAGCGCATAGTCTCAAAGTGCAAGGTCCCCATACAACGTTGTGCACTGTCAAACTAGCTAGTAGTGATTTTGAAAACAACTTAGTCCCAACGTAAATGTCAAAATGATTCGTTCTTAAAATGGCCGAATGTCATCATGACCTTTATTCACTTAGTCCCAGAACCCAGTGTAAATTTCATGCGATAGCGTGGCGTGACGTACGCGTTTGCGTTATGTCAAATTTTTTTGAAGTGAAAACTTCTTATGACACACTTTTGATAACACTTTTTGTGATGGGGAAAAACTTTTAAACTCGCCACGTGTGACGGACACTGTTACAAAGTCATTGAGTTCTTCTTTTTTGATTTAAATGCCATCTAGTGAGTTTCACTCAAACTGGTACTAATATAACTCTAGTACACACAGTGATGTGCTTAGGGGTTTCAAGTAATGCCACGAAATAACGCTAGATGGCGTTAACCTCAATTATACATAGTACTGCAGACATTTTGCACTAGATGGCGCTGTTATTAACATTTTGAGTTACAATGTCACTGAGTTTTCACTTCTGTCGGCACTCTCGGAGTGCAACCCGTTGTTCTTTTATGGGATATTGAGCAGCGCGCCAGTCGGGACGTTTTGGAAACACAAAATCGCTAATACCTTTGATGCTCACTGTACTCGCGCGTATTTACTCAGGCCACACAAACATGACCCAATATCGACTGGTCACCCGATTCCTCCAGTGGGTGTACTCGTAGCTTTATCGACGAAAATATTCCGCGTTTGGAACCAACTGTCGAAACGGAGCGATTTGGTAACTACAAACGACGACCGGTTTGGTGACGACCGGTCTGGCCTAGTGGGTAGTGACCCTGCCTGCGAAGCCGATGGTCCTGGGTTCGAATCCCAGTAAGGGCATTTATTTGTATGATGATACAGATATTTGTTCCTGAGTCATGGGTGTTTTCTATGTATTTTAAGTATTTGTATATTATATATATCGTTGTCTGAGTACCCACAACACAAGCCTTCTTGAGCTTACTGTGGGACTTAGTCAATCTGTGTAAGAATGTCCTATAATATTTATTTATTTTATTTATTTATAAACTACATTAGCGCCACATGCACCAAACCGATAACCCGGGGTTAACCGGTTAAACCGTTAACCCAGTGTCAAAATGTACTGGTAATCATGGTAACTTCAGGTTTAACCGGTTAACCCCGGGTTAGTGAATGGTGTTTAAGAATTGAGGCTATTGAGACTTTCTAACAATGTTGATGATGATGTCCTCCCAGAAGTATCCGTCGACGGCGACACCCGGAAAAATCAGTATCAAGTATTCAGTAAAGCCTGACGTGCATTGGCTCGAACGTGACTTGCGAAACAGAGTTTTGTCTTAAACTTCCGGCCGCAAGACATGCAGTAAAGCTCGCCATTTGAGTCGTAAGTGTAAGTGTAGGAGGGCTTGGTCCGAGATTTTCGAAACTGGCGTTTAGCGTCAAGATCTTCGAGGCGTGCACTTTCGAAGTCGTTGAGACCAGTGTTGACCGCAGTTCGCCAGTCCGATCTCCGAGTTGCAAGCTCCTCCCACGACTCACACGATATGCCGGTGGCCGACAGATGGCGTTTCAGGACGTCCTTGTACCGTAGATATTGTCCACCGGCCTTGCGTTTACCCGAAGCTAGTTCGGAGTAAAAAACAACTTTAGGATGGTGACATGCGTACAAGGTGTCCACACAACGCAGTTGACCATTCATGTAGATTTCTCCTTTGCGTCGGGCCGCCGGGTCCGATTATCTTGATATTAGATTCTGCGATATGCGTCATGTTCACGTTCATTTATGTTTAAGAAAAAAATTCTAAAAATCATATTCATATCTCGAAAGTGGAGCTGGTTGAAAATTTAATTCAAAGAAAAGGTTTCTACTTAAATCTGACACTGGCGGGAGATTGCGCAGGATCGAGACAACTGGCGTTTACTCGACCGTGTCGGAGGCAAAGACTCGTTTTGGGTCGCTGCGCTATTAAGTAGTAGTAGTAGTTACAGGATGACTCACGCTAGACCGGGCCGTGCCCGGGCCGAGGCGTCCGACATGTCATTTTCGATGACGTCTGATCGGTCGCTCCGGCCCGGCCCCATCCCGGTCTAGCATTATCCTTAAGTATGTGAAGGCCAGCCACACTTACTCGTATGCCACCCGTATTCGTGCAAAATAACATTATATTTTGTTATTATTGTGACCGTTGTACATTTCTCTACATTTTGAATAATTGATTACTAAAATACGTTAAAAATTTTCCCCAATCAATGCGCCCAAATCACATTTAGTTCTCAGTATCTCACTAGTCCATTTTCCATATCAAAGCTAGATTAAAATAGGCCAGCCGTAACTATTCGGTTGCATTTTCGAACGAACATTTGAAATGGATTTGCCACTAGCTTTTAGAAACGAATTGGTTCGCGGAAAACTACCCACTAGTTGTTACGCGGAGGAATATTTTATGTTTAATCAAAGTGAAAATTTCACCCCAGTTCAAAAATAGAGCTAGCCAAATTGCTACCATACAAATGTACGGTACTTTGAAATTATTCGGTAAAAATGTTCACCGGGTTGAAATGCATGGTTTGGGAACTTTGAGAGAAAATAGAGAAAGACATAAACGGAGGGCGGAATATGTATAACAGTTTAATTATAGGCGGAATATGTATAACTTATTATAAAGATACAGAAGAATACTTTAAAATTATAATATAATCATTTTATTATATTCTACAAATGTTGTCTGTCCATTATTATCGGCGAGTCAAAAGTCCACCGCCCCCGCTGGCTCAACCTTATTTGGGACGCTCAGTATGGCGAAGGCCGATCGGACGTCCCAGGTACCGCTGGGGCGATGCTGTTAAAGCGGACTTGCGCGATCTCCAAGCCCATAACGGCGGGAAATGGCATAGGATCTAGTCTACTGGATTGTAATCGTTTCAGAGGCCAAGACTCATTTAGGCCCACATGCACCATTCCACTAACCCGGGGTTAACCGATTAAACCGTTAACCAAGTGTCAAATTGTACTGGTAACTATAGTAACTCCAGGTTTATCGGGATAACCCCGGGTTAGTGAATGGTGCAAGTGGCCCTTAGAGTCGCAGCGCCATTAAGTAAGTTCCAAAGTAAATATAAAAATCCACTAAAGACAGGAGTTTTTTTTTATTGAACCGTTAAGTGGCAAATAAGTTGAATTTAATGACTTCTACGTGAACAAAAAAAAAATAAAAAAAATGAGAAAATAGAGAAAAAAGAGGGAAAGAGAGGAAGAGGAAGACCAAGAATCAATTACTTTAACCAAATAAAAGAAAAAGTCCAGGTCGTGTCATATCAGAAGGTTAAGGAGTTGGCAGAGGATCGGACGAGTTGGAGATTGCTCCACCGACAAGAGCACAGCTCTTAAATATAAAGAAGAGAAGAGACGTGAACAAAGTCATGGGAGGAGGCTAGTACCTACTTTATAAATACAACATTTACATATTTAATGTCACGTGTAGAAACATTTATAAGTTATTGTCCTATTTTCTAAAGTTAAAGCAGGAAGATAAAGCAGGAAGCGCTGGTGGCCTAGCGGTGAGAGCGTGCGACTTGCAATCTGGAGGTCGCGGGTTCAAATCCCGGCTCGTACCAATGAGTTTTTCGGAACTTATGTACGAAATATCATTTGATATTTACCAGTCGCTTTTCGGTGAAGGAAAACATCGTGAGGAAACCGGACTAGTCCCAATAAGGCCTAGTTTACCCTCTGGGTTGGAAGGTCAGATGGCAGTCGCTTTCGTAAAAACTAGTTGCCTACGTCAAATCATGGGATTAGTTGACAAGCGGACCCCAGGCTCTCTTGAGCCGTGGCGAAATGCCGGGATAACGCGAGGAAGAAGAAGTCCTATTTTCTAAAGACAATTGTAATGTATTAATTGCTTGTGCGAGGACGATTCACCATGGCGTGAATGGATCGATTAAGTGATAGGAAATACTGCCGTATTCGAACTTCAACATATTCACAAGAGACGACACGTACTCGATCCATTCTAGATACGTTATAGTTTAGATACCAACTAGTTCTCTTTTGCAGCGCAATTCGGGCAACCAATGTCAATGTTACGTTAGATAGAGTAAGATATCTATTAGATGTGAATTGGATCTCTAAGTCATATCCTGTGGAAATCGGTCAAGAGTATCTCTAGAATCGCGCAAATGTCAAATTTGACAGGTTAGATCTTACACATATCGTTATCGTATCTTGGTGATGTCTAAAAGATATCTAGATGTCTATTTCAAAATCCGAATCGGGCCGATAGACATGTGTACATATTATATGTCCTCAAATACTGTATCTGATGACAAAGCTTTTATCTTCAGTTTATTTTTGAATTTATTTGTAACCTTGTTGTGTTAATCATAAAGTCGCTTATTATTATAAATATCATAAAAGTGAACGACAATTTCTCAATTTTGAATTGTATTGTTATGTTTAGATCAATCAAATGATAAACGTTTACGGAGCGTCAACGTTTTTTGAGTAGCGGCGTGGTATTCTTAAAATTACACATATAAAATTTCATTCAGTGAATAACGCTGAGCGTTATTACGCTATCCGGAGCGTTGGGCATGTTTACGCTTCTACATATTAAAATATATCATTTGTACTTACCTTTTCTAAAGGAGAAATATAATGTCACTTAGGTACTTTTTTTCTTAGGTACTTAGAGTTAGACCAAGAAAAATCTGGAGCGATGTTGATAGCCCACGCAGTGCAAGTGTTATTTTAAACGTCAAACTTCTATGAAATTATTCCTACACGTAGGATAATTTTTGAGCTCTAGTCAGACTTATATACATATATCTAAGCGCCACTAGCACTATCCCACTAACCCGGGTTTATACTGCGACATAAAATAATAGAAATAAAATAAAATGGAACTAAACAAATTTCATACTAAATTGTAGCCATGTTTAAGCATTTTTAATGTAGTGTATACAACCTGCTAATGTATATGAGCAAGATTTCCGCTGCAAGTATGTAATTAGTACCTACTTTTTAGTTGTAGTTTATATCTTTAATTTTAGTTTATTATTGTAATATTGTATTGTGTATTGTTTAATGTAATGTAATGGGTTTATACCTTAATATATTTTTTTTACGTCAAAAATGTGACAGTTACGTAAAAAGTGGCGCCCTTAATAATTTTCTACAATTTTTTGTCGGACTATAACTGGTTAAATCATTAACCCAGTGTCAAATTGTACAGGTAACCATAGCAACTCCAGGCCCCAATTTCACATCGGTGACAGGTGCGACGAATTGTAAAATCACTGTTGCTGATGTCACAGGCATCCATGGCCTACGATTACCACTTACCATCGGGCGGGCCGTATTCCTGTTTGCCACCATCATTGTATTATTTAAAAAAAACTTTATTATATCGGAAAAAAACAGATATTTCTCCTGCGAAGTTTCTGACAATTGTCAAAGATTTAGAAGAATTGTAGGTAATTCTTGACAGGTAATGAGTTATATGTCGGAATTTCGTGACAATTGTAGTGTTTCTTGTGACAATTGTCATAAACTTAGCAAGAGTAATATCTGTTTTTTTCCGATATCATAAAGTTTTTTTAAATAATACAATGATGGTGGCAAACAGGAATACGGCCAGCCCGATGGTAAGCGGTAACCGTAGCCCATGGATGCCTGTGACGTCAGCAACAGTGATTTTACAATTCGTCGCACCTGTCACGTTGGTGAAACAGGGGCCAGGTTTAATCAGTTAACGCCGGATTAGTGAATGGTCCAAGTGGTCCTGAGTAGTTATTTTAGTTTATTAGTTATCACAAAACATAAATCGTCTAATTGGTAGTCAAACCCGAAGGCTTTTTAGGGTTCCGTACCCAAACGGTAAAATGGGACCCTATTACTAAGACTCCGCTGTCCGTCCGTCCGTCTGTCACCGGGCTTTATCTCACGAACCTGATAGCTAGACAGTTGAAATTTTCACAGGTGGTATGTTGCCGCTAAACAACAAATACTAAAAAGTACGGAACCCTCGGTGGGCGAGTCCGACTCGCACTTATCCGGTTTGTTTCTGTGACTGTGCCTCATCAACAACCAATGACTCGTTGCTATTAACCGATTAAATACAGGACGTTAACCCACATACGTTTACGGCGTCGGCTTTATTTACCGGTTCGACCGGCACTTTAACGATTATTGGAGGAACGTAGCTACGTTTGTGCTGATAACTATCGGTAATGTCGGCATTTAAGACACACGAACCTAGCCGCCGCCATTCAATCGAAATTGTGCGTTCTACTTTTAAAACGATTTTCTAAATTAACAACGAAATGTTATTAACATTTAAGTAACATATGTATATGTCAGATACTAATTTTCGTTAGTAAAAATTGTAATAGGGTAACTACAATAGCTATAATAATATATTGGCCCCTCCATAGTAATTGACTCCTCCATAAAATTTTGACAGTTCCGAACAACTGACAGGCCGATATAGCCCGATACCGTCCGGCGGACTGTTAATTAGTGGGCCCCTTTACACGTGGGGTCATTAGTCTGACTTCTATAGCTACCTATTGTAGTTCGTTGGCTCTAAACACAAAGCAAAATTATGACCTTATGCTTTTTATACTTAATAAGGTCCGCCAATGTACAGTTAGAAGTGTTGCTGTTTGTATGATACGTATGGAAATTGTCAGTTTCGTCAATTCCCTTGCCCCGTAACCTCGATAAAAACGACAAAAATAAAAGGTTTACCTGTATTCCGTTTTACCAGTATCGTAAAAAAATAACGGTGTTTGTTCCCTAGAGGAAGGAAGAAGGTATAGGAGATTCGTTTGCAATGTATAAAAGTCGTTTTCAATATATTGGCGAGAATAAAATCAACTGAGGGTTATAGAGCATTCGCTATAATAGACCGACCGCGTAAGAGTGACATTCCATTTCCAACTGCAGCTGCAATACTGTTCATTTTACTATGGAAATTGACAGTGACAGCGACGCGTTTCCATAGTAAAATGAACAGTATTGCAGCTGCAGTTGGAAATGGAATGTCACTTTAAATGAGTCCTGCCGCCCGCACATTCCCCGCCTCCCTCAGTCGTCCTACCCCGTTGCCCCCGTACGCGAATTTACAAAAGCTATACTGATAGGGTTCAGATGCGAACTGAACTGGATTAGCTTTTGTTTGGACAAAACTTAACAAAACCCTAATCTATTATAGTACAGAAAAGTATTGAAATCGTATACTTAGGGTCTCCCCAAATATATCGACGCGCATTCGGCAAAAGCCGATAGGAAAACGCTTTATGTCCGCGCAATAAGAGCGAAAAAGTCGTCGACGCGTTGGCAGGTGCCGGCCGATGCGAGCCGAGCCGAACGACGACTTTTTCGCTCTTATTGCGCGGACATAAAGCTTTTTCCTATCGGCTTTTGCCGAATGCGCGTCGATATATTTGGGGAGACCCTTAGGCTTTATTAATTAAATCTATACGGTTATTGCTGCTACAAATGCTAGTCTGCTGCGATCTAAAACTTGAATAATATTTTAGTAACGACTCCGATTGTATTAAATAAATTACCGTTCATGCAATTACTTAACAATGCCTAAACTTTTTTTTCACTTAAGAATTATTTCCGTTAATACTTCTTATTAGGTGTGAAATGGTAATAGATAGATAACTAAATACCTAGCTGATTTATTTCAGGACCAAGATTTACTAGTTTTAAGGATCGGTAAGACTTTGAAGAGATAATGAATCATACCATACCATTTTATGTCCCTTTGGACTAGAATCCCAGATTAAACTGAAAACAATTGTTCTATTCAAAATCAACGATATTCTAATCAATACCTAAATCGTCGGTCGTATTTTGAGCGTCTGTCATAAGGTAACATTCCATTTCTGACCGCAGCTGCACTATTAGTACCAAACGCGTCGGCGTTATTGTCAATTCCCATAGTAAAATGAATGGTAGTGCTGCTGTCGTTGGAAATGGACTGTCACCTATAGACTATTTATTCTGTTATGATCTAATAATGATGTAGGTGCGATATACGATAAAATTACCAACCATCCATCGTATATTATACCTACTTACTGCTCTCTACCTATTTCCTATACATATAGGTAGGTACGTATAGGTAAGAAATAAAAAAGAGATTGTCCTGCTTAACTGCCTAACACGTTAACGCAGAGTAAAACTACGGAAAATAGAAGTTTGAAACTTGTATAGCAGATTTCTTATATATTAAATTAGTTTGTAAAACCCAATCTAAATATGTATAAGGGATGTATATAGGTTATTACTATTCTAAGTAAATCGTGTTCTGAAATTTCGTGAAAGTATATTATGAGGTATTTAACATTTTGACATGTTATAACATTGCCTAAAGTAGTATTTCTATATATTTATTTCTTTCCTTAAGGCGTTTAAAAAAGTCGGTTGACATTTCGTACGGAGATGTGTTAAGTAAGAGACTTGAAACTATGTACAAGAATTATTTAAAAAGCAAGGAATTTGGGCTCAATTGGACAAGAATTGAATGGATGTTTACAAAAACAACATAACTGACTACACTGGTTGACACCTGAAACGATTAACAATGTTCTTAAGAAAAAGTGTCAACCGCTCTGAGCAGTTATGTTGTTTATGTAAACATCCCTTCAATTATAACAAGTAGATAAGGGGCTTTTCATAAATTACGTCATTTCAAATTAGGGGGGGGGGGGGTCTGGACATCGGATGACGGAAGCATGAAGTTGGAGGAAATGGGGTCATTTGAATCATGATTTTTGGATGATTATGGGGGGGGGGGGTCAAAAATCGTCAAAAATCGATGACGTAATTTATGGACAGCGCCTAAAATAAATTTCCACGCGAATAATTTCGCGGGCAAAAGCTACTATAACCGTATAACCGTAAAAAGACAAAACTACTCACTGCCGCTAAACATCACGATCACAACAAATGCGAAGTAAGGCACGAAACGCGCTGGCGAATCATATCTGCGCAATGTTTACAGTAAACTAATATGGCGGCGGCGGCGAGACTCCGCCGCTCGCTCGACTAGTATAGGTTTTGTGAGAGCAAAATGTTTGTATATATCGCGACAAAAGCTAATCCATTTCAGTATATGAGTATTATTAAAAACTAGACGGGCCCGCAGCTCCGCTCGCGTAAATGAAATAAAGAGTTTGTCTTATGTTTAGTTAAATACCGATATTATTATGTATTGAATTGAACCCTGCCAGGGTTTATAACTGTGATAGGGACTTCTTATTTGTAACCGATATTTGGATAACTTACTTCGCAAATTTCTCAAAAAATTATGTGATTTGATAAAATGCAAGATTGTATTTTTTCATCTACGTAGGTATTTATTTAAAACTTGTTTCAACATAAAATTATGGGGTTGCATTTGAATCACGCATTATAGGGAGGGGGGAGGGAGTAGGACCCCCCCCCCCCCCCGAACCCATCCCCAAAGTTAGGAAATCAATAGTTACCACGAAAATATTTTTTTTTATTTGTTGAGGTTATGTTCAATAATACAACCAAAGCATACGAAAGGGTAACCAATTTTGAATTTTGTATACATATTTTTGAGCACTATGTCCGTATACATGTTTTTGACCACTGTATTTCGTTTTTGACAGCGAGTCAGGTGTGTTGTGAACGCAACTTCAAACACGCATAAAAAAACTACGCGTCTCCTAGACACGAATTGGGTGTCATTTGAAAGGAGTGACCAACCCCTATAAAATGCCACCCTTCCCCCCGCCCCTCCCTATAATGCGTGATTCAAATGCTAACCCAAAATTATTATTTATTTTTATAAGCCCAATTGCAAACACGTTCATTAGAATAATTTCCGCCTTAAGACGAATATGTACGACCACCGCCCATAAATCGCATTTTCATTACAAATGTAAATAGTCCCCATTTCCCTGTCTGGATATTGACATTACTTACGTTACGACGGCTACGGTGACGCAACGACCGAAAATGAGTCCTGGCTTCCGACACCAAATCACACCATGTTTCCCGGTCTTGCGATATCTCTCGCCAGTCGCCATGGCCAAGGTTGATCAGATCTTGAGCAACCCTTGAGCTCCAAAATATCTGAGCATGCACTTTAACTACATTATAATGTACATTGTTCAGATATTTGTGAACACCTCACCCGTTCCGATATGTCTGATGGTGACTGTTCAGCAAGAAGAAAAAATCCTACCTGGTCGAGTCGCATCGTATTACGCGAGAAAACAGTTCCCGAATTGGTTATATCTGTAAAGTCATTAAAGTATAATTATCACACACACATTATTACGGGCACCATCCCTTAAACTGATGGGTTCTCTGGCCCATCTCGGAAGCCGTGAAAGTCAATCTGAATAATATAACTCAAAAAGAAATTTAAAACAATAAAATACAAATTATTAACACGATAATCATACGATAATATTAATTTGATTGATATGTCATGTCATAAATGGCATAAGGCACTCGTATGGGCTATGGACTAAGGTTGAGGTTAGCAGCACTTTTTATTTTACTTCGTGTAAAAAAACTCAGAAATACCTGTATACCAACATGACAAACATAAGTTAGGTTACTTTAACTTACGGATAATTTGGTCTAGGCTGTAGCACCACCAAACGAAAACAACCGAGAGTTGCCGAAAATGGGCGAATATCGTATATAAAATCAAGATTGTTATGAAAATTTCTTTTACTTATTGTAAATTAAATACGCATAGAAAGCGATAGTTTTTATGTTCTAGTTTTATTCCTATATGTAGATAATAGATTTAAACAGTTTTTTCTTATCATACGTGCGTTGTATTCGAGATACGTGTCAAAAACTTTTTTAGAAATTTGTAAGGCGCCATCTCTCTTCTTCGCTCGTTTTTTATCCCGTTCTGGTTTTTCAATTTTATATATATGATTAGATATGACATTGAAAAGTGACTGACGTTACTAAACCCGACTAAATAGGTTTTGTGGTGAATAATATTTGAAAATGTGTAAGCAAAAAGCTAATCCATTTCAGTCATTACTTTTTACCGACACGGTATAGATATTGTTAACTACTTAATATGCATAAACAAAAGCTCCCATATTAGAATCTGTGTCGTGACTGAAATAGTATAGCTTTTGTAAATTCGCCCCCCGTACCGCGCAGGTTTACAGTTTTTAATAATACAATGATGGTGGCAAACAGGAATACGGCCCGCCCCATGGTAAGCGGTAAACGTAGCCCATGGATGCCTGTGACGTCAGCAACAGTGATGTTTTACAATTGTCGCACCTGTCACCGGTGTGAAATTGGGGCCTGCTCATCCGCTGCGTGCACCCGCGCCTGCTAGCGGACGCCCATAGGCTTTGTTCAGATACATACATATATCAAATGCTATCATCTAGTCTAGAGTACACGATGTAACAATGGCCCAAAATACGTTGATATTTTTTTTACTGCACTATATAAATCATCATCTTTCTCGCCTTATCACGTCATTCTGCCACGGCTCATGGGAGCATGGGGTCCGCTTGGCAACTAATCCCGAGAATTGGCGTAGGCACTAGCTTTTATGAAAGCGACTGCCATCTGACCTTCCAACCCAGAGGGTAAACTAGGCATTATTGGGATTAGACCGGTTTCCTCACGATGTTTTCCTTCACCGAAAAGCAACTGATAAATATCAAATGATATTTCGTACATAAGTTTCGAAAAACTCATTGGTGCGAGCCGGGGTTTGAACCCGCGACCTCCGGATTGCAAATCGCACTCTCTTACTAGGCCACCAGCGCTTTTTTACTGCACTATATAAATAAATATATAAAATAACTATTGCGTTTGCATATCAAAACATTTTGCGAGAATGTATCAAAACAAAGAGTTACTTAATTCATAATGTGTCTATCCATTTTGCAACTCGCTGTACCTATGTACATCTGATCTGCAACATAGGTTAGGCTACAGCAAACTCAATACATGCACTTCAAACTATCCATTCACTTGCTTTTGGTAACTCCGTTAACCAGCCATCTCCCTAAAATTTTACGAAAACGGAGCGAAAAAAAGTGGAATTCAGAAAAGTTTCGAATTTCGTTTTTGCTGCAACCAGCGCACTCTTTTATTTGCGCTGCCACGAAAGGTTAGAACGAGAAAAAAACTTCGCCGTTGAAATTAAAGCTTTGTGCAGCGGATCTACGGTTGATTTTAGTTTGACGTTAGTTTTTACTTCAGATTTACGGCAGCAGTGTAAAATGGACTAAATACTAGTAAGTGTAGGTGGTTAGTGCCGTTACTTGTTAGGTAAATAACTAGAGCATGAATTTTATGGGCGACTGTTAAAGAACTGGCGGTACCTTGTTTTCACATACTACCAGACACCACATTATGAAAGAGGTTACAAAGAGCACGAGGTCACCCCACATAGGTGCAATTTTATAACACATCAAAATGATTATTAGGTATATTATGTTACTTAGAACTTATAATACTATCTGAAATTTCAACTGCCTAGCTACAGTCTGATGACAGACAGGCAAACGGACAGACGGACAGCAGAGTCTTAGTAATAGGGTCCCGTTTTTACCCTTTGGGTATGGAACCCTAAAAATTAAGGCATCTACAGAAATTCAAAGTCCAATGATCCTGTGCCTACCAGGTGGGACGTTTTATGGCAGACAATCTGAACCCTGAAGTTTGTTTACTTGATTGAAACACGTATACTCGTCATGCGTTGCGTTGTGTGACAAGTAGGTATGATTCCAAGCATACAAATTTCAGGATTCAGATTGAAAACGCATTGCATACGTTGCGTACTTACGGCCCGATTCGAATTTTAAGATAAATATTACGACTATTAGATACAACATGTATAAGATATATCAGTAGGTATCAAACGTGACGTTTCTTCCAGGTCACTTTTGACCCTGACATATCTGATCCATATCGTATCTAGTCGTAATATTTGACGTATCTTAAACTCGGAGTAATTAACAATGGAGCCGCCATTAACAGGCGTTCCCCTCTGTCGAAAATAGGCGGCCAATGGTCAACCACATGTCAACCATATGTATGGACTGACGTTTATCTGACATGACGTACCTATACATTTGATGTGCCCCTCCCCCGCAAAAAACGGCAGACTATTTTGTGCCGAAAATTTTAGACATGGCGTCTCCGTTGGTTATATCCTCTAAGATCTTAAAGTTCCAATCGGGCTGTTTGTCTCTATTTGTCCCTGTCTTTATAAACAACGTATTTTAATAACGTATCGTCTCTCCGTCTGATCTATGCCCCAACGCCATCAGTCACAACGCAAACGCAATAAACGAATCGATTTCTTCGTCGCAGACTAACTTCGGGCACGCAACTTATCCTATTGGAAATGTTTTTGTTCGAAAGCTACCAAATATAGGGCTGCTTTCACGAAACGGGTTTTTATCACTTTATAGGTGTAATTAATCTTGCGTTTGCAAGTTTTGGAACCATAAAATAGACTCTTTTATACGTTTATATGTACCTATGGCATCAGGGGATTGAAAGGATTTTATGATTTCGAATAAGTATGCATACTTATTGCATATTTCACATTTAGTGGTGATTAAAGGTGGTTTTGATTATTTTAGGTCACAGGTACAAAAGTCGAGCTGTAATACTGCTGCAGATTAGCTTTTATTAGCATTGCTGCAGGAAAAGTCAAAATGGTCATTAGGGTTCCGTACCCGAAGTGTAAAAACGGGACCCTATTACTAAGACTCTTCTGTTCATCTGTCTGTCTGTCTGTCCATCTGTCTGTCACCAGGCTGTATCTCATGAACCGTGAAAGCTAGACAGTTGATATTTTCACAGATGATGTATTTCTGTTGCCGCTATAACATCAAATACTAAAAACATAATAAAATAATTAAATATTTCATCACGTTTGTTGTACATATATGGGAGCCCTTTACAAAAAACGTGATTTTTTGCCGTTTCTTTGCGTATTGGTACGGAACCGTTCGTGCGCGAGCCCGACTCGTACTTGGCCGGTTTTTAGTGTTCCGTATCCAAATGGCAAAAAACGGAACCCTTATCTAGTCATTTTGTATTAAATTTGGTTCCTTTTCTGTGTTCTACAGATCCCTCGGGGCCTCAACACAAACCGCGTACGAAAGAATTAAATTACACCCGCCACTGACTTCCCACGTTTCCTGCAACGTCGGGTCGGGAGTAATGAAATCTTGAAAAACTCCTTCCCGTTTAGAATTATCTGCTGTGAGATAAAATGTGAGGATTAAAAGCAACTTGGCGGAAAATGTACATTTGTGGAAATCATGTCTGTCATAGTTCGAAACTCTGAGTGCGTACATCCATTTTGATTTTTTCTATTAATGCTTGTTATTTTGGCTAGGATACGACATAAATTTTAACACCAATGTCAGCGCCATTATTTAATTGATTACGGAGAGAAAGTTAAATGATGCTAAAACAACTTGGAGCACCCTTCTAAATAATATTCAGCCGTTCAACTTTTAAAACTGGGAAACTTATAATGAATTCATTTTATTTTTAACTTTTGTCATAAAGGTTTTTTGAGTTTGTATTTATATTAGCGTATTTCGGTGCTGTGACGCATGTTTGCAAGGCGTTATGCTATATTATATTATGCTCTTAAATTATGCATGAATATAATATCAATTACCCTAAAAAATGCATTTTACAAGTAAGGCTCAAAATTTAATGATTAACCCCTATTTCCAATTTGTTAGATACGTAAGTTTGTAGACGTAAGTACATACGTAGATTGCATAGATTTTTTACAAAATTATTACTAATAACAACAAAAGCAGGGACGCAAATTGATGTAAAGGCAATTGTAGAGATTGATAAGAAGAGGTAGAACTCGTAATTAAATGAGAAGTAGGTAAAAAATACCTATTTAGAATTAAATTAAAATATTTGATTCTTCAAAATATAATAATGTACACGTTACTATCTATAGTTCGTTTTTTTAGCATTAGAAATTAGGTAAACAATCTTGATGTGTCTTTTAATTGAAAAACACATTTTAAAAATAAATTACGCCAAATATGTAACAATTATGAATCTAATACAATCATTTATATCCTTCTGCTTTCATAAGTAATAGTTATTGATTTTAATAAAGCGTTTTTCAATTAAAAGACATGTCAAGATCGCTTACCTTCTTGCAAGTTTTTTCTAATGCTAAAAAAAAACAAACTACCTATAGATAAAGTTTACTGCAACTACAACCATCATGTTTATACAGGTCAGGTTGTTGACTTATTTTTAGCCATCATAAATAAATCTAGTTCAAATATCCCGCCTAAAACTTGCATCACAACAACAGTTCTCATATATAGGTATACCTACACGACCCTGGAGTTGGTAGCGGAAATGATTACGTGCGTTTATATCTTTGTTTAAAAATTCAGTTACCAAATTAAAAACAGGTAGGTAGTAAGCAAAAAGAAGAGTGGCGGTTACTCCACCGACAAGAGCGCTCTTAAATACTGATGATGAGGCAGTAAGCCCTAACTGTCCGTAGAAATTTTCAAGTAAATTCGGTTTTTAGAGTTTTGGCTAGTGTCACACATTCCTGCATCCAAAATCCGAGGTATGCTCAAATATTTAAAGTATATGGGATATTATCGACCCTTGTGGCACACCGTGTAACGGTATTAAACTTCTTCAAGAACTTCAAATGCGTGGGACGGATCGAAGAACAAAGAACGTTTTTGAACAAGTTTCTTGCGAACTCTAAACTGTTTTTCCGTGAAAGTTCTCTGATTTTTGTTCCGGGCTTCCGGCGGTTTGTATATTACTTCCCTTTGATGGTCGGAACACTCAGGCGTAAATTGAAAATGGCAATTTTTAGTGAGATTGCTTTTCGACAAAATGTCGCAATACAATGATCAAAGTTTTATACGATAAAATCAGAAGTATCATATTGCAAGTTCGAAATATGTTGTCCCAATATTCATTTGTCATTTTTATAATTCACCGAACGCGTTTATTCCATGATACGGAAAAAAATTCAAAATTTTTTTAAAAGGCATCCTGAAGAGGTCTTTGCGTTTGGTTAGGTTAGTGTGATTACCTACCTACCCTTCTAAAAACTCAACGGTTTAAACATAACGGGCTCGTTTAAATGAAAATTTAGCCAATTAAACATCGGGGAAATAATGTTTCGAAGTTGCGATGGGTAATCGTTAAATAGGCCTTGTATTTGTATTTTTTTAAAGTTATCGTGTTTGTACAAAAATAATATATAATATAAAGATACGTCAATTAATAGACCTAGAAACGATACGGATTAGATGTATCAGTGTCAAAAGGATAGTTTTTCTTTGAAGAAACGTCACACTGACATATCTAATCGATATCGTTTCTAGTTCTATTAATTGATGTATCTTAAAGTTCGAATCGGGCCGAATATTGAATCGGACAAATCAGCGAAATCAGTTTTTATTCCTAAAATAATATTTAAGTACCTACATAAAATTACATTAAATGTAAATATATTATATGCGCCTCTCACTGCACCCACCTTGATATTTTTCTGTTTGTAAGCATCACTTGCCTTGCGTTGACTGGTAGATAATGATATGAGGCATTAAGTCGGCCTTTTGTCCTACCTTTCTTATGTACAGTAAAGTTAATAATATTTTATTTATAATAGATTTCATTACCGCGATTCAGCTACCAACATTAGACACAAAAACACCTCTAATGAAGATTGACTCGGTGGGCGCCAGGAATTTAAATATTGAAATTATTATCTGCGGCTTCGTCGGCATTTCACTCGATAGACTTTTAGAAAACTAATTTACTACGTTGTGGACTTAACAGACATATTAATGACACAAATATACAAATATTGGAACGAAATGCTGTGTCTTCGACCGCTCACGGAGAGAAAATAATAAAATTAAAAGTTGCCTACACTTGCCATCCAGTCAACGCTTCCATTTTAAAAAAGACATTGAAATAACATAGAATTTCACATAAACATTCAAGTAACAATTATTTGTGTCTGGAATTAGGTTTCGTAGTCTTATTACAATTTGTAGTCTAATAAGCTAATAAGTATATCACGCAAAATAGGCGCAGGACATCGAGTTGCGGAAAACTGCCCGTACTACAATACAATATAAGCTAATTAGTACTAATAAATTAGAGCGAGTAGTGGTGTTACATACCTACAATCGTGATACTTTATTTTGTTTGCTAATAATATTTATTTCCCGAATAAAAAGTAAAATTCTTTCATCATAATCATCATATCAGCCACAGGACGTCCACTGGTGGACATAGGCGTCCCCCAAAGTATGCCACAATTACCGGTCTTGCGCCACCTGCATCCAGCGGACTCCCGCGACCTTCATTAGGTCATCAGTCCACCTTGTGGGGGGTTTACTAGTACTTTAAATAAATTCTTATACTTAATAAAGGAAATATTATTATCAAATTAAATAAAAGTATAAATATAATTATTCCCACTCTTAAGATGTAGAATTGGAGATCAAGTCAG
The DNA here is from genome assembly GCF_963556715.1 of Cydia fagiglandana. Classification (NCBI taxonomy): domain Eukaryota; kingdom Metazoa; phylum Arthropoda; class Insecta; order Lepidoptera; family Tortricidae; genus Cydia; species Cydia fagiglandana. The sequence goes on from NC_085941.1 coordinate 20,328,398, forward strand.
CAAGGCACGTTCTTAATGTGAATTCCGATCAGCGTCGGCGCTTGCCCTAACTAGTTCTTCGTACATTTCTGAACTAGGTTAAGTGAAGTCAATTTGCTGGATGGTCTATTACAGGCTTTATGGCGTGTAATTTTAAATATTCTAGTTTATAAACCACTCAGGTTATATTGGTAATTGTAACAGGAAAGTTGAAACTGTATAGAAAACATATAATATTAAGTTTATTTAATTAAAATTCATAGGAATTATACATCTTAAATAATTACAAAGAAAGTAGCTACATATTAGTCAAACCTGTTCTTCATTGCTTCCGGTGCAAAAGTGCCCATAATACTCACGGCATTACCCCGCTGGATGGCTATGGGCAGCCTCTGCACCCAGAAACGATTCGGAGCGGGGATCCTCTCCCTTTTGCCTAAGTCGACGGCCTATGTCACGTACAAATGATTACAACAACAACAACTTTGTTGTGCTCGTTGTGAAAACATATTAACTACAAAAGTAAATTACCTACTACATACTATAAAACCGCCGGTCCCGGGTTCGAATCCTGGTATGTGTGTATTTATCACAGTTATGTGTTCCTGGCAATGTGGCAATTACTAGAAGCGCTATGGACAAGTTACGAAAAATATGGCGGAATCGTAACATCACAAAAGCCACAAAAATCCAGCTCGTTAGAGCACTTGTATTCCCCATATTTCTCTACGCCGCTGAGACGTGGACCCTGCGGGAGAGTGAGAGGAAGAGGGTGTGGATGCCCTGGAAATGTGGTGCTGGCGAAAAATGCTTGGGGTATCGTGGACCTAACACCGCACCAACGTCTCCATACTCCAAGAGCTCGGCATCAAGCAGCGTCTATCCTCCATCGTTCAGGCTCGCATCCTCGCTTTCTTTGGACACGTTTCTCGACGTGGAGATGTATCCATAGAGCGACTGGTGGTGCAGGGCAGAGTAGAAGGTACCCGAGCGCGAGGAAGGTCGCCCATGAGGTGGACGGACCAAATAAAGGCAGCAATGGACTGACCCTTGCACGAATGCGCTGAACGCGCAGCCGACAGGGAGGAGTGGAGGCGAGCCGTCAAACGTGTCATAAAGGGAGACTTCCAATGATGGCCACGACCGCCCTGTCAAGACTCAAGAGTGACCCGATCAAGAAGAAGAAGAGATGTGTTCCTGAGTTATGGATGTTTTCTATGATGTTTCTATATACATATTATGTATCTATGTCTAGTGGCTATGCCCACAACATATGCCTTACTAAGTTTCATGTGGGATTAGCGACGTGATTCGGGAAATGAATTAGAGATTAACTAGATACGATATAGTAAAGATAGGTGACGTGTACCTTATGGCGGTTGGCGCTTACGCTATTATTAACGCCGCTCCAATATTATTGCGGCGTTATTCGACGTAAGCGCCAGCCGCCATAAGGTACCTTTTGCCGTGGAACGTCACATAATTATATTAACTATTTCATATCTAGTGAACCTCTATTTCATTATCTGAATCGCGGCGCCTACCTTTATACCTTTTGCCGTGGAACGTCACATATCTTTACTGTTTCATATATAGTGAATGTCTAATTCATTTCCCGAGTCGAGCCGTAGATAGGTCGATCTGAGTGAAATTCTCCTGTATTATAAAATTTATTCAAAATCAAAGCAAATCTAATTTACCAACTGTCTGAGACTGGTATAAATCAATATAAAATCAAAGTGAGATTGAGATATTTAATTTAAATGCAGCTCTATTTAACTCTTCGGTGAACATTTTTCAAAACTAGGTTAAGTGAATTCAATTTAATGGAGATGTTGTTCCCGGTTATTACGAGAGGCTCCGGGGACTTCAGTGACCGCTTCATTTCAATTTCGTTCATGAATGGATCGGCTTTTAAACTAAATCTGAATTAGAAACGACCAATAGTGTAGCTTCAATTTAATGTTCGGCAACTAATTGCATATTTACCTATATTGTCCAGAAAATTAGAACGAAATATTACTTTACTAATCCGCATCATAGATTTTAGATTTCGATGTAGATTTCTTTATTTCAAGATGAAAATTACACTATAATTTGCTACATTCGTCATAATTATGTTTATCTTCTCATCATGATCGTCAAAAATTACATTATTAATTTAAAATAAAAAATAATAAAATTAATTGTGTCTCCCAATCGTCGGGATCGTCATGTAATAGGAATCGTCATGTTCCGCGAAAGTGCTAACCCATTATAAATACTTTGCGTTCGATACATATAAATAAAATAAAAAATAAAATAAAATAGCCTTTTATTTCTTGCAATTATGACATTTTAGAATAGTTTTTAAAGTTAATATTTAGCAAGAACCCCGTCTTCGCAGGTGAAGGCCTCCTCCACACTCATCTCTATCTTGAGCTATTTGCATCCAGTTTTGACCAGCGATATTTTTTATTTCGTCTTCCCATCTAGTCACAGGTTTTCCTATACCCCGTTTTCTTAGTGGCCCTTTCCATGCCGTCACATTTTTGGTCCAACGCTGGTCCGGTATCCGTGATACATGTCCCGCCCACTTCCATTTCAGTTGTTTGGCGTGTCAAAGCGCGTCTTTGGCCTTTGTTAAGTTTCTTATCTTTTTATGTCTTATTTTTTGGATTTTTTTGATGCCGACCATACTACGCTCCATTCCCCTTTGACAAGTTCTTATTTTGTCTTTGACTTTTTTGTGAACTTCCATGTTTGGCATCCGTAAGTTAGGCCTGGTAGTAGACACGAGTTCATAATTGTTCGATACATATATGTATTGAAAACCATTCTATAACTTAAATGCCGTACTAAAAATACTTAAATATTTTACAGATATATATGTATGTACATAAAAATAGGGTAACTGGAAGAGATCCCTCTTAGGGATAAGTTCGCATTTGTACTACACATTTATTTTTTATCTGATGTAACCAATATTCCTTACTTTTCTTACAATAAAGTTTAGTGTTTACTTACTTACTTACCTACCTACTACTTGACACACCCAAGTAACAGACAAGCGTGATAAGAGTATCTATGATAGCAGTAGTAGTACCTATCTACCTATACTTGTATGATAACTTTCACATCACTAGGTTAACAAATATTATGCTCGAGCTCGACCAATATAACTGAAATTAATAAATATTATATGACAATCTAAAAAATAGGTATATCAAGTCCCCACAGTAACAAATAACTCAATAAGCAATAACTTGAATTGACGAAGGTCATAATTACCTACTTTTGGCCCTAGGGACCAACGAAAATATTTCATACCGATGACATTTATTTTGTTCCAAATGAAAGGGAGATATACTAAGAAAGATAGGTATACTATGACTTATTCTGGGTCAAAGGTACCTAACTGCCACTTCGATAGACATCAGTGCCATCAGTTATAAAATATTACACTAAAAAGAAAAAAACCGGACAAGTGCGAATCGGACTCACCCACCGAGGGCTCCGTACTTTTAGAGTTACATATAGGTACTTACCTCAAAGCACATTGGTTAGAATTTTTTAAGAAATAATAGCCAAAAAATTACCATAGCCCTTTCCGACCGGTTCGATATAATCCTGCAAATTACTTTTAAAAAATCCTGTCCGCAAGCAAATCGTCTTTTCGAGCTCAAACCTATTTCGATCTAAACTGCAGATAATTATTAGCGACACGTTTGAGTACTAAATACCGTAGATCAATGGCATCAGTTGGTCGCAAGACAGTGTTGAAGATGGTGGTGTATTTTGGTGTGATTAGTGACACACGTAAGTTCATAATTTCGTATAATTTTGGTATCGAAGTTGCTATTTAATACTTAACTATTACAGTAAAAGAGTTAAATGAGTTTATTTAGCACAAATTAGAGCAAAAATATGTTATTTAGGGAAAACTACATGCTCGTAAAAAATAATTGCACGAATTTGTGGGTTCGGCCGTAGCCCGTGAATCAATTGTCATTACTATTTGCAAGTTTGTGAGTATCCGGCTTTTGCGCAAAAACTTAAATCACAATAGATAGCATATGGTTCATAATTTTATAATATATTCCGTCTCTTAGGTTTGTATTTTTTAAGACGTCCATTAGGAGCCAGACAAATTCTTTGAATTTTGTGTTATGGTGATAACAGGTATCAAATATTGAAGAATTTCACGACGACCTTATTCCCCTTATTCGCTTTTGGAATGGATTCACTATGAAAGCCAAGAATCAGACAATGTTCTAGCTTCGCTGCCTCAGGTCGTGGTGTATAAAACCCGTCGAGTAGGGTTAAAAGCATGGTGATTATAATTCTGCCAGATTTATGCTTGATTTCGGTACATCCATATAAAGGAGTTTGGCTGTGATATTATGTCACTGGAGTTAGGTCTAGCTGTTGGTCTAAACTCGATCTTTTCTCAAAGTATATGCCAAGGTAGTTAGTTTATATCGTCATAGATTCTTTACAACTATATTATTTGCTGTAAAACTCAATAATAGCAGATGACACAGCACGGGTAAAGTAATGGTGAATCGAATTCCTGACAGATCAAGTTTGACATTCAAAGACGACAATGATATGTGACTTGGAGAGAGTCAGCTGATGATGACAGATTTAGTAACATTCTAGTTACTTAAGAGGAAAGACAGTAAATTATGTTCCCCGATTTCTAACTGTTCAAGTTTTCAGGCACAATCAATATTAGGGTTATGAAGAAATGAGAGAAAAAGATTCGATCAAATTGTTGATGTAACAGCTCCAGAATTAGTTATAAACTATATTAAACACATGTCAATACTTTCTTTTTACTTGTGAATGAATCAATATTCATTTTATGAGAACTTTTTAAAGGATTTCCATATGGTGTAGGTAGTTGAAATGAGATTACTTTATAATTGTTGATTATTGTTTTCAGTCATTCTATAATCGTTTCAGTGTTGATTCTTAAAGAGAACTGTAATGATTATGTAAAGTTAAAGACTTATTATTATACTAGTGTACTGTTGTGTAAAATGTTGCGTTTTTTTCATATCATTTTACAAATCCAAATGAATTTGCACGTTCGTGCATTTACAGATAAATCCTGAACGTCACTTTCGTGCATGCGATTTTTTTTATGATGAAGGGTCGTTGGATTTTTTTTATCATTTTTTACGTGTATTTTATAACAAATGAAAACGGTTCACATGCATTTTTCATTAGTTTTTGCAAAATATTTCTCCCGGCCGTAAAGGGATAACTTTATCTTTACCTATATTAGAAATGTGCAGTCAAGCGTGAATCAGACTTAATTAGGGCACAGAATGACTTAATGTACGGAGCCCTTGAAACGCGAGTCCGACTCGCACTATGAGATATACCCTGGTGACAGACAGACAGACAGACAGACAGTGGAGTCTTAGTCTTAATAGTGTCCCGTTTTTACCTGCGCATAGCATATTAACTAGTAAGTAAATAGATTTTCGGTCAACAGTTCACCTAGCATTACAAATCGATGACCCAGCGACAATACTATCGATTTGAGGGCGTTACCTGTCTGTTGTTATATGTGTTAATGTATACTCAAGTGTAAAAATTATGGGAACACACATCACACATGTATCATTGTACGCGTAGTGTGTGATACATCACACATGTATTACACACTATAGGTACAAGTATCGTCGGATTTGCTAGCCAGCGATATTACTGGATATTAAATTGTTAAATGCTCCAATGTATATACGTCTTACTGAAGGGCACATACACGGTGTAACATGAGGAAACCGAATAATTTTAACAGCGTATTCCTGATCATATTTAGAGACAAAAATGTCTTATAAACTTTTTTGAAATTCGCCTAGTTTCAGAGATAATATTACTTAAAAAAAGTTTTTATTGTTACTTTTTGAAGGTGATGTTGCTGCTATGGGACGTAGTATAAATATCCTTATCGATAGATGATAAAAAGTGACAAGTAACACGTTGCAAAAAGTAGGCTTTACGAAAAAAAAATATAAAAATCAATTTTAAGTGGCAAGTTTACCAATAACATTTATTTTATATGTACAAATACATTAAAAAAACTGAAAAAACAAAACAAAAATAATTTTTTTTTTGGCGAAATTGACCTAAACTTATATTACATTTTTTCCTTCTTTTGACCTCAGAAATGCGTGGTTAAAGTTATTAGGTTTCCTCATGTTACACCGTGTATATGCATTCGTCTCATGCGCAAGAGGGCTTGGATTATAGTAACCACGTTACCAGCAACTAGAGCCAGGAATTGAGCCCGTGAACTTCTAATTAAATGTCACGTTGATAATCGTACTGGGATTCGGTCATGTCTTCAGTCAAATTGCTGCCAAGGAGTGAGGTAACACCATTCAGGTCATTCAGTATGAAATACGTTTATCCCGTGACTCTACAGAAGAAACGAAAAATATACATTTATTTCAAAGTATGTTCGCAGAAGAGATATTAAAGCTTAACAAATACATTGCTTCCTTGGAGCATTTCATAACTGGAGTCGCCTTTATGAGCTTACCCCTATGCCGAAAAACTTTTGTGCAAATTTTTGTATGGACTGACATGGCTATTTGTACGTTACGTACAAATCATGTAAAAATAGCTATACATTTGACGTCCCTTCCCTCGCAAAATCGGCAGACTGTTTTGTAAAGAAAATGACAGCGATGACATCTCCAGTTACTAAATGCTCTTAGATTGCTCCTGTCCATATTTAAACCCATTTTCTTCTTATTGCGTGAGAATAAGATAAACATAAGATAAAACTGTGAGTACTGATCCAGATAAAAGGCAAAATATATCAAAGAAGCCTTTGAAACGACAGTTCCAATCTTTAGATACCTAAGTGGTAAGTAATACTAGCTGTTTTTGTTGGTTTCAAAGAAGCTTCAAGAGCTTGTGCAGGAATGTTTATTCAGTACAATAGTTGGAAGCGGCGATACTTTCTACTTATTGGTTATTTGAGGGTCGCGGAGCGTGTGAGATTATGTTACTTATTCTGAGTATACACTGAGAGAAAAATCATCACCAGGAATTAAAAAACAGTTCTGTACTGGTGGAAAAAATTAAGTTTTAGTAATAATTATGGACGTCTCACTATTTCTGTAAAGTTTATTTATTTCTACAAACAGCTCAGTAATCCCAAATATAATTTCAACAAACAGATAATAGAAATTACAAGAACTAATACAAATTGCAAAAGTACATTTGTTCCTATTAGTTAACTCTCCTTGTCCCCGGATTAAGTTTATTTTTGTAATTCTAAGTGTGTTTTTGTTGTACTTTTCTCTCAGTGTACTTATTCATTGAATCAGGTTCAGCCTTGTATAGGGATTATGTTACTGAAAGCATAATATGGTTATTTTTTTCTAGTCATTTGGGGCATAATCCCTCTCTTTTTTATCAGCTTAAACAGTAAAATTCTTTTACAGTACATATGGTCCTATTTTTCCGCACTAGTGCGTAAAATAGCACTTTTCGTGCGATGTCAAAAGTTTAAAGGGCTATATGTACTGTAAAACGTTGTACGATACACGTGCGAATAGGTAATTCGCAACTCGTGTCAATTTAAAACACTCCCTTCGGTCGTGTTTTAATTTATCGCCACTCGTTTCGAATTTCCTCTTTTCCGCACTTGTATCGTAAATAACTATTTCCCAAGTCGGTGAAACAATACAAAACGTCATTATCTCCAGCAAATAGGGAGCGGCGTTTATTCCCCGCTGCGAGGAAGATTGTGAACAAACATCCGTTATTTGTATACAATTACTGAAACAGAAACGCCCTGCTGTTTGATCGGTTGATCATTACCCTCTAACAGCGAATTGCTCATATCACTCTACTCTTATACAAGCGGTGGTAGCCGAGTGTATATAACGTCCGACTTTCAATCCGGAGGTCGTGGGTTCAAATCCTGGCTCGTACCAATGAGTTTATCGGAACTCGGAACTTATGTACAAAATATCATTTGATATTTACCACTAGCTTGTCGGGGAAGAAAAACATTGTGAGGAAACCTGCATACATCCTCGAAGAAATTCAAAGATGTATGTGAAGTCCCCAATCCGCATTGGGTCAACGTGGGGACTATAGCCCAAGCCCTCTTACGAGTGAGAGGAGGCCTGTGCCCAGCAGTGGGACGAATATAGGCTGAATATTATACAGAGGTTAATGTTCTCTTTTCGTCATAGACATAATACATACATATAACATACAAACCTTCACATGACCCTCAGTTCACTTTTTCTAGTTGTATTTCTCATTGGAAGGGTTCAATGATAAGCCATAAGGATAGTGGCAAAATTAGTATTACAAGATAACATGCAAATAATCTAAAAAAACCGGGCAAGTGCGAGTCGGACTCGCGCACGAAGGGTTCCGTACCATAATGCAAAAAAAGCCAAATAAAAAACGGTCACCCATCCAAGTACTGACCACGCCCGACGTTGCTTAACTTTGGTCAAAAATCACGTTTGCTGTATGGGAGCCCCACTTAAATCTTTATTTTATTCTGTTTTTAGTATTTGTTGTTATAGCGGCAACAGAAATACATCATCTGTGAAAATTTCAACTGTCTAGCTATCACGGTTCGTGAGATACAGCCTGGTGACAGACAGACGGACAGACGGACAGACGGACGGACGGACGGACGGACGGACGGACGGACGGACGGACAGCGAAGTCTTAGTAATAGGGTCCCGTTTTACCCTTTGGGTACGGAACCCTAAAAAACGGGAGTCGGACTCGCCCACCGAGGGTTCTGTACTTTTTATGTGATGCTACATATTGGCAACAGAAATACATCATCTGTGAAAATTTCAACTGTCTAGCCTAGCACGGTTCTAGAGATACAGCCCGGTGACAGACAGACGGATAGACGGACAGTGAAGTCTTATAAATGGCCAGGTTATGAGGTTAGTCGTTAATAAAGTGTTTTCTACCTAAGTTAGTATGGCAATGTAATGGTTATTTTAACCACACAAAAAAAAATTAACCACATAAAAAATATTACATCTACTATATAAATAAAACCGGTCAAATGCGAGTCGCACTCGCGTTCCAAGGGTTCCGTACCTATCTACATTACCCAATTTTTAACAATGTATTTATTTATGTTGGAACGTGAATGAAAATGCACGCGTGATCCTATAAGGGTTCCGTTTTTTTTCGTTTTGAGGTAAGTACGGAACTCTAAAAACCGGGTCTTTCGAACAGAGGTGCGATAGGCAGACACTCATATTGGCACGTCTGTGCATATTGAGTGATCAGCACATTTAATGTAGATCTTGCGCCTCCACTCGATAAGGGATTTCCTCTTCGATCACGTAGAATAAGTATATATAATGTTAGTATAACAAGTATTAGGGGATTAGAGGGTAGAAGCTGGAAGGTATTACATATGTCAACCGGTATACTGTGTTTCCTGAATCGCCCCTTCCCACCCCGGCGCTCCGCCTATTACATGGCGACCGTGACACGTGAGGACTCTGCGTGAGGATACTGCGAGTATAAGATCATCATGGACGACGACAGTGAAGAGGACTTTGAGGACGAGGCGGTGGCGTCGAACTTACCCGGTGATTTGTCTTGTTAATTAGTAATCAACAATACCAAAATGAGTGGTCAGAAACCGAAGAATGGGGTCATAATAGTGACCGTGGCCAGTATCAACGTCGCCCCATTGGCTTCAGCGGGTTTGGATTTGACGGAGGTCCGAGATGTATGTCGTCGGCTACGCGTCTGGTTACGCATTGCTGCCGGGTGCCGGGAGCGTCGCGTCGAGCGAGGTGGACATTTTTAAGGGTATTTTGCGTGTTTTGTATTTTTTTTATCTGTGTGAATTATTTTTCTACTTAGTTAACTTTAAGGAGTTATTAGAAGTATTACGTGTTTTAAAGTAGGAATAAGTTAATGACAGGAGATAAGTGAATTTATTACTTAAAGATTGTTGTAAAGAAGTTGCAGCTGTGGATTTAAAAAAATCGCATTTAAAACGGTAGAAAGATTTGAGTATTTACTCTTGGAGATTCAGGGTAATAGTATGGTCGGATAATTACCGATTTTTATTTAAAGACGTCTCTTTCTTTGCATTCTGAAAATGATTGTAACGAATTTATTTTTGCACACTCAAACTATAAGCGCGGTACGATTAGTGCGAATCAGCAAGGTCGAGGACGGGTGTATTTGCGCGAGTAGGCAGAAATCAAACAGTTGCTGTAGGTAAGATGGATAGTGTAATGTCAATGTTATTCAGCACGTGACTTAGATGACAAACGTAATTAATTTGTTTTTTTTCTTGTCTAACGAAGATTATGTAAATATGTGGTCTTATAATACTAGTAATCACGTAGTGGTAACTTGTTCAAATAAGGAATTTATCAGATATGAGTTAAGAGTTGCTAGTTTAGGATTCTAACGGATTATACTTAAACAAATAAACTGGACACGACACTCTGGTACTACGTCTTTAAAGCTTGGGCAGCCTAGAGTAGTAGATATCATAAATAGGACACAGCGAGATACAGAATTAATAATTTGCGCGAGTAAATAATGACGAGATTGATGGAAGATGCCATATAAACGCTCAGAGTATCTTGAGCCACTTCACTGATTTTCATGATACCTTTTCCTCGTGCAATGTACATGCTATTCTTATCAGTGAAAGTTGGCTAAAACCTAGCATACCTTCAACTTCCTGCAGCCTCCCTGGTTTCGTTCTATTACGTAACGATCGAACAGGCAAAGGCGGCGGAGGTGTGGCTATGTATCTTCGAGCTGACATTCCCTATAAAATTGTCGATTCTTCTCCCTCTAATTATTCTGGCTCCATGGAACATTTAGCTGTTGAGGTGAAGCTTCTTGGCGTGCGCATTATGTTATGTGCAGTGTACTGCCCACCGACAATTGATTATTTTTCGTCTCTCGAGGTGCTTCTGTCGGATATTGGTACTGAATGCGCCCATCATATAGTTATGGGAGATTTCAATACAGACCTGCTGAGAGACAGTTCTAGATCGCGCAAGCTAAGATCCGTTATTGTTTCATCTGACTTTTCCTTATTGCCTTTAGACGCGACGCACCACAATAACGACTCCTTAGACTCCTGGTTAGACCTGATCCTCACATCGTCCCCTCACCACGTTTTAAAATCCGGACAATTTTCTGCACCTGGCTTTTCGCGACATGACCTGATTTATGTTTCATATAAAATCAAGCCCCCCAAACTTGAACCAATAGTCGTTCACTTACGTGGCTTTGCACGAATTGATGTTAACAAATTAACTGAAGATGCCGCTAAGGCCGATTGGACGGGCACGCTGCAGGCACCAACAGTTGATGAAAAAATCTCTCACTTTAACTCTCTCCTTCTGAAGCTGTTTGATGCTCATGCTCCGGTACGACCAGTTCGGCTAAAGAGACCACCAGCTCCATGGATTACTAAAGGCGTTCGATTGGCGATGACGAGGAGAGACAAGGCTTTCCGTGCTTACAAGCAGGATCGGTGCGAGGAAAACTGGCGGCTTTTTAAAGTTGCCAGAAACCGCTGCAACCAGGTGGTAAGAGCTGCGAAACGACGTTACATACATGACAACATCTCGACTTCTTCGCCCGCGGACACGTGGAAATTTCTTCGGTCACTCGGGATTGGTAAAACCAAGGCCGATGTCGACTCGCTTCCTTTCTCTCTTGATCACTTAAATTCTCATTTCTCTCAAACTCCCGTACTTAATTCTATAATAAAGTTCAAAACCCTATGTTATATCTCGTGTCTACCTACACCCAATGTTGACTCTTTTACTTTTGCCCCAGTTACGAATGACGAGATCCGAAAGATAGTCATGTCAGTTAGGTCGAAAGCTGTTGGACACGACAATGTGAGTAGAGTCATGATCACCCTTATCCTCGACAGTATCTTGCCCATAGTCACCCATATTGTAAACTCTTCGTTACTCACTGGGGTCTTTCCTTTATGTTGGCGTAAGGCCTTTGTCATCCCACTTCCTAAAATATCAAACCCTAGTTCTCTCAACCATTTTCGGCCCATCTCCATTCTTCCTTTTCTCTCAAAAATCCTTGAGGCAGCAGCTCATAAACAGTTTTCCAAATTTATACACAGCAACAACCTGCTCTCTCCGTTTCAATCGGGATTTCGATCGGGACACAGCACCACCACTGCACTTCTCAATGTTGTGGAAGATGTAAGAAACGGCATGGATAATTCTAGAGTAACGGTGTTGGTGCTAATTGATTTCTCCAACGCTTTTAATGTGGTTGATCATGACCTACTTGTTGCGACTCTCACACATCTAAGGGTCTCGTCAAAAGTGACTGAGTGGTTCGCGTCCTACCTTTCTGACCGCGTGCAGGCAGTTAAAGCCAGTCGTTGCTTATCTGCCTGGTGTGACCTAAACACGGGGGTACCACAAGGTGGAATTCTTTCTCCTCTTTTATTCTCCATCTTTATTGACCAAATCACCTCCAAAATCCGCAGCTCTTACCATTTGTATGCAGATGATTTGCAACTATACGCCCAGGCTTCTGTGGAAAACATAGATTCTGCCATTTCCCTCATCAACGATGACCTAGTCCACATAGCTGAATGGTCCACCAGCTTTGGCATCAGTGTTAATCCGGCGAAATGTCAGGCTATTATTCTAGGAAGCCATCATCAGCAAGTAAAACTTAGTGCGGTTTCTTTCGCGCCGATTTTGTTTGATGGCACCGTCATTCCAGTAACAAAACAAGTGAAAGATCTCGGCCTTGTATTAGACTCTAGCCTTACCTGGAACGACCAAGTCTCTGAAATAAGTCGGAAGGTTTGTGGTACATTGCGTTATCTCTATAAATTTAAGCATTTTCTCCCAGTAGGTACCAAGAAATTATTAGTTCAGGCTCTTATTTTGCCAGTTATTGACTATGCGGACGCGTGCATGACTAATATCTCTCAGGAGTACCTCAATAAGCTAGACCGTCTCATTAATAATGGCATACGTTTCATTTTCGGCCTGCGCAAATACGACCATGTTTCTTTTTATCGCCGTCAGCTTAATTGGCTCTCCATCCGTCGTCGTAGGTCCCTTAGAATCCTGTGTATTTTATTCTCCATCTTGTTCGAGCCTGCCTCTCCTGGATATCTTAAATGTAAATTCACTTTCATCACCCCCCGTCCAGGATGTGAACTTCGTTCCTCCCGTTCTCTCAAACTTTCGATTCCTTCTCACCGTACTGGTTTTATGTCCAACTCTTTCGCTGTTGAGGCAATCCGTCTCTGGAACTCCCTCCCTCTCTCTATTCGACAAGCCCCAAGCAAACCTGTCTTTAAACGACTACTCCGCAAGCATCTTCTGTCAGAAGAATTTAAATAATGTTCTCCGTCTTCATATTATACAATATATATATATATATATATATATATATATATATATATATATATATAAAATTTATATTTATTAGTTTATCTTTGTACATCATATAAGTATTAGTATTTTATCATAATTTTGTAGGTTTATGTTATTATGTTTATATATAATATTTGACTTCTCGGTTACATTTCTCTTTATAAATTATGTATCTCCTGCACCAACATTTGTCTCTGTTTGACCCAATGGTTGACTGGTAGAGAATGCCTTTAGGCATTAAGTCCGCCATTTGTACATTTTTCCTGTGCTTGTGCAATAAAGTTTAAATAAATAAATAAAAATAAATAAGATGCGTAATAGCGAACCGGTAAAAATGATACTGATAATGGTGTTGGTGTGAACTCTACAATTTATATAAATCAAGATTCTCCATGAACGAAGGCACGCTTAGACGTATCGTTACGAGACTTGATTATGTTATGGGAAGGTCCCAATGCAGACATTAGGGTTATGGCTCATTGTGGAAAAGGTTAAATGTAGTAGAGTTGTTATATATTAAAAATGAGCTCAAATAAAAAGTATGTTACTAGGTGAACTAAGTAAGGTTTTTCGCGCGGGACAAGATGAATTACCTAGGTTATGTATGAATTATTTCGTTGTTAACGAAAATTACCGATCGGGAAATGATTGAAGTTATACTAAAGGATTATTATTGTTACTAACTAGTGGACATGCTGGTAGTACTAAACGGATTGACGGTATCTAGGAGTACGAGTATTATTGGAAAAACTACATTATATAAAACGATGTATAGATTCTCATAAGCAGGATTTTAGCTGTAGACGTTTGTCGAGAGATAATCTTTCTATAATTATAGCTACCTATCACAGCTACAACATCTTTTGCGAAGCATTTTTTTTAGATTACTTGGACTTGGATAAAGCAGACCCAACACTGTGAAACGAAAATTATGATTGTTTGTTATTGTTATTTTATATTGAACTATAATTGTTTTATCACTTGTATAATTTGTATTTTATTCTGACTTGTAAAATGTACTTGTATTTTTACCAATAAAAATCTGTATTCTGTATTCTGCAGGATGTAAGACAAGTATATTATAACTTTGAAATGTGAAATATTAATTGTGAAATGCAATGTTTGTGTTAGAAATAGTTTTTTTTTAATCAAACATATGAAATATTATATTATAAGTCAAACATTGTTAATTTTAAGATAGGTGATTTAGTATTAGTTAAGAATGAATGTTACAATAAATTAAATGACCTATATTTAGGACCATATTAAATAAAATAAATGATAGGGTCAAATTTAAAGGTAATTAAAAATAATACAGATTATTTAGTACATAAGAATAGAGTAAAGTTGTATCACCAATAGTCTTCTTTTCAGGGGAGGGAACCCCCTACCTTTTCAGGGGAGGTGCGATAGGCAGACACTCATATTGGCACGTCTGTGCATATTGAGTGATCAGCACATTTAATGTAGATCTTGCGCCTCCACTCGATAAGGGATTTCCTCTTCGATCACGTAGAATAAGTATATATAATGTTAGTATAACAAGTATTAGGGGATTAGAGGGTAGAAGCTGGAAGGTATTACATATGTCAACCGGTATACTGTGTTTCCTGAATCGCCCCTTCCCACCCCGGCGCTCCGCCTATTACAGAGGACCACCAGTCATCACTCATAAGGCGTACGTGGGGGTATAGATAGATCTCATACTCATACTCATTTATTTATAATATTATTACATATTACACGTCACTATTTTATTAACATAAGATAGATTACTACAGTTTATGGTTACAGATTAGATTAATATTACAGTTTCGGTAGAGGTCAAATTGTTAAATATGTCAATTAATTTTACGAGTATAGATAAAAAATTAAATTCTACACGTGAAAGCAGTTTGCTGTCACATAGAACGCCTGTACGGTTACCATCAGTTTGTCACTGACATAAACGCCGTCGAAAACGTAATTTACTTTCTATACATCCCGTTTGCACTAATATGCGAGTACGAGCGAGATGTATAGAAAGTAAATTACGTTCTCGACGGCGTTTATGTCAGTGACAAACTGATGGTAACCGTACTGCTGAAACCCATTCACGACTACAACAATAGACACTCGACACCCACTGTTATTATTATGAGCTCAACAAAATAAACACACTACTTACCTGAATTATTTTCCTACATATTCACTCCTACGCTCCAACGATTCCATTTAAAAATGTTATCAATAACATTAGAACACATTTATGTTTATAGCATTTAGACTATTACCTACTGAAATATTAACCCAACGAAAGGTTCTAAGAACGTTCTTAAAGGTTCGTAGGATAATCAAATAAACGAAAGGGCTTTTGCGTTTCTTTTGATGTGCGTTTTAATATATTTTAGGGGTTAAAAGTGTTGCGTTTTTGTAAAAGTCAGAGGTTTGTTTATGACGATTTGTTATATATGACGTTCCACGGCAAAAGGTACCTTTACGCGCTTACGTCGCATAGCGCCGCAATAATATTGGAGCGGCATTAATAATAGCGTAAACGCCAACCGCCATAAGGTACCTTTACCCGTGGGACGTCACATATGTAGGAGAATTAAAGCTGAAATTTTAAGGATGCATCACGGCAGTCACATTTGGTACATGAGCGAAGATAATGCGCTGCGCTGCCGTAGAGAAAAAGACAAAAGGGCCACTTGAAAAGTACGACAGCAAAAAGTTTAAATTTTGTAAAGACTGAAATATTAAGACCATAACAAATATGACTAAAAAAAAAGAAAATACTTAAATAAAATTTTGTCGACGTAGACGTTATGCCACAGAATGAGATGAAACTCATGTGAATGCAGCAAATTAACTAATAATTATGTCGTATGTTCATATAGGTATACTAATGGCAGAGCGACCTTGTCAGCAGGATAGGGCGGCAAGTAGGTACGCGAGATCGCGCCTTTTTTAACCGACTTCCAAATCTCAAAAGGAGGAGGTTATCAATGCTGTTTTTTTTGGTATGGATTCTCTGAGCTAGGCAGCTGGTACCCTTTGCTCTTTTTGTGACTTGAGCGTAAGTGCACGAGAGGCACACAGAGCTGTCATAAAGTAATAATATTATGTTTAAAAAATAATGTAGGCATTCATAAATATAAACTAAATAATAATGACGATTGTATGTTTTATAAGTACTGACAAGTTGTGTGTGTTTCAGTATACCTACCTATACCTACTCTGGGTAGGTAGTACGATACATGCCCATTAAAGTTTACCCAATTTTATGATTGATTGTTGTTGTCACTTTGATGTACAGTCGCCATCAGATATATCGGAGCGGCCAAGGTGTTCACAATAGCTGAACACGCACTCTAACGCCCTGACAATAGAGGCGTGTTCAGATGATTGTGAGCACCTTGGCCGCTCCGATATATCTGATGGCGACTGTAGCATAGCTTTTAAAATATGACACGGCGTGGCGGTGACAGCTTAATTCCAAGTTTGATGAGGCGGGCGCTTATAAAAATATAATCACGCTTGAAACGCTTTGAACTCGAGGAAGTTTGTCGTCGTGGGCTGTCTTATCCAAACCCATAGATTACTTACTATCTTTATATTTATAACTATCGCATTCGCCCATGTTTTTATTCGTGTAAAAATTGATAAAATATATATTTTTTTATTACTTTTTAATAAAACAATAAGCTCGTTGATTGTCTTTCGCAATAACCTTTAATCTATTGAGATTATACTTATTTAATTGTTAGGTTTTAATGTAGGTAACAAAAGAAGGTATTACCTAAATAGGTATTACCTAAAATTAGTTGACTCATAGGAAAAGTATTGTACCTATACAATAGTGTTCAGATCAAGTTTTTCAATCTCGTACCTTATTTAGGCCACTCAGCAAGCTACGTGACCACGGTACGCGACTGAGCTCTCCATTATGTCACGATTGTATAAAATACTATTTCGTGATTTCGTGAGTTAGTCTTATAATGAAAGGTGCTCTGTATCACATACATATACGAGTATATTCACCTCGCAAATATTGAGTAAGGGTAAATCCTTATTACTTTCACTATAAGCTCAAACTCGTATTACATTGGCCCGTGAATGAGAATATGCAGACTAGAGCGTATTGCATACCGATCCTTTCGTAATGGAGTTAATGAATACGTGGATTCGTTCCAATATACTCCAATTCCATGTCATTCGGTACTCGGTATTACAAAAAGTGCTTTTAATAAACGATATTTCTGTTGTGCAGTTTGTACTTTCAACTCAATGCTTAATTAGCTTGACCCGTTGTGTAACCAATGACAATTCTAATGCAATAAATAATCTTTAACGGAAAAGAACGCTCTTCAAAAAAAAACTAACATTTTATGCGCTTTTTATGAGCTTCTGAATAAAATTAAACATTAGCAAATAAATATAAATATAAACATTATAGGACATGTTTACACAAATTGACCCCTCGGTAAGCTCAAGAAGGCTTGTTGTGGGTACTCAGACAACAATATATATACGAGTAAATACTTAAATACATAGAAAACAACCATGACTCAGCAACAACTATCTGTATCATCATTCAAATAAATGCCCTTACCAGGATTCGAACCCGGGACCATCGGCGTCATAGGCAGGGTCACTACACTCACTACCCACTAGGCCAGATCGGTCGTCAAATAGAAATAGTACTTTCCGTACAGGAAATTAGGTAGGTATCTACCTACACTTGATATTATACATTTATGATGGTTGATCGGAGTTCATGTGATGCTTTCTGTAGAAAACTGAAGGGTACCATGTACGGGTAGCTCGAACTCACATAGGTGATGATGCCTAACTTTACCTAGTCTCTCTCTCTTTATTTCACATTCAAAAGTTTTACACCGAAAAAATAATAAAACTAAGTTTGTACGCAATAAATACAGCTTCTTTTCTCTTCAGTGGCAGTAATCAAGGAACAAAGCTTCAGCTTAACGGTTCAGTCTTTTAGCGAAGTTAGGGGCAATTACACGCTCCATCGCGCCCTCTAGCGAGACCGACATCAATTTAAATTACAACGAACATCTATAGCGGGGTTTAGACGAAAACAATCTACACTTGCGGTACAGTCACCGGCAATATATGTTACACAACGAAGGCCGCAAAATATCTGACACGATCTTATTTTTAGAGCCATAAGAGCGTGTCACATAATTTTGCGGCCTTCGAAGAGTAACATATTATTGCAGGTGACTGTACCTAAATTTATTTAAGAAACAAAAAGTAGTTTACAAAAATATTTCTTAAAGACATAGAACTTTCTTATCACTACACATTATAAAACAAAGTTCCACTCCTCGACTGTCTGTTTCTATGTTTGCCATAAACTAAAAAAAAACAACGGGTTGCACTCCGGGAGTGCCGACAGAAGTGAAAACTCAATGACTAGTCCAAAATGTCTGCAGCACTATGTATAATTGACACATCCTCCTTTTTATTGCAAAACTTTAGTTTCGAAATTGCTGGCCAGTGAGCTTAAATTTGTAGCGTTAATTGTTTAAAATTCGAATAGAAATTGTAAACTTACCTTGCAGACCTCGCATCTAATTATATTTGGTCATGATATTTTGAGTTTTATTCACCAGTACTAGAGGTCACTTTTATTAGCAATTTCATCAAGATGTAAGTTCATCATTGAGTGATATAAAGTTAGAATGTAACTGTGAGATCCTCGTATTTCAGCTCGTACAAGATTAGAACATTGAGCTTTATTGTCAAAGTCAAAGTCAAAGTCAAAAATACTTTATTCATGTAGGCCTAGTAACAAGCACTTATGAACGTTTTACATAATAATATATTTTATCTTAAGCTAATTATCAGAGCAATTTATTGAAGTTAATATTATTCCATAGTAATATTGGATTATTATACAGATAAAATTTAATACTAAGAATTTCACCAAAAGATCGTCAAACATAAAAAAAAAATTGTATAAAAAATACTAGTCTAGAATGTTTCTAGAATAAAATCTAAATGTCAATAAAACTTAACAAAGAAGTACATACATTGAATTATCTATTTCGAGTCACCATTAATCCCACGTTGTTTTATCACTCATGTAGTCTTGTGTGGTATAATAAGCTTTAGAAATAAGTTTACGCTTTACATAATTTATAAATTTATTAATTGATAATTCAGTAATATGGTTTGGAAGTTTATTATAAAATCTTACACAATTACCCATGAATGATTTTTTAATTTTATGGAGCCGTGTGAAGGGCACTGCGAGCTTATGTTTATTTCTAGTATTAATATTATGAATGTCACAATTTTTCCTAAAATTAACAATATTTTTATGTACATACAGAATATTCTCATAAATATATTGACAGTGCACTGTCATTATGTCAATTTCCTTGAATTTATCTCTAAGTGAGTCTCTATGGTTCAATTTATATATTGCTCGAATAGCCCGCTTCTGCAGAACAAAAATGGTATTTATCTCTGAAGCACCGCCCCACAGTAAAATACCATATGCCATAATGCTATGGAAGTAACTAAAATATACTAATCGAGCTGTTTTCACATCAGTTAACTGACGGATTTTGCTCACTGCAAAAGCTGCAGAACTCAGTCTACTCGAAAGAGTAGCAATATGGGGACCCCACTGAAGTTTAGAATCTAAAGTTATACCAAGAAAAACTGTACTATCAACTAATTCCAATTCCTCATCCTTCACAATGACACTTGTTTGCACATGCCTTACGTTACTACTAGTGACAAACTGAATACATTTAGTCTTTTTCTCATTTAACAATAAATTATTAACATTGAACCAATTTACTACCTTTGAAATAGCATCGTTTACATCATTGTACGCTTGTTGCTGTCGTTTGACTTTGAAAATAAGTGAGGTGTCGTCTGCAAACAATACTATGTCATGGTGGGTCTTTACAAGGAATGGCAAGTCATTTATGTAGATAAGGAACAGGAAAGGCCCCAATATTGACCCCTGTGGTACACCCATAGAGACCAATGACCCCGGTGATCGCTGTCCACTCACATCGACCCTTTGTATTCTACCATTTAAGTAGGACTTAAGTAAATTCAGTGCCGATCCTCTAACTCCATAATAGTGTAGTTTCCTGATCAATGTTTCATGACAAACGCAGTCGAACGCCTTAGACAAATCACAGAAGACACCTAAAGCATCTCGTGACTCCCCCCAGGCATCGAAAATATGCTTAATTAGCTCAACACCAGCATCGGTTGTTGAGCGACCCCGTGTGAAACCAAACTGCTTATTATGCATTAAATTATTGCCGTTAAAATGTCGTACTAATTGTGAAAGAACTAATTTTTCAAAAATCTTGCTGAATGTTGGTAGCACAGATATCGGTCTAAAGTTAGTGGGGTCAGAGCTGCTACCAGATTTAAACAAAGGAGTTATTTTACTATGTTTCATTAAATCAGGAAACTCGCCGCAATCGACACTGTTGTTAAATATAACTACCAAGTCAGGCGCTACAATTTCTACTAAGGATTTGACAGCATGGACAGAGACTCCCCAGAGGTCATTCGTTTTTTTGACATTAATTGATTTAAACGCCTTTATTACATCTGAGGTACAAACATGTTCAAAATGAAGGTCTCTACAACACTCTGGAGCGTTATCTTTTAATAATGTAACAGCAGATGAGGGTGATGAATTTAAATCCTTAGTTGTGGATACTGGTACCTCGGTGAAAAATTTTTCAAATTCAGTAGCTACTTCTAAATTGGAATCTATAATTTTGTTATCAATATTTAGTTTCAGTTCTTTCATTGTGTGTTTCGAGCGACCAGTCTCCACATTAATAACTTTCCAAGTTGCTTTAATAATGTCCGGACTATTTTTAATTTTCTGACTTAGATAATTCCGCTTAGCTATATGACAATCTATTTTAAACTTCTTCGAATATTCCTTGACATGTTCTTTAAATTCATCACTCGTATTGCTTAATATAAACGTCCAGTTTAAAATAATTGACCTGATTATGATACGTTAAGACTAAAGTTCTTTGGTGAATAACATTGTCCGTGACACAAGACGTCAGCGTTACGTTACGCGTGACGCTGAATCGAGTTTATCATTTTTTCCCCACCTCAAAAAGTGCTCAGCGCCGCTAAAGAAGTTTTCACTTAAAAAACCTGGACAGCTTCTAACACTTTACAAAGCTCAAGTCCGATCGTGTATGGAGTATTGCAGCTACCTGTGGGATGGCTCAGCTAAACACCAACTCGCCGCTTTGGACTCAGTGGACCGCAGTGCCAATCAGGAGGATGATTGGCGACAAGAAGCTAACGGCTAAGCTTCAGTCTTTAGCCCATCGGCGGAAAGTCGCCAGACTGTCAGTATTCTACAGGTTGCACTTCGGGGAGTGTGCCCAAGAACTACACGGGCTTAATCCACCGTCCCCATTCTACCATCGGACTTTTAGACGCACGGCCGGTTTCCATCCTTACTTGGTAGATAAGTATTCCACCAATTCGCACGAAGCGCTTTGCTTCTTTCCTTATGCGCACTGCCAAGGAATGGAATTCCTTGCCGGCGTCTATATTTCCGTGTTCTTATAACCCGACAACCTTCAAATCAAGAGTGAACAGGTACCTTCTGGGCGAGCTCGCTCCATCGTAGGCCACGTCAGGCGTGTCTCACTCCGCGATTTCGTCGCTTTGCTACAGGTAGCTAAAAGTACATCCGTTCGGCCCCAATTTTGGGGTTTGCCATAAGCCGCCTACCTAGCGGCCATATTTGTGCTGATTGTAATTACAAAACCGCGTCTGTTAACAGACGCGTTTTGTTAGAGAGTGAGTCTTCTGTACTTTACTTAGTACTATTATTTATTCTGTGCCCACGTCTAGTCTGTGGCCATGAGTAAGCCCATTATGAAAAACTACTGAACAGATTTTCGCGCAGTTTTCACTTATTGATAGAGTGATTCTTGAGGAAGGTTTAGGTGTATAATTTGTTAATCCATGCGAAGCCGGGACGGGTCGCTAATTGTATATAAATTGCAGTCTATAAACAACAAAAACATAATGTAGGTAGGTACTAGGTAGTTAGAGTTCGAAGGTATAGGTAGACTGACGAGAGTCGGTCCAAGATTTGTACTGAACTGTCAAATTTATTATATAAAAAAAATATTATTATTATTCAGAGCCCACTGTGTCCCACTGCTGGGCAAAGGCCTCCCCCCTCTTCCTCTACTCGTCTCTATTTAGTGCAAAATCTGGCCAGCCTCTCAAGAAGGAGTCCAAGTTATCCGCCATCGCCGACGAGGCCTGCCGGCTCCCCGGTTAGACTCGTGGGGCTCCCACTCTGTGGTTAACGTGGCCCACAAGTCGTCCGGCATTCGGCAGACATGACCAGTCCATTTTAACTTGGCCGCTATAAAAAAAAATCCTCGACAATTTTCGTGAATCAGGTCCAGGTCAGGTCCACAGGTCAGTACATAAAGGGGCCCAATGATTAACAGTCCGCCGGACGATATCGGCCTGTCAGAACAAAAAGATGACAGCTCCGAACAACTGACAGGCCGATATCGTCCGGCGGACTGGTAATCAGGCCCACTGATTGGGCCTTAAGGCCTTAAGTGTGTAGAAATTAATAAGTAGTGACATGACCGGAAAGTGACATAAGTTATGAAAAATGTTAGGTATAGTCCAGATTCGAACTTGGGACCTTTGTAGGTAGCTAGGTTAACCATAACCTCACCTCCTAGTGAGTATTATATTCTAGAAGATAGATATTCTAGAATAGAATGCAGTCCGTAATTACATATTAGGTCTGTGCTCCACAGATTACTTCCCTACCATAGGTTTGACACGTAACTGAAGCGTTTGTAAAGATGATTAAACTAATACGGACAATTTTGGGAACAAATCAAATTATTTTTTGAAATATTTCGATTTGTGTTTTCAAGTAGTCGCACTGCTTGTATATAAAATTATAAACTGAAAATCGCATAAAGGGCCC
This sequence comes from Cydia fagiglandana, assembly GCF_963556715.1. Lineage (NCBI taxonomy): Eukaryota > Metazoa > Arthropoda > Insecta > Lepidoptera > Tortricidae > Cydia > Cydia fagiglandana. Next base: position 20,351,789 of record NC_085941.1, read on the forward strand.
GACAATATTACCACCAATATTTTAGATACGAAACGTTTTTGGATATTTGCAAGTTTGTTCGTTAGGTATTTCAAGACCGATACGACCTTCCACCTCCAAGAACTCTACTCCCATTTTAAAGATATAGATAAGTATGATGCAGAGTTTGTGCGCAGTGGTCTATGACTTACACCGCTCGATGACATTCCGACGCGGACTATTGTCCGATGTCCAGCAAAGGGAAGGAATGCTGAAGCGCCCAAGCCTATTCACAAGACTCAACACTCTGGGCTCGACGATAATCCTACCAATATTTTAAATACCTACAAAGTGGCCATTTCCAGGAATTTTCAGTATGCCCAGTATATACGCAGTATGCAAAAAGAGCGTATGGGAGATAAAGATAAGTATGACGCGGAGTTTGTGCGCGGTGGTCTACGACTTGCACCGCTCGATGACATTCCAACGCGGACTATTGTCCGTTGTCCAGCAAAGGGAAGGAATGCTGAAGCGCCCAAGCCTATTCACAAGACTCAACACTCTGGGCTCGACGATAATCCTACCAATATTTTAAATACCTACAAAAGGTGTCTGAATATTTGAAAAGTTTCCAGACCTATACTACCTTGAAACCTTAAAAAATGAGCGTATGGGAGATAAAGTGAAGTATATGATGCGGAGTTTGTGCGCGGTGGCTCGATGACATTCCGACGCGGACTATTGTCCGATGTCCAGCAAAGGGAAGGAATGCTGAAGCGCCCAAGCCTATTCACAAGACTCAACACTCTGGGCTCGACGATAATCCTACCAATATTTTAAATACCTACAAAGTGGCCATTTCCAGGAATTTTCAGTATGCCCAGTATATACGCAGTATGCAAAAAGAGCGTATGGGAGATAAAGATAAGTATGACGCGGAGTTTGTGCGCGGTGGTCTACGACTTGCATCGCTCGATGACATTCCAACGCGGACTATTGTCCGATGTCCAGCAAGGGGAAGGAATGCTGAAGGGCCCAAGCCTACACAAGACTTAACACTCTGGGCTCGACGATAATACTACTATTATTGTAGATACCTACCGTAAACTCAGGTAACTATAGGCCCCGTGCATGAACTATAGGGGGCAGCATAGGAGCCCTCAGATTATTGGCGCGAGGCGTAAATGTGTCATTTATGCTTCCTTTGTAGCCCATAACATGGCAGAACCTACTATGCACAAGGAAACGTACCGACGAGAACGGTAGATGGTAGCACTTGCTTTGGCAATCTACATGTGCACATATGTTTCCGATTCAGGCCACATACGAAAAGTGTCTGGATGGTATGGATGGGAGTTCCTTAATCAATCGGCTGTACGGATTAGGATAGAACTACTTACCCATTTATATACTTATCACCACCTTTGACACGTAAAGCAGAAGTAATTCTTGATTCATGTCTTAAATCTTGTGTTGTTACTGTAAAGATAATGTTCACATTTTCATACAAAGTGAATCTTTTTAAAAGAATAACAATGAACAATGTTGAGAAAGCGCCATCAATTTGCGTCCATTGTTATTAATAATGGACCCTAATTACAGGTTGTGACTTAAATCCTGTCATTACAGATCTTGATGTACTTTTCTACCAAATTTGTGAACATTCCTCCCTCCTTGCTTCGTTCTCCTCAGTGCTGAGACTCGTGGCCCTGATGCCGGTGGCCTAACGGTAACAGCGTGCGACTTTCAACCCGAGAGTTTGCGGGTTCATACCCCAGCTCGTACCAATGAGATTTTTGGAGCTTATGTACGAAATATCATTTGATATTTACCAGTTTCTTTTCGGTAAAGGAGAAACATCGTGAGGAAACCGGACTAATCCCAATAATGCCTAGTTTCCCCTCTGGGTTGGGAGGTCAGATGCTAGTCGCTTTCGTAAAAACTAGTGACTACGTCAATTCTTGGGATTAGTTGTCAAGCTGGGGTCCTCTAGGCTCCCAGTGTTGAGGCGCTGGTACGGTGTTAGGTCCAAGATATGCCTAGCATTTTCCGCCAGCACCACATTTGAAAAGCATCAATGCGCTTTCTATCAGTCGATTTGTGGCTTTCCATCACAGAAGGGTCCTTATGTTTCAAGTGCATGACATGATCCCGCAGACGTCAAATTATTTTTTTTTATTTCTCAATTTCAGTACATAATTGTGTAGACAGTAAGTAAGGTATAACCCCGGAGCCCGATTTAAATTTAACAACTTATTACGGTTGTGATCTTATTTTGATACGACCTTGAAGATCCTTCACGCTAATTGGTGCATGATAATGAAGTGAAAGTCGTGCGTGATGGCTCCTCTACACGATGGCCCAGCGCCGGCCACTCCAAGGGACGCAGCCATGCGGTAGAATGAGACAGCAGTATCACTTGCTCCCTCTAATGCATGAATGCGTCCCTTGGAGTGGCCGGCGCTGGGCCATCGTGTAGAGGAGCCATGAGATGCGCGCCAATCATCAAGACGATCGGCAAGGTCGCATTAAAACCAATTAAAAACCTGAACAAATTGTCACATTAGAATCAACCTCCAGGGGCCTTACCAAATCCTTATTGCGATTCTGTTTAGGACCTAAACCAGGCGTGGCTCACTCCGCGATTTCGTCGCTTTGCTACAGGTAGCTAAAAGTACATCCGTTCCACACCAATTTTGGGGTTTGCCATAAGCCGCGCGTAGCGGTGTCGCCAGTGGCGTGGCGACTCACCACCTAGCGGCCATATCTGTGCTGATCGTGACAGACGCGTTTTGTTAGAGAGTGAGTCTTCTCGTCTTCTGTACCTAGTACTATTATTTATTCTGTGCCTAAACTGAAATGCTAAGCGACGGAGTTATGCGACTTATATAGCTCCGTCTTTTAGCAATTCAGTTTAGGTCCTAAACATAATCGCAGTAAGGACATCATGGTAAGGCCCCTGGTAAGCTTTCTGAATAGCGGCTGTACTCCCCCGAAAGGGGTCTATTGTAATGACAGGGCTCGGCTTTTGATTATCGGCTGCGTAGTCGTATTAGTTTCCATTCAAAGGAACGGAATGATTGGATTCGTGTAGCTATGTTCGTACGAAATAAAAGCATCGATACAGTGAAGAGAAATCTCTCATTTAATTGTATTTTGTATTGCAAAGTTACTAAGCCCCCTTAGATATTCATAAACCTCAATTAGCTAATAATCGTTTGCCTTTATTTGTCATTTTGACTTATGTATTTATAAGAAAGGGAAAACATAATTTAACTAAATCAGGCTTAAATTTATATGAATTACTTACCCCCATATTTACTACTACTACTAGTACTACTACTGCTAGGTTACTAGGAGTACTAGGTTAGCGTGGTATGGGCATGTAATGAGGAGGGATGAATGCCATATAGGCAAAAGAATGTTAGGCATGAATGTTGATGGACGGAGAGCGGATGGTAGACCCAAAAAACGATGGATGGATTGTGTGAAAAAGGATATGAGAAAGAAAGGAGTGAGTGCTGAGGACACGAAAGACAGAGAAGAATGGAATAGAAAAACATGTTGTGCCGACCCCACATAATGTGGGATAAGTGCAGGGGAAAGAAGGAGACTTACCCCCATATTTACCCCTTAAATTATTTCAAAAATAAAATACTCAACAAATATTTGTCTCCATTGAATTGAACGACTCAATTTCCCGTTCTAATTTAAGAGCCGCAAACTGAATTAAGATAAAGTACTTGGGAAGCTTTTTTATCTTTGGAATTGTATTAGTAGCTATTTGCATTCTGGGGCTATTTAAAGCTTTAAGTGATATAAATTATCTTGTTTCTAGCACAATCCCTTAGGAAAATTATACACTTGTATCTAAAACAGCTAAAAATGCCGACGGCTACTTTAGGTTCTAAAGCTAAAGTAGACAAGCTAAGTCTGGGTTCTAATAGGCATCCATAAATACGATCATAATTATACCTAGTTAATCTACTACTAGTCAATTCAGCGAAATATTCATTCAATTTCAGACACGCGTGAAATAGCTAAGTGGAGCCAATAATGCTAAGTGAATGTCGTTCGTCTGACATTCTGACATCGATCCTATCTGACCTTTATAAATATCATGTTTAAGGGTTATGTCTCCCTGTACACACGTCGTCGTTCCAATTTAAACCTTGCATCTATATTAATAGGTTTGAAAATCGCTTCAACGGTTCCGTTTTGATAATCACCAAATTATCATTTGCAGTCGGATTCAGCCTGTTGCTTCAGGCTTTGCATAAGAGTTTAATTTGATTAGGTGAATATTTAAATTAGTTTTCTTGGAAACCTATGGTATGTTTGCTTACATAATTATTGAGGTTGAGTTTTCGTAAGTAAACTATTGTTTGGTTTGTTGGCGTACCCTTATACAGTATGTAAATTAACGAAAAACATTTACTCAAGCCCGTTAACGAAAGGGTCACACTGAGCAACTTTTACTATGGCGCCAACTCCGAAATCGCGAAAAAAAAAATTGACTCTCCCATAGAAAATTTCAATGCTAGACCAGCAAAATATATGAAACAACCAAATTTTTTTTCGCGATTTCGTGGTCGGTGCCATAGTAAAAGTTGTTCAGTGTGACCTACACATTAACGGGTTCGAGTAAATGTTTTTCGTTAGTTTACATACTGTATAATATGATTTATCGCAAAGAGAACAATTAAGTCGAAGTCTCATGGAAAAACGGTTTGTAAGTTCGTAAGTATATTAGGTATGTTATAAGCATACCTCGCAATCGAGCTATTTTTTTTTTTTGATTTTTTTTTTGAATTTTTGAATATGTCATGAATCATCATCATGACTTATGATAACATAGTCACTATTTTTTAAATTTTAAAGTTAAATTTGTGTTTCAGGAAAGTAAATTATTAAATTACTTCTTTAAATTTTTGTTTATTTACCTCAATTTGTTTACTCTTAATTAGAAATACAAAATAAATTCTACATTATCAAACTGCACAACGGGACTTAATCGCGTATTTAAGTTTTAAGATTTACCTCCGACGTTTCGAGGTGCAGTTTGATAATGTTTAATAATCGTGAAAGTTTAAATCAAAATAAATTCTACCTACATAAAACGCAATGATGTGTGTATAGCACAAGGATGTAAATACCTTATTTAGCGTAATCACACGCAAACCGATCTTAAACAGCGAAATGATATACATGGAAGTATTCTGTCCGCTCAATTATGTTATGACCCAACGCAAACTACCCCGCGATAGGCGGTACTTACAAACTGCTCGATTGGCAATCTCAGTACGCGACCGAAATGACAGTCAGTGACAAATGGCTAAATTGATTTATAAAAACAACGTTTTTTGTAATTAAAAATATATTCATGTGTCGTGAAGTGGTGCAGAAGTTATTTTAGTTCATACCAAGGACAGTGGAATCACTTTTCACTTGTAGTAAACAGATAACTTCAGTAAAATTTGGAAAAAACATGACGATTTGTTTTCAATACTACCGTGCTAAGCTAAAACGTAACAACTGCATACGACTTTCATAACAACATACGACTTTTTAAATTGCGAGGATAATAGGGATGGTGTTATGCCAAATGAAGTAGACTATTTTATTAACTTGTGTTTGGTTTAGGTATTTTATATATAATTATAAATAAATTCCTTCTTACAGATTAGTATTTTCCTTTTTTATTTCATGAGATGGAGCTATAAAAAAACTACCTAGTTATTTCAAATTAATAATCAAATTTGGTATTGCCATTTTACATTACTTTCCATTCAGATTCCCACATTTCTGCTATTCGCAGAGAACTATGGAAAAAAGCGTCCAATTAGAGAGACATGAAATTGAGTGGATGCCTGGCAAGATATCTATAATGGTGTACTTTCGTTTGGGCCAAATACATTTCGCCAAATTTCACTTCCCAACAAACTTATCGCAATAGTTTCATTTCCCAAAGAAACCTTTAGCAAATTCCGCAGCCTCCTCTCTATTAGTACCTATGTAAATTGTATGCCATGCAATGGTTTACTAACGAATGGCCCAAAAACGTTTCCCAAAGTATCACATCCCAAACTATGTTTCCCAAATTATCATTTCCCAAAAAAATGTTTGGCAAAACAACTTATCGCAAATTTTCAGTTAGCAATAGTCTTTTTTGGCAAGTTATTGTTTAGCAAATAATTACTTAGACAAGTTTCATTTTCCCAAATATTATTTAGTCAAATGTATCATTAAGCGTAACTTACATGCCCCAAAATATTGCATGGCATATAATTTACATACCAATAGAGAGGAGGCTGCAGAATTTTATTTGTCTGGTATTTAACTGATCATTACATATACATAGTAAAATGTAACGTCAAAAAAAACATTCTTACTGCCAAAAATATGTAGTAAATGATCACTAAAATTAAAAATCCATTTTAATGTAAAATGATAACCAAATTTGTTACATCTTGCTATTCTATTAAAGCAAATAACACCAAAGTAATCATTGTAACCCAAAAATAGTAAATAACCACCAATATCTAAGCCACATTTTAGTTTAATATGTCATGCAAATTCTTTACTTCTCGTTCTTCTATTAAATTAATTAATCCACTTTGATGACCTTTTTCTAGTACATAGTATTTCGTTTCTGTAAGGACCGCAGTTCTAACCTAACCTAACCCACTTTTCTAATAGCATTTCGATTCTGTGAGGGTCACAGTTCTATTCTAACTTAACCTAACCCACTTTTCTGATAGCGGTTCCGTTTTGTGAGGATCGCAGTTCAAACCTAACCGAACCCACCATCTTTTTGGAATATAATATTAGACAGTAAAAAACGTTTGCTAAATAAGTTTTTGTCCTAATACAATTTGACAAAGTAAAATCATGCCAAATGATTATTTGACCAAATAAATTATATGCGAAGTGTCACTTTGCTAAAGGTTCCTTTGGGAAATGAAACTATTGCGATAAGTTTGTTGGGAAGTGAAATTTGGCGAAAAGTATTTGGCCCAAACGAAAGTACACCGCGCGAACGGCTGTGGTCCCATACAAAATTTTCATTTTGCACCTTTTTCTACTGACAAACTTGCTTGACCGGCTGTATACATATAAAATATTCTGAACTAAAAGTGGGGATTTATTTTGACTCCGCCTGTTCAAATATTTTTGACCCGATTCTTGTACCCATGTAAATTTTGCAGACTGTATAGCCAGTCCGATTTCTAAGATCAAGTTCGCCATACATTTACTGTGGCGTACTTGATCTTAGAAAAACGGACAGACTATACCTGAACGTGACTTCGCACTGCCATACAGATAGATAATAAAATATACAAAATACTTATTATAGCGGAATACATTTATACAACAATGATATATATTTACTTATGTTGAGTTAGTCTGTCATGTCATAACTACATTTTAACTAGTTATCTTTTAATCTGCATTAAATTATTATACGTGAATTATTTGACTGGTTCTTCACTGTATGGCATAAACCTATCCCTGTCCAAGTCATATTCTAATCAAATATGAACCGCGAACTCTAAGCGGCCAGTACGTACACCAAGAAGGTTATTAGCGGATTAATGTCGCTGATTGGTAGTTATTGACATTATATGCATTTCATCTACACTTAGCTATGTACCATTAGAGTAATAAAGATGACTCTTGTTTTGTTTACCAGCTTTGATTACAGGCTCTGTAAACGCGTCGTCCTATTTGAATGTAGGCGTAATTGTGTATGTGTGCTAATTTGGCCCGAGAATTTGAACGGTAATGTTCCTAAAGGCGGTTTCCATACTAAATATATGCGTTCACTGATCTTAAATAATTAATTTAAAACATAGTTTTTGTATTTGACTTAGTAAATACGTATATATACGTCAACCTTAATGTGCAACTGCTACGGTTTTGCTAGCTCGATTGCGAAGTATGGTTATAAGGGTGATTAAGTATGTTATAAGAATCTGAGTCTGATTTTGTACGTTAAAAAAGTCGTTAAAGAAATTTAATGCATGTATTGTGTACAAAAAAACTTTAGTGAGATGGGGTGGTGCTTAAAATGTGTAATCACAATAATGTTTAAATAATGTTCAGTACTTACGAAATAAACTCAATATGTACGATTGCCTGTCTTTCCAGAACATTGGCATATTGACATAATGCTTACGTATGTTTAAGGTATATTTCTGTGGCCCTAGTGAAAAAGGGTACAAGTCTCACGCAGCTTAGGAGTAAAAGGGCATAGGTGTTACTTGGAACTTATACCCATTTACAACCGCGCTGCCCGAGACTTATACCTTTTTTCACTAGGGACACAGATTTGTTTCTAAAACCTTCAAACAATACATTTTATTCACGCCAACATTTTCACATAAATGATGACACCTCCATTACCCCTGACATTGATGAATCATTAAACCACGAATCGTGATTTTGTACCGTATCGATCCCTATCATCAGAGCTATTTCTGAATACTATTAGCCAAGATTGATGATTCTGTGTTCATGTTTTTGTAACCTTTATAGCTTTACTAATTGTAAGTAGTTACTCTCTTCCTAGTACCTATATTAAGAAACCTTAAATACCGTAAAACGGGGTGGCTTTTAAATGCAGGGGCGACTTTGATCGAGTTCTAATTGACACCTTCTCAGCAAAATCTTCCCCGTAATCGGGTAAAAACTACTTAAGCATTTACTATTAATTGCTGCATTTATATATTCAAAGTTATTTTATGCAATGTAAAAATATGTACTTACAAAAATGTAAGTAAGTATGTAGAAAAGTTGCATGGTACAGTCGGCGTCAAAAATATGTTTACACATTTGCACCTTAGGTACTCTTTTGTGATACCTAAGGCAAAAATGTAAAGATATCTTTGACTTCGACTTCGACTGTACCAATTCTAAACGGAAACAAATGCAATGATTATGTATGTACATTTCAAATATCGCCATTTTTAGGGTTCCGTACCCAAAGGGTGAAACGGGACCCTATTACTAAGACTTCGCTGTCCGTCCGTCCGTCCGTCCGTCTGTCTGTCACCAGGCTGTATCTCACGAACCGTGATAGCTAGACAGTTGAAAACACATATGATGTATTTCTGTTGCCGCTATAACAACAAATAGTAAAAACAGAATAAAATAAAGGCTCCCATACAACAAACGTGATTTTTGACCAAAGTTAAGCAACGTCGGGAGTGGTCAGTACTTGGATGGGTGACCGTTTCTTTTTTTGCTTTTTTTTGTTTTTTTTTTTGCATTATGGTACGGAACCCTTCGTGCGCGAGTCCGACTCGCACTTGCCCGGTTTTTTATTATTCTTGAATTGACTGAAATTGAAAAAAGTTCCTACTGTATTTCATATACTAATAAAGAGTACACAAACCTAATTAATCTCTTCTTTTACGCTAATGGAAGCTGGAGCACCTCTCCTTCGTTAGGCCCGACACTTATTAAAATGGTGTAATTTATTGGACCAAGTGTGGAACCCTGCGGGGTCCCGAGGGACTGCGGCGTAATGTATCTCAAGAATCTGCTGAGATGAAAACGGGGAATGTCTAATGATTAGACTCCAATCTAATACACTGCAAGTTAAAAATATGTTGCTTTTGTGATGATATTTAGGATGATTCGAATTTGAAGACAGATGGCATACTACACTTTAAACTCTCGCGTTTTGTACACATATTTTACTTCACAAATCGGGTCGCCACTTTCCCGAATGAAGGTTGAGGGAGGCGATGGCTGAGATACGCGTCATACTCGTGAACGGGTGCTGTTTGTGGAGACTGGTCTGTTTAAGCTAACACGAGCTATTATACTTAGTAACTTAATTTTTATTAATTAATTAGAGTGAGACGCCTCATTCTGTTCTCGTATGTTTCTTTTCTCTTAATGAATGTATTAATTATACAGGATATTGACTCTTGGAGACCCTATACATCTCTAAGTATAACTTGATAAACTATATAATCTTATAGTTCTGACACCTAGAGACATTTACACCTCTAAATATTATAGATTTTTTTGTGTTTTTCTTATCTGTATTTTGTATGTAATTCGACATTAAGAGACCATAATACATCTCTTAGTAATTGTAATACGTTAGATTGAATTGTTAGTTTTATTTTATAAAATTGTTGATGTTATTACTTTTGCTTTTTTGTAAATTCAATGTTGACGTGTAAAAGTGCCCTTGTGGCCTATTTGCTGAATAAATGTTGATGTTTGATGTTTGACAAATGGGTCTACCGCGATATAATTTCATTGGTTTACCTTAAATTCCGCCGTTTCAGCTGAGTTGCACCAGCTGTGGTCACGGAAAGACTGACGTCCCAACAAATGTCAACGGAGATATTAAAACACCACTAAACTAGAGTAGGTAAGACCGAGAAAAGTCTGTATCGATTTTGAGAGCCCACGCGGTGCAAGTGTTTTTTATACGTCATAATTTCATAAAAGTTTGACGTTTAAAATAACACTTGCAATGCGTGGGCTATTAAAATCACTGCAGACTTTTCTTGGTCTAACTCTACCCGAAATTAGTTTATGAAAGTGTTCTGGGTACACACAGAAAAGGCAGCTGCGCTGCCCGTTAAAGTTTAATGTTAACCGTAGCAACACTCACACTGCTGTATTCGAACTTCAAGATATTCACAAGAGACGACACGTACTAGATACGTTATAGTTTAGATATCAACTAGTTATCTTTTGCATCGCAATTCAAGCAACCAATACTTATCACTTTTACGTCAGATAGAGTAAGATATCTATTAGATGTGAATTGGATCTCTAAGTCATATCCTGTGGAAATCGTTCGAAAGTATCTTCAGAATCGCGAAAATGTCAAATTTTACAGGTTAGATCTTAAATATATCGTTATCGTATATTGGTGATGTCTAATAGATGTCTATTTCAAAATCCGAATCGGACCCACAGTATCCGTACACTGGTCCGAAGATATATCCGCTGGTTTCTTCTACTTGGGGACCAGTGATTCAAATGTTGAAACCAGCGGATATATCTTCGTTTGTATAATTAAATAGATGGCATATTTTATGACTGTGAGAGAAACTTTACACTTTCATAAGAGGTTGTGAGTTTGCTACCACGTACGTATATACGTTTTTCTTTTTATGTTGTCAATAATTACTATTAATAGTGTTAGCGGTATACCCTTAAATTCAGTAAAATGCTACAAATGGTGTTAAAGGTATGAAAATCGGTACGATTGATCTTTAGACCATTTTAATCAATTTGACGCGTAGCACCAAGCATTTTTTTCTCATACAAAAAATGATGACGTCATAACTCCTCCCTTTTTCATATTTTTTTGTGCTACGGGTCAAATTGATTCAAATGGTCTAAAGATCGTACCGATTTTCATGCTTTTAACACAATTTGCAGCGTTGATTTGGCGTACCGCTAGCACTATTAGAAAGGTGAATAGTTTGACTTTGACTTCGGGGTTGATTTTAATTTTAAAATAATTTGGCCAAGCCCGAGATAGCTGGAGGCATTTAGTGTTCCGTACGGCTACCATCAGTTTGGCATTGACATATCGTCAACGTAATTTACTTCTTATATATAATAAATAATAATAAATAAATCATTTATTCCAGACAACATCGATCCATAGGTATACATTTAAGATAAAATTAAAATATATTTAAAAAATTAGGTATAGGTATAACATAAAGATTCTTGACTAGACATTACAATTAAATTAAACTTAGCATTTGATAATAAATAATAAAATTCATTGATTATAAAAAGATTAAAATGTAATACTATAAAAAACACTGTAAATATATGCGCAGTCCAATTTAATTAAAATGTCAAAACTTAAAACTAAAATCAATAAAAATAGGTATATAATTTATAGATCCATGACTAGACATTAAAAATAAATTAACTGAGCATTTGATAATTGATAAAAATAAAATAAAATTAAAAATAAAATTGATAAGCAATAATAAAATATAATAAAATAATAAAATTTATATCTGAGATTTCATTTAAATATTAAAATTATGCGCAGTCAATTTCAATTAAAATGTCATGACATAAAAAAACTATTCTTAAGTTAGGATAAAGTGGGAACATGGAGACTATCCCAGTGCCTTGCTATAGGAAAATGTAGCCTATTAGCCACCAGACTTAGGATGCTGTTGGAGCTCTCACGTACGCGGCGCATAAGGGAGGCGGTTCGTTTTCGTATTATGGCATGAAAACCATCTACTCGCGTATCCGCAAACATACCCGAAGCGCTACAGAACTTAGGAAGACCCAACAGCATCCTAAATATGTTATTATACTGAACGCGCAAGGCGCTGACTGCCCTCTGAGTATAGTTGACCCACAGGCTGCAAGTGTAAAAGGATTGGCAATATGCCTTAAACAGAGTTATCTTAACTTCCTTTGTACACCGAGCAAACCTGCGAACCACCATGTTACCCCGGACAGCCAACGCCCTGCGTCTGCAACGTCTAGATCATCCGAGAGGTATTCCGTGACCCAATGACCCAGGTACTTGAAATTCTTGGTCCTATTCAGAGGTATTCCGTACAGCGCGATTTCCGGTACCCTGTCCACCTTATGCTCACGCGGCTGGAAAACAACAACCTCACTTTTAGCCACATTGTACCTAAGTCCGTGAGTCACAGCATACTCCTCGCACTTACTCAAAAGTTTTCTGATTGCACATACAGAGGGCCCCAGCAGCACCATGTCATCCGCGTAACTAATATTGTTGACCATTTCCCCGGCAATCGCACATCCAACTCTGGTACTGCTGAGATCCTCTATGAGCGCATTGATGTACAAGTTGAAGAGACGCGGCGAGGTTAACCCCCCCTGCCTCACCCCGCACCTCAACCTGTACTCATCAGAAAAGGCATTGCCCCACTTGACCACATTTGTTTGGTTGTTATACCAATAATCAAAAACACCTATTACATCCTCCGGTACGTCTGTCTCTGTACGAAGCTTATGCCAAAGAAGGTCGTAAGACACCATATCAAAAGCTTTTGATAGGTCAAGAAAACAAGCGTAAACTGGCGTTTTCCTATCGGTGTAGTATCGGACAGTATGCTTGAGACAAAGGATTGCTGTTTCAGTTGATAACCCTGCTCGGAAGCCAAACTGGGCATCGTGCAGCTTAAGGTATTTACACAATTGTCGATCAAGCAAACTGTCTAACACCTTAGCTACCGTGGTCGCTAATGATATGGGTCTATAGTTGGCCTTGTCAGACGGATCCCCTGTTTTGTTCTTGATTATTGGTACAACCACCGTTTTCATACACTCCTCAGGCAAATACGAGTGACGCAGAGCCAGGGTGTAAAACAACGCCAACACGCGCGGCAGGTGCACCCCGGCATGCTTAAAATGCTCCACACTAATACCGTCATGGCCAGGAGATTTACCTCCGGTCATATTTCGTATGACCGAAGCGACCTCTGACGCATCAAACTTCATGGGCGTCCCAGCCCCACCGGCGACACCTGCCCTTGCCTGAGGAACATTAGAAACACAATTTAGCGGCTTAACTAAAAAACTGTCCCTAAACATATTAGCCACGTCAGTGGGCTCACTAAGACCATCGACATTGAGAGGGATACACGGTCTGGGGTTAAGTTTGTTGGTCTGTTTCCAAAAGTTTCGAAAGTCTTTCTTTGCATGCTGACAGGCTAGAACATCCATCTTTATCCGATCAGCGTTATCCTGGCACCACTTCAACCTGGACTTGAAAATGCGCTTGGTTTCCGCCATCCGCTCATATAAGTGCCCATTCGACGGCTTACCATGCGAGACCCATAGCTGAAATTGGAGCCTGGCCTCTTTGTGATAAGGATAAACATATTTGTTCCAACCTACTACACACTTTCTTTTTATTTTGCTGTTACTACCAGACCCACACACACTCTCTTCGGCCGCATACTTCAGCGCGTTAATAATATCATTATACAAACGATCTATAATCACCCTATGATTACTGTTGCTACACAAGCCATCACAACATTCAGTCAGTTCCTTCGGAAAGTCTATGTGTCTAAGTCTCTCATTACACAAATAATGGTACTGTTCAATTTGTGTAGCATCCCTATGTCCCCACAATACCCTATTATACACACAATTAGACTGAGTATACACAGGTTTCAACACATTCATCTTCTTCTTCCTCGCGTTATCCCGGCATTCTGCCACGGCTCATGGGAACCTGGGGTCCGCTTGACAACTAATCCCATGATTTGACGTAGGCACTAGTTTTACGAAAGCGACTGCCATCTGACCTTCCAACCCAGAGGGTAAACTAGGCCTTATTGGGATTAGTCCGGTTTCCTCACGATGTTTTCCTTCACCGAAAAGCGACTGGTAAATATCAAATGATATTACGTACATAAGTTCCGAAAAACTCATTGGTACGAGCCGGGGTTTGAACCCGCGACCTCCAGATTGCAAGTCGCACGCTCTTACCGCTAGGCCACCAGCGCTTTTTTCAACACATTCATATCACAGCTAATTTCCAAGGCTAAATGATCAGACCAGTTAGACCCGTAATGTACCTTTACATTTGCAACTGATTGCATCGCTGCCTCAGTAACCAAACAATGGTCGAGCCAGCGCGTGCAACCGTGTGCGTCACTCACGAAAGTAAAGGTATCGGATGTTACGCCCAACTTAACGATATCCGCGCATATCCAAAACTGGTCCTCACAAAACTTTAATAGTTCCCTACCAAATAGACTGTCGGGATGCGCATTGAAATCTCCTAGAATATAAACTGAGGATACCTCGACCAAAGAATATAATACTCACTAGGAGAAGAACGGTAACTCCATACAAAAAAATGTCCCCAACCGTTTATACGTTTATACTACTGGCGCCCTCGATGTGTACCAATGGAACTAAAGTTGACAAGCGGTTTAGCCTGGCGGTTATTGGTATTATAGGTATATAGTAATTATGTTGATAAACATATTTGTTATCTTCATTTTTTTTTTTTTAATTATGAATGGGCTTACTCATGGCCACAGACTATATGAAAGATGCAAATATTACCCCTTGTTTGTGGTATTATCTATTGATTTAAATAAAAGGCATATTTATGTTTATAACACTGTATTATGTTTTACATATAGAAATATACACTGAAAATTAAACCCTGACAACTTAATAAAAATAGACATTAATAAAGCGCATTCACAAAGTTTTCAGTATTATACAAATAACATTAGGCATGCCTACCTATTACACTTTACACACAGATACACTACACTTTACACACGGCATTTTACACAGATTTCTAACTTGTATTCATTCATACATTTCTTCACGGTTAATTAATACGCTTTCCAGATGCGTTATGACTCGGTTCCTTCTGAACCCACTAAAGCTGTATAAATTTCACTCTGGCTGCTTCAACAGCCGTTGCTCCGCATTTAGCACATTTTCTATGTGCATTGCTGTAATCTATGTAGGTACAGACTTACAGTCTTAAGTGGTTGTACCGCTACGTTGTATTTATTATTTAAAGATTTAATAAATAAAATTTTCGTTATGAACTTTAACCACAGCAGTTGGACAGAGTCATTGACAAATATATTTTTTTATTATGGTGGGTAGACGTACCTACCCTCCGTATATTTTATGAATATTGATAAAGACAGTTGGAAGCAAATATTCATTATAAAACTTAATCGCGTGTAATTAAGTTTTAAGCGTTTTAAGTCCCGTTTTATGATTAATTATGTATAAAATTCGTGATAGTTTAAATCAGAGTTAGGAGCAATGTTGCTGTAGAAAAATGCTTTTATTTTTATTACTCGCAACTTAGAAGCTTACACATAGAAGCTTCAGGCGCACACATGCGCAATTATTTGGGGACATAACTTTCTTAGGAAGTGAACAGGCCTTGACCTCGACGCTCTCCACAATAGCACATACTTCACTCAGGCACTCTGTAAAATCGCTCAAGTTATCAGCATGGTTAACGGGCATGTAAACCGAAAACACCAAAAACGAACGATCACAAACTAGTACTTTAATTGCTGCGAGCCGATCACTAGCACAGTCAATCACGGACACTGAGTCGAATGCACTTTTCTTCCATAATAACGCTACACCACCATATGGCCTACCGCGTATTATACCTACAGTGTCATCGATACTAGACTTGCCCGTAAAACCAAAGCTGTCATCAATGCTGCCTAAGTATGCCAAGCTATGATTAAAAAGCCAATGCTCCTGCAAAGCTATTATGTGAGCATGTTTACATAAAGATTTAACATAGTCAACAGAGCGCGTGACTGATTTACAATTATAACTAACAATATTACATTTACTGATATTATTATTCATTTAAAAATATTCTATATGATTTATTTGGCTAACCGAGTCTATCTTCCTATTTTTAAAATGAATGAAGCGCCTAAAAGAAATATTCTCGGGCCTTTATTCATAAAAATATCCAAACTTTGTCTGGGCACAAACATCTTGTAGGCATCATACTCCTTATCTTGCTTCATAGCTAATTTTACAAGTGTGACTTTTATGTTGGTTTTTTCCCGTATGTAATCGACAATATCCTCCGGCGACGTACTCCTGTCGACATTGTTTATAAACAACGGAATCCTCGACTCAGCTGCTCTAAACTTGCAATTAGTGTTTGTTGTTGCCGTTCCCTTATCGCCAATAAACCGGTTCTTGTAACGCTTGTTCTGCACAGTAACCCACTCAGAGTTCGTTTCCTCTCGCTTCCACTCCCCCGGGGCTTGAACTACATCTGCAAAAGACTTGTCCTGCGCCTGAGATACGTTGTTTACCGATGATTCCCTACTCGGCTCGCCTCGACTCGGTAGCTCCCCGCTGGATTCTCGACCTAAGTGACACGCGACAGTAGTATGATCCGCAACGTTATTTGACTGTACATGCGCTGCCGATGCAGAAAGCGCAGTATTGGCTGCGCGCCGCTCACAGAGCCCATCGGCCGATGAAGTAGATGCTACGGAGCTTGTACGTACGCGAGAGCGAGACGGCAACTCGTCGCAACCGGAATCGCCCGCTCGGTGACTCACCTCGTCGTTATCTGTAACCGACCGAAATGACAAGTGCGGCGGTAGGCCTATCGGTCCGCTATTCAAATTTAAATGTACGTTATGCGCACCACGACGGTTATTTATATTGGATTTCTGCGAAAAGTTAAAATCCACTTCTTGGTGACTATCGTTTACCACGGTGTCGTTTCTGTTACATAATAACTCTTGTTTCATTTGCTGTACGAATGTTTTGGTAGCATACGTGTCCTTTATGCTTTCCAAGTCTTGTTTAAGAACCGTGATGTCCTTAAGAAGTCTTGATACGTCCAGGTGATCCCATGTTATCGGAGGAAGCTTATTTAGGTCACAGGCCACGAACACGGGTAACTTTTCACTGTCCGTTACTTTGAAAACATTGATGATGTCAAACAAATCCTTGCTACTTTTCCCCTCCTTGCTCTTGGCCTTGCGTTTTATGTTGCGCAGGTCTGTCGAAATAGAGTGAAAAAGCAAAGATTTCGCCTTCTCGATATCTTCTACACTGAAAGCTGAAGAGCAAATTTTCACTAAACTGTCGCTTTCCATAATCATGTGTTTGTTTTGAATAAAACACAGCGTCTCATTCACAACTAAATTGCAGTTAATGCACTTCACTAAATTAACAGTCGACATTTTTAAAACACGTAACAGGCAGGGCGCCTACCGTCCGTTGCATGCGCGCATACACAACAAGCGCACGGCGCAGACTGTGTGTTATATATATATCTCAGTGTCAGTAGTGTCAGTACGAGCAAGATGCATAGAATAGTACATTACTACAGAGGCCGGGACGAAAGGGGTTGCCGGCCGAAGACATATAGACGGCCGAGCGAAGCGAGGCCGGATAGGTCTGAGCGCGGGCAACCCCATTTCCCGCCGAGGTATGTATAGTGCTTTTCTCAAACATCATCATAGGCCTTTTCGTCTATATCAGACGATTTATGGTGTAACACCGTTTTCGGTGGCTAAATAGACCGATGCGAGATCGACATGGTCTACCACAGGTCTGACAAGAGAAGTTTGCGGAAACCGGTACTGAGACACCTTGTCGTCGTCTTTGCCTCTTGTCAGCGAGTGCGGCGAACCAGGTCTCATCACAAAACTTGCGACCCTCCACAACACGTTTGCGCCATTCCGTCCGCTGCTCTGCGAGCTTCTCCCAGTCTTGGTGGTCTATGTGGAAGGCAATCATGTCCCTCTTTGCGCAATCTTTAAAGCGAAGCAATGGCCTCCCAACGTTACGTTTTGCATTCGCAACCGCACCAAGAAGAACACGACGAGGTAGTCGAGAGGGTTCCATCCTGTGCACATGCCCTAGCCAACGCAAACGTCTCTGCTTGAGAAACGCTGTTAGGCTAGGCAGCTGTGCAATTTCTAGAACCCTTTCGTTTGTCACCCTGTCCTGCCATGATATTCCTAGGATCTTACGAAGGCAACGAATGTAGAAAGAGTTAAAATGACGTTCTATTTTTGCATACGTCGTCCAGGTTTCAGCTCCGTACAAGAGTATGCTTAATATAGAAGCCTGAAAGACCAACATTTTGGTCTTTGTTGTGAGATGCTTGTTTTGCCATACTCGAGTACTAAGCCTCCCGAACGTGGTCGCCGCTTTGCCGATACGTATGTCGACCTCCGCATCAAGCGAGAGGTTGTTCGTTACGGTCGACCCTAGGTAGCAAAATCTGTCAACTACCTCTAACAGCGTGCCATTCAGTGAAATAGCTGGTGCCACAGAAGTACCTTGTGCTAGCACAACGGTCTTCCTCGTGTTAACGGACATGGCAAACAGGGAACACGCCTGTGAGAATCGACTCACCATTGACTGGAGCTCGCGTTCAGAGTTAGCAACGAAGGCTGCGTCGTCGGCATATAGGAGGCTGTCAACGAAAAGATCCTCGCGGTTTCTTTTGGACTTGAGGAGAGAGATGTTAAATATCTTTCCGTCGGCCCTCGTATGCAGATGGATACCCTGTTGGTTATCGCCGAAAGCGGCACGTAAAATAAGCGAAAAGTATATACCAAACAGGGTAGGAGCCAAGACGCAGCCCTGCCGCACTCCTCTGGAAACAGCAAACGGCTCTGATGACTTGCCATTAAAGACTACTGTGCCTTTCATATTATCGTGGAAGGATGCCACTAGCCTCAGAAGCTTAGGTGGACACCCAATGCTCTCGAGTGCTGTGTATAAGCCCTCCCGGCTGACCGTATCGAAGGCCTTGTTAAGGTCAACGAAAGCTATAACCAAGGGGGTCTTTTGTTCACGACACTTCTCCTGTATCTGGCGAAGTGTGAAAATCATGTCCACTGTGGAACGCTCGGAGCGGAAGCCACACTGTGACTCAGGGTAAACGCGTTCTGCAAGCCTTTGGAGTCTTGATAGGATGACTTGACCAAATAGCTTGCCAACAATGCTTAAAAGGGAGATGCCACGGTAGTTGTTGCATTCGCCGCGGTCACCCTTCCCCTTGTATAATGTGACGATGTTGGCATCACGCATATCCTGAGGCACATCTCCCGCTTCCCAGCATTTACACAGTAGATTGTACACGATTGGTCGCACGCATTCGAGTTTTAGTATTTCGGCTTGGGTGCCATCACCACCGGGACTCTTACCACGCTTAAGCTTATTGACAGCCTTGGAAAATTCCTCTACAGACGGTAGATCATCTAACTCAGTCTTAACATCCAGTTTGGGCATGCTTCGTACAGCCTCCGGATGTATGTCTACTGGACTCGAGTAGAGATCTGTATAGTGTTCGACCCAGCGGTCGAGTTGCTTTTGACTATCTAAGATGATAGCACCATTCGCGTCCTTGAGAGGGGCTGTTTTCTTGGCGACAGGTCCGAGTATCCGTTTTATTCCTTCATAAACACCACTTATGAATCCGTGATCGGCGCACCATTGCATGGTGTGACCAAGATCTGACCAGTACAAGTTGGCAAAGTACCGTGTACTTCGTTGAAGTGTAGCTTTAGCACGACGAAGTATTTCCATAGTGTCCGAACAGGGATTCATGCGGTGCTTTAGGGCGGCGTCACGCTTAGCATCCAACAGAGGTTGCAAATGCTCTATATTAGCCGAGAACCAGTCCTGGGACTTGGACTCAGCAAATCCGAAAATCTCAGTGGCGCTTGAAGTCAGTAGCTTTTTGACACTCTCCCACTCAACGCCTATGGGCGTATTGGCATCCCAAGCAGTCAACTCGTTATTTGCCAAACACCCAAACTGACGGCATTTTTCGTCATTCCATGCATGCAATGAAATAAATAAAATAAAAAATCCACGAAACCCAAGTTTTATATATAGAAAAAACTAAAAGTAAACTACACCCAAAATATAACCAACACGTACCTATATCATTATCACGCGTATGTTTTACACGAGTCGTGTATTTTTACTACCCGTATATTTTCATGTATCTTTGATTTTTTCACCTTGTACTTCGTTGAAGTGTAGCTTTAGCACGACGAAGTATTTCCATAGTGTCCGAACAGGGATTCATGCGGTGCTTTAGGGCGGCGTCACGCTTAGCATCCAACAGAGGTTGCAAAGCAAATGCTCTATATTAGCCGAGAACCAGTCCTGGGACTTGGACTCAGCAAATCCGAAAATCTCAGTGGCGCTTGAAGTCAGTAGCTTTTTGACACTCCCACTCAACGCCTATGGGCGTATTGGCATCCCAAGCAGTCAACTCGTTATTTGCCAAACACCCAAACTGACGGCATTTTTCGTCATTCCATGCATGCAATGAAATAAATAAAATAAAAAATCCACGAAACCCAAGTTTTATATATAGAAAAAACTAAAAGTAAACTACACCCAAAATATAACCAACACGTACCTATATCATTATCACGCGTATGTTTTACACGAGTCGTGTATTTTTACTACCCGTATATTTTCATGTATCTTTGATTTTTTCACCTTGTATCCGGTCTGACTGTCGTTTTCGTCACATAAGTTTACATAGTCTTTCATGTTGATATCATGTTTCACATACATCGTTGCTTTATGCATGGAGTAAATAAGTATAATTTCCACAGTGTTGACGAATTTGTAGTTACATTCATTTAAAATATGCCACAAAACTGTTTCTAATAAACTGTAAGCCATTTTTCGTAGTTTCTCAAATAATAAAATTGCCATAAGAAACCATATACATACTTCGTCTTTGACTTGAGAGGCAGCAAGTTATTTAAAATCAATTCTGCTTACGCTGCCAATTCCAACACCTACGATTACAATTAATATTCATTTCATTATTTCGTCGGAACTCATATTAAAGTAATAAAATCAACAACGCACCATAAATCCAATAAAACAGAATGAAAATTTTTCAACTTTACCTCCATAACAGTTTAAAAAAAATGACTACGCGTGTTTGAGTAGACCTTTTCACCGCTAACGTTTAGATGAAATATTTTAAATGTTTTAAATTATTTGTGTAGTTACATTTATAATTTTAAATTATAGAATTTGGTTAATAATGTATTATTTATTAATTTCATGTTGATTTATACAAATAAAACTGCAAATTATAGCAAACATTGTTTATTGTTTTTTTTTTATAGGCGTAGTGGCAGAGTGTCGTTACGAACCATAAAGCAAATACTGCCTCTAGTTTTTTTATGGATGAATGCCACGAAGCTGTGTCACAAATATCTGTTGAAATGAAAATTAAAAAACCGGGCAAGTGCGAGTCGGACTCGCGCACGAAGGGTTCCGTACTATAATGCAAAAAAAAAAACAAAAAAGCAAAAAAATACGGTCACCCATCCAAGTACTGACCCCTCCCGACGTTGCTTAACTTTGGTCAAAAATCACGTTTGTTGTATGGGAGCCCTATTTATTTAAATCTTTATTTTATTCTGTTTTTAGTATTTGTTGTTATAGCGGCAACAGAAATACATCATCTGTGAAAATTTCAACTGTCTAGCTATCACGGTTCGTGAGATACAGCCTGGTGACAGACGGACGGACGGACGGACGGACGGACGGACGGACGGACGGACGGACGTACGGACGGACGGACGGACAGCGAAGTCTTAGTAATAGGGTCCCGTTTTACCCTTTGGGTACGGAACCCTAAAAAGAGGACTTTGCCGGCCTAGGCCTGCAAGATTTGTATGAAATTCCATTAACGACCTTTTGTCCTAGCCGCACCTGAAACGTCATACTTCGCAGCCTATTATAAGGAACATAACATCAATATTTCATTGCATGTTTGAGAAAAGTAAATTACGTTCACACCCATGGTAGCGTTTACGTCAACGCCAAACTGATGGTAGCCGTACCGCATAATCATAAACATAAATCTTTATTTGCAATAGATATAGTATTTTACAGATCTTAGACTAATATACAGGTCCATATATCTAGACTTAAATAAGTCATGCAAATCTTACTTTTTACTCGCTAAAATAGCCTAGATTCCAAGTACTTACATTATTAAAATATTCAGTGGTACTATAAAAACATTTGTTAACCAGCCAAGTAAATAATTTGTACCTTGTAGTACCCAAACTTCTCAAGAGATGGCGCCACCTCCGAGATAGAACACGCTAACGATGTGTCGACGTAGAATAGTGACCTCCACGGAAGAAAGAATGAGCGCGCCGCGCTCTGACGGGAAACGGCATGTGCCTGGATTAGTATGAGAACCTATGTCGCCAAAACGCTGTCACAAAAATTGGCCATATTTTCTTATTTCGATAGGGAGTATGAGCCCTTGCCCATCACAGTATTTCGAACTTTACAGTCAAGAAAATTATGTCGAAATTGCACTACGATTTTTATTTTTTGTAAAAATACTCAAATTGTCATTTACGCTCTATCCCTTTTACACTTGCATGGCTTTTCCAAGAGTGAATGCGATAGGATAAAATATTCGACTATGAGGTTGACACATGCGATAGGGATGTGCATGATTCGGTGTGATATCGATAAACGCTTGTTAATGATCAATGTACACGTAAACTATTCAATTTTTTTATACATATGTATTACTATATTTTCGACGATTAGGTAACTAGGTACTTACTTATTAATAATAAAATCTCGTATTGAAAGTAATCACCCCACAACAATATTGCTTTGTAATGGCGCGAAATAATAACCTGCTAGCCAATTAGTGCTAACCCGTTGTGTACTTATAGTTTTTTTAAATTAAATCAAACTTCTTATCCTCCCACCGCGATGCGTGTGTGCGAGCGTGAAAAATACGCAAGTTGCGTATTTTTTACCTGCAATTAATATTCTCACTAGATGCGTGCGTATAAATACGCAAGTAAGTGTAAGTGTAATTAATAAGTGTTCACAATACTTATTAACTAGCACGTTATTATGTTAAGGCATAACAAACCTTGTGTCATCCATCAATATGAATCTCCGATATAAGCTTGTATGCAAAATTATTAAAAAAACGCTAATTAAAAACAATACACTTAGACGGTTATCACAATAATATAATGCGGATAGAAATGCCGCTCTGATGTATGAGCAAGATAGCACTATGCACGTTTTTACCGGAGCATGGTGCGTACTCGCATCCAATGTGAAGAACGCTTTAAGATTTGTGCAAGAGTGTGAAGCGGGCTTTAGACTGGCCAGCAAATACACGGCAGTAAAATTATGTGACAGCTTAAAACTGACAATTGACAAATATGTATGGATACAATACTATAAGAAAAACTTTAAATCAAATAATCCATTGAATAGGAATAAATAAGTAAGAACATATTTTGTAACATAATATAAAATGTGCATAAGCGACGACTTTTTCGATATAATCATCCAGAGGCAAAACAAAAATAAATAATTAACAACATTATTGTATGAACATAAACAAACCGAACTGTGTATTTATACGAATATCGACATCGATAACTTTTTTGATATGGTCCTCGCACTTGGCCGAATAGCGCAGCCGTACATGACTTTTACGCTAAGTAGATATCAACCTTATCTCATTTACATAAATTTGATTTTTGTACTAAACAATCCAAAAATCCTTGCGGAAACCGAAAATGCAAAAAATATTGAAATATTACTTGAAATAATACGTACCGATGATATGAAATGCCTCCATATCTAATATTTTTTATTCGGCTATTATTTTTACACTCCAAAATGGAGCAGCACGGCATATTCGTAATTATTTCTATTTTTTACTGGAATCGTTTTCACATCTGACATGTCAAAAGCGCCATACTGAACTGTCATATGACTGACAATAGTATGTGCTGAAAGTGAATGCAGCTAACCTTAATCTTGCCACACGCTATAGACGTACGTTTCACTTCTATTACTTCTTTGTTTTGTGGTGACCTCCGAGGTGCAAATTACGATCGATGACAAATGTTAGGAGCGGATTACTGCTTGGTTGGCTGCATTCAAGCTATTGAACACCTTCCAACATTAATCTTGCAAAAATAGTTATTGTGATCACAGTGCGGTGTCTCTGTCGAAACGCCTGCTGATGTTACAGTAGCTACTTACGTAAAAGTTGTTAGTAACTGTACTTATATGGTTAGATAGTATTTCAATAAAAGCCGACTGAGATATAACTACGTTGTTTTCGTCCGTGGAGTAACCCTTACTACAACCTTAATTTTTTGAGGGGTAGTTCTCTTAAATTTATTTATTTGTAATAAGTATCAGATATTCGACTTGAATTATTATTTTGCTGGATTAGGAACCCTTTTTATTCATTTATCTCACAATAATAATCTAAATAACTAATAAATTATAATTTTCACTACAATATTAACATAAAACTACTAACTAATCTAGCTTACTGACTAACTTATACTAAAACTAAACTAAACCACGAATTAAATATAAAAAACCTCACCAAAGTCTCCTGCCTCTGGAATGGTGCCAAGGATGCTGGCGGCGTTGCCCCTTTGCACCGCCAGACTTAAACGCTGGGCAAAGAAGGAGCCTGCTCTGTGGTCGCCCGAGACACCTATTAGCCGGACCGACACTTCTTTTATGAATTTTTTTGTGTCAGTCGACCATGGGCCCAGCGTTTCCATTGCAAGCGCCGCAAACTCGTACTCGTTCATTAGGAAAGCGTATTTGCGGCGCTTGAGAGTCTGGGCCTGGTCCGCGGCGGTCCCGGGCTTCCGAGCAGACCCTTCGACGTGGGACGGGGCCAGTGTATCGACGCAGGTAGCGTCCCACGCCAAAGGACGGCCAAGGCTCCAAGGGACCAGAGTGCAGCCATCCGGTCTCTTGCCGTCGGTGGCAGAGAGGCCTGACGGCTCCAAAGTCGCGGGTAAGGAAGCGGTGCTAAGAGCGCGGCGGATCAGGTCATTCAGAGTGCCATGCCGGTAAAGTCGCCCTGCACTCATTTGGCAGTACAGACCGTGCCGCCCCAACGCATCCACCGGTTGGGCGCACCGCCTACACGCGTGTGGCTCGCATACCTTTAAGCCCAGGCGGAGGCAAACAGCGATTCGCAAGGCTGATGGCTCTAGGGTTGAGCCAAGGTTTCGCGACGGAAGTGCGTGCAGCCAATGCCCAGATTCTTTTTCTGAAACGGCCAGTAACCTCGCCCGTTCGTGGTCGTTGTCGCAGCTCTGGAAAAGGCATTGGTGGTGCATTTTTATGGTAATGGTGTCCCAAGCTGCTTGGCTGGATTTCTCCTCTGGTACCCGTTCGACAGGGTGGTCTGCCCGCCAAACCGATTCAGCGTCCCCCAGGCACGACACCGACACATTAGCGGTTGAAGGGATACGTAATATACCGCCAATGAGGGTGAGCGAGCCATAGGCAGACGATAAAAAGGCCGGCAGAGCTAGACTGCCCGTCAAACGGATACCAAGCCCACCATATTTTATCGGAAGGGTAGCTTGAATCCAACTGGAGGGTGTGAATGTAACATTAAGAATTTTGGCGACGGTGTCTTTTAAAATTTGGTCAATGTTTGCAGTGACAACGGGGAATTTCCAGAGAGGGGCACAACGTAGGATGTACAAAAATTTAGGTGAGAAAAGGCAAAGTCGCAAGATGTAAAGGGCCATGTGTGGGTTAATTTCATAAAATAGGTTGGAACACTTATAAAATTGTTCTATTTTGGAGTTTACGGTAAAAGGGATGGATTCGTCCAAAATAGGGGCTCCTAACAGTGTAAGGCTCTCACGAGTAACGACTGAAATATTTGGTGTGAGGTTGTTAATATCGTTAATAATTTTTGCCCTGGTGTCAACCGAAATACTGTCAGAAATAAATACCTCACACTTGTTAGAGTTAACCGTAAGGCCAATCTCAGCAAATCGGTCCGAGATGGTTTTTAAATCGGCAAGGACTGACGATATTTTGCCGCCAATCGTGCCATCGTCGAGATACCAAATGTTGAGATCCGATGTGAGTTGCGTGATTATCGGATCGATGGCTAAATTAAAAATTACAGGCCCCAGCGGATCCCCTTGCTGGCATCCTACACAGGATGAGATCTCGTGCTCCCGGAACATAAGTTTCGTGGGTGCACCGTAACATTGCCACAAGTAGCCCTGGATCTCTGGAAGTTCACTTTCTATTTGCGAAAGAAGGGAACCTCGATCGACAGAATTGAAAGCGTTAGTCACATCAATTTTAACGAGAATTTCGAATTTCTCACTCTCAATAAAAGACCGAGTTGCGTGCACTGCAGCCTCACAACCACCTTTGAGTCCAAAACCTAACTGTGTAGGTTTAAATTTTTCCATAAGGCGGGAGTGGAACTCACGGCAACATATTTTTGAGGTGAGGCGCCGTAACGTGCTTCCCACTGCAATTGGGCGGATGCCTCCATCCTTTTTCTTTAAAGCGATGAGGTTGGCGCCGTACAGAATGGCGACGATATCCGGACACACTCTCCCGGAGAGCATCAAATTCACCAGAGCAGTTAACTCCTCCACCAGTGTTTCACCTGCATCACCCGCAAGAGGACTCGTTAAATCTTTCAAATGTTGCGGTGTGATGCCGTCCAAGCCCCCTGCCGAACCAGCAGGAAAAGAGAGCACCGCCTGCCGAATAGCAGCTTTAGAAACCTGCAAAGGTTGGCTTGAGGTTGGCTGGTTGAGTGGCAACGAGGACGACGAAGTGGTGGGGTGTTTCTCCCGTAGAGCACTGAGCACGGCTGGTGTGTATGTCGCCAGAGTATCGTTAGAAAAGAGCAATCTAGTCGCCCCCTTTAAATCTCCATCGGATAATTTATTTTCAATAAATTTACATTTGAATTTCGGATTGGTGGATGGCGAACGAGAGATTTGGTCCACTGCGTTTGCGTTATTGGCGGAAGAAGAAGTGGGATAGGCTGGATGAGCCACATTATCTTTAATTATAGTGGTTAAGCTACGGTTAGATTTAGTTCGTGGAATGTGGAAACGTTTATATGAAAATGTTAGAAGATCCTCCCACGCCGCAAAGTTGTTCTGTGATACCACTCTGGCCACACAGTCCGCTAGACTTCGCGCTGCAGTAGCTCGTGCCCCTTTTGGGATCCTTTTTGTGATCTTAATGCTGGACTTAAAGGTAGCTAAAATTTGGGCCAGCGATGCGGGGGTTGGGCCAACATTTGCGCTGCTGTTAACCGTCACATTCCGAGTTGTTGCCGGACCAGAAGATTGATCAATGCGCGGGCTGTGCGCACGAACACAGTGGATATTAAGGCCTCTTTGGCCTTTATAACGCTTGTGATCAGCGCATATTGGACACTCCAGCAGCGGGACCTGAGGCGAGGCGTCTGGATTAGTCATTTTAACAATAATTTAAAAATTCAAGTCAAAAAAAAAAACTTCACAAAGAACAGTTAAACACAAAAATTCAGTACAAAATAACCGCATACAATCATACATGTACTTAAATGTTATAGAAAAGCGTCAACTTAATTAAAATAGTGTAAATTTTACAACACAGCTCATTAAAAACCCAAAGTTAAAATATCAGATTGAATTTTTACAAATGAATATAAAATTACATTACATTACCTAATAAAGAGAAAATAAATAAATAAAACCTATTTATCAATAAATTACAGTCAGTTCTAGTAAATCTTAAAATTCATAAAGAGCATTGAAAAATAAAAAATACAATTTTATAATACTTTTTAGTTTGAACAATTAAATAAAACAATCATGTCAAATAAATCAAAATTATAAATTATGGATTCAAAAAAACAAAAGTCAACAAAAAGGATGCTTGAAGTTGACGCGCTATGCTACTCGTAGGAAACAGCATGCCGGCGCCCTCTCTTGACAGCTTACACGTACCAACCCACGTAACACGTTTGGTGCCATCACATTCGTTCAAGCAGTGGCTCCGTCGACGACAACAACTTCAACCAATTCAAACATTCGTACAGTCCTTAAATAAATACAAAAAGTTCGTCGTTGCTGGGGATCGAACTTGGGACGCTGATTCTCTATGTTGCCAAAAGGAACAACGAATGCCACTAGACCAAACGGCTCAATGTAAGTACTGCGAATTTAAGAGTCTTATTACTACAGACTAAAGACGTTGCCCGTTTGGTCACGGTCTAAGTTTGTAATCACCCTCGAAAATAAAAAAGATAAAACAAAATAGCACTAAACACTTCAACCGATAAATTGTAACTCTATTCCTTCGTATACCACAGCACCACTTAATCCTCCAGTACAGTACCCCTGGTGTTGATTTTAGTGTAAATAAAAAAATCTCCGCGTTATATTCCTGTGCACTTCTTCTGCCTCCGTAACACTCTGGATTTATTTAAGTTTTTTTTTTTTACTCATATGCACATTTTCACTGCGAGATAACAATGTCACCAAGTAATCAAACACTCTTCTTTAAATTTAACTCGTTTTTTAGCGATAAGGCAGCAGTTTTCCATTTTTAACCACGAAAATAACTCTGAGCTGATGTGTTTACGTTGACAGCAGCGCCATCTCACCTTTTATCTTTAGCAATTAGGCTATTCAGATAAAATTAAATATCTCACAAAAATAAGCAAGCAGAATTAAACTTTGTGTCAAAGACATAAGTCATAAATTTCAATGCCAAAGTTTTAACTAAGGATCTTTCTCGTTAAAACTAATGCCTAATAGGAAATGACCAGTGTAAGCATCAGTTAGCTAGCCCTAAGCAACCAAAGATCAGGCTGCAGTTGAAAAACTAATAAAGATAAAGTTAAGCTGATAATTTTCCCGCCGTCTCCATGCTTCTTTAAGTTGGGTATTGACTGGTCAGCTGCCTGTTAGCTATAGTTTTCGCGAAAATCGCCAGGACAGAGGTGAAAATTTTTGTATGAAAACTTGCAACTTAAAATGCATTTTTGGACAAATAATTGAGACGATGGACTGATTTTGACTTCATTTTAGAAGTCAAAATCAGTCCATCGTCTCAATTTTTTGCAAGCTTTCTAATGGTACCCCACACGATTCTTACAAATGAAAAAAATTTCAGCCTACCCCTCTCAACCCCCTAAATTTCCCCCTTTAATAAGAAATAAGCAGTTTTGACTTATTTACAATATGAGTGGTGGTAATTGCTATAACTGTTCCAAATTTTAGGTATCTACGTCAAACGGTCTCTGAGAAAAACGCATTTAACTGATTTGCAAGACCGAAGTGATCCCATAAGTGTTCCGTGAACAAAGTTTTGTACGGAACACTAAAAATATTCAGATTGACTGCAAGGTCATATCTAAATAAGATTAAAACCGTAACAAATTTTTAAATCTTACCACATTCAGCGCCAAGGACCCGACTGTTGGGTACACTGTTCGTAGCAACTACGCGCTCCATGCAGCAAAGTCGTGGCTACGCGCTACGAGCGTAAACCGTAGCACTTACTGGCAATTAATAATTAATGTGTTAATCTGGCTCCTAGTCAGACGGCGCGATTCGGGAAATGTATTAGAGATTAACTAGATACGATATAGTAAAGATATGTGACGTCCCACGAAAAAAGGTACCTTATGGCGGTTGGCGCTTACGCTATTAATAACGCCGCTCCAATATTATTGCGGCGCTATATGACGTAAGCGCCAGCCACCATAAGGTACCTTTTGCCGTGGAACGTCACATATCTTCTCTATTTCATATCTAGTGAATCTCTTATTCATGTCCCGAATCGCGGCGCCAGCCGCCATAAGGTACCTTTTGCAGTGAAACGTCACATATCTTTACTATTTCATATCTAGTGAGTCCCTAATTGATTTCCCGAATCGAGCCGTTAATCTGGCTCCTAGTCAGAGTCCATAACAAAGTCAACCTGTAGGTACAGGTATCTGTCTACAGTCAAACCCCGGAACTAAGCAACCCCACCCCAACAAGTCAAACTCAACAGTCAGCTCTGGAATTGTAGTTCGCGGTCTTCTTGTTTGCTCGTGTACCAAGTTTCATACTGCCGTATTCGAACTACAAGGCATTCACAAGAGACGACTCGTACTAGATCCATTCTAGATACGTTGTAGTTTATTTATCAACTAGTTCTCTTTTGCATCGCAATTCGGGCAACCAATGTCACTTTTACGTTAGATAGAGTACGATATCTATTAGATGTGAATTAGATCTCTAACGGCGCGATTCGGGAAATGTAATAGACATTCACTAGATATGAAATAGTAACGATATGTGACGTTCCACGACAAAAGGTACCCTATGGCGATTGGTGCTTACGCTATTATTAACGCCGCTCCAATATGATTGCGGCCATAAGGTACCTTTTATCGTGGAACGTCACATACCGTTACTATTTCATATCTATATGTATAGTGAATGTCTAATTCATTTCCCGAATCGCGCCGTTAGTCATATCCTGTGAAAATCGTTCAAGAGTATCTCCAGAATGGCGCAAATATCAAATTTGACAGGTTCGATCTTAAACATATCGTTATCGTATCTTGGTGATGTCTAAAAGATGTCTAATAGATGTCTATTTCATAATCCGAATCGGGCCCATAGTTCTTGTATCACGCTGCAAGTTCCTATATTAGGTACAATTCTGTTAAATTGGGGCTTGTGTAATACTTCTACAGGGTGCTTCCTGTAACAGGAGCAATAAATTAAACTAAAGGTTGTACTCCTCAAACTGACCAACATTTGTTCAGCAACTTTTAAAAATTATGAATCCTTTAGACTTCCTCTTTTTTATACAAAATAAATATTGCCTTCAATGTACGCTGACATCAGTGTGTTTGACGTAGGAGTACAGCCTACAGTGTAATTTATTGCTCCTGTTACAGAAAACACACTGTATATTAGGTACCATCGCCCACACTCTAAACTGTCCATCGGTGGACCGTTATAACTTTTGTAATAAGGTATTGATATTTATGGAATGAAGAGATGAATATTAGAATGGAAATTGTTCTAACAAAACCAATTAAACCCAAATTTCAATTGCTTACGCTACGTCTTACGTAGGCGAACAACGCGCGAACGCGGCGCGGCGCGGCGCGGCGAAAGCGGCCGCCGCCGCGCCGCGCCGCGCCGCCTGACATTCGCGTGCAAATCGCGCCGCACCGCGTTCGCAACGAGATCGCTTACGTAGGACACTTCTATGGGCATCAAAGGATTGATTTCGCCGCGCCGCGCCGCGCCGCGTTCGCGCGTTGTTCGCCTACGTAAGACGTAGCGTTATCGTAAATAAATTATATATTAGTCGTATTTGGAACGAAAATGCTCTATTATTTTCTGCACACCTTTTAGAACAAGAATGACCCTCTTTCACGGCATGAGAAATGAAAAAAATTGTTTCCCTATTCAGCCACTAAAAACAGGAAATATAAGACAGGACAACGCCACATGATATCAACGGTTTTGAATTTCAATGGAAACCTTTCGACCTTTCAACAGGAAAAGTAGTATAAAAACTTTGTTTTATTTTATAAAGAAGTCATTAAAAAACGACCTTATTCCCTATTGGTAAAGGTTAAAAATGTAATGGCAAAAAACAATTGTAAGGTCGAGTTTCGTGTTTTCAAAAATAGCTATCGGTCACTCGTCATATCCTGACCTTTAGTCAAGGGTCCTCGTGGACAAGAGGGCTGCTTTTGTTTGTAAAGGCTATGTTTGTTGATAGTTTCAATGAAGGAATGCCGGAAATTGACCCTGGAGGATGGAATAAGTCATGAATCTACCGGTCGTAAGAAAGCAGAAAGTCAGGGAACTACAGCCTAATAAGCTTGCTCATTTTCTTTTCTTGCAAAATGTGTTAACTAAAACTGCAAAATCGTCATTTCTACCTAGTTTTCCCTTTTTTGAACGACTTCAAAGTTTGTAAGCTATGAAAAAAAATCTGGGCCTGCTTGTGCTACCTCTGTCGATCGATAATGCAGTGCCTAGCCAGCTAGGAAACCCAATGCAAAACTTTTACTTAAATAATATTTTATTGTAATAATTTTGCAGGATCTTTCTCATATAGGTATGCCAATAGTTCTTGGTTGTCACTTTCTTGCATCAGTTAATTTTAGACCTAAATATGGTTGACAGGGTATTTTCCATTGTTTATCCCTGAGGTTTCACAGTAAAATAATACAATCTATAAATGTTTTTATAAATTTACATAAAAACCAGCGTCCGTAGAGGTAAATTATGGAATAACGTAAAATGGGGTGAGTAGGGTCAAAACTGAAACTCAAACCTTGATAACATTTTATTTTTACATATGAAAACTGAATGGTGTATATAATAAGTGTTGTATTTTAGTTTTTATTTTATTTTGGGTAGTTCCATTTCATAACTTTGACGATAAAGAGAAAAACCCACCTCACTCTGTAGTGACTCATATTTGGGGTGAGAGGGGTTTTCATAAGGTGATTTTGGAAGATTGTTGGATCGATTTTTTTATTATGCGTATTACGGTTGTATTACGTACTACTCCGTTTTAAATTGTAATACATTATTTTTGTAGCAGTAGCCTTAAAATTAAAATCCCTTCTCACCCCCCTCTCAAACCTTCTCTCCCCATTCCAGCTCTCCCCGCGAAACCTACTCACCCCGTTTTACGGTACCTACAAGATGTTTACTGACAAAGGCAACCACAACCACGAGCCAAGTATAATCAAGTTGTTATGTTAACAATACAATTTGACTTCTTGGCAAAGAGATTACAGATACCGGAGCTTCCTATACGCCCACACATTAGTCTCAGAGCTGGCCCCGGAAAAGACAAACAAAATGGGAAAGCAACAAAACTTTTTGTAAAATCAATAAAATTGAAGACACGCAAATAAGAAAGTTCTTGGCTTTGAGCTTATTTGGGCAAAGACTAAACGGTTACGACTAAATATGATGTTTTACTGTTACCTTAAGCTAGAAGGGTCCGGGCCCGGGACGAGGCTTCCAACACTTCTTTCTCTCTGATATGTGATCGGTGATCAGGATCACACTGATCACGTGATGCTTTCTATATAAAACTGAAGAGTCGGGCGCTCCGGCCCGGGCCCGGACCGTTGTAGCGTGAGTCATCCTTAGAGAATGATGATGTAGGTGTCTATATTTGTGTGTCGATGTTTTTGTGTTGTGGGTTCCATCGTACAAAGCACCGAGCCGATTCCAATTGTAGATTAGCCTCTATGGCACGGATAAATTATGCTACAATTTGTATATGTAGATTTAAAACCCCTTTACTGACCTGCTATGAGCGGCTACCAGACGGATCAAGTAACAAAACAAAGTATTATAACAGACTAATTAGAGCGGGTTTTCTGCTTTAAAAATATAATTTCACCACACCAGCTCGGAAAGGCAGTAAGCCCTGCACACTTGCCTTGCACTCCAAAAAACTGATAGCAAAGTTGCATTTTATTTACATGTGAGGCAAAGTAATCAAATGCAAATTTTGAGTTGTTTTTGAAATTCTTCGTAAAATTGACTTTTAAATAATGATTTTGGATGATAAAAATGTAATATTTGGATTTGATTTTGTTTGATATTTTACATTTAATGTTTGTTTCTGGTTGGTGTGGTGAAAATATTTATGTATTTTTATGCTCTTGGTGTATGCGATGCTGTTTAGCATATCGTTACGCATTCCCATTTATATTCCAGTGGGCTGTACCTAACTGCGAATTAGGGTAAAATAACAAAACTTGACTTATGTGTTTGTATTGTGCTTTCAGCGTACATATTGTTTGTTTTAATTTTGAAACTATGAAGTTAAATTTCTGGGTAACAATTAATATTTCCTTACATTTGTACTGAAAAGCTCGGAAAGGCGTTATGTGAATTGTAGGTAAAATTTGGGTTTGATTATTTTTAATTTTATGAATACATTATTTTTGCATTTTTAATTAAAGGTAATTCAAGATTTAACTCAATCAAAGAATTTTTATTTTGATAAATAAGCAATTAGGTACATTTTAATGTAAAACAAACATAAAAATACAAAAACAGAAAATGATACTTAACTAAATTAAGTAACTAAAAATATCCGTATGTTACACATATTTACAAATAAAATTAAAGATTAAAATATAAACGTAAAATATATTTAAGTTAAGCAAAGCGTTTCCCTTTCAGTTCGCCCGCAAAATATGCTGTTTTTTTTTGTCGATTAAGTTTTTGTATATCCATATTTCAAAAGGATCCATAGGGATTCGCTAGGTCACATAGACACTAGAATACATGTTTTTTTACGTCCATAAAACTTTCAACTTTTTGTGCCCTCACGTGCTTGTTATTCAGATCTTCTTCTCTGTCGTATCGCTCTTGACAGAGCCGTCGTGGTCACGTTGAGGCGTCCGCATCGATAGTAGAGGCGGACACAACTCTTCGGACGATCTCCCGCCATCTCTCCCTGTTGGCAGACTGTCTGGCAGAGTCAGATACGCGGTTTCCCACTGCGGATTTTATTTGGTGAGCGGATTTTATTCAGATACCGATTGTTATATTAAGGCCAACCACATCGTAAAATTTTTCTTGGGCTTGGGTTCAAAAACGAACTCCCTATTTCTAAAATTCGTAGATCAATGTAACCCGCGATTCAAAGTAACCCCGGTTTACGGTACCTACATATTACGCTACGTCTTACGTAGGCGAACAACGCGCGAACGCGGCGCGGCGCGGCGCGGCGAAATCAATCCTTTGATGCCCATAGAAGTGTCCTACGTAAGCGATCTCGTTGCGAACGCGGTGCGGCGCGATTTGCACGCGAATGTCAGGCGGCGCGGCGCGGCGCGGCGCGGCGGCGGCCGCTTTCGCCGCGCCGCGCCGCGCCGCGTTCGCGCGTTGTTCGCCTACGTAAGACGTAGCGTTAGAATCATGTTGTTGACAAGGTGTCAACTCATATTTGCCTTTTAGGAATATAAATCCTACTCCAATGATAGCTGTCACCCGCACGGCATGGAATATTCCCCCTTTTCCCCAGCTAGATTTTTATTTCTTACTCTTGTGGGGCCCCATGTTATAAATATTTCATAGTGTTGGGACTCTGTACATGCCATAGGTAAGTATGTACTAAAGTTAGGAGATAAGACATCATCGAGCTTTAAAGAATGAGAGCACTTTATTTATTTTTCACTTCTCATGCTCAAAAAGTGCACCTTTATGTCGTGCGTAGACGACATAAAATCGCATTTTATGCTCTAGAGCATAAAAGTAAAATTTTCTTCTAATACTAAGGTAATCGGTCTCAACAGCCAAACAGTTAAAACATATTGCACAATTTTACTGAGCAATAAAATTGTGTAGATGGCAAAACTTGTTATAATATTTTATTTTTGCTACAATTTATTAGAAATCCGTATTTTCTGTCATTAAATTTAGTAAATCACATAAAATAGGAGTCGATTATCGTTCAAAAATGTTCCGAAATGTTTGACTTGGCAGAAAACCATGCGTCTGAAACTCTGGTCACATGTTGAAAATTAAAAAAAAAATTAAAAAGTTAGTTGGCGGGAATTGGTTATGTATTATGTTCTTTCGCTTTACGACAATTTCGTGGTGTAAATTGCCGTGAAAAATATAATTTATTTTCCTCGCAATCGAAGTGAAAAGCAGAGTGTACAACAAGGGCATAAATGACCATTTTTACCCTCGTCTACTATTTTGGTCTTCGCTTCGCTCAGACTAAAAAATTGCCTAGGGTGAAAATGGGTCACTTTATGCCCTTGTTGTACAATCTACTATTTAACCGACTTTAGAAAGATTAAAGGTATTTTTTTTTTTAGGAAAGACGAAGAAGAACTTTTTGAAATTATTTGGTCGTGTTAGTAGTAAGAACGCGAAAAAAACTTGGAATTTTGCCAATATGTGGTGTAAATTGCCGTGAAAAATATAATTTATTTTCCTCGCAATCGAAGTGAAAAGCAGAGTGTACAACAAGGGCATAAATGTCCATTTTTACCCTCGTCTACTATTTTGGGCTTCGCTTCGCTCAGACCAAAACTATTCGCCTTATAAGAAAATTTCCTAAATACGCAATCGCGATAAGTAAGCTTTCCGTGTCTAGCCGCCGTTTCAAACACAACTTAATTCTTTTCAGTCTTAAATGTACTAAGATTGTACTACACATACGCTGTTATAAAAGTAAAAGCCTTAAATGTAAAGCTTACTTTAATTTTGGTCGTAATTGTACCTGGAATATATTGGACATATGCCGTTTTGAAAGTTATAGTATTCAGTAGGAGTTCCGTCCGTTTAGACAAAGTAGGTTGCTACAATCATTTCCTACTCCTCGTAAGGCCCACCATACAAAGTTTCCCTGTTTTTAATTTGAACCTTGTTGTATAGTAGATAAGGGTGAGTTTCGTTTGTTTTCGAAAACAATGGAACAAGAAATGCTACTTTACGTAGTTTTGATAGGTTCGAATTAGATTGAAACAGAGTGTACATCGTAATACACAGTGGGCCTTACGAGGTTAAAGTAAATGTTTGCCTATTAAATGGAAGCTTTGTTTACATTTTCGGGCGTAGAATGGTGGAAAATAGGACTTACCTTGAAGTTTATTATAAACTTAGACTAACTAATTATGATTTTAGGGACTTAACAAGTAGGTACAATAACACCATGACCGAATGGGATAGTATAGTAGGTAGTTTCTTTAGTTCTATGTAGGGATGTAACGATACCGATACCGATACGATATATCGGCCGATATAATCGGCAGACCGATATATCGGCATCGCCGATTTAAATTCAGCCGATATTACAGTTTGAAAAGCGCGCGAAACGAATGACGCTGCTAATAATTTGAATACACTTTGTTTCCATAACAAATAACCCTCCTTTTGCGTTGCCGTAATCGGGTAAAAACTACCTAAAGTGAACTATAATTACTGATTTGGATTTACTTTTGCATTGATTGCTTGGTGGTTACCTAAATAAATGTTTTCTTTGATTTTGGTTTTACAGTTTTTCACACTTCACAAAATTGAGTGTCTATTATAATACATATGTATGTTTTATGCATAATAAGTATATAATTCCTTACTTGTTATATTATATCTATTAGCTAACTACTGTGCCATTGATATCGGTATCTGTATCGGTATCGCCGATTATTTACTTCAAAAATCGGTATCGGTATCGTATCGGCAAAATCATGTATCGTTACATCCCTAGTTCTATGCATGTTGTCTCCAAATTTTGCAAACCAATTTTTGATCACTTCAAGTGAGTATTCAAAAGTCAAAAGGCAACAACAAAATCGGTAAGAATGTAAAATTATGATGAAGTTTAGATATAATGCTGATGGAGGCTGAATATAGCCATACGAAATAAGTACCTAAGTTATAAAAGATTTATTAGAATAATCTCTTTTATTAGAATTATCAAGATTATTCTATTCTCTTCTACGATTATTCTACTTCTACTTTTTACCCAACAGTCGCCTAAGATGGCTCTCTTGGGGTGGCCCGCACGCTAGCGTCTTGAGCGTCGGCGTGTAGTCAGCGCTATGGAAAATGGCGTCGCTACGCAGTTGCGCCAACGCTGCGTTGAGCAGCAGCCATGGATTTGGCTAGATGCCGACGCTCGGCAGACGCTAGTGTGGGCCACCCCAAGAGAGCCATCTTAGGCGACTGTTGGATAAAAATATTAAAAAGTAGGTACAGTCGGCGATGAAAAAAAAAAACGGATTGCACTCCGGGAGTGCCGGTAGAAGTGAAAACTCAATGACATTGTAACAGTTTTTCGATCAGGTCACGTGTCCGTCTTACGTCTCACATCTTACGCTGTCGCGAGTTTAACATTTTTCCCCCATCACAAAAAGTGCACAGCGCCGCTAAAGAAGTTTTCACTTCAAAAAATTTTAGGAGCGGTTACATAACTATCTTTCACTACTGACATTCACCTGAAATGTTATTTACTCGCATGTCCCTCCAAACCGCTCAAAATATCAATTACCATCAACATCATTTTCACTTAATTTAAAATACAATCTGTTATGAGCTCATTCAAATTGGAATCGCTAAAGGTTATTAAAACACCAGTCAAATGTAAATGAAATTTTCAAAATGGCGGCGAATACACAGCCATGGACGAATAAAATAAAAAGGCTGGCAATGAGATCGCTTTTAGATATCTGCTTTCTGGTTCGGATTTCGCCATATACTTATTGAAAGGAAATAAAGATATTTTGAAACAAGTGCAAGTCTCAGTGCTATATTTGTCTACCGTTCTTCTTCAATTTTCATCTACTCAAAGGTTAACTGGAAGAAATCCCTTAAAGGGATAAGTTTGCCTTTGTACTGCCTATCCTGTACCATACATTTGTGATTTGTGTTTTGTACAATAAAGAGTTTATACATACATACATAAAAGTGTTAGTTACATCAATTTTCCTCCATAGGGCTTAACTGAACTTGTCTTCAATAGATGGCGCTGAATATTGTAGCAACGACTTTTTTGTATAGGCGTATTGTTAGTCTCCTTATTTTATTCGTCCTTTGTTCAGATATTCGCTCAAGTGATTATTTATTTCACCGCAGGGTTTGCAAATGAACAGTAGGGCTTTTCAACCGATTGAGGAATGAAAGGTCTAGGCAATTTGCAACATAGGCTTGACGTTGCGAGGGATGAGGGATGACATGTGCGCCAGTGGGCTCACAAAAAAGGATGTCGATCGCGTTAAGTTATTATTACCAGTTATTACTATAGCCTCGTGCCGCCCACCATACAAAATTATAGCCAAGGAAGTTAGAATCTTGTTGTATTTTTAATTAGGTTGAATTTCATTTGTTCAAAAGTTTTATGAGACAAATAAAATGCTACCTACTTTGTATTGAATTAAGGTTGACATTCCATCGAAACTGAGTGTACATCCTAATGTACATTGGGCGGCACGAGGATAGAGAAGTTATTCAAAACAATGAAATTGTCGCAATCGCAACCTGTACCACGCGACCAAAGCGTCGTAACGGCCGAAAAAATTAATGGCGCTTACGCGTTTAGGTTGCGAGATTCACGCTCCGCTTCTATGGTTTGATGTCAAAATAACATCAACTCATGAGGCAAAATACTGGTTCTCTGTGCCGGTTTTATATGTTTGTAATAATAGTGAATAGAATCAGGCGTTTGCGGAAATCCATATTAATCAAAACCAAAATATTACTTTGCTAATCTGCGAAAAGATAACGTGCTAGTCAATCAGTTACCCGTTATACTTACTTGCGTATTTTTACATGCAATTAATGTTTCCACCCGCCCACTGTAAAAATAAATACGCAAATAAATATAACAAACCTCCACCAAAATAACAATACTCGACACGGATTCCGTTGCCGGGCGTCAATCCGTCAACATCTGCTCCTGAAGATGCCTCGTAGAGGCGAAACACGTGTATTGTTCTTTTGGTGGTGGTTTGTTATATTTATTTGCGTATATATTTTTGCGGTGGGAGGGTGAGAACATTAATTGCATGTAAAAAATACGCAAGTAAGTATAACGGGTTAGCACTGATTGACTAGCACGTTATCTATTCGCGGATTAGCAAAGTACCTAATATTTTGGTTTTGATTAGTAATAATAGTTCAATAGTGATCAACAACAGCGGCTAAGAATTTTTTTTTTCTGTATATGCCAGAAAGTAGCGGTCTTCTAGCCTAGTCGGTAATGAGTGCCTAACGGAGCAGAAGGTTCTGGGTTCGAATACCGATAAGGACATTTATTGTGTGTTCATCATGAATATTTGTTATAGTCGCACCAAACAAAGTCTGCAGCGGATTTGATAGCCCACGCACACGCAGTATAAGTGTTATGTATACGTCATAATTTCATAGAAGTTTGACGTTTAAAATGACACCTGCACTGCGTGGCCTATCAAAATCGCTGCAGACTTTTTACGGTCTGACTATATTGAAGTGATTATAATTATCCCTTCGGTGGCAGACGCCATTTTGCACATATCTGGACATATACCGTTCTCCCGCTGCTGCCAAGAAGGAATATCGGCTAGTCTGCCACTGTCCCGCTGCGGGACATTTTTAGAGTTACGTACCCAAAGGGTAAAACGGGACCCTATTACTAAGACTCTGCTGTCCGTCCGTCCATCCGTCCGTCCGTCCGTCCGTCTGTCACCAGGCTGTATCTTACGAACTGTGACAGTAAGACAGTTGAAATTGAGCAGGCAACAGAAACGCAGATGATAGGTATATTTCTGTTGCCG
Source organism: Cydia fagiglandana (assembly GCF_963556715.1). Classification (NCBI taxonomy): domain Eukaryota; kingdom Metazoa; phylum Arthropoda; class Insecta; order Lepidoptera; family Tortricidae; genus Cydia; species Cydia fagiglandana. The sequence continues at coordinate 20,392,413 of NC_085941.1, forward strand.
CTATAACAACAAATACTAAAAACAGAATAAAATAAAGATTTAAGTGGGGCTCCCATACAACAAACGTGATTTTTGACCGAAGTTAAGCAACGTCGGGCGGGGTCAGTACCTACTTGGATGGGTGACCTTATTTCTGCCTTTTTTTTTGTATTATGGCACGGAACCCTTCGTGCGCGAGTCCGACTCGCACTTGCCCGCTTTTTAGGTAATCTCGTGCCAAAAATAGGTTTTTCGCTGCTCTAACATATATTAATTAGGTAAAACAATGTGAGATTATATCCCTCCCGCTACGGGAATTCAGCACACGAAGGGTTATGTTACTCGTATGTATCTATCTATTATGAAATGATTAAAATTATTTTGATTCTATAATTAAAATTTATAGGGTATTTTCTATTGATATAGAACTATTAAATTTGGTAGATAATATCGTTTTACACTACCTTAAGTTTAGGGAAAAATCTGAAAGCTATAAATTTGTAAAAAGAAATAACTTAAATTATAATAAGTTTATTATATTAAGTTTTATTGTTCCACTAAAATTTCTTTGTAATTTTACATGTATGTAAGATATATGATTATTGGTGCAATAAAGAATATTTACTTACTTACTTAAATTTGTACAGAACCTTTGGTTGTCAGTCCGACTCGACCTTGTCAGGTTTTTACCACTCAGTGAACTTTCACGATGGGCCAACACCGGCCACTCCAAGGGACGCATTTATGCGTTAGAGGGAGCAAGTGATATTGCTATCTCATTCTACCGCATGGCTGCGTCCCTTGGAGTGGCCGGCGTTGGCCCATCATGTAGAGGAGCCATAAAGTGTTTTTAGTACGTATGTTGCGTAAGTAGACATGTTCATTACAATAACGATACAAAACCACTTCAATTAGCCCGCGCGCTTGCTATGCAAATTGAACTGTGCATAAACAACGCCCATAAAAGTAATTTAAAAAAATGCTTCTACCTATCGAGGTTTATTTTTATTACTTGAACACCTGGGCCACCTAATTAGCCAGCTGCCGAATTCACAGATTAAATATTACTATATTATACATATTAGGTATCGCTGGGGCGATGCGGTTGAAGCGGACTTGCGCGATCTCCATGCCGATAACTGGCGGGAGATGGCGCAGGATCGAGACAACTGGCAGTCGTGTCAGAGGCCAAGACTAATTTTGGGTCGTTGCGCCATTAAGTAAGTAAGTAAGTAAGTATATTAAGATACAAAATACAATGCATGATGTGTTTTCTGCACATGTATACAACTTTTATGATAATAAATTATTTGTATTTGTATTTAGATACTTCATAAATGAATACCTTTTTGAAGTTTTACTGCGCTAATCCATGATTACGGCTATTATTCTTCGGGATATGTTTCGCTCGTTGCTTCCAAGGACGTGCAGAATATGGAAAGAGTTACCTACCTCCTGAATCTGAGGTACCTATTTCCTTTGCGCTACAACATGGGTATTCAGGGTTTTCAAAGGGTCGGTAACGCATAAGTGACTCCTCCGATGTTGCTTAATTACGTCATGTAACGGTGACTGCTTCACATCAGGCAGCTCTTCTGCTCGTTTACTGACTATCACTTAAAAAACAATTAATTTATATAAAAACGGACACTTCTTGATTAAGACCCAAAGACAACCTTGGCTTGACGTAAGAGAACGTCCTGCGTAGAAATGACCCGAATATTTCATCACAAATAATAATTTTATGACAGGTGTGACAGTGTGACCGCTTGCGTTTTTATTTTGAGGTGATGTATCTTTATTAAATTGTGTAATCTAAGCCCTATTTTCAATTGAGAATACGCCAGCCGGCAGTATTTTATACAGGAGTTGAGATTTTATAGAATCTAATTAGAGTATACGGAAATAAAGCTATTTAAGAGTTTGAATTATATCATAATTAATATTTAATAAGGCTGTAGTCGGTAATTGCGAACTTCGATAAGTACAACTATACCGGGTGTGGCCTGTAGCACGAGCAAATAATTAAAACATAGATTGTACTCCTCAAACGGTGACACTTTTAAAAATTATGAAATATTTTAGACTCATACAAATTTTTTTCATACACAATAAATATTATCTTCAATGGACGCCGCCATATCATTGTGATTGACGTTGCTTTTCACGCATTAAACATAACAAAATTTGCAATAAGTAGGTACATTGCGTCTTAGAATAAACTTAAAAAAATCAAACCACAATTTATTTTTAAAAGTCTCTGAACAAATGTTGGTCAGTATGAGGAGTACAGCCTACGGTTTAATTTTTGGTCATATTACAGGCTACACCCGGTATAAAATATAAAAAAGCATAAATAGGACCGTTCTTTTATCCAATTAACTAAGCGGAGAGTAATGAACTAAAACAGATGTCATATACGAATAAAAAAGTGGCCAAGGCCTCCAGCACCCACGCTGGAATCAAACGAGCGTCTTCTGCATTCGCAGCAGATGCCTAGACTGCTCGGCCACCCGGACCATGGCGTCCTTGGTAAGGAATGCAAATCAAATTCAAATTCAAATTCAAATTCAAAATGTTTATTGCAAATCACATTACACATTATTAGGTGGAGCTTATAAGTAGGTGGGTTTACATGTGACACCCTGCAAGGGCACAGCAATACTTAAAACTAACATGCATATAGATTAACATTATTAATCGTGTTTATCGCTAAAAAAATCATTTACATTGTAGTAACATTTGCCGACTAAGAATGTTTTTAAGCGTTTATTAAATATCGGCTGTTTTTGAATATTTTTTAGGGAGTTCGGTAGGTGGTTGTATATTTTAATTAGCATGTAGTGGGGGCTGGATGCGACTATTTTTAGTGTTGAGAGGGGTAATTGAAGTTTATTTTTTGTATGGAAATACACAGCGGTTTCGGTTAAAAACCGATTATTTCCATACAAAAAATAACCGATGTGCATTCTCTAGTCCTTGGTCGAATTTTCTCAAGATTATGCAATAGCCCGAATAGAGTGTTGCTTATTTCATCGATATTAAAATTTTCTACGTCTCACCTGACCCCTTTAATGTAGTATCTGCCATTAAAACCGGCTAAGTGCGAGTCGCACTCGCGCACGAAGGGTTCCGTACCAGCTACCCGTTTGATGTATCGAGCCCCACTTAAATATTTATCATATTCTGTTTTTAGTATTCGTTGTTATAGCGGCAACAGAAATACATCACCTGTGAGAATCTTCAACTGTCTAGCTATCACGATTCATATAACTGGGTCCTGTTTTTAACATTTGTACGGAACCCTAAAAAAAAACAATGTAGATTTTGTCAGAATGTTCAGTCATTCACGTTGAGGTCGCTGCCGCACTTTGAAATTATGGACCCTTCATACAGTACGTAGTAAGTTGGGAATGAATTGAGGTGAGGGGCTCTCATCGTGAGCGACCTTCACGGTCGTATCAAAATAAAATCAAAACCGGAACAATTTGATAAATATGAATCGAGCTCGCACAGTCAGCAGCAGAAGTTGCTAAGCGGGCGAGGTGTTCAAATTTACTTTGACACGCTCTTATTCTCTTAATAATAAAGTCGCGTCAAGATAATTTTGAACACCTGGCCCGCTTAGCAACTTCTGCTGCTGACTGTACACATGTAGCATTGCTAAAATACAAGCAATAAAATACTATGATTAGTTACACAATTGAGCAAAAACGCCATAAAATAACTAGCAATGCTAATGTCACGACGTTTATGCCCTAGCTCGGAAACCTAGATTTGTCTGATTACTACATAAATACTGGGATGATTAGTGGCCTAATTGAGGATTATGGTGGAATACAGCTATTCCGAGGTTTCATGCACACAGATTGCCTCGGTAGTTGGTGAAATAATTAGTAAATTAACTAGGGATGTACAGATGTGTATGCCGGAAATTGGGCGCAGGGTGTGTCCCCAACCCCCCCCCGATTCCCCCGAAGCCCGATTCCCGATTCGAACTTTAAGATACGTCAATGAATAGATCTAGACACGATATGGGTGGGAGTTAGTCCACGTGTTATTTATACGACATAATTTAACAAGTTTGACGCTTAAAATAACACTTACGTCTTTTTAGGTTAGAGTGATAAAGTTACTGTAGGTACGCGTAATTTATTTCATTATAGGCCCGTGACTGTAACTTCTGTGAGTTAAAGTTTCTTTCCGAAGTTTACAAACTCGCAGCCATTAGATGAGTTACGCGTGCCGGATGCCAATTGAAACTTACATTTTGATATCAAAATTATGTCTAAATGATGTCATTTTGTTATCCGTGCGTCTCGCTCGCGCCTATACGCGTACCGAAAGGAGCAGCGAAATGGACGCGCGAATGATATCTAAATGACATAATTTATATATCGTTTTCATTTCAAAATGTACGTTCGCGCGAATTGGCGTCATTTGATTTAGCAGATGAAAAGCGAGTCGAGTGTTTGGTCTGACCAAGGTACATAAGCAGTCAATCGAACAGGGCGCGTATTCCAATTTTAATTATAGGATGTGATTAGTTATGGATCGGTACTGTCAGTGTCAAAAGTGACATTTCTTCAATCAAAAACGTCACCCAAATAAAAACCAAAACTTATCAATTTACAACGATATTCTGATATAACATGTTATAAAAATTCAAGTATCATTAGTATCATTACCTATTACTATGTCTGGTACTTACTTGTTTTCGCTGCTATACATATGTACAGTCAACTGTAAAAATATGGGGGTACAAAAAAAAAACATCTCAAAAATATGTCTGTGTGTGTATGTATGTGATAAGCCGCGTCTCTACCAAGCGCACGCGCCCGCGAGGCAGCCTCGCGAGCCAAAGGCTCGGTCTGTGTGGACGTGCCTCGGGGCCGTTCGGGCGCACGTTGGCTCGGCCGAGCGTGCCTCGGGGTCGAGCCGTCCGCTGTCGGTATATGCGACATGCTCAAAGGTGCCTCGGTGTGCGCTGCTCGTTCGGTGTGGACTGGTGGTGGTTTTGGCTCGCGAGCGCGAATATAGTTTTAATAATTATGAACTCTCAAGAACAGTCGATTTGCTTAATTCAACTATATGGTGAACATAAGGTGTTGTGGGATCCCAAAGATCCAAAACATTTAAATAAATTTACGAGTGAAGACTGTTGGAGGGAAATGCCTAAGGAAATGCATTTTTGAAATACTCTAGTTTCGGACTCGAAATAAGAATTGCCAACTGGTATAAGAGTCTCCATACATGCCGGTTGGAAGCGACTCGCATCCAGCGTCTTCCGGCGACCTTAACAAGATCCAAGGGGGAGGCCTATGTTCAGCAGTGGACGTCTTATGGCTGAGATGATGATGATGATGATGATAAGAGTCTCCGCTTGCTAAACATCTTAAAGTTATTAAAATTCGTTCTCTCACAGTTATTGCTTCTCTGTAACTTGTGTCGTCACTTTTTCACTTTCTCAGTCAACAATGAGCACAAATTTTCAAATTCTTCAAAAAAAATTATGTACGGTTTTGTCAAGTCACAATTCTTGAAATAATATATTTCCGTGTTGATTGCGATGCTCATAATTTTTTTTTATCCACCAGCGTCTTCTTGGTACTTTCTTAAAATGTGAGTTTTCCTCTTTTTTAAACAATAAGCCACTAGAAAAATAGCAGCAGCAGAAAATACACAACTATCCATCGTGAATTGGCTCGGACTTCTGATGGCTCGGTCTGCCTCGCGAGGCGAGGCTCAGTGTCTCCGGGCTAAACCATGAGGCTGCCTCGCGAGGCCAGGCTCGCGAGCTACGCATCCGAGGCTTTAGGGATCGTCAACTCTTATGTCAGTGAATTCAGTGAATTAAGAAGTTTTAAAATGGTGAATAGTGTTTCCGTTGCCGGACGTCAGACCGTCAACAGCTCCTGAGGATGCCTCGTAGAGAGGCCAAACACGTGTCGAGTATTATTCTTTTGGTGGTGGTTTGTTATATTTATTTGCGTAGTTATTTTTGCGGTGGGAGGGTGGGAACATTAATTGTATGCAAAAAATACGCAAGTAAGTACCTATAACGGGTTAGCACTGATTGACTAGCACGTTATCTTTTTACGCGGATTAGCAAAGTAATATTTTGGTTTTAATTACATAGTTTTGAGTAAGTTGTTTATAATTATATTTTTACAGTTGACTGTACCAACACGCTCCACGATTGTTGCGCCATTTAGGGTTCTAGCTAAATTGGTTGTTCAATACTTACGCTATAGAATTTCCAATTTAGCAAGAACCCTAAATTGCTTAACAATCTGTGGTCACTGTATATTGTCATCATCTCATCTCAGCCATAAGACGTCCACTGCTGAACATAGGCCTCCCCCTTATATATTGTAATACATATAAATTAAGCGAGTAATCATCCTAGTCGGCCGTGCCTGCCTACGAAGCAGGAGGTCCTGGGTTCGAATCCTGGTAAGGGCATTTATTTGTATTTCAATTACGAATATTTGTTCTTGAGTTATGGATATCTATGCAGTTACCAAATCTATGTATGTATTTATCTACATAAGTGGGTATGTATATCGTCGCCTAGTACCCATAGTACAAGCTTTCTTTAGTTTGCGGCTAGGTCGATCTGTGTGAGATTGTCCCCAAATATTTATTTATTATTTGTAATGTTCACAATGTTCTATTGGTTTATCTGAGTGTTCGACTCACCCGCACTCTTCAAGCGCTTACAACAACACTAAAGAACCGAAGTCGAAGCTATTCCATTAGATTCCATTCACGGGGAGTGAACGATTGAACTGAACGAATGAATGGTAAGATCGAGTTTGCGTTTTGTGGCTTATGAGACGATTTGAATGATGAGTTCTATTGATGTTTGGAAGAGCGGGAAAATGTTTCTACCGCAGTTGTTCATAAAAGGTGTTTTTTTCAACGCAAATTTATACTAGGGGTACAGATTAATAGCCGATATCATGTACCTATGTACAAGTAAATACAGACAATCTTACACAAATACATTGTAGATCCTATGCGCGCGAACCATTTATAATATAATACATTGTCCGGTGGCCGACTGCATGAAACCCTATCTGAATTCTGCAGCTTTGTAGGGGTAGCTGACTTTTACTAGCTCCATCAGTCGGCCACCGGACTAATATCACAACCAAAAATGAATTTAAAGTTGAATACCGCGCCGTGCACTACGAGTATTCTCATGTAAATCAGTGTGCGCTAAAGTTTGCATAAAGCATTTGAAAGGCAAATGCAGCACAGAGCCGGCTTGCTGCTTTGGAAATGATGTTTTTAATATTCTCGTTACTATCCACCTGAATATTCTAGAATCTAAAAGCATAATATATGCAGATTTTATTATACACACTTGTAATTTAGTCTGTGACTAGAGAAATTGTGATGTGGTTACTTACATTAATAGGTATCGCATCGCAACCACTAGCTTAGGCACCTACTCTGCTGGGCACAAAGGGATTAGGGGGTCATCCATTAATTACGTCACACGAATTTCTAGGTTTTTTGCCCCCCCCCCCCCCTCCTTGTCACACTTGGTCACATGTGGCAAACCCCTCCCCCCTAGTGTGACGTCACATTTTTTCTACGAAATCGCCAAATCGAATTAAGTATTACTGATATTTTATCAAAACATTTTTGACGATATAAATATTAGTAATTTTATAACCCAAAACTGCTTAGGAAAGAAAATTAAAAGAATAAAAACGATTATCGTTTTAAAAACTTGCTATTTGAATGTACAGCGAATAAAATAATTTATATAAATTTTCGGTTACTGATGAAGTTAAAGTGACGTCACAAAGTTTGTGTCTCCCCCCTCCCCCATGTCACAATATGTCACATTTTCTTGACTCCCTCCCTTCCCCTTAACGTGTGATGTAATTAATGGATGACCCCTTACCGCGAACATCGACATTTCGATATTTGCCTCTCTGTCGCTTTAGCTACTTTATTTGAGCGATAGAGAGGCAAACAGATGTCCCTTCACGAAATGGTTTGAACTACCGCATCATTTTCTGATTTTTAAGGCTTTTCTTTTTTGTTACAGGTACTGCAAATATCCTGCTACACTTATCTACTTTACAGTAAAGCATAATGGTGACAGTCCATTTCCAACGACAGCTCCATTACTATTCATTTTACTATGGAAATTGACAATAACAGCGACGCGTTCAGTACCAGTAGTGCAGCTGCGGTCAGAAATGGAATGTTACCATAAAGGTGGCATTTGTATGGCAACTGTAGCTGCATTTACTGGCTAGTGTTAACGCGGGAGCAGTCACTGTCAATTTCCTTGATGAATTATGTTGATGTTGTTGCCATATTGCTGTCCCGCTTATATATAACGTTTAATTTGTCACTAATTTTATCAAAGAGATTGTGACATCGCCAGTGTCGACGCTACAGCATCAGCAGTGTAAATACCTACTGCTACTAGCGGCCTGATTCTAACTTTAATACAGGGTGGAACATTTCGAGAGACTGAGCTGAAAGGATAGTGTTATCAAAGTAATCCACAATAACTCGTTATTGTAATCGTAAAGCTGGATTAAAAAGTAAAACAAAATCATTACCTAATAAGATATATTTTTATATCGGTGACAACCCTACAAAGTTATTAACATTTTAAATTGACACGTGTCATACCATTTAATAGCATATAGGTTGCTAGGGTTAAACATACAGATTTTTGCACTAATGTTTTACAAACTGTATCTCAAAAACGGTTAGAAATATTAACGTAATTAAAGCAGCGGCGGGTGGTACGTAGCTAAGTATTATGGGTGTTCACTCACGATAAAAAACAAAAACTAAACCTACACATTCAATTAACCGTCGCAAAGTACCTAGATGTCGGATTCCGTCCACGCGGTCATTGAACTCACAGATTTTCGGTATTACGAGTATCTTGACGACCGATAGATGCCAACTGCACTTCATTTTACAAATGGATATAATGTTTTTATTTAAATTTTATGGAAAGATGTGCTAAATTGTTAACACACCTGTTTCGATCCAAACAATCTCACCGCACAGCCGTCGCCCGCGCCCGCTCCAAACATAAAACATAAGCTGCTATTTAATTGATCAACAGATATAGTCGCTTGTGTCCTGGCGACATTTAGGTATTTTAACTAGCCATGGCTAAGTCATTCAACGTTAAAAACCGCAGAACAATTTTTTTCGGCGTCTTATTTGCTAAAATATAAGTATTTACGTGAATTTTCTTTAATAAAATTTTGGGGTTGCTGGAGAGATGCTCTACAGCAAGTCCGAATTGAGTTTATTGTACTTTCGATTTATTGAGGTACAATTTTTTTGAAGTATGTACTAATTCAGTACATATTGTGTACATCAGCATTACATTTCAATAAATCATAAAACAGACAGTGGGGTTTCCACGGAGCATGACGTATTATATTTGTAGCCTTAAAGTTATAGTAGTTCACGCAGCGACGCATTTATAATAAAAGTTTTATCTAGAAATATAGAAAACTCAGAGTAAGATGATAAACTCTAGTCAATTAAGTGGATTTCTGCAAAATATGATTATCTTTAAGCAATATGTGAAAAAAGGTTTTGAATAAAACGATAATAAACCGATTTGTCGTCCCTTTTTTATTTCTTTAAAAATTCGAATAATTATTCGAATATCTCGTCAGAAAAAGTCGAATATTTTTATTATCATTATAATTTTCTTTTCTTGTTCTTTTATTTACACTGTTGGTACTGTACGGATGCCTACCGTCTCCAATTCTCCCTCAATTGCTCAAAGGTTAACTGGAAGAGATCCCTTAAAGGGATAAGTTCGCCTTTGTACTAATGACCAATGTTATTTTTCCTGTTTTGTTTTGATTTTTGTACAATAAAGTGTTTTACTACTACTACTACTACTACTAATATTCGAATACGTGAAAGTTTTGAATATTTGCAATCTCTTACCGCACCAGTGCAGATGTTTTGTAACTTAATACGAGCGTAATCTTTTTTTATTAGCCTATGTGTGTTCCACGTTGGCCTCCTCAACAAGCGTAATGGTGTTTGAAAAAAAAAACAGTAGAAACCGCTTAATACGATCACGTTTATAACGATTTCTCACATAATTAACACGTCATTTTACATAAATAAGTGCCTGGAACTTGTTGTACGTTCGTTTCCACTTAAGACGCGTTTTTGACGTGGTCCTTTCAGAAACTTCTAAACCCATCGACTGATATCATATACCCATATTGCTGGTTTGTTAGTGCACGACACCTTGCATTTTGTGACGCGCTGAAACTTGGCACAGTTGATTCTTAGCTGGTCATAAGCAGATACAGACCGGGAGCTCTCGAGCCACCTCTCATTTAGTGGTGGGGAGGGGGGGAAATTCGACGCTGCGGCGCTTCACTTGGAGCAACATTTCTCTAAAACTATACCTATTAGGGCATGTAATATATCATTTTCGGATAAATTGAGGATGAGGAATCTATTTTTAGAACAAAAACAATGCACTTTCTAACAAAAAAAGAATAAAGTAGAAAAGACAAAAAAACGTATTTTTGATTTTTTTTAATCACTATTTTTTTCACCAGGAATCTGAAAACAAAAAATAAAGTCGTAAAGCTACACTTATTACGTTTAAAAAAATAAATATTTTATTATACAAATCTGTTGATAAATGGGAGATAAAAAATTATATAAAGCGTGGGTCAAAGTGATCTCAATGCAAAATATTATTAAGGTGGGAAAGTTACTTATAATTTGTTCTACAATCGTTTTTTTTTTAGTTTTTCGTAAATAACTCGTAAACGGTAGCCCACAGCAAAAAAATATGTTTTACTTAAATAATCTGTTTCAGATTTCTTATACTGAACGCCTGCTGCATTCAAGAGACCAAATGGAAAGGGTCAAAATCCAGAGACATAGGGAATGGCTACCAGCTTGTGTATCATGGGACTAATACTAAAAGAAATGGTGTGGGTATCGTACTAGATGACCATCTCAAACAGAGGATAATCAACGTGGACAGGAAAAGCGACAGATTGATTGCCATAAAGCTAGCAATGGACGACCAACATCCTATGAACATTATTTCAGTGTACGCCCCACAAACCGGCTGTCCCGAGCAAGAAAAAGTGGACTTCTGGGAGGATTTCGATGAAGTTATGCAAAACATACCGCCCACCGAATACATCCATATAGGGGGGGATCTGAACGGGCATGTAGGTGAAAGAAATGATCTCAATTCTGATGCCCATGGAGGATATGGATTTGGCTGTATAAACCAGCAAGGTATAGATATTCTGAACTTTACAACCAAGCACTCCCTGAAGATTGTTAACACATTTTTCCAGAAGAAAGCTGAACACCTTATCACCTATAAATGCTCAAACCATAAAACACAGATAGACTTTATTCTAGCCAGTAGTAAATGCCTTAAACTTTATAAAGACTGCAAAGTAATCCCAGGCAATGCGCTCACGTCACAACATAGACTCTTAGTTGGAGTGATGACTCTTCCTAAGCCTATAAAAACACACATAGACCGGGCAGAGAGTATAAAGTGGAAAGAGTTGCACACCGCCAAGGGATCGCAATTCCTCGAATGGGTGGCCACCTACGTGGTAAACGATATGGAGGCGAACAAGCCAGGCAACCAAATGTGGGACAATTTCCAACAAGTTTGCCTCAAGAAAGCAAGAGCAACCTTGGGAGTATCGCGCGGAGGACTGCGTCTGAATAAAGAGACATCCTGGTGGAACGAGAGTGTTAAAGATCTAATAAAAGCAAAGAGAGAAGCATTCAAACTGTGGCAAAAATCAGACCTTGAGGAAGATCGTCGAGAGTATAAAAACCACAAGAAGATAGCAAAATCTGCCGTAGCACATTCCATTGCGAAATCTAGAGAAGACTTCTATGACAAACTAGAAAAAGCGGAAACTGAGAATACTATCTACAAAATTGCTCGACAACGCTATAGATCCACCCTCGATATTAAAACAAACAAATACGTCAAGGATACCCAAGGCAGACTATTAACAGCAAATAAAGATATCAACGGCCGTTGGAAGGAATATTACGAACAACTAATGAACGAGGAATTCCCCAGTGCGCTTATGCCATATGCGCCTGCCACCCAGGGACCCATACACTGTATATCAGTTGAAGAAGTAAAGAAGGCATTAACAAAAATGAAGTATCACAAGGCTACTGGGCCTGACCAGTTACCAGCTGACATCTGGAAGAAGCTGGACCAAACGGCACTACCCTGGCTGACTAAACTTTTCAACTGTATTGTTAAAGATGGCAAGATCCCTGAAGACTGGCGTAATAGTACACTATGTCCTATTTTTAAACAAAAAGGCGATATTGCACAGTGTGGAAACTATAGAGGAGTAAAGCTCACATCACACACATTAAAACTCTTCGAAAGAGTAATTGCCTCTCGTTTAAATAATCACATCTCCATAACCGAAAACCAATATGGCTTTACTCCTGGCAAATCAACGATCGATGCTATCCAAACAATCAGAATTGTGATGGAAAAACACCGTCTGAATAAAGAAAACTTGTATGTCCTTTTCATCGACTTGGAGAAGGCTTTCGATAGAGTTCCCCGAAGGCTAGTATGGCAGGCGATGAGAGCCCAAAACATCCCAGAGAACTACATAACTATAGTCCAAGATATGTATAATAACACCAAAACGCAAGTCAAAAGCCCTGCCGGCCTCAGCGATCCGTTCTGCGTAGAAGTAGGGGTCCATCAAGGATCAGCTTTGAGTCCTCTACTGTTTAACGTGTGCATGGACTACATCACCAGAGATATACAAAAGTCAACACCGGAATGTATGCTTTACGCGGATGATATCGTCTTGCTATCGAAAACTGCAACAGACCTTCAGGAAATACTCTGTCAGTGGGTAACACGCATAGAAAGCCACGGGCTACGTATAAGCCGGAGTAAAACCGAATATTTAGAATGTAACTTTGGAGGCACTGAAGAAACTGGGTGCAATATTTATATAGACAATCAAGCACTACCCAAAGTGAACAGTTTCAAATATCTAGGGTCGGTACTTACTTCTGATGCAAAAGTTGATAAAGACGTAGATCACCGTATTAACATCGGATGGCTTAAATGGAGATCATTATCGAGTGTCCTCTGCGATCACAAAATGCCCATCAGAGTAAAAGGGAAGGTGTACAAAACGGTTGTTAGACCAGCCATGACATACGGTGCAGAGTGCTGGACCTATAAGAAAGTACACGAACAAAAACTCCACACAAGCGAGATGAAAATGCTCAGATGGGCGGGAGGAGTGACTCGATTGGACAGGGTCAGAAATGAACTTATTAGGGGATCGTTTAAGGTAGCACCAATAGTTGAAAAAGTAAAGGAAAGTCGATTGCGCTGGTATGGCCATATCCTTAGACGTGATGATGACCATTCTGTTAAAAAGGCCCTAAATATACCCAACCAATCCCGAGGAAGGGGAAGACCACCCAACACCTGGTGGTCAGACATGCAGAGAGAGATCCAGAAAGAGAACCTGAGTACGCAGACAAGCCAGAACAGAGCACTCTGGCGCAGACATACAAGGAGACCCGACCCCAGATAAACTGGGAAGAGGGACAGGCAAAGAAGAAGAGATTTCTTATACTGGTGTGTGTGTGTGAGGTCGTAAAGTAAACATGTCGGCAGAAGTTCTCTCATAAATTGTACTCGAAAAGTAGTTAAAAACGTTATTATTGTGACCAAACCTGTAAGGAGACTGAGATAACCTTTCTTGGAGCAACAAGAAGATCACAGAAGCACTGGATGAGAAGTATTTCACTTGAAATAATCGTTACAAAATATGGATAGGCACCGATACAAAACACACACATAGAAATATTTAAAATAACAGTTAAAAGTTCCCAAAAATAGTGAAAAAAACAGCGGTAATTAAACATCTTACACCGACTCAATGTCACAACAACATGAGTTTGACGTAATGACGTAAGGTGCGTCAGCTGTCAGTGTCAATCGTAAACGTTCGGAAACGCCAATAAGAGCGTTTGAGGAGACTTGAACATTGTAAATAAAAATAATGGATTCTAATGACACCACACATGATGACGAGGCGAAAGCTGAGACTACAAAAACAAGCGCAATTCAATGACTGTGATTCAAGTTCTAAGCAATCTGTAAAAAGCTTTGAGCATAATGGCAGTTCGGATACATTAAAAAACGAATCGGACAGTCTGCAAATATTTCAAAGTTTACCAGACATCAATAACACGGAGGATTATGATTTACAGACTCAATGTGACCTTAAGATACAAAAAATACAAATGGAACTAGAAAAAGCGCATCAAGAAATAATAAATTTAAATGTGGAGAATAAAAAAATAAAAACAGATTTGACCGACATGCACAAAAAATGATCATGTATTAAAATATGTGTGAAAATATATTAAGTGGACATAGAAAAGAATGTCTTAGGAACAATGACACGGATGGAAGTACGTCTAAATATACGCGAAGAAACGTCAGGGACAGTCGAAGATTCTCAGTGTGCAGAAGTAGAAAATGAGGAAAACAACATCAGAAAATAATTAAGCACAAAAACTAGCCGGAGTTAAATCAAAAATTGCAAAGAAAAATAAAACGTTAAAATAAAGTGATTAAATCATTAAAAAATAAAAATAAAAGACTTCAAAGAAATTTACAAGATTTACTTTTCCAAAAACGATACAATAGTTTTTATTCTAAGTAAATTTGTACAAGGAGAGCAAATCCAAAATAATTACACTAAATTGTTGATTAAACTACTGGGCTCTCCAGAGAGGAAATTTAATGTAATAATTGGTAGCATATTGTATGATGGAATTAATGATGTAATAATTCATGAGATAAATCGTAGCATAGCACTATTTGCTAATATGTATAAATGAAGGAGGAAGGTTTCTGGACCTGAATTCTTGTTATAAACGTACACGAAATGTTCTTCAGGAACTAATTGTAAACACAGTAAATGTTAACTCTACCAAATTTAATGGATCATCTTTGTTACAGTTCATAAATTTTTCTCAAAAAAATGAAACACAAAACAATAATTATTTTACTAGCAGCTGTCAAACCAAAGACAAAACTTAATATTCATTCGTAGCAATATTCAATGCGTTAGAAATAAATACCTACAACTAGAATTACTAACTAAAGAAAGCAAATGTGACGTACTCGCCTTACTGAAACGTGGGCCAATGATTGTCAGGTAGACAGTATGAAAATTTAAGACTACGTTTTAGCATCTTACTTCAATAGAAAACTATTTAAGCACGGTGGTGTGGCTATTTACGTAAAGGAACATATTAAAATAAAAGAGAGAAAGGATATTGTAAAGCTTGCATTTGAAATGAGCTGCGAAGTAGCCGCCGTAGAATTGAAGTCGCCAAACATTATCATAATCTGTGTGTACCGCCCCGAGCATGACTTCTCTATTTTTAAAGACACTATTAAAAGTATATTTAATAAAATCACGCGCGAAGGAAAGAAAATGGTCATGGCTGGCGATTTCAATCTAAATATCTTAAAGTCTGACAGTAGAATTAAGCAATTTAAAGACATTTTAATGAACCATAACTGTAAATACCTTATTAGTGAACCAACTAGAATTAAAGGGCAAAGTGCAACATGTATTGACAATTTTATAACTAATTTTGACGAGAAGCTTTGGAAAGCTCTAGTTTTAGAAACTAAACTATCGGACCATAATGTTATTACTGTAGAAATATCAATGGAGATAACAAAGAATAGTAAGTGTGAAAAATCTCCCATACTCGTCATAAATATGTCCAAATCGAATTATGAATATTTTCATTACAGTCACTAGTGATTGTCATCTCTTACAGCAAATTGTTTTAAATCCCGACTCAAACTGTAAATTGAATTTACTAATAGAAGCAATAGCTCACTATTTTAGTATAGCTTTTCCGGAATGTAAAGTGTCAAAGACCGCTTCTAATAATGTAAAATGGCATACAAAAACTTCAAAAGAAAACTTAGAGAAACTAGAAATATTACAACAGTTTACACCATGCGCTAAAAGAGAATCTTATATAAAAACTTATAAAAAACTTCTGCGTAAAGTACTAATTAAAGCAAAAATAATAAACTTATCAGAATGGTTATATAAAGCCAAGAATACTGTCAAAGAATCATGGAAAATTGTTAAAGAGCAAACAAAACAAAATAAAAAAACACATAATCATATTGAAAGGATAACTAATGTAGATGGTAAACGCATAACAAATAATGAGGAAATTGCAAACACATTTAATGTATATTCAATTGCACCAGCTGTGGTCACGGAAAGACCAACTCAGCTGAAACGTCGGAATTAAAGGTAAAAACAATGAAATTATATCGCGGTAGACCCGTTTGTGTAATTGAATATGTGTACAAAACGCGAGAGTTTAAAGTGTTACATTTAATGTATTTTTTTTTCTGTAGCTGATAAGACGGCTGGGCATCTTAATTGCGACAAACAAACACATATAGACTTCTTAGGTAAGGTTGATCAAATTTGTTCCAATTGACAGAGTTGAATTAGTAAAGACTATAAAAAAATTGAAAGACAAGCGTTCCAAGGATATTTATAATTTGGATTCTAGTTTTGTTAAAAAGGTATTTTTGGAAAACAGTTACATACTAGAAATCCTACTTACTACAGTTAATAGTTGTTTAACGCAGGGAGTTTTTCCACAATGTCTCAAGATAACGTTATTCCACTTCACAAAAAAGCGGAAATAGAAGACCCTAACAATTATAGTCCTTATTTTGTATACTTCCAGCTGTATCTAAAATATTCGAGTCTATAATCAAAGACAAAATAACTCAATATTTTGAACGTCACAGCTTGTTTAATTCGAACCAATTTGGCTTTCAAAAGGGGAAGTCAACAGGAATGGTATTACGCAAAGTTATAGATTTCGTGCTCACAGCCTTGGACAGATCGCAAAAGTGCTCTAGTATTTTTTGCGATCTGTCAAATGCGTTTAACTGTATCCGCCATGATGTACTTATATAAATTAGATTACTATGGATTCAAACACCAAGAACTAGATTAAATAAAAAGCTATGTTAATAACAGAAGTCAAAAAGTATACATTCATGGAACATGTTCGCGTGAAATCAATGTCAATGTTAGTGTACCGCAAGGGTCTATCTTGGGCCCAATTTTATTCTTAATTTATGTAAATGATCTACCTGAGTGCATACTTAATTACGCTATGGTTACCCTATTTGCAGAAGATACACATGTTGGCTTAAAAGATACAGACCTAGCGAATCTGGAACAAAAAATTAAGAGTATAATGATAACGCTTGGAAAATGGTTTAATGCTAACCGAATTATAACAAAACTACAATACTGTCAGTACAGTACAGTACCTAAATAAAAATAAAATTATCAGCATAAACACTAGTGACATAGTAGGTATTAACAAATGTAACTAACACAATATTTCTAGGATATCACATTGACAATAAAATAAACCACTCATTTCACATTGACAAAATTTGTAATAAAATTGCTTCTGGAAATTACGCACTATTAAAACTGAGGCCCTCAATAAATCGTAAAACACTTATATCGGCTTACTACGCACTTGTTCACGCTCATCTAAATGATGCCGTAACTACCTGGGGCAATGCTGTTGGAATACAAAGAATTCTTATATCACAAAAACGAGCTATAAGAACCATATTTAGTTTACGCAAAGGCACTTCATCCAGAGAATTCTTTATAAAAAGTCGAATTATGACAGTAATTTAATTATTTATACATATTTAATAGCCTGTTAGAAATCCATAGAAGTAAAAATGATTTTAAAACACGGAAAGACATACACACATATAACACGCGTAATAAGGATAAGCTATGTGTTCCTACGACAAAGCTAATAAAAACATTTAAGCAAGGTATCTCCCTAAAAGTTACCCTTTACAACCTATTGCATTTACAAATAACTAATAAATAACATGTACAGAATTTAAAAGTAAACTTAACCGTTGCTTTGAATTTACAGATAAAATGAAAAATAATAACTCTCTCATATAAAATAATTCTAAGCATACTTTTATTTACACTCTATGAAATTGATGTACCTATTTGATCATTTATTATGTTAATAATTATTTATTCATATATATGGTACAAAAACAAGTCAAAAAACAATAAATAAAAATAACTTAAAATTAAACTAAATACAAACTATTCTAAAATAAAATAAAACTAAGATCATCAGCGGGATAACGCAGCCAGCATCTTGGGGACCTTGCCACAGGGGCCTTTTTTAGATTTAGTTTAGTTTAGATTAGTTTTATGTTAATAATAAATTTTGATTTATATAATTTTATCTACCTATTAAGACATTGCATGATTAGTTTAGGCAATGACCTGTATTTGACTTGCTAGATGTAACCTGTTTTTGTTACTTGGCCAAATAAAGAAACTTGAAACTATAAAATAAGTGCTACTTATTTCGCTAGGATCAATATTTAAAAAAAATATTGAAGGGAGAAAATAAATTCTAAGGTCCCCTTTTTTAGTCATTCGAAAAGAACTCGTAAACGATGGCCAATAGCAAAAATGTTTTATTAGGTACATGAATAATTAACATAAAATTTACTACAGAAAAGGTTATTCAAACTTTTTCGCTACTGTAACTGATTCTACTGTAACTGGGCTTACCTTCCTAAGTTCGTCTTTTATGCACTCTAGCACTTCGTCACCTCGTTGGCAGCCCATAGTGATATGCTCGTTCACTGTAAATAAGCAAATATTGTCTTCGGTTACCGCGATAGTTGCTCACGATATAAAATTCTGTAAAAGTAGGTATATTGCGTGTACCTACATAATGAATTTAAAATACATCCCGACTTTATGCAAAACTACCCACGTACATTAATAATGAACAAATACTATAAAAACCTGCTTCTACCTTAGATATATTTTTAAGGGATTAGAGATTTTATATACCACCTTGTCGGGTTGATTGATTTATATATCCCCATACCAAATTACAGCTTTCCAGCACTAACGATCAACCTCATCCTGGAGATAAAATGAGGAAAAATCGTAAGAGTCCCATTTCGGCCAACCAAAGTCATGAACGTTTTTATAATACTTATAGGCCTACCATTTATCTAAAACATTTGGTGAAGGCACATTTGTAGTAGAAACAAATTATTCTGAATTTCTCTGTAATTTGTACAAACCATTTCGTAAACTGACATTCCGCTAAACTGTTGTTTTTACATCTTTCTAGCATCCATAACATACGTTAGCAAATAATAAACATTCTGAGTTTCTTACTACGCCTGGGAGGTCATTAATCATCAGAACAAAATGTATTGGACCTAAATGACTGCCCTGACTGACTCCTGACCTCGTGTAGTACGGCTTCGACTTGTACCCTGCACAATCTACGTACTCGTACTGGCGCCTATCCCGCATATAGCTGGCGAGAAATGCAATCGTCCGCGGTGTACACCCCGCGTCTGCCAGCTACTTCAGTAACATGCCATTATCAAAGTAAGCATTTGATATGGTAGACTACCATTTACATACTTTTTTTAAATCAAAGTAAGTCACCAGCCAGGCCACACCGGTTGCGTGTGCGTATTAGACGTGCACGTGCGCGTGCGCTAGAATGTTAGAACCGCACACGCACACGTCACGCAAGCGGTGTGTCGGTCGTCTCCGCACACACACCCGGTGTGCTCAGGCCTTAAGTTTACCTTTACATTATATGTTTTTTTAGTGCAATAAAGTCTAACCCCCTTATTTCATAAACCTTTACTAAAAGGTAGACTTTCGAGCAAAGCGGCTCCGGCGACACTAACGCAGCGACACTGACGCGGCGACAGAGCGATAGTATTATGCAGTATGGAAATGTATGAACTTACTTCCGAGCGCAGCGTCACCATCGCAGCGACAGTGGCGCCGCGTCAGTATCGCTCGGCGATAGCGGCCGTCCTACGCCTGCGCAAGCACTGTCGCGCAGTCGCTGCGATCGCACGTGGTTTTGAGCTTATTTCAATACTCAGAATATCTAAAAAATGAATATTAAACCGACAAAAGCTCCTGAATTTGTCATCGTTCTCGTTTAAATGCTTTTTTTAAGACGCTATAAGTGCCTTTACCCTATTCTACTTTTGAAAATTGAGTTGGGTTGGCTTCGTTCCACAGTAAAAGTAACGAAGCAAAAGATCGTCATCCTCCTTTTCTTCTAATAATATTTTCATAATTAATCGGTTCATCACGTCTGCACGTCAACTTTAGTAAACGTTTATGAATAAGGGGGTAAATAAATAAGTGTATATATTTACCACGGCTGCATAGTTTAGGGATTTGTTTCAATTTATGCAATTTGATCTCGAGCTGTTCTGCAGGAAATTCTGATTCCATACGAGGTGCAATGATATTCTTAGTGTATTCTATCACTTTACTCTCCACGTACCGTCCGTGCTCATCTATCTGTAAAGTACAAACTATTAAGAAGATAGAAGAAGCAACATGCCAAACTATGACACTGATAGGACTGGTTAGACTCTAACCAGTCCTATTAGTGTCATAGTTTGGCCGTCAGACAAACTCAGGCAGGAAAGACTCCGCGCTGCCAGACCTCCTCCCCTAGACTCTCATCATGCTTGTGATTGCTGTGGCAAGTGTGGCAGGAGATGCCGATGCCGCTCTGGTATAGGACTCTTCAGTCGTCGCAGACGTTGCAATCAACCTCCCCGCAACACCCGACGCTGCAACAATCATCTGAATAGATGACGTGGCCAATGGTGATGATGATGATGATGATGACACTAATGTAACTACTTTATACCTCGCGCGTCCAATGATACCTAACCTATACCTATGGCAGTTTCTTCTATAGTCGCTTTAGATTTGGATATGCTTGGGTACCTAATTAAAAAAAAATAACTTAAGAAATATGTTTTCACCACACCAGCTCGGAAAGGCTTACTTTGCACTTCAAAAACTGATAGCAAAGTTGCATTTTATTCACATGTAAGACAAAATAATCTAATGCAGATTTTGAGTTGTTTTCTTATGTTTGCTGGTAAAATTGACTTTTAAATGATGATTTTGGATGATAAATATTTAATTAAAAACATTCATTTGAATTTGATATTTTACATTTAATAATTATTTGCTTCGGGTTAGTGTGGTGAAAAATTTTGTGTTTCACTCGGGAGCAAATTTTGTGTAAAATTCCTCGCAACTCTCAAGATTCTATTTTTCGAACTACTCGCTACGCTCGTGGTTCAAATTTGGAATCTTTCGCTTGCTCGGGTATCAATATTAGCACGAGCGGTTAAATAACAACTTTGCCCCTTTGCAAAAAAAGATAACTATTTTAATAAAACATGAGACATACAACACAAAGGGCATTCCCACGTTATAGATGGGGGATTCGTTAATAAAATGGCCATGCCATTTTGTAGCTCGCTGTACACCCAGCAGCCACATTACATAACCTTATTTAATTGAATTTGTTTCTTTATTGTAGCAACAAAACGGCCAAGCCGTACAATTTGACCAAGATGTTGGCTTTATACTGTTAGAGCTTATAAAGTTAGGAATGACAGAGTAAAAGTCTTGGTACCTACTACGGGATCTGATAACTTTTTAGTGTAAAAGCTTTATGCGCCTAGTCTTGGCAACACTTTACATAACATGTTTTGGTGGGATTTGTTTTACAAATAAGGTGCAGCGGGACAATTTCGACTGCGGGTTAATTTCAACTATCGAAATATCTTCCATGCTTTACATTATTAACTAGAGTCACACAACACACACAGCACATCTTTTGCGCTATCTGGACATGTATGGTACTCTAGTTAATAATGTAAAACATGGAAGATATTTCGATTAGTTGAAATTACCCCGCAGTCGAAATTGTCCCGCTGCACCTTACAGCAGTTTCAAATATAAAGAGGCACGGTAGAGTCAAAAGATAATGTTTTTTTATATGGAACACACCTATCCAATTGATCATAAAGTGGCCATGCACTATTGCAGCTGCATGGGTGTACATCCGTGATAAAAAATACATCAAACTTACAATTCCAACTGACGTCAGTTTACACAGCCAGCTACAAGACTCGTTTGAGTTTTTCAGACAATATTCTTCAACCGTCTTTAGTCTTTCGAGTGTTATCTTAAAATAACCGGAAAATAATTAGTGCACGGGTAAAATTATAATAGCCCAAGAAAGATACAATCGGCTAGTATGGCGGAATGGAAATAATTAGTAATAGCTGAACTATTCGGTGTATGGGACAGACAATAAATCTAGTGATTACGTCGACACATAATCCAAATAAATATATTACATTTAGGTATTTAAAAAAAAATGTAAAAATATAAAAAATCACAGAAAATTTGTAAAAAATATTAATAACATTTTTTAAATTAATACTCATAGAGAAATATTTGATTTATAACATTAAGCATGAATCACACAAAAAATAATTATGTATCCTACATTTAAAGTAAGTAACCTACGGTTATTATTAAATTCAGTATATTTCCGTCCTCAAAAATGGTAATAGGCTATTTTTTCTCTAATTATTTCCAAATTATAATAAGTACAAGCGTTGCAATTTAATCGTACACTAAATAATACCGTATGGTGGGTTTTATGGGGTTGTGCTTTAATTTCCTGGTTAAAAATGGTAATAGATCAATATCATATGGGATTTTCGTTATGAGTTCTCGATCGTCGAATACTGTAAAAATCGGCTTGAAATATGATTCATAACACAAAAAACCATCAAAAACGTTATCGTTGCTTTAAAATTGCCGCGCACGAGCCAGCGAGCTAACGCGATTGGTCGTTGCATGGAGCGGGCGGCGGAACGATGAAACTTCCCCCCGCCCCGAGCGCGAATATTTAAAAAAGTATTTAGTATATTTACTATTTACTCGGTCAAGACATATGTACCAGTGAAATTAAAAAATATGGGAGACTAGATTCGAACTACTTATCAGCTTTAATCTGGGCAAGAGTGCTGTAAATAAGAAAGTAAATTTTATATAATTGCAGGCTTTCCGTCTTTGCGTGCGCGTTAAATTTAATACAATAATAGGCCAATTATATTGGGCTATTATACCGAAACACACATAATTTGATAGCAGAAAAAGACGCGAAATTAAAATTTTCTTAGGGATTTCAAATCTTCGCGCCTATAAGTTTAAACCATTTAAGGTTTCAATAGCGGTCATTTAAGTACCACCCCTCACCACTAAAATGTAATTATCAAAAACGACAGTTGCTAATGTTCCCCAAAGTAAGCATTTCTAATTATTGCTGCAATACAGTGGTACCGGGCACCTTACGACGCAAGGCCGAGCAGGAATCGCAAACCTTAAAATATTTGCACTAATTAATTGAGTTAGGATTTTGTTAGTACTCTTTAATTGAATAGCAAAAAATATAAGTTAAGTATTAGAAATACCGTTTTTACTCGATTTTTAACTAAGTAATTATTGTTAAACTTATTTTTACCGTGTGGTGTCGGTTAAAATTTCACTAAGTAGCATCATTTATTTTGGCGACTAGGGCAATAAAAGTCGACACCATAACCAACAAATTAACAAACAACAAAAATTTGCAGTAATATTCCAAAACTCGACTGAACGCAAGCGCACCCGAACATGGAATGACTGACTAAAATGGCGGACCAAGTGTGCCACTCCCCTGACTCAGAGTCCTGTCATAAAACGTAAGGCCGTGGTATTCGTCAGGGGGTAGCTGAGCGGCGAGCGGTGAATGCAGGTAGCAATAAGGTGTTCAGTTAATGTTTTTATAATTTGAAATGACTTCGTTTCCAATGTAGAAATAATCAAACAGACTTTAGAAGCATTTAATATTTTATTTGTGGCCGTATAAATTATGTTTTGTAAATTAACTACAATTGTTCATATTTGTGGATAAAACAATATACATATATTTACTATATAATTCATACTAAATTAACATTAAATAAATACATTATTTTTGACATAAAAATACATTGCGCGTATTTAGCTACTTAGCAAGCACTTTGTTTGATTACGATACCTGCAAGCAAGTAGTAAGTCTATGGCTCCATCCTATCCTGTACCACGATATACAAGCGATAACATTTTTGCGACAGTTTTGTATAGATAATGGGTTTGTCGCTAGAAAATTACGATATCGAGATAAAAGTCAGGTCTATGAGGGCTATTGAAACCTTAAATGGTTTTTACATACATGTTTTAAATTTGCCGCGCTTTTTCAAGTCATGCTGATTCACTATAGAATAGTGATCGAATTGGTTCAGATTTAACGTTCAATGCATATATTGCATATAAATAACATAATTTTGGACTAAGTACATACCTACATGACATCAGGCTATGGTTTGGCGCACCGTGTTACGCGCGCGCGCTAATGTGTTACGGCTGTTAAGTGGAGTCCAGACGGGATGATCAAATCGACCGATTTGATCAGAAATGAAATTGGGGTCAATCTCCAAATTAAGCAACAATTAAACAACTGTACCGATATTTGGAACCTCAGAATAATATTGAGAGTAGAGATGCACCGGATAGTGACATTAGTGACCCACTATTATTAATTAATTAATTAATATTAACTTTGCTAGATTTCAGAGTAAACAAATTGGATTTAAGAAACAGTCACGGTCATATTGTACTTACTCGTTTATTATTTCAAAACAATTTAAAAATCCACATCCACTCACTTGCACGCGTAGGCACCTACTCATTTCGAACATAGAAATGAGTCCGCGCCAACGTTCACCACGAAACAGGTTAAAACCTGCACAATGCGTAAACAACTATCCATTGCATCTCAAATTGAGAGTGGCAACACTGTCGTAGGTCGTATTGCTCCTTTCTAGCATATACGTCCCTCGCTCCTACACTCCCACCACACAGGCAGGTTGCTTTGTCAGTTATTCAAGGCAAATTTTCAAGTCATTGGCTTGCTGTTTTTCCATCTAGAAGGTCGTGAAGCTAAATTACTGGTGAGTTTTTGAATTTGTACCTCAGTTTAGCTGACTATATTGAAATAGTTATTTATTTTACAAGGGGGCAAAGTTATTGTTTAACCGCTCGTGCTAATATTGCGAGTATCAATATTCGAAACATGGAATCTTGAGCGTTGCGAGGGTTTCAAAGCACGAGGGTTAAACAAAATTTGCCCCAATTGAAACACAAAATCTTTCACTACATCAACCTGAAGCAAATTTAAATGTAATAATCAAATACAAATGAATGTTATTAAATATTTATCATCCAAAATCATGATTTAAAAGTCAATTCTACCAGCAAACATAACAAAACAACTCAAAATTTGCATTTGATTACTTTGCCTCACTTGTGATTAAAATGTAAGTTTGCTCTTAGTTTTTGAAGTGCAAAGTAAGCCTTTCCGAGCTGGTGTGGTGAAAAACAGTTTCTAACGGCTTATGCCATGATATGACGTGAAAGTGTTTTCAAAGGCTGCCTGCGTGCACCGTGGCTATGCCAATGAAAATACTGAAGTACATATCTTTAAAAACACATCGAGTTAGTAAAGCGTGCACGTGTTACCATTACATACTACATGAAGTCTCTTCTGAGTCTTGTTAGTTTAAATCTTTCTGTGTGTATAATAAGGTTTGAAATTTGAATACTTAAATGGTGAATGGCATACCCTTCAGTTTTCAAGTGATTTGTGTTTTCGAATACGAATGGTACGGCTAGTTAATACGCGTTACGTAGAACCTACGTATTAAGGTAGACTATGATATGGCGAGGAGGTTTCATCTGTCTAAGTATCTATCAGCAATTTGTCTTTTTATCCCGTTCAGGGTTAGTATAATATAGCAGAATGTGACATCCTGCGGATAAAGGTACCTTATGGCGATTGGCGCTTACGCTATTATTAACGCCGCTCCAATATTATTGCAACGCTATGCGGCATAAGCGCCAGCCGCCATAAGGTACCTTTATCGCGGGACGTCACAAATAAACTTTTAGTAATAAAAGTGCTGATAAAAAGAGATACAAGGTAACGAACAAACCTACATCCCATTGTGGGTTAGTACTTCGGCAATTCATAATTCATATACTTAAATTTGACTAGAAACAGAGAGAGATTAGCATGGCTCTGCGCAAGAATGACATACGAAATCGTGAAATATTTCACTCTTTATCTACCTACTTATTTCTTTCCAACTAGATGTTTGATTTTGAATAAAATATTGGTAAAAATGTAGGTAGGTACTTAAATAAATAATTTAGCAGGTACTTACTTACCTATAGCTTAAAAGATTAAGGAAAAGAACTTTTGCATGTAGTTGTTATTTTGGATTTAATTACACTTCACATATATATAATTTTTTATCTAAGTCTTTATTTAACATCTATAAAAATATGATCAAATTTTTAGGTAGGATATCCACAACGCAGGCTTCGTCAGGTGGTCACAAATGCAAATCATATATATAAAATCGAAAAACCAGAACGGGATAAAAAACGAGGGAAGAAGAGAGATGGCACCTTACAAATTTCTAAAAAAGTTTTTGACACGTTTCACGAATAAGACGCACGTATGATAAGAAAAAGCTGTTCTAATCTATTATCTAAATATGAGAATATAACTAGAGCATAAAAACTATCGCTTTCGATGCGTATTTAACTTACAATAAGCAAAAGAAATTTTCATAACATTCTTCATTTTACGACTATCGGCCATTTTCGGAAACTCTGTTGGTTTCGTTTCGATCTTCAAATAACCAAAATTATGTTTGTTATGTTGGTATGCAGTGATTTCGGCTTTTTTTACTCGAAGTAAAATAAAAAGTGCTGTCAATGTCAACCTTCGTAGCCCCCATACGAATGACTTCTGTCATATTACTAATAATTTGCATTTCGTTGTTTTAAATTTATTTTCGAGTTATATTATTCAGATGACTTTTATGGCTTCGGCAACCATTGCCATTGGTCCGGGGAACGGGCTGCCGAGAAAGCCCAAAAATAAAAAGTTGATACGTTAATATGAAGTCCATCAGTTCAAGGGATGACTTTAGAGATATAATCAATTCGGGAATTGTTTTCTCGCGTAATAAGATACGACTCGACCAGGTAAGATTTTTCTTCTTGCTGAAAGTCACCATCAGATATATCGGAGCGGATGAGGTATTCACAAATATCTGAACCATGTAAATTATGTATAATGTAATCAAAGTGTATGTTCAGATATTTTTGAGCGACCTTGGTGGCTACGATATATATCTAATGGCGACTACACATTCATAAAGCAAATGTACAGTCAGTATGAAATAGATAGTGACGGCTAAAGTAGCCAAATATATCGTAATATAACTTTGTTGCCATAGAAATAATAAAAATGTGTTCCGATATATTTGGCGATATATTTGGGTATTGGAGAGACCAAAGCGGCTGAGCTTCCGTGGCTCGGACACAAAGAGAATGGGAGAGGATCGTGCCGAGAGCGTACTTGGGACAACGAAGTGGGAGACAGCCGATGGACGTCCTAGGTACCGCTGAAACGACGTAGTTGCTCTAGACCTGCCCAACCTCCGCCATGCTGACTGGCGAGAGCTATCGCAAGACCGAGAAACATGGCGTGATCTGGAGTCGGAGGCCAGGACTCACTTTGGGTCGTTGCATCACCGTAGCCGTAGTAAGTAATGTTAATATCCAGAAAGGGAAATGGGGACTACGTTTGTATGAAAAGGCGATTATCGATTTATGGGCGGTGATCGTCCATATTATTCTTAAGGCGGAAATTAATCTAATGAACGTTTTGGAACTAGGCTTATAAAAATAAAGAATAATTTTATGTTGAAACAAGTTGTTATAAATGTGACGTCCCACAGGTAAACGTACCTTATGGTGGTTGGCGCTTACGCTATTATTCGTTAATAATAGCATCGCTCCAATATTATTGCGGCGCTATGCGACGTAATCGGCAGCCGCCATAAAGTACCTTTTGCCGTGGAACGTCACAAATACCTACGTAGATGAAAAGATACAATCTTGCCTTTTATTCATCAAATCACATCATTTTTTGAGAAATTTGCGAATTAAGTTATCCAAGTAACGACTACAATTAAATAAGAAATGGGATATCACAGTTATAAACCCTGGCAAGGTTGCATATATATCCAACCCTGTCTGACTGTGTTATTAATTATTATGTACATAGTAATGTCGGCAGTTAAATAAACATAAGATAAACTCTATATTTCATTTACGCGAGCGGAGCCGCGGGCCCGTCTAGTTTATAGATATGTGTATATTATATATTTCGTCGTCTAGTACCCACAACACAAGCCTTATTGAGCTTACTGTGGGACTAGGTCAATCTGTGTAAAATTGTCCTATAGTATTTATTTATTTATTTAATGGCATATATACCTATGTTAATTATACAAAATGTACCTATCAAATTGTATACTTTACTAAATATCTCTCTCCTCATTGGTGTTACAATAAAGGGTGTACTACATTTATAATATAATTATATTACATACACATAATAAGTATATCATAGGATATGTATAATCACATTGGTTTGGCGTCTTCCCACCACCAGGCGATAACAAACATGCTTCAATATTATTCTTAGGTTCCGAATATCGGTACAGCTGTTTAATGACAGCGTTTACACAAAAATAAAACGCTAATTAAATAACTTACCATATTCGGAACTACAGATGCAACGGATAGTTGTTTGGCCGCATACAGGATACCGGATATACGGCCTGACCATAGGCCGAATATTCGGTATTCGGGCGCCGAATATTCGGCCGGCGGAAATATACCTACATTCCGATTTTTCAGGTGAGCATTGTGGAAGTTTTGCCCTGTTTCGTAATGAACTTTTGCACGGACTCATATAGGTCTATCACTACGAAATTAGAGCGCGAGCTAGTGAATGGAACGTTTAAATTGTTTTAAAATAATAATCGAGTACGATTATATTCCGATATCAAGCATAGTTACTATCCGGTATCCGGCCGGATATTAAAATAAGGGCGAGATAGGATACCGGATAATAACCGAATATCCGGTGCATCTCTATTCGGAACCTAAAGTTTTAATCCTGCATGGTGCACATATGTATAATTTTGAGACAATGACTTGAAAATTTATCTTGTATAACTGACAAAGCAACCTGCCTGTGTGGTAGGAGTGTGGGGGAGAGAGGGACGTATATGCTAGAAAAAGACAATACGACCTAGGGGCTGTCCATAAATGACGTCATCTATTTTTGACGATTTTTGCCCCCTGCCCCAAATTTGAAATGACGTAATTTATGAATAGCCTCCTGTGACAGTGTTGCCACTCTCAATATTGTTCTTAGGTTCCGAATATGGTAAGTTATGTAATTAGCGTTTTATTTTTGTGTAAAACGTTGTCATTTTAAAGCCGTACTTTTGGCCTTATTACAAAGGAATAAGGTGCAAAAGTGTAAACATATCTTTGGCGTCGACTATTATTATACTATGTTATACTTATTAAGCCTCCTCCACACTCGTGCGCGAATCGCGGCGTGAAGCCGCGAACGCGAGTGTGGCGTCGATTTTCGCAGACAGCGAGAGGGGGCTTTCTGAAACTTAGGAACGTAAACTAGTTATGAATAGAAAGAGCACGAAATAGTCAATATAATACGTTTGTTGAAAAAAAAAGTCTACAGACGCTTAGGCGCGAAAGGTTATTGTCTCATAGAAAATTTGAATTTCGCGCCTTTTTCTACTGACAAAGTTGTTGGATAGACTTTAATATAAAATTAAAGAGTGGGCCTACACACTTCGCTGTGACAGAATGTGAAAGTGTCACCAAAACTGTCAAATGACTACGATAATAAGTATTCCTTTTATAATGCCACTCCACACTATGCCATTCTGAAATTAAATAAGAACGATAGTCATGCGAAATTTTTATTTTTGTAGTGGGTCATAACGTTGACGACTGACGTGTATAATTTGAACATCAACCAATATTAAAATAATGTTGGAAATTATATCAGTTATTTTTAATTAGCTATCATTCACGCGCGCGTTCATTTCGCTCAGACTTGGCCGCACAAATATTTGGTGCGAGCGGGACGCCCGCGCACGTTCGAATTGGCCTGTCACTTGTAGCAACTTGTAGTTAAGTACATACTTACCTACATACTATCCACGCGTCCTTGGCACGAACTCCCGCCACCGCCCGCATTGAAACTGTACCCGCGCGCCGCAAGGAAATGTAATCCTTAGCATTAGCGCACAGAGTTCAAATTTGGTAGTTTCATTTAGCGAATTTGTTAAATTGCTCTTATTTATTACATTGACCATGTTTTAGTGTGATTATGTATTGAATATCACTTTGAACGTTATCAGAACAAAGTCTGCTAGAAATTATATCTATAACCATTTTTTCTAGCACGTTTAAGGCGTAAATATATATAAAAGTGATACAAATAATATTGATGTTGGATTCTCGGATAAATAGCTTAATGAAGTAGTTTTATGGTAATTAAATCAAAGACTTAATTATAACTTTTTTTTTATATCAAGTTACGACGTATATCCGTGAGGTCCCGCAATTTATTGAATTAGTTATTTTTCGTGTAAATATTTTGACCGATTCCATTGTCGACTCATTATATATATTATTTTCGTCACGTTTACGAACTAAAAATACTATTACTATTTTTAACAAACAAGAACGGCTCTTTTTTTAAACTATTTTTTTTTACCTACTTCCGGAGGGAAAGTTGGTTGGATTCGAAAATAAAGTATCTTAAAATGATCTAAAGAACAGGAATAAAAAAAAAATTGCCTATTACTAATTAATGTTTAACGTAAGCGTATCTTTCTTGGGCTATAAAGGAGAGTTAATAGAGACCTATGTAAATCACACTTGCGAATAAATTACGTTTAGGCAAAAATTTCATTTTTAGTAGGTACTAGCATTTATCGCTGACTGTACTTTTTTTTTCACAGACAACTAATGCTCATCGCGATAATTGCAACTAACCACGATTAGGTTGCGTTGTTTTATCACAGAGTTTCTATGGCCACCTCCTGTCTCCATCATCAGAAAAGAATGATCGGGTGACATGAATCATGATATAATATGACATAAATCATAAAACAACTTACATATTCTACCTTAAGGCAGGTCGCCGTTAGGTACGACGACGAGCGAAACGAGGAGGAGTGTTAGGTAGAACTGTGACCCTACAGCGCGCGAGCCGAGCGGGCGAAGCGAGCGTGCCGCGGCAGCGGCCGGCGAAGCGCCAGAACCGACTTATTTTATAATACATAGTTCACATATTATTACCCTCTCGATGCCTGTGCCCAGCAGTGGGGCGTGTATAGGCGTGTATTGTTATTATTGTTTTGTCTGTCTCTTACAAATTCTCGGGACCATGGGGTCCAGGACTTTTGGAAGGCGTGCGTGGTTTTTATGGGAAAAGAACGTTATGAGCATTAAATAGTATACAAAGTGATCATTATACTGATTGCCTGTTATGCAAATACATTACTATGCAACTGCATTATTATTATTTCTGAAATAATGCAATTTGTTCTTATTCATTTTGTTTTTATACTAAATAATCATTTCTGCATTCAAAATTATGCAATTCGAATTATGCAAAATAAAAATTCGAAAATAGTTGTTATTAAAAACATTACACACCCAAAACAAGTACCTAAGGAATTCTAAACTTACTTATTTTTAGATTTTTCAGGCAAAGCACTCTCATTTGCAATTGCAGCCTTCTCACAAATGTCTGGCGGTATTAAAAATCAATTTCAACTTTTTTAGCAACTGTATTAAAAAATGAGTTTTTAATACATTTGCCCAAAAAGTGCTACTTTACGTAGGTAGCTGCTTAGCGTGCGGAAAGTTGGTTATCTCGAATCTCGAACTAGTGCTTTTTACTTTTCCAATTTTATTTTTATTTTTACTTGTTCCAATTCACGACTACTTATTGATGAGTGTTAATATTAGTTTCCTTTAAACGTCGTAATCAGCATAAAAACCTACTGTTAATGTAAGTATACGAAAAATATACCTATTTCATATTTTATTACTTACCTCTTCATCATTAAAACACGTTTAAATTTTAATATTGATTATTGAAAATTCCGTTCTTAATAAGTTGACTGAATGGAAAGGGGTGCGTATCGATGGCTATAAACATTTTATTATAATATCAGTTGCAATAACGCTTATTTAGTATAATTATTAAATGATATAACAACACTTAATATATTTTCATATGACATAAATTATCATTTTATATAAAGATTAATTGATCTAATAACATTTAGCATAACATTCTTCAAGTATAATGCATATTTTCTATACTGAATTTATGATATAAAGTTATTTCATCTAAAGTAGAATTGTTGATATAATGTATTAGATATATAATTCCACATTTACTATTACACACTACAAAAAACGACTATTTTTACATATAACGAACTGCTATTTATAACTAGGTAGGTAAGGTTAAGAACACAAAACCAACCGCTACCAGAATACTAGGTTAGGTTAGGTTAAGAACTGCGACCCCTACACAAAACCAACCGCTACCAGAATACTAGGTTAGGTTAGGTTAAGAACTGCGACCCCTACACAAAACCAACCGCTACCAGAATACTAGGTTAGGTTAGGTTAAGAACTGCGACCCCTACATAAAACCAACCGCTACCAGAAAAGTAGGTTAGGTTAGGTTAGAATTGCGCCCATTACACAAAACAAACCACTACCTAATCTGCGTTAAACATTTACATATGTCGTCATAAAAATACCTTTACTATAATATTATACCGAATAATGCTTAAATAATAATACTTGTATAATAAATGAGCATTATATCACATGATCTTTATAATAAATGAGTGTTATATCAAAAGATAATTATACAAAATGATATGAAAGATTTTAATAATATACCAAATGTATATTATACAAAATGAGTTATTATATTTTCTGAAATTTTATTAAATGTTGTTATATCTACAGAAAATATATTAATTATTTTTATATCGATCATTACACACCCAATGAAAAGGAATAGCTGCCAAACGCCCATAGATATAATATACTTAAAGACGACGTCTAACCGAGCTGTCACTGTTACCACTTTTGTTTAGTGTACGATTAACAATGTTGTTCTTATTTTTTCGCAATTGTATTAAAAAACATCGTTCGATACACGTGCGGAAATGTCATTCTTCACTCGTCCCGAGTCTTATATCAATATCTCGGTACTCGTGAAGTAATGACATACCTTCCGCACTAGCATCGAAATGTACTATTATAACTCCTGCTAACCTGCGTGTGAAATACCACGCTTTATTAGCAAGGGTCATGAAACAGTTATTTTTCACACAAGAGAGCGGCGGCCATCCTTTTGCTAATGTGTAAAAGTTTGAACATTACTTAACACTTTTTTTTGGAATATTGATTTTTTTATGCAACAGATGCATTGATGCTGGAATTTTTCCAGATATTATGAAACATAGCAAAATTATCCCTCTGTTTAAATCAGGAACGAGAACAGATCCCACGAACTTTAGACCGATTTCAATACTACCGGCATTAAGCAAAGTGTTCGAGAAACTTATTCTGAATCAACTATTGTTACATTTCAACAGAAACAAACTGCTTGACAGCAATCAATTTGGTTTCACCAAAGGTCGATCAACTACTGACGCCGGTGCGGTACTTCTAAAACACATCTTTGATGCTTGGGAAAAAGCTCAAGATGCTGTTGGAATTTTCTGTGATCTGTCAAAGGCATTTGATTGCGTTAATCACGAAAATTTAAAGAGAAAATTAAGCCGCTATGGGATAAAAGCTAGTGCCCTTGACCTGGTCTCATCGTACCTTTCGGATAGAACTCAGCGAGTAGTTATTAATGGAACTCAATCGGCGGGGTCCCCGGTAGCCCTCGGAGTGCCTCAAGGTTCAATTCTTGGTCCCTTCCTGTTCTTGGTATACATTAATGACTTACCAAAAGTTGTGCAAGATAGACATGATATAGTGTTATTTGCAGATGACACTTCCCTTATATTTAAAGTGGACAGAAAGGAAAATAGCTTCGAGAGCATTAATGACGCGCTATCTACCATTGTAAACTGGTTTACGGCAAACAATTTGCTTTTGAACGCCAAGAAAACCAAATGCATCAAGTTTACGCTACCTAACGTCAAGCAGGTAAATAACAGCAAGATTAAAATAAAAGGTGATACGCTGGAATTTGAGGACCGAACTGTTTTCCTGGGAGTCACTCTAGACTCCAAACTGCAATGGCATGTACATATAGGCACTCTAGCCGGAAAACTTAGTTCAGCAGCCTATGCAGTGAGGAGAATCAAACAGCTGACAAACGTAGAGACGGCCAGGCTGGTATACTTTAGTTACTTCCATAGTGTTATGTCTTATGGAATTCTGTTGTGGGGAAAAGCGGCAGATATTCAGACAATATTTGTGCTGCAAAAACGAGCTGTACGTTCCATCTATGGACTGGGCGCTCGAGTATCCCTAAGAGAGAAATTCAAAGAAGTTAACATTCTTACCGTTGCATCTCAATACATACTAGAGAATATTATGTATGTTCGGAAAAACATCCACGAATTCAAGGTTAACAGTGATATCCATAACTATAACACTAGAAACAAACATAAACTTGCTGTGCCCGCCCACCGCCTCCGTAAGGTTAGTACGTCTTTCGTCGGGAACTGTACACGTTTTTATAACAAAGTCCCCACTGATGTAGTGGATTTACCACTTCATAAATTTAAGTCGCACATTAAGCACTCCTTGTTACGTAAGGCGTACTACACTGTAAATGATTTTATAAACGATAGAGATGCTTTTAACCCTTAAATTGGCAACGTACACTACGGTGTACACTAATCTTTAAAAAAATACTGGCATCAATTAAAGACATTATTTTAATAACTTTTATCAACATGTCAAAACAAATTTTGTAATGTAGGGTAGGAAAATATATTGACACAAATAACGCGTTTGTAAGCATGTCAGTGTTAAAATGAAGTCGACTCGGAAACACTTGTCGTTACCCCGGGTAAGTTTTTAATTTTTTTTAAAAGATTTTTATACTAAGACCACGCATGTTGTTTGTGTTTATTTATCGCCAAGGCCTTAGTAATCAAATGATATATTTCAATACCGTGTAGATTTCAAAACCAAACATTTAAAGACTCATTACTTTCTATGTACACTGTGGCTACCGTTGCCAATAACACTGTAAACAACCTTAATCAGCTGACGGTAACCACAGTGTACATTGCCAAATATGTAGAAAACTTCTTTCTAAAAGTGTTGGTATCCACAGTGTACATTGCCAGCTTCATAGTATCGTTCACTTTTCTGTTTTTTTGGTAATTTTGAGGTTTCTTTTTAAAAACTATCTATAGTTTTAACCTATTTTATTGTTTTTTTTCTGCAGAGCGTAAATCTAACGCGTTCACACAAGATTTTAGCTTTGGTACCAACAATAAATGCATGTTCAGACGATGGGTCTGCTTCCGAAGATGAACCTAATTTTTTGCAAGAGCCTGCTTTATCCGATTCCGATATAAGTTCTGATGCACCTTCACTAGATTCATCATTTGAAAGGCTAAATTTACTAGATAGTAGTAGCAGTACTTCTAATGATTCTGACGATTCTTTTGAAACAATTACTTTGGAAAATAATACAGCCACAACTGAAAATATACCTCTTACGCCGATATTCAATGAAGTGTTTCCGTCTACTTCCAAAACCAATTACGACATTTTGCCATCTATAGATTCTGTCCAATCTATGCCGACGCCACCAGCCCCGGAGTATTCCCCGCATCCAACACCATTGCCAAGGGCAACAAATAACCGCAACAGACGCAAGAAAAGCGTACCTAAAATTACAGCAATAAATAACCGCAACAAACGCAAGAAGAGCCTACCTAAAGTTACAGCAAAAAAAGTTAAGAAAACTCGGTTGGTTCTTAATTTGAAGTGGTTAAAAACTACGCTAAAAAATAGAGGTTTTATTGATGAAAATTTGTACAAAGCTCCTAATGTTCGATTAGAAACAGCTTTAAACTATTTGTATCTTTTCTTAACGCCGGACATTATAGAAGATATTGTGCATAATACCAACTTGTATTCGGTCCAGCAAACTGGCAAGTCTATACAATTTTCAAATGGCGAATTAAAAAAGTTTTTGGGCATTGAAATTTTAATGGGCATCATAAAAACGCCCGCATATACCGATTACTGGGCCAGGAAAACCCGGTATCCTCTGATAGCTGACGAAATGCCTCTTAAACGGTATCAACAAATACGACGCAATATTCATTTTGTCGATAACTCATTTCAAAATACAGACAGATATTTTAAAATAAGGCCCGTCATGGAAAAAATCCGACTAAATTTTCTGAAACTTGAAGAAGAAGGAGAGTATTCAATAGACGAAATGATGATTCCTTATAAAGGTACAAAAGCTGGAAATAGACGGCAATACATACAAAATAAGCCTAAAAAATGGGGCTTTAAAAATTTCGTACGTGCCGGTGTTTCGGGACTAATCTACGATTTTATAATGTATGGCGGCGATGATACTTTCCGTGGGTATACTTTTACAGATGCAGAGGAATCAATTGGAATTGGTGGAAAAGTTGTTATTTCACTATGCAAATCAATCCAAACAAAACCGGCCGTTATATTTGCAGACAATTTTTTTACTTCTCCAGAGCTGGTTTATATTTTAAGAAATGAATATGGCATATTTAGCCTTGGCACAATTAGAAACAATCGCCTCCGAGGCTGCCAAGACTTGTTACCATCAGACAAGGAGATGAAAAAAAAACCTAGAGGTAACAGTGCACAAATTGTCTGCAATCAAAATAACTTAGCGGTAGTAAAATGGTCCGACAACAAAGTGGTGACGTTTATAAGCTCATATATGGATTCTCATCCCATAGAGACAATTAAGAGATACTCAAAGGATAAGAGAGCTAAAATTGATGTTCCATGTCCACAGGTAGTAAAACAGTATAACAAACATATGGGCGGAGTTGACCTGGCCGACATGTTCATATCATTGTATCGGATCCCTTTTAAAAGTAGACGATGGTACCTGGGCATATTTTCTCAGCTGATCGACATGTGCATCAATAATGCCTGGATTTTATATAGAAAAGAACATGGGCAGAATAAAACACCTTTAAAAAACTTTCGGCTCGAAATCTATGAGGGATTATGCAAATTTAATAGAACGGTTATTGACGAAAACGGTGAAAATATATCGAAAAAGCATATCATACAAAAACCAGTGATAGAACGCCCGACGGACTGCATTCGGTACGATAATGTCGGCCATTTTCCTGAAATCGGAGAAAAAACAATGCGCTGTCGGTTTTGCAAGGACGGCAGAACAACTATATACTGCATAAAAGGTAATATGCCTCTTTGTATTGTGGCAGGAGAGCGTAAAAAAAGGAACTGCTTTAGACAATTTCATACAAAATAATGTCTAAATATAATTAAATGATATTTTTTTACTACTAATACATTTCTATTTTTTTGGCGACGTTAAC
Organism: Cydia fagiglandana; assembly: GCF_963556715.1. Taxonomy (NCBI): domain Eukaryota; kingdom Metazoa; phylum Arthropoda; class Insecta; order Lepidoptera; family Tortricidae; genus Cydia; species Cydia fagiglandana. The sequence continues at coordinate 20,430,076 of NC_085941.1, forward strand.
CACAGTGTATACTTTAAAATTAGGCCGTTTCTATGCTAAATTGGCAACGTGCATTGTAGTGTACATAGCTTTTCACGAAAACGGAAAAGCCTAGATTTTTTTCATTATTTTTGTAAGGTGTTAGACATCATAATAAAGTAAATAAATCATATATATAAACGTTTTTCATTAATTTTAAATCTTGCCAAATTAAGGGTTAAGCCGGTAGCTTGATTTCATTAGTATAATAAGAATTAAATAAATATTGTTTTTTTTTACATTGTGAATTAAATATGCTAGTGTTGACACAGTAGAATTGACACATGAGACAATGATGTTCTCGCTTGATTATATTGTTTAATTTAATTTTAGTTTTGGACACTTGGAGACCTTATACATCTCTAAGTACATATTTATTTATTTGATTTTTATTTTTGATTGTACATACTTACCTATATTTTTAATGTTTCTGACACTTAGAGACCTTTACATCTCTAAGTCAACTTAGGCTAGTAATTATGTGAAGCTATATTACTGTCTTTTTATGTAACATATGAGCACAAAATGCCGTGTCTTACAGCTACATGTTATTACTATTTTAATATTAATATAGGCCGGTAGCTTGAACATGTCATGCTCGCTTAAAAGTCTTTGCTTACGGTGGCGTTGTTGATCGGGTCGCCACTTTCCCGAATGAAGGTTGAGGGAGGCGATGGCTGAGATACGCGTCATACTCGTGAACGGGTGCTGTTTGTGGAGACTGGTCTGTTAAGCTAACACGAGCTATTATACTTAGTAACTTTTATTAATTAATTACAGTGAGACGCCTCATTCTGTTCTCGTATGTTTCTTTTCTTTTAATGAATGTATTAATTATACAGGATATTGACTCTTGGAGACCTTATACATCTCTAAGGATAACTTGATAAACTATATAATCTTATAGTTCTGACACCTAGAGACATTTACACCTCTAAATATTATAGATTTTTTTTGTGTGTGTTTTTTTATCTGTATTTTGTATGTAATTCGACATTAAGAGACCATATACATCTCTTAGTAATTGTAATACGTTAGATTGAATTGTTAGTTTTATTTTATAAAATTGTTGATGTTATTATTTTTGCTTTTATGTAAATTCAATGTTGACGTGTAAAAGTGCCCTTGTGGCCTATTTGCTGAATAAATGTTGATGTTTTGATGATGTTTTGATGTTATATTATTTCTGCTTTTTGAATCTCGAGCTCGTTCGATCCGCATGGATAAAAAAAAGTTCCAAGATGTTTATTTCCAATCAACGTTTACCTCGCCTTCCTGTCCGGGCTCCATCTCGTTCCCGTTGTCTGTATTATTTACTACCTATAAACACAAAATAATTAAACACGCTACATACAAAATATAGATAGGTACCTACCTAACTGGATATCTGTCCCACAAAGTTAACTAGGGGTCATCCATTAATTACGTCACACGAATTTCAAGGTTTTTTGACCCAAGGAGGCCTTGTCACACTTGGGACGTCACATTTTTTCAACGAAACCGGAAGATCGAATTAAGTATTATTAATTTTTACTCAAAATATTAATAATTTTATAACCAAAAACTGATTATGGAAGAAAATTTAACTAATAAAAATGATTATCGTTCCAAAACCTTGTTATTTAACTGTACAGCGAATAAAATTACTGATGAAGTGAAAGTGACGTCACAAAGTTTGTGACTCCCCCCTCCTTCTTGTCACAACATGTCATATTTTCTTGACCCCCCTCGACCCCTAAACGTGTGACGTAATTAATGGATGACCCCCTACTAATATTCCGAAAACCATTTTAAATTAATAAAACGTTATTTAGAGAAATACCATTTCTACCATAATTATTTTGTGACGTCACAGCTACGTCACAACGCGCCGGCGACCGGAGCGGTGAAGCACGATGCGCGATGGGCAGAGCAGCGGCCGCATCCCCACCCCGCGGACACCGGCGCCGCGCACCTATATAAGCGGCGCGCACCGAGCAGCGGGAGGCAGTCGATGTTTCGAGTAGGGATGGGCGAAATGTGACAGTAGAAAGAAAAAAAGAGTGATATATATCTTTCTATCACTGGGATATGTATCACTCTTTAATATCTTTATCCGTATATATCAGTTGTCCCGCTCGCAACTGTATCGGCGCTTGCTGACTATTATGCGTCATCTTATGTGTGTGTGTGTGTGTATGTTAGAGAGAGAGAGAGAGTAGTGGCAGTAGCGAGCGAGAAACACTATACTTAATGTATCTACTTCTCATAGAATATTTAGCGAATGACGCGTCCGAATCCGAACCCGCCCGAACGACCGCTGTTGTCGTTCTTTCGTGTTACTTCGGTCGACGCGCGACCGAGACATCGCTTATCGCTTTAGTAAATTGTTGCCGAGGGAGTGAGAGCTGTACGGATATACTGATACATTCGGATTCGTAAAGACAAGAAGAGTGATTCATGAAAGGAGAAAGATATATATCTTTTTTATCTATCACTCCTGAGTTACCCATCCCTAATTTCGAGCCCGAGCTGGGAACAACGGCTGATCAGCCCGGTGTGGCGGCGTGCGTCCTTGCGTTCGCCCCAGGCTTCCCGTAGGACCGAGTCCTGAATAGGCCGCGCCTGTTCCCGCGTAGATAGCCGCAGGACTCTTCCTTCTCTCTCCTAATTGGTATGGTTTAATGCTAACGGAATTATTTTAAACTCTGACTACAACCAAAACTACAATACTGACGTACCTAAATAAAAATAAAATTGACAGCATAAATACTAGTGACATAGGATTGACAAATGTAACTAACACAATATTTCTAGGATATCACATTGACAATAAAATAAACCACTCATTTCACATTGACAAAATTTGTAATAAAATTGCTTCTGTAAATTACGCACTATTAAAACTGAGGCCCTCAATAAATCGTAAAACACTTATATCGGCTTACTACGCACTTGTTCACGCTCATCTAAATTATGCCGTAACTACCTGGGGCAATGCTGTTGGAATACAAAGAATTATTATATCACAAAAACGAGCTATAGATTTAGATTTAGATTTATTTATTTCATAATATTAAATTACATTATAAATTATTTTACACTAATCTATACGAATTTATATTACGATCGTCAAGTAGGGAAATAACAATTGATTATAACTATACAAATGTCAAGCAATACACAATTTAAAAACCATTATTAGCAATCAATTAATTAACTAAATTATTAACAATGTCAAATAATATAAAAAAATTAAAAACAATGTCAATATGGCTAAGATAAGCACGGATATCTCATAAGGATCGTCAAATTAAAATAGAATAAAATAAATGAAATACAGGTCTCATAAAAAATTAACTACATTCAATTTATTATATTAGGTACATCTCATTTCCATATATTCCTTTACAGAATATAATGGATTATCCAATAAAAAGAGTCTCAATTGGCGTTCAAATGTTTCGTCAGATGGTTCAGTTCGCAATATTGCAGGTAGACGTTCATAGTACGTTGGTCCAATCACCCTCGGATTTTTGACTGAAAGTGCCATGCGACGCGGCACTGTGCGTAGTCTCCCCGTGGATCGGAGCTGTTTGCCCGCAACCTCGACACGTTTGAACATTGCCAAATTATTTGTCATTATGCCAATTTGCTTGAATAGTTCCTTACACGAATATAAGAACCATATTTAGTTTACGCAAAGGCACTTCATCCAGAGAATTCTTTATAAAAAGTCGAATTATGACAGTAATTTAATTATTTATATTTAATAGCCTGTTAGAAATCCATAGAAGTAAAAATGATTTTAAAACACGGAAAGACATACACACATATAACACGCGTAATAAGGATAAGCTATGTGTTCCTACGACAAAGCTAATAAAAACATTTAAGCAAGGTATCTCCCTAAAAGTTACCCTTTACAACCTATTGCATTTACAAATAACTAATAAATAACATGTACAGAATTTAAAAGTAAACTTAAACGTTGCTTTGAATTTACAGATAAAATGAAAAATAATGACTCTCTCATATAAAATAATTCTAAGCATACTTTTATTTACACTCTATGAAATTGATGTACCTATTTGATCATTTATTATGTTAATAATAAATTTTGATTTATATAATTTTATCTACCTATTAAGACATTGCATGATTAGTTTAGGCAATGACCTGTATTTGACTTGCTAGATGTAACCTGTTTTTGTTACTTGGCCAAATAAAGAAACTTGAAATTATAAAATAAGTGCTACTTATATTTCGCTAGGATCAATATTAAAAAAAAATATTGAAGGGAGAAAATAAATTCTAAGGTCCCCTTTTTTAGTCATTCGAAAAGAACTCGTAAACGATGGCCAATAGCAAAAAATGTTTTATTAGGTACATGAATAGTTAACATAAAATTTACTACAGAAAAGGTTATTCAAACTTTTTCGCTACTGTAACTGATTCTACTGTAACTGGGCTTACCTTCCTAAGTTCGTCTTTTATGCACTCTAGCACTTCGTCACCTCGTTGGCAGCCCATAGTGATATGCTCGTTCACTGTAAATAAGCAAATATTGTCTTCGGTTACCGCGATAGTTGCTCACGATATAAAATTCTGTAAAAGTAGGTATATTGCGTGTACCTACATAATGAATTTAAAATACATCCCGACGTTATGCAAAACTACCCACATACATTAATAATGAACAAATACTATAAAAACCTGCCTGCCTGGAGTCTGTCTGTGACCACGAACGTAACGTCACATTCGAAACGTCAAGCCATAAATAAACGTAAGTTTTTACGCGATTAAGTCGTTTTAAAAGGGATCCTATCTCATCGCATAATAATTGATTGTCATAATGTAATGTTACGCATAAATCTCTTTTCGCATATTTTTTCTCCAGCTGAAACAGAAAGTATTTTCGAACATATTTTGCATAGGTTGTGTAGAATAGGGTAGGTTAGGTTAGGTTTGTGTTATAATTTTTCAGAAATGTTAATTTTTCCAGCACCATAACAATTATGCGAAATGAGTTTTATGCATAACATTACATTAGGACAATCAATTATTATGCGACCCAATATGGACCCGTTTTAAAATTATGCATGCGTGAAAATCGTGTTAGTTTAAATCAATATAAAAACTATAAATTATAAATGAGAAAAATAAAAAATAATGTTTTTGAAACTATACCTTGTTATATATCAAATGAAAGAGCTCACTTTGTGAATTTCATATATATTTTTTTATAATTTTAAAATACATAAATGGTTTAGAAGTTATTTAAGAAAATAACCAAAAAATGACCATTCCCCCACCTTTATCTCCAAAACTACTGGGTCCTAAATTTTGAAAAAAAAATAAGTACAAAATAGTTCTATACCTATAGATGACAGGAAAACCTATTAGAAATATGCAGTCAAGCGTGAGTCGGTCTAATTACTTAATTTTTGATCCGACCCCTACGGGTTTTTTAAAGGTAATTCACTCGCGTTTCACATATTGTGAAACGCCAATTATTTGGCCAAGCACGAAGTCAAGACTACGGTGTTCAGAGCACCGTATCCCACGCGTATCCCTAGGCGGTTTTATGTTTGGATACTTACTAATACTAATTTATCCCATACATTTTATTCACGAGGAAATAAGTATGTATTGTCTGGGAGCTCTGGGACCTTGGAGTTTGGACTGTTATTTAAGGCCTCTGCGCTAGTATAGGTAATGTAGAAGTTTTAAAGCTTCTACCTTAGATATATTTTTAAAGGATTAGAGATTTTATTTACGACCTTGGCGAGTTGATTGATTTATATATCCCCATACCAAATTACAGCTTTCCAGCACTAACGATCAACCTCATCCTGGAGATAAAATGAGGAAAAATCGTAAGAGTCCCATTTCGGCCAACCAAAGTCAAGAACGTTTATATAATACTTATAGGCCTACCATTTATCTAAAACATTTGGTGAAGGCACATTTGTAGTAGAAACAAATTATTCTGAATTTCTCTGTAATTTGTACAAACCATTTCGTAAACTGACATTCCGCTAAACTGTTGTTTTTACATCTTTCTAGCATCCATAACATACGTTAGCAAATAATAAACATTCTGAGTTTCTTACTACACCTGGGAGGTCATTAATCATCAGAACAAAATGTATTGGACCTAAATGACTGCCCTGAATGACTCCTGACCTCGTGTAGTACGGCTTCGACTTGTACCCTGCACAATCTACGTACTCGTACTGGCGCCTATCCCGCATATAGCTGGCGAGAAATGCAATCGTCCGCGGTGTACACCCCGCGTCTGCCAGCTACTTCAGTAACATGCCATTATCAAAGTAAGCATTTGATATGGTAGACTACCATTTACATACTTTTTTTAAATCAAAGTAAGTCACCGGCCAGGCCACACCGGTTGCGTGTGCGTATTAGACGTGCACGTGCGCGTGCGCTAGAATGTTAGAACCGCACACGCACACGTCACGCAAGCGGTGTGTCGGTCGTCTCCGCACACACACCCGGTGTGCCCATGCCTTAAGTTTACCTTTACATTATATGTTTTTTTAGTGCAATAAAGTCTAACCCCCTTATTTCATAAACCTTTACTAAAAGGTAGACTTTCGAGCAAAGCGGCTCCGGCGACACTAACGCAGCGACACTGACGCGGCGACAGAGCGATAGTATTATGCAGTATGGAAATGTATGAACTTACTTCCGAGCGCAGCGTCACTATCGCAGCGACAGTGGCGCCGCGTCAGTATCGCTCGGCGATAGCGGCCGTCCTACGCCTGCGCAAGCACTGTCGCGGAGTTGCTGCGATCGCACGTGGTTTTGAGCTTATTTCAATACTCAGAATATCTTAAAAATTAATATTAAACCGACAAAAGCTCCTGAATTTGTCATCGTTCTCGTTTAAATGTTTTTTTTAAGACGCTATAAGTGCCTTTACCCTATTCTACTTTTGAAAATTGAGTTGGGTTGGCTTCGCTCCACAGTAAAAGTAACGAAGCAAAAGATCGTCATCCTCCTTTTCTTGTAAAAATATTTTCATAATTAATCGGTTCATCACGTCTGCACGTCAACTTTAGTAAACGTTTATGAATAAGGGGGTAAATAAATAAGTGTATATATTTACCACGGCTGCATAGTTTAGGGATTTGTTTCAATTTATGCAATTTGATCTCGAGCTGTTCTGCAGGAAATTCTGATTCCATACGAGGTGCAATGATATTCTTAGTGTATTCTATCCCTTTACTCTCCACGTACCGTCCGTGCTCATCTATCTGTAAAGTACAAACTATTAAGAAGATAGAAGAAGAAACATGCCAAACTATGACACTAATAGGACTGGTTAGACTCTAACCAGTCCTATTAGTGTCATAGTTTGGCCGTCAGACAAACTCAGGCAGGAAAGACTCCGCGCTGCCAGACCTCCTCCCCTAGACTCTCATCATGCTTGTGATTGCTGTGGCAAGTGTGGCAGGAGATGCCGATGCCGCTCTGGTATAGGACTCTTCAGTCATCGCAGACGTTGCAATCAACCTCCCCGCAACACCCGACGCTGCAACAATCATCTGAATAGATGACGTGGCCAATGGTGATGATGATGATGACACTAATGTAACTACTTTATACCTCGCGCGTCCAATGATACCTAACCTATACCTATGGCAGTTTCTTCTATAGTCGCTTTAGCTTTGGATATGCTTGGGTACCTAATTAAAAAAAATAACTTAAGAAATATGTTTTCAGCACACCAGCTCGGAAAGGCTTACTTTGCACTTCAAAAACTGATAGCAAAGTTGCATTTTATTCACATGTAAGATAAAATAATCTAATGCAGATTTTGAGTTGTTTTCTTATGTTTGCTGGTAAAATTGATTTTGGATGATAAATATTTAATTAAAAACATTCATTTGAATTTGATATTTTACATTTAATAATAATTTGCTTCGGGTTAGTGTGGTGAAAAATTTTGTGTTTCACTCGTGAGCTAATTTTGTGTAAAATTCCTCGCAACTCTCAAGATTCTATTTTTCGCACCACTCGCTACGCTCGTGGTTCAAATTTGGAATCTTTCGCTTGCTCGGGTATCAATATTAGCACGAGCGGTTAAACAACAACTTTGCCCCTTTGCAAAAACAGATAACTATTTTAATAAAACATGAGACATACAACACAAAGGGCATTCCCACATTATAGATGGGGGATTCAGCAGCCACATTACATAACCTTATTTAAATGAATTTGTTTCTTTATTGTAGTAACAAAACGGCCAAGCCGTACAATTTGACCAAGATGTTGGGTTTATACTGTTAGAGCTTATAAAGTTAGGAATGACAGAGTAAAAGTCTTGGTACCTACTACGGGATCTGATAACTTTTTAGTGTAAAAGCTTTATGCGCCTAGTCTTGGCAACACTTTACATAACATGTTTTGGTGGGATTTGTTTTACAAATAAGGTGCAGCGGGACAATTTCGACTGCGGATTAATTTCAACTATCGAATATCTTCCATGTTTTACATTATTAACTAGACTCACACAACACACACAGCACATCTTTTGCGCTATCTGGACATGTATGGTACTCTAGTTAATAATGTAAAATATGGAAGATATTTCGATTAGTTGAAATTACCCCGCAGTCGAAATTGTCCCGCTGCACCTTACAGCAGTTTCAAATATAAAGAGGCACGGTAGAGTCAAAACATAATGTTTTTTTATATGGAACACACCTATCCAATTGATCATAAAGTGGCCATGCACTATTGCAGCTGCATGGGTGTACATCCGTGATAAAAAATACATCAAACTTACAATTCCAACTGACGTCAGTTTACACAGCCAGCTACAAGACTCGTTTGAGTTTTTCAGACAATATTCTTCAACCGTCTTTAGTCTTTCGAGTGTTATCTTAAAATAACCGGAAAATAATTAGTGCACGGGTAAAATTATAAAGGAGAGTTAATAGAGACCTATGTAAATCACACTTGCGAATAAATTACGTTTAGGCAAAAATTTCATTTTTAGTAGGTACTAGCATTTATCGCTGACTGTACTTTTTTTTTCACAGACAACTAATGCTCATCGCGATAATTGCAACTAACCACGATTAGGTTGCGTTGTTTTATCACAGAGTTTCTATGGCCACCTCCTGTCTCCATCATCAGAAAAGAATGATCGGGTGACATGAATCATGATATAATATGATATAAATCATAAAACAACTTACATATTCTACCTTAAGGCAGGTCGCCGTTAGGTACGACGACGAGCGAAACGAGGAGGAGTGTTAGGTAGAACTGTGACCCTACAGCGCGCGAGCCGAGCGGGCGTAGCGAGCGTGCCGCGGCAGCGGCCGGCGAAGCGCCAGAACCGACTTATTTTATAATACATAGTTCACATATTATTACCCTCTCGATGCCTGTGCCCAGCAGTGGGGCGTGTATAGGCGTGTATTGTTATTATTGTTTTGTCTGTCTCTTACAAATTCTCGGGACCATGGGGTCCAGGACTTTTGGAAGGCGTGCGTGGTTTTTATGGGAAAAGAACGTTATGAGCATTAAATAGTATACAAAGTGATCATTATACTGATTGCCTGTTATGCAAATACATTACTATGCAACTGCATTATTATTATTTCTGAAATAATGCAATTTGTTCTTATTCATTTTGTTTTTATACTAAATAATCATTTCTGCATTCAAAATTATGCAATTCGAATTATGCAAAATAAAAATTCGAAAATAGTTGTTATTAAAAACATTACACACCCAAAACAAGTACCTAAGGAATTCTAAACTTACTTATTTTTAGATTTTTCAGGCAAAGCACTCTCATTTGCAATTGCAGCCTTCTCACAAATGTCTGGCGGTATTAAAAATCAATTTCAACTTTTTGAGCAACTGTATTAAAAATGAGTTTTTAATACAGTTGCTCAAAAAGTGCTACTTTACGTAGCTGTTTAGCGTGCGGAAAGTTGGTTATCTCGAACTAGTGCTTTTTACTTTTCCAATTTTTTTAAATTTATACTTGTTCCAATTCACGACTACTTATTGATGAGTGTTAATATTAGTTTCCTTTAAACGTCGTAATCAGCATAAAAACCTACCGTTAATGTAAGAATACGAAAAATATTACATGTTTCATATTTAATTACTTACCTCTTCATCATTATAACACGTTTATTTTTTAATATTCAATATTGAAAATTCCGTTCTTAATAAGTTGACTGAATGGAACGGAATAGCTGCCAAACGCCCATAGATATAATATACTTAAAGACGACGTCTAACCGAGCTGTCACTGTTACCACTTTTGTTTAGTGTACGATTAACAATGTTTTTCTCATTTTTTCGCAACTGTATTAAAAAACGTCGTTCGATACACGTGCGGAAATGTCATTCTTCACTCGTCCCGAGTCTTATATCTATATCTCGGTACTCGTGAAGTAATGACATACCTTCCGCACTAGCATCGAAATGTACTATTTTAATACATTTGCCCAAAAAGTGCTACTTTACGTAGGTAGCTGCTTAGCGTGCGGAAAGTTGGTTATCTCGAACTAGTGCTTTTTACTTTTCCAATTTTATTTTTATTTTTACTTGTTCCAATTCACGACTACTTATTGATGAGTGTTAATATTAGTTTCCTTCAAACGTCGTAATCAGCATAAAAACCTACTGTTAATGTAAGTATACGAAAAATATACCTATTTCATATTTTATTACTTACCTCTTCATCATTAAAACACGTTTATTTTTTAAAATTGATTATTGAAAATTCCGTTCTTAATAAGTTGACTGAATGGAACGGAATAGCTGCCAAACGCCCATAGATATAATATACTTAAAGACGACGTCTAACCGAGCTGTCACTGTTACCACTTTTGTTTAGTGTACGATTAACAATGTTGTTCTTATTTTTTCGCAACTTTATTAAAAAACATCGTTCGATACACGTGCGGAAATGTCATTCTTCACTCGTCCCGAGTCTTATATCTATATCTCGGTACTCGTGAAGTAATGACATACCTTCCGCACTAGCATCGAAATGTACTATTATAACTCCTGCTAACCTGCGTGTGAAATACCACGCTTTATTAGCAAGTGTCATGAAACAGTTATTTTTCACACAAGAGAGCGGCGGCCATCCTTTTGCTAATGTGTAAAAGTTTGAACATTACACTTTTTTTTGGAATATTGAATTTTTTATATTATTTCTACTTTTCGAATCTCGAGCTCGTTCGATCCGCATGGATAAGATAAAAAAGTTCCAAAGTTCCAAGATGTTTATTTCCAATCAACGTTTACCTCGCCTTCCTGTCCGGGCTCCATCTCGTTCCCGTTGTCTGTATTATTTACTACCTAGAAACACAAAATATTTAAACACGCTACTTACAAAATATAGATAGGTACCTACCTAACTGGATATCTGTCCCACAAAGTTAACTAGGGGTCATCCATTAATTACGTCACACGAATACAAGGTTTTTTGACCCAAGGAGGGGGCCTTGTCACACTTAGTCACATTTTGGAAACCCCTCTTCCCTGGTGGGACGTCACATTTTTTCAAAGAAAACGGAAAATCGAATTAAGTATTATTAATTTTTACTCTAAATATTAATAATTTTATAACCAAAAACTGATTTTGTTTAGTGTACCTACGATTAACAGTGTTGATCTTATTTTTTCGCAACTGTATTAAAAAACTTCGCTCGATACACGTGCGGAAATGTCATTCTTCACTCGTCCCGAGTCTTATATCTATATCTCGGTACTCGTGAAGTAATGACATACCTTCCGCACTAGCATCGAAATGTACTATTATAACTCCTGCTAACCTGCGTGTGAAATACCACGCTTTATTAGCAAGGGTCATGAAACAGTTATTTTTCACACAAGAGAGCGGCGGCCATCCTTGTGCTAATGTGTAAAAGTTTGAACATTACACTTTTTTTTGGAATATTGAATTTTTTATATTATTTCTACTTTTCGAATCTCGAGCTCGTTCGATCCGCATGGAAAAAAAAAAGTTCCAAGATGTTTATTTCCAATCAACGTTTACCTCGCCTTCCTGTCCGGGCTCCATCTCGTTCCCGTTGTCTGTATTATTTACTACCTAGAAACACAAAATATTTAAACACGCTACTTACAAAATATAGATAGGTACCTACCTAACTGGATATCTGTCCCACAAAGTTAACTAGGGGTCATCCATTAATTACGTCACACGAATTTCAAGGTTTTTTGACCCAAGGAGGGGGCCTTGTCACACTTGGTCACATTTTGCAAACCCCTCCCCCCTGGTGGGACGTCACATTTTTTCAACGAAACCGGAAGATCGAATTAAGTATTATTCATTTTTACTCAAAATATTAATAACTTTATAACCAAAAACTGATTATGGAAGAAAATTTAACTAATAAAAATGATTATCGTTCCAAAACCTTGTTATTTAACTTACTGTACAGCGAATAAAATTACTGATGAAGTGAAAGTGACGTCACAAAGTTTGTGACTCCCCCCCCCCTCCTTCTTGTCACAACATGTCACATTTTCTTGACCCCCCTCGACCCCTAAACGTGTGACGTAATTAATGGATGACCCCCTCCTAATATTCCGAAAACCATTTTAAATTAATAAAACGTTATTTAGAGAAATACCATTTCTACCATAATTATTTTGTGACGTCACGGCTACGTCGCAACGCGCCGGCGACCGGAGCGGTGAAGCACGATGCGCGATGGGCAGAGCAGCGGCCGCATCCCCACCCCGCGGACACCGGCGCCGCGCACCTATATAAGCGGCGCGCACCGAGCAGCGGGAGGCAGTCGATGTTTCGAGTAGGGATGGGCGAAATGTGTCAGTAGAAAGAAAAAAAGAGTGATATATATCTTTCTATCACTGGGATATGTATCACTCTTTAATATCTTTATCCGTATATATCAGTTGTCCCGCTCGCAACTGTATCGGCGCTTGCTGACTATTTTGCGTCATCTTATGTGTGTGTGTGTGTGTGTGTGTGTATGTTAGAGAGAGAGAGAGTAGTGGTAGTAGCGAGCGAGAAACACTATACTTAATGTATCTACTTCTCATAGAATATTTAGCGAATGACGCGTCCGAATCCGAACCCGCCCGAACGACCGCTGTTGTCGTTCTTTCGTGTTACTTCGGTCGACGCGCGACCGAGACATCGCTTATCGCTTTAGTAAATTGTTGCCGAGGGAGAGAGAGTTGTACGGATATACTGATACATTCGGATTCGTAAAGACAAGAAGAGTGATTCATGAAAAGAGAAAGATATATATCTTTTTTATCTATCACTCCTGAGTTACCCATCCCTAATAGGGATGGGCGAAATGTGTCAGTAGAAAGAAAAAAAGAGTGATATATATCTTTCTATCACTGGGATATGTATCACTCTTTAATATCTTTATCCGTATATATCAGTTGTCCCGCTCGCAACTGTATCGGCGCTTGCTGACTATTATGCGTCATCTTAATGTGTGTGTCTGTGTGTATGTTAGAGAGAGAGAGAGAGAGTAGTGGTAGTAGCGAGCGAGAAACACTATACTTAATGTATCTACTTCTCATAGAATATTTAGCGAATGACGCGTCCGAATCCGAACCCGCCCGAACGACCGCTGTTGTCGTTCTTTCGTGTTACTTCGGTCGACGCGCGACCGAGACATCGCTTATCGCTTTAGTAAATTGTTGCCGAGGGAGAGAGAGTTGTACGGATATACTGATACATTCGGATTCGTAAAGACAAGAAGAGTGATTCATGAAAAGAGAAAGATATATATCTTTTTTATCTATCACTCCTGAGTTACCCATCCCTAACTTTCGAGCCCGAGCTGGGAACAACGGCTGCTCAGCCCGGTGTGGCGGCGTGCGTCCTCGCGTTCGCCCCGGGCTTCCCGTAGGACCGAGTCCTGAATAGGCCGCGCCTGTTCCCGCGTAGATAGCCGCAGGACTCTTCCTTCCCTCTCCTAATTGATATGGTTTAATGCTAACGGAATTATTTTAAACTCTGACTACAACCAAAACTACAATACTGACGTACCTAAATAAAAATAAAATTGACAGCATAAATACTAGTGACATAGGATTAACAAATGTAACTAACACAATATTTCTAGGATATCACATTGACAATAAAATAAACCACTCATTTCACATTGACAAAATTTGTAATAAAATTGCTTCTGTAAATTACGCACTATTAAAACTAAGGCCCTCAATAAATCGTAAAACACTTATATCGGCTTACTACGCACTTGTTCATGCTCATCTAAATTATGCCGTAACTACCTGGGGCAATGCTGTTGGAATACAAAGAATTCTTATATCACAAAAACGAGCTATAAGAACCATATTTAGTTTACGCAAAGGCACTTCATCCAGAGAATACTTTATAAAAAGTCGAATTATGACAGTAATTTCATTATTTATATTTAATAGCCTGTTAGAAATCCATAGAAGTAAAAATGATTTTAAAACACGGAAAGACATACACACATATAACACGCGTAATAAGGATAAGCTATGTACATGTAACTACGACAAAGCTAATAAAAACATTTAAGCAAGGTATCTCCCTAAAAGTTACCCTTTACAACCTATTGCATTTACAAATAACTAATAAATAACATGTACAGAATTTAAAAGTAAACTTAAACGTTGCTTTGAATTTACAGATGAAATGAAAAATAATGACTCTCTCATATAAAATAATTCTAAGCATACTTTTATTTACACTATATGTAATTGATGTACTTACCTATTTGATCATTTATTATGTTAATAATAAATTTTGATTTATATAATTTTATCTACCTATTAAGACATTGCATGATTAGTTTAAGCAATGACCTGTATTTGACTTGCTAGATGTAGCGTGTTTTTGCTACTTGGCCAAATAAAGAAACTTGAAACTATAAAATAAGTGCTACTTATTTCGCTAGGATCAATATTTAAAAAAAATATTGAAGGGAGAAAATAAATTCTAAGGTCCCCTTTTTTAGTCATTCGAAAAGAACTCGTAAACGATGGCCAATAGCAAAAAATGTTTTATTAGGTACATGAATAATTAACATAAAATTTACTACAGAAAAGGTTATTCAAACTTTTTCGCTACTGTAACTGATTCTACTGTAACTGGGCTTACCTTCCTAAGTTCGTCTTTTATGCACTCTAGCACTTCGTCACCTCGTTGGCAGCCCATAGTGATATGCTCGTTCACTGTAAATAAGCAAATATTGTCTTCGGTTACCGCGATAGTTGCTCACGATATAAAATTCTGTAAAAGTAGGTATATTGCGTGTACATAATGAATTTAAAATACATCCCGACGTTATGCAAAACTACCCACATACATTAATAATGAACAAATACTATAAAAACCTGCCTGCCTGGAAGACTCCAGGCAGGCAGGTCACAGACAGACGTCTGTGACCACGAACGTAACGTCACATTCGAAACGTCAAGCCATAAATAAACGCATAAGTTTTTACGCGATTAAGTCGTTTTAAAATTATGCATGCGTGAAAATCGTGTTAGTTTAAATCAATATAAAACTATAAATAACTATAAATTATAAATGAGAAAAATAAAAAATAATGTTTTTGAAACTATACCTTGTTATATATCAAATGAAAGAGCTCACTTTGTGAATTTCAAATATATAACAAAAGCTCCTGAATTTGTCATCGTTCTCGTTTAAATGTTTTTTTTAAGACGCTATAAGTGCCTTTACCCTATTCTACTTTTGAAAATTGAGTTGGGTTGGCTTCGCTCCACAGTAAAAGTAACGAAGCAAAAGATCGTCATCCTCCTTTTCTTGTAATAATATTTTCATAATTAATCGGTTCATCACGTCTGCACGTCAACTTTAGTAAACGTTTATGAATAAGGGGGTAAATAAATAAGTGTATATATTTACCACGGCTGCATAGTTTAGGGATTTGTTTCAATTTATGCAATTTGATCTCGAGCTGTTCTGCAGGAAATTCTGATTCCATACGAGGTGCAATGATATTCTTAGTGTATTCTATCCCTTTACTCTCCACGTACCGTCCGTGCTCATCTATCTGTAAAGTACAAACTATTAAGAAGATAGAAGAAGCAACATGCCAAACTATGACACTAATAGGACTGGTTAGACTCTAACCAGTCCTATTAGTGTCATAGTTTGGCCGTCAGACAAACTCAGGCAGGAAAGACTCCGCGCTGCCAGACCTCCTCCCCTAGACTCTCATCATGCTTGTGATTGCTGTGGCAAGTGTGGCAGGAGATGCCGATGCCGCTCTGGTATAGGACTCTTCAGTCATCGCAGACGTTGCAATCAACCTCCCCGCAACACCCGACGCTGCAACAATCATCTGAATAGATGACGTGGCCAATGGTGATGATGATGATGACACTAATGTAACTACTTTATACCTCGCGCGTCCAATGATACCTAACCTATACCTATGGCAGTTTCTTCTATAGTCGCTTTAGCTTTGGATATGCTTGGGTACCTAATTAAAAGAAATTACTTAAGAAATATGTTTTCTCCACACCAGCTCGGAAAGGCTTACTTTGCACTTCAAAAACTGATAGCAAAGTTGCATTTTATTCACATGTAAGACTAAATAATCTAATGCAGATTTTGAGTTGTTTTCTTATGTTTGCTGGTAAAATTGACTTTTAAATGATGATTTTGGATGATAAATATTTAATTAGAAACATTCATTTGAATTTGATATTTTACATTTAATAATTATTTGCTTCGGGTTAGTGTGGTGAAAAATTTTGTGTTTCACTCGGGAGCAAATTTTGTGTAAAATTCCTCGCAACTCTCAAGATTCTATTTTTCGAACCACTCGCTACGCTCGTGGTTCAAATTTGGAATCTTTCGCTTGCTCGGGTATCAATATTAGCACGAGCGGTTAAACAACAACTTTGCCCCTTTGCAAAAACAGATAACTATTTTAATAAAACATGAGACATACAACACAAAGGGCATTCCCACGTTATAGATGGGGGATTCGTTAATAAAATGGCTATGCCATTTTGTAGCTCGCTGTACACCCAGCAGCCACATTACATAACCTTATTTAATTGAATTTGTTTCTTTATTGTAGCAAATGTTGGCTTTATACTGTTAGAGCTTATAAAGTTAGGAATGACAGAGTAAAAGTCTTGGTACCTACTACGGGATCTGATAACTTTTTAGTGTAAAAGCTTTATGCGCCTAGTCTTGGCAACACTTTACATAACATGTTTTGGTGGGATTTGTTTTACAAATACGGTGCAGCGGGACAATTTCGACTGCGGATTAATTTCAACTATCGAATATCTTCCATGTTTTACATTATTAACTAGAGTCACACAACACACACAGCACATCTTTTGCGCTATCTGGACATGTATGGTACTCTAGTTAATAATGTAAAATATGGAAGATATTTCGATTAGTTGAAATTACCCCGCAGTCGAAATTGTCCCGTTGCACCTTACAGCAGTTTCAAATATAAAGAGGCACGGTAGAGTCAAAAGATAATGTTTTTTTTATATGGAACACACCTATCCAATTGATCATAAAGTGGCCATGCTCTATTGCAGCTGCATGGGTGTACATCCGTGATAAAAAATACATCAAACTTACAATTCCAACTGACGTCAGTTTACACAGCCAGCTACAAGACTCGTTTGAGTTTTTCAGACAATATTCTTCAACCGTCTTTAGTCTTTCGAGTGTTATCTTAAAATAACCGGAAAATAATTAGTGCACGGGTAAAATTATAAAGGAGAGTTAATAGAGACCTATGTAAATCACACTTACGAATAAATTACGTTTAGGCAAAAATTTCATTTTTAGTAGGTACTAGCATTTATCGCTGACTGTACTTTTTTTTTCACAGACAACTAATGCTCATCGCGATAATTGCAACTAACCACGATTAGGTTGCGTTGTTTTATCACAGAGTTTCTACGGCCACCTCCTGTCTCCATCATCAGATCAGCTCGATGATATCATAATATTGCATTGTCCCCCGACTTACATATAAAAAAATAAATAAATAAAAAATCATTTTTTTTATTTTTTACATATGCATGCAAATTTTCGACTTCATCGGAAACTGGGAAAAGCGCCAATTTAACTTGCAAGATTTGATTACAGACCCACACACAGACAGACAACGGGACAGGTGAAACGACGTAAAAAGCTTCTAAAATGCAAAATAACAGTTTTGAATGATTCACGGTTAGTTTCACTAGACTTGTAACGACTGGGATATGTGATAGCGGGAGTTATAGAAAAAGCGTTCTCCCTAGGGAGTTATGAAGTTTCTAGTGCCATAATTAATAGTTCATTAAACTCGCTCAGTAAATGTGGAATTGCACGCAGGTTTAGCGGGAGTTATAGGAAAAGCGTTCTCCCTAGGGAGTTATGAAGTTTCTAGTGCCATAATTAATAGTTTTTTTTCTTTATACTTAATTTTTGTATCGCAAGTGTGATGAAAAACATTGTGTGTAACTTGGGGCGTAATAATATTGCAAACTCGAGTCTATAAATCACTCATGTACTATTATCTACAGCTACACACATATCATAAATCCTCTATGATGCCTTCAAATTCCGCAAATAATGGCCCACATTACGATAAACTGTTTTGTTACAGCAAATATCTCATCTGTGGAAATGTTGTATTAGTTTCATTACTTTATCAAAATCGATTTGGTAATGACATTCAAATCTCGAATATCTCTGATAAAAAAAGTCGATATGACGTTTTATTCGAAATAAAATGTCAATTGCATACCGTCGGCTGAGATTACGTTTGTGCCATATCCATTTTTGAGAAAATCATTTTTTAATGATTCCTAAAATAACAAAAAATTTGCTATAATTGACACTATCGGTTTTTGAAAACAAAAAAACATTTTTTGAAAAATGTTGTGCCATATCCGCAATTTACTATATAGGATAATTACACTCAGTCAACAGAAAATTATCACAAAAGTGTGACATATCCACAACTTTTGTGTCATGTCATACATTATACATAATGGCAAAAATAAAAATGCTTTTATTTCATGATTACCACTGTATTCACAATATGTATTTATTTGGTACTATAAATAGTAAACATATATACCTAAATGATATATACGTTCAATATTACCTAAATGTAAAACTTTCCGAACAATATTTTTTTTGCTTCTTTTCGCTCTCCTGCAAACCATGTATTGTAAGTGGCGTATGGCACAAACGTATTCTCACCCGACGATACAATGTTGACAAATCTCGCATGTTAGTTGGTATCGAACAATATGGCAATCGAACCCGACTCTAGTTTGTCTCTACCTACAGATTATCTTTTAACTAGTTTGTGACTAAAAAAATAATTTGTTGTTTTTAAAGTACCTAACTATATAAACGTTTCGTGTAATAAAGATATTTCGGAGACGTCACTTCATGTCCGCGAGTTCCGCCAGGGAGCAAAGTGCCCCAGTGTCGGCTGTAATAAAGCAGTGAATGTAACTGTACATAATTAGGCATTAAAACACTCGTGTGATTCTGTTATAAAACTAACTTCGTTCGTTTCATAAACCCACACTCGAGTATTGATGTCTTTCATTATGCAGCAGTCACATAAACTACTATTTTTATCAGTCATTCAGATATGAAACGAATAAAATGAAATTGGGAATAATAGTACATTTCGTTTCGATGCTAGTGCGAAAGGTATGTCATTACTTCACGAGTACCGAGGAGAGAAGAATGACATATCCGCACGACGTTTTTAGGGTTCCGTACCCAAAAGGTAAAACGGAACCCTATTACTAAGACTCTGCTGTCCGTCCGTCCGTCCGTCCGTCCGTCCGTCCGTCCGTCTGTCACCAGGCTGTATCTCACGAACCGTGATAGCTAGACAGTTGAAATTTTCACAGATGATGTATTTCTGTTTTGTTGCCGCTATAACAACAAATACTAAAAACAGAATAAAATAAAGATTTAAGTGGGGGGGGCTCCCATACAACAAACGTGATTTTTGACCGAAGTTACAACGTCGGGCGGGGTCAGTACTTGGATGGGTGACCGTTTTTTTTTTGCCTTTTTTTGCATTATGGTACGGAACCCTTCGTGCGCGAGTCTGACTCGCACTTGCCTGGATTTTTAAAACAGTTGCCTAAAATAAGAAAAACAAGTACCTAAGGAATTCTAAACTTACTTATTTTTAGATTTTTCAGGCAAAGCACTCTCATTTGCAATTGCAGCCTTCTCACAAATGTCTGGAGATGTTAAAAATCTATTTCAACATTTTGAGCAACTGTATTAAATAATGAATTTTTAATACATTTGCTCAAAAAGTGCTACTTTACGTGCGGACAGTTGGTTGTCTGGAACTAGTGCTTTTTACTTTTCCAATTTTTTTAAATTTAGACTGTCTTGTTCCAATTCACGACTACTTATTGATGAGTGTTAATATTAGTTTCCTTTAAACGTAATCAGCATAAAAACCTACTGTTAATGTAAGTATACGAAAAATATACCTATTTCATATTTTATTACTTACCTCCTCATCATTATAACACGTTTATTATTTAATATTGATTATTAAAAATTCCGTTCTTAATTATTTAAATACATTTACACGGCATTACAGCATATGCCAGTACACTACACAATTAATAAGTTGACTGAATGGAACGGAATAGCTGCCAAACGCCCATAGATATAATATACTTAAAGACGACGTCTAACCGAGCTGTCACTTTTGTTTAGTGTACGATTAACAATATTGTTTTATTTTTTCGCAGTTGTATTAAAAAACGTCGTTCGATACACGTGCGGAAATGTCATTCTTCACTCGTCCCGAGTCTTATATCTATATCTCGGTACTCGTGAAGTAATGACATACCTTCCGACCTAGCATCGAAATGTACTATTATAACTCCTGCTAACCTGCGTGTGAAATACCACGCTTTATTAGCAAGGGTCATGAAACAGTTATTTTTCACACAAGAGAGCGGCGGCCATCTTTTTGCTAATGTGTAAAAGTTTGAACATTACACTTTTTTTTGGAATATAGAATTTTTTATATTATTTCTACTTTTCGAATCTCGAGCTCGTTCGATCCGCATGGATAAGATAAAAAAGTTCCAAGATGTTTATTTCCAATCAACGTTTACCTCGCCTTCCTGTCCGGGCTCCATCTCGTTCCCGTTGTCTGTATTATTTACTACCTAGAAACACAAAATATTTAAACACGCTACTTACAAAATATATATAGGTACCTACCTAACTGGATATCTGTCCCACAAAGTTAACTAGGGGTCATCCATTAATTACGTCACACGAATTTCAAGGTTTTTTGACCCAAGGAGGGGGCCTTGTCACACTTGGTCACATTTTGCAAACTCCTCCCCCCTGGTGGGACGTCACAATTTTTCAACGAAACCGGAAGATCGAATTACGTATTATTAATTTTTACTCAAAATATTAATAATTTTATAACCAAAAACTGATTATGGAAGAAAATTTAACTAATAAAAATGATTATCGTTCCAAAACCTTGTTATTTAACTGTACAGCGAATAAAATTACTGATGAAGTGAAAGTGACGTCACAAAGTTTGTGACTCCCCCCTCCTTCTTGTCACAACATGTCACATTTTCTTGACCCCCCTCGACCCCTAAACGTGTGACGTAATTAATGGATGACCCCCTACTAATATTCCGAAAACCATTTTAAATTAATAAAACGTTATTTAGAGAAATACCATTTCTACCATAATTATTTTGTGACGTCACGGCTACGTCACAACGCGCCGGCGACCGGAGCGGTGAAGCACGATGCGCGATGGGCAGAGCAGCGGCCGCATCCCCACCCCGCGGACACCGGCGCCGCGCACCTATATAAGCGGCGCGCACCGAGCAGCGGGAGGCAGTCGATGTTTCGAGTAGGGATGGGCGAAATGTGTCAATAGAAAGAAAAAAAGAGTGATATATATATTTTTATCACTGGGCTATGTATCACTCTTTAATATCTTTATCCGTATATATCAGTTGTCCCGCTCGCAACTGTATCGGCGCTTGCTGACTATTTTGCGTCATCTTATGTGTGTGTGTGTGTGTATGTTAGAGAGAGAGAGAGTAGTGGTAGTAGCGAGCGAGAAACACTATACTTAATGTATCTACTTCTCATAGAATATTTAGCGAATGACGCGTCCGAATCCGAACCCGCCCGAACGACCGCTGTTGTCGTTCTTTCGTGTTACTTCGGTCGACGCGCGACCGAGACATCGCTTATCGCTTTAGTAAATTGTTGCCGAGGCAGTGAGAGCTGTACGGATATACTGATACATTCGGATTCGTAAAGACAAGAAGAGTGATTCATGAAAAGAGAAAGATATATATCTTTTTTATCTATCACTCCTGAGTTACCCATCCCTAACTTTCGAGCCCGAGCTGGGAACAACGGCTGCTCAGCCCGGTGTGGCGGCGTGCGTCCTCGCGTTCGCCCCGGGCTTCCCGTAGGACCGAGTCCTGAATAGGCCGCGCCTGTTCCCGCGTAGATAGCCGCAGGACTCTTCCTTCCCTCTCCTAATTGATATGGTTTAATGCTAACGGAATTATTTTAAACTCTGACTACAACCAAAACTACAATACTGACGTACCTAAATAAAAATAAAATTGACAGCATAAATACTAGTGACATAGGATTAACAAATGTAACTAACACAATATTTCTAGGATATCACATTGACAATAAAATAAACCACTCATTTCACATTGACAAAATTTGTAATAAAATTGCTTCTGTAAATTACGCACTATTAAAACTGAGGCCCTCAATAAATCGTAAAACACTTATATCGGCTTACTACGCACTTGTTCACGCTCATCTAAATTATGCCGTAACTACCTGGGGCAATGCTGTTGGAATACAAAGAATTCTTATATCACAAAAACGAGCTATAAGAACCATATTTAGTTTACGCAAAGGCACTTCATCCAGAGAATTCTTTATAAAAAGTCGAATTATGACAGTAATTTAATTATTTATATTTAATAGCCTGTTAGAAATCCATAGAAGTAAAAATGATTTTAAAACACGGAAAGACATACACACATATAACACGCGTAATAAGGATAAGCTATGTGTTCCTACGACAAAGCTAATAAAAACATTTAAGCAAGGTATCTCCCTAAAAGTTACCTTTTACAACCTATTGCATTTACAAATAACGAATAAATAACATGTACAGAATTTAAAAGTAAACTTAAACGTTGCTTTGAATTCACAGATAAAATGAAAAATAATGACTCTCTCATATAAAATAATTCTAAGCATTTTATTTACATTCTATGAAATTGATGTACCTATTTGATCATTTATTATGTTAATAATAAATTTTGATTTATATAATTTTATCTACCTATTAAGACATTGCATGATTAGTTTAGGCAATGACCTGTATTTGACTCGCTAGATGTAACCTGTTTTTGTTACTTGGCCAAATAAAGAAACTTGAAACTATAAAATAAGTGCTACTTATTTCGCTAGGATCAATATTTAAAAAAAATATTGAAGGGAGAAAATAAATTCTAAGGTCCCCTTTTTTAGTCATTCGAAAAGAACTCGTAAACGATGGCCAATAGCAAAAAATGTTTTATTAGGTACATGAATAATTAACATAAAATTTACTACAGAAAAGGTTATTCAAACTTTTTCGCTACTGTAACTGATTCTACTGTAACTGGGCTTACCTTCCTAAGTTCGTCTTTTATGCACTCTAGCACTTCGTCACCTCGTTGGCAGCCCATAGTGATATGCTCGTTCACTGTAAATAAGCAAATATTGTCTTCGGTTACCGCGATAGTTGCTCACGGTATAAAATTCTGTAAAAGTAGGTATATTGCGTGTACATAATGAATTTAAAATACATCCCGACGTTATGCAAAACTACCCACATACATTAATAATGAACAAATACTATAAAAACCTGCCTGCCTGGAGTCTGTCTGTGACCACGAACGTAACGTCACATTCGAAACGTCAAGCCATAAATAAACGTAAGTTTTTACGCAATTAAGTCGTTTTAAAATTATGCATGCGTGAAAATCGTGTTAGTTTAAATCAATATAAAAACTATAAATTATAAATGAGAAAAATAAAAAATAATGTTTTTGAAACTATACCTTGTTATATATCAAATGAAAGAGCTCACTTTGTGAATTTCAAATATATTTTTTTATAATTTTAAAATAAATGGTTTAGAAGTTATTTAAGAAAATAGCCAAAAAATGACCATTCCCCCACCTTTATCTCCGAAACCACTGGGTCTAAAATTTTGAAAAAAATATAAGTACAAAATAGTTCTATACCTATAGATGACAGGAAAACCTATTAAAAATATGCAGTCAAGCGTGAGTCGGTCTAATTACTTAATTTTTGATCCGACCCCTACGGGTTTTTTAAAGGTAATTCACTCGCGTTTCACATATTGTGAAACGCCAATTATTTGGCCAAGCACGAAGTCAAGACTACGGTGTTCAGAGCACCGTATCCCACGCATATCCCTAGGCGGTTTTATGTTTGGATACTTACTAATACTAATTTATCCCATACATTTTATTCACGAGGAAATAAGTATGTATTGTCTGGGAGCTCTGGGACCTTGGAGTTTGGACTGTTATTTAAGGCCTCTGCGCTAGTATAGCTAATGTAGAAGTTATAAAGCTTCTACCTTAGATATATTTTTAAGGGATAAGAGATTTTATTTACCACCTTGGCGAGTTGATTGATTTATATATCCCCATACCAAATTACAGCTTTCCAGCACTAACGATCAACCTCATCCTGGAGATAAAATGAGGAAAAATCGTAAGAGTCCCATTTCGGCCAACCAAAGTCAAGAACGTTTTTATAATACTTATAGGCCTACCATTTATCTAAAACATTTGGTGAAGGCACATTTGTAGTAGAAACAAATTATTCTGAATTTCTCTGTAATTTGTACAAACCATTTCGTAAACTGACATTCCGCTAAACTGTTGTTTTTACATCTTTCTAGCATCCATAACATACGTTAGCAAATAATAAACATTCTGAGTTTCTTACTCTGACTCTACTACACCTGGGAGGTCATTAATCATCCGAACAAAATGTATTGGACCTAAATTACTGCCCTGACTGACTCCTGACCTCGTGTAGTACGGCTTCGACTTGTACCCTGGACAATCTACGTACTCGTACTGGCGCCTATCCCGCATATAGCTGGCGAGAAATGCAATCGTCCGCGGTGTACACCCCGCGTCTGCCAGCTACTTCAGTAACATGCCATTATCAAAGTAAGCATTTGATATGGTAGACTACCATTTACATACTTTTTTAAATCAAAGTAAGTCACCGGCCAGGCCACACCGGTTGCGTGTGCGTATTAGACGTGCACGTGCGCGTGCGCTAGAATGTTAGAACCGCACACGCACACGTCACGCAAGCGGTGTGTCGGTCGTCTCCGCACACACACCCGGTGTGCCCATGCCTTAAGTTTACCTTTACATTATATGTTTTTTTAGTGCAATAAAGTCTAACCCCCTTATTTCATAAACCTTTACTAAAAGGTAGACTTTCGAGCAAAGCGGCTCCGGCGACACTAACGCAGCAACACTGACGCGGCGACAGAGCGATAGTATTATGCAGTATGGAAATGTATGAACTTACTTCCGAGCGCAGCGTCACTATCGCAGCGACAGTGGCGCCGCGTCAGTATCGCTCGGCGATAGCGGCCGTCCTACGCCTGCGCAAGCACTGTCGCGCAGTCGCTGCGATCGCACGTGGTTTTGAGCTTATTTCAATACTCAGAATATCTAAAAAATGAATATTAAACCGACAAAAGCTCCTGAATTTGTCATCGTTCTCGTTTAAATGCTTTTATTAAGACGCTATAAGTGCCTTTACCCTATCCTACTTTTGAAAATTGAGTTGGGTTGGCTTCGCTCCACAGTAAAAGTAACGAAGCAAAAGATCGTCATCCTCCTTTTCTTCTAATAATATTTTCATAATTAATCGGTTCATCACGTCTGCACGTCAACTTTAGTAAACGTTTATGAATAAGGGGGTAAATAAATAAGTGTATATATTTACCACGGCTGCATAGTTTAGGGATTTGTTTCAATTTATGCAATTTGATCTCGAGCTGTTCTGCAGGAAATTCTGATTCCATACGAGGTGCAATGATATTCTTAGTGTATTCTATCCCTTTACTCTCCACGTACCGTCCGTGCTCATCTATCTGTAAAGTACAAACTATTAAGAAGATAGAAGAAGCAACATGCCAAACTATGACACTAATAGGACTGGTTAGACTCTAACCAGTCCTATTAGTGTCATAGTTTGGCCGTCAGACAAACTCAGGCAGGAAAGACTCCGCGCTGCCAGACCTCCTCCCCTAGACTCTCATCATGCTTGTGATTGCTGTGGCAAGTGTGGCAGGAGATGCCGATGCCGCTCTGGTATAGGACTCTTCAGTCATCGCAGACGTTGCAATCAACCTCCCCGCAACACCCGACGCTGCAACAATCATCTGAATAGATGACGTGGCCAATGGTGATGATGATGATGACACTAATGTAACTACTTTATACCTCGCGCGTCCAATGATACCTAACCTATACCTATGGCAGTTTCTTCTATAGTCGCTTTAGCTTTGGATATGCTTGGGTACCTAATTAAAAAAAAATAACTTAAGAAATATGTTTTCAGCACACCAGCTCGGAAAGGCTTACTTTGCACTTCAAAAACTGATAGCAAAGTTGCATTTTATTCACATGTAAGATAAAATAATCTAATGCAGATTTTGAGTTGTTTTCTTATGTTTGCTGGTAAAATTGATTTTGGATGATAAATATTTAATTAAAAACATTCATTTGAATTTGATATTTTACATTTAATAATAATTTGCTTCGGGTTAGTGTGGTGAAAAATTTTGTGTTTCACTCGTGAGCAAATTTTGTGTAAAATTCCTCGCAACTCTCAAGATTCTATTTTTCGAACCACTCGCTACGCTCGTGGTTCAAATTTGGAATCTTTCGCTTGCTCGGGTATCAATATTAGCACGAGCGGTTAAACAACAGCTTTGCCCCTTTGCAAAAACAGATAACTATTTTAATAAAACATGAGACATACAACACAAAGGGCATTCCCACATTATAGATGGGGGATTCAGCAGCCACATTACATAACCTTATTTAAATGAATTTGTTTCTTTATTGTAGTAACAAAACGGCCAAGCCGTACAATTTGACCAAGATGTTGGGTTTATACTGTTAGAGCTTATAAAGTTAGGAATGACAGAGTAAAAGTCTTGGTACCTACTACGGGATCTGATAACTTTTTAGTGTAAAAGCTTTATGCGCCTAGTCTTGGCAACACTTTACATAACATGTTTTGGTGGGATTTGTTTTACAAATAAGGTGCAGCGGGACAATTTCGACTGCGGATTAATTTCAACTATGGAATATCTTCCATGTTTTACATTATTAACTAGAGTCACACAACACACACATCACATCTTTTGCGCTATCTGGACATGTATGGTACTCTAGTTAATAATGTAAAACATGGAAGATATTTCGATTAGTTGAAATTACCCCGCAGTCGAAATTGTCCCGCTGCACCTTACAGCAGTTTCAAATATAAAGAGGCACGGTAGAGTCAAAAGATAATGTTTTTTTTTATATGGAACACACCTATCCAATTGATCATAAAGTGGCCATGCACTATTGCAGCTGCATGGGTGTACATCCGTGATAAAAAATACATCAAACTTACAATTCCAACTGACGTCAGTTTACACAGCCAGCTACAAGACTCGTTTGAGTTTTTCAGACAATATTCTTCAACCGTCTTTAGTCTTTCGAGTGTTATCTTAAAATAACCGGAAAATAATTAGTGCACGGGTAAAATTATAAAGGAGAGTTAATAGAGACCTATGTAAATCACACTTGCGAATAAATTACGTTTAGGCAAAAATTTCATTTTTAGTAGGTACTAGCATTTATCGCTGACTGTACTTTTTTTTTCACAGACAATTAATGCTCATCGCGATAATTGTAACTAACCACGATTAGGTTGCGTTGTTTTATCACAGAGTTTCTATGGCCACCTCCTGTCTCCATCATCAGATCAGCTCGATGATATCATAATATTGCATTGTCCCCCGACTTACATATAAAATAAATAAATCTAAAAAATAAAAATCATTTATTTTATTTTTTATTATCATTTATTAATTTTCGACTTCATCGGAAACCGGGAAAAGGGCCAAATTTAACTTGCAAGATTTGATTACAGACCCACACACAGACAGAGAACGGGACAGGTGAAACGACGTAAAAAGCTTCTAAAATGCAAAATAACAGTTTTGAATGATTCACGGTTAGTTTCACTAGACGACTGGGATATGGACCCCCCCCCCCCCCCGGCCCCGTCCCCCCCCCGTCCCCTGCAATAATTTATATACCGGGTAAATTATAGGTCATACAGAGTAACTTTTACTACAGGACCTACCCCGACGAGAAAAAAAATTGACTCTCACATGCAAAATATCGACAGGAGCACAGCGAAAATATATAAAACAGACAATTTTTGTCCGCATTTTGGGGGTTGGTCCCATGGTAAAACTTGCTCAGTATTACCTATGTGTCGTAGGTATATTCACCCCGTTAATTATTGCAGGTGACTAATAAACATCCTGTACTTCCTATAGTTTGACGTAACTTAGGCATGAAAGGCAGAAGCCAATTCAGCATACAACCACAAATTAAAATTGTGTAACATATTTTTCATCACACTCGCTCAGTAACTGTGGAATTGCACGCAGGTTTAGCGGGAGTTATAGAAAAAGCGTTCTCCCTAGGGAGTTATGAAGTTTCTAGTGCCATAATTAATAGTTTTTTGTCTTTAAGTATACTTAATTTTTGTATCGCAAGTGTGATGAAAAACATTGTGTGTAACTTGGGGCGTAATAATATTGCCAACTCGAGTCTATAAATCACTCACGTACTATTATCTACACACATATCATAAATCCTCTATGATGCCTTCAAATTCCGTAAATAATGGCCCACATTACGATAAACTGTTTTGTTACAGCAAATATCTCATCTGTGGAAATGTTGTATTCGTTTCATTACTTTATCAAAATCGATTTGGTAATGACATTCAAATCTCGAATATCTCTGATAAAAAAAGTCGATATGACGTTTTATTCAAAATAAAATGTCAATTGCATACCGTCGGCTGAGAATACGTTTGTGCCATATCCATTTTTGAGAAAATATTTTTTTAATGATTCCTAAAATAACAAAAAATATGCTATAATTGACACTATCGGTTTTTGAAAACAAAAAAACATTTTTTGAAAAATGTTGTGCCATATCCGCAATTTACTATACTTATAGGATAATTACAGTCAGTCAACAGAAAATTATCACAAAAGTGTGACATATCCACAACTTTTGTGTCATGTCATACATTATACATAATGGCAAAAATAAAAATGCTTTTATTTCATGATTACCACTGTATTCACAATATGTATTTATTTGGTACTATAAATAGTAAACATATATACCTAAATGATATATACGTTCAATATTACCTAAATGTAAAACTTTCCGATCAATATTTTTTTTGCTTCTTTTCGCTCTCCTACAAACCATGTAAGTGGCGTATGGCACAAACTTATTCTCACCCGACGATACAATGTTGACAAATCTCGCATGTTAGTTGGTATCGAACAATATGGCAATCGAACCCGACTCTAGTTTGTCTCTGAATAAAAAAAACTGCGGATGCGTGACGTGCGTGGAAAAACTTTTCATTTGCCGCCATTTGACGTACCTACAGTTTATCTTTTAACTAGTTTATGACTAAAAAAAATATTTGTTGTTTTTAAAGTAACTATATAAACGTTTCGTGTAATAAAGATATTTCGGAGACGTCACTTCATGTCCGCGAGTTCCGCCAGGGAGCAAAGTGCCCCAGTGTCGGTTGTAATGTGGTTGGTGAATATATCATAGAAAGTTTATAATATGTGTGTAGATAAAGCAGTGTATGTAACTGTACATAATCAGGCATTAAAACACTCGTGTGATTCTATTATAAAACTAACTTCGTTCGTTTCATAAACCCACACTCGAGTATTGATGTCTTTCATTATGTACCAGTCCGCATGGATAAGATAAAAAAGTTCCAAGATGTTTATTTCCAATCAACGTTTACCTCGCCTTCCTGTCCGGGCTCCATCTCGTTCCCGTTGTCTGTATTATTTACTACCTAGAAACACAAAATATTTAAACACGCTACATACAAAATATAGATAGGTACCTACCTAACTGGAT
This sequence comes from Cydia fagiglandana, assembly GCF_963556715.1. NCBI lineage: Eukaryota > Metazoa > Arthropoda > Insecta > Lepidoptera > Tortricidae > Cydia > Cydia fagiglandana. Next base: position 20,460,478 of record NC_085941.1, read on the forward strand.
ATCTGTCCCACAAAGTTATTTTTTTTTTTTTGGAGAACCAACAGCTATGACAATACCATAGAAATTATAATGGATACAGAAAGCCAATTATAGGAACTCACAGGTAGTAACATAATACTAAACTTAACTAGGAGTCATCCATTAATTACGTTAACTAGGAGTCATCCATTAATTACGTCCCACGATATGTGTGTAGATAAAGCAGTGTATGTAACTGTACATAATTAGGCATTAAAACACTCGCGTGATTGTATTATAAAACTAACTTCGTTCGTTTCATAAACCCATCGTCGAATATTGATGTCTTTCATTATGTAGCAGTCACATAAACTACTATTTTTATCAGTCATTCAGATTTGAAACGAATAAAATGAAATTGGGAATAATATTTCGTTGCTAGTGCGGAAGGTATGTCATTGCTTCACGAGTACCGAGGAGAGAAGAATGACATATCCGCACGTCGTTTTTAAGGTTCCGTACCCAAAGGGTAAAACGGAACCCTATTACTAAGACTCTGCTGTCCGTCCGTCCGTCTGTCACCAGGCTGTATCTCACGAACCCTGATAGCTAGACAGTTGAAATTTTCACAGATGATGTATTTCTGTTGCCGCTATAACAACAAATACTAAAAACAGATTAAAATAAAGATTTAAGTGGGGCTCCCATACAACAAACCGTTTTTGACCGAAGTTAAGCAACGTCGGGCGGGGTCAGTACTTGGATGGGTGACCGTTTTTTTTTGGCTTTTTTTGCATTATGGTACGGAACCCTTCGTGCGCGAGTCCGACTCGCACTTGCCCGGTTTTTTTAATACAGTTGCGAAAAAATAAGAAAAACAAGCTTGTACCTAAGGAATTCTAAACTTACTTATTTTTAGATTTTTCAGGCAAAGCACTCTCATTTGCAATTGCAGCCTTCTCACAAATGTCTGGCTTTTAAAAAATGAGTTTTTAATACATTTGCTCAAAAAGTGCTACTTTACGTAGCTGTTTAGCGTGCGGAAAGTTGGTTATCTCGAACTAGTGCTTTTTACTTTTCCATTTTTTTTAATACTTTTTCCAATTCACTACTACTTATTGATGAGTGTTAATATTAGTTTCCTTTAAACGTCGCAATCAGCATAAAAACCTACTGTTAATGTAAGTATACGAAAAATATACCTATTTCATACTAGCTGTTGCCCGCGACTTCGTCAACGTGGAATCTTATCTTCAACATTTTACATCTTTAGTACCTATAATTTTTATATCCAAGCAATGTTGATATTAAGTACTTTTCTTTTTTAGCAAGTTGTATGAAGTTTAAAGTCAAGTGGATTTTGATGTTGGTTGCTGAAATTACTTTTCTTGCATTTCTCGTAATAGGTACCTATGCCCTTATACAAAGATTCAAGTTCCGCACTCACAAAATATCTGATCTCCATACAAACTTTCAACCCCTTTCTCACCACCTTGGGGGATGATTTTCAAAAATACTTGAATTAGTTTTCATGTTTTTTTTTAATTTAATACCGTTTTTTAGCAAAAAGTTCAAGTTCCTAGCTTAAAATTAAATTTACACCCCAAGACGAACTTTCATCCCCTTTTTAACCCCCTTAGGAGTTGAATTTCCAAAAACGTTGCAATTACTTATTATGTCTTTCTAAGAAGTTTCAAAGCATTTGTAATGGATTCAAACTTTGAAATCACTGTTATTGTCTTCTAATAATATTCCCAAATACAAAGATTGAAATCCCGCGCTCGAAAAAATGTATGATATCCATACAAACTTTCAAACCCATTTTCACCACCATAGGGGATGAATTTTCTAAAACGCTGAAATGAGTTTTCTTGTATTTGAATTTAATACTTTTTTACAAAGTTTCAAGTTCCTAGCTTAAAATAAAATTTGCACCCGAAGACGAACTTTCATCCCCTTTTTAACCCCCTTAGGGGTTGAATTTCCAAAAACGTTGCAATCACTTTTTTTTGTAATCGGCTATTATGCCTTTCTAAGAAGTTTCAAATCATTTGTAATGGATTAAAATTTTCAACCCCTTTTTAACCCTGTTAGCGCTGTTAACGCCGCTCCAATATTATTGAGGCCGCCATAAGGTACCTTTTTCCGTGGAACGTCACATATGTTTACTATTTCGTATCTAGTGGATCTATAATTCATTTCCCGAATCGCGCCGGAAGACGCGCGCAGCCACAGCCCAATATCAGCCTACGTGAATTCCAATAAGGTTATGACGCGCCGCGCACGCGCATGATAAGCGTAGCGTTCAAAGGTCAAGCGGGTTCTCCTGTAGCTTAGCTACGTACGTTGTATATTTCTTCAGAGATGCATTTCCGTACATCTTCACCTGTATGGCAGGCCGTAGTACGAACCTCGTTCACTGTAAATAAGCACAATATTATATAATATATGTATTATATTCGATTACCGCGATAGCTACTCACGAATAATTATAACTCTGTAAACGAAGTATATCGCGTATAATGACTTTAATAGTAGTGTGTGTTACAAGGGATCAAAATGATATATTTCCGTCAAGGGTACGCCCAGGTAAGGGTAATTGAATCCTGAATGAAGCGATGGATTCTACAATACATAATGTAGAATCGGACGTAATGAGGGATTCAAGTGTTAACGCCCAAGACGAAATAGTTTTGATACCGTGTGACACATGCGCTATCGCATATTATCATATAGCGCTCTGGCATGATGACGTAGGCTTGTGTCAGTCAGGTGACCTAGAAAAGACGGGAAGAGAGTACCAGGCGGAGTATATTATTATACCATGCTCCCTACATTACTTCTTGGCCGAAGCCATAAATGAGCAACTTCATGTCTTCATTTCGTGATATTAACGCATACATTTTGGGGTATGTTTGAGAAAATAAATATATTTACCACGGTTGCATGCGGCAGCGATGTGATTCGCTTGGTCTTGAGTTAGTAAGCCCATGTCTACTGGGAACTTCATCCAGTCAAGCACTTTACTCTCCGCATACCGTCCAGTATCGTACTGTTTGTTTTCTTCTATCTGCAAAGAACAAGCTATATGAAACTAGAAGCATTGTGCCAATTTATGACTATACTAACTGAGACATAATCCTCTATAGTAGGGAAATCAAGAGGGGATTTTTGGAGTTACTCGAGCGTGTCAGATTAATATACGAGTGATATCTTTGTACTAGGGTAGGGTTGGCTTTACGGACTAGTCGCCGACTAGTCGCCGACTAGTCGGTAAAGCTTATACTATCCAGACACAAATTTACAGTCGGCGACTAGTCGGCAAAAAAACCGAATAGTCGGCCTATTATTTGTTACAGAAAACAGCTTAGGACATAATAGTAGTTTATGTGACTGCTACATAATGAGAGGCATTAAAATACGAGTGTGGGTTTAAGAAACGAACGTTAGTGAGTTTCTTAAAAGGATCACACGAGTGTTTTAATGCCTAATTATGTACAGTTACATTGTCGTGAATAAAAAATAATTAGATTCTAAAGTGTGTTGTAGTGAATAAGAAATAATAAGGTTTTAAAATGTTTAAATACTTAATGGAAATAATGCCTCGGATAAGATCCGCAGTAAAACATTGGACTATTGGAGTACAAGGGACCTCTTGTTATTCTAACCTGGTTAACGGGAACTTGGTAGGATATTGAAAAGATAAAACCAAATATTTGACATGCAATTTAATATACCCCGCTAAATAATTACAAGGCACTCCGCTTCGGGGCGGGCGCTACTCAAAATACAATTTGTTTCTATAAGCCGTTGGCGGCTGTGGGGTGACACTATGGCAATTCTTAACCTACGATCGCGAGACGGGCGAAACGCGGAGTTTTGGCCAAAACCTAAAACGAAAGTCTAGTGCACTCACGGATACCGGGTGTAGCTTTCATCCTGGAACTTAGCGTAGCAGACAGATCGACGTAGATCAGCGGCGGGCGTTCATCGAGCCCCAGCTGTGACAAGCTAAGGCGAGAACAACCCGCGGCGCTCGGAGTTTTACGGGAAGGACCCGCACGAAGACACCTTGGAGTCGTCGGACGGCAGCATAGCCATCCGACACACGGCCTGCAAGTCGAGGCCGCGTCCTACGGCGTAGAAGCAGCGTCAACATGACGCTCAGCAAAATCGGGGACGCGCAACAGCGCGCCAGGGAACACGATCACCAACCGTGCTCATGTCCATCGGCGACACGGGACGCACTAAGTAAATCACGCGCACAATTCACGCACAGCGATATACGCACTTTACAAATCGGTCTCCCACCAGCCGGACCAGGCGGCGGAAGGAGACGAGGCAATTCCTCTTAATCTTTAATTAGAAACCATCCACATGCTAGCGTATTCCCATTCCAAGTCCCAGTGTAAGTGACAGTCACAGTTCGAAATCTTCCCCTACCGGACACGTTGCGTTTCGATTCACATCAACACATTAAACGTCAAACCAACTTAAATCTTTTCTAAATCAAATGGTTCTCGAAAAATATCAATACTCATTAATACTTGTAATATTCTAAGTGGTTAATAATAATTGCTAATAATTATATTTTTTATTACTGTTTTCTACATTGCTTCATTCAGAATATCTTCCTTCCGATGCGGTAACTAAACGCGTAACTTATTTTCTGACAGTTCACCTGTCAAAAATCTCAACTCATTGGCACCCTCAAAGTTGCAATTTATGTTTCATAAAAATTCCGAAAATGATTCTAAAATACGAATTAAATTAGGATGTGACCTACTTGGGCAGTTAGGATATATCACGAGGATAATTTTGATATACGTGAAGCCAGGTTTGGTTCGACAACCTCTGCTCAATCTGGATGACAAGTTCCGTTCGAATGGCATGCTCTTTGGACTTGTTTCTTCGAAACCAGTTAGCCAGGAGACAGTATATGCTAATCAACCTACAGCTGAGAAGGTACATTACAGTTTTACATAAGTGTCATACTCTGGTGTATGTTATTCTGCCGAAAATGCGACACCAATGTTGTATAGGTCACGTTGTATGAGGAAGTATATGTTTGGTATAGGAAATTATGTAGCATCGCTACAATATCCCCTCTCTCGGCAAAGAGGTTAAGCACCGGTTAACCGAGGCAGCCGGGGTAACCGGAGAAAAAAAAAATTAACCGGATACCTACTCAACGAGTCCATTAGGACATTAATTTTGCATAGAGATATGCTAAATATTATTATGTTTTAGTCTACCTATGTCCATCTCTGGGACTGTAAGTTTTATTTCTAAATGTTAACTCTATTAGAAATCACAGTGCATGGCCACTACACTGTGGTTTCTGCAACCTAACTAAAAAATATTTTTTTTTAATTCAAGTAATCCTATATTGACTGGTCTAGCCACTATTCAACATAAAATTAAATAATAATAAGCTAACTCCCTATTCTAAGGTTCACTAAAGTATTTAAATCCAATTTAAATATTAAGTATTTTCAACTATATTTATAAATTCTTACCATTTAGTATATTAAAAGTAGTTATATACATAATGCAATATTAAGAATTAAGTTTTAATATGGCATGCCCTACTATGTACATGCCTATGACTACAAAATTAACTTACTAGTACCTTAATGTAATGTGGTAACTAGTTGCTAATTTATATCTACAAATAATATCAATAATAGTGGAGGCTAACTTGTAGCTCACACTCAAGTCAAATCCCAATGTGTAGCCAGTGGGCTTACACTAATTGAAAAAAAAACTTAGTTTTCTTTTTCATGTCTAAGTCAGTGAATTATATCCAATATAATTACATCACCCTGGACCCTTAGGGTGTGTAGTCACAAAAAAATTTGGTTTCCCTGGAAACGCTTGAAAAAAAATCTTGACCAAATGAGTCAAGGAGGTACGCGTACTCAAAAAAAATGGGTTGTTACCTGAGTTCACCCAAATAAAAAAATAAGTTACTAACTTGAAAATACACCTTGTAAAGTATAATATTGAGCATAATGTCACTTAACCAATGCTTTAAAATTAAATGGTAACTGATTTTTTTCAGATTACCTTAACTACAAAGCGGTTTGCTCTAGCAGTCGGAAATTCGGAGGTTATGTGACGAATCAGGAATACTACTCCAAATGGAATGCAGCATGCCGTTCAACAACATGTCCCTACCTTTAGCGAATACAAATGGTGCATGTTTCAGCAGAACTTTAAAAAATGCTATGCTAAGATAGCCGAAATTGAGGTTGATTCTAAGACCAATTTCCTCAAATTTCAAAAAAAAACAAAAACAAATAATATGAACATTTAAGTTCTATAAAATAGTTCTATTTAGAACTGAATAAGTCAAAAACAAAGAAATTTAGAGTGTCTCGTCTATCATACTAAGTCACCAGAATGAAAAGTTTGAGTTGGTTTGAGAAATAAAAATGAATAAATATTTTAATACTTTTGAAATGGGTGGGTCGGGCGGGTGGTTGTCTAACGCGGCACCCCATGGTCGCGTATTAAACAATGAGGCATTAGGCATGGGTAGGGATGGGTAGATAAGGTATCCCCCCCCTCCTACTTCATAAAATTCCTCTCCTTCCCCGTCCGGCATGTCGGTAGAAAAAAAATGGTTTGCTTGTGTCAGGGTATGTAATAAAGTATAATAAATTGGTAACACTTCACTTTATACAGGAAGTGTTAAAATAAATTACCTACCTCTCAAATGGAGCATGGTGAAAAAAATAATATGTGGCTGAGCGCTATGCTAATTAGTTATAGTGTAGCCTAATAATAATTGTAATAATTGATGAATTTGCTACCCTGTCACAAGTAAACTTACAAATTAATTAATTTTATATTTTGAATACAAATAATTTCACTAAATTTATAAAAATAAAGTTTTTTAAATGACAAAAAATTTATAAATTTATGTTATCGCTCTGCCAAGCCCACAATAACCAGGCTATATATTTAATTTAAGCTTTGTTCGGGCGCCATTGTCGTGAATAAAAAAATATTAGATTTTAAAGTGTGTTGTAGTGAATAAGAAATAATAAGGTTTTAAAATGTTTAAATACTTAATGGAAATAATGCCTCGGATAAGATCCGCAGTAAAACATTGGACTATTGGAGTACAAGGGTCCTCTTGTTATTCTAACCTGGTTAACGGGAACTTGGTAGGATATTGAAAAGATAAAACCAAATATTTGACATGCAATTTAATATACCCCGCTAAATAATTACAAGGCACTCCGCTTCGGGGCGGGCGCTACTCAAAATACAATTTGTTTCTATAAGCCGTTGGCGGCTGTGGGGTGACACTATGGCAATTCTTAACCTACGATCGCGAGACGGGCGAAACGCGGAGTTTTGGCCAAAACCTAAAACGAAAGTCTAGTGCACTCACGGATACCGGGTGTAGCTTTCATCCTGGAACTTAGCGTAGCAGACAGATCGACGTAGATCAGCGGCGGGCGTTCATCGAGCCCCAGCTGTGACAAGCTAAGGCGAGAACAACCCGCGGCGCTCGGAGTTTTACGGGAAGGACCCGCACGAAGACACCTTGGAGTCGTCGGACGGCAGCATAGCCATCCGACACACGGCCTGCAAGTCGAGGCCGCGTCCTACGGCGTAGAAGCAGCGTCAACATGACGCTCAGCAAAATCGGGGACGCGCAACAGCGCGCCAGGGAACACGATCACCAACCGTGCTCATGTCCATCGGCGACACGGGACGCACTAAGTAAATCACGCGCACAATTCACGCACAGCGATATACGCACTTTACAAATCGGTCTCCCACCAGCCGGACCAGGCGGCGGAAGGAGACGAGGCAATTCCTCTTAATCTTTAATTAGAAACCATCCACATGCTAGCTTATTCCCATTCCAAGTCCCAGTGTAAGTGACAGTCACAGTTCGAAATCTTCCCCTACCGGACACGTTGCGTTTCGATTCACATCAACACATTAAACGTCAAACCAACTTAAATCTTTTCTAAATCAAATGGTTCTCGAAAAATATCAATACTCATTAATACTTGTAATATTCTAAGTGGTTAATAATAATTGCTAATAATTATATTTTTTATTACTGTTTTCTACATTGCTTCATTCAGAATATCTTCCTTCCGATGCGGTAACTAAACGCGTAACTTATTTTCTGACAGTTCACCTGTCAAAAATCTCAACTCATTGGCACCCTCAAAGTTGCAATTTATGTTTCATAAAAATTCCGAAAATGATTCTAAAATACGAATTAAATTAGGATGTGACCTACTTGGGCAGTTAGGATATATCACGAGGATAATTTTGATATACGTGAAGCCAGGTTTGGTTCGACAACCTCTGCTCAATCTGGATGACAAGTTCCGTTCGAATGGCATGCTCTTTGGACTTGTTTCTTCGAAACCAGTTAGCCAGGAGACAGTATATGCTAATCAACCTACAGCTGAGAAGGTACATTACAGTTTTACATAAGTGTCATACTCTGGTGTATGTTATTCTGCCGAAAATGCGACACCAATGTTGTATAGGTCACGTTGTATGAGGAAGTATATGTTTGGTATAGGAAATTATGTAGCATCGCTACAACATACACTACTTTATCTAAACACATACTTAGTTTTTTTTTAATTCTAGACAAAAGAATGAAGTCCCTATTCTCATGTCACTCGAGATCAAATGTCGTGCGGTTTATATTAAAAAAACATACTAAATTGACGTTTCGTATCGATAACTGTTTTAATATCTATGGATACTAGAATAGAGACCTACTTGAGTTTTGACTGTTGTTCCAAATTTAAACTCATAACCTACAAAAATCTATAACGTTATGTACATTAAAGTACAAATTTTCCTACTACCACAGATAGGAAAGTTCTCATAGTAAAATTGGTTGTAATAAAGCTTGTCATTTCCTACGGTTTCTGAACGTATTATAGAGCACTAATGACATGTGTGTAGATAAAAGTAATAAACAGCCAATATTAAGCATATGTTACAATGTACCTATTTTACTCAAATTTATACCTATCTATTAAAGCATCATACTTACAAGTATTGTTCGTACTATCATATTAAATTAATGCATGTCGTCGCAATCCGTATATTTTGTAGTGGGTCACAATTACAATCGTAACATTACAGAATCTGATGGTAATATTTACATATCTTTCTATTATTTGAGGTGTCTTTCATAAAATTGTTAGGCCCTCGAAAAGCATAGATTTCTAAGGAAAAGTCTATGCACAAAGGGGGTATAGAGAGAGAAGTTGACTAAGTTGATTTGAAGTCCCCTGAGAGAACAAATCATGAATGAAATAATCCCCAGAGGAATAATTTACAGAGCACACTTTTCGTAGAGGCCATGTCCGCTGGGGAAAGGGTCAATTACGCAAAACTAACGCGTACTGCTGATCGGATCAAGATTACTGAAAATTATGAATTGGGACTCCTAACGACCAATCTTTAGTTATTTGGACCAGCAGGGAACATCATTCAGTTAATATCATCATCATCATCATCATTTCAGCCTATATACGTCCCACTGCTGGGCACAGGCCTCCTCTCATGCGCGAGAGGGCTTGGTCTATTCTATTATTATACTAGTCCCCAATCCGCATTGGGCTAGCGTGGGGACTATAGCCCAGTTAACATGATAAACATTATGTTTATTTATAAATGGGACATAAAAATACAAACTAAACAATAAAATTAAACTACATGCAATATAAAACTTAAAATAATCTTATAATAAACTTATAGGTAAATAAAAAATGCTCCCCAGGTCGCTGTCATGTGTTATGGTGCCCAGAAGACTGGCAGCGTTACCTTGTTGGATGGCCAGACTTAGTCTCTGGCTGTAGTATTAAGTAGCTGCCAGCCCTCAGGGCTATAACCGCGAAAATCGAAGTTCGCAAATTGCGGGAATTTTTCTCTGTCAGTCTTATTACGCCTTCATTGGAGTAAAAGAGAAAGATCCCCGCAATTTGCGAATTTCGGTGTTCGCGGTAGCCCCTCTGGTCACCAGACGCATCAGACACATTTATGATAAACAGCGAAACGAAAGGATCAATGTGATCGTTTTTCGTCGACTAGCCGACTAATCGTCCATCCGAGCGCCTATTAGTCTACTAGTATTAAAAATAAACAGCAATGTTCATTACACATATTTTTTCGCCAAACTGCATGACAGTTTGTTGGCAAACGGTAGCACTCAACAATCTTCCTTAATCTACTGTGTAAGTGGTAGGTCGTAGGTACCGTACCTATTACCGTGTGTAGTAGGTAGTACTAGCTAGGTAGGTAGGTAGATAGGTAGGTAGTACTTACCTACTAGATAGGTAAGTACTAACAGCAATACACATACCTTACGAGTCGTTAGGCCTTATCTTATTGCAACGAGGTTCAAAATTGGTCAGAGATGTGGCACCTATTGAATATTTGTTTCAGGTTTCCTACTTAAAACACAGTCGAGAATATAGTCGCAATCCAGCGCGGGAACGCTGCCTGCGTGTTGGGCACCCTCCCGAGGGCACCAAATTTTGATAGGTATTTTTAATTTTTGTTATTTTAATTGTAGTTAGTTTTATATTCCTGTTTATGTGTTTTAATATTTTTTTTTTTTACTATAGATATATTTACTTAACTTACAAAATAATTCACACATCTTAATATCTAGTAGATACTATGCTAAATTATAATAATATGTTTATTCTAAGGAATAATAATGTTGAACTTAAGCTACAAGTACCTAAGCATTACAGGTTCATACAGACTTATTGGATCAGAATCTTACCATCCAGAACATTACCTGCCCGATGCGAACTTTAAGGGGCTACCCGAGGTTTTCATCGATTTTGACAAGTTTTGAATCGTATCTCCTTTTTTTGCACTACAGATAGAATTATAAGACAAACGGTTATCGGTTCTTCAATCTTTTATCTCCGGTTTTGTCCACCGGATTTTGAAAAAAATTTATACTTTTTTTTTATGATTTTTTTAATGTTTAAAAAAACACTTTTATCGTATCTAGTTTGCAGTGAAGGATCTTACATGTATGAAATCTACATATTTAGGTTCGTCTTTGAAGTCTCGAAAATTGTGTCCAAGGTTTTAATTTTAAACCAGTTTTTTAGCCTAAAATTGTTTAAATTTGATGCCAAATATCTCGATGTATATAAGACAATGAACTTTAAAGTAAATATGGGATACTATATTGCTTAAAGCCGTTGCTGTTAATATGATAAGCTACAAAAAACATTAGAGGTAAATCGAAGGAGAACTAAAGGTAAATCGAAGGTCATTGGCGTGGGGGAGCCCCTTAAGATACGTCAATTAATAGATCTAGAAACGATATGGATTATATACGTGTCAGTGTCAAAAGTGAAGTTATTGTTTAAATAAACGTCACATTTGACACTGTATGTCAGAATTGTAACACAAACATTGTAGGAACAATTTTAAATAGAAATGCCCAAATAATATGTGTAAAAACCACGTCATTATTAAATATTCTGTGTTTATATCCATGTGGTTGTGTAAATAACGCTTTACGTGTTTTTATTCACCATCGGCGACCCGCTCTGCTCTACGTCCTCCTTGACTTGTAGAGCGCGCGCGTCACTTTTTTTCCCGCTTTACCGCTATCACTTCATAAAGGATGACTCAAGTTAGACCGAACCGTGTCCCGGCCGGAACTGCCGGCACTTATTTTTCTATGACATGACAGGCGATCATGTGATGCTTTCCATAGAAAACGATGCGCCGGAAGCTCCGGTCCGGACACGGCCTGGTCTAACGTGAATCATCCTTAAGTAATATCTAAAATCTGTAGCTGAGAGTGCAGTGTAGACGTTGATGTGTCATGTACCTACTGCACCTTAAGTATTAGTTCTACGCGTAGGATATTTCATATTGACCATGGCGGCACGCGTGGTTCTAACCTGATTCGAAACCAACTTGTACGCTGTCGGGCCGCCTTTGATAGATAAATAAAACGCGTAATTTTGCAGCAATTTTGCAGCTAGATACCTATACACAGTGAGCTCAATCCAATGATAAAGTGGCCACGCAGTTTTGCAGGGTGGTGACCTATCCGTAATAAAAAATAACAATAAAACTTACAATTCCCATTTTCGAAAACACGCACAGCATTAAGCAGTCATGGTTCACTGATCGGCAGTCGATAAAAATCCAATTGAATATCCGAAGAAGCTGTTCTTGGGCCTTAAAATAACCGGGAAATCAGTAAGAAAAAATATGGTCTTACTAAATAATATGTTAAAAATATGTACGTTAAAATAACAGATATCGTCCGACGATTTGTTTATTGTTTGACATTAAAGGCATGTAAGGCAGAAGCCAGTTCAAAATACAGCCACGATTTAAAATTATGGTGACGTAGGTATGGATAACCTTGCTTAATTATACATATATGGAAGTGATAGCGTTTTGTTTCTGCAAACGATTATCGTCTTGGCTAGCCCCCCAGGCTAGAAGTCGAAATAAACATGATCGTATTAAGATGGTGATGGTTCTACTGCAAGTATGTACATATTTGTTCACGGCACGTATTTAACCGGTCAACTAATTAATCGAATTTGGGTAGTTTAAAAAAATAGAAATGGGTAAGTACTAAAATCAATAGTTTGGCAACAAAAACGGAGCCTTAAAATATATGAATATATCAATATGAGTTGTATTTTAATGCCGTTACAGCTTTAGCGTTAGATTATTTTTAGGCAGGTACCAAGTATTTATTTGGCAACTGAATTATTATATTGGAGACCATATTTTAAAAAGCACATTTTAAAAAGAAAACGGCTATCTATTAATTCAAAATGAAGTTCTTTTAAAATATTTTGTTTGGTCATTACTCATTACACGGTCAACCTAACACGCTCCTCCTCGCTTTGCTCGTCGTCGCACCTGTTTGTTGACTACAGCAGAACACAGTGGTGACTATTGAAATTAGTAATTAAAAATTTAAAGATCTAATGGTATAATGGCCATTAGACTTGATTTTGCTGCCAGCTTTTTGGGGTTCCGTACCCAAAGGGTAAAACGGGACCCTATTACTAAGACTTCGCTGTCCGTCCATCCGTCTGTCTGTCACCAGGCTGATGTATCTCACGAACCGTGATAGCTAGACAGTTGAAATTTTCACAGATAATGTATTTCTGTTGCCGCTATAACAACAAATACTAAAAACATGATAAACTAAAGATTTAAATGGGGCTCCCATACAACAAACGTGATTTTTGACCAAAGTTAAGCAACGTCGGGCGTGGTCAGTACTTGGATGGGTGACCGTTTTTTTTTTGGAATTATTTCCGTTTTTTTTTTACATTTTGGTACGGAACCCTTTATTTAGTTAAGGTATCATAGTGGTTTTCCGGGTCAAGGTCCGGGTCCGAGTCCGGGTCCGGGTCCGAGTCCGGGTCCGAGTCCGGGTCCGAGTCCGGGTCCGAGTCCGGGTCCGAGTCCGGGTCCGAGTCCGGGTCTGAGTCCGGGTCCGAACCGGATCCGGGTATGAGCCCGAGTCCGGGTCCCAGTCCAAGTCAAAACCGAAATTCGTAATCACCAAACGTGTACCATGCGTCGTTGAAGAGTTCTGTTCTGGTCATCATCAGCAGTTCCACTTCATCAAATGCGACAGTTTTAAATATAAATGCTTGTTTTTATGATGAAAATACAAAAAAATCTATACGTATGCCATTAATATTTGAGGAGTTCCCTCGATTCCTTATGGATCCCATCATCAGAACTCGAGCTTGACAAAAATGTGGCTTAAAAACTTAACTTGTTTAACAAACATAACGAAAAGGAAAAATCGACAAACGTGAACTATGCGTCGTTGAAGAGTTCTGTTCTGATCATCATCAGCAGTTTCACTTCATCAAATGCAACAGTTTTTAATGAAAATGCTTGATTTTCTGATGTAAATGCAAAAATCTCTATACGCATGCCTTTAAGATTTGAGGAGTTCCCTTGATTCCTCATGGATCCCATCATCAGAACTCGAGCTTGACAAAAATGTGGCTTAAAAACTTAACTTGCTTAACAAACGTAACGAAGAGGACAAATCGCCAACCGTGAACTATGCGTCGTTGAAGAGTTCCGTTCTGATCATCATCAGCAGTTCCACTTCATCAAATGTCACTTTTTTGGATGTATATGCTTGATTTGTTGATAAAAACCCAAAAATCACTATATGTATGCCTTTAAGATTTGAGGAGTTCCCTCGATTCCTCATGGATCCCATCATCAGAACTGAGTTTTGATAAAAACGGGACCAATCTGTATGCATATACATTCAATCAAAAAAAGAATTTTCAAAATCGGTCTAGTAATGACGCAGATATGGAGTAACAAACATAAAAAAATAAAATAAAAAAAAAATAAAAAAAAACATACAACCGAATTGATAACCTCCTTCTTTGAGATTTGGAAGTCGGTTAATAAACGAAAAAATAAAAACAAGGAAACTTAGAATTTATTATAACTAACTTTCCCTCTCTATTATATTTTTAAATATTGATCCCTGCGAAAAGTTGAAGTACTGAATCTTTTTTGTACAAATTTTGTGTAGATTATTAACGTTTAACAATTTTTTTTGATATTGGCCACCGTTTAAGAGTTATTTACGAAAAACTAAAAAAGGGACCTTAGAAGTGATTATAATTACAGGATTAAACGAACTTACCTGAAGTGAAGTTCTATCCTGATTATATGAAGTAAGTTCTTAGTCCGTGGTAAACTACTGTAGTTGTCCTCAGTTCTGTCATAGAACGTCGCGAATTTAATAGCTAGAAAGAAAAAGAAAAAACCCAGCCGCTGGCAACATATTATGTCAGTAAGTTTAGAGCTAAATCGAGAGGCTAACAAGGGAAGAAGTTAACAAAATGAATGTTAACTTGGGAGGGAGGGAAGCTCCTACCACGGACTAAGTACTTCATATAATCAGGATAGAACTTCACTTCAGGTAAGTTCGTTTAATCCTGTAATTATATTTGTACTTAGTCCGAGGTAAACTACTGTAGATGTTTAGAGAAATTAACATCAATAAATGACTTGTAATGATATAACGTTTAGCCTCTCAGAAACATAATTGTGTCCCATATTCATAATATATATAGGTATGTATGTTTTTGAAGATGAGCGCGATCTCGCAAACAAACTGCAATTGCAGTTTGGCGAGGAATAAAATGTGTTATAAAATAGTTGTGTACTTTATGATAAATAAATTAAAAAAAAAATTCATCGAAGGCAGATTGACTGGTATGAATTACCTTGATTTATTACGAGAAGTCGTCCCGGAATTATTGCGAGGCGTCCCGGAGCCTAACTTAGAAAACCTGCATTATCAACATGATGGTGCACCTGCTCATTTTCATAACCGGGTTCGTGATTATTTAAATGAACAATTTCCCCAACGAATGGATCGGTTGCCTTGGGCCTATTCCATGGCCACCTCGCAGCCCCGACCTCACACCGCTAGACTTTTTTCTCTGGGGAGAGGTAAAACGGTTGGTGTATGAGCAAGAATCTAACAACGTAGAAGAGCTACGCCAGCGAATCATTTTAGCCTTTGAAACGGTTAAGCAAAATCACTTTGCTCTAAACAGATAAGGCCCACTTGCACCATTCCTCTAACCCGGGGTTAACCGGTTAAACCTGGAGTTACCATGGTTACCAGTACATTTTGACACTGGGTTAACGGTTAAACCGCTTAACCCCGGGTTAGTGGGATGGTGCAAGTGGGCCTTAAGGGGCAATCTTAGACGACGGGCGGAATTGTGCATACAGGAACAGGGTTCACATTTTGAACAACTTTTGAAGTACATTTAGTGTTGTAAATTTTGTGTTAATAAAGTTCAAATTTTTATTATGTATTTTACTTTTAACAACAATACAAAATATCATAGTAGGTATCGATGGAATTTTTCGTAACTATCTGTTTATCAGTTTCATTATAACAACCTCGTTATCTGCGACGATTGCAGTCTTGTAGAGTACTTGTCATAAACAATAACAGTAGGGTGACCATGATCTGAAATCATCCCAGACTTTTTTTATCTTTTACTGTGATGACTAAAATAAGCCAAAGGAATTCTGTTAGTCCTAACCTATCGTAATCCTTAGGAGAAACTAAGCTAAATAAATGCTCCTTGCTTGCTCCACGATCCCGGAATCACCCTGTTGGCGACTGGCTGGCGCGCGACCTCTTTGGAACACATATTATTTTGTAAAACCTTTCGACTTATGATTCAATATTATTGTCAATCAGTCTGCCTGTCACCGTTGTAATAACAACATCTTTATTGTGATTTATTTATCAATTAAAACCATTAATTATAAAACGTCTTTCCATCATCTCATAAGTAATACAGTCCATTCCACATTAGCTATCACACCCTGTATATATATCTTTAGCTATCACACCCTGTATATATATCTAGTGTTTTCACCAAAAATTAAGCCTCAAAAGCTTCAGGTTAAAAAAAATGCAAAAAAAGAAAAAACCTTTTTATTTTATTACAGCCAAATGACTAATCGGATTAGTCTTTTAATTTGGGTATATTGTATATACAATTAAGATCTCTTTCTGAAAAAAAATTATATTGAATTATTTCTTGAATAAATAGTTAAAAATTGAGTTGAAAATTTTCAGAACATTAAAAAAAATACTTGCGAGATCGCGACAGTTATCCAATTTACATATTTCATGTAGAATTTAATAATGTTTAACATATATTTTTTTCAAAAATTAAAATCGGGATTAACAGTGTGAAAAACTCGAATTTGTAACATCACCTAATACAGAGAGTATTACTCATACAATCAAAGGTAAGTAATATGCCTTCATCACTGGATGGCTTCGTCGCTTTTTCTTTAACGAATGACTAAAAAAGGGGACCTTAGTATTTATTTTCTCCCTTCAATATTTTTTTTAAATATTGATCTTAGCGAAAAAAAGTAGCACTTACTTTATAAGAAATCTGAAACAGATTATTTACGTAAAAGATTATTTTTTGCTGTGGGCTACCGTTTACGGCTAAAAAATAAACGATTGTAGAACAAATTATAAGTAACTTTCCCACATTCATAGTATTTTGTATTGAGATCACTCTGACCCACGCTTAATATTATTTTTTATCTCCCATTTATCAAAAGTTTTGTATAATAAACTAGATATATTTTCTTAAACGTAATAAGTGTGGCTTTACAACTGTATTTATTGTTTTCAGATTCCTGCTACACTTTAAAAAAAAATTGGTAATTATGAAAAAATCACAAATACGTTTTTTAGTCTTTTCTACTTTACGCTTTTTTTTTGTTAGAAAGAGCATTGTTCTAGTTCCAAAACTAGATTTCTCATCCTTAATTTATCCGAAAATGATATATCAGATGCCCTAATAGGTATAGTTTTAGAGAAATGTTGCTCCAAGTGAAGCGCGGCAGCATCGAACTTCCCCCCCTCCCCCCACTAAATGAGAAGTGGTTCTCGATGTCTACCGGTCTGTATCTGCTCAAGACCAGCTAACAATCAACTGTGCCAAGTTGCAGCGCATAGTCTCAAAGTGCAAGGTCCCCATACAACGTTGTGCACTGTCAAACTAGCTAATTTTTCATTTAGCGGATAGTAATTTCAAGCTTATTGTCTTTACTTAGGTATCATCAGACCATGACGTTATCAGCTTAATTAAAACGCTAGGGATGGCACTGCACATTAATATATTTGTTAAGCATGT
Source organism: Cydia fagiglandana (assembly GCF_963556715.1). Lineage (NCBI taxonomy): Eukaryota > Metazoa > Arthropoda > Insecta > Lepidoptera > Tortricidae > Cydia > Cydia fagiglandana. The sequence goes on from NC_085941.1 coordinate 20,478,189, forward strand.
TTAAACATATAATATACCTAATACTACACCTATCTGATGTTAAAAATATTATTATACGTACTTTGTTTAGGTACCTAATTATAGGTAGATTTTAAGGGAAAGGGCTTCAAAGAGGTTCTATGTAGTAGACTAATTGTCAATTATGATTGATGTCAAAAAATTTATTATTTTATTCATTAAAAATATGCATTAGTTGAATAATATTGTTTTAACCAATTCATTGATCAATTAGTAGACCAAGAGAAGTCTGCAACGATTTTGATAGCACAAGCAGTGTAAGTGTTATTTTAAACGTCAAACTTCTATGAAATTATGACTGTAAAATAACACTTACGCTGCGTGTGCTATCAAAATTCATAGTTTTTTTTTTAACTTAAATAATATTTTGTAATATAATGATTTCCTCATAGGTCATGTGAAAAGCAGTATGTGTCACATGGTATTATTGTTTCACCTTGGGCGCTAACATTTTAGTCCTTCACTTTGCAAAGGATTCAATGTACACCAACGCCGTAAATACTTATGTAATTTTGCTCCCTTGTGACACAATCTACCGTTATATTTTATCAATAATGAACTGAATTGAATAATACTTAGACTGATTAATTATTTATCATCAATACATTTATACAACAAAGTCTCCCACCGCGTATGTCTGTTTGTGTGGTTGTATGTTCGCGATAAACCCAAAAACTACTGAACGGATTTACATGCAGTTTTTACCTATTGATAGAGTGATTCTTGAGGAAGGTTTAGGCGTATATTTTTTTAGGTTAACCCGTGCGAAGCCGGGGAGGGTCGCTAGTTATAAATTATTTTTGAAATTTTCTGTTAAAATTTTGGCCAACACTAGAGTAGCACAACGTGAATTATAATTGCATATCAACGCTTTGAAATCAGAAACCATATCATTGATTTCTAAGATAATTAAAAAATTGCCATGGTATAACATTGAACGGAATACCTTAGCTACTCGTTATTATAGGATACTCGTGTATATGTATTGATATACATTTGCGGCTGTTCGGAGTGTTCGGTAAGTTGAGAAGAAGGTAGGTGCCTGCGCCAAATAAGGCCCATCGTTATTTTAATTTATAATTTTTTAACCGACTTCCAAATCTCGAAAGGAGGAGGTTATCAATTCGGTTAAATGTTATATATATATATATATATATATATATATTATGTTTGTTACTCCATATCTCCGTCATTACTGGACCGATTTTGAAAATCCTTTTTTTGATAGTATATGCATACCTACAGATTGGTCCCTTTTTTGTCAAAACCCAGTTCTGATGATGGGATCCATAGGGAATCGAGGGAACTCTTCAAATCTTTAAGGCATTCATATGGTGATTTTTGTGTTTTTATTGTTATTGCTAAATAACCTAGCCGTGTATGTAGGTATGGGCAATCTGCCCAGGACATCAAATTGATTGCCGTTTTCCGATTGATTTGCCTAGATGTAAAATTCTATTTTCAACAAATATTAACCCTAAAATGCTACAAGTTTTCGAGAAAACTAAAAAAAGTGCTTTTAATTTTTTTTTCTTTTTTTATGTATACAGATAGGGTACCTACTGCATAATTTTTTTTTACTTAAACATATTATTTAAGTTGCATATGTATGATTAAAAAAAATATGAAGTACGAAATCTATCTTCTATCTATATCTATCTATACATAATATACATAATTATAATAAAGGTGAAGAGAGTCGAAAGTCTGTACATGGAAGATATTCGAAAAAAAGTTGGCTGGGGATACTTAGAATCGATAACAGAACACGTTCCAATAGTTTTTAGAATTTTTGTCTGTTTGTCTGTTTATCTGTTTGTCTGTTTATTTGACCGCGCATCACGATCACGTGTAAAATTTGAATAAGGGCGAAAAAACCTATTGATTTTGGAGTGTAGTTTTATTTCATCATCATCATCATCATCTCAGCCATAAGACGTCCACTGCTGAACATAGGCCTCCCCCTTGGACCTCCACTCGTACCGGTTGGAAGCGATCCGCATCCAGCTTCAGTTTTATTTAGTGGTACTTAATTGTCAAATATTTTATCTGGACTACAGTCCTCTAGCATATCCATCTGTCAACTTTACTTCAAGTTCCGCCTCCAGGGGAGAGGGAGAGAAATTAGGATTAGAAATTAGCCGCTTGCTGACACAGACCGAATTCCACGCGGGCAGAGCCGCGGGCACAACTAGTGCTTTTATAAATAAACTTATTGTTTCGAATTTCGATAGTCAGAAATTGATATCCATATAATTTATGGACATAAACAACAATAGTTATAATTTTTGTTTAGTAAGTATAACGTTTCATAGTTCTAATGTTAAACATCTATAATATTGAACGCTATAATCACAAAAGTTACAAAATTGATGAGTATAACATTCAAAGGTATATCAATAATTATTCAGAAATATTTTAAGCCATATATTTTATCGGACTAATGGTCGTTATTCATATAGTTTTAATATCATCCCTTTGTTTCCCATAAACTTACTGTTCCGAATTTCGATAGTCAGAAAATGATATTCATTATGATTTATGGACATAAACATCAATAACATAATTTTTATAATATAGCTCTCCAAGGGGCCTCTACGTGTTGGATCTATATCCCCACGCAAGCCTATCAAAAGACCGGGATTTGTAGGCCCGTGAAATCCAAAAGGAGACAAAAAGTAGGAATCTCTATTGCAATCCCTAAATTTTAAGTTTTTTTTTAGACCATAAGTTTTCCCATCATAATTGTTACTAGTCATATTTTCAATAGTTATAAAATTAAACAATACAAATTGCATGCTTGCTTACCTACCTGGGGATTCTTTTTTATTTGGCTTACTGATTTCCCCTCCATTTCTTATTTTTCATGTAGTTCATTAAGCCATTTCGTCCCGCCAATGAGTCGACGGAGCCCCGCTTCGCGGGGCTCCTATTTCTGCTGTGAGGGATACAAGGTAACTAACAAACCTACCTGAGAAAACAGATTTCTTTTTTCTTTATATGAAGGAGGATGTTATTGGTTTGGTTTCTTAGACGTAATTCACACACAGACAAAAAGGGGGGGTCCCTCTGTTTGACATAATTATTGAAAGTCATAACGTTTAAATATATAAACAATAAGGTTTATTAATAATAGCTCCTAAATATTAGAGACATTAAACGTTTTACTTGCCAAAAATTATGTTATTGATGTTTATGTCCATAAATCATAATGAATATCATTTTCTGACTATCGAAATTCGGAACAGTAAGTTTATGGGAAACAAAGGGATGATATTAAAACTATATGAATAACGACCATTAGTCCGATAAAATATATGGCTTAAAATATTTCTGAATAATTATTGATATACCTTTGAATGTTATACTCATCAATTTTGTAACTTTTGTGATTATAGCGTTCAATATTATAGATGTTTAACATTAGAACTATGAAACGTTATACTTACTAAACAAAAATTATAACTATTGTTGTTTATGTCCATAAATTATATGGATATCAATTTCTGACTATCGAAATTCGAAACAATAAGTTTATTTATAAAAGCACTAGTTGTGCCCGCGGCTCTGCCCGCGTGGAATTCGGTCTGTGTCAGCAAGCGGCTAATTTCTAATCCTAATTTCTCTCCCTCTCCCCTGGAGGCGGAACTTGAAGTAAAGTTGACAGATGGATATGCTAGAGGACTGTAGTCCAGATAAAATATTTGACAATTAAGTACCACTAAATAAAACTGAAGCTGGATGCGGATCGCTTCCAACCGGTACGAGTGGAGGTCCAAGGGGGAGGCCTATGTTCAGCAGTGGACGTCTTATGGCTGAGATGATGATGATGATGATGAAATAAAACTACACTCCAAAATCAATAGGTTTTTTCGCCCTTATTCAAATTTTACACGTGATCGTGATGCGCGGTCAAATAAACAGACAAACAGATAAACAGACAAACAGACAAAAATTCTAAAAACTATTGGAACGTGTTCTGTTATCGATTCTAAGTATCCCCAGCCAACTTTTTTTCGAATATCTTCCATGTACAGACTTTCGACTCTCTTCACCTTTATTATAATTATGTATATTATGTATAGATAGATATAGATAGAAGATAGATTTCGTACTTCATATTTTTTTTAATCATACATATGCAACTTAAATAATATGTTTAAGTAAAAAAAAATTATGCAGTAGGTACCCTATCTGTATACATAAAAAAAGAAAAAAAAATTAAAAGCACTTTTTTTAGTTTTCTCGAAAACTTGTAGCATTTTAGGGTTAATATTTGTTGAAAATAGAATTTTACATCTAGGCAAATCAATCGGAAAACGGCAATCAATTTGATGTCCTGGGCAGATTGCCCATACCTACATACACGGCTAGGTTATTTAGCAATAACAATAAAAACACAAAAATCACCATATGAATGCCTTAAAGATTTGAAGAGTTCCCTCGATTCCCTATGGATCCCATCATCAGAACTGGGTTTTGACAAAAAAGGGACCAATCTGTAGGTATGCATATACTATCAAAAAAAGGATTTTCAAAATCGGTCCAGTAATGACGGAGATATGGAGTAACAAACATAATATATATATATATATATATATATATAACATTTAACCGAATTGATAACCTCCTCCTTTCGAGATTTGGAAGTCGGTTAAAAAATTATAAATTAAAATAACGATGGGCCTTATTTGGCGCAGGCACCTACCTTCTTCTCAACTTACCGAACACTCCGAACAGCCGCAAATGTATATCAATACATATACACGAGTATCCTATAATAACGAGTAGCTAAGGTATTCCGTTCAATGTTATACCATGGCAATTTTTTAATTATCTTAGAAATCAATGATATGGTTTCTGATTTCAAAGCGTTGATATGCAATTATAATTCACGTTGTGCTACTCTAGTGTTGGCCAAAATTTTAACAGAAAATTTCAAAAATAATTTATAACTAGCGACCCTCCCCGGCTTCGCACGGGTTAACCTAAAAAAATATACGCCTAAACCTTCCTCAAGAATCACTCTATCAATAGGTAAAAACTGCATGTAAATCCGTTCAGTAGTTTTTGGGTTTATCGCGAACATACAACCACACAAACAGACATACGCGGTGGGAGACTTTGTTGTATAAATGTATTGATGATAAATAATTAATCAGTCTAAGTATTATTCAATTCAGTTCATTATTGATAAAATATAACGGTAGATTGTGTCACAAGGGAGCAAAATTACATAAGTATTTACGGCGTTGGTGTACATTGAATCCTTTGCAAAGTGAAGGACTAAAATGTTAGCGCCCAAGGTGAAACAATAATACCATGTGACACATACTGCTTTTCACATGACCTATGAGGAAATCATTATATTACAAAATATTATTTAAGTTAAAAAAAAAACTATGAATTTTGATAGCACACGCAGCGTAAGTGTTATTTTACAGTCATAATTTCATAGAAGTTTGACGTTTAAAATAACACTTACACTGCTTGTGCTATCAAAATCGTTGCAGACTTCTCTTGGTCTACTAATTGATCAATGAATTGGTTAAAACAATATTATTCAACTAATGCATATTTTTAATGAATAAAATAATAAATTTTTTGACATCAATCATAATTGACAATTAGTCTACTACATAGAACCTCTTTGAAGCCCTTTCCCTTAAAATCTACCTATAATTAGGTACCTAAACAAAGTACGTATAATAATATTTTTAACATCAGATAGGTGTAGTATTAGGTATATTATATGTTTAAACATGCTTAACAAATATATTAATGTGCAGTGCCATCCCTAGCGTTTTAATTAAGCTGATAACGTCATGGTCTGATGATACCTAAGTAAAGACAATAAGCTTGAAATTACTATCCGCTAAATGAAAAATTAGCTAGTTTGACAGTGCACAACGTTGTATGGGGACCTTGCACTTTGAGACTATGCGCTGCAACTTGGCACAGTTGATTGTTAGCTGGTCTTGAGCAGATACAGACCGGTAGACATCGAGAACCACTTCTCATTTAGTGGGGGGAGGGGGGGAAGTTCGATGCTGCCGCGCTTCACTTGGAGCAACATTTCTCTAAAACTATACCTATTAGGGCATCTGATATATCATTTTCGGATAAATTAAGGATGAGAAATCTAGTTTTGGAACTAGAACAATGCTCTTTCTAACAAAAAAAAAGCGTAAAGTAGAAAAGACTAAAAAACGTATTTGTGATTTTTTCATAATTACCAATTTTTTTTTAAAGTGTAGCAGGAATCTGAAAACAATAAATACAGTTGTAAAGCCACACTTATTACGTTTAAGAAAATATATCTAGTTTATTATACAAAACTTTTGATAAATGGGAGATAAAAAATAATATTAAGCGTGGGTCAGAGTGATCTCAATACAAAATACTATGAATGTGGGAAAGTTACTTATAATTTGTTCTACAATCGTTTATTTTTTAGCCGTAAACGGTAGCCCACAGCAAAAAATAATCTTTTACGTAAATAATCTGTTTCAGATTTCTTATAAAGTAAGTGCTACTTTTTTTCGCTAAGATCAATATTTAAAAAAAATATTGAAGGGAGAAAATAAATACTAAGGTCCCCTTTTTTAGTCATTCGTTAAAGAAAAAGCGACGAAGCCATCCAGTGATGAAGGCATATTACTTACCTTTGATTGTATGAGTAATACTCTCTGTATTAGGTGATGTTACAAATTCGAGTTTTTCACACTGTTAATCCCGATTTTAATTTTTGAAAAAAATATATGTTAAACATTATTAAATTCTACATGAAATATGTAAATTGGATAACTGTCGCGATCTCGCAAGTATTTTTTTTAATGTTCTGAAAATTTTCAACTCAATTTTTAACTATTTATTCAAGAAATAATTCAATATAATTTTTTTTCAGAAAGAGATCTTAATTGTATATACAATATACCCAAATTAAAAGACTAATCCGATTAGTCATTTGGCTGTAATAAAATAAAAAGGTTTTTTCTTTTTTTGCATTTTTTTTAACCTGAAGCTTTTGAGGCTTAATTTTTGGTGAAAACACTAGATATATATACAGGGTGTGATAGCTAAAGATATATATACAGGGTGTGATAGCTAATGTGGAATGGACTGTATTACTTATGAGATGATGGAAAGACGTTTTATAATTAATGGTTTTAATTGATAAATAAATCACAATAAAGATGTTGTTATTACAACGGTGACAGGCAGACTGATTGACAATAATATTGAATCATAAGTCGAAAGGTTTTACAAAATAATATGTGTTCCAAAGAGGTCGCGCGCCAGCCAGTCGCCAACAGGGTGATTCCGGGATCGTGGAGCAAGCAAGGAGCATTTATTTAGCTTAGTTTCTCCTAAGGATTACGATAGGTTAGGACTAACAGAATTCCTTTGGCTTATTTTAGTCATCACAGTAAAAGATAAAAAAAGTCTGGGATGATTTCAGATCATGGTCACCCTACTGTTATTGTTTATGACAAGTACTCTACAAGACTGCAATCGTCGCAGATAACGAGGTTGTTATAATGAAACTGATAAACAGATAGTTACGAAAAATTCCATCGATACCTACTATGATATTTTGTATTGTTGTTAAAAGTAAAATACATAATAAAAATTTGAACTTTATTAACACAAAATTTACAACACTAAATGTACTTCAAAAGTTGTTCAAAATGTGAACCCTGTTCCTGTATGCACAATTCCGCCCGTCGTCTAAGATTGCCCCTTAAGGCCCACTTGCACCATCCCACTAACCCGGGGTTAAGCGGTTTAACCGTTAACCCAGTGTCAAAATGTACTGGTAACCATGGTAACTCCAGGTTTAACCGGTTAACCCCGGGTTAGAGGAATGGTGCAAGTGGGCCTTATCTGTTTAGAGCAAAGTGATTTTGCTTAACCGTTTCAAAGGCTAAAATGATTCGCTGGCGTAGCTCTTCTACGTTGTTAGATTCTTGCTCATACACCAACCGTTTTACCTCTCCCCAGAGAAAAAAGTCTAGCGGTGTGAGGTCGGGGCTGCGAGGTGGCCATGGAATAGGCCCAAGGCAACCGATCCATTCGTTGGGGAAATTGTTCATTTAAATAATCACGAACCCGGTTATGAAAATGAGCAGGTGCACCATCATGTTGATAATGCAGGTTTTCTAAGTTAGGCTCCGGGACGCCTCGCAATAATTCCGGGACGACTTCTCGTAATAAATCAAGGTAATTCATACCAGTCAATCTGCCTTCGATGAATTTTTTTTTTAATTTATTTATCATAAAGTACACAACTATTTTATAACACATTTTATTCCTCGCCAAACTGCAATTGCAGTTTGTTTGCGAGATCGCGCTCATCTTCAAAAACATACATACCTATATATATTATGAATATGGGACACAATTATGTTTCTGAGAGGCTAAACGTTATATCATTACAAGTCATTTATTGATGTTAATTTCTCTAAACATCTACAGTAGTTTACCTCGGACTAAGTACAAATATAATTACAGGATTAAACGAACTTACCTGAAGTGAAGTTCTATCCTGATTATATGAAGTACTTAGTCCGTGGTAGGAGCTTCCCTCCCTCCCAAGTTAACATTCATTTTGTTAACTTCTTCCCTTGTTAGCCTCTCGATTTAGCTCTAAACTTACTGACATAATATGTTGCCAGCGGCTGGGTTTTTTCTTTTTCTTTCTAGCTATTAAATTCGCGACGTTCTATGACAGAACTGAGGACAACTACAGTAGTTTACCACGGACTAAGAACTTACTTCATATAATCAGGATAGAACTTCACTTCAGGTAAGTTCGTTTAATCCTGTAATTATAATCACTTCTAAGGTCCCTTTTTTAGTTTTTCGTAAATAACTCTTAAACGGTGGCCAATATCAAAAAAAATTGTTAAACGTTAATAATCTACACAAAATTTGTACAAAAAAGATTCAGTACTTCAACTTTTCGCAGGGATCAATATTTAAAAATATAATAGAGAGGGAAAGTTAGTTATAATAAATTCTAAGTTTCCTTGTTTTTATTTTTTCGTTTATTAACCGACTTCCAAATCTCAAAGAAGGAGGTTATCAATTCGGTTGTATGTTTTTTTTATTTTTTTTTTATTTTATTTTTTTATGTTTGTTACTCCATATCTGCGTCATTACTAGACCGATTTTGAAAATTCTTTTTTTGATTGAATGTATATGCATACAGATTGGTCCCGTTTTTATCAAAACTCAGTTCTGATGATGGGATCCATGAGGAATCGAGGGAACTCCTCAAATCTTAAAGGCATACATATAGTGATTTTTGGGTTTTTATCAACAAATCAAGCATATACATCCAAAAAAGTGACATTTGATGAAGTGGAACTGCTGATGATGATCAGAACGGAACTCTTCAACGACGCATAGTTCACGGTTGGCGATTTGTCCTCTTCGTTACGTTTGTTAAGCAAGTTAAGTTTTTAAGCCACATTTTTGTCAAGCTCGAGTTCTGATGATGGGATCCATGAGGAATCAAGGGAACTCCTCAAATCTTAAAGGCATGCGTATAGAGATTTTTGCATTTACATCAGAAAATCAAGCATTTTCATTAAAAACTGTTGCATTTGATGAAGTGAAACTGCTGATGATGATCAGAACAGAACTCTTCAACGACGCATAGTTCACGTTTGTCGATTTTTCCTTTTCGTTATGTTTGTTAAACAAGTTAAGTTTTTAAGCCACATTTTTGTCAAGCTCGAGTTCTGATGATGGGATCCATAAGGAATCGAGGGAACTCCTCAAATATTAATGGCATACGTATAGATTTTTTTGTATTTTCATCATAAAAACAAGCATTTATATTAAAAACTGTCGCATTTGATGAAGTGGAACTGCTGATGATGACCAGAACAGAACTCTTCAACGACGCATGGTACACGTTTGGTGATTACGAATTTCGGTTTTGACTTGGACTGGGACCCGGACTCGGGCTCATACCCGGATCCGGTTCGGACCCGGACTCAGACCCGGACTCGGACCCGGACTCGGACCCGGACTCGGACCCGGACTCGGACCCGGACTCGGACCCGGACTCGGACCCGGACCCGGACTCGGACCCGGACCTTGACCCGGAAAACCACTATGATACCTTAACTAAATAAATCACTAAATAAAGTATGATGATGCCAATCTTACTAGCCCTTCCCGCTTAAACCCCCGTACACCGCACCGCATGCGCCATTAAGTGGGTTAGGTTAGGTTTGAACTGCGATCCTCACAGAACCGAACTGCTATCTGAGAAGTGGGTTAGGTTAGGCTAGAACTACGACCCTTATGGCTCCTCTACACGATGGGCCAACGCCGACCACTCCAAGGGACGCATTTATGCGTTAGAGGGAGCAAGTGATATTGCTATCTCATTCTACCGCATGGCTGCGTCCCTTGGAGTGGCTGGCGTTGGCCCATCCTGTAGAGGAGCCATTACAGAAGCGAAATGCTAGTAGAAAAGTGGGTGGTTTTACCTCCTTTTCTACGTAGTGTACCAACTACAATAATCTTTCACCGGCCCCCATGGAAGTCGGTTTTTTTTTCTTAAAAATTATAATTTGAAAAGTATGACTCAGAGCAAAAAAAAATATTATACATAAATAATAAACATAAAATGTCCTACAAGAAACATGTAGAATACTTTCGCTAGGATCAATATTTAAAAGACAAAGCAGCTGGCAAGTTAATTATAATCAATTTTAAAGTCCATTTTTAGTTTTTTGTAAATAACTCGTAAACGGTGTCCCATAGCAAAATAGGTTTTAATGAATAAATAATCTACATAAAATTTTCTCCAAAAACATCTTGAACCCTCTTTCACTAGGATCAATATTTAAAACGATATTAAAGGAAGAAAGTTAATTACAATCAGTTCACAGGTCAGTATACTAAATGTATGGGAGGGTTTGAAGTTAATGTTTGGGATATGTATGCTTTTATTTAAAAAAAGTTATTAATGTAATTTTACTCATTGGGTAACGCACTTTCGATATCAATTTGTACTTTTCTGATATCTGATGTAGGTATTTACGGAATTATCGCCTGGCTACACTTAACGATTACACCCTGTATTTAAGTAAAATTACTGAAGTAATAATGATGAATCGGGTTACTTATGTAGGTAAGGTTCATTAAATTTTGTGCTTATTAAGTTATTATGTTCATATTTAATTTATATTTACTGTAGTTATTAGTAGGTACAGGGAGACATTTTGTTGATAATAAGGTAAGTGGACTGGAAAATACGAAAAACTGTATTCTGAAGATACGGCTTGTGGTTATATCTTAGAATATACCATTAAATACTATTACAAATAATTTACGCAATCACATAATTATTCCTGAATTTTATACTTCAGATAACACTTCACAACATTCCGGTTTGGTCGCACTTTTGATATTTGACAGGCAATCTTATACAATTACATTGTAGATATTTGCGCGAGAACCAGTGAGTATCATAATATATTATATACATACATATATAGTTACTATCCACCTGAATATTCGAGAATCTAAAAGCATAATGCAGTTTTTATTATACACAATTACACATTTGTAGTTTAGACTGTGACTGGGAAATTGGGTAAATTTAGGTACCTACTCTGCTGGGCACAAAGGGATTACCACGAACATCGACAATTTTGATATTTGCCTCTCTGTCGCTCTAGCTAGTTTATTTGAGCGATAGAGACGTTGGAACTACCGCATCATTTTTTGATTTTAAGGCTTTTCTTTTTTGTTACAGGTACTGTTGGCAGTAAATATCCCGCTACACTTATCTACCTTACAGTAAAGCATAAAGGTGGCATTTGTATGGCATCTGTAGCTGCTCTGCTGCATTACTACTAATGGTAACATTCCATTTCTGACCGCAGCTGCACTACTGGTACTGAACGCGTCGGTGTTATTGTCAATTTCCATAGTAAAATGAACAGTAGTGCAGCCTGTCGTTGGAAATGGACTGTCACCTTTAGTGATAACGCGGGAGCTGTCACTGTCAATTGCGTTGATGTTGTTGCCACATTGCTGTCCCGCTTATAACTATGGAGGGTATAAAAAGGACGACAATCTCTTATGGCAGAACTGTGGCAAAAGTGACCAGATTTCAGCTTTAAATAATAGTTCGAGATCTCTGTTGGCGCTAGGGTAGCACAAGGACATGACATGAACCATAGATATAGAGATGAAATGGGGGCACCAAATAACCCGACCAAATGCCGCCGCCTATTTAATGTTTCTTGATGGACACTTTTCATACATATAGTTCGTTTTTTTTAGCATTAGAAATTAGGTAAACAATCTTGATGTGTCTTTTAATGGAAAAACACATTTTAAAGTAAGTTACGGCAAATATGTAACAATTTTGAATCTAATACGATCATTTATATTCTTCTGCTTTCATAAGTAATAGTTTTTGATTTTTAAAAAGCGTTTTTCAATTAAAAGACATGTCAAGATCGCTTACCTTCTTTCAACTTCTTTCTAATGCTAAAAAAAACGAACTATAGAGATTTTGCTCCTTTATATAGTCTCCATGGCTTATAACGTTTACAGAGATGACATAATCGCGAGTGTCAACTCTACAGCATCAGCAATTCAGCAGTAACTACATATCTATTGCTATACTACTAGCGGCCTGATTTGAAATTCAATATAGGTACATCAAAGATTTGATATGTCAGTGTCAAAAGTGGCAGCTATGATGACGTTGAATACACGATCAATCAAAAATATCTGGGAGGCCGAACTTTGCTCAGAAAACATATTAAACTCAAAAATACGCGTTTTTCCAAAGATAAGACCTAGCTAGATCGATTTTTCGACCCCGAAAACCCCTATAGCAAATTTCATCAAAATCGTTAGAGCCGCTTCCGAGATCCTACCTACCTAGGTAGGTACCTATACCTACCCGTCATACTGAAAGTCTCTGGATTCTGATATATGAGACGACATATTTTTAGGGTTCCGTACCCAAAGGGTAAAACGGGACCCTATTACTAAGACTTCGCTGCCCGTTCGTCCGTCCGTCCGTCTGTCACCAGGCTGTATCTCACGAACCGTGATAGCTAGACAGTTGAAATTTTCACAGATGATGTATTTCCGTTGCCGCTATAACAACAAATACTAAAAACAGAATAAAATAAAGATTTAAATGGGGCTCCCATACAACAAACGTGATTTTTGACCAAAGTTAAGCAACGTCGGGAGTGGTCAGTACTTGGATGGGTGACCGTTTTTTTTTTGCTTTTTTTTGTTTTTTTTTTGCATTATGGTACGGAACCCTTCGTGCGCGAGTCCGACTCGCACTTGCCCGGTTTTTTTCTAAGTGGCCAGTCCAGAAATTTTCAGTATGCCCTAAGTAAATAAACAAGAATTGCTCGTTTAAAGGTACTAGATAAATACCTAGCCCTTTACCTACGAGTGTCAACCAGAGTTGCCAGTAAGGCAACACCGCTGCAGTACGGGTGTCAACTATAGTTGATCGAAGTAATGGTCGTGTTCAACATTTTTTTTAACAAAACGAGACCTTGTGGCTTGGTAATAGCGGTCACATTATGCACTGTGATTAGTATAGATACAAAGAAAAAAATATCATAATATTTCGGTAGATGGCTCTGACATAAACATAATTTTAAAATTACCGCTTTTTTGCTGGCAACTGGAGTTGACACCCGTACTGCAGAGGTGCTAATAATTGAATTCAATATGGCGGCCAATAGTGTTGTTTTCACATTTCATTGACTTGTTGTCGATATGAGAGTTCGGCGTGGGAGTGTTTGGAGTGTTATTTTTGGTGTTTTTTACCGTTTTTGGTTCAAATAACATTTTATGAAATCATTATTAGGTACTATTGTACCTAATAATAATTTCACCATAATCATAACTTGTTAAATTTCAGTTTTACATTTACTAGGTTATCGATATATCGACTAATGTGTCGATAGATGCACATCACTATTTTCCATAAGTGGCTAATTGTTTTAGTGCAACGTTTTTTGTGATTGATATTTATGCATAATTTTCATAATTATCATTATTTAAGTGTTTATTTGTGTTAAGTATATTATAAACTAATGTTCTTAACCCTTAACATGGCAAGACATGAAATAATGTATCTACCTATCACGTGGAATGTTTTTGGGGATAGTAATGAGTAAAAAAGTACTATATTCAAGAAAAAAAAATTAAAAGCATTCTGAAAGTAGGGTTTTCAGGACGTCCGTTAAAACGGACATTGCCACGAACCTTATATATTGATTGCTCCCAAGGTTGTCCTAAAAAACGGACAATGCCGTTATACAGTTTAAGAAAATAAAAATTATTAAATAATAACAGGGCAAGAAAATTTTTTAAATTATTTCAATAACACACTAATGAATGTTTGGAAGAAATGATTATTTATATTAATAAGAAGAAAAATCTTATGGGACACATAATAATACAATATTTTCTTCTAGTGTTGATGTGTAAAACTACCCACGTGCAGATATATTAAACAAAAATATACATTTTAAAGCTACGTGTACATGCAAAATAGTCTCATAAAGCTAGTTACACATTACAATTTTTGTAAGTAATATTACTTTACTTAAATGACCACACCATTTATCACTATGGTCTCACTGTTCTATGTCTTGCTTGTTTTCTTATTACCCGGACTATCTGAAACGTAAGCTGGTGGTAGATAATAGCTGTAGTTTCTGTAAAAGTTAAGATATTTTTCAGTCTCAATGGCCTCTGGCAACATTCTGGGAATATATGGCTCCTCCTTGGCGAGAACCAGAGTCTTATCCATATCATGCTCCCAGACCGCAAGCTTTAGTTTGCGGTGCTTGACATAATTAGCTATAATAATATGTTCTTGTACCCTAGTAGAAATGCTTTGCTTCGTCCGCCCGACATATATATGAAAGACTAGATTCGAAATTAGCTATTTACTCTCCTGAATTTTGTAAAGATTACATTTTACAGGCCTCAGGAACAGTAGCATCTTCATCATCGACTTGAAATAGGTTTTAACCGTAGGACATCTCAAGACGTGCCAATAATTTGAATACTCAAGCGAGTTATGCATTTAATGGCGAGGAATTAAGTTTTGTAGATGGAGTACTAGTGGACAGGTCGTGTTTAGGTCATCAGGTCGAGTATTATGAACAACTTTTTTCCCACAAGGACTATTTAGTTCGAAATTATATTTAAATACAGATAGTGCCATTCACAATGAGGCGCACTAAACTTTAATAGCACGACAATAAGAATAAAAGCACGCGTGTTCGTAAATAAACATAATATTTGTCCATCATATTTGACATACTCTAAGAAAGTCACCTGGCTGAAAAAGAGTCAGATTGGGGCAAGGCAGATGTACAATCTGCCTCTAGTAAAATTTCGTCATCGTCGTCTTTTTTGTTATCTCACTTTTCTGAGTCAGATTGTGGAACCACCTGAGACTAAAATATAAAAAAATGTATACATATACTTATGTATAACATAACCCCAACGCAACAATAGCCTATAAAACGACGATAAATGAAAAATATATATATACCTTAAGTATGGCAATGTCCGTTTTCTGTCACAATCTTGTCTCCGCACAAGCCGGCACTGTCCGTTTTTTAGGACGTGCTAAATGGTACTTTGTTACCAGTACTATCGACAATGTCATAAAAATGGGACATGATTTATTTCGCAATTTTTGACTTAGAATTAATCTATGATTTAATGAGCTTTATATTAAATAACAATGTCTAACTCATCTAGTAATAATATCACCGCAAAGAAAACACTTTGGCTATTTACTTTATATTCTATGGTGTCAGGAACACACTCCGTCGCAAATTCAGCGAATTTCAAATTTCAACTGCCGCCTGCGCATAAACCGAATTTTGTCTGATATTGTCTTAAACTAGGAAAAAAAAGTACAATTCTTGCACTTTCTTTAACGTACTTCCTTTTCTAGCCTGCACTTAGTGTTTAAACTTGGCGTCACATTTAGTACCTGTACTAAAAAAGTGACACAAACGTCTTAAGGGTTAAACGTAAACTTGTGAAATCCGCGAGTAGTAACTTAAAAATCTTCAATTTCTTAGTGACTGGTATATTGCTTGATACTTAGCAGAAAAAATAGTGAATATTATTACTCCAAGTGATTATTTATTGATTAAACACGTTATACTTATTGTGTGTGTGAAGTTTCAAGTGTGTAGCTGTAATACTTCAAAAGTTACGAGTAAGTAAAATTATGCCTAACCGCTGACTCTCGCCAAAACATGCCCGTATTGGGCGGTGACGGAGCAATTTAATAGCCCGTAGGTAAAGGGCTAGTTATCCCCTCCCTTCATCATACTCGTATTTAGAATTTCGAAGCTAACATGACCCAGATTGAATTTCCAAGCCGACATGAACCAGTTTTCAATGTATTGAATTTGAGTTGATTTTACCCCTATTGCAGATATACATCCCTCTACCATAAACTTTATAGTGATGCTACTCTAAAACGTCGTATCTCATCCAGTTTCTATACGACATACGACGTTTTAAGTCTAGACCAAATTTCGAGTTTGAGACAGTTGTGGACACAAACTTGGAACTTGGATCGGAATTCGATGTTTGTTTGTTTCGATGTGGTTTCTACATCAATGTTCCAGTCGCTAGCATTGTACCTACGCGTGTTCAGCTTCAGAGGGCCTACCGCCAAGCCCGGTTCGACGTGTTGCCTCTCTGCTCCACTTATAAATTCGTACGGAATGTGACAGGGAGGCAACACGTCGAAGGTGCTTCGCGGTAGGCTCTCAGTGTTCCGGAGAGACAATATAAGATCTTACCTATCTGTTTCTAATAGAATACACACCGCAGTAGAAATGAAGAGGTAAATCGCGTCGTGTGAATAAATGGTATGTCAATATTCAACAACAAAAGGATGGAATACAATGTTTTATTTTGTATGCACTCTCCAGTGTATCCGTTACAATACTGACTGCCGTATTCGAACTTCAAGATATTCACAAGAGACGACACGTACTAGATCCATTCTAGGTACGTTATAGTTTAGATATCAACTAGTTCTCTTTTGCAGCGCAATTCGGGCAACCAATGGGCCCGATTCGGATTTTGAAATAGACATCTATTAGACATCACCAAGATACGATAACGATATGTTTAAGATCTAACCTGTCAAATTTGACATTTGCGCGATTCTGGAGATAATCTTGAACGATTTCCTCAGGACTTAGAGATCCAATTCACATCTAATAGATATCTTACTCTATCTAACGTAAAAGTGACATTGGTTGCCCGAATTGCGCTGCAAAAGAGAACTAAGTTGATACCTAAACTATAACGTATCTAGAATGGATCTAGTACGTGTCGTCTCTTGTGAATATCTTGAAGTTCGAATACGGCAGTCAGAGTGTTTCGTGTCGAGTCCAGTAAGTATTGAGTCTTTTAAGCGCAACTTAAAAGGACGAGCCTTTACTGAACTATAAGAAAAATAGGTGTTATTAAATAATGCCTTTACCCATTAATTTCACATGGAGAAGATGCTTTTTAGAAAGTTCTTGTACGTGAAGTATATAAAAGTTCTCTTCAATGTCATGTTTCGGGGTAGCGAATAATTATAATGTATAGGGAATCCTCTCCAAAGAGTCAGTATTAGAGATGGACTGGATATCCGGTTACTATCCGGTATCCGGCCTATCCGGCCATTATTTTACTATCCGGCCGGATACCGGATAGTGACCTACTATTCGGCCGGATACCGGGTAGTGACATTGCTTGATTTCGGAGTAAACAAATTGGATTTGAGAAACAGACACGGTCATAATCATACTAATTGTTCATTATTTTAAAACAATTTAATCATTCTACTGACTTGCATGCGCACTAATTTCGAACCTAGAAATAAGAAATAAGTTAGCGCGAACGTTTACTAAGAAACCTGCAGAATGCGCACCTGAAAACCCGAAATATAGGTATAGTTCCGCTGGCCGAATATTCGGCGGTCGGATACCGGATATTGGGCCGATGGTCAGGCCGAATATCCGGTATCCGGTATCCGGTCAAACAACTAGCCGTTGCATCTCTAGTCTGTATGCTATAAAACCAAATTTATCTTGATGTGATCTGTTATTCAGTGTTATGGTGGTTTTTCCAAAACGTCGAGTCGCGTCTACACAAAGTAAACAACCAATAAGTATAACAAGAATGTACGGTTGGCGTTTGATCAAGATTGAGAGAGATTGATGTCAGTCGATTTAGTTGGTAAGCTTTTCGGGCTTCGTTCGGATCATTTCACTTTAGCTTTCATTTGGTTTGGGTCCTGACTTTTTGGAGGATTTATTTTTAAGCTAGCTTGGGTTTTCATTGCGTACAAAATACTATAAAATATATTTATTAATCAAAAAGTTATTATAATCAAAGTTGACAAATATTGGTATTTAACCGCAGTAGCACGCCTGTAATAAATAAAACATAATTATATTATTATGTTATAACAATAATTTAAAAAGATGAGGTGCATTTTGGGGTTAAAGAAAGGGGGGATAATTATGAAAATGGCTAATATCTACTAAACCAGAAGTACATACTTCATTTTGCCGCTTTTGAAGTTACCCCAATGTACTTTCAGTAGTTTCAGCTATAATAACGATATTTAATTTCTTGCTAACAATATGGTCGCTCAAGTTCCACAAATATATATTTCACTCTATCCCTTCCGGGTTATTTTTTGTGTTATATTTTCCAATTTCACTGCACCTTACAAAATAAAGTCCCGCGCGCCGCGTCTGCCTGCGTGTATGTATATTCGCGATAAACTCGAAAACTATTTCATCATCATCATCATCATTTCAGCCTATATACGTCCCACTGCTGAGCACAGGCCTCCTCTCATTCACGAGAGGGCTTGGGCTATAGTCCCCACGCTAGCCCAATGCGGATTGGGGACTTCACATACACCTTTGAATTTCTTCGCAGATGTATGCAGGGTTCCTCACGATGTTTTCCTTCACCGAAAAGCTAGTGGTAAATATCAAATGATATTTCGTACATAAGTTCCGAAAAACTCATTGGTACGAGCCAGGATTTGAACCCCCGATCTCCGGATTGAAAGTCAGACGTCATATCCACTCGGCCACCACTGCTTATTACTTGAAAACTATTTACAGAATGATTTTTATGCGGTTTACACCAAAGAGTGATTCTTGAGGAAGGTTGATGCATAATTTGTCAGGGTTTTGTGTAATCCGTGCTAACTCGAGGTGGGTCGCTAGTAAGAAATATCGAAAACTTCTAACTTAGTTGACTAAGCATCCTGGTCGTTCTCAAAGCAGGGATCGTCAACCGTTAACAGAATAGCTAATGATTAAGTAGGTATGTTATGAATATCAAATTATTATAATATCGGCCAAAATCAATATGATTATTGAAACAAGATATTCGATATTGCATAATCAAGGCTGTTCTGGGAATCAAATGTAAATTACATTTGATTACCGGAACGTGAGTATAATTATCCAGCCAATTTATACGACTATACAAGTACTGATACGCAACAGTAGACATTAATCATTACATATGTACAGTTCACGTAGGTATATGTAGATGAGGAGTGGCTGATTTGGGCTAATGACAAGTAGACACTAGAAATAGGAGCCAACTAAAACAGCGTATTAAAACAACATGTATAAGGCGATAAAGGCATTAAAGTGCAAGAATATTTTTCTTCTTTTAGTTCTATATAAATTAGGTGTGAATTTCAGGCAAAATCGAGGTTTAATCAGTTGACCTGTTTCCAATAATATTGGAAACAGATCAACTGATTAAAACTCGAGATTATGATACTGTTCCCATACAAAAATAGAACGCGAACGCTCGTCAGGCTATGAAATGTACACCTATCGGTTCTAGATAGGTACTTACTAGTTAAATCATGTATAACAAAGCAAAATCAGCCGTATTCGAACAATGAGATACGTCAAATACTAGATATTGAAACGATATGGATCGGATATGTCAGTGTCAAACAAGTGTCAAGTGACGTTTCTACAAACAAAAACGTCACTTTTGACACTGACATATCCAATCTATATCGTTTCCATGTCTATTATTTGACGTATCTTAATAGACATGGAAACGATTCTTCCCCCCCCTGGTGGGACCTGGAGTGTACAAATATAATAAAAGACCGTAAAAAATCAGAGAAAATCTATTCGGAAAATCTCACTATGGAAAACTTTCTAAACCTACAAAAAACGAAGGCTAGATCCAAGAGGCTGCTTGCAAAAAAAAAGGCTGAAGGGTGGTCCAGTTTCTGTAAGTCCCTATCTCCAAGGTCGCCATCTACACTAGTATGGAAAAAAATAAAGGCATTCCGGAGGAACCAAACTTTTAATGACTCTTTATGTAATGATACTAATACCTGGCTACCAGCATTTATAGATAAATTGTCTCCTCCCTATGCCCCAAATGAAGATCTCTTCCCGCAATTCATATCAGTGGACCAAAACACGGATAAAATGAATTACCCTTTCTCCTACCCAGAATTACTATGTGCTATGGACCACCTAAAGGATTCCTCTCCTGGCATTGATGGGATACCGTTCTCATTCATAACCCAATCCTCTGAAACCACTAAAAAATACTTATTGAAAATAATAAACCATGTTCTCATCACCGGTACTGTCCCCGAACCCTGGAAAACTCAAATTATCATCCCAATACTAAAACCCGGCAAAGACCCAAAAGAAGCCTCATCATATCGACCAATAGCTCTTTCCTCAGTTGTGGTTAAAATAATGGAACATGCAATCAAAAACCGTCTAGAATGGATCCTTGAAAACCGTAACATACTGGCTAACTCGCAATTCGGATTTCGCAGGGGTAGGGGGACTGTTGACAGTCTCAGCATTCTAACCACAGATATTCGGCTGGCCTTTAGCAATAATGAGCAAACTATAGCGGTCTTCCTGGACATTGCAGCTGCATATGATAATGTCAACCTCTCACTACTTAAACAAAAAATGGAACGGTTAAATATCCCTTCAAGATTGACAAATGTAATTAGCAATTTGTTTATGGCCAGATTCATATGTGTCCGTTCAAATGGCAACGTTCTTCCGCCCAGGCCAGTATGGCAGGGTCTCCCCCAAGGGTCTGTCCTCAGCCCAATCCTATATAGCCTCTATACTTATGATCTGGAGCCCACTGTAGACTCCTTCTGCAATATTTTGCAATATGCGGACGATATAGTCCTTTACAAAAACGCCTCATCTTTTGCAGAATGCTCGTCCCGACTGACCTCTGCCCTGTTCTACCTAAGAGATTACCTTGAAGATCATGGACTTTCCCTATCCATCCCCAAATGTAAAGCAGTAGTATTCACTCGTAAAAAAAATATTCCACCTATAGAACTCACCTTGGAGGGCCAAGAAATTGAAAGTGTTAGCTCGGTAAAATTTCTGGGAGTTCTGCTCGATTCCAAAATGTCTGGTAAACCCCATTTGGACTATATTGCAAAAAAATGCGAAATAAGCATTAATGCTATGCGCTCACTGTCTGGCATACGATGGGGGGCTCACCCGTACACCCAGAAAATTCTGTATAATGCTATAGTTCGAAGCCACTTTGACTATGCTAGTTTCATTTTGGAACCCTGTAATATGACAGCACTGGGTAAACTGGATAGAATCCAGGCTAAGTGCCTGCGAATTGTGACTGGTGCCATGAGGTCATCTCCAATAAATGCTCTGCAAGTGGAATGTCTAGATCCCCCTCTTATAATGCGAAGACAGTACCTGGCTGATAGATTTCTTATGAATATAATACAATATGAGAATCACCCACTGCTAGCAAAATGTAAAGCCCTAATGGATATATCCCCTGACTCTAATTACTGGAAAAATAAAGAACTGCCCCCATTAATTAAATCTTACAAAAAGTACTGCAATATAAATACTTACCAATTTGATAAGAATCAAATATTCTGCTTTAATTACGACACATTAGTCTTTCAACCCACAGTCCTCTTAGACTTGGGAATTACTAAAAAAACCCCTAATGCAAACACAATATTTAACCAAATTATGGACAGACAATTTAAGGGATGGCTACAGATCTACACAGATGCCTCTAAAATAAACCCAACAGAATCTGTAGGATCAGCGGTTTGGATCCCAAAATATAAAATAGTACTTAATAATAAAAGCCCTCCACAAGCCTCAATATTTACCGGCGAAGCAGTTGCTCTATACGAAGCTATCTCCTACATTCAATCGCATAATCAGGATAAAAGTATAATATTGACTGATTCTCTGAGCTGCTTACAGGACCTGAAGAGACTACCATTTCACTCCAAGGATAACTTCTACCTTACCTTAAAAATAAAAGATAAACTTAGAGAATGTCATGATGCCAATTTGCAAGTAGTCTTAGCATGGATCCCTAGCCACTCAGGCATATCTGGTAACGAGGTCGTGGACCAATGTGCAAAAGCTGCCATACACCAGAGTTTCGCTTCTGACCAAAAATGCTTTACTCGAGACATAAGATCTTCGATAAGATGTCTGCTTTTTGAAAATTGGAATAAATCATGGCAACTCTCACGTAGAGCCAAGGGTCAACACTACGGTAACCTGCAACCAAATATCCCTCCTAAACCCTGGTTTTTCAAGCACAAAGGCTATTCTAAGGTAGCGACTTCGAATATTATCAGATTACGACTTGGACACATTTGTTCGCCTGTGCGCCTGGCCAAGATGCGAATAAGGGACAGCTCTATCTGTGAATGTGGATTGGACGAAGGTACTACTAACCATATACTTTTGGAATGCCCCTTAATACGTTATCCAATATATTATTTTCTCCCACGTGAGATAAGCCGTCCAATAAATATTAACTTCCTCTTAACTCTAGTGTATACCACATTTGGTGATATCTTAAATAAATTCCTGACTAAGAATGAGTTCAAACTGTGAAATATGAGTATACTGACAGGTGATGGATCTAGTAAATGTTATAATAACCTTAATAATATATACATACATATACCTATATGTTGTCTGATTTGTGACGTCTTTAACTATTGGAAGTAGTCGTGTTGTCCGTAGGTTGAATGGCTTGTGTTTGTTTGTAGGGTGGATGGATACTCTACCGAACACCGTATATACATCACCGACGATCTATACCATACTGGCCGTGTGTTATCCAACCTCGACACTGGCGGAATCATCAAGCCCTGATGGAGCCATAATACACAAAAATTGATTGATTGATTGATTGATTGACGTATCTTAAAGTTCGAATATGCCTGAATATTGAAGCCAAAATTTGACAGTTGAAATAGATGGAACGCTACGCAACGACAAATTTTGTGGTTGCTGGATTTGCAAACGTTAGTGCTTGATAAGCTATTTATAACCTTTACTTCAGGACATAAGATTGCTTTTCGGTTATCATCGAAAGTGGGGTTAGATTATTTTTGTAACAAACATCTCCTAGTTATTATTTGAATGAAACGTATTGCGAAATTAATAATTAAATTTCATCCTGTATTAACATGTAGGTATTGATTAATAGCTTTTTGTATTCGGATGATAAATTGAATTTTGTATTAATTAATCAGAAATCATAAATAGGTATATTTATTAGATCAGTTAAGTATAAAATAATCATGTCGTTGGAATCTGGTATTGATGCACAATAGAATATTGTGCAGCGAGGGGGGGTTAATAAAATATTGTAAATGAGAGTCTGTCGATTCACGACAGCCGCAAAACACAATCTTTTTTTTTTACATGGTACATAACGGCTATCGAAACGGCTCATTCAGATGATGTTAAACGTTATAAATTGAAAACGTTGCCGCACAAAACATTTCAGGCATCGGTGGGCACCGTAATTTGATTTGTAAGCGTTTTCATATTTCGAATATAACGTGGAAGCGTAGTTAGGGGATTTCAAGAGAACATTGCGTAGTGTTTTAGTCTGAAAACTCGTATCTTTTGGAACTTACTCGTAAATTTTAAAGGATATCTCATAATGTATTACCACGTGAATTTACCTACTTAAATGTTTATTTAAAATTTCATAATCACACTGTAACAATGGGTCCAAAGCTATATGTACAATAAACTGCCATCTGACTTCAAAAGTACAAGTCATATAAAATTTAAATGGTCATTCCGCAAACGACAAATGTTTTGTGTACCCAAAGGGTAAAACGGGACCCTATTACTAAGACTTCGCTGTCCCTCCGTCCGTCCGTCCGTCCGTCCGTCCGTCCGTCCGTCCGTCCGTCCGTCCGTCCGTCCGTCCGTCTGTCTGTCACCAGGCTGTATCTCACGAACCGTGATAGCTAGACAGTTGAAATTTTCACAGATGATGTATTTCTGTTGCCGCTATAACAACAAATACTAAAAACAGAATAAAATAAAGATTTAAGTGGGGCTCCCATACAGCAAACGTGATTTTTGACCAAAGTTAAGCAACGTCGGGCGTGGTCAGTACTTGGATGGGTGACCGTTTTCTTTTTGCATTTTTTCCGTTTTTTTTTTGCTTTATGGTACGGAACCCTTCGTGCGCGAGTCCGACTCGCACTTGCCCGGTTTTTAGTGTTCCGCAGGTACAAAACTTTGTTCACGGAACAGTTATTGTAATGAGATATTGATATTTAAGTTATTACATGATTCCTAATTTTCATTGAATATGTAAACTGACATTGTACCTAATGTACCTACGTTCTTATTACCAAAAAGAATAGGTAGTATAGAGGGGTCCTGTCATAGTAAATTTTTTAGTCACAGTAAATTTCGATCGACACACGACTAAAACTCAAAACGAAAACGTATAAGTTTATCAAAAAAATGTGTGTATATGGTTTTATTATTTTTATATCATTTTGATCCATGTTCATTCACTGATATCTAGCCGAGCATAGGCTAAAGGTGTGTGCGGCATCTATCCAAGAATGACTTTTCTTGATTTCCTAGGCACGTATTTTCTTTAGACTTTATTCATCTTGTTCGATGTTACATATATTATGTGTATGTCTTTGTTATTACTAGTAAAGTTGTAGGTAGGTATATTATATTAAGGTTGGTGTGCATTTCTTTAATTTTTTTCAGTTCGTAATTATAAATACTTAATCGTTTAAGCTAGCAATATTTAAAGTATCGCACGCCGGAAAGGTACCTTACATCATCCATAGTAGCTGCATGTAAAACACCCTATCACCTGTACTGTACTAGATAATGTAAATATTTACATCTACAGGTAATAAATAAATAAAATAAATAAATATTATAGGACATTCTTACACAGATTGACTAAGTCCCACAGTAAGCTCAAGAAGGCTTGTGTTGTGGGTACTCAGACAACGATATATATAATACAGTGAAACCTGTTTAAGTGGGACCTGGATAAGTGAGAAACCTCTATAGCTGGGACTCATGGTGCGGTCCCGACACTTTAGCACTGAATTACCTCTGTTACTGAGAAAAAACGAACCTCTATAACTGGGATTCGTTATTGTGATTTTATAGTCACATTTACCTCTATAACTGAGACAGAGAGTGTATTTTACCTCTTTTACTGAGACTATATTTATAAAATTACATTTTCCTAATTGTTTTTTGGAATTTTATACGGAATTGACTTCTGTATCTTCTTCTGTATCAATCTATGACCTCTCTAACTTGGACTTCATTGAACAATTTCCGTATACTAACTCTTAGTCAATCCACAAATTCCGCATTTGCCTAATTGTGTCTAAACAACTTCAAGTTTGATTTAGTTAATTTATGTAAGTAGTTAAAACTATCGAAACGAAAGCTGAAATTTTGATAAGTAACACGAAAAAATAAATTTTCATTTATTAAATTTCTAATACGCATTGAAGTCCATATCAAATTTAATTTAATTTTGAAATATCTATCCTTTGGAGAATCATTCAAAATTAATTCAAAGAAATATTTAGACAGACTAATAAAATATTTAGGGACAAGGATTATTTTACCTTATTTATTTTTAAAGATAATTACTAAATACCCTATTAACCACCTCTATAACTGAAATATACTCTACGAGCCCCGATGCATATGTTTTCGTCTAGTTCCGCGAGACAATTTTGTTTATTTTAATAAATTTTACACATGAACATATAATGATCCAGTAATGGGAACCATAATAGCAATGTTTAATGTAGTTTATTTTGATCGTATAATAAAATTGCATAAGACTTTTATTGCTGAAAAAAAGGACTTTTCAAAAACGTTGTCCAAATCATATTGTCCTCTCTTACAGCACTGCTGCATGCATGGGCTCGAAACAAAATTGTCAGTACATTGGCAGAGCCCTATTGTTTTCCCTGGTAATAGCCCTTTTCACATATGTTGTAATCCTACCCGTCAAAAAAAAATATATAAAATCATTATTTTTTTTCTTTCAGTACAAACGGTATTTCTTGTATTTAGATTTAGTTATTGCAGAGTATTACCATATAAAATTAAATTACATTAGAATAAGCATTAAATATTAGTAATTATTAAACAAAAACATTAGTTTAGAACAAACGCGAGAACCTCAAAAAATGGGGTCACCTGACGAAAACATATGCATCGGGGCTCGTATTCTCATCTCACCTCTATTAATGGAACCCTCTGTAAATGAGACAGAAATTTATTTGTACCTGGCTAACTGGGAGCCTGGGTAAGTGGAAAACCTCTTTAAGTGAGACAAATTTGCTCGCCCCTTGAGATCTCACTTATCCAGGTTTCACTGTATACAAATACTTAAATACATAGAAAACACCCATGACTCAGGAACAAATATCTGTATCATCATACAAATAAATGCCCTTACTGGGATTCGAACCCAGGACCATCGGCTTCGCACTTTCGCAGGCAGGGTCACTACCCACTAGGCCAGACCGGTCGTCAAATAAAATGATGAAATAAAATGATTGATTGATTAATTGCGACTCCTAAACCAACATCATCAACAATACTAGAGTATACCGGGTGTGGCCTGTAACATGAGCAAATAATTAAAACATAGATTGTACTCCTCAAACGGTGACACTTTTGTTCAACAACGTTTAAAAATTATGAAGTATTTAGACTCCCTATTTTTCATACAAAATAAATATTATCTTCAATGGACGCCATCGCCACGTCATATCATTGTGATTGACGTTGCTTGTCACGCCTTGAACATAACAAAATTCGCAATACATTGCGTCTTAAAATAAATTTAAAGTGTAATAAAAATCAAAACAAGTTATTTTCTATACTGAACAAATGTTGGTCATTGAATTTAAAATGTTGGTCAATTTGAGGAGTACAACCCACTGTTTAATTTATTGCTCCTGTTACAGGAAACACCCGGTATATTTGCGATAAATGTCGACACCACAAAATTAATCAACCGGGTACCCTCGATAGGAAACGACAGTCAACATTCACCGCGCCTGGCGAACCCTGATTGCGGTTCCGTAGATACGGGCCCGATACGGACCCGAGATATGGAGCCCCGATTTAGAACACGAACTACGCAGTTTCTGTAGGGAAGGTACCATCGCCCACACTGTTAACTGAACATCGGTGGACATTATGCCTTTTGTAATAAGGTCCACAGACTGATGTACAGGTTAGGAGTGTAACTGTTTGTACCTATGGCATAAAGACTTACCTGGAGGTCAATTAGAAATAATTTGGTTATGAAACGGTTAAGGGGTGGTTATGGGTATTATTATATATATATATATATATATATATATATATATATATATATATATATATATATATATATTAGTATGGTTCGTCAGTTGTCAAAATTGTAATTCTTTTAACCAGGAATGTTTCTGTTATATAAAAGTTAAATAATGTAGTTGTCATGTAATTTCTATTTTTAATTTCAATCGGATCGCAGTAACGATAAAACTGACAATTACTGACATCATTAATGTTATGATGTCAGTAATTTTCAGTGAAGCCAGACTATTTGACCTAATTTGACCTGGCACGAGATCAAAATCTTTAACGCATCATAAATGGCATACTTAAATGCCATTTATGATGTATACGTGCTATATGTATTTTAATGACCTAATTATTTTATCGTGTTAAAAGGGACTCTTACACATTTTTTAAGTTACAAAAACGTTCAATGCATCTAATCGTAAAATACAGTATACTGTGTACACTAGCTACACCCGACTCCAAAACTTTGAAGTCAAACATCCTGTGAGTGCCGACGCAGATTCAATTTCCGAAACTTAAAAGACTGAGTTTGGAGACTTTGGAGTTTAATTACTAGAGGGCGGAGTACCGGTGGCAAATTTCACACAAAAGGTATGGAGTCGTTTTTATAATTATTATTTTAGGCTTGAATAATAAAATTATTCATTTACCTAATGTACTTAGTATGGTACCTACTCGTAAATGGGAAGTAAGTACTTAACACTATGCACTAAAATTCCGATAGAAGAAAGTTTTCTGGTAATAGATATAGTTAGGACTATTTTAAGCCTCCAAGGAAGTGAAACCGTGCGAAATAAACTCGAATTGGTTCTAGATAGAAACCCAGATGCTGACGAATTAAGGAATATGATTATATTTATTTATTATTTATTTATATGAGCCTAGAGTGTCCCACTGTTGGGCAAAGGCCTCCCTCCTCCCTTTCCACGCATCCCGGTTTTGAACCGTCTCCCACCAGTTCCTATCAAAGGCGTCAAGGTCATCTCGCCAACGCCGTCGAGGTTTGCCGCGACCCCGGGTTTGATGTGGGAGGAATATGATTACAATGGAAAATTATAAACAAGTCCTTAAACATGCAACCATGACATCTCCTGGGTCATGACATCGGTAGATGTAGAGCGATCGTTTTCCACTCATAAATGGATCTTCAATAAATTAAGAAACCGATTCACTCCGAAAAACCAGGAACATGTTTCCATAGTCCAGTCATTTTATAACATGGATACGCACTTAAGTGTAGATTGTGAGGAGGACCTCGAACACATAATTCCAGTCCTCAATTGTAATTGAATGGTCTTGAAAATAATATATCGTTTGGCAGGTATAACTTCTTAGTCTAGTATTTAGTACCTAATGATAATGTTTTGATAAGAAAACATATTATTATGTATTATAGATATTAACAACATATCACATTATATTTGTATGCTCGTAAGATAATTTCTATAAGTTCCTAAAAATTATTATGCAAAATTAATCATTTATTCGTTATTTATTTAATCATAAGAATACTTAGGCGACTCCATACATTTAGTGTGAAATTTGCCACCGGTACTCCGCCCTCTATTAATTACTTACAAGTATATGAAACCTTGAGGCGTTAAATCTGTCTTAACTGACTTCAAAAAAGAGGAAGTTTTCAAATAATTTTTTACTAACTTTCCCCGGTTTAAGGTCTCCCCCAAGTATCGACGCGGAATAGGCAACAGCCATAGAAAAAGCTTAGCAATAAGAGCAAAAAAACTGGGCAAGTGCGAGTCGGACTAGCGCACGAAGGGTTCCGTACCACAATGCAAAAAAAAAAAGAAAAAAAAACGGTCACCCATCCAAGTACTGACCACTCCCGAGGTTGCTTAACTTTGGTCAAAAATCACGTTTGTTGTATGGGAGCCCCATTTAAATCTTTATTTTATTCTGTTTTTAGTATTTGTTGTTATAGCGGCAACAGAAATACATCATCTGTGAAAATTTCAACTGTCTAGCTATCACGGTTCGTGAGATACAGCCTGGTGACGGACGGACGGACAGCGAAGTCTTAATAGGGTCCCGTTTTACCCTTTGGGTACGGAACCCTAAAAAAGACGTCGATACAAAGCTCTTTTCTATCGGCTGTTGCCGATTCTAACCACCTTATTCATAAAACTTTTCGGGCCAGATTTAGTTCAATTATGTTCTATCCCTTTCTTACAAATACATAAGTCAAAATGACAGATAAAGAGAAACGATTATTAGCTAATTGAGGTTTGTAGCGCCTTTATGAATAAGGGGGTGAGTGGATAGATGTGGAAGAGCCCTTATTGAACTGAACAGGCCGCGTAGCCAACATGCCAATCGCTTACGCTCCGTAGCGATCGAAACGGAAGTGTCACTGACGCAGTAATATGGAAGAGTGATAGAGAGACAGCGTTTCGTTGTCGTAGCGATAGCGATTGTCACCTTGGCTAGGCCGGCTGATTTGCCAGTTGGACCCGTCACTGCCGTCACTTCATAATCAAATCAGTTCCCGTAGAACCAATAACAGTTGGGATAAATAGAATTGCTATTTTGAAACATATTTGCCCTGGCCAGTTTTGAAATCAGGTTCGCTTCAAAAACATTTCATTCTAATTTTCTTTTTCATACTAAAAAATTAATTCATATTTGAAATTGCCTAGTCAAATCTTGATGAGATATTTATCCTAATTTGCGTCTCAACTGCGCACTTACTAGGTTCAACAAATTATTTTAATATTTAAGCGACACTTTTTTTACAACACATTTATAGTTTAAGGTACTTTATGCAAACGACGTCTTATCTACGCAGTTTAATAAAAAAAAACCGGACAAGTGCAAGTCGGACTCGCCCACTGAGGGTTCCGTACTTTTTAGTATTTGTTGTTATAGCGGCAACAGAAATACATCATCTGTGAAAATTTCAACTGTATAGCTATCATGATTCGTGAGATACAGCCTGGTGACAGACGGACGTATGGACGGACGGACGGACTGACAGATGAACGGACGGACGAACGGACGGACGGACGGACAGCGGAGTCTTAGTAATAGGGTGTCAACACTTTGAGTACGGAACCCTAAAAAGTATGCGATGAAAAGGACGTTAGAAATTACGACGCTATTATGACAATATTTTCTTATAAAATACCAAAAAATTGAACATGGCCTAAATTAGATTGCTGATATTAGTCTATTCTTTCGTTCCAGAAAATGTTTGGTAGGGAAAGTTGAAAATTATTACTAAATTCCAAATTATTTATTTGTTAATATGTTTAACAAATAATCAATTTTAAATTTAGTAAACTAGTTGGGTTAGGAACAACAGTAGGTCGTATAAGGTCTTATAATAACGTAGGGTTCGCCATAGAACACCTGTAGCGTGCATTTACAAACTAAAAATAAATAAGCATACATAAAAAACCGGACAAGTGCGAGTCGGACTCGCGCACGAAGGGTTCCGTACCATAATGCAAAAAAAGGCAAAAAAAAACGGTCACCCATCCAAGTACTGACCTCGCCCGACGTTGCTTAACTTCGGTCAAAAATCACGTTTGTTGTATGGGAGCCCCACTTATATCTTTATTTTATTCTGTTTTTAGTATTTATTGTTATAGCGGCAACAGAAATACATCATCTGTGAAAATTTCAACTGTCTAGCTATCACGGTTCGTGAGATACCGCCTGGTGACAGACGGACGGACGGACGGACGGACGGACAGCAGAGTCTTAGTAATAGGGTCCCGTTTTACCCTTTGGGTACGGAACCCTAAAAATTATACACGACAACATAAAATTAAGGATATAACATTTAAAGAGTCCGACAAATCTTGATATGACTATACGTAGTGTTATTCTTATTAAAAAACACCCACATCTATTTCAATTTCTTCACATCATTAATTTTTAAAGTCTGCATGCTATGCAATATGGTAAGTAACAATAACCTACATACAGTCAAGGAATTTAAATTCCGACCCATTTCGTACTTTGTCACAGTGACAATCAATATGAAAGCCGCTAGTGTAAGGATATCATTTTAAACCATCCTTTTTTTTAAAGATTTACAATAAAATATTAATAATAGAATGCAAAACAAATACATCAATAACGTTTCATTTCACTAAGTCATTGATTTTGACTCGGTTCTGCGAGTATCGGAACGGCCATTCGAATGTCAGAATGGAGAGAGAGAAAAAGTGGAAAAACAGGCATTGGATTACGGTTGTGAATTTAATAAGTATTAAACACATTTTGTCATCAAATTCTGCGTTGTTTACTACCTGCACATTACTGTTAAGCCTGCTGTCTAAACCGATCTGCAGCAAAAGATCTACAAGAGGCTTAACCTTTTACTAGAGACCTCATACGGTTGTCACTGTGACAAAGTACGAAATGGGTCGGAATTTAAATTCCCTGACTGGTACTACTTTAAAATATTGATAAAAATAAATCCTTGGGCATGTTTTAATTACTCTTATATCACTATTTGGTGACATTCTAACTTGTTTTTAGGGTTCCGTACCCAAAGGGTAAAACGGGACCCTATTACTAAGACTCCGCTCCACTGTCCGTCCGTCCGTCCGTCTGTCACCAGGCTGTATCTTACAGCTAGACAGTTGAAATTTCCACAGATGATGTATTTCTGTTGCCGCTATAACAAGAAATACTAAAAAGTACGGAACCCTCGGTGGGCGAGTCCGACTTGCACTTGTCCGGTTTTTATTTTCTGAAATTACAACTATTTAACAGCTTAACTAGTTTACCTTGTAAGGCCCACGCCATGCGACTTATTTCCTAGATTACATGAAAAGCGTGCGTGTTGTGACCCGATTTGCACGCTATTAGCATTGTAATTTAAACCTTATTGTGACAGCTATATGGTTGTAATTATTTTAAGCAATCTTATCAAAGTGATTGAGATTTCCTGCTTTCGATATCAACACGGAACTAAAAGAGCTGAATTTAAATGTACTGTACTGTACTGTACTGTACTGTTCAGATTCAGACTACACCAGCAGTATTGCAGCGCGACGTTACTGCCGACTGCATTTTTCGGCGCGATTCGGCAAATGAATTAAAGATTCACTAGATATTGAATAGTAAAGATATTTGACGTTCCACGGCAAAAGGCACCTTATGGCTGCTGGCGCTTACGCAGCCGAGGCAATGGTACCTTTATTATGTCACATTTGTAGACGGGTATAACGCGGAAGTTTTTAATATTATAATGGTGCCGTTTACCGTGGAACGTCACATATCTTTACTATTTCATATCTAGTGAATCTCTAATTCATTTCCCGAATCCCGCCGATTGTCCCAAATGTTAAAAATCCGGGCATCAAAATCTATCTTGACATTTTAGTCTGTTCGAGATCCTGAAAACGGTAAAAAATAAAGATAAAGCTCCCAAAAATATGTGTAGGTACCTCATTAGATTCGTCATGATGTCTAGAAAAATGTATTCGAAGCGTGTATTAGCACACAAGAAAAGAAAAAGAAAAAAGGGAGAAAATAGTAAATATTTTTTATTTCCCCAATATCTCAAAAAATATTCATATTTAAGAAACGAAAATTCATATTATTAAAGAGGAAGATATTTCCAATAAAACATTCCATACTTACAGAACTGTATCTCCATTATTTATACTTTTAATTCACCGCTGAACACAGCCACGCACATCACACGTATTTTTAGGAGCTTTATCTTTATTTTTCACCGTTTTCAGGATCTCGTACAGACTATTTGCGGCAGTAATACAGTCGACGTGTCACGCTGCATAAATTTATGTGAACTTCACTGCTGCAGTAATGCTGGTAGGTGTAGTCTGAATCCGAACGGTACCTTAAGCGTGTTTATATTTGAAACCACATTTTTCGCGCCTGATAAAATGAAGAACGTAAAATGAATTCCGTTTTTTCGTTTATCCTGTTATAAATGTTATCCTTATCTTACATTTCATTAAATATTAAGGGCTGTGATAGCAATGATTGATGAGTATCTTTTAATAAACTGGATACACCGAAGCCCAAAGAGGTAGGTATTACAAAAATGTGGTTTTTATTTTTATCCTTTTTCACTCTCTTTTAACGCAGTACACTTCCCGTTAAAAGTGAAATGTTGATTAATGAAGTGTCAAGAGTGTTCAAAAACGACAAATTTTCGTTAAGCTGGCTCGACATGATCAATCACGATTGATCGCTTACGACGGTTGACGTTATTGTTAATCGCAATTACGTAATTGAAAATTGAGATTCTTTGAGGCGATGGATAAACTGGAATCTTCTGTAATCTATTAAATCTGTTCAATGTATTTTTGTACCAGTGGTTTTTATTTATTTATTTATTTATTTAAACTTTATTGCACATAAAATTATAAGTACAAATGGCGGACTTAATGCCATTCTCTACCAGTCAACCACTGGGCCAAAAAGAGACGGTTGTTAGGTGCAGGTGGTTTTTGTGCTTTGTTATTTTTATTAACCGACTTCCAAATCTCAAAGAAGGAGGTTATCAATTCGGTTGTATGTTTTTTTATATTTTTTATATTTTTATTTTTTTTTATGTTTGTTACTCCATAACTCCGTCATTACTGGACCGATTTTGAAAATTCTTTTTTTGATTGAATGTATATGCATACAGATTGGTCCCGTTTTTGTCAAAACCCAGTTCTGATGATGGGATCCATGAGGAATCGAGGGAACTCCTCAAATCTTAAAGGCATACACATAGTGATTTTTAGTTTCTTATCAACGAATCAAGCATATACACCCAAAAAAGTGACATTTGATGAAGTGGAACTGCTGATGATGATCAGAACGGAACTCTTCAACGACGCATAGTTCACGGTTGGCGATTTGTCCTCTTCGTTATGTTTGTTAAGCAAGTTAAGTTTTTAAGCCACATTTTTGTCAAGCTCGAGTTCTGATGATGGGATCCATGAGGAATCAAGGGAACTCCTCAAATCTTAAAGGCATGCGTATAGAATTTTCTGTATTTTCATCATAAAATCAAGCATTTACATTAAAAACTGTCGCATTTGATGACGTGGAACTGCTGATGATGATCAGAACAGAACTCTTCAACGACGCATAGTTCACGTTTGGCGATTTTTCCTCTTCGTTATGTTCGTTAAGCAAGTTAAGTTTTTAAGCCACACTTTTGTCAAGCTCAAGTTCTGATGATGGGATCCATAAGGAATCGAGGGAACTCCTCAAATCTTAAAGGCATACGTATAGAATTTTCTGTATTTTCATCATAAAATCAAGCATTTACATTAAAAACTGTCGCATTTGATGACGTGGAACTGCTGATGATGACCAGAACAGAACTCTTCAACGACGCATGGTACACGTCTGGTGATTACGAATTTCGATTTTGACTTGGACTCGGACCCGGACTCGGACCCGGACTCGGACCCGGACTCGGACTCGGACTCGGACCCGGACTCGGACCCGGACTCGAACCCGGACCTTGGCCCGGAAAACCACTATGATACCTTAACTAAATAAACCACTATGATTACCTACCATAAAATGTAGGTATAAATTATGATGATGCCAATCTTACTAACCCCTCTCGCTTAAACCCCCGTACACCGCACCGCATGCGCCATTAAGTGGGTTAGGTTAGGTTTGAACTGCGATCCTCACAGAACCGAACAAGGGTTAGGTCAGGTTGAAACTGCGAGCCTTACAGAAACGGAATGCTACTTGAAAAGTGGGTTGGATTAGGTTCGAACTGCGATCCTCACAGAACCGAACTGCTATCTGAGAAGTGGGTTAGGTTAGGCTAGAACTACGACCCTTATGGCTCCTCTACACGATGGGCCAACGCCGGCCACTCCAAGGGACGCATTTATGCGTTAGAGGGAGCAAGTAATATTG
Organism: Cydia fagiglandana; assembly: GCF_963556715.1. Classification (NCBI taxonomy): domain Eukaryota; kingdom Metazoa; phylum Arthropoda; class Insecta; order Lepidoptera; family Tortricidae; genus Cydia; species Cydia fagiglandana. The sequence continues at coordinate 20,513,876 of NC_085941.1, forward strand.
CTATCTCTTTCTACCGCATGGCTGCGTCCCTTGGAGTGGCTGGCGTTGGCCCATCCTGTAGAGGAGCCATTACAGAAGCGAAATGCTAGTAGAAAAATGGGTGGTTTTACCTCCTTTTCTACATAGTGTACTATCTACTATAATCTTTCACCGGCCCCCAAAGAAGTCGGTTTTTTTTTCTTAAAAATTATTTATAGTGTATACTTTTATTAAATTTTCGCAATACGCAGTGTAAACCCATTCAGATAGTAATTCTTGAATTTGTTATGGATGATATGATCTGTCACCTGATAACAGTGACATTTTTACTACCTTATACCATACCATCCCCCTCGAAGTTCCACTCAACCTAATATAGTTCGTTTTTTAGCATTGGAATAAAGGTACGTGTCCTTTTATTAAAAACCGCTTTTCAAAATATGTAACAATTACAATCATATACGATTATTTACATTCTCTTCCTTTCATAAGTACTATTACTTATGAAAGGAAATTACTGATTTATGAAAACGTTTTTATTTTAATTCAAATACGTCAAGATCGCGTAATCTTTTTCTAATGCTAAAAAACGAACTATAGTGCATAATTGATTTCCATCGTATTTTCTCAGAAACGTTCGTATTCGTCATGCTACTTCAGTCACCCTTAGTACCTACTTTGTGAACCAAGACTAACTGAAATAGCAAGACACGTTCGTACGTTTCCGTGAAACGAAAATACGATGGAAAATAACTATGTACTACATCTGTACACACTCTCTATAGGTACCTCTAGCGCACATACTGCCGTATTCGAACTTCAAGATATTCACAAGAGACGACACGTACTAGATCCATTCTAGATACATTATAGTTTATATATCAACTAGTTCTCTTTTGCAGCGCAATTCGGGCAACCAATGTCACTTTTACGTTAGATAGAGTAAGATATCTATTAGATGTAAATTGGATCTCTAAGTCATATCCTGTGGAAATCGTTCAAGAGTATCTCCAGAATCGCGCAAATGTCAAATTTGACAGGTTAGATCTTAAACATATCGGTATCGTATCTTGGTGATGTCTAAAAGATATCTAATAGATGTCTATTTCAAAATCCGAATCGGGTCCCTAGCTCGTGTGTCGTCGAGGAATGGAGTGGCCATGTTCGTCCGCAGCCGACATGCCTGCCCGACTCAGCAGATAAATGTGCACCCTAGATATTGGCTCGAGCTTTTCGGTATTTTTTTCCGATTGACAAAGAAAAGGTGTCATTTTCAGGTTTCTTTTCGACGTCTTGGTCTACGATTTCTATTGTGGACTGTCCCACTATTTTTCAAATTCACGTCTTTGAATTTATTACAACTTAGAACAAATTATTACTACTTAATTAACTATTTTGAACGGGATCGAAAAGATAATTCTGTACTCTTGTATTTCCTGTATATACACAAGATATTTGTATGATGGGCTGGTACCTACTTAATCCATGTTCTTTCTTTTTACAAATCCATGATTCCATGATCCATGATTTTTCTTTTTTACAAATATGACTGTGTTTATTATGCTTCTATTACTATAATGTCTAAAATGAAATTATTGTTTGAAAGTCTTACTTCTTAGTATAAATGGAAGAAAAAAATCAGACAAAACCTAAAAGAATATTGGCATTTATACTTAGGTTAGTGGACCAGAGAGTTGCAGTACTGGACTAAAGTTGGGTAGTTTTACGGTAATATAAGAGAAACAAGAACTCATCAAATTAATTAATAACCTTTTATTCTCAGAACGCAATTATGAGCCTTCCTCGACCCCATCGCTGAGAATTTATTGCAAAGGCAAAACGAACAATTATGATTACTCTGATCGCTCTTGTGGACTAAACCGCTTATTTGGTAGGAAAATACGTTTATAATTACGAAAATATGATAGATATTTAATTGATATAATAAAGAATTAGAATGGAAATTAGATTGGTACAGAAAACTATGCCTATTACATTGACCTTCCCTTATGTTGTAAATACATTTATATAAACAAACATTTAAACTATTTAACAAGATGGCAGAACCTATTTACGCAAAATGAATAAATGTATAAACCAAATTCGAAGAAACGTCTCAAGGCATCAGACTTTACCCAATTATAAAAAGAAAACAATCCCACAAAATCGAAGTAATATTTCAGAAGATAAGTTTTATTTTGATGAAATTAAAAACAACAAAACATCATTAGCCAAACAAATTTAAAACCTAAAGTTAAGAAAAGAAGGTGTGTATTGGCTAATCAGAAATGTCTACAGAGAAAGATGAAATTTCGTAAAGTTTAAGTTCGTAAAGTTCGTTTCGTAAAGTTTAAATCTTTATACGACAGTGTACCTATTTCTTCCCTGAGGGAGCCAAGACCATTTTGCCAATCGTTTGCGCCGTAACGAACAAAACGATGATCTTTCTCTATCACTCTTCCATATTAGTGCAACAGAGAGACATTAGCGTACGTAGCGTTGATTGGTGCTCACGGTCAAGGTCGTATCCAAACAAGATGAAAAACATAAAATTTAATCTGAATCGGCCACTTGTATTCTACTTTTAATTGAATTTTAACTTTCCCATCTCAAAGTGAAATGGAATCCGAATAATTCACTTGCTTTTCGATGATTTTACTTACCTTTCGAGAATTTCGTGATGATGTGACAGGGGTCGGACGAACGAATGAATGAATGATAAATCAGGAGAGTGAACGGACGGGGTGAACCGTAAAAAGGTCCAAGATCAGATACGTTTTTTTTAAGATTCAGAAAATGTAAGAGCAGTGACGTGAAATTTCTTATCCAGGTAATTTGAATAATACTTTTAACGGTATTTTTTATAAAAACTTCAATTATTTCGCGCTTCTCTTGATACATTTATGTCGATTTGGCTACTTATAGAGGCTGAAATTTTAATCACCAGCCATATATCAAACAGACAATTTTTAGTTTTCGACCTTACAATTTACCTTGTAATAGGCATCTCTTATAACAATAGTACCTTGTGCAACGATAAGCGATATCATGTGAAAATACGCAGGTATTGAGTTGGCAGTAATAAACTAACACGTTACAATTTCGCGAATCAGCAAAGTAATATTTTTGTTATACATAATTGATACAGCCACCTTCAGGTATGTTATACACAAAATAATTATCCTATCAAAACCGAAACCTTTTAAATTAAAAAGTCAATCCCAAATCAACTGAAAAATAAGAATTCAATTTAAGAACCGCTTTAAAATCGGTTCAAAGCTTTACAGTGACTTTGTCCGACGATCCCAGTTATTGGTTGGGACTGATTGGGAATAGATGGGAGTCAGCTGTTACGGTTTATTACAGTAACAAAGAGGGCTGGGAGACGGGTATCGGGAATATTCAGATAGGAATATTAGGAATGTAGTTTCGTCACCGTTTTGTAATGTCATTCCTACGCCCGCCTACATGTTGAAAAATTAATAATGCCTTGGCTAAATAGAGAGGTAAATAAAAAAAGTGAAAATATTATTTACCTATTCGTAGAATGGTACATTACTTGCAAACAACTCTCAGAGAATTCATAAAAGGATACGTTATGAAATATCTCTATCAACCTAGGTACTTAAGTATTTCATTAATAAAATATTGTATTATTTCTAAACCACTAACGGCCAGATTCGAACTTTAAACGTCAAAAATGTTCAAAAGATTCGATTTGGATCGGATATGTCATTGTCAAAAGCGACGTTTCTTCAAACAAAAACTTATCGTATATATTTATATCTTCTCAAATCAATATCCGCAAGCACGTAATATTGCTAGTCGAAATAAATTCGTCGTCTCCCCGAATTTCTCCAATTCGATACCGAAACCTGATTTCAAGCCCCAGCGGACATCTTACGAGCATTTTAATATTACTTTCCGAATTGCCGATTAATATCCAAGTGTTATTAGTCAAATTGGAAAATTTGTAGCAACCTGTTTGTAATCCGTGTTTGGAATTTGAAATTGGAATCTGCTCAATAATATAACGGGTACCTATTTAATTTATTTTAATACCTACTGTCTTTGGGAAATACTTATTTTAAAATTTTGCAGGTCTGATACCTACTTACATCATTTTATTTGACTGTTATACTTACATAACGTACTCTCTTTATTGTAAGCTGTCAACGCGATCACTTGTCCGGCTTTACATCTATTTTATAAAAAATCGGCCAAGTGCGAATCGGACTCGCGCACGAAGGGTTCCGTACCAGCTACGCAAAAAAAAAACGGTCACCCATCCAAGTACTGACCACTCCCGACGTTGCCTAACTTTGGTCAAAAATCACGTTTGTTAATTGTATGGGAGCCCCATTTAAATCTTTATTTTATTCTGTTTTTAGTATTTGTTGTCATAGCGGCAACAGAAATACCATAATCTGTGAAAATTTCAACTGTCTAGCTATCACGGTTCGTGAGATACAGCCTGATGACAGACGGACGGACGGACGGACGGACTGACGGACGGACGGACGGACGGACTGACGGACGGACGGACGGACGGACGGACGGACAGACGGACAGACGGATGGACGGACAGCGAAGTCTTAGTAATAGGGGCCCGTTTTACCCTTTGGGTACGGAACCCTAAAAATGGAAAAAATCACGTTTGTTGTATGGGAGCCCCACTTTAATATTTATTGTATTCTGTTTTTAGTATTTGATATTATAGCGGCAACAGAAATACATCATCTGTGAAAATATCAACTGCCTAGCTATCTAGGTTCATGAGATACAGCCTGGTGACAGACAGACGGACAGCGGAGTCATATAGTAATTTAATTTTTACCCTTTGGGTACGAAACCCTAAAAAATAAAAGATTTAGCTTTAAGTGGGGCTTAGTCAATTTGTGTAAAAATGTCGTATAATATTTATTTATTTATTATTTTATTTCAAACTTGTCCGTTTCCCAACTCAGAAAAGTCGTAGGTAGGTATAGATGCAAATATTAGGTTAAAGTTCGTGCTTAAATAAATGAAACGGTTCGTCCCTTCTACGCCAGTTGTTGGAGCCAACACCTTGAAAAGGGATCGAGACTTTAGCTAACAATATATCAATTTCATACGCCATCCGAAGATATCCTAAAGGTACCGTTTCGATTTAGACTTACTGATGCAGTAATGCGCCACGAGTGGCAACGACATTACTGTAAAGAGAGAGAGTGATAGAGAAAGAGAGAGAGAAAGAAAGAAAGAAAAAAAGAAAGAATAAAAATAAAGAATGAAAGAAAATACATTTATTTGTCGACATACCAAACCAGTTAATTACAAACATGACAGATCAGATAGACGTTAAAAAGACCCCCACTCAGGGTAATCCTATGGTAAGCCGCAGCGCTGATTTTCAGTGGGGCCTAACTTATAATAAACTTAAAGCTAAGCAATACAGACGATAATTAAATTAAAACAGACAACACATAGAGGAAAAAATCAATAGAACAGTAACTAAAACATAACATAAAGTATTGCTGCTGCAGATGTCAAGAATTTTGTATTAAATTTGACGTGACACCATAACTGCAGCAGTATTGCAAAGCAACATTTTGGAGTGTATCCAAGTTGCGGCCCGCATTTTTGTCAATGTCGTGCCTCATTACTGCAACAGCAAGGTGCCTACCATACAATCGGATAGCGACCGCAGCAACGTGTCTACAGCTTTTATGCGAGCAACTTGATAAATTGAGCTGTTGTCGATGACGCAATTAGAACGTTCAATACCACACCACACTCATTTTTTTCAAAGAAATTGACATTGATATCATGATATCACCCGAGTGAACGGTCTAGTAGAGTGATGTGCATAAAGCTATTAAAACCACCACTTATGTTCTCGGTGAGATATGTTTAAGGAAACAGCATAATCTATATTGTACTACTTACATATATTCTATCTATATTGTTCTTCACTTGCATGCTTCTGTTTTATCTCCCTGTAAAAAAAAAGATACATCAGCGATATGATGCCCGGTTTTTTTTGTCGTAGAAACTCATCGTTCGATCTAACAATGTCAGAACCGTCCAAACTCTGAAACGTGCTATTTTAAAGGGGTTAAATAAATTGCAAAGCTCCGGCTTGTTCAAAGAAAGCTATAGCACGTTAGCACAATAAAATGAAATTAAATACTTAGTAAAAATGTGGTGTCTAAAATTGCTTGCTATAGGAACCTAATTTGGGAGATGAAAAAGCGAACACAAATTATATTATAGAAACTTTATTAAACCTAAGATCCTGCCAGTGGTAAGTTTGTGATTTAATCCTAACCTGCGAGTCCTGTGTGAACCTTTAACTTGATTTGACGACACCTAATTTTAGAACTTAGCTCAGTGGACAGCTGGGCCGCTTAACAGGTCCAGAATAAAGCTTCACACAGAATTCTACTTATTTTAAGAACTAATTTATTTTTATACTAAATACTATGTACCAGGATTTTCAAATGTCTTTATCTTACTTTAGTGGTTGCTCAAAATTCTAAATTTACTCTAAACTTTGCAGCTGGCGCTGATGCCCTACTAAATTAAATCATGGAAAGGACCGACCTCAGAATTTAAACGTTCCTCAGATGCAGCGGGGTGACAGGCTGCTTTCCCCGGTGAAGCTAGATGCTGAGCTGTGACGTAGAGCTCAGGGGCCGCGCACGTGGTACCAAAGTGACGTGGCAGAGGCAGATGGCGTGCTTAAATTCCTCGCTCCAGGAGGTCTCCAAAACTAAATTGACTTCTAGGATTTTGAAGCTTTTTGAGATAAATTACTCAACGAATGAAATAAATGAATGAATAAATGAATGAATGAATCCCGGCTCCTGAAAACCGAGAAAAGGTTATATTAGCCTACGCCCTTTATGGCCGCTAGAAAAGAGATGAAACCATTGGAAATTTGGCTCACCGCACTGGTAGCTGCTAAGCCTTCTGGCGGAGCGCTCCCTTCCCTCGAGCAGGAGTCTCTCTGCAAAGAACCAAAATCTGGTTAAGAACAAACCCACAACGTCTCGCGCCATTGTGGAGTTGATCACCACGAAATTTAATTTCTACTCACTCAGTGGAGCTTCCGAAGGACTCAAGCCGTTTCCATCTTTCAGACCACCATGCCGAAAGTGTGGTCTTCCCACAAATTGGGCTCTTGCGAGCGAGTGTCCCCAGAGGGGGTCCCGAATCAAATGTGCATATCATTCTCGAATGATCTCCAATATGGAGTCCCTGAGAGCCCTAACAAAAGGTAATAGGGTGGTAGTCCCTTGAAGACACAAATCCCACGAAAATTCTGTCTGAATTATTTAGACAATTTCACTCCTGAGCCTAAGCAATATATTTTTACCATTTAATCTAATATTGTTTCATTCCAGAGCCACTTTGTAAGTCTGTAATTTCTATGTTTTGTTTTACATCAAAATTGTTTTTTATCTAATAAATCATACCTAATTCATACAAAGTTTTCCTGGAGTGACAACATAAATATCTCAAGTTTTAATTATTTTTAGTCATATGACAACCCCGACAACAGATATGGTGGGGTCTTGTAATTGCAACTAAAAATATTGAAGTCATAACTTCATCATCTGATAATTCTATATATATATAGGGAAATATGTTTTTCTGTAAAATTATGCATAAGTCAAATTTTATGTAGATTTTATTCTACTGTCATAACAAAGAAAAACTCTGAAGAATAAAGAGCTATTGCCAATAGTTCTGACAAAGGCAGCAATAGTTGCAATTACCCCTCCTGACCAGTAATTGCAACTAATCGTTTTATCTCCACATTTTTCTATGTGTATTGTCTATGTGTGTATTTTAAACACAAAGACTAAGAGAATCTTCATAGGATTGTGACACATATCTCCTTGTAACTACGACCAATTTCGCATAAACATACTTTTTTGCCGTGGGTCTGGTAATTGCAACTAAATTCTCAAAAATAGTGATGGGAACCTTACCGCAATTTTATCGACAGTCATGTAGTGTCTGCCATCGACACGCCAAGAAGACCATGGTAGCAGAAATAAAACTCAGGGATAAACTGTTATTTTTAAAATCATATATTTTTTATGCAATGTTTTTTAGTTGTTAAACAGACTAAAAAATAATAGCTATATTTTTATTAATCATCATAAAATAGTTTACTTATGCTTAATCAAACAGCCTTTTTACTTTTATCAGACTACTAAATAATTAGTAATGTTACGTAGTTACGTTTCCTAGCTTCAACTAATGACAAGAAATAAGTATTTTATGCATACTTAAACTATTTTATCTAGCTTTATCTTTATTAATCTAAATAAGTAACTTAATCAAACAGCCTTTTTTAACTTTTATCAAACTATTTACTAATTAGTAAGGTTGCAAAGTTACGTTTCCTAGCTTTAATTAATGCCAAGAAAAAAGTTTTTTATGCATACTTAAACTATTTTGTCTAGCTTATTTTTATTAATCATAATAATAAAATATTTTATGTTTATTTATACAGTCTTTTTTAGTTATATTTTGAAACTATTTACTAGTAACTAACAAGAAATAAGTCTTTTGGTATATACTTAAATTAAATAAAGTTTTTGTACTGAATACCATACTAATTAATATGAAAAATCGTAACGTAACGTAATTTATTACGTTTATAAGCTTCTATTAGTAACATGAAATTAGTTTTAACACTTAAATTAAATAACGTTTTTGTACTTAATACTATATGAATAATTGTTTACATTTCCCAAATGTCCATTCTCTCAGAAAGGGTAACTTGTTTACTTACATTCAAATATCTCTACCTTATAAGGAAATATCACAGTGTCTCTTTGTTCATTTAACACAGGTTTTGGTAAACGTGAGATCACATCTTTTTTTTCTATAATTGAAATATCATCTTCAACTAACCTAAATTCTCTGTTATTTTTATAAGATTTGAGTCCTTTTACTACAATTTTTTCTTGGTTGATTTGATCAATAAGGCAAACGTATTTGTAGGTTCTTTTGCCTTTGATCGACTGAAATGCAGCAAGAATAAAGTCTCCCTCGTTGAGATCGTTATTTACTTCGGAGGAATTCGGCATATCGTTCTGAAAAAAAAAAACTTGCTAACCGATCTTATATAAGTATGCATTTTTTGTATATATAACTTATATACTTACTTCCTTCCCTCTTAGTGATTCCACCATCCTGTTGTTAATAGATCTTTTCGTTACTCTTTCTTCTTTCATTTTAAGCATATCTTTTTCTTCTTTCGATGTAGATTGTAGCGGTTCTTGCAACTCTACTTCACAAGCGTCGTTCAAAGTAGATCGTTTTTTGGTAAAATTCACTTCTTTCTGAAAATTTAGTTTAATATTTAAACAACCCTATAAGTTATATAATGAATAAGTAATATAAAATAAATATATAAATTACATTTATATCATCACATATTTATAATAATATATATTTAACGTTATACAGTAAGTACTTATCCTATTTTATTGTGTATATAACTTAAATATACTTACTTCCTTCCCTCTTAATGATTCCACCATCCTATTGTTATTAGTTCTTTTGTTCACTCTTTCTTTTTTCATTTTACGTGTATCTTTCTCTTCTTCTTTCGATGTAGATTGTAGCGGTTCTTGCAACTCTACTTCACAAGCGTCGTTCAAAGTAGATCGTTTTTTGGTAAAATTCACTTCCTTCTGAAAATTTAGTTTAATATTTAAACAACCCTATAAGTTATATAATGAATAAGTAATATAAAATAAATATATAAATTACATTTATATCATCACATATTTATAATAATATATATTTAACGTTATACAGTAAGTACTTATCCTATTTTATTGTGTATATAACTTAAATATACTTACTTCCTTCCCTCTTAATGATTCCACCATCCTATTGTTATTAGTTCTTTTGTTCACTCTTTCTTTTTTCATTTTACGTGTATCTTTCTCTTCTTCTTTCGATGTAGATTGTAGCGGTTCTTGCAATTCTTCTTCACAAGCATCTTCCAAAGTAGATAGTTTTTTGGTAAAATTCACTTCCTTCTGAAAATTTTTAAACAACCATGTAAGTTGTATATCAAATAACTAAAATAAATTAAATACATAAATTACTTTTTTTACTACATATTTATAATTATTATATATTTAAGGTTATAAAGTACTTATCCTATTTTATTTTACTAACATTTATGAAATATGAAGAGAAGTAGGTAATTATTTTTTTTTACCTAAAATACGACTTACGTTTATATTGACATCCTTTTCTCCGGATATTTGTTTTCGTCTTTTATTTACTCTTTCGCTTTTTAGTTTAGGTTTCTTCTCTAAATTTTCGTTAGTAGTTGATAGTAATGGCTCTTGCAAATCTTCGTCAAAGCTCTCATCACACAACAATCTTTGAGCAAAGGCAGCTAAATCTTCATCATCAGAATCATCCATCGGTGTGTATGAACAATCGCTTTCACTGTCCGATTCCAAATTCTTTCTTTTTTTAGATTTGCTTTTTTTGTCAATCAACTTTTTCTGTTTCTTTTTCTCGTTTTTCTTTTTGTTGTTTACTCTTTTAAGTTTATTGAGTCTTTTAATTTCTTCCGCCTTTTCTTTTTCATCTTTCTTTTTTTTCATACGATCAATAGCTTCTTTGTAAGTTAATATCTCTGCTTCTTGACTAACGCGTTTTCTTGAAGTTTTAGGTATGTCACTACGTGAAATGGTCTCCAAAAGAAGTTCTTCAAATGAAACATGTTCATCTTTCTGTTTTTGATAGCTAGTTGAAGTGAGTTCGATATTGCTCAATATTTTGACGTTACCAGAGCCACTGTTGGTAATATTGGAATTGGTATTTTTAGAAAGTGAAATTAAAAACGTTTTAGGGTCTTTCACGCGTTTGGGTAGATCTATTTCTTTCTTCCCACGATTAAGGATCTCAAGCCACATGCTCGTGCACATACTCGTGAGTGTTGGAACTTCATTTCTGTCCTGACTTTTATCTTCCTGAGTGCCATTTTCTACCTTCCTTCCTTCTTCAGCATTATTATTGGCAACGCTATGAGACTGTTCATTTTGTTGGCGAATATGTTCTTCCCATTTTGACCATGAAAGCTTGTCAAACTTTTCTTTTGGAATTGTATCACGATTCAACGGATATATACCAGATTTTCTAAAGCCATTTTGAATGATAACTGGGTTCAAATCATTCCATATCTTAGTTATGATCCTGGCAAATTCTGGTTTTGGAAGCTTTGCACCCACATGGAGTCTTTGCCATTTTACCAATTCACTGTCCCAGTTGTCTTTCATAGGTTTCATTGTGCTGCAGTCTAATGGTTGCAGAATATGGGATGAGTGCACTATGATAAAATCAAACGAACAGGGTCTTACTGACAAAAAAATAAAGGATTATCAAGAGAAAATAAAAGAATTAGAATCGAATTACACGGAATCACAGTATAAAGTAAAAAAACTTTCGCAGCGATTAAGCAAACTTCTTAAAGATTATAAGAATATGAACAAAAAATATACAATTTTAAACAATCAGCAAAACTCCTCGAAGTCCTTACAAAGAACAATATCTGAACTAAGGAAAAGTACTCAGGAATTAAAACAAATTACACATAGAGCTATAAAAAAACAGGATGACATCAGCTGCCACGGAAATGTAGAGCTACCAGTTTCGAATGATACTTCGCTTTTGAATTCCAAGAACATTACGAGTACCGCGACAGTATTGGGAAAACAGACAGACAATAAAAGAAAGCCAAATTTACTACTCGTCTCAGATTTTCACGGCACGGAGATCATATCAATATTATCAAAAATACGCCGTAATGACTATAACTTCTGCGGTGATATTATCTACTTTGCGAATACGGAAAGGGTTCTTCTAGAAATTGCTGAAAAAACTAAAGACTTTACAAAAAGTGATTGTGTAGTGATTATGTGCGGCGGAAGCGATTTTAATGTCAACTCCCCGAGGAGAATAGTTAAATATATTGAAGACGCGGTTAGGTCTTTAGCACATTGTAACGTCATAGTTTGTACTGTACCTCTAAGCACTAACGAAGGCTCTCAAGCCTTTAACTTCTTTGTTAACAGGTTAAACATAGAATTAGGTATGACTTTTACAAACAATGTCCATTCACACTTATTAAATATTGACCAAAATTTGACATTACATGATTATAAGTATGATGGCTACAAACTTAACATAAAGGGAAAATATAAACTAGCTACATCTCTCAATGGAATGCTTAAAGAACTAAATCACAAATTCTACAATAGCATGAATTCTTTTTTAGGCCAGAATTAACCGATATACAAGTAGATTCTACTACCAACTTTTGTATATTACATTTAAATATTAATAGGTTAAGAAATAAACTACTAAGCTTGGAAGCATTTATAGAGTTGGATCTGCTACATAAACCTAATATTATAATGCTGACCGAAACGTGGCTGGAACCCGGCGAATTTGAAACTATACACTTGCCTGGTTATATTTTACTAAGCCACTCAGTACGTGCCATGTCAAAGGGAGGTGGCACTGCGATATTTGTTAAGGAGGAATTATTAAATATATGTAAAGTAGAAAACATGTCCAATTATTGTACCGAAGGTTCGTTTGAAGTATCTACAATCAGTCTGAAGCCGCCTAAATCTAAAAAAATATATCTTATTGTCTTGTATAGGAGCCCTAATTCCAACTATGCAACCTTTATGAGTTTATTGGATAGCTATTTAAGCAGCATAAGTTCCCATAACATTGTTATTTCAGGCGATTTTAACATTAACTTCGCGGCGGAAGATGATATTAGGACCAAAGAGCTTCTGCAGATGTTACTCGAGCATAACTTAAGACCTACTATTTCGGAATCAACTCGTACAACAGATAGTACCTCTTCCACAATAGACAATATAATAACTAATTACCATGACATAATCAGTGCTCGTGTCGTGCCATGTGCTTTTTCGGACCATGATGCTCAAATTCTTGATATCTATCTCGCATGCTGTCCACAGAACCAGCCATGTCAATTCAGAATGAAAAGAGTTTTTAAAGAAAGTGCAATGGCTGCTTTCCGAGAGAATCTGAAGAGCATTGACTGGGACAGTAGATTTAAGAATTCTGACTGCAACAAAATGCTACAAATATTTTATGATATTATACAAAATTTAGTAAATAAACACTTTCCTTTCAAAAAAGTACCCTTCAATAGAAACTCAAAGAAATGGTTAACAAAGGGTATTAAAAAATCGAGTAATACTAAAAGAAAACTGCTTATATCCGTCAGAAACTCGAAAGACGAGTCACTAAAATCATACTACAAGCTATATAAAAATATTTTTAAAACTACTCTTATAATAGCCAAAAAAAATTATATTCGTAACACCATTGCTAATGCTAAAATCAAATCTAAGGCTGTATGGAAAATGGTTAACGAAACTACTGGAAAAACTAGCAAACGCAATAAAAATCACAAAATAATCCTTAAACTAAATAACAGTTTGATAGAAGATAGTACACAAGTGGTAAATGAACTCAATGATTATTTTGTTCATATAGGCAAAAGCGCTGTAAATCTAAATGACATTACTTATATGAATTTACTCCGACATTTAAACATCAATAACGTCAATTCTATATTTTTGAATCCTATAATTGAACCTGAGGTGATCAAAATCGTAAAAAACCTAAAAAATACTAATTCAATGGGACCCGATGAATTAAATACCACGCTTATTAAAACTCATATTGATATCCTCTGCATTCCGCTCTGCATTATTTTTAATACTAGTTTCTTGGAGGGAACCTTCCCGGACCTACTTAAACGCGCGAGAGTTGTGGCCATACATAAAAAAGGAAGCAAATTAGAATTAAATAATTATCGTCCCATCTCAGTTCTGTCGATTATAGCTAAAGTTCTCGAAAAATGTATAGCCAATAGACTGGAAGCACACTTCATAAAAAACAATCTCTTCTGTAAACACCAATATGGGTTTAGACGTAATAAAAATACATCGGAAGCTGTGAACAACTTAGTAACGGAGGTATTACAATGCCTGAATCGGGGCTCTAAATGTGGAGGGGTATTCTGTGATTTAACAAAGGCGTTTGACTGCGTTGATCACAGAATACTACTCGATAAGCTAAAGTATTACGGAATACGTGGTACGGCACTAGAACTTTTAAAATCATATCTATCTGAACGATCTCAGTTTGTTGAAATAAAAGAACCGTTGAAGGACAATGTGATCCGATCTGATGAGAAACAAATAAAATATGGAGTTCCTCAAGGATCCGTTCTGGGACCACTCCTCTTTATAATATTTATAAACGACCTGCCGAACTGCATTAACTGTGGGACTACTTATCTGTACGCAGACGACACCAGCATAGTCTTGAATGCCGATTCTGAAGTTACGTTTAACGATTTGATACAAACCTGCTGGAATGAGCTGACTACCTGGTTCGCAGCAAATGGTCTACGTATTAACTGCAGTAAGTGCTTTTATATGATCTTCCGTCGCTGCAGTAATAGTCCTGACTTTGAGTGCAACATTCCTATATCTAAATCCAACTGTGTATGTTTTCTGGGAGTAAATCTTGACCCGTATCTAAGGTGGAATATCCATATTGACAAAGTTAATAAGAAGTTGGCTAGTGCATGCTATGCGTTAAAAAGTTTAGCTAGTAGCTCAGATAAATATATATTAAAAAGTGTCTATTACTCTTATTTTGAAAGCATAATCAGCTATTGTATTGAAGCTTGGGGTAACGGTGTCAATATAAACTCTATCCTGTTAAAACAAAAAAAGGCCCTCAGAATTATAGAAGGCTGCGCTAGGGTACCTGTCACACATAGAAATATGTTCATAGACAATAAAATTTTGACCGTAGTATCGCTGTACCTGTATCGTATATGTTTGTTTATCCACCGTAATAAAGAATCATATCGCACGGTTGGCCAAAGTCAGAATTATAACTTAAGAAACAATGATAAACTAGCACTACCTGACTCTAATTATGTACACTTCAACAAAAGTTTAAGTAATAATGCAATTAAAGTATATAATAAGTTGACCAAAGATATACGGGAATGTGACGATATGAAATTATTTGACGTAAAATTGAAAGAATATTTTATAAATAGGCCATATTATTCTATTGACGAATATTTTGCTAATGTATTAAATTAACCTGACATTATCCATAATTATTATTATTTTCTTCTGTTTCTTTGTTTTACTTGTGTTGTTTATATCTAGTTTTATTCTTTGTATATATTTTGTTGTGACTTATTATTATAAGTGAAATGAACTGTATTTGCATGCATGCAACTGTGCTTATTTATAGCAAATAAAATTTGATTGATTGATTGATTGATTGAGTGAGCCGGCAGTTTAAGAACTGTTATCTGGTTGGCCATTAGAAGTTCTATAACACTCAAGTCTACATGTGTTGAATGGCCATCAAATATTAATAAGACTGGCCTTTCCGGTCCAATTGCTGGTATGAAAACCTTTGCGATATAATTTTCGAATATTTTGGTTTCCATCCACCCCTTACGGCTTCCAACATACGCTGTATTAACATTTTCGTTTTCGAAAAAGCAATTCGACCCTAGTTGTTTCCCCTGAAATACTATCAAGGGAGGGATCTTTTTACCGAGCGCATTTGAAGCTAACAGTACAGTGGTGTTATTCCTTCCAGGGGACGCAGTTGTTCTAGTAGAAGGGTACCCCTTCAGGCCAACAACTTTAGTCTTGGTGGGGTCGTTGCAGAAGCTGGTCTCATCTAAGTTATATATATGTTGGGGTTTGTCTTCTAGTTCCAGTTCCTTCGTTATGCGCTCCAACAAATCAAAATAATTGTTAACAGTGAAAGGATTGCAGGCTTTTTTCCTGGCAACCTCTACGGACTGTGGTTTTTTGACACTTAATCTGTGTCGCCTTTTAAAACCCCGAAACCATTCTTTGCCAGGGTAATCATCTTTGAAACGAGTTATGAGTCCGTTCCTTTGTATATAAGCACATATTAATTGTTTAATCTCCTTTGATGTAAGCGGAAACTCACACTTTTCCATTTCGTGAATAAGAGCAGCCACTCTGCTTTCCCAAGCTGTAGATAATTCAGTAGGCCTGCCAGGCGTCGTTTTTTTGGCACCACGCGTTCCGTATACACGGTGAATTATAGTTGATCTTGGTATATTATATCTTTCTGAAGCTTGATAGCTGTTCATTTTTTTGTTTTGTACATTTTCGATTGCTTCCATTAAGTCATTAAGAGAATATTTTGCTTTTTTTTTACGTGTTGACATCTAAAAAAATATTTTTTATAATATATTAAAAACCAGTTGTATGAATCAAGTAAGTATAGTGCCTAGTTTCATCAAATTCCATTCGATCATTAAGCGGTAGAAACATAGAAAATAGCAAACAGGCGATACTTATTTATTTATTTAACCATTCGTTGTACACAATAAACTTATGAACAAAAACTACATGTAGAAAAACGACACAGCAGGCCCTGCTTATTTCTACAAAAAAACCTGTTACAGCAGAACTAAGTAAGTGAAAAGGCAATAAAAGATACGCGGATACAAATAAAAAGGCGGATAAATATGTATACATACCGGCACAATTAGCGGAATCTTTGTACCCCAAAATAATGTACACCCGGTCCGTCGTGGGTAAGAAGAACAAAATTTAACAATATTACCAATTTTGGATCTTTTTTTTGTGAAACTGTTCATATCAGCTAATTGCATATTTTTAAATTTCCATGCTTTTAATAAAAATAAGCAAAATCATACAACAAATTTAATATTAAACCATGGACATATTAATTTGGTACGTTGTATCTGATAACATTTTCATGAAAAATAAACGTAATTATCTTGTAACCACCCTTTTCTTAAGTTACGCTAAATGTGCCGGTGTGTTATGTTATTAGTGATTGTACCGATATATTCGTGTTCACTGCCACATCACTAGCTTTTTCAAATTTCATACAAAAATTGGCAGCTAATTGTAACTAACCTAAAAATTGCAAAATAGTTGCATTTACCAGACTTTGCATTTTTTGTCTGGTAAACGTAACTACAGAGAAAACTCGGAAAATATTCATCGTAGAATAAAACAAATACAAACAAAATGACTTACCGTGATTAGTTACAACTTTTCTTGTGAAAAAACTTGCGAGGAACCACTAAAAACTATTTTTTAGAATAAAAATGCGCACCGTGTCCATCCGACGCCAGCAGACTCAAAATGGCGGATGACAAAAAGCTTTATAACTCCCACAATTCTTGAGCTTACAGCGCCATCTACATTTTTGAGGTAGAACTTTTAGTATTAAATTGAACGAGTCTGTCGTTTTACAATAAAGTAACCCTAGAGGGAGTTATTGAAGTTAGTTGCATTTACCGAATAGTTGCAATTACAAGACCCCACCTTAAGCATCGAGAGGTGCATCTGAATGCAACAGATTATGCAAAGAAATGCAATCAATGAAATTTGTTTCGGACACCGTTAAAAACGTTGAAATTAGAAGAGGGATTTTTCTTTTAATTATCAATCGACCCAAAATACTTATTTTAAATTTAGAAAAATGTGCTACGTTACAACTCCCAAACGGCTCCCGGCGGCCTAACTTCCGTTCCTGTTCATATCCAGTTACGAACAAATATGGCGGCGAAATATTAGATAAGGGTAATTGTGGACTCGATAAATTGGATAAGCTATACAGTGACTTCCTTTAGCGGTTGTCCTATTACGCTATTTTCGTATAGTCAGTCCTTTATAAAACAAATGTCGACGACGTGGCTAAAGAAGCTAGCTAAAGATAAGAAAATTAGGCTACGTAGCCCTTAATTTTTTCGGGAGGTGGAAGTTCGAAAGAAAAGAACGTGTTCGCGAATTTTTTCAGTTCGAAAATTGAAGATGTTGTACATAGATGTAAGATAGACAGATAATTTCTCTATTCATACCCTCACATACAATGGCATTGGCATCAGATGAAAAAAAAGTACAAGATAAGAGCACGCAAAACCACGTAATTACTAAAAACTATGTATGCAGGTATTACATTATGTTATGTGTCGCCATATGTCGTGGCATAGAAAAGACGCTGGCTCAGCATTGTGATGCGGCAAGCCACATCGCTGGTATGTTGCTAGTAGTGTTGATTTTTTTTAGATAAATTGAATAAATATGTATGTACTTGTACAATAAATTATTTTAGTTTTTTACCTAAGTATATATTATTATAACGTGTTAATCCAAGCTCACTCACAAGATATTGCATAAAATACGAGTATAAGAGGAAAGGAGTAGTAGGCAGATAGTATAATGAAGTAAATTGAGTAGGCGGTGAAATTGAGTCAGACCGACCTCCGTGTCCCGCGGGGCTCGATGGCACGGTTCGCGTGACTAGGACGAGCGTACAATACTGAATTAGTTTGTACCATCGGCCGTAAAAGCGCATGGCGACTTTATCAATGAATTCATTAATAATTTTTCCATACAATTTCGCAGCTCACTGTACGTGTAACACGAAACGTCTTGCATTTTCAGTCAAAAGTTTATGAAATCATCTTTTGGACACCAAGACTACACTTAACGTGACACTTTTGAACATAATCTTTATGTGTCTTCTGTTTTCTGTATGGTACTCATTGTACCATATTTTAAGCAAATAAAGAATATTCTATTCTATTCTACATTTATTTAATTTTTAGTTCACCATAATGTAAATTTATTTCGGCCTGTTGTATGTCTATTCTTTTTTAACCGACTTCCAAATCCCAAAGGAGGAGGTTATCAATTCGGTTGTATGTTTTTTTTTTTATTTTTTGTTTTTTTTATGTTTGTTACTCCATATCTCCATCATTACTGGACCGATTTTGAAAATTATTTTTTTGATTGTATGTATATGCATACAGATTGGTCCCGTTTTTGTCAAAATCCAGTTCTGATGATGGGATTCATGAGGAATCGACGGAACTCCTCAAATCTTAAAGGCATACATATGGTGATTTTTGTGTTTTTATCAACAAATCAAGCATATACATTCAAAAACGTGACATTTGATGAAGTGGAACTGCTGATGATGATCAGAACGGAACTCTTCAACGACGCATAGTTCACCTTTGGCGATTTGTCCTCTTCGTTATGTTTGTTAAGCAAGTTAAGTTTTTAAGCCACAATTTTATCAAGCTTGAGTTCTGATGATGGGATCCATGAGAAATCGAGGGAACTCCTCAAATTTTAAAGGCATGCGTATAGAGATTTTTGTATTTTCATCAGAAAATCAAGCATTTTCATTAAAAACTGTCGCATTTGATGAAGTGGAACTGCTGATGATGATCAGAACAGAACTCTTCAACGACGCATACTCATGTTTGGTGATTTCGAATTTCGATTTTGACTTGGACTGGGACCCGGACTCATACCCGGATCCGGTTCGGACCCGGACTCGGACTCGGACTCGGACCCGGACTCGGACCCGGACTCGGACCCGGACTCGGACCCGGACTCGGACCCGGACTCGGACCCGGACCCGGACTTGGACCGGGACTCGGACCCGGACTCTGACTCAGAGACCCGGACCTTGACCCGGAAAACCACTATGATACCTAAACTAAATAAACCACTATGATTACCTACCATAAAATGTGGGTATGATGATGCCAAACCCAGGGACAGGAACCGGTTACCTTAACCGGGGTTTTTCATAGGGTTATTTTAGAAGCGGTTGTAAAAACCCCTACCATAACGGTAACCGTCTGATAAGGTAACACTTTGATTCGGTAACCGTATCAGATACGGTTAACCTCTGTTACCGGTAACCGAAATAAAAACCCAGTCTATTCAGTTACCTGATTATAAGGTTTTTGACGAGTTACAACGATTGTAATCTTTACGCACACTTAAATTCAAGTTTTTATTGAATAACCGAGGTTGGCATGGGCGATTTATGAAGCCTCCACAGCACAAACAAGTTTCTTTGCCGTTCCTTTGTTTATCTTTATACCTACCTGTGTGGTGTGTTCTTATTATAAATCTTATTATAAATAAAATAATTAAAATAAATAAAGTAAAAGAAATAAATAATGTAAATAAAATAAATAAAATAAATAAAATAAATAAAATAAATAAAATAAATAAAATAAATAAAATAAATAAAATAAATAAAATAAATAAAATAAATAAAATAAATAAAATAAATAAAATAAATAAAATAAATAAAATAAATAAAATAAATAAAATAAATAAAATAAATAAAATAAATAAAATGAATAAAATGAATAAAATAAATAAAATAAATAAAATAAATAAAATAAAATAAATAAAATAAATAAAATAAATAAAATAAATAAAATAAATAAAATAAATAAAATAAATAAAATAAATAAAATAAATAAAATAAATAAAATAAATAAAATAAATAAAATAAATAAAATAAATAAAATAAATAAAATAAATAAAATAAATAAAATAAATAAAATAAATAAAATAAATAAAATAAATAAAATAAATAAAATAAATAAAATAAATAAAATAAATAAAATAAATAAAATAAATTGTAACGCGAACTTTCCCAAATATATCAATAAACTATGGTTAGTTCACATGGAGCCTACTAGATGGCACTAGTAGTCCTCGATTTCGATGTAAACATTAGCGATATTTTATCTTTCCCGTAGTTTTAAAAATCCAAAACCTTGCGTAACTTGTGTCATGTGTTGCCTAGTTTTTTATGTAAACATAACGAATGTGCAAACTAAGATTAATGTAAATTTGATAGCTTCCAGTTCCTAGGCAATGTTTAGTTCCTTGAGCCTCACAGGATGGCTCTACTAGTACCCAATGTTTTGTTCTTAAACCCAATGTTCCTGGAGTCTTAAAATTATGATTTCAAGCATTCCATAACACTTGTATTTTTACTAAAACGTAGCAAATGTATAGATTTGGATTAACGTAATCTTGAACATTCATACATATATAGTTCACGTATCTGCATAAAGATGGCGTTAATAGGCCTAGCATATCTCGTTTCTGAAACCTGTAAAAAATACAGAATATCATGTAACATGTTCCTAAAAATATATCGAATGTATCTAAATAGTTTAACATACATAAAAACAACGCGCATGTTCGTACAATTTAACTGTTTACCAACTTGTCACTAGATGTCACTGTACAGCGCGCATACTAATCCTACATGGCGGTGTTAAGATTTTTCCTAGAATAAGGACCCGATGCACCGAATATTGTTAATGTTGAGAATTAGCTAGGCGATAGATTCGTACGTCTTGCGTACCCCCTGGGACCTTGACGGACTATCTTATCAGCTATTAGTAGTTTTCCCGGTTCCCTTTGCGCACGACAGTTGTACGTCTTGGACGCTGCTCGGCCGTAGGAGATTCGTTAATTTAGTCAATTTGTATATCTGTCTGTCTCACGCCCCACCTGTCCAAGGAAACTACTCTACATCTGGCGCACAACGTGAGGGCCGTGCCGTGACATCGCAACGAGTGTATGCCTGTCGTAACACGTCGAAGAGCGAAATTCTTGCGGCAAAACGTAGAGATGGCGGTCAGTATGACAGACAGCCAGTTCCAGCAGCTGTTAGGAGCGATTACCAGTGCTGCACGACCTGCTCCGTCTCCGGTGAAACATAGTTCCTTCGCGAAGGCCACTTTCTCCTACGACGGCAAACGGGATCCAGCCTGCGTGCAAACTTTCCTGACGGCGGCTACGTGTTTCAAACGCGTCGGGTACATTAACGACAGCGACGCACTACAGAGTTTACCTCTAATACTGAGAGATGCTGCAGCCGTTTGGTGGAACGGCATAAGTGAGTCGGTAACAGACTATATATACGTCATGAGAATACGTGCAGTCTTACCGAAGAGGGGGAGGGTTCCCCTAAAGACTACCCCTGAACTAGCAGTCACGAGTGGACGTCCGCCCAACGGCCTCAACGCAACGAAGACTTTCCTGTCACCGCGCCGGGTCGTCTGCAGTTCCAGAGGGGGAGACTGTAACGCGAACTTTCCCAAATATATCAATAAACTATGGTTAGTTCACATGGAGCCTACTAGATGGCACTAGTAGTCCTCGATTTCGATGTAAACATTAGCGATATTTTATCTTTCCCGTAGTTTTAAAAATCCAAAACCTTGCGTAACTTGTGTCATGTGTTGCCTAGTTTTTTATGTAAACATAACGAATGTGCAAACTAAGATTAATGTAAATTTGATAGCTTCCAGTTCCTAGGCAATGTTTAGTTCCTTGAGCCTCACAGGATGGCTCTACTAGTACCCAATGTTTTGTTCTTAAACCCAATGTTCCTGGAGTCTTAAAATTATGATTTCAAGCATTCCATAACACTTGTATTTTTACTAAAACGTAGCAAATGTATAGATTTGGATTAACGTAATCTTGAACATTCATACATATATAGTTCACGTATCTGCATAAAGATGGCGTTAATAGGCCTAGCATATCTCGTTTCTGAGACCTGTAAAAAATACAGAACATCATGTAACATGTTCCTAAAAATATATCGAATGTATCTAAATAGTTTAACATACATAAAAACAACGCGCATGTTCGTACAATTTAACTGTTTACCAACTTGTCACTAGATGTCACTGTACAGCGCGCATACTAATCCTACATGGCGGTGTTAAGATTTTTCCTAGAATAAGGACCCGATACACCGAATATTGTTAATGTTGAGAATTAGCTAGGCGATAGATTTGTACGGCCTGTGTACCCCCTGGGACCTTGACGGACTATCTTATCAGAAATTAGGAGTTTTCCCGGTTCCCCTTGCGCACGACAGCTGTACGTCTTGGACGCTGTTCGGCCGTAGGAGATTCGTTAATTTAGGTCAGTTTGTACATATTTGTATATTATTGTTAGCGCCGACTGTTGTTAATTAATATACGGGCTATCTGCCATCACTCCGTGTTTCTCTTCGTTCCTCATCGCACGCCCCACCCCTCGAAGAAAACTATTCTACAAAATAAAATAAATAAAATAAATAAAATAAATAAAATAAATAAAATAAATAAAATAAATAAAATAAATAAAATAAATAAAATAAATACTCCCGGTCCTGTAATAATTATAGGTCGTCCGTTTAAAACGAATCCTCACCCCACAAATAGCTACTTCCGAGCCTCGACAATAATGTACTAAAAATGTAGCAAACCAATAAGCAACGGATAATAAAGGTTACCATAACTGAATGAAAACCTGTTAAAAACCCTTAACAATGTTAGGGTTACCGTTTCAATAAGCTTACCATTACAATCAGGTAACCGTATGATAGGGTTACCGAATGATAAGGTAACCGAAACGATTGGGTTACCGAATTGATAGGATTAAGCGTAAAGAGGGGTTTTCCGGTCCTTGGCCAAACCCCTCCCGCTCAAACTCCCGTACACCGCACCGCATGCGCCGTTAAGTGGGTTAGGTTAGGTTTGAACTGCGATCCTCACAGAACCGAACAAAAGTGGGTTAGGTTTGGTTAGAACTGCGAGTCTTACAGAAACGAAATGCTACTAGAAAAGTGGGTTTGATTAGGTTCGAACTGCGATCCTCACAGAACCGAACTGCTATCAGAGAAGTGGGTTAGGTTAGGCTAGATAACTACGACCCTTACGGAAACGAAATGCTACTAGAAAGTAGGTACTGGTTTTACCTCCTTTTCTACATAGTGCACCATCTACCACAATCTTTCACCGGGCCCCACAGAAGTCGGTTTTTTTTTTCTTAAAAATTATTTTATTATCTGTCATGATTGTGTCACTCATCGGAAGGTCAGCGCTAGAAGTCATGCACTGTCACCATCTCTTGTTTTCTCAAATGATCAAAGCTTTGTCGGAAGCCGCCCAACAAACAATTAGGCGACACTTAGCACTTATTTTATCACCTAAAGACATATAACGGCTGTAGAATAGCTATATACTCTAAGCTTACAGGCTCTGGTGACATCAAGGTCTTTAAGAGGTCCATGTATAGCTTTAAGATCCACAGTAGCCGTTTTGGCCGCTATAATGGATCTTAAGCAGCTAGTGTTATAGCTCAAAGTGAATTCTACCACCTTAACATCTATATGAGTAATAAGCAGCTGCAATTTTCACTTAAGGTTCTAAACAGGCGATAAAAACTCTTTTATAGCTCCATTACTCGCAATCGCTTCTTAACTCTCTTGTCTCACTTACAGTCGAAAAGATAAGTTATGAGTCACTTTTATAGATCATGTAGTCGCAGACGGGCGTTATTCAATACCTTAGTACATCTTATAGTGTTATTAGAGTCTTACTTACAACCTAAGGCTATAGCGCCATGTTAATATGACCGATGAATCAATAAGCAAACAAAAAACTGTTAATTAGAACGTAAATACTTAATAAAAATCGATACTTTTACTCAATATATACATAATGTTAGTATTGTTGTATTTAAAACCGGACTTCACGTATATTGTGTAATTTTGCGAAAATTAAATACGGTGGACCACAATTTAAAAAATATTATATTCAGATAGGGTACATCGCCAATTACTAGCCACCCCCCAATTACTGGCCACTTAATTTGATTTCTATTTATAGGTGAACAAAGTTCATTTTAGTATATAAGGTACGAAAATCCAATTATTAGCCAGTTTTCAATTACTGGCCATCTATTCCAAAAATGAATTCTATTTACAGATAAATAAAACTCATTTTCAGTATAAGGAAAATGGCCAGTAACTGAAATTTATCCACAACCCACTCGTTCAATAACTGGCCGCCTCTTACAAAAATGAGTTCTATTCACCTATACACAGAATTCATTTTAGTATAGGTGGCCAGTAATTGAAAACTGGCTAATAATTGGCGATGTACCCTAAATATGCAAAGGATCAGAGGCCCTTTAAAATTTTGTTAGTAATACATATAGTTATTGACAGTGTAATTAATTTCGCCATCATAAATCCGCAGATAACACCGGCATCGGTGAACTAAAGTAATTATTTGCTTTTATTTATCCGCCATTACATTTCACTTCAAGCTGTCACAGTGCAAGCTTACAAATAATAATACAAAATGGAAACATCTGCAACCAAAGCAGGCAGGGCTAAGGAAAAAATGTGCAATTACCTTCTTGAGTGTTACAAATATTGACTTTAAATGCTAATATACCATCTAAAGCTGAAAGTATCATCTATATAGCTCTACACTACTACTCAAACAGTTAGTAGTCGCTTATTTGGCACCCTTTTAAATCCTAAGTTGTTAATCAACGCTATTACAGCACTACTTTAGCGCTCTTCTACTACAACAGTTTGTAGTCACCTATATGCAACCCATATAGCTCCTAAAGAATTAATTAACACTATTGTAGCTCCACTATACCGCTCTTATGTCTCTTTATTTATCCGCTAACCCTACTGTAGCACTGTTATAAATCTTACGGTGATAAAATTTGTGCCCAATCCGGGGTTAAAACGGGGTTATAGCCGGCTATAACTCCTATTTTTAGAGTACTAACAACACCTAAAGAGTAAATAGGCGCTTATATAAATCTCTTGTAACCCTTAAATTTAGCGCCTAATGTTAGTTGGGCGGTGTTGCTCGAAGGATCAAAGCGTGGAAAATGTTTTTAAACGCGAAAATACGAGTATAGAGTTAGACCAAGCTAAGTTGGCAGCCATTTCGATAGCCAAAGGCTGTGCAAGTGTTATTTCAAACTTCTATGAAATGATGACATTCAAATAATACTTCCACAGTCTGATCTATCAAAATCGCTGCCACATTAGCTTGGTCTGACTCTACAGTTCACCGCGCATTTACATATAGGTACTACTTAAAACGATTGGTGGTCAAAGATAATTTCATCACTCTGTCCTTTACTATTAATGCTCTGACTGAACAAATTTCAAACGACCACCTACTTACAATTACCCTCTGTGTTAGCATAAATAACAAGCATAAGCGTAAATATAACATATTATTATTAAGCACATAACAAGCTTAAAGGTCACATCAAATCTGTCTGTAAACATGACCGCGCTTTAAATTCATAAGACGTTAACTTCGCAACAACATGCTTGCTACATTTACTCTAGAACTTTCTCATCTCGGTAAATAAGCGTTTCCATTAATTTCCACACTAGCTACAAAATGGCTTAACAGGCAAATGTTTTACACAAAAAAAACCTGATTTTTATTTTACATATTAAAGTATTTCAAAAATTCTGAAAGTTACGTACTTATCTTTGGACTAGAAAAGTTAGGTCGTTGGAATTTTTTATGAAAAAATCGTGCTCCAATTTTACCGTTTAAAGTTTTACCTTAACGACATTGTTCTAATCTAGACACGCGGCAGCGTGTCAAGCCAAGTTCAAGCAAAGGAACTGGCTAGCCAGCGCCAAGTGTAATATTACACGAACCACTTGGTGCCACTTTTGACCCTTCTATAACTCAAAACATCTTTAACATAAACACATAAAACTACGTGTGTTTAATTATATCAATAAGGACATCTAGAAGCCCAAATTTCATGAAGCTAGCTCAAACGGTTATAAAGATATGAAGGTCAAAAAGTCGTAAATTTTAAGACTGACTGACATACCTATAGTACCTAAACCTAACCTACTTCCAGATGACCTAGAAGGATGAAATTTGGAATCCAGCTCAGTTATTGTGTGAAAGCGTAGGAAAAAATCTAAAAATTTAAAAAAGTTATAAAATAGGGGGGGTCCCCATACAAAAAAACCATTTTTTATTGTGACTGACATATAAGTACCTAAACCTAATCTACTTCCAGGTGACCTAGAAGGATGAAATTTGGAATCCAGCTCGGTTATTGTGTGTAAGCGTAGGAAAAAATCTAAAAACAAAAAAAAGTTAATAAATAGGGGGGGTTCCCATACAAATTTCTTTTTTATTGTGACTGACATATAGTACCTAAACCTAACCTACTTCCAGATGACCTAGAAGGATGAAATTTGGAATCCAGCTCGGTAATTGTGTGTAAGCGTAGGAAAAAATCTAAAAATAAAAAAAGTTAAAAAATAGGGGGGTCCCCATACAAAAAACCTGTAATACGCGCTAAACAACCGGCCAACGGTGTGTCGTTGGCGGCGCGCGGCACCACATAATTAATACAAAGAACAGAAGTAAAAAACATGCAGCGGAAACACAAGAAAAAACATTAAATCTCAATACCTGCCTAGTTTTCTTTACAAAAAGTATTGATATCCCATCAAAAACATAAATGTAAAAAAGGAGAGCCAAGTTCAATACAAAAATTATGCTTGGCTGTGGGGTTCGCCGCAAAAAGAATGGAGATTTAAATGAGTGCCAAGTTCTATGCAAAATCCAAATATGTATTTATAGGAACAAAATAACATTATAAACAAGTATTAAACTCTATTTCTTTGCTTTATTGGATACCTATAACAATTGCTGTTATTTAAAAAAAAATGTGAGATCTTAAAGTAGGTTAGATTTGGCTTGGCCAGTTTTTATCAGAATTACAAAATATATATGTTGAATAACTTTATAAAATGACTGATGTAATGAAAACTGGCCAAGTCAAATCTAACCTGCTTTAAGATCTCGCATTTTTTTTTAAATAACAGCAATTGTTATAGGTATCCAATAAAGCAAAGAAATAGAGTTTAATACTTGTTTATAATGTTATTTTGTTCCTATAAATACATATTTGGATTTTGCATAGAACTTGGCACTCATTTAAATCTCCATTCTTTTTGCGGCGAACCCCACAGCCAAGCATAATTTTTGTATTGAACTTGGCTCTCCTTTTTTACATTTATGTTTTTGATGGGATTTTAAATGACAGGGCAAATTGATAATAAAATTTGCAGTTTGAATTTTGATTCGCTGCAGTTTTTGTTTGTTTATTTATACTAATACCTACCTGAATTTCTTCGCTGATGTATGCAGGTTTTGCTTCACCGAAAAGCCAGTAACTTAAATTAATTTTGAATAATTGTTGTTGTTGTCCTAAGGCACCCCAGCCAGAGGTGCAAAGGGCCTTCACAAGCTCGCGCCGCGCCTTCCTATCTTCATCTTCAGCGTCCGCTCTGGCCTCGCTCCAGCTCAACCCGACCGCTCGTAGCTCATTTGTGACGGACCGCTGCCAAGAGTGTACAGGGCGTCCGAGCGAGGGGGGGAGGGATTTTGAATAATTAGTGAAAACTAACTTTCTCCACTGCACTTTGCAACAATTAGTTTTGACTTTTCGAAACTAGTTTACTAGTGAAACGTGTTTTCGTAAGGCGTTAGAGAAAAATAGTTCTAATAAAATGTATTTTCACTAAAAATGTGTTTAGGGTAACATTCTGTAATTAAGTAATTAAAATGATACATAAACTAAACATAAAACTAAATAAAAACTAAACCTAAATACAAATATAAACTAAATAAGTATAAAAAAGGTGCCTTCTGAAGCCCGTCCCGGGCTGCCCCGACGCAAAGGTGCCCATCACGCTCGGTGCGTTGCCGCGTTGAATTGCGAATTAAGTAATATAAGACATACTAAAGATACCTATATCTTACTAGGTATCATTATTAGAACATACAATTATTTTAGACATTCTGCCCGATTCTAACTTTAAGATATGTCAATTAATTGACATATCCTACTGTTCGAATCGGGCCGATTGTAATCGAAAATCTATTGGCATAAAAGTATGAATGATAATTATCATAAAATAATTATGTT
Source organism: Cydia fagiglandana (assembly GCF_963556715.1). NCBI lineage: Eukaryota > Metazoa > Arthropoda > Insecta > Lepidoptera > Tortricidae > Cydia > Cydia fagiglandana. The sequence goes on from NC_085941.1 coordinate 20,542,618, forward strand.
TCTGTAATTTTGATAGAAGGTTCTAAAAGTGCTTTTATTATATTCAATATATTTATTTATTTATTTATTTATTTAATCTTTATTGCACAAAAGAAAAATCTTATAGTACAAAAGGCGGACTTAATGCCATAAGGCATTCTCTACCAGTCAACCTTAAGGCTAAGCAGATATATATAAAGTTTTTAGAATAAATAATCAAAGAGCTTGCAGTTAATATCTTAAGAAGATAGAACTAGTCAAAGCAAAACTTTTAACGTCAATAGTCAATAAGTATACTTATCTTTAGTAACTTAAATTATTTAAAGAAAGAGATTCATGTTTCTGTATCGTATTGGATAGGACTTATTATAAAATAAACATAGCCCGATTTTTCGGAAATAACGTACCAGTGCTCGTTATTCCTAAAATATAGACTCAAATGTTAACGATATTATCAATCAATGTCTAAATCATAGTAACTAATGTGACTCATCCTTGAAGTAAATAATAGTTATTTACTATACAAGTGCGAAAAATAAGAAATTCGCAACGAGTGGCGAATTTTAAAACACCACCGAAGGGAGTGTTTTAAATCGACACGAGTTGCGAATAACATATACGCACGTGTAACTACAACGTTTTACAGTAGGTACATAGCCCTTTAAATTTTCGACGTAAGTAGTTAGTTAATGTAGGTACTTATTATAGCACTGGTGTCGTAATGTAGCATCAGATGTACTGAAAACAATTAATTAATAATGTTACTTGAAGGTCAAGGCACATTGTTATTTTATTATTTATGATATCGATCAATATCGATAACACTTGAGTCGATATTAAATTCTTTATTAGCTCTGGTAGATACGTAGTTGTTTCCGGGCTTTGGACATTTAGAGCTACTACAATGGAAGAAAGTTCAAAATTGTGAAGATATTTATTAGACGCCTTTGTGCAAACGGCGCTAGTTTTAATATTAAGAGTTTGCAGGAGTTTCGCAATTTCCGCCGTCTGTCTGTGTCCTGTTGACAACAAGTACAACACAGAGTGGGATGAATAACTACTGCCGTATTCGAACTTCAAGATATTCACATGAGACGACACGTACTAGATCCATTCTAGATACGTTATAGTTTAGATATCAACTAGTTCTCTTTTGCAGCGCAATTCAGGCAACCAATGTATTGTAGTTAGATAGAGTAAGATATCTATTAGACGTGAATTGGATCTCTAAGTCATATCCTATGGAAATCGTTCAAGAGTATCTCCATACGCGCAAATGTCAAATTTGACAGGTTAGATCTTAAACATAAATATATCGTTATCGTATCTTGGTATTCTTGGTGATGTCTAAAAGCTATCTAATAGATGTCTATTTCAAAATCCGAATCGGGTCCTTATACCAACTCTTTAACCATTTCCGAAATTCTAATTTAGTTGTGTACAACATAAGAAAAAGGAAACTGAATTACTCATATTTATTACTCATATTTATGAATGGCTTTGGGCTAGGTGACCGGCCAGCGGGGATCGGCGCCAAGTAGTACTTAGTTTTCATCGCTGGCGAAGGTTTTCTTTTACAAAATGGAGTGTATACTGTAGTTTCCTAAATGGCAGTTAATACCATTCTCATTTTTTTCCACTTTTTATTTTTCTCGTAAGCTTCATTTATCAATAGCAATTATAATCATTCTCATATTTACCCATTCTATGTATTTATTAGTAGCTTATTTTCTCGATATGTTTTTGAACCGTTTTCATATTTACCCATTCTATGTATTTATTAGTAGCTTATTTTCTCGATATGTTTTTGAACCGTTTTCATATTTTCCCATTCTGTGCATTTATTAGTAGCTTATTTTCTGGATATGTTTTTTAACCATTCGCATTATTCCCATTCTATGTATCTAGACGGGTCAAGATTAGGATGGTTGAAAGGAGAGGAGGGAGGCCTTTGCCCAGTAGTGGAACACTGAAGGTTCATATAAATAAAAAAATAAAAAAATATGAATAAATTAATATCGTTTATTGAAACTTAAAGAATGTTTTTTTTAATTCTTAAAAATTATGTTTCATAAATATGACTGACAACTGTGAAAGTTAAAATCAGTATTCATTAACTTAACTGACAAGCATATTAATACTTCAAGCAGGCCAAAAGTAAGATGGTTTTTTTAATGTCATATTTTCCCAGCAGAAAATTATTAACAATGTTATCGATTTTCATGTCCATTGCAATGTATTTTTTAGCCCTTTTCCGAAAGACATCAGGGCGAACATCATTTTGTAGCTCTTGGAAATCCACTGCCTGTGCCTCGTCCTTCAGTTCTGAGAGCACTAATAAAATATTAGAATTTTTTCTAATGATATTAATCTTTTTGTGCCAGCTCTCAGTCACGTTGTTCGTTCGGTGACGCTGCTTAAAGCGAAGAAAAGTGCGGATATCGTGGCGTTGCAAGAGACATGGCTTCTTCCTTTTGACCTGCCTTTTCTTAGTACGATTGATCAGGACTTCGGTTGGACGGGTAAATCGGCGGTTGACGTGTCTGCTGGTTTATTGAAAGGGCGCCCTCACGGTGGAGTGGGTATCCTTTGGCGGAAAAGTGCGTTTAATGCGGTAACTATAGTTGAGTGTGATAGTGATAGAATAACATTCGTGAAAGTCTTAACTGGTGACGTATCTTTTTTAGTGGGGTGTATATACATGCCTACGGACTCAAATGATAATATGCCGTTGTACACAGAGTGTTTAGGTGCGCTTTCTTCGACTATTGCAGATAATAATGATGTGCAAGCGGTGTTTATACTAGGGGATTATAACGCTCACGTTAATGAGCCATTCTATAATGAGATGATGGAGTTCTGCTCTGAGCAAAAATGGATATGTGCGGACATAGATAAATTGGGCGTGGGCTCTGATACGTATACATACGTTAGTGACATACATGGGTGTAGGAGATGGTTGGACCATTGTATTGTGACGAAATGTGCTTGGAATACTATAAGCAACGTTACGGTTATGTACGATGTTTTTTGGTCCGATCATTTCCCTATGCTCATTGAATGTAATATTAATGTATTGGAACCTGTAATTAATATTTGTGATAAATATGTAAATAGTGGTGTAATATGGGGTGTAAGGCAGATAGATCAAATTGATGAATATAATAGGATATGTAATAGTAAATTGAAGGACATTGACCTTCCTGACTCGCTTAGGGTTTGTTGTGACGGGATGTGTGATAACCGAAATCACTGTAAAGTTATCGATGACATGTATATCAAGGTCATTAACACCTTATCTAACGCTGCGAAGGTGACAGCTAAATGTGGTAAGCGAGCCAGGGGTCGCTGTCTAGCAGGATGGAATAAATATGTTGCAGGAGCTCACAAGGAGGCCCGGCTTCAATTCAAGTTGTGGGAGTTAGCTGGTAAACCACGTCAGGGTAGGGTCTTTGATCTTATGCATCATTCTAGGAAAATATTCAAATCTAGACTTAAGTGGTGTCAAAGCAGGCAGGAGCAGATCCTTATGGACAAACTAGCTACCTCCCACAAAAATAAAAAGTTCAAGGATTTTTGGAATGGGACTAAAAAAATGAACGTGAGGCCGGGCTTGCCGGTGAGTGTGGAGGGTAAGTCGGACTGTGGGGAGATTGCTGACATATTTAGAGAGCACTTCAATGTCAAATCGCTGCTTGATGTAAATTCTGTCTCCCAGCAAAAAGCTAATGAGAGGGCCGTCGGGGCCGGGCGTTTTATCCATTTTACCTCTAAACAAATTAATTCGGTCATCAGTAATATGCAGAGGGGTAAGTCGCCTGGCCATGATGGCCTTAGTATAGAGCACTTTAAATATGCAGGAGTGCACCTACCTCGAGTACTGTCTTTGTTTCTCAATTTATGCATTGGTCACTCGTACCTTCCGGCTGAGCTCATGAGGACGATTGTTGTACCAGTGGTTAAAAATAAAACGGGTGACCTATCTGACAAGGCGAACTATCGGCCTATCTCGCTCGCCACCACTACAGCTAAGATACTTGACCGTGTGCTTGACAATGTGCTAGACAAATACCTAAATATACACGACGGCCAATTTGGCTTTAGAGCGGGGCTGTCCACAGATAGTGCAATTCTATGTCTTAAGCACACGGTCAGGTATTATACAGATAGGAAAACCCCCGTGTATGCATGTTTCCTCGATTTGTCCAAGGCATTTGATCGAGTCAATTATGATCTGCTTTGGCAAAAACTAAGTGAGACAGGTATACCGACGGAGTGTGTGGGACTGTTTAGGCACTGGTACAGCAATCAGTTAAACCAGGTCAGGTGGGCGAGCAGTTTATCCAGTGAGTATAGGCTTGAATGTGGCGTAAGACAGGGTGGTATCACTTCACCGAAGCTCTTCAACCTATACATCAACGAGCTGATAGTCGGGCTGAGTGGCATGCATGCTGGGTGCTATGTGGGGGGCACTTGTGTCAACAGCCTAAGTTATGCCGATGACATGGTGCTACTGAGCCCGTCTGTCGGTGCGCTGGAGCAGCTGCTTGCCCACTGCGAAGCCTACGCCTTGACCCATGGGCTAGAGTACAACACTAAAAAGAGTGAGGTGATGGTATTTAAGGCGGGTAAAATTAAGCCATACTATGTACCACCTATTATGTTGAACTCTAGCCCATTACAAGTCGTGGACAAGGTTAAATACCTGGGACACGTCCTCACGAGCGACCTAAGGGATGATTTAGATTTAGAAAGGGAGCGCAGGGCGTTGGCGGTTCGGAGTAATATGATAACCCGCAGGTTTGCTCGTTGCTCACGTGATGTAAAAATCACGCTATTTAAATCGTACTGTCAATCCTTGTACACGAGCAGCCTGTGGGTCCGGTACACGAAACGAGCCTACAACGCCTTGCGCGTACAGTATAACAATGCTTTTAGAATGCTGATGGGACTGCCTAGCAGGTGCTCTGCATCGGGCATGTTTGTGGCTGCTCACACGGATGGTTTTCAGACTGTATTACGTAAAAATATAGTCTCATTACTAAGTCGTGTGAGGTGTAGTCCCAACAGCATTCTAAAAGAAATTGCTGATAGGTATGATTGTCCGATGCTAAAGCATTGGACCGAATTGATAAAAGGTGTAGCCCAGTTTGTAGTATAGGTGCCTGCTATGCTGTAGTAGTAGTGTAGGCAGGTATCTATATTATAAATTAGCCAAACATAGATGTTTAATTAAAATGTAAAAATACTAACACTAGTTTCTAAGATATTTGCCTGTATGTATTACTAACACTCTATGGATACTTTTGTTTGTCCGAAATAAAAAAATTTATTATTATTATAAAGCACGATACTATGTGGATCATTTCTATTTGAACCCATTGCGATGACATGTATTCATTAAAGTTTTTGATGCCTGGCATTTGTGGCATGTCTGACGAAATTTCGAACCAACCTTCGTGAATTTTTAGGGCCGGCAGATGGGCAAGGGCCGCACATTTTGCTACATAGGTACAACCCTCGCGTCTAGATAATATATTAAATTTTTCTGCATTGTTGTACACTGCTTGCGAAAAATGAAAATAACATCCGGTGATTTTTGCTAACAGGTACAGTTTGCGGAACGCGTTGATTGCCGCTTTCTCAAAATCCACTTTTAATTCATCAGGTTGAAACCCAGGAATGTTTTGTTGAAAACTTTTAAACATTTTTTCATAGGTCTCCTGCTGCTTGTTGGGCAATAGAACATAAATGCAAGGCAGTACTCTTGTGTGGTCAGCAGTAGACCCAATGTCCGCATGAAAAGTGTACAATTGCACAAACGGTTCTGGAACGATCCGAAAAGTACCGTCTGCAAAAAACTTCTTACAATTTGCGAGCCATTCCTTGGATTTTTCAGTAACAAATATTAAAAAGTCGTCTTCTTTGACACAAAGCCAGTCCTGGGCTAAGCTTTCTGGTAACAGGATGTCTTCGCAGCATTCGAAAGATTCTTCCTCGCGGCGGGCTCTATATAAATTATCTTTTTTGTTGCGTAGAATCGGCAGTTTGTCTATATACTCTTCGGTCATAAACTGCCTCATTTCTTCCTTAAACAAGGTTGGGATTGGTTTATATGACGTGGTCACCATCTTTTTTAAATTAATTATGCTGCGCTCTATGTCAATGCTCTCATGGTCTGGTATACAGCAATGTTCGCGCTCTCGAATTATCTCAGTTTTGTCAGGGTTGAGCAATACTGAGCCATAGCAATGACCAACCTTGTCGCAAGTCCATACAGAAGTCCGGCATTTGTGATTTTCGCGTTTTAAGTAATGCCTCCGACCGCCCTTGATCAAAATTTTACCTCTGCGGTTGCTTTCAATGAAGCTAAAAGTTGCAACACTATCTTCCAAATTGCTTGAAGCCATTGAAAGTCCTGACAAATTACTTTTTTGAGAAGATAAGAATTATATTCTCACAACGACTAAATTATGTTATGTCACATATGACAATGATAGATACGTATGTTGAAGTGTATGCACAGGGGGGGGACACTCGGAACATAGTTAACGTCAGTAAAGATGGCGGATGATGGCGTCAATTTAGAAAGAAAGAAAAATTGCGTAAAGCAGACTTCCGATTATGCAAACTACGTCATTAGATGTGTCACTATAAAATTGATACAATTTTAAGGCATGAATACAACATTGAGAAGGTTACATACCTAGTTTGTCAAGACCTTTCTTTATTTATAATGTTGGTTACTTAGCAACTGTTGTTTACTTGTCAGACCAAAATAAATGTCGTAAACAAATTATATAAGATAATTATTCTCTATTAATTTTATGTTAAAGTGTAACCGAGTAAAAATGGAGCAAGCATTAAATACGAAAATAGGGAAATTAGCCTCCCAATATTACAACACCTGGAGGTTTAAAATTTTTAATAGTGCTCAAGAAAATGCCGGGAGGTTTAGATATTCTCGAACGAAAAATTAAAAATTCCATCGTTAGCGCTCACTGCAAATAGCGATGAAAAGGACCTGTGTATAAGTTCGAAACTATAATAGTGCAATTTTAATTTTGGTCACGACAAACATGTTCTATGACATTCTGCAAAAAATCGTGCGTCTTGATTCCGCTAAAGACTCGTCGTGGGAGGAACTGGAGCGCATATTATGGAGGTACCTGCTTAGACAATGGATATAGAGTCAGAAGCTGCAAGCGGTAGATTCCTGCTATTAATAGGTACTATCTGTATATACCAAATTGAAGGCAATAAAATACTTTACTATTACTTACTATTATGTTTCTGTTATATTCATTCCACTCTTTAAAACCTTTTCTACATAATATTAGGTCTACTTGGGCGGTTTACAAGTACAATTTTTGTTTGACTTCTTGTAAACAATTACAGTTATTTGTTACAAGAAACCAATCAAAAAATGGACTTTTAAACCGACCAAGTAGACCTAATACTATGTGGGACGAAAGTACACGTATGGATGCATATGTAGTTGTACACGCACACATACATACTTAGTTTCGGGGGAGAATCAGAGATGGCGCTTTCAAATGAGTTTCCATAAAATGCTTCAAGAGGGCTCTCTTTACCTATTATACTTACTTTACTCTTTGTGTATGCATATTGATTATTATCTAGTGTCTATGATTATTTAAACGTTTATGCCTAATCAACTAGTTTTCAACCTTAGAGTATTTACTAATCATCAATTTACGAACCGACTACTATTACTTCTTTGCTAACAAAAATATTTGGATATTTATTATTTATTTATTTAATTATGCGGCTGGTCATAAAACATATAGGGATATTAAGGTATTCATAAAAAAATTGTATGGAAAATAATGCGAATGGTTACAAAACATACCGGGAAAATAAGTTTAAAAAAAAAAATAGAATGGAAAAATATGCGAATGACTAAAGTTGCTATAGGGAAAGGAAGATTACGAGAAAAATATAAAGTGAGAAATAATGCGAATGGTATTAACTGCAATTAGGAAATAACGATTTTCGGAACATACAGTATACACTCCAAATGTAATGTTATTAAATATTTATCCCATCAAAAACATAAATGTAAAAAAGGAGAGCCAAGTTCAATACAAAAATTATGCTTGGCTGTGGGGTTCGCCGCAAAAAGAATGGAGATTTAAATGAGTGCCAAGTTCTATGCAAAATCCAAATATGTATTTATAGGAACAAAATAACATTATAAACAAGTATTAAACTCTATTTCTTTGCTTTATTGGATACCTATAACAATTGCTGTTATTTAAAAAAAATGCGAGATCTTAAAGCAGGTTAGATTTGACTTGGCCAGTTTTCATTACATCAATTATTTTATAAAGTTATTCAACATATATATTTTGTAATTCTGATAAAAACTGGCCAAGCCAAATCTAACCTACTTTAAGATCTCACATTTTTTTTAAATAACAGCAATTGTTATAGGTATCCAATAAAGCAAAGAAATAGAGTTTAATACTTGTTTATAATGTTATTTTGTTCCTATAAATACATATTTGGGTTTTGCATAGAACTTGGCACTCATTTAAATCTCCATTCTTTTTGCGGCGAACCCCACAGCCAAGCATAATTTTTGTATTGAACTTGGCTCTCCTTTTTTACATTTATGTTTTTGATGGGATATCAATACTTTTTGTAAAGAAAACTAGGCAGGTATTGAGATTTAATGTTTTTTCTTGTGTTTCCGCTGCATGTTTTTTACTTCTGTTCTTTGTATTAATTATGTGGTGCCACGCGCCGCCAACGACACACCGTGGGCCGGTTGTTTAGCGCGTATTACAGGTTTTTTGTATGGGGACCCCCCCTATTTTTTAACTTTTTTTATTTTTAGATTTTTTCCTACGCTTACACACAATTACCGAGCTGGATTCCAAATTTCATCCTTCTAGGTCATCTGGAAGTAGGTTAGGTTTAGGTACTATATGTCAGTCACAATAAAAAAGAAATTTGTATGGGAACCCCCCCTATTTATTAACTTTTTTTTGTTTTTAGATTTTTTCCTACGCTTACACACAATAACCGAGCTGGATTCCAAATTTCATCCTTCTAGGTCATCTGGAAGTAGGTTAGGTTTAGGTACTTATATGTCAGTCACAATAAAAAATGGTTTTTTTGTATGGGGACCCCCCCTATTTTATAACTTTTTTTAATTTTTAGATTTTTTCCTACGCTTTCACACAATAACTGAGCTGGATTCCAAATTTCATCCTTCTAGGTCATCTGGAAGTAGGTTAGGTTTAGGTACTATAGGTATGTCAGTCAGTCTTAAAATTTACGACTTTTTGACCTTCATATCTTTATAACCGTTTGAGCTAGCTTCATGAAATATGGGCTTCTAGATGTCCTTATGGATATAATTAAACACACGTAGTTTTATGTGTTTACGTTAAAGATGTTTTGAGTTATAGAAGGGTCAAAAGTGGCACCAAGTGGTTCGTGTAATATTACACTTGGCGCTGGCTAGCCAGTTCCTTTGCTTGAACTTGGCTTGACACGCTGCCGCGTGTCTAGATCATCCAAAATCAACATTTAAATTCAATTCAACCAGAAAACATAAGAAAACAACTCAAGATTTGCATTTGATTACTTTGCCTCACATGTGAATAAAACGCAACTTTGCTATCAGTTTTTGAAGTGCAAAGTAAGCCTTTCCGAGCTGGTGTGGTGATAATAATATTATCATTCCTCTTTCGTTCACATCTTAGGACATCTACACCAGGCTTCTCATCATTTTGTTCACATCTTAGGACATCTACACCACGCTTCTCATCATTTTGTTCACATCTTAGGACATCTACACCACGCTTCTCATCATTTTGTTCACATCTTAGGACATCTACACCACGCTTCTCATCATTTTGTTCACATCTTAGGACATCTACACCACGCTTCTCATCATTTTGTTCACATCTTAGGACATCTACACCACGCTTCTCATCATTTTGTTCACATCTTAGGACATCTACACCACGCTTCTCATCATTTTGTTCACATCTTAAGACATCTACACCACGCTTCTCATCATTTTGTTCACATCTTAGGACATCTACACCACGCTTCTCATCATTTTGTTCACATCTTAGGACATCTACACCACGCTTCTCATCATTTTGTTCACATCTTAGGACATCTACACCACGCTTCTCATCATTTTCATGATACATGATTGTAAAACATCTTCGTGTTTTTGGACAAAATCTAATGAAGGACATTTTTGAATACCTACGTTTTGTTTCAGTTAAATGATAGTTGAATTTTAATTTTTAATTACATTCTGTATAAAATGTGTATCTAAGTAAGAAAAATATTCTTCATTTTTTTGTCAATGTATTTGGGTTACTCTGCAGTCAATCGCTAGGTGTAGGTAATAGTTAGGGGCATGGCACACTGCGTCCGATCAGCACGTCGTGCAAGCGGGATGTCGCTATAATACACGCATACGTTGTCTCGCTCAAACTTCGGAGCGGCTGCGAATCGGATGCAGTATAAGTACCTACCATAGCCTCTCACTCTTAGCACAGGGCGGGCACGCCATGCATCAAAAATCATTTGCGTGTATATGTGTGCGCGGCACGTCTGTACGTGTACACACGTCATTGTGTAAGTGTGGATAAACGTGACAGTCCATTTCCAACGACAGCTGCATTACTTACTGTTCATTTTACTATGGAAATTGACAGTAACACCGACGCGTTCAGTACTAGTAGTGCAGCTGCGGTCAGAAATGGAATGTTACCATAAGTCGCTTTACTGAATCGACGCCAGAAGTCCGCCAGATTCATGTCGCGGCCAGTCGCGGGGCGAGGTAATGCGAGTCGGGGCGGGGCGGTGCGTGGCCGTTCTGTATGACAATACTATTATTTATTCTATGATCTTGGTACTCTGTTATCGCCGCTGGTCAGACACAGACAGCTGCTTTATGCTGTACGTAGACAGCAATTGTCTCAGTAATAGGATCGTCTGCCAGGCGGCCATTATGCAATGCTACTCACCACAGACAAGACATCCTCCAGACTGAGCATAGTCGCCCTACCCCCTCTGCCACAAATATACGGTAGTTTTACTCCATTTTCGATCAAGTGTCTTTGTGTGACGCCCAAGTGTCTTTGAACGGACCAATCACGGAACGGGACTCGCTCACCTGTATTTTTGTCAGCATCGGTTTCATAAAATAAGGTCCGTCTAGAGGATGTCTTGTCTGTGCTACTCAAAGACCCAATTACAGTCTATAGAGCCCTGGACGGTTATTCCCATTCCTTCATTCATTTGTTTTTCATAAGTAGGTATACGGAGTCTAGCAACAGACATTTTTCGTCGCTTTTTCGCCTTGTCCTTATCGCACTAGTTTTAGGAGCCGCTTCCGTTAGCGAGACGGGTATATTTATCTAAAATATTTAAAACTCAGCTCCTGTTTCGTCTTAAAGTTGAAGGCCCCGCAGGTTCGTGTTCTTCTCTCTATCTCACTGATCGTAAGCGTGAGCGAGATGGATGTGCGGATAACATGTTTTTGATTTTTAATTTGTTGTAAGTTTTAACAAGAAAAAGTATCTAATCGATGAGTGTCCTTAAAAAACCCATTTTCAGAAGCGATTCTCGGATAAGTGAATAAATTGTTACAAATTTTAAAAAAGCGTTTTAGATTACCGCGGCCGCTGCTGGAACTAGGGTTGCCAACCGTACTATATTCTATAGTATTGTACTATATTATTTTGGCTCTCTGTACTATATACGTTTGGAAAAATATATAGTAAGTACACTAAAATACTATATTTCCGATTAAACTCATGTTTAGTATTTTATCTAAAAGTACTATATATTTTTTTAATGTACTATAGTTTTGATGCCTTATTCTGGAAAATACTGTATTCCACCAAAAAAAAAGTTGGCAACCCTAGCTGGAAACCATCGCGCATCGCGACTTCGCGAGTGCAGACTTCTGGTCAAAAGGTCTGCTATTTCGGCGGTCCCGTTTGAATCTTATCTGCTAAAATAGATGACGTATCAGAAAACTGCGTCGCCGAAACAATTCTTAGTTTCTAAAATTATTATTATTGTATGCCACTTTGATATGTATATGGCCCTGAAAATTAATTATATTTTTTCATACTCCAACAAAAATTTATTACATTAAAACAATCATAAGTACATAGGCAAAGGGTTAGGTAATACATATGTGGGTAGGGTAGAAAAGTGGTTTCAATCGATGTGTGGAAGGGCGGCACCGTCGTCGAACCCAAGCCACCTGGCGGTCGACTTAAAACGGTGGCGTGTGCCTCGGATACTAAATGAATGAAATTTAAAATGAATTATATTTGATTTGATTTGTATGACAATTAAGATCTTTTGATTCACCTTCAAGAAAAGTCTCATCTCTAAACTATATCGCGCGTTGATTAATACCGAATCACAAACTTGGAAAATTCTATAATGCTAAAGCATTAGGTATATTTGTTTAGTTTATATTTTGTTTCTAACAAAAAACACTCATTAATTTACAGATACTTATTCTGCCCTCCTAAGCCGAATTGAATTTTCAGATAAAGTATGTAAGGTATATGTTTGCATTAAATTTTTATTTGAGATGCCGCTACTTGGCTTAGCAGGGCAGTATTATATTTCAGCATAAACTCGCTCATTAAACACAATTGTTTAAAGTTATTAATATTAAGCTCCTAAAATATCCATTTTAGCATAATTTCGCGCGGGTTTAGTTAGCCTTATATAGTTCGCAGCAGAAACAATAGAGGGTTTTCGTGTGATGAATAAGTATCCACTTATATTCAACAATGCTCATCCAACTGCGTCAAACGCACTCTAATATATTAAATAGATTATTTGGGTCTCGCTTTTACAAATATGTATGTATACCTCTCGCGTCGAACGATGTAAAATTGAAACTGAAACTAAAATCAGTGGGGAGACACTGCTGACTTCGGTCAAACTCGGCTCCGTTCGGCTCAGCATTGCTCCGAGCAATTATTAGGGTTGGCACCACGTGACTTCCTTGTGCGTGCACGACCACAGATAAGATAATCACATGAATTTTGACAACCCTCAATAGCCGAAAGGGATACTGCCATATATTAGAAAGGGATAGCATGATTCGGCCCTAAATCGTTGTCAAACTTCGAGTTTGTAGGAAGTGTCCTTTCTGTAGGAGAGACCGCGGTGAGTTGTGACAGAGGAGAGTTGTGACATCGTCGATTTTTTGGAATCTATTAACTAGAAACTAGGTCTTAGCTCGTAACTTGAACTAAGTGTGCGTTGTTAGCTCGTAACTTGAACTAACAAACGCGCGCTATTGCGACCTAGTTTCTAGTTAATAGACACCAAAAAATCGACGATGTCACAACTCTCCTCTGTCTTAACTCTCCTCGGTCTCCCCTACGGTAGTACTATTATTTCTTCTGTGCTAAAATTGAAAATTTTATTTAAAATTTAAATAACTAACGGAAGTAGAATGTTTCCCGAGGTTTAGGATTCTCAAACTAGTATAGCATCTAACATTACCTATATAAACTTCTCTTAATTTCAATAATTCTGATTCAGACCCATTCTCGGACCTATCTCGTATCTCGGGGCAGAGAAAGACCAAAACAGAGATATGGCGGGACGACCTTGTCACATTTTGTGGCGGGAGTGTGCATCGGATAGGACCAAATGGCGGGAAAGAGTGAGGCCTTTGCCCAGCAGTGGGACACTCCTATAGGCTAATAAAAAAATACCTTTTCAACAATACTTTCGATACTTCTCATATTTAATGCTCATTGCTCGTCTCTTTAAAAATATTACACTTGTATTTCCCTCTCACGTTCAATAAAACACTTGACGTAAAAATTCCCATCATTCCTCTCTTACGATTCAACTTATCATGAAAAAAACAGTAATTCATTTCATTGTAGCAAAGCTTTGATCTCAAAATCTCGACTCAAAGACTTGTTTACAGCCCCGGAAGCCTTTGAATGGCAATGAGGCCGCATAATAACCGCTAATTGCCAGACTGTCGAACACAATAGCGATGACAGCTGGATTGGAACGAATATTTCGTTTAGGCTGTCTGTAAATAGCATTAGTTTTGCAACACTTAAGGCACATAAGAGACTAACCCATACGAGCAAACGAGATGCCAACAGCGATCATAGTAATGTGAGTAGGTCAATGTGGTAAACCTCCATATTGGATTGGATTTTTTTTCACCAGTGCCTTGATCCATAACATCCATGCTGGTAGTGATATTGTAAGTAATTGATAGTGGGTTCATTTCTACATCGAATGCTTTTATCAATCCAAGGTAAAATATATCTCCCAAGGCTCTCAAAATTTATCCACACCTCTTGGGATGGAGCAAACTCAGATTATACGCATTTAAGACCAAGCAAAGATATTACAATGATTTCCAGTTTGCTGGGAAATTCCCTTTTTGGGATCTAATTTGATTGGCCTAATTGAAGGGGGCCACACGAAATCGAGCGCTCTGGCTCTCTGCTTACACATTCTTCTTCTTCTTTAGGTGCCATATCCTCTACGGATGTCGGCTACCGCAGTCCGGAACTCTTCTCTATTCGCAGCTTTTCTGCCTAGCGTGGCAGCGTCGATTCTCGTCCAACTCTTAAATTTATCCATCCAAGTTGTTTTTCTTTTCCCTCTGCCTCTTTTCCCTACACATTGATTACACATTGATTAGTGTGTATTGCGAGTTAATACAATTGCCAGTAAACGCAAGTAGCAAATGTACGAACCCGCAATAAACTGGCTCTAAAGCTCTTTGTTTACAAGCCCCGCAAACGATTGAGGCACCCACGCAATGAGGCAACATAATAAAGGCTACTAATTGCCCTACTGTTGTAGCGCTATTCTGCCGTATTCGAACTTCAAGATATTCATAAGAGACGACACGTACTAGATCAATTCTAGATAACATATAGTTTAGATACCAACAAGTTCTCTTTTGCAGCGCAATTCGGGCAACCAATGTCACTTTTACGTTGGATAGAGTAAGATATCTATTAGATGTGAATTGAATCTCTAAGTCATATGCTGTAGAAATCGTTCAAGAGTATCTTCAGAATCGCGCAAATGTCAAATTTGACAGGTTAGATTTTTAAACATATCGTTATCGTATCTTGGTGGCGTCTAAAAGATATCTAATAGATGTCTATTTCAAAATCCGAATCGGGCCCATTGTTGTGTACAGTAGCGCTTAGGGCTGATTATTACGACTGTTCCGTTTAGTCGACTGTCAACGGGAAGATTAGTTTTGTACCGCTACAAAAAGCCGATTTGCGTCAACACGCGTTTCCAAAATGACGTGCCTATACTTTAGATATACATACCTATATATGTATTTACGTACGTCAGAGTATATTTCTCTACCTGTCAATGTCAAAAGTGACATTTCTACTAGGAAAAATGTCACTTTAGACACTGACTAATCGGTATCGCACCGTAGTGACTTCTTATAAGCATTGCTCGAATCGGGCCGACAGGGAAGGATGTAGCTCGGAGCAATTCCGAGAATAACTATTCCATTGGGAAGACGCCACTTCTGTGCTGTTTCCATTATAACGGGACACTATTTGTAATTAGTTGTGAACAAACTTAATGACTAGCTTCATCCTAAAGGTCACATTCGAATTGAGACCGCAGCAACGTTATTTTTACAGCGTTCGTCGCCGCGGTTATGATCAAAGAAATCATAAAGAAATTGACAAATACAGCGGCGTCAACAACGACACCGCAACAATAATGTAGCTGCAGTTGTTATCCGAGCAATACCTTTACTATTGCAGCGGTAAATGGGCGTATTGTCATTGTCTGTGTATGGTAAAATTAGTGAATGATTTAAAACGTTATAATCGGTACAGTATTGCGGTGACAACAACGCAATTTATTCAGGATAATTGACATTACCATCTTCCTTTTTCCACTACAGTCGCACCGTCAGTACAAAATAAGAATATTATAAATGTTATACTGAAACGTTTCAACTGAACCTCAGGTTTAAGAATCTTTATTTCTCAAGCAGATATAACAAAACTTCGCTTGAATGAGAAATTAATAAATTATACATGCATTATTAACATATTGTTACTATATTTAAAAGATTTAAAAGATTGGCAACGTGCATGCGACACCTCTGGAGTTGCGGGCGCCAATAAAGTACGGCAGCCGATTACTAAAGGGGGGTTGCAAGCTGGCGTGTTATTATTATAATAATACCTAATATAAAGGAATAAATAACATTCTATTCTTATATTAATAAAGTCTCGCAAATATGACACTTACGCTTTTTTTTAAAGATGTTCAATGATGCTGAGTTACGCATTTCTATTGGTAGACTATTGTAGAGCTTCGGTCCTTCCCGAGAAGAACCTTAATCAACTTATTTAATATTAATTTCCCGATACTGAATGAAGATGTCTTCGCAATATTTTATGTTTCCCACCGGACGCCGAGATAAATTAGGCTTGATTACCGCAAGTTTCAGCTCACTCGAGTAATCTTTTGATTTACAACGGAAGCACGGGAAAGTTCAAATTGATGCCTTAGTTTGCATACCGACTTTTTTAGATTGAAAAATGAGGACAATATTTTTTTTTGTTTCAGATTAAACAAGGAGAATCAACATAATCTACCCGGACTATGTAAGAAGACAAAATGCTGCACAGAACTTCCTCTTCTTCACGGCGCCGCCGCGCGTCCCGAAGCGCAGCGACGTCTCCACAAGCTAGATCCCCTAGATCATCAACTCAGCCCTCAAGAAGGGCGTCACTAGCGACCACAGAGACTGACGATGAGCTAGACACCCCACCTCCACCGAGAAGCCCTCGAGCCAGCTTAGCTCCAGACGCTGCGGAAACCTACCATAGAAGCCCCAGACATTCTTTAGTCCCCGACGCTGCCAGATCTCCAAGGGGCTCAATAGTACCAGAATCAGCACTCCAACCGAGGAACAGCCTAGCGCCAACCAGAAATAACCTCGGCGTCGACATCCCTTATGGATCCAGACTAAGTTTAAATCCTCAAGATTTCAACAGAAGTCCGCGAAACAGTTTAACTCCAGACATGAGCGCGAGGAGCCCTCGTCGAAGCCTCGTGCCAGAAGCAACTGGCTGGAATCAGCCAAGGAATTCACTAGTGCCTGATGTTGGAAGAAGTCCACGGCATTCCGTCGCGAGCATACAAATAGATCCAGCGAGGAGTCAGAAAGAACTGGGTCCCAGTCCAAGAACGAGTCCTAGAGGGAGTATAGCTGAAGTTAAAGAGAAAGAGGATAGACCAAATAGGACACATAGAGGTTCCTTAGTGCCAGATCCTCAGAGGAGTCCAAGGGGAAGTATTGCGGCTTCAGAGAGGAGTGCTAGGGGGAGTCTGGTGACTGGAGAGCTGGAAGCAGCCAGGGTCAGTCCGAGAGGCAGCCTGACGTTGACGTTCCAAGAGCCGTTGGTGTCAAGGGAGAGAAGGGCGAGCGAGGATAGCCAAGCAGCTGGTAAGTGCATTATCTTTAGAACCTTAGGAAGCGACGAACATTATTATCATATCATCAGAAAGACGGATACCTACAGGTCTCCCTCCACACATTCATAAAATAAAGAGACATTTTTGGAGAGATGACGCTCTAAATTACCTACAAGACGAGTTACCTTGGCATATTCGGATTTTTTTAGAATATCCTCATGATGTTTTCCTTCAGTAATAAGCTACTTTTATATCAGACTCATTAGTACATACCTACCGGAGTTTAGAAGCCATATGCCTACCGTTCAGCTACCAATTCTTGCAGGAACCTTGCTGACATAATATTACTTTCCTTTAAACTTTTCCATCTTGTTTTTCCTCCTCCCAGAAAAATGTAGGAACAAAACTGTAAACACAGTGTGACCGTTACTTACTTATATAATTCTGCCCCATTACGTACGAAAGTTGTAACAGCCATTGTCAGTTTGAATTTGGAATCTATTACTCGATAATACGGTGTAAAATGTAGTCTTTTACAATGCAGTTACGTCTGTTATGAGTGCTAGGCAGTCGAGTTTCACGGAAACAATCAAACTAATAACAAGTTTGAACTAGTTTTAATACCGCCCCGTATTGGCTTCTGAAAATTATAAATACACTCGGCGCGATTCGGGAAATGATTTATAGATGCACTAGATATATTATGAAACAGTAAAAATTAGTGACGTTCCACGGCAAAAGGTTCCTTATGGCGGCTGGCGCTTACGCTATTATTAACGCCACTACGCAATATTCAGCCGGGGCAATAGTACCTTTTGCCGTGGAACGTCACATATTTTTACTATTTCATATCTAGTGAATCTCTGATTCATTTCCCGAATCGCGCCGTATTACAACTTGAAGTTATTGTGAAATTTATTTATCAACTATTGATTTAGTTACTGTAATAAGTTTACATAACATTTACAGAAATAAAGGTACAAAAGCGAACTTATCCCTATAAGGTCAGATTTACACGTGTTTTCTGTGCCCTAAAAAACAGTGTAAAGCTTAGTACTTAAAAGTAATTAAGGCACTTTCACATGTAAAGTGCGTTTGACGCGCGATCATCCTGCGTTTTATTTTCGTGGAGCTTAAACGTTGAGTTTGCATTGTTTTCTTGATGCGGTTATCCCGGTTATGCGTTTGTATGCGAGTATAAGGACAGTAGGATTCAGACGTGTTCTGAGAACGCAGGTAGGCTGCAGCAAGAGAAAGTCTTCAACAAAGCGCTTCGGGCTCGCTCGGTCAATAATTTCATTTAAAGAATCTCAGCATGATGAATTTCGTAAGTGGTACCTGTTGCTATCTCTATCGCACGCGCCTAATTATATTGATGTCCCTCTCGACCACCGGCATCCTGGGCAATTACGTGCCTGCTATAGGGATAGTAACAGCAGGCGAGTCAATGTACAAAATTCCTTGTGCCAAGCGTCCTTTCTTTAGGAAACATCCCTATAATAATGCGCACTAAACGCACGCGGTGAACGCCTCTCATGTGAAAGATCCCTAAAATGACCTACGGCGCTGAAAATGCCTCGAACCCTGTTAAGGGCTGTATTGAACGTCGACAGAATCCCTTCCGGGTATCACGTACGGTCCTCGCATGCTATCCCATTGTTAGCCTTTTGCCCTAATTATTGATTTATTTGCCTATTGAATGGTGACGTGGGTCCGGACCTGGCTGGTTGAAATGGTGAAAATTGTATTTGAATAACTAGTAAATTAAGATTACTTTTGACAAAGAGTCTATTTTTGTATTGCCAGACTGAAAAGTGGTGCCGATGTCTTTACCTCTAACAGCACCTGTAATACGTGGGCCATACTGAAAATTTCTGGATTCTGATATATGAGACGACTTATTTTTTCTAAGTTAGTCCAGGAATTTTCAGTATGCCCTAAGTATATTACTTATCCCCCTTACAATTTTCATGCATTCACTGTCGGAGAAGTCACACCTTAAGAAACCATACTAAAGATTCTGGTCTATAAGTAGATAGTTTTAAAATCCATTATCGGGTTATAGTTTTACAAGTCGATAAAAGTTTTTAACACAGTGTTAATGTATGCAGGGTCGCGAGGCCGCAGCGTGTCACCCTACAGGGCTTCGGTGGCGGGCCGCCAGGGCGGAGTCTCCGAGTCGGGCTCTAGGAGGGCCTCCAGCTCGGTCAGTCAGGTAAGACACCTTAGCACGTACAATATTCTTATTATCTATAGTTCGTTTTTTTTAGCATTAGAAAGAACTCCACAGCAGTAAGCGTACAGTTTTTATCAGGCTCTTTAATTGTTAATAATTATTGAATTATCTAATGTAGCACGATCATGATTACCGCTAAAAGTGCCGGATTTGGAACAACAAGCTTACTTCTGCGAAGTTCTTTCTAATGCTAAAAAAAACGAACTATAATGCCGGCTACACTCGTCGTGAGACCCCGTGACAGGCCGAGATTAGATAGTAAGGATATTAATTATCAGTATGACCGATACATTCATTTATCGCAAAGACTAGGAATCCTCTAAACCGAGTTTAGAGCAATTATTTCATGCAACCGATGATGCCAAAAATGCGGGGGTGCGCGGGACGAGGTGAGCGAAGTCCCGTGCCGTGATTGGTCCGTTTCCGTTCAAAGACACGGACGTCACACAAAGACACTTTCGACTCGAACATGGAGTAAAATTACCGTATGCGTGGCAGAGGGGGTAGCGCGACTACTTAGTCTGGATGATGTTTTGTCTGTGGTTTATCGGAATAGCTAGGCTAAGGGCTGAAAAATCAGTTTTTATTAAAGCAAAATGAGAAATGGTGCGAGTAATAAAATATAAATATCAAATCAATAACATAATATTCTAAAAATTCGAATACCATTTAGGTGTTAGCCAACTAGTCAGAAAGTTACACAAACTACTTATAACAAGATGTATGTCGCCTCAGGACGCTGATGTTGTTCCTACTTCTAACACCCGAGTCGAACATACATATACAAAATATGTACAAATACAAATATCTTTTCACCACACCAGCTCGGAAAGGCTTACTTTGCACTTCAAAAACTGATAGCAAAGTTGCATTTTATCCACATGTGAGGCAAAGTAAACAAATGCAAACTTTGAATTGTTTTCTTATGTTTGCTGGTAGAATTGACTTTTATATTATGACTTTGGATGATAAATATTTAATAACATCCATTTGGATTTGATTTTGTTTGATAATTTACATTAATATTTGCTTTGGGTTGGTGTGGTGAAAAATTTTGTGTTTTACTCGGGGGCAAATTTTGTTTAACCCTCGTGCTTTGAAACCCTCGCAACGCTCAAGATTCCATTTTCGAACCACTCGCTACGCTCGTGGTTCAATTTTGGAATCTTTCGCTTGCTCGGGTATAAATATTAGCACGAGCGGTTAAACAACAACTTTGCCCCCTTGTAAAACAAATAACTATTATTCAGTAATAAAGGGCACATATTCTAACATACCTTACCTTTTAGTTAGCCACTAAGTGCAAATAAAATAACGACGTAGTTATATCACAACACACAACACAATACAAGTAGTGGTAGTAGTTATACAATATAAGTACTTAGTGGTCTAATTTTCTATGGACGAAATATATGTGGGTACAGTCGCTATCAGATTCGGAGCGGCCAAGGTGCTCAAAAATATCTGACACACACTAACGCCTTGAAAATAGAGGCATGTTCAGATATTTGTGAGCACCTTGGTCGCTCCGATATATCTGATGGCGACTGTACCTATAGGGTCGGCATCAGAGTTCAGGCACAGAATAAATAATAGTATTACTATCGTACAGAAAGCAAACATCCTACAAAACCGAACTTTGACAGCGGTTCAGGGTCGGATCTTGCTATCCCTTTGTAATATATGGCACTATCCCTTTCGGCTATTTACGGTTGTCAAAATTCAAGTGATTATCTTATCTGTGGTCGTGCACGCAAAAGAAAATCTCAGGAGTTTCGCATCCCTGGTTCAGGTAAATTGTCAATATAAGGTCTACCTTATCGAGAAATTCCATCGAGAAATTTAGATAGATCGGCTTGACTCCTCTCTCGCTCTGCGTTTTCTATCACTTTATTACGAAGTGTGCTCCGAGCGAATTTATTTTATAGAGAAATTGTTCGCATTAATCCCTGCCGCTTCTTTCTGCCATCGGTCTATGCGACAATATTTCCATCTTAACCACTCAGACGGTAGGCAGTCTCAACTTTCCATTTCACCAGATACTTCCTGCCTCGCTCAACTAAAATGTGGAATTAACTCTCACCCGCAGTTTTCCAGACCAATACGACCTTCCAATCTTCATGAAAAGAGCGTACTTCCATTTTAAAACACAAATCGTAGCCAACTTGCATCCCCTCTAGTGTTGCAGTTGTCCATGGGCACCGGTAATTACTTACCATCAGACAATTCATATGCTCGTTTACCTCTTTTAATATAGTAAAAACTTAGCATATTTTGAAGGAGAGCATATAAAGATAGATGGAAAAAGTTTTTGCATAAACTTAGTCACCGTTGGCCAAATGTAGTGGTGTGGTCGACTCACATAGTCTATGAGAATACGTGACCAAAATGTTATTTCACAGATTCAGCTGTCACTTTCATACCCACCTGACATGACAAGGACCGTTGATAAACTTCCCACCTCAAATCTCGCCCAACTCTGAAACTACGTTGTTGCGGCTTTTAGTTTCGGAGTTCCGTTTTTGGTAATATTGTGATAAAATAGTTATTTGGTTCAATTATTGTTTTCTTGTCACTGGTTGCCATGGCTATCAATCAATCTTAAAATTACACAAACATGTTTTTATTTTTATGGTAGTTATAAGCCCTTTACACATTTGGCTATTAACTCAATCCGGCCCACTTGCACCATCCAGGGTTAGCCACTAACTCGGAGTTAACCGTACTGGTAACTGGGTGGCTAACCCTGGAGGGCGCACGTGGCCCTAACCAAGTTGGAAGAGTGATTCAACATTTCTTGTGCTATTATAATCTCTTTATTTATTTCAACTCTTAGGTGATTTATAATATGAATATAAAAGTAAAATATAAAAACACTAAAAAAACAATAAAAAATACATACAAACACATTTAAAAAAACCTAACCTAGGGTGCCGCCAGCAGCGGGGCTAGGTCCAAGCTACCGGTACGTGATCAGAGCCGTAGAGAGAGGAACCGACGGACTATTTATCCGCGCCGTGTCCATTGCAAGATTCTGCATAATAAGAATAATTATTATCTGGCTAACAAGCAAAATAACAAAAAGGAATTACACACCCATTCTTTCTTTCGACGACCGGTCTGGCCTAGTGGGTAGTGACTCTGCCTGCGAAGCCGATGGTCCTGGGTTCGAATCCCAGTAAGGGCATTTATTTGTATGATGATACAGATATTTGTTCCTGAGTCATGGGTGTTTTCTATGTATTTAAGTATTTGTATATTATATATATCGTTGTCTGAGTACCCACAACACAAGCCTTCTTGAGCTTACTGTGGGACTTAGTCAATCTGTGTAAGAATCTCCTATAATAATAATATAAAAAAAAATTCTCGTTTCCTTTCTCATTTTGGTAGGTAAGTTTTATTTTACCAAATTGAATGACACAATAACATTTTAACAAAGATAATTAAATAAAACAGTTGACAATGTGCTGAACAATCTCCAAACGACAAAAGCAAGACGTACACGCGTATTCGGGAAACGAGATAATCACAAGATCTAGAAACGATATAGAGATCAACTAGATTTACATTAGATATCGACTAGATGTGACTTGGATATCTAAGTCATAACTTGTCGAAATCGTTCAAGAGGACCTCCAGAATTGCGGAAACGTCAAATTTGACATATCTATCTTACAAATATCTTTAAATTATCCATATCGTAACTTGTTGAGGTCTAGTAGATATCTAATACATTTTCAGAATCGAGCCGTTAGTAGCTCTATTATATATATTGTACTCGCATCTCGTAGAAGGTGACATTGCAAAATCGTAGGGACAGGGGTGATGAATAGCTTTCGCGACCACACAATGGGATATGAAGTCCGACGACAAATTTCATAAGGTTCGTGAGTAGTGTGTTTATGCCGCTCCGAGATCAGAACTTTTCCGCCAGAGGGCGACAGTATGTATGCGTAAGGTAGTGACAATTTAGTTCACCCTACTCCCCGCTAGATGGCGCCACTGTCTATGCGCAACGTTAGTTCCAAAGGTCTCCGCTAGATGGCGCCACTGGTTAGTTCACTCTACTCCCCGCTAGAGGCGCCACTGTCTATGCGCAACGTTAGTTCCGAAAATATCCGCCAGCCCCGCCGGAGGGCGACAGTATGTATGCGCCGCTGGTTAGTTCACTCTACTCCCCGCTAGAGGCGCCACTGTGTATGCGCAACGTTAGTTCCTAAAATTTCCGCCAGCCCCGCTGGAGGGCGACAGTATGTATGCGCAAGGTTAGTTCTAAAAATCCCCCGCCAGAGGGCGACAGTATGTATGCGCAACGTTAGTTCCAAAAATCCCCACCAGCCCTGCCTGGGGGCGACAGTATGTATGCGCAAGGTTAGTTCCAAAAATCCCCACCAGCCCTGCGTGGGGGCGACAGTATGTATGCGCAACGTTAGTTCCAAAAATATCCACCAGCCCTGCCTGGGGGCGACAGTATGTATGCGCAACGTTAGTTCCAAAAATCCCCACCAGCCCTGCGTGGGGGCGACAGTATGTATGCGCAACGTTAGTTCCTAAAATCCCCACCAGCCCTGCCAGGGGGCGACAGTATGTATGCGTAACGTTAGTTCCAAAAATATCCGCCAGCCCTGCCTGGGGGCGACAGTATGTATGCGCAACGTTAGTTCTAAAATTCTCCCGCCAGAGGGCGACAGTATGTATGCGCAACGTTAGTTCCAAAAATCCCCACCAGCCCTGCCTGAGGGCGACAGTATGTATGCGCAACGTTAGTTCTAAAATTCTCCTGCCAGAGGGCGACAGTATGTATGCGCAACGTTAGTTTCAAAACCATCCGCTATGAAATGAATAGATGTCTCCACTTTGTATGTGAGTTGTTGAATCGCTTAAATGAATAGATATCCCTAGTGGCGCCTTCGTCGGTGGACACCGCTAGTTAGTTCCAAAAATCCCCGCCAGGCCCGCCAGAGGGCGACAGTATGTATGCGCAACGTTAGTTCCAAAAATCCCCGCTAGCCCCGCCTGAGGGCGACAGTATGTATGCGCAACGTTAGTTCTAAACTTTCCCCGCCAGAGGGCGACTGTATGTATGCGCAACGTTAGTTCTAAAACCATCCGCTATGATATGTATAGATGAGCAGCCGTCTGAGTATTTCTAAAAAAGTCCGCAGAGTCAGAGGGGTTCATGGTAAGTTAATTAATCTTGGTCAAGCAAATCTAGTCAGTAGAAAAAGGCGGCAAATTTGAAAAATCGTGGGCTACCAACACTACGTTTGAATGGTTCGAAAATCGTGTGTCATTTATATCTTATCTGTGGAACTGTTTTGTTTACATTTCATCGCTGTTCGATGTACATTCCTGCCTTTTGTTCGTTTCCTAGGGTTACCATACTTTAGTTTGCTTTACATTGCTTCTGACATATCCGGCTTGACAGACTATCGATTCGCTTAACAATATAGATGTCGCTAGTGGCGCCTCGTCAGTGGACACCGCTAGTTAGTTCCAAAAACATCCGCTATGAAATTGCAAAAAGGCCCATCATGTTTGTTTTAAAATATGAGACATATATCGGCGTTTTTTGTTAATACCACGTCAGTGGCAAACAAGCAGACGACCCCGCCTGGCAGTAAGCAGTCACCGTAGCCTATGAACGCCTGCGAATTCTATAGTTTACACGGATGCACTTTTATTTGCGGTTGGTTTTGTCGCTTGTGCTTATCAAATGTATGGAGTTTGTAGTTTACCAACCGTAAAGGGGTTTTTCTTTTATTATACCACATTGGTGGCAAATAAGCATACAGTCCGTCTGATGGTAAGTTGTTACCGTAGCCTTTGGACGCCTGCAACTCCAGGGTGGATACAAGCGCGCTGCCGACTGCCCAAAGATTCAATAACTTTGTTTTAAAATATGAGGCTTATATCGGCGTTTTTTTTAATACCACGTCAGTGGCAAACAAGCAGACGACCTCGCCTGACAGTAAGCAGTCACCGTAGCCCATGGACGCCTGCGAATTCTATTGTTACCACGGATGCATTTTATTTGCGGTTGGTTTTGTCGCTTGTGCTTATCAAATGTATGGAGTTTGTAGTTTACCAACCGTAAAGGGGTTTTTCTTTTATTATACCACATTGGTGGCAAATAAGCATACAGTCCGTCTGATGGTAAGTTGTTACCGTAGCCTTTGGACGCCTGCAACTCCAGGGTGGATACAACCGCGCTGCCGACTGCCCAAAGATTCAATAACTTTGTTTTAAAATATGAGGCTTATATCGGCGTTTTTTTTAATACCACGTCAGTGGCAAACAAGCAGACGACCTCGCCTGACAGTAAGCAGTCACCGTAGCCCATGGACGCCTGCGAATTCTATTGTTACCACGGATGCATTTTATTTGCGGTTGGTTTTGTCGCTTGTGCTTATCAAATGTATGGAGTTTGTAGTTTACCGACCGCAAAAAGATCCAGATTTTTTTTTTTATATACTACGTCGGTGGCAAACAAGCATCCGGCTCACCTGATGGTAAGCAGCCACCGTAGTCTTTGGACGCTTGCAAGTTCAGACTTTTGAAACCTATACATCATCATCATCATCATTATTATCATTAGACCCTCAGGAAAACCTCGACCTCCCCTGCTCATGTAGTATTTGGGTTGGTTTTGTCCCTTTTGGTTATCGAATGTATGGAGTTTGTATTTTGCTGACTGCAAAAAGGCCCAGATTTTTTTTTATAATACGTCGGTGGCAAACAAGCATCCGGCTCACCTGATGGTAAGCAGTCAACGTAGCCTATGGAGGCCTGCAACTTTAGAATTGTTACATGCGCGTTGCCGACTGCAAAAAGGTTCAATAAGTTTTTTTCTTTTTTTATATACCACGTCGGTGGCAAACAAGCACACGGCCCGTCTGGTAGTGAGCAGTCACCGTAGCCTATGGACGCCTGCAATTTCGAGATGTTACATGCGCGTTGCCGATCGTTGAGATGTAGACCGTGACGTTCGAAAACAAAAAGTCGTATGTGACTGTAAACTTCCATTCACCGTAGAATTTTACAGATAGAGAGAGTTTGATGTATTTGTATTGTATTTGTATAAGCAAATATCAGCCGTCATGAATTAAGTATTGTAACCTTAGTCAGATAATGAAGCTTATTTGAAAGATTATTAACTCTAAGTACTAGAAATAAAGTAGATTTTACTAATGCTGTAATTCTGTAATGCGACATGGTCATGAAACTCATGCGATGTTGGGGGTATACTCTTCAATCTTTTCAATCGGAATGGTCAGAGGTCAGAGTTCAGAGGTCAGAAAGTCCGTGAGGGACAGAACATACGCAAAGTGAAGAAATTGAAAACACGTTTTAATATACCTGACAACATATCAAGCATAACCTACGTAACTTGGTCGGGTTATTTGTTACCTAACATAAACCATACTAAATTCACTGTGGGGAATTAAAAAAAAATGTGAGTGTGTGACAAGGACAAACAATAATAACGCTTTCTCTGCTACTCCTACTGAAAGATTACATAAGACTATCTCGTTTGGTCATTTCCCCCTCCCAGTCCCTCCCCCCACCAGTTCCAATTATAATATCATAAATGAGATCACAATACCTGCAACCTGTAACTGACGCATACGCTTTCTAAAATTAATTAAAAAATCAGAAAATAACAATGGAGTACGTCATTGAACTCGTTGCGAGGCTGTGGTTTAGTAACAAGGGGTTAGGGTACAATTATAAATGTGGAGATAGCGACGAAACAAATATTGCATTCATCTCATCAATCGAGGCGCTGGCACCTGACGTGGACATTTACAAGTGGGAGGCGGCCCGGATCGATCTCAAGAAGCTGATCAAAGAACTTCTGGAGGAGAGGAGCATCCTTCAGTTACACTCGGGATACCATGCGGAGGGGCTTTTGCTGGAGGTGCTAAGAAAACACAACATTAGATCATTCCTCTCCGTGCCTCTTAAACAGAAAACTTTAATCTGGAAAGACGCGGGGGTGTGGTTCGTAGAGGTGACCAACCCGAAAATCATCAAGAGAACTTATGTGTTTTTTGACTTCGAATAAGTGTACGTCTGTGTATGTCTGAAATAAAAAAATGTTTAAAAGTGAATGACTATTTATTTATTTACCAATCATTTAGGTATTTTATAATGTTCCCAATGCGAGTACAAAAAAAATGCAAAAGCTGGTTTTTCAAAATTCGTTGTTAAGGGGCTCCTTGGCGCTAATGACATTCGATCTGAATCCTTTAGTTTTCTAATGTTTTTAAAGTGAGAACTTCTTTAGCGGCGTTGGGCACTTTCTGAGACAGCGATCACGTGATCGTAACGTTTAGATGGCCACTCAAATAGATGGCAATTAAATCAATAAAGAAAAACTCAATGACATTACATGAAAAAGGTTCTAATCTTGTACGGGTTGAAATACGAGGATCTCACAGTTACATTCAAACTTTATATCACTCAAATATAATTCAATAAAGCTACATCTTGATGAAATCGCTAATAAAAGTGAACTCTAGTAATGGTGAATAAAACTCAAAATATCATGATCAAATATATTTAGATGCGAGATCTGCAAGGTAACTTTACAATTTCTATTCGAATTTTAAACAAGCTCACTGACCAGCAATTTCGGACTAAAGTTTTTCAATAGAAAGGAGGATACATAGTGCTGCAGACATTTTGGCCTAGTCATTGAGTTTTCACTTCTGTCGGCACTCCCGGAGTGCAATCCGTTGTTTTTTTGTAGCTATAATAGCAACGACTTTTAGCAATATAGTATGCCATATTTACTTCAAAGTTCATTGTCTTCGAGATATTCGACATCAAGTTGAACAATTTTAGGCCAACAACCTGGTTTTCAGGCCATAGCTTTTGTGTTAATTATTTTAAAATTTACATCTCTGACCAGTTTTTAGAGACGTCAAAGACAAACCCAAATATGCAGATTTCGTACATGTAAGATCCTTCACAGCAATCCAGCTACGAAAAAAGTGTTATTTTTAGACAATGTTTAAAAAAATCATAAAAAAATAAGTATTCATTAGTTTCAAAATCCGGTAGACAAGAATGGAGATTAAAGATTGAAGAATCGGTAGCCATTTGTCTTATAATTCTATCTGAAGTGTAAATGTAGAAGTAACGGCTCAAACCTTGTCAAATATCGATGAAAACCGCGGGGAGCCCCTTGAGGTGAGGTTGTGTAGAGCAATGTTTCAGAGTTACTAAGCGTGTGTCATCATCGTCGTTAAAAATATATCAAGTTCGATTTCAAACAAAAACAAGACCTAACCTAATCAAAGCAAGTGCTATACCATCTACATATTATGCATAGTAGGTTCTGCCATCTTGTGGGTCCCATTGGAAGTATAAACGTCACATTTACGTCTCGCGCCAAAAATCAGATGGCTCCTATGCTGTATAGTTCATGCATGCTCCCTATTGTCAGTTCAGTACGGTGGCGCTTAAGCAATGTCAATGTGAAAACAAATCCGTTTAAAATTACAAGGAGGGATTTCATATCATCGGTAAGTAGGCGAAAGTGTGTCTGTCTGTCTGTCTGTTACCTCTTCACGCTTAAGCCGCTGAACCGATTTAGTTGAAATTTGGTATAGAGATAGTTCGAGTCCTGGGGAAAATCAGGGATATCATTCCTGAAGAGAGTGCAAAGGCGGGTGGAATTGAAAGGTTTAATGGCATTGCCTAATAATTGAAGTAAGCAATGAGCATATTGAATGATTGCTATTAGCATTATCCAGGCGCTATACCTACTTTAGCTGCTGTCACTAATTCCACGCAGACAAAGTCGCGGGCAAAAGCTAGTATTTCAATATTTTCGCTAGGATTTTTTTTATTGTTTAGTACAAAAATCAACTTTACTTAAATGTAATAAGGTTGACATCTATGTTGCGGGGTAGCAGAACTTCTGTGATTGTAGCTCAACTATGCAACGCTGATGGGCTACTCGTATCTTCAAAAATAAAAATCGTAGATGCAATTTCGACATAATTTCCTTTACTGTAAAGTTCAAATTATTGTAATGGGCTAGGGCTCATAGGATAATCTCTTTCGAAATATGAAAATATGGTCAATCATCCTTTAGATAGCGTTGCGTTTGTAGTAGTGTGCATGTTGACGACATAGGTTTCCAGACCGCAGGGAAGCATCATATATTTGTTAATGCCTGGAAGATTGAGGCCTGTCTGCCCATGCTGATGCTAGCTCTGAGCTTATTGAATTGCCTTTCTTGGAACTCTTCAACGTACTTTCGGTCATTGGTTCATTTGTCTTAGAGTTTGGTAAAATGACATTCGGTGTATATGTTCAGTGGGCATGCTAAGGGTTATATTTGCAAAAACCCAGGTGTTGAGTTTGGTTAATGCTTGAGAGCTCCATGTGCATTTGGCCTGTTTAGTGTCCATATTATGCAGACGCACTGCTTGCCACCATTTGAATATTGTCTTTAGAGCTCTTTGCATTAGGTTGGATATCGTGTGGAAGAAGAAGTTTTGGGTAGAAACGATGTTAGACTAATAATGGACTGACGGATATAGGCTGTCAGTAGTCCTTTTTCCCTGCTTTTGCTATGAAGTTTACCTTGACCCGAGTCCAATTATCTGGTACGATTCACCACGCGAAACTTGCTCTGAATATTATGGCCAGATGCAGATTGCTGTAAAAGCGCCGCTGATTTAAATCAAAAAGTTTGGTCTAAAGATGTTTCTTGCTATATTCCAGTCGATATTGCGTGCCACTGTGGATTCGAGGATTCCTATGGGCGCAAAGCTGTGTTTATTACTGGTTGAGTATGAACCGGGGAAGTGGGTGTCTCTGAGCAAGTTCCTCTTCCATGTTCATAAATGTGCCATCTAGTGTTTAAGGAGACCGAGATAGTTGGTTGGTGTCTTGGAGAGTATTATGTAAGTTCATGCTCCTTTATGAGTTTGGGCAATATCAGGAGGCACCCCGTACGATTGCCCTGTCTAGACGGAACCACAGTATAAAAAGTAACAGTGAACCGACGCCTTTGATATATGCGTTAATGCAGACACCGCATAAGAACACAGTAGGGTTGTGACAGACTTTAACACAACTGCCCATAAGAAAAAGAACATTTCAAATAAGACCCGCTAGCCCTGTAAGTGGTACCGAGCTACTAACAATGGCAATGTATGCAACTCGGGTGCGCGCGGCAACAGAACAAGTCACAACAGAACAGGTCACAACAGAACAGATCATAACAGATCAGGTTAGAACAGAACAGATCACAACAGAACAGCTCTCAACAGAACAGGTTAGAACAGAAAAAGATAGAACAGAACAGAACAAGGTAGAACAGAACATAAAAGAACAGAACAAGATAGAACAGAACAGATCACAACAGAACAGGTTTTGGAATTGATCTGTTTTAATTGTTAACAGAATGGGTATGGTACTACGGGTATCATAGAGCATTGACTGAATATAATAAACAAATATGGGAGGCAAAAATAAGATAATGGAGAAGGTTCCGTCTAGACAGGGCAATCGTACGGGGTGCCTCCTGATATTGCCCAAACTCATAAAGGAGCATGAACTTACATAATACTCTCCAAGACACCAACCAACTATCTCGGTCTCCTTAAACACTAGATGGCACATTTATGAACACGGAAGAGGAACTTGCTCAGAGACACCCACTTCCCCGGTTCATACTCAACCAGTAATAAACACAGCTTTGCGCCCATAGGAATCCTCGAATCCACAGTGGCACGCAATATCGACTGGAATATAGCAACAAACATCTTTAGACCAAACTTTTTGATTTAAATCAGCGGCGCTTTTACAGCAATCTGCATCTGGCCATAATATTCAGAGCAAGTTTCG
Organism: Cydia fagiglandana; assembly: GCF_963556715.1. Lineage (NCBI taxonomy): Eukaryota > Metazoa > Arthropoda > Insecta > Lepidoptera > Tortricidae > Cydia > Cydia fagiglandana. Next base: position 20,574,197 of record NC_085941.1, read on the forward strand.
CGTGGTGAATCGTACCAGATAATTGGACTCGGGTCAAGGTAAACTTCATAGCAAAAGCAGGGAAAAAGGACTACTGACAGCCTATATCCGTCAGTCCATTATTAGTCTAACATCGTTTCTACCCAAAACTTCTTCTTCCACACGATATCCAACCTAATGCAAAGAGCTCTAAAGACAATATTCAAATGGTGGCAAGCAGTGCGTCTGCATAATATGGACACTAAACAGGCCAAATGCACATGAAGCTCTCAAGCATTAACCAAAGTCAACGCCTGGGTTTTTGCAAATATAACCCTTAGCATGCCCACTGAACATATACACCGAATGTCATTTTACCAAACTCTAAGACAAATGAACCAATGACCGAAAGTACGTTGAAGAGTTCCAAGAAAGGCAATTCAATAAGCTCAGAGCTAGCATCAGCATGGGCAGACAGGCCTCAATCTTCCAGGCATTAACAAATATATGATGCTTCCCTGCGGTCTGGAAACCTATGTCGTCAACATGCACACTACTACAAACGCAACGCTATCTAAAGGATGATTGACCATATTTTCATATTTCGAAAGAGATTATCCTATGAGCCCTAGCCCATTACAATAATTTGAACTTTACAGTAAAGGAAATTATGTCGAAATTGCATCTACGATTTTTATTTTTGAAGATACGAGTAGCCCATCTAGCGTCGCATAGTTGAGCTACAATCACAGAAGTTCTGCTACCCCGCAACATAGATGTCAACCTTATTACATTTAAGTAAAGTTGATTTTTGTACTAAACAATAAAAAAAATCCTAGCGAAAATATTGAAATACTAGCTTTTGCCCGCGACTTTGTCTGCGTGGAATTAGTGACAGCAGCTAAAGTAGGTATAGCGCCTGGATAATGCTAATAGCAATCATTCAATATGCTCATTGCTTACTTCAATTATTAGGCAATGCCATTAAACCTTTCAATTCCACCCGCCTTTGCACTCTCTTCAGGAATGATATCCCTGATTTTCCCCCAGGACTCGAACTATCTCTATACCAAATTTCAACTAAATCGGTTCAGCGGCTTAAGCGTGAAGAGGTAACAGACAAACAGACAGACAGACACACTTTCGCCTACTTAGCGATGATATGAAATCCCTCCTTGTAATTTTAAACGGATTTGTTTTCACATTGACATTGCTTAAGCGCCACCGTACTGAACTGACAATAGGGAGCATGCATGAACTATACAGCATAGGAGCCATCTGATTTTTGGCGCGAGACGTAAATGTGACGTTTATACTTCCAATGGGACCCACAAGATGGCAGAACCTACTATGCATAATATGTAGATGGTATAGCACTTGCTTTGATTAGGTTAGGTCTTGTTTTTGTTTGAAATCGAACTTGATATATTTTTAACGACGATGATGACACACGCTTAGTAACTCTGAAACATTGCTCTACACAACCTCACCTGAAGGGGCTCCCCGCGGTTTTCATCGATATTTGACAAGGTTTGAGCCGTTACTTCTACATTTACACTTCAGATAGAATTATAAGACAAATGGCTACCGATTCTTCAATCTTTAATCTCCATTCTTGTCTACCGGATTTTGAAACTAATGAATACTTATTTTTTTATGATTTTTTTAAACATTGTCTAAAAATAACACTTTTTTCGTAGCTGGATTGCTGTGAAGGATCTTACATGTACGAAATCTGCATATTTGGGTTTGTCTTTGACGTCTCTAAAAACTGGTCAGAGATGTAAATTTTAAAATAATTAACACAAAAGCTATGGCCTGAAAACCAGGTTGTTGGCCTAAAATTGTTCAACTTGATGTCGAATATCTCGAAGACAATGAACTTTGAAGTAAATATGGCATACTATATTGCTAAAAGTCGTTGCTATTATAGCTACAAAAAAACAACGGATTGCACTCCGGGAGTGCCGACAGAAGTGAAAACTCAATGACTAGGCCAAAATGTCTGCAGCACTATGTATCCTCCTTTCTATTGAAAAACTTTAGTCCGAAATTGCTGGTCAGTGAGCTTGTTTAAAATTCGAATAGAAATTGTAAAGTTACCTTGCAGATCTCGCATCTAAATATATTTGATCATGATATTTTGAGTTTTATTCACCATTACTAGAGTTCACTTTTATTAGCGATTTCATCAAGATGTAGCTTTATTGAATTATATTTGAGTGATATAAAGTTTGAATGTAACTGTGAGATCCTCGTATTTCAACCCGTACAAGATTAGAACCTTTTTCATGTAATGTCATTGAGTTTTTCTTTATTGATTTAATTGCCATCTATTTGAGTGGCCATCTAAACGTTACGATCACGTGATCGCTGTCTCAGAAAGTGCCCAACGCCGCTAAAGAAGTTCTCACTTTAAAAACATTAGAAAACTAAAGGATTCAGATCGAATGTCATTAGCGCCAAGGAGCCCCTTAACAACGAATTTTGAAAAACCAGCTTTTGCATTTTTTTTGTACTCGCATTGGGAACATTATAAAATACCTAAATGATTGGTAAATAAATAAATAGTCATTCACTTTTAAACATTTTTTTATTTCAGACATACACAGACGTACACTTATTCGAAGTCAAAAAACACATAAGTTCTCTTGATGATTTTCGGGTTGGTCACCTCTACGAACCACACCCCCGCGTCTTTCCAGATTAAAGTTTTCTGTTTAAGAGGCACGGAGAGGAATGATCTAATGTTGTGTTTTCTTAGCACCTCCAGCAAAAGCCCCTCCGCATGGTATCCCGAGTGTAACTGAAGGATGCTCCTCTCCTCCAGAAGTTCTTTGATCAGCTTCTTGAGATCGATCCGAGCCGCCTCCCACTTGTAAATGTCCACGTCAGGTGCCAGCGCCTCGATTGATGAGATGAATGCAATATTTGTTTCTTCGTTATCTCCACATTTATAATTGTACCCTAACCCCTTGTTACTAAACCACAGCCTCGCAACGAGTTCAATGACGTACTCCATTGTTATTTTCTGATTTTTTAATTAATTTTAGAAAGCGTATGCGTCAGTTACAGGTTGCAGGTATTGTGATCTCATTTATGATATTATAATTGGAACTGGTGGGGGGAGGGACTGGGAGGGGGAAATGACCAAACGAGATAGTCTTATGTAATCTTTCAGTAGGAGTAGCAGAGAAAGCGTTATTATTGTTTGTCCTTGTCACACACTCACATTTTTTTTTAATTCCCCACAGTGAATTTAGTATGGTTTATGTTAGGTAACAAATAACCCGACCAAGTTACGTAGGTTATGCTTGATAATTATGTTGTCAGGTATATTAAAACGTGTTTTCAATTTCTTCACTTTGCGTATGTTCTATCCCTCACGGACTTTCTGACCTCTGAACTCTGACCTCTGACCATTCCGATTGAAAAGATTGAAGAGTATACCCCCAACATCGCATGAGTTTCATGACCATGTCGCATTACAGAATTACAGCATTAGTAAAATCTACTTTATTTCTAGTACTTAGAGTTAATAATCTTTCAAATAAGCTTCATTATCTGACTAAGGTTACAATACTTAATTCATGACGGCTGATATTTGCTTATACAAATACAATACAAATACATCAAACTCTCTCTATCTGTAAAATTCTACGGTGAATGGAAGTTTACAGTCACATACGACTTTTTGTTTTCGAACGTCACGGTCTACATCTCAACGATCGGCAACGCGCATGTAACATCTCGAAATTGCAGGCGTCCATAGGCTACGGTGACTGCTCACTACCAGACGGGCCGTGTGCTTGTTTGCCACCGACGTGGTATATAAAAAAATAAAAAACTTATTGAACCTTTTTGCAGTCGGCAACGCGCATGTAACAATTCTAAAGTTGCAGGCCTCCATAGGCTACGTTGACTGCTTACCATCAGGTGAGCCGGATGCTTGTTTGCCACCGACGTATTATAAAAAAAATCTGGGCCTTTTTGCAGTCAGCAAAATACAAACTCCATACATTCGATAACCAAAAGGGACAAAACCAACCCAAATACTACATGAGCAGGGGAGGTCGAGGTTTTCCTGAGGGTCTAATGATAATAATGATGATGATGATGATGTATAGGTTTCAAAAGTCTGAACTTGCAAGCGTCCAAAGGCTACGGTGGCTGCTTACCATCAGGTGAGCCGGATGCTTGTTTGCCACCGACGTAGTATATAAAAAAAAAAATCTGGATCTTTTTGCGGTCGGTAAACTACAAACTCCATACATTTGATAAGCACAAGCGACAAAACCAACCGCAAATAAAATGCATCCGTGGTAACAATAGAATTCGCAGGCGTCCATGGGCTACGGTGACTGCTTACTGTCAGGCGAGGTCGTCTGCTTGTTTGCCACTGACGTGGTATTAAAAAAAACGCCGATATAAGCCTCATATTTTAAAACAAAGTTATTGAATCTTTGGGCAGTCGGCAGCGCGGTTGTATCCACCCTGGAGTTGCAGGCGTCCAAAGGCTACGGTAACAACTTACCATCAGACGGACTGTATGCTTATTTGCCACCAATGTGGTATAATAAAAGAAAAACCCCTTTACGGTTGGTAAACTACAAACTCCATACATTTGATAAGCACAAGCGACAAAACCAACCGCAAATAAAATGCATCCGTGGTAACAATAGAATTCGCAGGCGTCCATGGGCTACGGTGACTGCTTACTGTCAGGCGAGGTCGTCTGCTTGTTTGCCACTGACGTGGTATTAAAAAAAACGCCGATATAAGCCTCATATTTTAAAACAAAGTTATTGAATCTTTGGGCAGTCGGCAGCGCGCTTGTATCCACCCTGGAGTTGCAGGCGTCCAAAGGCTACGGTAACAACTTACCATCAGACGGACTGTATGCTTATTTGCCACCAATGTGGTATAATAAAAGAAAAACCCCTTTACGGTTGGTAAACTACAAACTCCATACATTTGATAAGCACAAGCGACAAAACCAACCGCAAATAAAAGTGCATCCGTGTAAACTATAGAATTCGCAGGCGTTCATAGGCTACGGTGACTGCTTACTGCCAGGCGGGGTCGTCTGCTTGTTTGCCACTGACGTGGTATTAAAAAAAACGCCGATATAAGCCTCATATTTTAAAACAAAGTTATTGAATCTTTGGGCAGTCGGCAGCGCGCTTGTATCCACCCTGGAGTTGCAGGCGTCCAAAGGCTACGGTAACAACTTACCATCAGACGGACTGTATGCTTATTTGCCACCAATGTGGTATAATAAAAGAAAAACCCCTTTACGGTTGGTAAACTACAAACTCCATACATTTGATAAGCACAAGCGACAAAACCAACCGCAAATAAAAGTGCATCCGTGTAAACTATAGAATTCGCAGGCGTTCATAGGCTACGGTGACTGCTTACTGCCAGGCGGGGTCGTCTGCTTGTTTGCCACTGACGTGGTATTAACAAAAAACGCCGATATATGTCTCATATTTTAATCCCGTCAATACCCTCAGCATTCGATTTTAAACATTTAATTACTTTAATTATTTGATAAGAACTAACAGTATCTAGATGGAAAACAGAGTCATTGAACTTATGAAATTCAAAATAGGTCAGCTGTGATATAGTGACACTTGAAGTTCCAGGTAGATCTAGGAAGTGTTTGTTCAAGGTATCAGGATTATTAAATATATTAGGTAATTCATTATTCTTTTTAGGCAACACTGTATTTTTTAAATTTTTCCATAAAGTTTTGGGTTCATTAATTTTATTATTAATACTATGTTTGAAATATGCTACCTTTTCAAAATACAGAGCTTTATTTACAATAGACTTAAGGTCTTTGTAGTATATCTTTTTGACTTCGCTCTGGCTTTTGTGAAAATCTGCCGCAGCACTGTCACGCAACCTCATCATCAATTTGACGGTGTCCGTAATCCAGGGGTATGATTGGGCTTTAATCAAGGATGTCTTAAGAGGAGCATGCAAATCAAATAGATTAAGAACTTGTTGATTAAAGGCTGTTACCATGTCATTGACATTTCCAAGGTTTGTTATCAAGTCCCACCTCACGCTTTGCAAGTCCACATCTAGATCTTTTTCGCAGATGTTTTTAAGAGGCCTATAGGTAACGCGGTAAGGCTTGTGTTTCTCACGCTTAACATTGAAATTACAGACAACAAGGCAATGACCATACAGGGAGCCCACATGATCAATTGCTGTAGTATTGGCCTGCATGTCCGTACAGACAACATCGATCAGGGTCTGGCTGGTGTCAGTGAAATGTGTTGGCTGCGACACTAATTGTGTTAAACCAAAGCAAGTTATAAAATTATTAAATTGAGTAGTTTTTGTGTCGGTGCCATTCAATAAATTTATATTAAAATCACCTAGTAAAACTAAGTTGTCGTAGCTACGCATTGAACTAATTGAATCACTTACAGCATCTAAAAACAGTTGGAGATCCATCCAAGGTGGACGGTATGCCGTACCAATTGCTAGCTTCCTTCCGTTGAGAGCAAAAGTGATCCACATCTGCTCCACCAGTTTATGCAGCGGGTCAACTGGATGAGGCCAGGTCCGAGCCCTGAGATGTCGCTTAATATAAAATCCTACGCCCCCACCACGGGACCGGTCGCCCTGCGGCCTAGGAATATGCCGGAAGCTGTATCCAGGAAGTGTCGGTGCCCGCCCTTCTTCGCCCGCCCTTAACCATGATTCGTTAATCGCCAGCACATCAACATCTTGTCGAGTAGCAGCCGCTATGAAATTGTCATGATTTGTGCCAAGAGAACCCGCATTGTACAAACCAATTCTAAGTGTTTTATTTACTATAGCAACAGATGTATGTACCAGACCACCCGACAGTTGACACCACGCTGACAGACCTAATAATAACAGTACCAGACTGACATTGATAACATATGCTGCAAATTATAAACGACTTATGTATCATATTCATATACCGACAATAATTATCTGAGATGACTAAACATGCATTGGAGTGCCACAGTGGAGATACGAAACAAGAAAACATTAAACTAATAAAAGCTAAACTACACACGGCCGCCCGGACCTCAAACGGAGCTGGCTCCAAAAACACGCGCTAAGTCAGCTTCTGAGCGAATAGGAAAAGCCGACTTTCCTTCTCCTTCTCGGGCATAGATTCTTCCTCGCCTTGTCCACGAGAACCTCCACTGGTGTTGCCTACACAACTCACGAACTTTGTGGAACAAGAGGCGGTTCGTGCGTGTGAGGCGCTCGTTGACGAAAACGCGACGCGGGGGGCCCGGCAGGTTGTCAACAGAGAAGGTGAAATTTCGCCGAACGCGGGCGGCCTGCAGCAGTTCGTCCCGCAGCTGCCGCCGCGCCAGCCTAACAACGACGCGACGCGGCCGGCCTCCGGCCTCACTGTCATCCCCTTCCCCGGCCCGGCCCACCGCCCCGACTCGCTCGGCGAACACCACGTCGCGCTGCTCCAAGGCGACACCCAACCTGGCCGCGAGGACGGTGACCGTGTGGACAACGTTCTCGCCCCTCGTCTCCGGAACGTGGCCGATGTCGAGGTCCGAGAGCAACGCGTCCTGGTCGCGGTCATTCAGCTCCAGCTGAAGGCGCGCCACTGTCTGCTGCAGCTCCACCGTTGCTCCTGACGGCGATCTGTCTCCTGGCTCACCGTCAACGGGCTCCACGGGCCGCTCCTCCAGGCGCCTGACCTTCTCCTCCAGGACATCCAGACGGCCAGTGAGACCACCAAGGAGCTCATTGAAGCGCGCCACCTCTTGGCGCAGGCCCGCAACTTCATCACGCACAGCGCCGAAGTCCCCACGAAGCAAGCGCAGCTGCTCAGCGACATCGGGCTGCAGATCCAACGACGCATCCTCCTCGCCGGCCCCACTCGGCTTCACCGGCGTATTGTCGGAGTTGTCACGCCGAGGGGTCGTGGCTTTGCACGCCGGGCACGCCCATGTACTCGCGACACGCGCATTTTGTCCCATGCCTACACAAGCTTTATGGTAAGATTGGCCGCAGCCGCACTTAGCGACACCTGTCGCACCAAGGGGTTTACCACAAGCCGCGGCGCAGACAACCATTTTGCTCGCTATTGATTATAACTGAGAAGTTCCTACGGGAGCCACTAGATGGCGCTTAACGCAGTGTTTATATAATTTATATAAAATGTAATGTTTGGATTGCGGTGGTGTTATTAAAAGTTTCTAAGTGTATGCCGTCGTAGTACCAAATTGTATTTATTAAAAAAAAAGAGATAAAGTTTCAAAGTTAATTACTGTTGTATTTTCCTAATTAGTACCTACCCACCACACGCAAAAAGTCACTTATTGGTACACAGTAAACAGTCGCTATCTATTTTATTGAACTATCACAAGCGCGCGCGGATCGCGCACATTCACACAGTTAAGGCCAACACAGATACACACACCGGTGACTGCGGATGCAAGTAAATATCACTATTACTATTTTAATCAAATAAAGTACCGCGAGTGTGACAGTGTGTGTTACCGTCCGTGACGTCACATCATTGTTAAGCGAATCGATAGTCTGTCAAGCCGGATATGTCAGAAGCAATGTAAAGCAAACTAAAGTATGGTAACCCTAGGAAACGAACAAAAGGCAGGAATGTACATCGAACAGCGATGAAATGTAAACAAAACAGTTCCACAGATAAGATATAAATGACACACGATTTTCGAACTATTCAAACGTAGTGTTGGTAGCCCACGATTTTTCAAATTTGCCGCCTTTTTCTACTGACTAGATTTGCTTGACCAAGATTAATTAACTTACCATGAACCCCCTCTGACTCTGCGGACTTTTTTAGAAATACTCAGACGGCTGCTCATCTATACATATCATAGCGGATGGTTTTAGAACTAACGTTGCGCATACATACAGTCGCCCTCTGGCGGGGAAAGTTTAGAACTAACGTTGCGCATACATACTGTCGCCCTCAGGCGGGGCTAGCGGGGATTTTTGGAACTAACGTTGCGCATACATACTGTCGCCCTCTGGCGGGCCTGGCGGGGATTTTTGGAACTAACTAGCGGTGTCCACCGACGAAGGCGCCACTAGGGATATCTATTCATTTAAGCGATTCAACAACTCACATACAAAGTGGAGACATCTATTCATTTCATAGCGGATGGTTTTGAAACTAACGTTGCGCATACATACTGTCGCCCTCTGGCAGGAGAATTTTAGAACTAACGTTGCGCATACATACTGTCGCCCTCAGGCAGGGCTGGTGGGGATTTTTGGAACTAACGTTGCGCATACATACTGTCGCCCTCTGGCGGGGGCTTTTTAGAACTAACGTTGCGCATACATACTGTCGCCCCCAGGCAGGGCTGGCGGATATTTTTGGAACTAACGTTGCGCATACATACTGTCGCCCCCAGGCAGGGCTGGTGGGGATTTTAGGAACTAACGTTGCGCATACATACTGTCGCCCTCAGCCGGGGATTTTTAGAACTAACGTTGCGCATACATACTGTCGCCCCCAGGCAGGGCTGGCGGATAATTTTGGAACTAACGTTACGCATACATACTGTCGCCCTCAGGCAGGGCTGGCGGGGATTTTTGGAACTAACTAGCGGTGTCCACCGACGAAGGCGCCACTAGCGATATCTATTCATTTAAGCGATTCAACAACTCACATACAAAGTGGAGACATCTAAACATTTCATAGCGGATGGTTTTGGAACTAACGTTGCGCATACATACTGTCGCCCTCTGGCGGGGGATTTTTAGAACTAACCTTGCGCATACATACTGTCGCCCTCCAGCGGGGCTGGCGGAAATTTTAGGAACTAACGTTGCGCATACATACTGTCGCCCCCAGGCAGGGCTGGTGGGGATTTTAGGAACTAACGTTGCGCATACATACTGTCGCCCCCAGGCGGGGCTGGTGGGGATTTTTAGAACTAACGTTGCGCATACATACTGTCGCCCCCAGGCAGGGCTGGCGGATAATTTTGGAACTAACGTTACGCATACATACTGTCGCCCTCAGGCAGGGCTGGCGGGGATTTTTGGAACTAACGTTGTGCATACATACTGTCGCCCCCAGGCAGGGCTGGTGGAGATTTTTAGAACTAACGTTGCGCATACATACTGTCGCCCTCTGGCGGGAGAATTTTAGAACTAACGTTGCGCATACATACTGTCGCCCTCAGGCAGGGCTGGTGGGGATTTTTGGAACTAACGTTGCGCATACATACTGTCGCCCCCAGGCAGGGCTGGTGAGGATTTTTGGAACTAACGTTGCGCATACATACTGTCGCCCCCAGGCAGGGCTGATGGGGATTTTTAGAACTAACCTTGCGCATACATACTGTCGCCCCCAGGCAGGGCTGGTGGGGATTTTTGGAACTAACGTTACGCATACACAGTGGCGCCTCTAGCGGGGAGTAGAGTGAACTAACTACTTTGCCACCAATGTGGTATAATAAAAGAAAAACCCCTTTACGGTTGGTAAACTACAAACTCCATACATTTGATAAGCACAAGCGACAAAACCAACCGCAAATAAAAGTGCATCCGTGTAAACTATAGAATTCGCAGGCGTTCATAGGCTACGGTGACTGCTTACTGCCAGGCGGGGTCGTCTGCTTGTTTGCCACTGACGTGGTATTAAAAAAAACGCCGATATAAGCCTCATATTTTAAAACAAAGTTATTGAATCTTTGGGCAGTCGGCAGCGCGCTTGTATCCACCCTGGAGTTGCAGGCGTCCAAAGGCTACGGTAACAACTTACCATCAGACGGACTGTATGCTTATTTGCCACCAATGTGGTATAATAAAAGAAAAACCCCTTTACGGTTGGTAAACTACAAACTCCATACATTTGATAAGCACAAGCGACAAAACCAACCGCAAATAAAAGTGCATCCGTGTAAACTATAGAATTCGCAGGCGTTCATAGGCTACGGTGACTGCTTACTGCCAGGCGGGGTCGTCTGCTTGTTTGCCACTGACGTGGTATTAACAAAAAACGCCGATATATGTCTCATATTTTAAAACAAACATGATGGGCCTTTTTGCAATTTCATAGCGGATGTTTTTGGAACTAACTAGCGGTGTCCACTGACGAGGCGCCACTAGCGACATCTATATTGTTAAGCGAATCGATAGTCTGTCAAGCCGGATATGTCAGAAGCAATGTAAAGCAAACTAAAGTATGGTAACCCTAGGAAACGAACAAAAGGCAGGAATGTACATCGAACAGCGATGAAATGTAAACAAAACAGTTCCACAGATAAGATATAAATGACACACGATTTTCGAACTATTCAAACGTAGTGTTGGTAGCCCACGATTTTTCAAATTTGCCGCCTTTTTCTACTGACTAGATTTGCTTGACCAAGATTAATTAACTTACCATGAACCCCCTCTGACTCTGCGGACTTTTTTAGAAATACTCAGACGGCTGCTCATCTATACATATCATAGCGGATGGTTTTAGAACTAACGTTGCGCATACATACAGTCGCCCTCTGGCGGGGAAAGTTTAGAACTAACGTTGCGCATACATACTGTCGCCCTCAGGCGGGGCTAGCGGGGATTTTTGGAACTAACGTTGCGCATACATACTGTCGCCCTCTGGCGGGCCTGGCGGGGATTTTTGGAACTAACTAGCGGTGTCCACCGACGAAGGCGCCACTAGGGATATCTATTCATTTAAGCGATTCAACAACTCACATACAAAGTGGAGACATCTATTCATTTCATAGCGGATGGTTTTGAAACTAACGTTGCGCATACATACTGTCGCCCTCTGGCAGGAGAATTTTAGAACTAACGTTGCGCATACATACTGTCGCCCTCAGGCAGGGCTGGTGGGGATTTTTGGAACTAACGTTGCGCATACATACTGTCGCCCTCTGGCGGGGGCTTTTTAGAACTAACGTTGCGCATACATACTGTCGCCCCCAGGCAGGGCTGGCGGATATTTTTGGAACTAACGTTGCGCATACATACTGTCGCCCCCAGGCAGGGCTGGTGGGGATTTTAGGAACTAACGTTGCGCATACATACTGTCGCCCTCAGCCGGGGATTTTTAGAACTAACGTTGCGCATACATACTGTCGCCCCCAGGCAGGGCTGGCGGATAATTTTGGAACTAACGTTACGCATACATACTGTCGCCCTCAGGCAGGGCTGGCGGGGATTTTTGGAACTAACTAGCGGTGTCCACCGACGAAGGCGCCACTAGCGATATCTATTCATTTAAGCGATTCAACAACTCACATACAAAGTGGAGACATCTAAACATTTCATAGCGGATGGTTTTGGAACTAACGTTGCGCATACATACTGTCGCCCTCTGGCGGGGGATTTTTAGAACTAACCTTGCGCATACATACTGTCGCCCTCCAGCGGGGCTGGCGGAAATTTTAGGAACTAACGTTGCGCATACATACTGTCGCCCCCAGGCAGGGCTGGTGGGGATTTTAGGAACTAACGTTGCGCATACATACTGTCGCCCCCAGGCGGGGCTGGTGGGGATTTTTAGAACTAACGTTGCGCATACATACTGTCGCCCCCAGGCAGGGCTGGCGGATAATTTTGGAACTAACGTTACGCATACATACTGTCGCCCTCAGGCAGGGCTGGCGGGGATTTTTGGAACTAACGTTGTGCATACATACTGTCGCCCCCAGGCAGGGCTGGTGGAGATTTTTAGAACTAACGTTGCGCATACATACTGTCGCCCTCTGGCGGGAGAATTTTAGAACTAACGTTGCGCATACATACTGTCGCCCTTAGGCAGGGCTGGTGGGGATTTTTGGAACTAACGTTGCGCATACATACTGTCGCCCCCAGGCAGGGCTGGTGAGGATTTTTGGAACTAACGTTGCGCATACATACTGTCGCCCCCAGGCAGGGCTGATGGGGATTTTTAGAACTAACCTTGCGCATACATACTGTCGCCCCCAGGCAGGGCTGGTGGGGATTTTTGGAACTAACGTTACGCATACACAGTGGCGCCTCTAGCGGGGAGTAGAGTGAACTAACCAGCGGCGCATACATACTGTCGCCCTCCGGCGGGGCTGGCGGATATTTTCGGAACTAACGTTGCGCATAGACAGTGGCGCCATCTAGCGGGGAGTAGGGTGAACTAACCAGTGGCGCCATCTAGCGGAGACCTTTGGAACTAACGTTGCGCATAGACAGTGGCGCCATCTAGCGGGGAGTAGGGTGAACTAAATTGTCACTACCTTACGCATACATACTGTCGCCCTCTGGCGGAAAAGTTCTGATCTCGGAGCGGCATAAACACACTACTTTCGTGATTAATTTAATATGTCGAAACCAGGGTTGGTCAACTTGAGACCAGGCGTGGCTCACTTCGCGATTTCGTCGCCTCGCTACAAGTACATGCGGCTCACAGCAATTTTGGTGTCTAGACATAGTAAGTAGTTGCCGCGCACACCTATGGAACGGACGCTTGCTCGCGCTTGCGCTTGTATCTCTCGTAATAGACACGTTATGTTAGAGAGTGAATCTTCTGTACTAGTACTATTATTTATTTGTGTTGAGACTTTGGATTCCTCGTTTTTAGGACTTTGGTTTATTTTTAAGGTTTCGTAGTCATTTTTAGTTACGCCATGTTCGGCATGTTACGGCGGGCCCGACATAGGTACTTTTAGCCATTTTCCACACATGTTTTCGTCGTAGTTCGTATGTATGTATGTTGTCTGAAACGATTTTATCGATATTATGTGTATCGGATGTCGATAAATGAGAACACATATGACAGTTCAAAAATGCCACAGTAATTCCGGTCTCTGATGATAATACTGTTACTTGTACCTCGTTTTTTTTGGCATTAGAAAAAAGGTAAACAATCTTGATGTGTCTTTTAATTGAAAAACACATTTTAAAAATAAGTTACGCCAAATATGTAACAATTATGAATCTAATACGATCATTTACATTCTTCTGCTTTCATAAGTAATAGTTTCTGGTTTTTAAAAAGCGTTTTTCAATTAAAAGACATGTCAAGATCGCTTATCTTCTTGCAAGTTCTTTCTAATGCAAAAAAAAACGAACTATATATCCGTGCCGATAAGTTCCGAGCTCTAGTCAGAAGTTAGAATGGCAGGGTGCAAGGTACTCTGCCCTTACGACGTGAACTTTAATACTGGAACACGTACCGTGTGGGAGCAATAGCGGCTTTATTTAACTTTAACCATATTCTGTTCGTAAACTAAAAGTCTTTACATTGTGCATATATGTATCTGATTTTCTACGAGATAACTCCACTGTGAACTTTTATGAACCTAATAAATATGAAATTAAAGTTTTGATTGGCTAAAATACAATTATATAGTGTGTTTTCTGTAACAGGAGCAATAAATTAAACTGTAGGCTGTACTCCTCAAACTGACCAACATTTGTTCAGCAAGTTTTGAAAATAACTCATTATTTCAAGTTATTTTTAAAAGTTGCTGAACAAATGTTGGTCAGTATGAGGAGTACAACCTACAGTTTAATTTTTTGCTCTTATTACAGGCGACACCCGGTATATAGTCCCCATGTTAAGAATAGCTATTAAAACCTGTCCCATTTTCCTCCTGACATTTTCCCGCCCTACATTCCCTCCACTACAATTATATTCGCAATAATCGGCCGCCGGTAACCCGTTAATGCAATCGAATCAGGTACTAACGCCTGTGGGCGTTTAATGATTCCACTCGAATCGGGTCACAAGTACACTCGGAAATATTGGTGAAGTGGTCGCAAATTAGGAAGGATGCTCATTTAATTATCGGTTTCTAATCGTTGGCTACATAGCAATGATAATATAAATACATATAGGGTATAAGCGTTACAAAATTGAAGCGCTTAAGTTGTACATATTGTACAATAATTGCTCTTCAGTCGCGCTACTGCTGCGCTCCCGCACACCACAAGATAAAGAGACAGACTTATGTTCAACAACGAGTGTAACAAGGATGAATGGTATCCGAAAATGTCTCAACAAAAACACTATTATACGTACGTAAAATATGGAAGGTTGTTTTGTACTCACACAATATAACCTATCTGTTAGTAACATAATATCGCTCCTTGAGAAACACAGTGTCATTAAGCGAAAAACGTGTTTTTTGGGTACAGAGCTTTAAAATTTTCGAAATCTTCAAACGTCTAAAACTGCCGTACTAAAGATAAAAGAAAGAGTTTTTTGCTATATTTTGTTAGATTTTAAACTAATCTTGTGAGTCATTTGAGTAAACTGTGTTTTTTTTGTTTAATATCTAAGATAATTCAATTAAAAGAAAATTGTAATGTCACTATTCCGTTTAGTTTTGCTTAATGTCACATGACAACTTCGCAATATTGATTCAATTTATGGAACAGTGACACTATATCCAGTTATTTGATATAACTTAAAGTTTATTTCAAAGAAAAAGCGCAAATAGAATCATTTTACATGGATGTTAATTAATATTTACTAAAGTAAGCGACTTTCAGTCTTAAAAAATTAGCAAATAAGACTAGTTTTTCTTTAAAACTAGAGTATTCTTAGCTTGTTTTGTTTGGCTATATTTTTACGATCAAAAATTACCAAAGTAAATAAACAAAGGGGAGGATAATATTTGGGGGATGCGATGCAAGGGGCCCGAATGTCATGTAACGGACCCCAGACCAGCCTCTCCTGCACGTGGTCACCCTGTGGAATACCAAACAAGCCTCTGGCGATCCACCAACCCGCACTGAACCAGCATGGTGGGCTTATGGCCCAATCTCATTTGACATGTACGACTCCTCGTTACGGCGCTAAGTACCCTGTAAAAGTGGTGCTAAGAATCCCCGGGCGGAAGATACCCACGTCATCATCATCCTGCTAGGCCTTGTTCTCATTTACTTGGGGTCGGCCTTCCCTGTTCTTTTCCTCCATTCTGCACGATTGAGTGCAACGTCGGCGTCTATATTGAGGTCTTTCAGGTTTCGCTGAACCGTCGTCAGCCAGGTAGCAGGTGGTCTTCGACGTCCTCGCTTGACTCGCTTCGTCGTTGAAATATCGAGCGCTACCTTAACCATGTAGTCTACAGGACGCCTCTGTACATGACCGTACCACCTTAGACGTTTTTCCGTTAGCTTTTCTGTTATTGGCGCTACTTTGAAACTACCCGGCGGAAGATACCCACACGCTTTGTCGTCAAAAAGAAGTGGCAGGACAACATTGTCGGATTATCAAATTACTCCGACAAGGTGGCTGTGTTGACGTTAAGCATATCCCAAATCCCAAAGCTATATACCTACCTTAACCGCAATCAAAGCCTACGCATCAACATCTACACATTGCGATGATAAGATTGAAGAGTATTACGAGATTATGACCCTCTAAATAATCTACTGATGAAAAGCAGGAAACATGGACCATTGTCCTTGGTGAAGTCAGATCAAGCACACATACATAGTCGGACCACATATGGCCTTGGCAGCAGAAACGACCGTAGTTCTAGGTCTATTCCATTTGCCTTTGGTCGAAACATGAACGTAGATAAGTAATTCCTTTTTTCTCAAAAAAACTTCAAAGTCGCTGGACCTGGACTTCGCCTGGCGGAATATCACACACGAAATTGACTACTTATATAATAATATTTTCATCTGACAAAAGTTTAATTAGATATTTATTTATGTAGGTATTAGGTACATCAATAGGTTTAAATTTAGTTCCGATCACAGACCCGTGAGAGCAAAAATAAAGTTTAAGACTTAAATCCACCGTAAGCAATTAATTCATAAATAGGCAAAACACCTAAACAGAAACACACTCTTATTTGTAACCACGATCAGTTTAACTTAGAATTACGAAGTAATTTTGACACCTTACAAGAAGAGATACCACAAATACACATTCAGAAGTTCAAATTCAAAATAACAACATTATAAATACTTTAGAAACAGCCAGTAGCAAAATTAAACCAACCCGGAAAAACAACAAAAAACTCACAAGCGACACATTACGTTATTAGAACTAGCTCTTCTGAAGGAGGTACGAATTCTTCATCATCATAAGTATTATCTTTATTAACAGTTTCAACTAAAACAGTAGTATTAACTTTATTCAAATAGCTTTAAACTTTTTTGTCATTCAAGACACATTGAGACATTTTCTACTGTAAGAGAACAATAGTTTTATGGGTAATTAATAGGTAAGTACCTACCTAGTGATAATAATAATTAATGTGTGTTTTGTGTCACCTTGTCAGAAATAAAATTGGAACATAACAGACATCACAAAAATAACTTGCTAATTTTGATGAATGAAAAAGTATCACACAGCACATAAATAATATTATATTATAATTAATAAATATGGGAATCTTACACATACCAACCTAGTTCCACAGTTAGATCAATAGGGCTCGTAATGTGGCTATATCTATCTAATTATAAATAGTCGTCTAGTAGGTACCCATAATACAACTCTATTATGAACCTTATAGAAAAAATACAACACAGTGACATTAAACAACGAATGACATTCATTAACCACACCGTTATAAGCGTTATGTACCAGTTGTAGTGGCTTTAAGCTTAAAACGACATTTTTCACTTAAGCATGCCAACTGTCGCTATGGTAAACTAAGCTAGCATATTGACACTACACAGATAATGACGATCGACCTGCTAAAACTTCTGTCAGCTTCTTAAAATCACAATGTCACTTAAAGTAAAAGAACAGTACGTTTTTATTTTTAGTCAGCATTATGGCTTTAAGTTTTAAGCAAAACCGTCATTATAGGTATAATGTCACTTTACTTATTTCAAAACGTTATTCTATTCTATTAAATTCAAAAGTACAAGTGTCCTTATAGGGAAAAGTACGATATTGCTTTAAATTGAGTTTTGATTTTGATACCATATTATAAGTTTAAAGTGACATAGTACGTATAGATACACTATTTCTTATGTAAATTGACGTACTTACCATTGAATCTCATAGAAAACCGTCACTAAGCAAAAAAATACAATTTACTTCCCTTTAATGACATTGTTCCTATGAGACGGGCACCTATTCCCTCTATTCGCCATAACGACATTAGCGCCCTCTGGCGGTTCTAATAGAGCTAGGGCGATAGGTGTCTTCGTATTGCGTGCGTTACGATCATACGAGCTAGATGGCGTTATTAACTCAAAAACCCCATTTTTTGGATAATGACGTTATGTTTCTCAAGGAGCGATATTAGAACGATTATTCGAAGATGTCGTTCTAAATTCTAATGCTACTCCACCACGCATCAAATTACAATTGTAACAGAACAGCTATTGGAAAACCAGTTTGAATTTGGAATCTGGTCGGAGAATACGGAAAACAATTGAATGTGTTTCCAATGGCCGTTAGGGCTGTAATTCGTGGTGAACAGAATTGATGGTGTACTCTAAAATAATTGATAAATACGGTCGCCATTAGACAAGAAATGTTAGGATGGTTGAAAGAACATCTCTTACTCGTAAGTAACAGAATGTTAGAATAGTTATTCGATTATAACGCTTAAATAATTGATGGCGTAAATACAGCCCCTCATACTCACAGCCTCTCTGATGTTGCGGGCATCCATGGGCGACGGTAATCGCTTACCGTATGGTCGTCTGCTCGTATGTCTCCTATATCGTAAAAAAGTTACAAATGCGGTCGCCATTTTAATAACACTTAATGACCGCATTTAGTGTATGTAGAATGCGGGTTGACTTATCTCCTGGACCTACAGGTACCTAATATATGTTCTGTCCTTTATCCTATACTCGTACTAAGTATATATTTTGATCGGTTTTGAAGAAGAATCTTTGCCTTGTTATAACGTATAACGGATCAACTCCGAAAACGCGGAAAAAATTGACTCTCCCATAGGAAATTTCAACATCAGACCAGCAAAATGTATGATACATCCAATTTTTTCCGCGTTTTCGGGGTTGCTCCGATAGTAAAAGTTGCTCAGAATGACCTAAACATTAATGGCTCTCCTTCTTTGCCCTTCGTTTTGATACATACTGTATATTAAGAGTAAGTATTTGAGAGCAAGATTAAAACCAGGGGCCGATTGCATAACAAACTACAACAAATATTACCTACAAGCGGAACTCTAAGTGAAATTAGAAAAGGAGTTCCGCTTGTAATATTAGTTGTAGTTTGTTATGCAATCGGCCCCAATTGTCCATGTCTCACTACACATTATGATCCGAGTATGAAGATCAAAGTTGCAAAACAACGCAGCCGAGTTAGGTTTTAAGAAATACATTCAAATATTAAACGTGTATTTTAATAAGTTCAGTTTGTCAAAATGAACTTATTTCTCATGCGATCTGAACTCGAATATTTATTGTTTCCCAGGTATCAGGCGACGAGCAGCGTCGCCTCTGCGGAGAACAGGCCAAGTACAACGAACGCAGCCTCGGACTTGGCGTCGGGTTGACCACGTACGGCTCCGTGGCGTACCAGCTGAAGGATGCCAATATGGAGGCGTCGGGGACTATGGACTTCGTGTGCCGAGCGGCTAAAATTATGAACAGGACAAGTAAGTAACTTCTATTCTCTTGTTCTTCCTCAGCGAGTATGCGCCCACTGTTGGGCATACGCCTCTCCAAATCTCCTCCAAGCAGCCCGATTTGCTGCTTCTATCCTCCAGAGTGGGCCTGCAGTCTGTTTAATATCATCCTCCCATCTTGTTGGAGGTCTGTGATCTGGTCTTTTTGAACGAGGCCTCCACGCTAGGACACGCTTGCTCCATCTCATATCATTTCTGCGACATATGTGCCCGGCCCAGGCCCATTTCAGAGTAGCAATCCATCGGCCGATGTCTACTACTTTGGTCCGTCGCCGGATCTCCTCGTTTCGGATTCTATCGCTTAACTTATACCTATTATTGATGTTTTGCTTCCTACCCATGCAGGTACAGAGACAGATGAAAATGCTACGACTTCGTGAGCCAAGCGATTAAGATTATGAACAGGACTATGATTTATTTCTAGCTCTACTTACAAATTTGTCGTAATTCTTAGCTCAGTCCTCTCAAAGACAAGTTAAATAAAGTCTCTTTTGTTTCCTGTGAAATTTTCCAGAAATTTTTAGGACTTTTTCAGCTTTTTGGACACTTTTCGCAACTTGCACATCTGTAGTCTTACGCAGATGACGACCTGAGGGTCGTGTTCTGTGTTCTGACACCGCGGAGAACGAGGCAAGGAGGAGGCTATAGCTAAGGAACTAGGTAAGTATTATGTATACATAATACTTACCTAGTTCCTTTCCTACTAAATAAATATGTTTCTATCAGTGCACCATGGTATGGTATGCACTATGCACCACAGATGGAGTATTTTCTTTTAAATTCTTGTTTTATTATTTCATAACATACAAAAAAGAAATAAGTACAGTCCACACACAAAAAAAATATCAGATTTTTATATTTTTATGTCTTTTCCATATCTGGGGACCATGGGGCCCCGGACCTTTGGGAGGCGTACGTGGGGCCGAAGCCAACAGCGCAGAGGCCCTTTAAGACACTTTAATCTAAAAGCAAGGGATACACGTGGCGGATACCATCCCCGAACGCACAATGTGATGCATCCGGAGATGGTCCCCGCCAGGTGCAAAGACTAGTGCAGTGCAGCACTTTTGTGCTGCCATATTTTTATTACTTTTGTATGTTTGTTGCAGTTCTCATGACTGTCTTCCTGGCTTGTCTCTCCACGTTGCCCGTCATCATGATGATAATGGGTGAGTCCATTTTAATATTATTAATAAACTAGCTGTGCCCGCGGCTCCGCCCGCGTGGAATTCGGGTTGTGTCAGATAAGCTGCTAAATATATAAAAAATAGTAAAATATATTACGTTTACATTTATAATTTCCTGCATGCTAATTTCTGATAAGAATTCTATCTTATTGTTTCATACTTTATAGAGCGCGATTTGTAGTAGTCCGACTACGCCCGACTCTTTTAGTATGAGAAAGTCGAAGTCGCCTAGCTTTGGACCGCGTGCAGTGCGCCACATACGTCGGGCAAAGCCCGACGCTTTGAGTATGAGGGTGCCTTCGGCGCCCAACTTTGGCAAGCGTACAGCGTGTCACGTACGTCGGGTGGCGCTGACGCTTTGAGTATGAGGGCGCCGAAGGTGCCCGGCTTTAGAATACGTACAGCGCGCCACGTACGTTGGTCTACGCCCGACACTTTTAGTATGAGGGCGACGAAGGCGTCCGACTTTAGAATGCGTACAGCGCGCCACGTACGTGGGGCTACTCCCGACGCTTTGAGAATGAGGGCGCCTTCGGCGCCCAACTTTGGCAAGCGTACAGCGTGTCACGTACGTCGGGTTGCGCCCGACGCTTTGAGTATGAGGGCGCCCGGCTTTGGCACTCGTACAGCGTGTCAAGTATTTCGTCGGTCTACGCCCGACACTTTTAGTATGAGGTTGCCGAAGGCGCCCGCCTTTGAAACGCGTACAGCGCGGCCTACGCCCGACGCTTTGCGCATAAGGACGCCATCGGGCTTTGTGTATGAGCTTGGAGTTTGAGAATGCCTTCGGCGCCCAACTTTGGCAAGCGTACCGCGTATCACGTACGTCGGTCTACGCTTGACTCTTAGTATGGAGCGCCGAAGACGCCATGCTTTGGAACGCGTACAGCGTGTCACGTATTTCGGGCTACTCACGACGCTTTGAGTATGAGGGCGCCGAAGGCGCCCGGCTTTGGAACGTGTACAGTGTGTCACGTACGTCGGTCTACGCCCGACTCTTTCAGTATGAGGGCACCGAAGGCGCCCGGCTTTGGTAACCATACAGCGTGTCACGTACGTCTCTTTTAGTATGAGAAAGATGGTCGCCTAGCTTTGGACCGGGTGGAGCGCTCCACGTACGTCGGGCTACGCAAGATTCTTTTAGTATGAGGGCGCCGAAGACGCCCGGCTTTGGAACGCGTACAGCACGCTACGTGCGTCAGATTACGTCCGAAGGTTTGACTATGAGGGCGCCTTCGGCGCCCGGCTTTGGCAAGCGTACAGCGTGTCACGTACGTCGGGCTATGCCCGACATTTTTGTATAAGAAAGTCGGAGTCGCCTGGCTTTGGACCGCGTGCAGCGCGCCACATATCTATGTCGGGCTACGCATGACTCTTTTAGTATGAGGCGAAGGCGCCCAGCTTTGGAACGCGTACAGTGAGCCACGTACGTCGGGCTACGTCCGACTCTTTTAGTATGAGGGCGCCGCAGGCGCCCGGCTTCGGATCTGGTACAGCGCGCCACGTACGGAGGGTTACGCCCGACGCTTTGGGTATGAGGGCGCCGAAGGCGCCCGGCTTTGGAACGCGTACAGTGCGTCACGTACGTCGGTCTTCGCTTGACTCTTAGTATGGAGCGACGAAGGCGCCCAGCTTTGGAACGCGTACAGCGTGTCACGTACGTCGGTCTACGACCGACACTTTTAGCATGCGGGCGCCGAAGGCGCCCGGCTTTGGAACGCGTACAGTGCGCCACGTACGTCGGTCTACGCCCGACTCTTTCAGTATGAGGGCGGGTTTGATAACCATACAGCGTGTCACGTTCGTCTCTTTTAATATGAGAAAGATGAAGTCGCCTGGCTTTGGACCGGGTGGAGCGCTCCACGTACGTCGGGCTACGCCAGATTCTTTTTGTATGAGGGCGCCGAAGACGCCCGGCTTTGGAACGCGTACAGCACGCCACGTACGTCGGGCTACTCCCGACGATTTGAGCATGCGAGATGCGATGAGGTTTGCACGATATTTACTCTAAAGGTTGAGTAATATGGCGTATTAAGTCCGCCATATTGGTTTGATAATGACGTCACATAGCCTCACCCGGGATGACGTAAGGATTCTAATGATGTATCGTACGTCTAAATCGGTTAAGGCATTCAGAAGTTAAGGTGGAATAAAGAAACTCACATAAATAAATATATCATCATCATCATCTCAGCCATAAGACGTCCACTGTTGAACATAGGCCTCCCCCTTAAAATAAATATATACCTACATACAAACACGAACGCTGAAAACACACAATACATTCTCTCTGCCTTTTTTTGGGCAGTCGTGAAAAAGATGGCACTGTGCAATGAAGGGCAATTAATTTACTGTCGTTTAATTTTGTTGTATTATTAAATCAACATAATTATTCAACTGTTGATATCCGTACCCCCTCATTAATTTGGCAAAATCCTACCTCGGTGGCTTATTCATGTCTTCTTCTTCCTCGCGTTACCCCGGCATTCTGCCACGGCTCATGGGAGCCTGGGGTCCGCTTGACAACTAATCCCATGATTTGACGTAGGCACTAGTTTTACGAAAGCGACTGCCATCTGACCTTCCAACCCAGAGGGTAAACTAGGCCTTATTGGGATTAGTCCGGTTTCCTCACGATGTTTTCCTTCACCGAAAAGCGACTGGCAAATATCAAATGATATTTCGTACATAAGTTCCGAAAAACTCATTGGTACGAGCCGGGGTTTGAACCCGCGACCTCCAGATTGCAAGTCGCACGCTCTTACCGCTAGGCCACCAGCGCTTCCTGCGTCGGCTTATTCATGTCACTACGTATTAAATTCTGCGCCACCTGTTAGTTTACCAGGGTACTCAATAGTGGTAACACATATTTGAAAAAAGTTTGCCCCTCCTTCCTAAGTAGCGCCATAAGATTCAGGGGCAAACTTAAATCAAGCGAGTGTTGTGGCTACCCCCCCCCCTTTTAGGGGTTGAATTTTTATAGCCTATAACCTGGCCGGGGATTTTCTCGACAGATTAGTAATGTTTTCATCAAAATCCGTTCAGCCGTGATGCGCGTTCAAATAAACAGACAAACAGATAAACAGATAAACAGATAAACAGATAAACAGACAAACAGACAAAAATTCTAAAAATTGTTGGAACGTGTTCTGTTATCGATTCTAAGTATCCCAAGCCAACTTTTTTTCAAATATCTTCCATGTACAGACTTTCGACCCTCTACAGCTTTATTATATGTATAGATGTTTAAGAAAAATACTCAAAAAATCCCTTCACGTTCGTAGTTTATACCCACTTTCAAAAATACAAATTTACCTAACAAATGAACTGTATTTAAGGAAAAAGGATAATATCGAAATTGGTGGGATAAATATAAATGCTAAAAATGTATACTCGCAGTAATTAAGAAACGATTTATTATACCTACTGTAAAATACTGAGAATAATTAAACAACATGCTATTAATAATACACATTGAGCTACCCATTTAAAAATCCCTGTATATTCGTTAACCTAATTCCCTAAAACTTCTGGCCAAAAGTAATCCGGCGTTAATTAAAGCCCCACAAAAACTCAATCCTTTTTACACGGGTTCCAAAAACCCAGCCCTTCTGCCCTTTCGGGGTCGAGGCTTGCAGGTGGGGGGTTAATTTTTCGAGGGCATTTACAAATCGTCGGGCACAGAGATCTACGGCGCTGAAAGGGTTAAGCTTAGTGATTTTTAAATTATTTTTACCTTAACTCTAAAAAGTGGCCAAGTGCGAGTCGGACTCGCCCATGAAGGGTTCCGTAGCAGCAAGTAACATAATAAAATTGCGGTTTACGATTTATGACGATTAAAAAAAAACTACTTACTAGATCTCGTTTAAACCAATTTTCGGTGGAAGTTTGCATGGTAATGTACATCATATATTTTTTTTTGTTTTATTATTCTCTTATTTTAAAAGTTACAGCGGGGGGGACACACATTTTACCACTTTGGAAGTGTCTGTCGCGCAAACTATTCAGTTTTAAAAAAAATTACATTAGAAACCTCAATATCATTTTTGAAGACCTATCCATAGATACCCCACACGTATATGGGTTTGACGAAAAAAAATTTTGAGTTTCAGTTCTAAGTATGGGGGCCCCCATTGTTTTTTTTTTCTATTTTTTGAGGTTCACAGAATACATCTACTTACCAAGTTTCAATAGTATAGTTCTTATAGTTTCGGAAAAAAGTGGCTGTGTCATACGGACGGACAGACAGACAGACAAAGTAAAGTTGCGCCGTATATACTGTAAACGCTTCATAAAGGATGACTCACGTTAGACCGGGCCGTGTCCGGGCCGGAGCATCTGGCGCATCGTTTTCTATGGAAAGCATCACGTGATCACCTCTGTCATGTCATAGAAATGTAAGCGCCGGACGCTCCTGCCCGGACACGGCCCGGTCTAACGTGAGTCATCCTTAATGCGTCTTCTATGTAGTCTGTGCCTTAGCCATAAAACTAGATTATTAATTTAACATCAAGAAACAAAGGATTTTCTTTAGAGCTGATTGAACATTTTAATTATTAAATTAATGAACTCTCCTACAGTTTAATATTTTATGAAACGGTAATAAAATATGAACTAAGTATTTTTAATAGGTAGCTTAGGTACATTTTTATATTATATTATTTATTATATGTAGGAATATGCCACTCATACAATTAGGTACCTTACGTATTTTGCTCAACGAACCGTGAAAAAAAAATCAGACGAACCCGCCGGCAGGCACAGAGCCGCTCCCATACAATCACACTCTCATTTTAAAACGAAATGCTTTAATTCATGAAACGTGGGTTTAACACATGTAAATAGATACTAGAAACAAAAGCTTATTGCTGCCTATAAATCTAAACTAGTCCTATCGAGTGAACAATAAATTTTGTCGGTGACTCAGACAGATTACATTTTTTAACCCTCGTTCAGAAATTCTTTATTTTATTTTACTGTAGTTTCGTATTGCGTCTTTCATTAATATAATTACTTAATCTATAACAATATTTGTTTGTTTTGCAAAGCTATTGTTTAACTCTTAGTGCTAATTAAAACCAAAATATTACTTTGCTAATCCGCGAAAAGATAACGTGCTAGTCAAGCAGTGCTACGCTGCTATTGATGCAGCTTTACTCACATCTTACATTCTACATTTTTTTTCACTAATAAAGTAAATTTGTGAAAAAGCTTTCTCTGCTTTCTCGTTATGGGCGCTCCGTCAAAAACAATAGCTGCCACTCACACGCCACGTCAACGTAACGTCAAAACGTTAATGTTGACATATTCTCATCTGCGGGTTTTGACGGATTACTCCGTCAATGATGTTGAAGCGATGTCGCGAATTCTGGGTACAATTTGTATAAACTTTAAAAAATATTTTGAATCTCCTACAATTTTTTTGTGTACAATTTTACATTGTGCAATAAAGCGTAGGTACATAAATATAATTATAAGTTTGAAACTGAACCGATTTAGATGGATATGATGATGATTATTTGAGCATCGAGGAAGGACAGAGATAGTTTATTTTTAAGTTTATAAATCGTAGTTCTGCACCGTCGAAGTCGCGAACAGAAACTAAAGTAAGGACTCTACGCACATAGAATTTCGTACATTGACCCGCCTTTTTGTATCTCTATCACACGCGTAATAATTCTGCTGTCCCTCCCAGGATGCCGGCGGTCAATGCAGCTGTGCGAGTGGGACAGCTCAATGTACAAAACTCTTCGTATACTTAGCATCCTTACTTTTTCTAAGTTTCCAATATATGTAAATTGATCATATTATATTAATATAAACCAGTTAATCAATCAATTCTCATGCTTGTAGTGTGTCGTTAATAACTAACTATAAAACCAGTTGGATGCGAAAAAATATTATGCCTTTGAATAAAATTGCCGTGGGTTTTTAAAATAGAATCCTTAAAACTTTTTCATTTCCATTTATTTAAATATATAAACAAAGTGTACACGCACTATGTAAATCTGATCAATCCGAACCGGAAAATAAATTTAATACTTCGTTATATAATTCCTTTACAATCTAGGTATGAATAATTACCCTTTACATCCCGAATTCATTAAAACTCAATAGTACATTATTGCAGAGGCCGGGAAAGGGCAATTCGTGGATGAGTTTCGATTTTGTCGGACGACGCGAAGCGGAGTCCGACAAAGAAGACGAATCCACGAATTGCTATTCCTGCCGAGGCATATATAGTGCTTTTCTCCAAACATGCGAGGAAATAAGCTAAAATAATTATTATTTAAGCATCAAGCATCACTCAAATCAAACCTTCACATCCAAAATGTCAAAAACAATTTCCCTCTTTAATTAATTTTTAAAAGTTAAAAGCACAAACTTATTCTGCCATTCAGTACCATTCAATATTCGTTCATTCAATATAATTGCGCAATATAGTTTGTCAAACCAACTTTTCAGTCAGTAAGAACCAGGAAAACTACACCCCTCCTTTTCTTTTGGGTGCTAGTACTAGTGTAAGACAAAGATAGTATGATTCTCTTTGTCTATGTTTGAAATGAGAAAGTCCTTTGACAAACTATGTAAGCTTTATGAACACGGATGAGATTTAACCCTTAATCAAATATCGGGAAATTATTTCCCACTTCATTCTAATTTACGAAATATTTTTTATCTTTTTAAAGGCAGCACTCAGCGGTACCAACTATACAGATTTAAAATCTTAGTAACATTTTGAATTTGAAAAATGGCAACACTTTTCTAATGGCCGCCATTTGTGACCATACGTCAAAGTCAATGTCAGTTGTTGTGATTTTTTTTGCAATAACGACAATTTTTTTAGTGTTTTGAGGTTAAATGCGAAAAAAAATCTTGTAAGAGCATACACTGAATACTATCATAAACTAGACTTATTTTCCCTGTGTTTTGCTTGAAAAGAATTGTGATAGCGATATGATTTAGCCAAGATTTTTAGGTTTTAGTAAGTGGGTAATTATTTCCCATTGTTTGTCCCTGAACGTACGATTTACAAAAAAATTGGTAGGTTTTATCAAGTGGGAAATTATTTCCCAGTGTTTGTTCTATACCTAAATTTTAATTGATTTCCATAAATAAAAATATATGCCCGTTTGCCTGTTACACAAAAAAATCTGTGCCTGTTTTTGTTTTCTTTTTTCTTTTGTTTATTTCTTTGATTTTTGAAGATAACGTTAAAGGATCATACTTGAATTCCAAGCAAAGCCGGGGGGAGCTACTAACTAGTACAAAGTTCGTAACCGTATCGGACAATGGGAAACTAATTCCCACTTCATTCAAAATTTTGCTATTCCGTAACGGATAACGGGAAAATATTTCCCACCGCAAAACCCCCTTTCCCCCCCACTAAAATTCTTTTTATATATTTTTTCGTAATCTACGCACCCAAATTACCTAAAAACCAATCTTAGTTTTCAAAAATCTCATAAAAAGTGTTCCGTTTGATTAAGGGTTAAAAAATATATAAAAATAATCTTTGATTTTATTAAGCAGTATTCGCACGATCATACACGTGAAATGATAGCTGATCGGGTCGTGTAGAAGCGGCTCGCGGCAATAATAATTGGCTGTTTGCGTTTTTTATTATTAAAAAGTAAAAAACACTACAGTAATAAGTTATTACTGTAGTGTTTTTTTTACTTCCCGTCCGCTAGAACAGGACAGCGATAGTTTGATGTTTTTTAGTTAGAGTTTGACATTAACGAAGAACTTCCCGTACTATTTTTGCTACAGTAAGGTGAACATTTCCGAGCATATTGGAGAAAACAAACTTATAACATGACATGACTCATCAACCGACACCTACGCAGATTTATTGTACGATTATCAATCCCGTTGACCCACAGGCCAATTCGAACTTGCACCTGACGTGACCTGACATCAAAACGATATCGAATATCATTTTTTTTATATAAAGTTATTTAGTTTTTTTAAAGGTAGGTAGGCATGTTTTTTTTTTGTTAGCTGTAAATTAAATTAGTATTGGATTATGTTATATTAATGTCAAGCGATATATGTATGATGTCCGTTAGTCACATTTCGCTCGGACTTGTCCGAACATGTACTGGCGCGAGCGAGACGCACGCACGAATAATAACTAACTGACATCATTCAGATCTATATAAGTATATAAATGCAAGTGTCCTGACTGACTGACTGACTGACTGATTCATCAACGCAGAGCCGAAACTACAAAAGCCAGAAAGTTGAAATTTGCACACCAGATTGCATTTATAAAGCGTACAAGAGATAAGAAGCGATTTTGAGAAATTCAACCCCTAAGGGGGTTAAAAAGGGGATGAAAGTTTGTATGGGGTTAAAGTTTTCTTTTAAGCTAGGAATTTGAAACTTCGTAAAAAGATATATTATTAAAATACAAGAAAACTAATTTCAGCGTTTTTGAAAATTCATCCCCTATGGTGGTGAAAAAGGGGTTGAAAGTTTGTATGGATATCAAAAAAAATTCAAGTGGTGGACTTGAATCTTTGTATTTAGGGATATTATTAGAAGACAGGAAAAGTAATTTCAGCGTTTTGTAAAATTCATCCCCTAACAGGGTTAAAAAGGGGTTGAAAATTTTAATCCATTACAAATGCTTTGAAACTTCGTAGAAAGGCATAATAGCCGATTACAAAAAAAGTGATTGCAACATTTTTTGGAAATTCAACCCCTAAGGGGGTTAAAAAGGGGATGAAAGTTCGTCTTCGGATGCAAATTTTATTTTAAGCTAGGAACTTGAAACTTTGTAAAAAAGTATCAAATTTAAATACAAGAAAACAAATTTCAGCGTTTTAGAAAATTCATCCCCGAAGGTGGTGAAAAAGGGGTTGAAAGTTTGTATGGATATCAAAAAAAATTTCGAACGCGGGACTTGAATCTTTGTATTTGGGAATATTATTAAAAGACAATAAAAGTAATTTCAGCGTTTTGTAAAATTCATCCCCTAACAGGGTTAAAAAGGGGATGAAAGTTTGTATGGGGTTAAAGTTTTCTTTTGAGCTACGAATTTGAAACTTCGTTAAAAGATATAGAGTCTGTGCGGAAAGAGAAGAGTCGTGGGATTTGAGGGCGCGCCAGTGCTATTTTATGGTTTTTGCTATGCTGACAACACTGGTCACGTGATTATAGTACGACACTAAAGGTCATGATACTTGAATCCCTTTTGTTCCGGTTTTTTACCACGGCTTACTAAACGGAGCCTGGTGGTGGTGTCGGCTCGTCAACTCAATCCTCTGATTTAGCGCAGGCACTAGTTTTCTTTTTAAAACACACTTGTTTTTATATCTCAGACTAAAAAGTGACTGCGATTGACAAAACTGCTAACACTGTTTAAGAATCTGCCCAATACAACTGTAATTTTAGTACCAAACAAGATACGAGTCTCATTTATGTACTGCCTAATCTGTGCAGTCCAACAGTTATTAAAACCGGGTAGATCGGGTAGAAATTGGGCAATAGAACTGTAATTTTATCTGAGATATATTTCACCCATTGTAAACTTGACTTGTAATGTATGTGTACATTATTAATAATAAATATGAATATGAATAAAAATAGTGCATAAGTAGGTAGGCCTTATTGGGATATGTCCGGTTCTCTTTCTCTCATCTCACGATATTTTACTTCGCCGAAAAGTCCCTGCTAAATATGAAATATAATTTCGTATCTAACAGAACCTACAAATAAAGAAATATTTTATTACAAAAAGTTTTATTCTTTGTAATCGAAGTCTGAATTAAAATATTCAATGTCACTTATGTTTGAGCTAGCTTCAAAACAACCAGGGACACTCATAGAACTATCTTCATCTGAACTGGACGTGCTTGAATCCGGCACGTAGATTACGAATTCTTGCATATCACCTACTTAGCGGTCTTTTATTCGAGATACGGGTACTTTTACACAATCCTGAAAAAGAAATTACATATAAATATGCATAAAATGGCAAGTATCAAGACTATTTGTCAGTTATTTTAAAGATCATGAATGACCTGCATATTCATGAAAATTAATATATTTTGAATGAATATACTTACCGATTATGTACCGGAGACAAGTTACTTAGGGGGCTTATTAAATAGGTAATTATTTAATATTAAATACAACATCAATACCCGCGAATAGCGGAAACACGTTCCGCGACTTTTTGTAAGTCGATAGTCGGCTTTTAGCCGTTTTCTTCCCGCTGACAAAACCGAACAATGATAAATATAATTTCCCTTGTGGTTTTATGTACGGTTTTATCGTGTTTTGAAAATATTTTATACATAAAACTTGCGGTTTTTGTTAATAAAAATATACATTGACAGAAGTTTGTTTACTTTTTACAAGACAGGTGTCAAAGGTTTGATTGCCATATAAAATTTAAAATGTTAGTTCCCGTTTCTGCCACGACTCTTCTCTTTCCGCACAGACTCTATTATTAAAATACAAGAAAACTAATTTCAGCGTTTTTGAAAATTCAACCCCTAAGGGGGTTAAAAAGGGGATGGAAGTTCGTCTGCGGGTGCAAATTTTATTTTAAGCAAGGAACTTGAAACTTTGTATAAACGTTTAAAATTAAAATACAAGAAAACTTATTTCAGCGTTTTTGAAAATTCATCCCCTAAGGTGGTGAAAACGGGGTTGAAAGTTTGTATGGATATCATGCATTTTTTCGAGCGCGGGATTTGAATCTTTGTATTTGGGGATATTATTAGAAGACAATAAAAGTGATTCAAGAGATTTGTAAAATTCATCCCCTAACAGGGTTAAAATGGGGTTCAATGTTTGAATCCATTACAAATGCTTTGAAACTTCTTAGAAAGACATAATAGCCGATTACAAAACAAAGTAATTGCACCGTTTTTGGAAATTTAATCCCTAAGGGGGCTAAAAAGGGGATGAAAATTCGTCTTGGGGTGTAAATTTAATTTTAAGCTAGGAACTTTAACTTTTTGGAAAAAAGGTAATAAATTAAAAAACATGAAAACTAATTCAAGCATTTTTGAAAATCATCCCCCAAGATGGGAGAAAGGGGTTGAACTTGAATCTTCATAGGTACCTATTATGAGAATACAAGAAAAGTAATTTCAGCAACCAACATCAAAATCCACTTGACTTAAAACTTCATACAACTTGCTAAAAAAGAAAAGTACTTAATTTCAACATTGCTTGGATATGAAAATTATAGGTACTAAAGAAGTAAAATGTTGAAGATAAGATTCGACGCGGACGAAGTCGCGGGCAACAGCTATATCGTTATAAAGTAAGCTGCATGTTCAAATTGCCCTGTTACGGCGCGATTCGGGAAATGAATTAGAGATTAGGATAATGCACAAGCAACAACAAGCATTAAAAAAATTTACTTAATAAATTTAAATATAAATATAAACTAAATAATAATGACGAACAAAAATTAATTAAACTAATAACTAAAAATACTAAACTAAAACTACCTAAAAAATAAAAAACCTACAAATAAAAAATTGGCCCCAGGTCTGTGCCCTCCGGTAGGGTGCCCAGAAGGCTGGCGGCGTTACCGCGCTGAACGGCAACGCCAATGCGTTGGGCGAGGTAGGCTCCAGCCTTCCGGTCACCCGTTGCGTCTATAAGGCGCTTGGCTAATTCTTTGTAAATGCTGTGCGCGCCTTGACCCCACGGCCCAAGCGTCTCCACACCAAACGGTTCAAACATGCAGCCGGTGTCTATGGCTGCATATTTGCGCCGCTTGAGATGCTCGGCCGCATCGGCAGCGGCGCCAGCCCTGGAAGAGGTCCCTGGAAGATGGGACGGCGCGAGCGTGTCCACGCACGTGGCGTCCCAGACGAGGGGTCGACCCAGCTTCCAGGGAACCAGTGTCATGCCATCTGGCCTCTTCCCATCGTCACGCGCTAGACCCGTCGGTTCTAGAACCGACGGCGCTCCGGCGGTGACGAGGGCCCGGCGCAGTATGTCATTAAGACTGGCGTGGCGTGCCATGCGGCCGGCGCTCTTGGTGCAGGAGAGGCCGTGGGTTCCAAATTTCGACACGTCAGTGCCGCAGTGGCAACGGTGTGGGGCCACGCATGCCGCCCCCAAGCGCAGGGATACCGCGAGTCTAAAAGTACTGCTGGTTAGCAGAGTGCCGAGGTTACTGGAAGGGAGTGCCTGCAGCCACGCGCCGGATTCCCATTTCGTTCCAGCAAGAAGACGAGCTCGCTCTGCAGGGCTGGTGGCCGTTTCATATAGATTATCACGTACCAGCACGCAGAGCGGCTCGTCCCATTGATGTTGCGAATGGCGCATCTCGGGCAGGTCCTTGTTGGGGCAGGCAGCCTTCCAGCTATCCACGGCTTCTGACAAAAAAGGTAAGTCCGAACTGTTAACTGTGTTGATTTTTAGAATTTTGAAAAATAAATTTTGTATGCTATGAACCGAAGAAAGGAAGGCAGGTAAAGCGATACTCGAAATTGGACGGATCCCAATACCACCATGTCTGATGGGCAAGGTGGCTTGGGTCCATTGACGGTTGTCTAAATGAATGTTCATGATTGAAAAAACGGTATTTTTTATAAGTTCGTCTAGTTTGGCCAAAAGTTGGGGATATTTCCAAAAGTGACTGCATCGAAGGGCATACGTAAATTTGGGGACAAACAAGCAGAATTTAATGATCGTGTAAGCCATGTGGGGGTTAATTTGGAGTAAGCGATCCGAAAAAAAAACTAAAATTTTGGTGTTTGTCGTTGATATACCCTGGGAAGGCTTCGTCTAAGATGGGTGAGCCTAATAGAAAAAGTGAGCTAGAATCTAAAATTTTGATGTCTGGGGCGAAATTTTGGAATTTGGGAATTGCTGTGTCTTTTTGGAAATTGTCTAAAAAATATAGCTCACATTTGGAAAAATTTAAAGTCAAACCTATTTTTGAGAATTCTGTGGTGAGACTTTCTAGGTCTTTGACAACTTCGTCGACTTTGCCACCCAGGGTACCATCGTCAAGATACCAAACATTAAATTTTGAATTTAGGCGCTCAATAATTGGTTGGATAGCCAGACTAAAAAGAGTAGGACCCAGGGGGTCGCCTTGCTGACATCCGACGGAAGAGAATAAGAGGTTATTTTTGAAAAGTAATTTGGAGGGGTTGCAGTAGCATTGCCAAATAAAATTATAAAGTTCAGGGATTTTCTCTTTGACTTGTGTCAACAAGGCGCCACGGTCGACCGAGTTAAATGCATTACGTACATCTACCTTTAGTAAGACCTCGCCTTCCTTTCTTGTAGTAAAAGCACGTAGGGAGTGTACCGCTGCTTCACACCCACCTTTAGAGCCGAAACCTAATTGAAGCGGTTGGAAGTAATTCCTTAATGTGTCTGATACGGCTTTGCAGCAGGTTTTGGCCGCCAGGCGGCGGTAAGTCGTACCTACCGCAATTGGCCTGATTCCACCGTCCTTCTTGGTCAGCGCACACAGGTTTGCTCCATATAAAATGTTAATTACATCTGGGTTAACTTTGCCCTGTAGCATGTGATTAACTAAGGTTGTCAGACCTATCAAAAGGGCCTCACCGGCTTCGCCGCAACAGTGGCCAAGTAGGTCCTTAAGGTGTTGGGGCGACAGACCGTCAAGACCACCTGCGGAGCCATTGGGAAAGGAGCATATCGCGGCGAGAATCTCATCGGGCGTTACCTGGAGGCATGGGTCGGAAGGGCCGGGAGGATCGGGTAGGATGGCGTTGGTATCGGGGCTCGGGTGCTTGGATAGTAGAGCTGTTAAAGTTTCAGGTGTGTCAGGGGCTATTGCGTCACTGGAAAATAGGAGGCGTGCGGCGCCTTTAATATTGCCTTCTCCAATTTTTGTTTCGACGTGACGGCGAAATGACAGGCTTTGTTTAAAAGCGGGTCTGGCTAAGTTGGTAATGTCATGGGGATTAGAACAATTTTGTTTTATCCTCGATGTCAGTGAAATACCCTTTTGCGCGTCTGCTTTGATATGTAGAACTCTGTATGGGAAAGTAAGAAGGTGCTCCCAGGATTCCGGAGAGTTCTGACTCACGGCAGCTTTCACATCTGCGGTGAGTTTTTGAGCAACAGTGATACGTGCGCTCCGGGGAATACGTTTTATAATGGGAATAGAGTTTTTTAAGTTACCTAGGGTTTCGGAAAAGGGTGGTTTGCTAATGTGGGACGAACTAGAGGTACTCGGTGCTGGGAGAGAGTCGGTTGGCGTGCACCCGACTGCCCGGTTATTATGGATTTTGCCGATGTGTATGTTGAGTCCCCGCTGCCCTTTGAAAACACAGCCTTGTGGGCATTGTGGGCACTGGGTTAAAGGCTCCGCAGGTGAGGTAGTGGGGGCGGCATTTAAAATATTTGCTGTACACGACATAAAAAACTTACCTAACAGAATACTTAGACCAAATATAAACAAAATGCATAGGTATAAAAATATTATCAAAACACTGCAAATTTCACTTTTCACGAAGTCATGCATAGAAGAACTGAGGCGAAACTGTTGTTGCTTGGACCGTTAATATTGGTATAGAACAATTGAACGGTGCACTGGATCACTCGGAAAAAAGGCACAGGAATAAATAAAATCACATAATTTTCAAAACGTAAATAAAAACATTTCTTGATTTCGTTGATTGACGGCGGCTGTCACGTCCGTGTAGGGCCCCAAGGAACGCGTTGGGACTTCCGCAAAGTATTCGCTTGCTATTTTTAGTCTTTACTCATTATAAGCATTTAGAAATCGAGCGATTGATACGTAAATATTCGCAAAACGGCTGTTCTTAAAATAAAAACTAAATTTATAATTTAGAGCCGTGTTTTTTGTTGACGTTTGACAGTACTTACATTAAAAAAATAGTTGTCAATTAGAGATTCACTAGATATGAAATAGTAAAGGTATGTGAGTTATGTGACGGTCCACAGCAAAAGGTACCTTATGGCGGCTGGCGCTTACGCTCTCATTAACGCGGCTCCAATATTCAGCCGGTGCAATGGTATCTTATGCCGTGCCGTCACGTATCTTTACTATTTCTTATCTAGTGACTCGTTAATTCATTTCCCGAATCGCGCCGTTAGTTTCTGTTTGAAAAAAAAAATGTCTGTCTGACTGACTTTTCCAAATTGTTTTTTTCTGTTCTTTATCGAATATAAAATACAAGCAAATTTTGTTATTAGCACTGCGTCGAGCTGGCCTGATTGCCGCGTGCCGGTGCCGGGGGCTGTGTATCGCAAACATTTGCTCTCAACAAATCGACTCGAAGCAAAACATTTGCTCCGTTCGATTAAGTCTTTAGTTTGTTGTAACTACACAGGGTGTTGATTTAAAAAAGAGCAGGTGGCCTAGCCAAGGTGCCCTTCGCTTCGCAATCGAATCGCTTAGTGTCTCTCTATAACTCTGGCCCCGATTCGGATTTTGAAATAGATATCTATTAGATATCTTTTAGACATCACCAAGATACGATAACGATATGTTTAAGATCTAACTTGTCAAAATTGACATTGGCGCGATTCTGGAGATAGAACGATTTCCACAAGATATGACTTAGAGATCCAATTCACATCTAATAGATATCTTACTCTATTTAACGTAAAAGTGACATTGGTTGCCTGAATTGCGCTGCAAAAGAGAACTATAACGTATCTAGAATGGATCTAGTACGTGTCGTCTCTTGTGAATATCTTGAAATTCGACTACAGCAGTCTTCCATATTTAGTGTGACAGTGACAGTTGCGTTTCGTTCGCTACGGAGTGTTAGCGATTGGCATGTTGTCTACGGAGCCTGTTCAGTTCATGAGATGGTGTTCTGCTTTTCGCCGAAGTTTTGCTGTCCGAATTTCACTTGCCAGTAATTTTTTCGCAGATAAACAACCAACGTTTGGCAAATTTTCAAAAATCTGTTCAGTAGTTTTTGAGTTTATCGCGAACAAACAGACGCGGCGGGGGATTTTGTTTTATAACGTGTACCTAGTGATTAATACTAAGGAATGTCATGTTCAATAATCAAATCTTTTCAATTTAATGTTGAACTTATTACTCGTATCATATTTGATTACAAACGGAACTCTGTAATCTCACTATTCATGCAATTTCAAAAGGAAAGGGCGTGCCAATGGTCCATTGCACTGAAATTACAGTTTCAGGCTAATAATGTATTCCGGACGCGGACTGAAGCCGTAATTCCGGCGCGATCTATTATGTAGAGCAACAATCAGCAGTGAAATACTAAACGGACGGGAGGTTCAGTCTCAATAATTCTTGAAATTATTCACCATAAACTTCAAGATCCCTAACATACCTGCAATGAAAATAATACAGTGTATTTATATAGGCCCCGCTGCTTGAACTATAAGGGACAGCATAGGAGCCGTCAGATTTTTGGCGCGGGGCGTAAATGTGTCGTTTATGCTTCTGATGTACGGCCGTATTCGAACAATGAGATACGTCAAATACTAGATATTGAAACGATATGGATTGGATATGTCAGTGTCAAATGTGACGTTTTTGTTTGAAGAAATGTCAATTTTCACACTCGTTTGACACTGACATTTCTAATCCATATCGTTTCTAGATCTATAATTGACGTATCTTAAAGTTAGAATCGGGCCGGTAGCCCACAAGATGGTAGCACTTGTTTTGGCAATGGCAATATATATGTGCACTATAGTTTCCGATTCAGATGTTCCTATACCAAACAGCGCATTAAATAATGGTGCTGCGCTGCGGCTTTGCAAATAGCACGATACAGCGATGTCACTGTCAATCTCCTTCATAAAGCGAGCCAGATTTGAACGTTTCAATAGAATCAGCCATGCGGCAACTACTGTAACTCAATTTGAAAAGAAAATTGACACTGACATAGGCGTTTCGTGCTGCTGCAGTCGCAATAGGGATGTAACCTTTAAGGTGACAGTCCATTTCCAACGACAGCTGCACTACTGTTCATTTTGCTATGGAAATTGACAATAACACCGACGCGTTCAGTACCAGTAGTGCAGCTTCGGTCAGAAATGGAATGTTACCATTATCTATGCTGTATAATACTCAAGGTTTGTTGTACTCCGCAGGCGTTCAATACATCCGCGACTGTCCCGCCGAGCCCAGGATCCCGGTGTACATGGTGGTCGGCGGCGCGGCGGGCGGCGCCGGCATCTGCTGGCTGCTGTGGGCTCAGCTCGCAAGCAGATCTTCCACGTCTGATGCCAGCGTGCCAGAGAAAATACTGGGGTACACCTTGACGATATTCCTCATGGGATGGTGAGTACTGATATGATGTATCAACTCGCCAGTAGGTCCAATGGCAAAGATAGTGTCCAGAAAAAGATATTGATTTAGTGTCGGATCAAAAAAAGTCTGCAGCGGATTTGATAGCCCACGCAGTGCAAGTGTCATTTATACGTCATGATACTCATGATTTCATAGAAGTTTGACGTTTAACCTTTTCGCCGCCATAGACTTGATGTAAAGTCAGCACATTTCGTGCCTCACACGCCACGACTTCATATGAAGTTCAGGTTTTGGTCAGGTTTGTTTACATGCAATTTTTGACATAGCGTTGATGACACTTTATTGCTTCGTTGACGTGACGGCGAAAAGGTTAAAATAACACTTTCACTGCGTGGGCTATCAAATCCGCTGCAGACTAATTCTTGGTCTGACTCTACCCTTGAAGGCTCCTGTGGGCACAGCTTGCTAGAAGATCTACTTCCGATGTCAGTGTGCCGGAAAACACTGGCGTATACCTTGGGATGGTAATTACTGTAGGTCTAGGATTACTGATTGACGAGCACAAGCTTGCCAGTAGGTTGTATTTGATATATAGATCAAATTAGTCTCAAAATTCGGCATCAAACATATATTATATTGAATTACTCGTACATACTTATATACTAGCATGCCGAAGGTATTCTGGCCGAAACCATTTCCACGCATAAATTAGGTATGTAGGTAATTTATATGATATGGAAACCATATCAAATTGTCTAAACACAATCGAACTCTCGTCTACATATTATGTAAATATTATTTTACTTGGATATTATTATTTTCCTCATAACGGTGTGTAGGTTTGACCGAGACTTTTCGTAGAAGCCTATTAAAACACCGAATATAAGGCTTACGTCAACAATACGCGGCCTTTGACATCCGAGTTGTGTATACAAATAGGATTGGCCGGGTGAGTTTTAGGGGTTCTCCGTCGAATAGAATCGGGCCACGATAATAGGATATAATGATAAGCCTGTTTCTAGGATTCTTTTGTTAAGAAAGGTTACATTGATAAATTTTTGGAACGTGGGTTCAAAGACTACTTGTTTGCTTTTTAAAGTAAATACATTTTTTATATCAGCGAAAGGAATTCCTAGAGGGATTTGAATTTCAATAGGGAATTTAGAATTTGTATGGTGCCAGAAATAATAAAGAACTTGATAGTGTCCGTTATGCGCACCGTTACACTAATAGCTTCTGCCCAGGACTTCGTCTGCGATGAATGATATGATATGATATGATATATGATTAGTATTTGTTGTTATAGCGGCAACAGAAATACATCATCTGTGAAAATTTCAACTGTCTATCAATCACGGTTTGTGAGATACAGCCTGGTGACAGACGGACGGACGGACGGACAGCAGACTCTTAGTAATAGGGTCGCGTTTTACGCTTTGGGTACGGAACTCTAAAAAACTATCATATATCCTTTCCCGTGCCTCAAGCTATCTCCGTTCCAATTTTCATCTCAATCTGTTTAGGGGTTTAAGCGTGAAGAGATAACAAAAAGACAGACAGACGAATCTATCAAACTCCGCATACAGCGTATTACTGCAACTCGCAAACATCACGTTTCATTGAAACCAATATCATGAATGAACAGAACCGCAAAACCGAATAAATACGACCGCAGCGCAGGAGCTCATTAAAAACTTCTGCCGGTATACCATTTCCCATTCACTCATGTAATTAACTAGCTATTTAGCTAGATAGAAGTAAGTTTATATATAGATTTGACCTCTATACATATATTTAATAATACTCGAAGGTACACCGCCGCATGCCTCAGTCCTCAAACATTGTACCTACATTCTATACTGTTATGAGGTTGACTAGATTTCTTCTTCTTCTTCCGCGCGTTATCCCGGCATTTCGCCACGGCTCATGAGAACCTGGGGTCCGCTTGACAACTAATCCCATGATTTGACGTAGGCACTAGTTTTTACGAAAGCGACTGCCATCTGACCTTCCAACCCAGAGGGTAAACTAGGCCTTATTGGGATTAGTCCGGTTTCCTCACGATGTTTTCCTTCACCGAAAAGCGACTGGTAAATATCAAATGATATTTCGTACATAAGTTCCGAAAAACTCATTGGTACGAGCCGGGGTGTGAACCCGCGACCTCCCGATTGCAAGTCGCACGCTCTCACCGCTAGGCCACCAGCGCTTCGAGAACCGCAATCCGTAATCAGGTTGACTACTTTGACTAGATTTCTACTGGTGATAATTCCATTCCCGGGAATTTGTATTGAATTCCTATTTTTAAAAATAATGTTATTTTTCTTAGAGTGACTCAGAATTTCTCAGGGCACTTCGAATTTGAACAACATGAAGAAATTTAAATTGTTTTTAGCAACCCAACTTACTCTTGGAGGAGGGAGTAGATGTTAGTGTTCGAATTTTGAGGGCTTAAACAGTACGAGTATGTTAAATTGATTTGAAGAAGTTGAAAGCGGAGACCTCGATGTACTTATTGTGTGTGTTTATTTACAATTAATTTTTTATACGAGTATTGACGCTTTCAACAATTATTTATTTTTACGTAGTTTGTCAATATTATCGACATTTTAAAGTCAACAGAGATAAGTGACTGAATATACAGACGTTTCGATTTTCTAGAGGGAGGTAAATTTGAAAAAGGTAATAACGTGAAAGTGGGAGTTATTCCACAAAAGGTATATCACTAGACCTCGATAACGACCCAAATTACTCTCCGAATGTTATGTTCAAACTAACAGACCATTCCGAACGATCCCTATTCACAATTAATCCACCAAAATTGTTGCTAACAACATAAAAGCCGTAACGGACAGAAAAGTCATTCGATTATTTACCATATTCAGCTGCGATAACTTCCAAATTCAAACTATTTATGGCTGTTATATTGTTTCCTATCAGTATGTATTGCCCGACAATGGCAACAATGTTAGTTTCAACTCAAACTAACATTGTTGCCATTGTTGGGCATAGGGCTGTTACTTGGAAAAGTTGGAAACGGATATTGAAACGGTAACGTTTGGGAAAGGGAAGTAAATTATATAACCAAACTCCAATGAAGGGAAACATATAAACAGTCTAAACTCCAATGGAATGAGGATGACTTTACCACCAGGCTTGAGATCCAGTGGTTGATCTGATAAAGAAACACACAAGACTGGGCAAATATATAGGTAGTTGTAACGTGTAACTAGATTTATCAGCCCATCTAGCATGTGTAGCCAAACTTAATTTTGTAATATTTATTTGTACGTGGGAAGTTTTTCACTGTGTAATTTTGAAAGAGTTCTATTAATTATCTTATGATATGTTTGTAATACCTGTCTAATATCCGTTGACAACGATAATAGAGCTTGAAACATTGGGATGTAGTTTTAAATTAATTAGTAGTGATATAATCAGTTTAAATTGTGTAACAAGAACAACGGATAACAGAAACTGAAGGCAATATTAAGTCAATCTCAAATCAAACTCACTACGTAACTATTTCCATATAAATTATATATTACTTAGAGAAGTTGCCAGACCGTGATCCGCTAATTTGCCTTGACTTTGAACGTTTGTATTGTTAGTTAATATGTACATCGTTCAAGATAATTCAAATGCTAATAGATCCATCTAGATTGCAAGTTTGCTTGCAATCAATGACTTTGAAACTTGAGTGTGTTAGCTGCTTGAAATTGAATACATTTAAGGCCTGATTCGAAACAAATTTGACAAATTCAGAGTGATTTTTCTTGGATATTTTCTAGCTTACTTTATATATACACTACGACATTATAATTATCAGAATCACAAAATTATTATACCAAAAAATTTTTTTTTTATCAATTCTAAGATGATCAAAAAAATCAAATAAACGCCGCCGTCTTTTTAATTAGGCGCCAAATTGCTGTCAAAAACTTGATAAGTATGGAAGAAACTTGCACATAACTAATTTCCAACATAACCTGTTACCTAATATTATACCAATACTGAAAGGTAATTTCATTGCAATATCCATGAAACAATGAGGATCTAGACATATCTTCAAATATCTGGCGTATCAGGAATTTCGTCGATGTGGTGTCAGTTACCGGGCATTGGTTACTTTTCGACAGAGAAATCGACACCAACATCACTAAAAGAAACGGTTCGCAGCTTTAGTTTAATAATGCGGATTTCCAATATTACTTTGATAATATTTGGAGATGATCCACGATGTTTATGAGGCAATCAGCATGCTTAAGCCAGTACCCTCGAAATCGGACCAAAAAACTTGATTCAACAAAGTCCCACAGTATTGACCTATTGAACGGTATGGAGTGGAGTGTCCAAGGAATTAGTTCGTTAAAACAACAAAAACTATATGCAATATAATATTTCAAAATAAACATTGTTCTTGATAGGACTCAAACTAAGAAACTGTCAAAAAACACTGTCGGATGTATGATGGAGGGCATACAACAAAACTAACGACAGGAGCGGGAAGAAATGGAAAATGATGAATTTACTTATAAATAACAATTTTTAAACAAATTTTCAATAAATTATGGAAAAACAAATCTTGATTCAGCTAGCTTCAGTACCATTAATAGGGTTTTCAATTTGGCAGATTGAATTCGAATCAGGCCTTATATGCAGGAATATATAAAAAGAGAATAAGAGCGTGTCAAGGTAATTTTGAACACCTCGCCCGCTTAGCAACTTCTGCTGCTGACTGTACAAGCATAAATCTATATCTTACGTTCTCTTTAGTAGGTATTTATATGCCGTAGGGGAAACTGTTGTACCTTGGACCTAGTTTTACCTCGGACAGATGGTAATATTTCCACGTTGCCACGGTTATTGAAATATTTCATTTGTATTATTTGAAACGTTATTATTAAGTATAAAAAACAAGCTATCAACGAAACTTAATAGCTGCCGGTAACTCAAGAAAAAAATTAAAATATAAATTGTTTTATGAAAAGTCAGTACTTCGAACTTTACATTAAGGATGATTATTTCATATTTTGCTAATAGATAACAAAACTTAATATAATAAGTTATTCAATCTCAATTTGGAAGTGCTATTACGAAGCTTACTTGTCCTAAAAGTTGCTTTGTTGTACCTCGGACACCGAAAACATGTTGTACCTTGGCCCGTACTTGCTACTACTGTAAATATTTTTTTTTAAACATAAGGTTTCATATATGCAGTATTTTTAATTTTTCTGCGTTATAAGTTACCAAGGAATCGATCTTAGAAAGGATGCCTAAAATAAATGACCACTGCTAAGTATAATTTTTCTAAGGTACTTGTACTAGAAAAATCTATTCAATGGCGTAAATATCCTAAAAATATCTGTGATTTCATGTATAAATATTATTTTTATGATTATATTATAAATTTATTAATTAAAATATCATGTCCGAGGTACAACTGGAAATGACCAAGGTACATCAGGGGTGTTGTTCCTTGGACACGTTTCCCTTTTTTTTTCGTCAACGTATCCCATCAAGATAAATAAACTAATCTTTAAATTTTATATCGTATTACATAGTTTATTAATGTATCTCATAATATTCGGATAAACAATAACTCTGCAGCCTTTAGTTTTTTTTCTAAAATTCTTAAAAGAATAAACTGTCCGAGGTAGAACAGCTTCCCTAATGTTTAACTTCTTAAAAATTAGTTTGGATTTAAAATTTATTGCGATAAAATGTAGGAA
This sequence comes from Cydia fagiglandana, assembly GCF_963556715.1. Taxonomy (NCBI): domain Eukaryota; kingdom Metazoa; phylum Arthropoda; class Insecta; order Lepidoptera; family Tortricidae; genus Cydia; species Cydia fagiglandana. The sequence goes on from NC_085941.1 coordinate 20,617,890, forward strand.
TAACATATCCTTGTTTTAATATACGTTGTAATGCTATATACTTGTACACGCACTACACGCAGCCTACAGTTTATTCATAAAAGTAGTTCAAGTAATATTTCTTCATTTATAAGATTAACTAAATGTAGTAAATAAATAAGATTATAAAGTCGTCTTACATTCATCTAAATAATAATAGTTCAAGTGGTATGAACCGCTTTCAGGCCAGAGAAATTTCTCCATAATATAATTCCGTAAGACTAGATTGGCTGAGTGTATCCATAGTAAATTGATTAAAATGCCAATTTTGCATGCAGAGAACACTTTGAAGTCGCGTAAGTTTCTCCGCAATGCAATTCTATAAGACAAGATTAGACATTATAAGACAGAAGTGTTAGAGTATGCAAAATAACATGCTAGGTATAAATATGTATTCGAATTATGCTTTAGGGTTACCATTTTTAAGTTTTTCACAAAATCCTAGTTACCGTGAAAACGCGTTTTACCTAGATATAACTAGTTTTCCGTATCTCAGTGAAAACGCGTTTAAATTCGCGTTTCGTGTTTTCAAATTTAATTTCAAGATTGATTTCGGATCGAGCATGGCTTTAAATTAAAAGCGACGGAGCTTGTACCCCTTAAACTGCAAATTCATGCTGAATTGACGGAATCTCAGCGCAAATTGCTGAATCCTTTTATTTGCTCGGCCCTGTGGGTCTAACTTAATGAACCTTTACATTTTTCAAGTCCTTAATTTGTTTATATTGTACTTGTAGAATAAATTGGTATTCCCGCCCAGCTGTGGTCAGCGAAGCTCGAGTTATGTTTTTGACGTCCCTACTGTCTATGTCAAAATACTTAGTATATTCTTTATATTTCTTCGAAGAATTTTAACACAAATACGTTTTCTAGTTAGGTACTTGAGAAATCTCAACCGATACCACCATGATCCGGGTGGGATAGTGGTTATATCATCAGCTGCCGCGAGTGCAGAAGACGCTGGTTTGATTGAATAATTGATTTTCGGTCTTCCTCTTCCTCTCTTTCCCTCTATTTTTCCTTCTATGATGTTCTTTAGGAATATGTCGTGTCATAGCAGATGTCCAATTAGTACTCCTCTTCTATTTTCTATTGTCTTTATTATATGTATTTCTTTTCTCGTTAATCCTAACATTAACAGATATGAATGTAAATATCACCAAATGGTTAATTAAAAATCCTATTTCTCCCCAGGTTTGGATTCGGCAACCTCTGGACGCTCGGCATCATGTGGCCCGACTTCGCGCCGACGCTCTTCGAGCCCAACAAGTGGTGCCATCCGACGCTGTACGTGTTCGCGCTGACGCAGCTGGGCGTGGTGTGGGGGGTGCTCGCGTTGCTGGTACTGCTATTTATGGCGCTGGTTGTCTGCCAGGTAATTGTAACCTAAATAAATTAGGAAATATTGTGGAAGTAGCCAGGTTCATTGAAAAATGTCAAAATATATTTCATCAATCCAGGCTTCGTCAAAATTATTACTGATTAAAAATACTCTTCTGGACCGTAGCTTGCTGACGCATCCTCATGATACTTGAAGCAATGCTACGCTGAATTGTTGTTGGACCAGGTACGATTCGGAATATGAATCGCAAGGGTCTCAACCCCTATCTCTAAGTCATCAACAGAAAATTTATCTGTCAAATAAATAGGCGTTTGGACGTTTCACTTGTGTGTCTTAGGGGCCCACTGATTACCAGTTCGCCGGACGATACCTATCAGCCTGTCAGTTAAACGCAAAATTTGACAGCTCCAAACAACTGACAGGCTGATATCGTCCGGTGAACTGGTAATCGGTGGGCCCTTTTAAGATCCTGATTTGCGTCAGCAAAAACTATATCAGCAGATGTCACATTCCCCCACTTTTATTTTCGATGTTTCTTAAAATGGATTTCTTCTTTAACTGTAATAGTTTTCCAACAAATTTCTAATGTTCAGGTATTCGGTTGCGGCTGGCTCGGCCCGCCGCGGTACAAGTAGCAACGGCGGAGCGTCGTGCTAGAGCTCTGGCACCGCAACATCAACAACACCATGGACGTGGCCGGCGCGCTGCTGCCCTTCACCCAGCTGGCTCGGCCCGAGCTGACCATCCACGTCCAGGAGGTGCTCACCCAAGCCGACAGAGACGCTAAAGTGATCCCACAGATCAATGAACCCGAGAGTGAGAGAGTGAATAAGCAGGCCTGATGGTTGCTGGTCGTGTCGAAGCACGTGCATTTTGAGGCGCGCGATCAGATTTATTACTTCTGAGTATGCTTGCTCAAGTTTATTTGCGTGGTGACAACTTACAGTCTGGCAAAAAGGAGTAGAAATTAAAGAGTGGCAACACTGTCGTCCCTTCCAAATCAATTTACATAAGAGAAAGAACGGGACGACACTACAGTGTTGCCAGTTTTTAATTTCTAATCTAATCTTTTTTGCCAGGCTGTAAAAGCCGCTGGAAGTTGCACGAGGAATAATAAAGGTTCCTTTTGTACCTTATTGGTACGGAATCCTAAAAACAGTCTGCTTGGAGTTTCCCTTTGAAGTAAGCTAGTTAGGAAACCAACAAAAAGGAAGTCGAACGCGCTACACAATTCTCAATTAGCTAGGAATCGTTTGGAAGAAAGGGGTAAAATACAATTTTCGTCGGGTGACAAGCAAAAGTGACTAACTAACATCATTAAAATTATTGGACAGTAAACCGTGTTACAAGTGTAATAAAGTGCATTGTGACTTTAATTTTTTGATAGTACTTAGTGAGTTTTGCTTGTCACCCGACGATTTACTGATTTGACTGAAATTGAATTGAAATTAATTGAGGCTTGCAAAGTTTTATGAATATTTAATATCTAAAAAAAAAAACGAAAAATTTTGAGTGATATAATTCAAGGTCTTTGCTTCAAATTTTTGTTCTTCGTGTAACTTCTAGTGTTTTTGTAAGTTTCTTGCTGGTATCGAACACGATACGTAGTTTATATGTACAACGAATATTTAATAGCGTTAGTTTTGTTGTAAATAGTAGCTGGATTAAACCAGCGATGTAAATTTGGATTATCGGTATTAAAAACATATCTAGTGTTATTTATAAATTCTATATAGTTTTATATAGATTATTTTGTGTGCACCAATATTTGTATACCCACCTCGTAGCCGATTCAGATTTAACAACTTGTTACAGTTTTGATCTCATTTTGATACGACCTAGAATGAGATTCGAGGTCCTTGGTACAAAATAAAGTGAAAGTCGAGATGCGCGCTAATAGAGAATATAACGCAAAACTCTGCGTACGTGGCGGTGCTACCACTATCTATCACAATCTGAGGGTCTACCCGCGAAACAAGAAAATCGAAATTTCGTCATCTAACCTCTCTATCACTCTTGCATATTCGAGCGATAAAGAGGCATGTAACTAAATTTCGATTTTCGCGTTTCCCGGTAGGCCCTTGTTAACAAACCGCCTTGATGAATGAATGTCATATTTTATTGTCTGTGAAAACTTAAAAATAAAAACAGTTTAAGGCACAGTGTGTATTAGTTACTCTATGGTTTACTAGCTAGCTTAGTGCTGCGCTCTGGTGGCAGAACATTGCAGTAATACCCCCTATTACAAAGGGTCACGTCACGGTCGTATCAAAACCAGTTTAAACCACAACAAATGGTTGAATTAGAATCGGCCTTGTATCGATATTTTTGAATGCGTGTTTGTCTTTATCTTAATGTTGTCAGAGTTATCGTAGGTCGTGATGAGGATTACTCGAGATACTTTTATCTGTAACGTCTGAATTAATGTCTAATCTTTTTACAATTCAATTTATTTAATGTGAAAACGTTCGTAATCTTGAATCTTTTATGATTTAGATTTTATATTCATTGACTGATTAAAGTTAAAACTATTTTGAATCATAAATGTCACTTAAGATAAAATTTAATGCATATTTAATACTTTTCGTAGATTTTAGTATCTCGAGATTGATCAGAAAATCGCAAAAAAACTGCATGGAAACAGGCTTTAATAGAGATTTCGTGAATATGACTACATATTTTTATATAGAAATATATATTATGTCATGTAAAGCGTTGGTGTGCTTTTTAGTAAAATTTCATTTTGAATAAGTTGAGCACAAAATCTCTACTAAATATGGCATTGACATGAATATTTATACTAGGGTGTTGATTATTTCGTCGAAATTGAAATCTTCTATGTCTCACCCCCTTGTTCTATTTGTCTAAAAACAAAATGTGGATTTTTTTCAGAATTTTCAATTGCATTTTAGGGGTTGCTACCGATTTTTAAAAATTTGGACAAGATTTTTTTTTTTCTTTCGTTTTATTTTTATGAGACAGCGGGTCAGGGTGGGGAGAGGGATGTGCAGTTTAACATAAAATAATACCACTATTTTTTTAAAGCTTATTATGCGTGTTTTAGGCGTTCTAAATATTGTTTCTGCAATGCGCACTCCTAAAACAGGAATAAAAATAGCTTTTATATTCTTTGTTTTATTTTAGATATATTTAAGGTTGTTAGTTTTAATTTAGTATTATTTATAGATGTATTTAGTTCATAAGTTATTTATTTGTCTTTCTACTGTCTTCTTCCTATGAAATAAACTTTTTTAATATGTTAAAAAAAATATTTAAAATATATTATATGTATTAACTATACCTAGTATTGAATTACATATAAATAGCTTCCATAATTATACTTTGACTCACTGTTTCACCAAAAAAAAAACATTTATGAAGGATCCAAATTTTCGAAATTCGGTAGCGTGGGGTTTCACATTTGTTTTTTAGTGAAAGAGAACAATTTAAGGGGGTGAAACATAGAAAATTTCAATTTCGACGAAATAAGCAACACCCTAATTTATACTCATAATGTAATAAATGAAACTAATTAAGCCCAAAATATGTGTTAATTTATAACACATTTTCAAAGCTAAATGGCCTTCACCGAACATGTACGAGTATAATTCCGTACATTGACCTCTTTAACTATCTGTCTTTATTACTCACACGTAATATTACATTACTGTCGCATGTGAACGGTGTAGCAGCGCCCACACTGTTAACTGACAGTTCGTGAACCTTATTACAAAAGGCATAAGGTCCACCGATGGACAGTTAAGAGTGTGCTGCTGTTTTTACTGTAAGGTCAACGTAAAGTGATAGAAAACATAAACATATTTTTTTTCTTTGAAGAAATTATTGTCATCTGTCAATGAACACAACTTTGACAGGAATCAACTTGATCAAGAATGCTGCACAAATGCGTACGAGAGATATAAAAAGACAAAATATAATAGGGGAAACTGGGAATACTTGATTCTAGGGGAGAGATGACCCCTAAATATTTAATTATAAATAAATTTTAAAATAGCAATTCTAACTACATATAACTATTCTATCGTTGTCAAAATCAGAATTGGGAATTGATTACCTATGCTTTCATTATTTAGATGACCAAATCTTCGCTAGGACCAAATCTTCCCAGTCTCCCCTTACAGTCAGATCGTTTCTAATATATTCTTTATCACGTTTCGTATTAAACGCGCGAGTGCAATAGCGACATTATTTTGGCGAACAAGTGAGAGTATGTATAGTTCAATGTACGAAATTCTCTGTACTCTTCATAAACACTGCATATAACTTTAAGCACAACTCATCCTCCATTCAGATCGTCCCAAAAAGACCAATTTTCGGAGCAAAGCTTTTTATAACCTGTATAACGCGTTTAGGCGTACGGAACCAAATCTCTCAGGGACTTTTGGCTTTTATGGGTGCTGCTTTAATTTCCTATCATAGAAAGTAGAATAATATGCGTCTACCTATTTAATTACACAAACGGGTCTACCGCGATATAATTTCATTGTTTTTACCTTAAGTTCCGACGTCTTTCCTTTACCACAGCTGGTGCAATTGAGCTGAAACGTCGTCGGTAGACCCGTTTGTGTAATTAAATACGTGTACAAAACGCGAGAGTTTAAAGTGTTATAATATGCGTGTAGAAATGAAATACCTAATGTGGTTGCTCCTTTATGTCCACGCTCTTGCACAAAAGACGCGATAAAATTTTTCTGACCAGTAGAAATGTGTGGACGTGTCACTATAGCAGTAGGTATTAACTATAGAAATTTTAATCAATTTATGCTAGCATGGTTTTATGCTGGAAACGAAACTCCGGCACATCACATACGAGCTGATTTTAGTGCTCCGTACAACATTTTTCTCACGAGGCACTTAGGTATGGGATCACTTTGGTCTTGAAAATCGGTTGAATGCGTCTTTTATTCAGAAAATCGGTGCCTATGTTTCTTAACTAATAAATTAAGATATTCCGTTACCTGAAAAAATACTATATTTTCCATACAATAAGTCAGATGTCATGATTGTAGATGAACATAGAGTGATTTTGTTATGTCTGAACATAATCTTAGTTATATTAATTTTGATAATCTGACGGGTTAATGTTAATAATTGAGTATGTAGGTTATACTGAACAACTTTTACTATGGAGCCAACCCCTCATGCGTTTCCGAGGATTATATATCGACGTTTTTTATGGGACAGCAGTTTTTTATGGGACTTTTTTTCGTGATTTCGGTGTCGGCTCCATAGTAAAAGTTGTTCAGTATGGCCTACATATTTACCCCTCAGGCTCTGAATATCTGAAATATGTAACTCAGCTCGTGTGCGATGCGCATACTCGTATATGCTGCTTTAACTGACAGTCGTGTTTCAAAGACAGTATGGAGCAAATCATAAAGGAGCAAAAGGTCCGTTTACGTCTGTACATAAAATTGTTCAAAAATTGTAACGAGAAAATGTACCGACTACCGCACAGGACGAATCATAGTACTTAGGTACTTTAGTTATATTTTTGTGACTACTTTTTTATTGGTTTTATTTGAAAGACTATAAAATTAACAATATGTATATAATTCTATTTTATTAGTTTATGGTCAGGAATTAGATGATCAAAGGCACTTTAAGTTCATGTATGTATACGAGGATTTTATTTTTTATATTTATGTCAGATGCTGACATGGTTACGTCATTTATGATTTGAAAATTCTGAAGTGGTTTCTAGAGTCGGACCAAGCTAACTCTGCGTGACAGTTGCAATGACAAAGTGTAGCAATGTCATCGTTAATGTCAAATTTCTATGAAAATTGCAACGGCACGAACTCACTTCGATCTGTTCTAGTCGGTGCTAACGGACTCTATCCAGATGCAGAGATGTGACTTATTTGAAATACTTGTATTTAAAATGCAAATACAAAATGCAAAATACCTATTTTGTATTTTGTATTTAAATACCTTTTGAAGAAAACTATTTTGTATTTTATTTGAAATAGTTTTTGGGACCTATTTTCTATTTTCAAAATACAAAATACTTTATAGTGGGTAGGTAATGTAGGTAGGAGTTACAATCTCTTCTGATGTTACAGTTATAATCCTGGCAACTTTCTCATTCTTTTAACATGGAACTGTTGAATCTGCTGTTTAGTAACGTCGCACATGACCACAAGCGTAGCAAGTGGAATCTTGAGTGTTGCGAGAGTTTCAAGGCACGAGAGGAGAACAAACTTTTTGCCCTGGTGAAACACAAACGAGACGTTTTCATCACACTAACGAGAGGCATTATAATAGCTGTAAAACATTACAAATTAATGCTTTAACAGTTGGCCGTTAAAAACCATCATCCATACCTACATCCTACCGGTTAATATGAGCAAACAACTAGAAATTTGCACTTTAGATAGAGGATTGATTTCAAAGAATAAAGAGAGTCTTTTCAACTCGGATATTCCGAGTAATACTTTTTAATTCAGACTAGGTATTCACTACTCAGAGTACCTTTTATCGCAAAGTACCTATTTGTATTTTAAAAAAGTATTTTGAAAATACCTATTTCGTATTTTGTATTTCAATACAAATTCAAAAACTATTTTGTATTTTGCATTTGAAATAGTATTATCAAGGAAGTATTTGTATTTTGTATTTAAATACTTTTTATAAAGTATTTTTCACATCTCTGTCCAGATGCACTGTTACTATAGACGTAAACGAATCTAATAGTTTTATGTAAGTATTAATAATAGTTGACAAATATTTGATTATATAGCTCATGGCTGCATTAGATGTAGAAAAATAAAAGCATTTTAGAGATTAACGAAACACTGGATTCGGGAACATAGGTATTCCTATAAGTAGTATTTTTATAGAAACTATTTAACGTGTAACTCTCTAGATTAAGGAAGACTTACAAGATATATTAGAGGCCTTAAAAGGCATAGAACTGTATCTCATTCATATCCTTACATATTTGTAGATATCTTTAATATCATATCATATTCACAGATTGATGTAATCTTCAAATCTTAATGACTTCAAAAGTTACAATAAGTAGTGTGTTATTAAGTAATTGATGTGCGACATTTTTTTGTAATTACGAAAATCGTAAGCTTCTAGTCTAGATATTTTTTTACATTCGCAATGTTTTTTGTATCTGTACTTACATTTGAAACATTTATTTTATCTGTAGTGGTTTAAAAACTTGGACCCAACTATCCCTGAGGTTCGAAATAACTCTACATTACCCTATTACTATTACATTCTTTAAAGTGACCTATCAATCAAAAGGACTGTCCATAGTGTCCATATGAGTATTTTTTATTGTTATAAATCAGTAACCCGAATTTTGGAGGAACGCGAGTTTGTATAGACATTGTCGGTCTTCTTGTTTTGTGTTATTGAAGGACGAATTTTTATTTATTATAATACTAAAATATATCAATTTATATTAAATTCTGTCATGCTACAAAATACCGAATAATACAAAAAAAAAATATGCTTATGTAATCCCTCTCAGATTCCTTCTTATCTTGTATTCACGATTGACTAGCTTTTTAAATTATTCGACAGATCTGATTCAATAATGGAAACAAACAATTTCTCATTTTCTCCCTTCAATTTCCGATTTCCAAACAATATGTTTCTATTTAAAGAAATGAAAATCTGTCCACTGAGTATTTGTGTATTTAAATTTAATAAGTTAATGATATCGCTCCATTTTATTTATTCTAATTTTGCCAGCAGCCGGCTTTACTTTACGAAATTTAAACTAATAGGATCTGTGGGCGTTTTGTTTATGGGCGTCCCATAAAAATATTTGGGTAATTCATGAAGTTCAAAGAAAACAACATTATTAAATTATTTTTAACCATAACAAGTCTTGATTGCACATTATACCTACACTTGAAATATTTCGACTTTTCAAGCGCGATAAGCGACTGTAAAAGTGTAAAAATCCTTTACTTATCTAGACAACATACAACCCAAACCGTTAGACAAGCCATACTGAGGGTCTACTGCGAACCATGTTCGACGTGTTGCCTCTCTGTCGCACTTGCAAATTAGTACGTAAGTGTGACAGGAAGGCAACACGTCGAGGTGTTTAAAACTCACTCAGATGTTGTAGAGCTCCACTATTAAGAAAGGGTTTGTTCAAAGTCGGCCTGTGTTTTTTTTTAATAAACAAAAGGCCATGAATCGTTTATGATAAAACATATCTAAAAACCACCGCAAATAACCTGCTGTTGTATAAAAAACCGCTTTGCCCGTTTAAGAACTACGGTGCTACAGACAGACACAGATACACACATAGCACCTATTACAACCCGGGGTTTTTCAATCGAGGGTTAAAAATTAGCTTGAAGGCATTTCAAGATGCGAATGATCTCCCGGGCGAAGGCTAGACAGTGTGAAAGAACCAAACAAATTAATCATCATCATCATCATCATATCAGCCAGAGGACGTCCACTGCTGGACAATACTGGACATAGGCCTCCCCCAAAGAGTGCCACAATGACCGGTCTTGCGCCACCCGCATCCAGCGGACTCCCGTGACCTTTACCAGGTCGTCAGTCCACCTTGTGGGGGGTCTACCCACGCTGCGCCCTCCGGCACGTGGTCGCTACTCGAGAACCTGTCCGCCCCATGGCCATCGGTTCTACGACAAACAACTTCTTTTTCCTAGCGTTATCCCGGCATTTCGCCACGGCTCATGAGAGCCTAATCCCATGATTTGACGTAGGCACTAGTTTTTACGAAAGCGACTGCCATCTGACCTTCCAACCCAGAGGGTAAACGAAGCCTTATTGGAATTAGTCCGGTTTCCTCACGATGTTTTCCTTCACCGAAAAGCAACTGGTAAATATCAAATGATATTTCGTACATAAGTTCCGAAAAACTCATTGGTACCTACGAGCCGGGGTTTGAACCCGCGACAAACAACAAACAAACAAATTAATAGGATAGATGGATAGACAATGTGAAAGAACCAAACAAAACAAAAAAACCGGGCAAGTGCGAGTTGGACTCGCGCACGAAGGGTTCCGTACCATAAAGCAAAAAAAACCGGAAAAATATGCAAAAAGAAAACGGTCACCCATCCAAGTACTGACCACGCCCGACGTTGCTTAACTTTGGTCAAAAATCACGTTTGCTGTATGGGAGCCCCACTTAAATCTTTATCTTATTCTGTTTTTAGTATTTGTTGTTATAGCGGCAACAGAAATACATCATCTGTAAAAATTTCAACTGTCTAGCTATCACGGTTCGTGAGATACAGCCTGGTGACAGACAGACGGACGGACGGACGGACGGACAGCGAAGTCTTAGTAATAGGGTCCCGTTTTACCCTTTGGGTACGGAACCCTAATATTTTTTTCCTACATTAGGACTGTTTATTTTCGCTAAGTAGAACAAAGATGTTTTTGTAAGAACGGAGCTGTCACGTGGAGCGAGCTGCGAGCTGAAAGCGCGCCGTCACAACAATTATCATTAATCACTGAACCTAATTAATCAGGGTTACAAACTAATCCATATTCATGAAATTAGAAAGACGCTAATTCATCTTTAATATTGTAAAGAAATTACGTACCTTTGAATACATTATGTGATTCAACTTTTGGAAACAGGATTTAATGTTTATGGAACTTATATTTTTCATTTGGTTAGAGTTAAGGTGACGGTTCGCGCCGCGACAGAGACAAACGACCGAGACAGAGACTCTCGCGTCTCTGTCGCCTGTCTCTGTCTCGCTCGCGAACTGTCGCTTATATGTTGCCTACCGTCAAGTGACGGGCGCGGTCTCCGGTCGCGGTCTTCTGTCTCGGTCGCTTGTCTCTGTCGCGGACCGCCACCTTTAGACTAAGAAAATTCTGCAGCGATTATGATAGCCCACGCGGTGCAAGTGTTATTTTAAACGTCAAACTTCGATGAAATGATGACGTATAAATAACACTTGCTGATGTTTGATGTATGATCAAAATCGCTGCAGACTTTTTTAACTCTAAACCTTTTTTTTAAATAAATAAAACAGATATCAAAAACATGTCCACCTGCTCGTAGGCGAATTAATAGTAAATAACAAAGCATTATTCATTTTTCATGGCCTGAAAGTGGGTCATTGTTTATCTATGAAGTGTGCAGAAAGTGATACGTTTCTGTTCTAGGGCGTTTTATTTTCCTAGTACGTTTTTTATGTCTTCACTGTTTTACGATAAGCAATTAAAATTTGATTTTAAATTGATTTGTTGTATAATTTCCGTTCTGATATTTAACTCCGCATTCCATACAGTTGCCTCCAGAAACTCGCGAACTAAATTGACAGGTCAATGTGCACAAATGATACCACAGTTTGGCCAGTGTTGTTCATATCGATATTTTCAAAAAAGTTTGAATTAGAGAATGTCGGTATTTCCAAAATTGTGCAATTTTATAGTACCTAATAGAGACAAGGATATTGAATAAATATATTGTAATTAAATAAATATTTAATTATATTTATTTTGTTTTATTTGTTAGGAAAACTTACAGCTAGAGTTACAATTAAGTTGTAGGTGATAACATAGAAAAAGTGATTTTGGCTCAAAATACAAAAAAGGCCGGCCCAGACGGGGAAATATTTCGTATAATGTGATTAATTTCTCATTTAATTCGAGTGGTGTGGACGCAAAAATTAAATCGCCTCGGTATCCCTATGGCTTCGATTGTGAAGACCAGTCCCTAAACTGGACGTTTAAGTTGACAATTAGGTCAAGATCAAGCAAATCTTGTCAGTAGACAAAGGCGCGAAATTCAAATTTACTTTGAGACGATATCCCATCGCGTCTTCATTTTTCAAATTTGCCGCCTTTTTTACTGACAAGATCTGCTTGACCAAGTATAAATAATTATGGATCAATCTCATCTATCGGCCACATGTATAAAATTAAATCACCAATTTTAGATTTATGGCGACAACCGAGCTCTTGAAATAAAGAACGGCAAGTTGTTGCACACTAACATGACACTGAAATTTGTCAGTTTCTCAGCCGCACTTCCTGATTTGATTGGTAACGACACAATCTTACAATCGAATTAACCACTTTTCTCGTCACATTCATATTAATCGAAATCGTTTGTGACCCCTTTATAATTATGACATGGGTAGTAAGTGCAATATTTTACTTATCGATATCATTTTATCGACATATACCCGTGACTATTTTTTCTTTGCTATTCCTGGTATCATTTTATTTGTCAAACTCATGTCAATTTAGTTCGTGAGTTTATGGAGGCGACCTTAGGTACTTATACTTAGTGATGTTTTTTTACATAGGTACACATGTATTGTACTTTCCTCGTAATTAAAATGAAAAGTACTTAGGTTAGTAGAGTGTTTAAATCGGGTGAGGCATCATTTTGGTTAACAATCTACGACGAGCGCCGATGCATATGTTTTCGTCTATAGTCAGACCATTTTGTGAGGTTCTCGCGTATGTACAAAAATGATGTTTTAGTTTAAACATCACTAATATTCAATGCTTAATTTTATATGGTGATATTCTACACTAACTAGGTAAATCCAAATACAAGAAATACCGAATAACTTTTTTTTTATTTGACGGGTAGGGATATAACAGATGTGAAAAGGGCTATTACTAGGGGAAAGCAACACGGTTCTGCCAATGTACTAACCATTTTATTTCGAGCCCAATGCATGCAGCAGTACTGTAAGAGAGAACAATATGATTTGGACAACGTTAGTCAGCAATAATAGTCTCATGCAATTTTATTATACTATCAAAATAAACTAGATTAAATATTACTATTACGGTTCCCATTATTGAGTCATTTTATGTTCATGTGTAAAAATTAGAATAAACAAAATTGTTGTGTGCAACTAGACGAACTAATTTGCATCGGGGCTCGTATTTACCTTAGAATATCTCCTTGCATCGGACTACCCCTGCGCTTTATAGGTACATACGCATGTTAAGGTTTTAGGTACTTACCATAAATTATCTTATCTTTCAACCCTAATCTTCAACTGACACCTGATACCTTCAAAAAGCTTGACCTCTTTAAAGGGCATCGGCGACTAAAGGTCAGATCGAGATATCGAACTAACTTCGCTGTATAAACATAAGTATATAGGTCTTCACGGATAATTAAAAGTCGTTTTCTTTGGCTTTCACTTATTCTAAAGTTTAGTTGTTTTATTTTTAATGAAAACTATTTTAGGGGAGACTGTTGAAGTGCTTATTATGAACAGTAGGTAGACATATCGTTAGAAAATGTGTATTAAGGCTCCTCTTCACGTTGGGCCAACGCCAACGCCAACGAGGGACGCAGTCATGCGGTAGAATGAGATAGCAATATCACTTGCTCCCTCTAACGCATAAATGCGTCCCTGGTTGGCGTTGGCGTTGGCCCAACGTGAAGAGGAGCCTTTAAAATGCCGCTAGCTGGCGCGGGTGCACGACGGAGGGCCCGCACGTACAGTCGCCATCAGATATATGGGAGCGGCGAAGGCGCTCACAAATATCTGAACACGCCTCTATTGTGAGAGCGTTAGAGTTGCGTGTTCAGATATTGTGAACACCTTGGCCGCTCCGATATATCTGATGGCGATTGTACAAGGGTGCCATTGTAAGTAAAATCCGCCGCACACACGTCCGCGTTAGACAGCGTTTCTCATATAGGGACTATTTTTCCTTAACCTTTTGGACGCCAATGACCGATATATCCGCACCGGCCAAAGACTGATTAATCGATCACAGACCACAGAGCAACGTAGACCTACGTGGATATGCAAAGAGTTCAATTTCAATTTTGACACTTCGGTGACGTGGCGTCCGGGTGACTGCTTTTGTGTTTGACACGGCGTCGAAAAGGTTAACCCGGTCACAGCTAGCGGACGCCCTAACATGGCACATCCTTTGCGTTATCCTCTAGCCGCCCATTACGTCAAACCTTGCCAAGCAAAATGAAATATTATTTTGTTGACACAAAGTTCAAATTAGAATGGAACAGGAGACCTTTTTATAGGTCTCTGGGCGGCTAGAGGTTATGTATGTTATGGGGTTACTTCAACCAAAGAGCTCTTTTGATGTAGTTTATGTCCATTTAACAATAAATTAATAATTATATTGGGGACACTCTAAGGTACGACATCTAATAGGCGATGATATACATACCTACACTCTGATAAATACATACATTATCATATTTGAAACCCGTGACCATGAAATTAACCTATATTATTATATTACATCTAAATTTACCGTAACCTTATATCCGTAGTGTAGTTAGTAATTATTAGAAACGATATGATTTAGAGACAATTTTATTTATAAGTAAAAATATTATCATAATATAATTATATTAATTATGTAAAAATATAACGATGTCATTATTGTGATGGAGAAAATAAATAAATGTCTTTTTTTAACTGCTTTATTATTTTAAATACTTCCCCTCTATTTTATTGGGATAATACTTACCTACTAGGGAGATAAACCATTTTAAAACTGCGCGCCAAGTGTCAGCAACGCGCATGTAACACCCCTGTGGTTGCAAGCGTCCGTAGGCTACGATGACTGCTTACCATCAGGCGGGCCGTATGCTTGATTGCCACCGAAGTGGTATTTTTAAAAAAGCAAGTAGGTACTCGCACATTTAAAAAAGATCTTTTAATAATTTGCAGTGTTTGTGTGTGTAAATATTTTCCTAAAATTGGTCAAAATATTTTCTTAATTAATAGGTATACCTACAAGTACTAAATAAAAGTAGAAAACTTCAATAAGTCTAGTTCTCAATAAATTACAATTTTGAAGTTCGTTATTAGAAAGTTCGAAATAAATGTTCATAATTTATGAACAACGTCTTGTTCAAACATTTATTAATTTTGTAAAGAACTTATGTATTATAAAGACAAATAAAGTGTGCTCCAATCTGAGTTAATAAATAGTTCGTTTTTTTAGCATTAGAAATAAGGTACCTAAACAATCATGATGTGTCTTTAATTGAAAAACACATTTTAAAAATAAGTCACAGCAAATATGTAACAATTATGAATGTAATACGATCATTTATATTCTTCTGCTTTCATAAGTAATACTTACTGATTTTTAAAAAGAGTTTTTCAATTAAAAGACATGTCAAGATCGCTTACCTTCTTTCAAGTTCTTTCTAATGCTAAAAAAACGAACTATAAGTATAGGTTTGTAATTATGGTACAGTCGACATACCAAACCTACCAAAAATAGATAAGTGTATATAATATATACAGAACAATATTGCTGTTGTACTTATTATCTACTTTCAAACACGGACTGTCGAGAAATAAGATTAATTACTCTATTCGAAAAAGTATTCGACGCGACGGTGGCAGATACTTTTGGAGCGTTGTTTCATACGCTACTATTGATGCTGACTGTACATCGTAGTATGTGTAGAGCGTACACAAGATAGTGTATGTACAGTATATTAACATATGTCAAAGCCTGATCTCATTAGCCAACTTTCATACGTATTCTGATTTTAATAACAGGATGTGAATTCGTTCAGATCCATATTTAATCCAGATCTAATTCTTATGCTGTTATTAAAATCAGAATACGCCTGTTTAGTGTGTACTGAGATTTGCGTTCACGAACAGTTCTCAAGATAAACGGAATTAGAGCAAATTAGAGCAAGTTCGCGTCAAGGGAGCGAGTCATTATTGTGATCAAATTCCGAGGTGGCTTATTTGTGTTAGTTGGCCTACTGTAGTTGAGCCTGGCAGTACTTTGACATTGAAAAAAACCCGGATTCTTCGAATGTTAGAGAATACATAATAAAAAAATCTCAGATTCTTTGAGTCATTCAAAAAATAACTATAAAGTTAAGTAATAAAGACACAAGTTTTGATGAATATCCGAAAACCGATTTTGTTGTTACAAATTGACTAACACACCGACACAGCTATAACTGATATGATTCCAATATTATTCAAATATCGGTTTGAAGTCAGATGCACGTTCGAATTGGCGTGCGACTGAAAATTGCTTGCCTCTTACAACGGTTTCCCACTGTTACCATACTGCATGTAGTAATTTAACTGTGACGTTTACCCACGAGTTTATATTATTATCAACAGTGGGTAAAGTTGGAAATATGAGTTTGAGTTGTATTTTGTTAGGAGTTGCCGCAAGTTTAGCTGAGTAAAGGATCTTCAACACCGCCAGTATTTGGGGGAAACTACTGCAGATTGTGTGGGAGTTATATTGGTCTTAATGTATCATGTTTTACTCGAAACTTGTTATTCAAGTAATCCAAGGTTATTCAAGAAAAGCATAAAACATGTAAGTAGGGAAAATAAACAGTTAGAGATATTTTAAGATTATTATAATGTACTTATTTACCGTTTACCCAGGTATTGGCTGCTTTATTTATAAATGTTGCTATGTATTTTTCATATGTATAATTAAAAAAATTTGAATTTTGTATTTATGTTATTATAATGTATGTACGTTAAATATTAATTTAAATGATAAAACCTACTAAGAACAAAACTAATGCATAAATAAAGTAGGACTTTTCTGATACGGTTTCTTTTGTTCCGAGCAAATCATTGTTTTCCATCGTATTTTCTCGGAAACGTTCGTATTTGTCATGCTAATTCAGTCAACGTCAGTACACTTTTTGTACCGAGACTGACGGAAATGGGCGTTTTCAGAAATAAAATAAATATTGAAAACCTGATTCTTTCACATCTGGACGTTCTTGGGCTCATTCTACTCAGAATCGACAGCATTCTCCATCGATCCCACCATTAAAAAAAAACCGGGCAAGTGCGAGTCGGACTCGCGCACGAAGGGTTCCGTACCATAATGCAAAAAAAAAGCAAAAAGAAAACGGTCACCCATCCAAGTACTGACCACTCCCGACGTTGCTTAACTTTGGTCAAAAATCACGTTTGTTGTATGGGAGCCCCATTTAAATCTTTATTTTATTCTGTTTTTAGTATTTGTTGTTATAGCGGCAACAGAAATACATCATCTGTGAAAATTTCAACTGTCTAGCTATCACGGTTCGTGAGATACAGCCTGGTGACAGACGGACGGACGGACGGACAGCGAAGTCTTAGTAATAGGGTCCCGTTTTACCCTTTGGGTACGGTTATTTTATCATCAGAATTTAATATGCTAGTGATTCTGAGTTGAAAGAACCCAAAAACACCGGGATCTGTGAGAATCGGGTTTTCGGTATTTATTTCTGAAAACGCCCAAATAGCAAGTCACGTTCGTACGTTTCCGTGAAAATACAATGGAAAACAATTAATACACTATATCTGTACTTATGTTCCTCATACCTCACCTTGCCTATACATAATATGAGAACGTATACTATAACGTACTCATATTATCATACGTACGTACCACATACTAGACGAACCTACCTTCTCGATGATTGATCGCATGCAAACACTTGGAGCCCGGAGTGAGTTGTACCGCTTCGATATTGCTAATATCCACGATATAACATCTTTACGCAATATTACAGCTAATGTACTGTGGAATGAAGTGTCGTCTGCGGTATTTCTGGCTGGACCGATACGACCTTCTTTTATAGGACAATTTTACACAGATCGACCTAGTCCCACAGTAAGCTCAATAACGCTACGTCTTACGTAGGCGAACAACGCGCGAACGCGGCGCGGCGCGGCGCGGCGAAATCAATCCTTTGATGCCCATAGAAGTGTCCTACGTAAGCGATCTCGTTGCGAACGCGGTGCGGCGCGATTTGCATGCGAATGTCAGGCGGCGCGGCGCGGCGCGGCGCGGCGGCGGCCGCTTTCGCCGCGCCGCGCCGCGCCGCGTTCGCGCGTTGTTCGCCTACGTAAGACGTAGCGTAAGGCTTGTGTTGTGGGTCTTAACTTATCTTATTGTTTTCGGGGGCCCTTGCGGATACACTTCGACCCATAGGGATCTTTTGTGCAGTTACCCCCTAGAGAAGACCCGTCAGCTACTCAAGAGCTTTTCCCACCATATCCATGTGTCGGATGATGGAGCTTATGGGTAGCGTTTTAAAAACATTGATTGTGTTGTGGGTACTAGACGACGATATATATAATATACTCATAATAAATTACTTATATACATAGAAAACATTCATAACTCAGGAACAAATGGATGGTGTTTAGCAAAAATGTGTCAACCCACATTCATTTCGCAATAAAATGTCAACTTTAAGCATCATTGTTTGGAGTTGACATCTTATTGCGTAATTAATATGGGTTGACACATTATTGCTAAACACCATCCAAATATTTGTGATAAATACACAAATAAATGCCCTTACCAGGATTCGAATCCAGGACCTCCTGCTTCGTAGGCAGGGTCACTACTCACTACCAGCTAGGCTAGGAGGCCGTTACAAACCTTCAAGAAAAGAGCTTACTCCCATTATAAATGCCGGCAATGTACGTACAGCCCCTCTGGTCTTGCTGGTGTCCATCAACACCATCTGGTGCCATCAGGCGGTCCGTCTGCCCGTTTGCTTCCTATATCATTATACAAGTGCGAGTCGGACTCGCCCACCGAGGGTTCCGTACTTTTTAGTATTTGTTGTAGCGGCAACAGAAATACATCATCTGTGAAAATTTCAACTATCTGACTATCACGGTTCATGAACCGTGATAGTCAGATAGTTGAAATTTTCACAGATTCAGCCTGGTGACAGACGGACGGGCGGACAGCGGAGTCTTAGTAATAAGGTCACGTTTTACCCTTTGGGTACAGAACCCTAAAAATACGGTAAACATTACCGCTTACTACGGTACGCTTATTTCCTGCCTATTTGATCAGAATTCCAAGACATTTTTGAGGCATAATAAATAAAATAAAGTTAAAAACTTCAAAGTTTTTGTGGATAATTTTAGTAGAATGTCTCTCAGTCTACAAAAACGAATCTATTGACTTCAATTCATCAATATCAGTTCAGACTTCAGTTTCATATGTGTACCTACTACGGTAATAAAACACATCACAAGCTTACAATACGTAGATCGACTCCTAAAATCCCGTAGGTACCTAGTCGTGTAAAAACTTACAGTTGACGATTAGATTTATCAAGTCATCGCGTAGGTACCAAACTAGGTAAGTATCCGTTGGAAAAAGCAAGTCAAAACAACCACGCATCATAAATACATTATCCAAGTTCAAGGATATTCGGAAAGTTCAATTCGAAAGTGATTGCTAAAGAAGTTAGAATGTTAATATTTAATAGCTTAAGGCAATGAGATTGTGTTTATTATTACGGCCCCGACACTATCATGGATACTGACATTACTTTGACGGAATGACGTTTTTAGTGATAGTGTAGGGAGTGTAATGAAGGAATGACGGTAAGTAATGAAGTTTATTTTAATAATTTCCGTCAGTATTGGAGTTATGTCAAAGTAATGATACTAGAAATGACATTATACTGACAGTGAATTGGTTAGAATGATGGAATCAGAAATGACAGAAAGAATGATGGACGATAATGAAGTTATTAAACATTTTTAATATTTTTGAAGAAATGTCAAAATAATGACATTATACTGATAGTGAGTGGAGCGCACCACTCTAATCCCTCATTCCGTCATTTAAAGTACTTTAGAAGAAGGTTTTATACTAACAAGAGTCATTACTGGCATTTAAATCAATAAGTGAAGTATACCTACTCTATTATCATTGCTCTAAAGTTTATTTTCACTTGACTCTTAAGAAAAAAGGAAAACATGCAGAATACGATGCACAAAGAAAATCTCTGTCCCTTTCTAAAAGTTTCCATACATGAAATAAAAATTAAATACCTTTTATTTTATGTTGTTTACAACAATTTAATTATATTTTTACCGGGAAACGCGAAAATCTAAATTTAGTTATCTGCCTCTTTATCGTTCGAATATGCAAAAGTGAGGATGATGATGATGAAAAGTGATAGAGAGGTTAGATAACGAAATTCGTGTTTCACGGTAGACCCCCAGAATGTGATGGATTGTGGTAGTGGCGCCCCCTATGCAGAGTTTCGAGTAATATTCCCTATTCAGGGAAATAGAAATAATATTACGCAATACTCTGCGTAGGGGGCGCCTCTAGCACATACTGAGGGCTTACCGCGTAATTTCGTTTTCTGCCTCTTTATCACTCTTGCGTATTCGAGCGTTAGAGACTGATAACGAAATTTCGATTTTCGCATTTCGAAGTAGACCCTCTGAATTTGCTAGTGGACCCTACGCCGACTTTTGCGTAATATTCCCTTTTGCGTTTTATTTCGTGCATGGAGTTTAATATATTTTTTAAAATATGGTCAACATCCCTATTTTGTATATTCTGTATATGGCCTTATATAGTAACATGTTGTAAGTATGCATCTATCCTATAAGTAAACTCTCTGGTTTATGGCATTATTTATAAACGCGTTACTGGCCTGAATTAGCTATGAATAGTTTTGATCTTCTCGTTTTGGTCTTTATCTCTCATTTTGACTTATGCATTTGTAAGAAGGATAAAACATATTAACTAAATCAGGCCTGTAAAGCTTAAAAAGTTTTATGACTAATTGAGAATGAATAGTTAGTGTTTATGGTTGAATGTTCCATATAAGACTATCCCGTTCGAACTTGCTTTATGACGGACTCTTTTTTTATACCTCCTTACTTCGAACCTCCACAGATATTGTTTTTACTAAACGTCAGGTCAACCGCAGAAACCCCGACTAGTTTTAATCAGCAAAATCCTAACCACTTTTTTAATATATAACATAATTTTGTACAAGTATTAGTATTTCGGATACCCCAAAATCCTGTGTCTTAAAGTGGGCTATAATGGTTTGTACAAAATAAAACGAAAGAACATGTACATTAAATTACAATGAAATAACACAATAAATTGAATATAAACCAATCCAGTACTTACGGTGCACGGAAATCTCAACGCTACGACTACACATATTTCGTCGGCTAGAAGACTGGCGTCAACTAACAAACAACTTGTTGTGTTGCTGTTTGCGAGCGAGCAAATTCGAATATTGGCGAGAACTTTTAAATTTTAGCAGTGTTTTAAGATGTTATTTTATATTTTAGCGCTTTGATTCACTTTACCGGATCCGAGACCGGATCCGGTGAATTTTACCAGATCCGGTATCTTGAAAAATGTGCCGGATCCGGCCGGATTACCGGATCCGCCGGACCGGATTGCAATCCCTACATATCAGGTACCTTTTTTCTTAACCAAATACGTATACATTCTTACATAACAGAAAAATCCAGTAGGTACAGTCAGCGTCGTATAGTAGGTAGCATCCAAAGTATTCAAATAGTTCGGTATACCATATAATAGGTATGTATGGCGTACCGAACTATTTGAATAGGTACTTTGGATGCTACCTACTATATAATGCTGATTGTACTTTAAGAATAGTTTGATTCCCGGTTCGTGGTAAGAATAAAAAAAAAATTTGGATACATTTTTTAACTACCAATCTTTCACACAGTCATGGCGCACGCACGCACGAAAAGGTTGAAACAAATAAATATTCTTTTTAATTAACTATTTCTTTTTCTGCATTTTTCTGGCTCATCGGGCATAGAGTTGCCACAGTACATAGTATAATTACGACAGGTTAGAAATATTTGAATCGATGATTGAATAATGTCTTGGTTTTGTGTTCTTCAAAACGTACACTACAACATAACTAAGAACGGTTAGGAAAATAATAACTTAAAATTCCCCGTGAAAGGTAATGATGAAAATACTGATAGAAATACTGATAAGTGTGTGGGGAGATTTAGGAATGTCATGACCTGACTGGACCAAACGCTGGAGCGTCATAAAATTTCATGTCATTGCTAATGATAGTGTCGGGGCCGTTCTGATTCTTAGCTTTATTTCCTACCAGGTTAAAAGCCGTAACACACTGCCGCACCGCACCTGAAAAAAGTCTGCAGCGGATTTGATAGCCCCCGCAGTACAAATGTCATTTATACGTCATAATTAGAAGTTTGACGTTTAATATAACAATTGCACTGCGTGGGCTCTCAAATCCGCTGCAGAATTTTCTTGGTCTGACTCTAATCTGATTTTGACGAGGCCCTAAACTTGAAAAAAGAATATCGTAACTTATTTATCAGTCTCTATCTATACCGCTCGAATATGCAAAAGCGATAGAGAGGCAGATACCTAAAGAAATTTAAATTTTCGTTTTGCGCAGCAGACCCTCAGAAGTGAATATTTTCGGAAATAATCGCTCCGAAAGGGGCTGTCCATAAATTACGTCATCGCCCCCCTATAATCATCTAAAAATCATGCTTCAAATGACCCCATTTCCTCCTACTTCATGGTACCGTCATCCGATGTCCAGACCCCCACCCCCTAATTTGAAATGACGTAATTTATGAATAGCCCCAAAGTCCAACTAAATGAGTAATTTCGTCGCTACAGAAAAACGTACATATGTACAACACCATATCCCAGTTCCCATCGTGTATATTATACTTATATATTATACTTATAGGTTGCTAAATTCATTCACTTTGCCGTAGTAAGGCCCAGGTCTCCTATTTCATGCTGTACGCGGCGTCTGGCGTCAGCGTCAACGTTTTTGAACAAAAAAGACGCTGACGTCGACGTCTAAAACAGACCACAACAGTACATCTCTATAGTAAGCATCGTGACGCAGACGCTGTAAGCTGCCGATGGCGTTTATAGGAGACCCGGGCCTAAGTGAGGCGTCAAGAGAAATGGAAATAGTCTGGTATTTCGCGAATATTCGCCGATATTACGAACGATCCATTTACCAGTTTAATGAAAGAGAAGCAATTACGGAGGCCGTAGAGTTGGAAAAACTCGAGTCTAATGAGTCTAAGGGTGCAGAAAAACGAAGACGGTGTTCTATTTAGCAGAAAGTTAAAATATATGATTGCCTGCCGCGGACATCAAAAATTGAAATTTTCTGGTGTCTGTAAGTAAAGTTCATAATTTCGATGTTAGCGGAAACTCTATGCTTGAGTCCGTCTTAAATTACCTAGACAACTTTGCACCGAGTTGACTAGAACAAAGTGAGGGAGTGTCATTATAAACGTAAACACTGTGACTTTAATTGAGTCTAGTTTAAAAACTAAATCGAGTCCTAAGGATAGACTCGATATAGACTCAAGTCTATCACTAGTGTTTTGTGCAGCCGCCGGCTTCAGACGGTCTACCGCGAACCACGTTCGACGTGTTGCCTCCCTGTCACACTTACGTACGAATTTACAAGTGCGACAGAGAGGCAACACGTCGAACGTGGTTCGCGGTAGGCCCTCTGGCTTCAGATTCGAACTCGATGATTGATTTGATCTCTCAAAGGACACCGGTTAATAGTTAATGTTCTGTGAAATGCTGCAGTGCAACGATGAGGAAGGAATCGCCAGACAGAAACAATTATATTTGCTTAAATTAAGCAAGTAGGTATAAACAATTTATTGAAAAATACGAGAAGTAACTTTGTTAAGACAAAGTACATGAATACTAAAACTATCTACCAAACATAGATATAATGTTACTTAAAAATTCTTGCCGTAGGTAACTAACTTGTCCATGTTGTTTTAAAATGAGAGCCTAAATAAACGCTAGGCCGGCCCGTGCCCGGGCCGAGGCAACCGACACGTCATTTTCTATGACGGCTTTCCATATAAAACGAAGCACTGGAATCTCCGAACCGGCCCGGGCCCGGTCTAGCGTGAGTCATCCTTAACTTCTATTCTATGGGAGCGACTTTTTTGCGGCGATTTCGTACTGTTAAAGGCAGCATGTAGTTTTTATTTCTCGAGATCGACGTTCCCTCACTAACTAAACTAGTTTTCCATAAATATTTCCCATTTTTCCTGTAAATAGTTTCAATCCTATTTTGGGCCGGTGCCAGTAACCCTGCAGCGACTGAGGCACACTCTCACCCTATTCATCGCCTGAACAGACTTCGCATTATATCGGAAGAATACTTGCTGTTAAGACAAAATGGGACCCTGATATAAGAGACGCTTTAATAATAGAGTTTGCAAATGTCTGTTGAAGGTTTTCATGTTTCAAAGTTTCTCAGAGTGATAACTGATAATATCATCATCATCTCCTCCTAGCCGTTTTCGGCTACAGCGACTGCTATGCTACAGCTGAGAGCGTCGCTGGTGCGCTCTCAGGTGACTGACGTAGCCAATCCTTGCAGCAAATGTGCGGCCACATTCGCTGCATGTCAGCACCCCTCCGACGTAATTGTACGTGATGGCCACAGGTGGTCTGGCCTTTAGCTCGTCACGCTTAACGTCGAGCTCTGTGCGTCGCCTGGCTTCAAACTCACGCACCTGCGTCTGCACAATATGCCTCCACTGTGGACGGTCACCAGCTAGTGTCTCCCATGTTGATGGGTCTATATGAGCTCTCTTCATATGCCGCTTCAACACATCTTTGAACCGCAGAAACTGTCCGCCTTGCTTTCGCTTACCAGTTTGCAGTTCGCTGTAGAAGATGCGTTTCGCGACTCGATCTTGGGACATGCGGGAGACGTGACCGCTCCATCGTAGCTGTCGCCTCATCAGGTAGGCCTCTATGGTAACTGATAATATGACGATTTAATGCGGACGTCAAAAGTTTTCTGTCTGACTCATGAATTACTCAAAATCTGACAAGCGTCATTATTATTTACTCGTATTTCATACGAATATCATCATTGGCGAAGACATGGCGCATATGGGTTATTTTATTTATTTTTTACTTTCAAACTATATTACACACATCATTTTATCGTGAATGCAATGCATATACATAATATATCTATTTCTTGGTAAAATTATGATTTTAATATTTTACTTGAGCGAAGTTAGGCGATGATGAAGTTAGGGCTCCCTACGGTAAATACTTTTCCCGCCCGGATTTTTAATTAATTTCAACATAGATAACGGGATTACCCCTAGATGAGAGATGAAAAATGCGATGGATAACGTAACTGTCAGCATAGCCGAGGTGACGATCACCATCGAATCGGCGGTTTGTGTCTCTCTATCACTCTTCCATAAGTATTAGTGTGACAGTGACAGTTATGTTTCGTTCGCTATGTGGTCTACGGACGGGGCCTGGCAGTCCTTATCTTTTTCCTATCTCTACTGATGCCATACGTAGATATTTGTGCTACTCAGTATTCTGACAAGGACGAGGGTCTCCTTGCCAGTGACATCCCTGATTACTCCTTCACAACTTTACATTACCGCCCATCAACTTACAAATACATCCTATTTTCGACTGGATAGAGTGCGTTTTTGCGTGGCTGGGAGTTTGGGGAATGAATTACAAGGTGGTGATTGTAGGTCACGCGAAAAAGATTCGTTATTTCCTTGTAATTAGTAATTGTTCTGGCTATTTCCGGATATGAGAGGAGTGATAATTTATTTATACATGATTAGGTATTACTTTCGTGTATTCGTATTTGTCACATCGCGTTACGAGTATATTTACGGCTCGGCCACGACATTGAGCGACTTGCGACGGCGGCAGCGGTAACCGTAGATGGGAACAAAAGGTCCGATTGCTGTGTTTCGCTCCAACCTATGGATATCGCTGCCGCCGTCACAAGTCGCTCAATGTCGTGGCCGATCCGTTATGTCGGTTATAGTAAGCTGCAGAGTTAAATATAATCTGTGGTTAAGTGAGCCTCCCCCCCCCCCCCCCCTGCATAAAAATCTAGTTAATTTTTCTTGTAAAAAGTGTAAAAACCTTGTTTTCTGTTAAGTGTTTGTCAAAATGCGTAGGTAAGTACTAGTTCATACGAGTGTTAAGTAAGACTCATAAGACTGTCTTATGAAAGTTTTTTTTATAGTTTATTGTAGCCTACCTACCTTCCCTCCCTGTTTAATATTCGACGCAACACTAGCATCCAGTTTTATTCCTGGTTTAAAGCGCCATAAAGATACGAATCAAATGTGCACAATCACGGCCAGTCAATGAAATAGTCGATGGAGTCGTAACCACGAGGAGCATTGCCGACTCTCTTGTGTTTTGTTTTGCAGTTCTTTTATTGACAATCAATAACCATAGCTAAAGGCCCAGGGGGCCTACCGCAAAAACCGAAATTCGCAAATTGCGGGGATCTTTCTCTTTTATTCTCATTAACACGTAATTAGAGTGACAGAGAAAAATGCCCGCAATTGACGAATTTCGATTTTCGCGGTTATAGCCCAGTAGATTCGAGTTCTTCTCTCACTCTCACTAAGCGTGAGCGAGATGGATGCGCGATGGATGGGTTAAATATTAATTTTTTGTGTGTTTTTATAATAAAAAAAGTAATGGCGGAGTTTTATAAATAATTTTCATATTTTTAGTGTTTGTGCAATTTTCATCATAATTTTTTTAAGTGGATTTAGACCTATCTTCGTGATTATTTTTCTATCGAGCGAAAGTTAAAAACTAAGGATTTGAATCGCTGAAGTCCCCAGAGAAAGACCTCAATAATGGTCCTTACATTTTTGGCAACCGAGTTACGATCAAAAAAAGCGCACCGACTTTTTAAAAACTTCGTTCTCTGAGCCCACCGCACCTTAAGGTAAGAAAATGCGAAAAGCGACGCCTGTTAAATAAATATACTGCGCCGAGGCAATAATCTCGTTTATCTTTATCGCGGCCTTTATGTCGCGCGATAAACTGGCCGTAACCCGCTCGTGACGTCATCGTCGTTACGACACTTCATGGAGCGTAGGTACCTAATACCCTATAGCTTATGTTATAGCCATCAGCCATTAACAGGGGGGACTCGATATGGCTCGAATTTCGAATAAGTCAAATAACCCGGTTTAAGTAGGTAACTAAAACTGGCGCCACGCCTGCCTGGCTATCGACTGCGGCACGTTCCGCGCCCTTCCGAGGTGCGCGAGCGCGGTGGTGGGGTCGGTTTTTATGTTAGAAATGGTATCCAGGCTCGGACGCAGCCACATCCGCCTACTAGCGCTGACATAGAACAAATGTGGATCTCCGTTAACATAAAATCAAGGCGCCTCATTATCGGCACAGCTTATCGTCCTCCTTGGGTGAACTTAGATTTGTTTATCGATGCACTTATGGAATCAATCTTATGTTTTGTTCAATACGATCAAATTATTCTTTTAGGCGATTTTAATGTTAACTTATTGAATAGTAAGGATGCGGCAGCCGTCAAGTTCTTTAATTTCCTTCAATGCGTTAGTCTTCGAAACCACGTCACACAACCGACTCATTTCACGCAAACTAGCTCAACTCTCATTGATTTGTTTTGTACGAACACCACAATTTCGAGTATTGACGTGAAGCACATACCGGATCTTGGAGCTCATGCCGTTATAACAGCCGAGTTAAAAATTAAAAAAATCAAACAAACCCCTAATGTCCTCCAATATAGACCGCTTAAGGACATGGACCTGGCTGGTTTTAACGCTGAGCTCTCTGCTTTCGACTGGAACAGCTTAGTGTCTATATCTGAAGTGAGTGATATGGTCCTTGCTTTTAATTCCCGCATTATTGAGCTTTTCGATACATACGCTGCGGTAAAAACAATTACGATTCGGCATAAACCTACACCATGGTTTACGAGTAATTTGCAATACATAAAAAAATTGAGAGATCATGCTCATGCTCGATATAGCAAATCAAATAAAGAAGCTCATAGAGAGCAATACAAGTCTTTGAGAAGTCTCTTCAATACCAGTCTTTACTTTGAGAAGCGAGCCTTCTATGAACAACATGTAAATACACATTTAAAAGATTCTAAAAGTCTCTGGTCGAATCTCAAAAGATTTGTGCTCCCTAGTAAGAAAGATATAGTGGACCTCCCTGATCACTTAAATGATCCGGAACAAATAAACAATCATTTTCTTGACATCCCGGGTTCAAACAGCCAAGACATTTCACTGTTGACTTTTTACGAATTTCATAGGCACAGCACTGCAGTTTTTAGGTTGAGCACGGTTAATGAGTCTGTAATATCCAAAATTATCATGGGTTTTAAATCAAATGCTATGGGTATTGATCGCATATCATTGGATATGATAATCCTCACTTTGCCAGAAACGTTGCCCGCTATCACAGCAATCATTAACAGAGCCATTTCGACATCAACTTTCCCTGATATCTGGAAAACTGCAGTCATTCGGCCAATACCCAAAAGTAGTAGTCCCTCCAATGTTCGCGACTTACGACCGATCAGTCTGTTACCTTTGTTGTCTAAAGTCCTGGAGAAGGCTGTGTACGATCAGGTACTTCAATACTGCGAACTCTTTTCTCTACTGCCATCAATGCAATCGGGCTTTAGGAAACATCATAGCACAAGCACGGCTCTTCTGGATGTCGTAAATAATATCCTTGCGTCTCAAGACGAAGGCTGTGGGACGATTTTGACGCTGCTTGATTTTTCTCGTGCTTTTGACTCCATTAATATTGCACTCTTGCTGTCAAAGCTAGCCTATTACGGTTTTGATAATTCGGCTTTAAAGTTCTTTAATAGTTATCTTTCCAATCGCCAGCAACTTGTAGAGATTAGGAAGTCCAATGGGTTGGTCGTGCATTCCGAAGCCCAGCCTGTTAGAAGAGGCGTGCCCCAAGGATCCATTCTTGGCCCATTGTTGTTCATATTGTATTCGGCAGACATTGTTAAAAGCATCAAAAACAGTAAATTTCATTTATACGCTGATGATTTGCAGTTGATGGTCCCTTTTCATAAACACGACGTCGGGAACGCAATCCATCGTATGAATGAAGACCTTTCGAGGATTGCTGAATGGTCTGCGAAAAATTCCCTAGCCTTAAACCCAGCTAAATCCAAATTCCTCGTCCTTGGGAGTAAAAAACAAATTTCTAGTTTTGTGCAGTGTGACGATAATGTTCAAATTACTGGTATTCCAATTGAGCGAGTATATAAAGCTCGTAATCTTGGTATTTTAATGGATTGTCACCTTAGTTTCGAGGAGCATGTTATGGACACGGTCCGCAACTGTTTCTATAGGCTGAAAGTGCTTTACGGGTTGCGTCAATTCATTTCTGTAGACCTGAGAATAAAACTTTGTGAAGCTCTGGTACTGTCCAAATTTAATTACTGTGACACAGTTATCGGCCCGTGTTTGTACAAGAAAACTCAAAAGCTGATCCAAAGGGTTCAAAATGCCTGTGCCCGTTATTGTTTCAACATTCCTCCTCGAAAATCGGTTTCACCTTACCTATCTAGTGCAAGGCTGCTTAAGATGGAACATAGGCGACACCTTCACTTAGCTTCTCTTCTGTTTGGTGTAATTAAATGCGGCAAGCCTACCTATCTTTTGGAGAAATTACTTTGGCGACAACAAAGGCGGACCGATCGTATTACAGCTAACCTGAAGCCGCTCATCGCACCGAAATATAAATGTGCTGCATTCCGTGGCAGCTTCCGGTTCCAAGCTACCAAGTGCTGGAATGACTTGCCACCTCCTATTAGAAACTGTGGTTCCAAATTCGGTTTCAAACGGAAACTGCGTGAAATACTTATTAACACTCAAATTGAATCTGGACCCGCTGCACATTATCAAAATATCGGTAAATAAATCACAAACATTTTAATTCTTTATTTTTATGCCGCTTTCATATTTTTTTTCTTTATGCCACTTTTTTCTTTTATGCTGCTTTTAAACTCAAAATAACTATTAATTTATTTTTTCACTTACTTTATTATTATGGTTTTTATTTTTCTGTATATATATATTATATCATTTTTTTATATATTACTAATATTTAATGTCACTCCCTAAGGCCTTGGCAGAATAACAGCGTTGGAATTTGCCTCGTTTGCAAATTGCAACAATATGCTGAGACAGGGCCTTTTCCCTACGCCACACATTGCTGGACCCAAGTGTGTATTTTTTTTTTCCGTTTTGTTTTTTTAATGTGTACATAATTTCTTTGTTTTGTTGTTCTAATTATCTTATTTCTTTCATATTATTGTCCTGTGTATGTGTGTTTTATGGAATAAATGTCTTTCTTCTTCTTCTTCTTCTTCTTCTAAAATATAACCTCAATTAGCTAGAGTTAATTAGACCAAGAAAAGTCTACAACGATTTTGATAACACACGCAGTTTATTTAGTCGTATGGCATGCACAAGGAAGGACAAAGGGTATGGCTTTGAGGTCGCTAAGCCAGGCAACCAACTGAGTTCAAATCTTCAGGTCGTCCAGAGTACGAGTGAAGGGGACAGCGTTGGAATATATTATGGTCAGTGGTCTGCTCTTCCTGTCCGCATTCGCAGAGTGGAGAATCTTTCCAACATCATTTATGTGTTAGAGAATTACAGCGACCATGCCCGGTTCTCAGCCTATTTAGGCGACACCAAAGTTTGAGAGGGAGGTCAAACCCTTTTGGTTTTTTTGTCGGGTCGGTTACAATGGGCGGCCAGCCCTGTTGTAGCAGGAGCCCATTCCGCTTTCCACCGGTCTGAGATGTTGAAGTTGTTCAGAGTCTGGGCAGCAGAACACGGTGGGTAACGGGATTTTAATCGCTGGGGAGGTGGATGGCAGAACTCGTTAGGAACTGGCAGCACGGGATTTTTAACGATCTTCTCGGTTTCCCTCTTCAGAGCCTGTAGTCTTCGGAGATGAGGTGGAGCACCCGCAGTGCAAGTGTCGTAGGCGTATCCAGATTAGTCAATTTTTCGCCAATCTGATTAAATTGCCCGATCGAATCAGGAGGTGCAGACGCAAATTTTATTTGGCTCGCCGATTGCAACCGCCGATAATGAGCGATATTACCGATAAAATGAGGTGCAGATGCAAGAATACCAATTTGTGAGGCCAGTATTTTCGTTCTGGGGCATTTATTAAAATTTAGAGGGCTCTAATATCACCATAAATCTAAAATTGGAGATTGACGCCAATTTAATTTCTGACCAAATCGACTGATTTGACCAGTACAGTCCCGTCTGGATAATTTCATACAAGTTTGACGCACGGATTTAGAATTAATAATCCGGATTGTGTACACTGGCCAAAAAGTGTGTCCACATGAGAGGTTAAACCTGAGCCCTGCATCTCTTTCTAATTAGGGTGACCATAAGTCACATGAATGTGGGATATTAGCATAAGATGGATTATATAGTTTGGCCAGGTTCTTTTCTCATTCGCACATAATCAGAGAGAATAATACTGTATTTTCCCTATGCTAGTATAATTGCCCCAGAAAAGAGATGGATAGTCATTTTCCCTTCTGTAAAACGCTTCACACAACCTTACTTAATTTAGTCGTTATAAAAGCTTTTAGTTGTTATAAAATCTATTACAGATGGGATGAGCGTATTTGATCGCGATCATGGTCGATTGTGAGGAAGGTGGTCCGCCGTACGTCCATCAAAGACACAGCTATAAGAGAGAGCGAGTCAGATATCCAGGGTCGAGTAAAACGTTGTAGTTGCACTAGGTAACTAGGTAATTCGCAAATCGTATCGATCAAAAACACTGCCATCGGTCGTGTTTTAATTAATCACCACTCATTGCGAATTTAATTCCTACTTTTAACACTTGTTTCGCAAATAACTTTGTAGTTTATTACTATGCCGACTGGTTATCGATACTAGTCATTTAGTCAAGCCCTAGCGTTGCGTAACAATTTATGTTTTTACACGAAATTATCTTGATTATTGACTAAAATGATAAAATATTAGCACACAACGAAATAAAAACTTACATTTAACCGTGTAAACCGGCATCTTACACTATTTACATATGCTCTTCATAATTTAACAAAATACCTATCACTATCAATATCATACTCATGGTGTGTTAATATACGTGATGACTTCCCTTTTGCATACTTTAGCTATTCTTTAAGCGTAATCGTCATCGTAGATCTGTAATTGCAACAAAATTTTCAAATTTGCCGCCGTTGTATACGGACGGAAATATGTGTTCAACCTATATAGAATCAATTACATATATATAAATAGTTCGAATTAACGTTTCAGTAATTAAATATTATGTATAAATATGAGTCTGTAATGTCTAAGGACTTTGGATTTAATTTTTGGCAATTATTAGCTCTCATTACGTGAACCGAATAATTAAACATGCCGAAATAAGTATAGTTATCTTTATTTATTTATTAGTATACTATTTAGGTACCTAAACTTATTTTTACATTAAGTACGTAATAATAATTCTGTAGGACCGATCTAAATCGTACCGACATCATGGTCACCCTAATGAGTTTGACAATGTATTCTTGTATTTTTATCGTAAAATTGAATAATTGTGACCAACCTGTAAAAGATATTCCACAATCAGCGTAGCTTTCACTTCTAGAACCCCACACACAACATGTTTTAACCATTTTTTAAAATATTTTATGAATAAATGCTAAGCGGCGCCATTTACGTATTTTGTAAATACACGAAAAATACGTCATCAAGTTGGGGATACCAATTAATATTCAAGTTACTACAATTTCTACCATATTCAATTTACTGTTTTTTTTTTGTTGTACACATGCTTGGCTTAATCAGTTAATAATATTAACATCATAATAATTAACAAATTACTTAAAAGATATCAGAACTGTAATCGGAATATAGCACTAAAATATTATAAGAAGATAATGAATTTCAGTAGTATATTGATATAATTTCTACCACAATGGTATCTTTTTAACATTGGCAACATGTGCGAGTGAGACACAGGGCTCGGGTTTTCTATCTCATGTGGACCGTTTTCTCTAGTCTGGTACGAACAACTTTCTGTCTCGGTGATAAGGTTCAAATTAGTGTGGCAAAAAAAGTGACAAATCGCTCCAGTTTAAACAATATAACTTCATGGTTTGACGTTTACAATAACACTTGCACTGCGTGATCTATAGAGTTAGACCAAAAAAAGTCTGCAGTGACTTTGATAACCCACGTAGTGCAACTGTTATTTTATACGTAACAATTTCGTAGAAGTTTACGTTTAAAATAATATTTGCACCAATTTGCCCTGCCTTTTATGGTATGATGTGAACAGTTCTAGTTTTCGAACGCATCCACACCACACTGCGACAAAAAAAAACCTTATTGATAGTCTATGGTTTTATATGCCGTGCCAAAAGTATGCTTTGTAAATTTGAAATAAAATTTGCACCTTAACATGAAGGCATAAGAAAAACTGTTTAGCAAATCAATTTTCATATTTGCATCTAGTAAAGTTGTGGCGTGAGTTCTTCTTTGTTTATTGGAATAAGCTGTCATATCATTGTCAAGTTAATTGTCAAAAAAATCACGCTCGAGTCAGTGCGAATCGTGAGAAATGTTTTGCACAAATAGTCGAATCTTTGTAACGTGCGTGTTTACTTGTTATTTCCTATAGTTCGCCTCTTGTTTGATTAACTATAATGAGTAAAACGAATCCTTTAGTTGGACTGATTGGGTACGGAGACTCTGATGAAAGTGACGATGAAGTGCCTTCAAGACCTGTTGAGAAGTCATCGAGGGCCCAGCCTCCATTACCGAGCCCAGCGGTACATGAACCCAACCCAGGGGTTCACCCTGCACCTATACCTCATTGTGGTAAGTGACAAACATCGAAAAGAAAGTGTAAAGATCGGTTTTCCTAGGATAGCGGTGCCGTCATACTGGCCGTCTCCATACTAAATAATACGGCTAAATATGGATGTCGTAGTATTTGTATGGAGACGGCCGCTATATGACGGCACCGCTATCCTAGGAAACCAGAGCATAAGCTTGCATAAGCAGCGTTTATAGCTTGTCCTGTACCACCATAGAATGTGTTTTTGTCGTGTAAAAACTGTACGGTCAGAGCACGCTAACTTTTCATGCCAAGTGCTACGTCAAGTATGGAGCTTAAAGAGATGTATGCATCCTTACTTTGACGACCGGTCTGGCCTAGTGGGTAGTGACCCTGCCTGTGAAGCCGATGGTCCTGGGTTCGAATCCCAGTAAGGGCATTTATTTGTACGATGATACAGATATTTGTTCCTGAGTCATGGTTGTTTTCTATGTATTTAAGTATGTATTTGTGTATTATATATATCGTTGTCTGAGTACCCATAACACAAGCCTTCTTGAGCTTACTGTGGGACTTAGTCAATCTGTGTAAGAATGTCCTATAATATTTATTTATTATTATTTATTTATTATTACTGCCCAGTTTATGAAAAGTTAGCATGCTCAGAGTCTAGATATCATAATACGTTGCAATCTTCTACAACATTCTATGAAAATTGTGAGTTGTATTGAAAAACAATATTACCTACCTACTTAAACATTGCTCTTAAACTTCTTTAAAGAAGTGTATGTTAGTTTACAAAAGGTAAAATATTTGTATCAAAACTGAATTTAAACAATTATTGCATAGACTGAATTTAACCATTTAAATGTACAAACATTAGTTGCGGTGTCATAACTCTAAAAGTTTCACTAGGAGACTTACAATCAATTGTAACACTATCGGTGCCGGGCTTCCCCATTCCTATTACAGTTCATGCATGTTCTTGGTGGTGAATTTGTTAATCATACATAATTAACAGAACATTATTTTCAAGCTGTTTGAGTCATTTATGGGATCTGTTGTAAAATTTCTGTTGTTAATTATCTGTAAGCTTCGATTTGTAAACATAATTCTGGTAAATAAACATTTTGTATTTGTAATAGAACTGGCACTTTAATGTAGCCTGGACATTATAATTTTCTGCTTATCTATTTGATTTTAATTATTTTTGAGAACACACTCAGTCTCATAGTAATGTCTAGAGTTGTTTACTTTCACAATATTATGTTGGTCATCGTCATTTCTATTTCCAAAAAATGTGAAAAGACAACAGTTTTGGTATAAAACAAGTCTGTGTTTAAAATATAATGAATAAGACAAAATGGAGTCTTTTTTTATAACAGTTGTTTAAATATTTTTATGGCGGGACGACCTGGACGCATACCTTAACGACTGGCCGGAGATTGCCCAAAATCGAGACGAATGGAAATCAAGGGGGGAGGCCTTTGCCCAGCAGTGGGACACCGTATAGGCTTATAATAATAATAATAATAACCCCGCGGGGGCAGCTTGTGGCGAGCTGACGGTGAGTGGCGACACCGCGGACCCCTATTCCAGAGGGCCCTGTCATCTGGCCCTCGCCTCTGTGCTTGCCTTGATTGGCCGGCCAGAGTGGAGTCGCAAGAGCGGGACCTATGCTCCAGGTTGGAAGTGTAAAATGTCATAACGCCGGCGGCCTGATGAACGGATCACCGGGATCTGGCTACCGCAGACTCACCTCTCGACAACCTTACAGCCGCTCCGAAGTGTTGCCCTATTGTCGCACTGTGCGTGCGGCCGTTGTAGGGCCCACTAAATGAGTAGGCGAGTCACCACCTGTCTTACACAATTTTGAGACTGATTGTCACGGCAGGTGTCCGCTAGTCTCCTCCCATAACCCATTATCCAGTCCATCCAACTTGCATATCCATAGCCCATGACCTTAGTTCCCATCCCAGCACAAAAGTGCTGCACTGCAATAGTCTTTGCACCTGGCGGGGACCATCTCCGGATGTATCATATTGTGCGCTCGGGGATGGTATCCGCCATGTGTATCCCTTGCTTTTAGAGTAAACTGTCTTAAAGGGCCTCTGCGCTGTTGGCTTCGGCCCCACGCACGCCTCCCAAAGGTCCGGGATCCCATGGTCCCGATATGGAAAGGACAAATAATAATAAATATTTTTACAGCCTGGTCAGCATGTTACGATGAGAGCAGCGGGTTCACCTACTACTGGAACCAGCACACTAATGCGGTGACCTGGGAAGCCCCACAGGAATACTTGATGGCATTGAAGTTGGCACAACATCAGTTGCATGCTTCAGGTAAAAATTCTTCTATAAAGTAAAAGTAATGTAAAGTAAAATTTTATTTTAAAAATCAGTTAGATACATTTACACATTGACATATATTTAAGGACGGGCCTTACAGGCCCTAAGAATGGTGTTAGTTCAGTGGTGTCACTTACAAATTCGAGCCAATTGTGCAGTCTACCAGATACCTGCTAACATTTGGAAAGAAATTCAAAGGTGATAATGCTTATGACAGAAAAAAGACTTGAGTTTCCATTTATACACATTTATTGGTGTTCTGTTCTGTTCCAGGTTCAGCAGAAGTATCAGCCGAAGAGTGGCAGCTCTACCAGCAGACCCTTGCTGAGAAGAGCACACAGGCCAAAAGCAAGAAGCCAGACCAAGCCAAACCAAAGACTGTAGTTAAGAATGGTGCCAAGCGGAAACCAGGCAGTGATGATGAACATGAGTAAGACAGTTTTCTTTTTTTTTCTTTTTTTTTTAATCATTTATTTACATACAATATATATACAGTGGTACAACTAAACGAAATTAATAACTAGCTTAAATCTAAAATAGGCCCCTGAGGCATTGTACCAAGGATGCTGACGGCATTTCCCCGCTGTATCGCAATACTGATACGTTGTGCGAGGTAGCCGCCAGCTCTTCGGTCACCAGTTACGTCAACCAGACGCTTCGCGATTTTCTTTTTAACCGACTTCCATTTCATAGAAGGAGGAGGTTCTGTATTCGGTTGTGGCTATTTTTTTTTTTTTTCTATGTACGTTCACCGATTACTCCGACATCCGTAGTCCGATTTGAGTAATTCTTTTTTTGCCTGAAAGGAGCTACCTCCGAGTTGGTCCCATTTTAATTTGGTTCTGTTCTGATGATGGGATCCATGAGGAATTGAGGGAACTCCTCAATTTTTAAAGGCACATGCATGGTGATTTGGGTGTTTTCTAGTGATGTACCGACTATTGATTTGGCCGACTAGCCGACTAGCCGACTAATCGGCGCTCGAATGGCCGATTAGTCGGCCGACTAGTCGGCTAGTCGGCCAGATCATTAGTTTCGTATAAGTTCAGGTGAAAAACGATAGTTTTGCTCTTTTGGTTGCGCTATTCATATAATTAGCTTGGCTAAAAGGTGTTCTCTACAGGTTCAAAGACCTATCACAAGAATCCTCGTTCAATATCTGTCTTTCTTTTATTTTGCGATCCTGAGCAGACCGTCAGTAGGTACAACTTGTAGGAGGTATTTCCAAGGCTCTATTTCTCATACGTAGTCGCCAGTTAAGAACCTATCCCCTGTGGTCATCGTCTTTACGAGCAACGTGCCCTGTTTATAAGTCTCTAAATTTGGCAATAACATTAATAGTTCCCCATGGCTCCACCATTAAACAAAAAACAAAAAAATAATTATAATAAAATCCCGTAAGTATAGAACTTGGTCATGAAATTACACGAGAATCAGTTGAGATCGACCTGTAGAGGAAAACACCAGCCCACCACCATACGATAATGATCAAACGGTCAATTATATGAACAAAAGTTTTCACACCCTGAGTAGGTATTTTGGTAAAATAGACATAAAACATACCTATGGTAAATATTGAGTGTTGGTCTCTTTTTTCTGTTTTTCTTTCACTAATAAAGTGCCGACTAATCGGCCATTTTTGCCGACTAGTCGCCGACTAATCGCCGACTACAAATGTGGCCGGATAGTCGGCTTTCCCGACTAGTCGGCGACTAGTCGGTACATCCCTAGTGTTTTCTTAAGCAACTCGAGCATTTTCTCCCGAAAACCACCACTTTGATGAAGTAGACCTGATGATGATGATTATTTTGATGATAATGATGATGATTTATTAAATGTAGTATGTTCAGCGATTACTCCGGCACCTGTGATCCGATTTGAGTAATTCTTTTTTTGTTTGGAAGGAGTTGCCTCCAAGGTGTTTCCGTATTATTTTTGGTTCTGATCTGATGATGGAATCCATGAGGAATTGCGGGAACTCCTCAGTTTTTAAAGGCACGTGTAAAGTGATTTCGGTGTTTTCTAAAGTAACTCGAGCATTTGCTTCCGAACACCGCCAATTTGATGTAGTGCAAGTGTAGCCTTACCACGAGTTTGACATTGACATATTCGCTAAGTTAGCGACGCTAACGTCTTCGTAACTTACTTTTTATGCATCTCGCTCGCACTAATATGCCAGTACGAGCGAGATGCAAAGAAAGTAAGTTACACACACGCTAGCGAATAAATCAATGTCAAACTCTTGGTAAGCTGGTAAGGCTACTGATCGGGGGTTAGGGTTAGGAGTTAAGGGGTCGGGGATTAAGGGGTCGGGTAATGGTGGTTGAAGGGGTGCTGGTTCAGGGCCGAGGGGTACATGGATCAGGGGTTGATACGCTATGAGGTTGAGTGATCGGGGGGGTTGAGGGATTGGGTCAGTGGCGGGGCGGAGGGTGGATTTAGTGTAGTGACAGGAATTATAATTTCCCAGACGGACTCGAGAAAATCGGGGGGCACGGCAGTGCCCCCGCCAAGTCGAGCGCGAAGCAAACACTGCCGTACCATCCTTTACTGGAACCATTTCGCCGCATTTTCAGGCCCCTATTTGAGAACCTCTGGATAAGACCACAACGCAGAAATTTTGGTCATCCAGTAAGCTATAATCACATACTTAAAATCCAAAATTTCAAGTCTGTAGGTCATTTAGTTCCGAAGTTAAGCGAAAGCAAAGTTTCGCATTTATGAAACTCACTCATGATCATCAGAATAGAACTAGTACTTCCCATAAACTCAGAGAGCTGAAATTTGGTACAGAGTTAGGGTTTAATGGCCACATAAAGGGAAAACCTAAAAATATTGCAATATCAGTCACGTTTTAAAGATCTAAGAACTGCATAAGTAAGTTTGTGATCCCATATAAATATATGATATTACAAAGTTACTGTTGCAGTTCCTACAAATAGTAGGTAAAGTAAAGTAAAGGTAGGTACACTACGATGTACGATGTGAGTATGAATGAAGATATGTTTAGTTATGATATGTGTATACATAGTATGGGTATGAGTACCCGAAAAGAAGGACTGCCTACAAAAAGAGATGAGATCCCATCAAAAACATTACATGTAAAAAGGTGCAAGTCTCGCAACGCTTTTACTACAAAAAAGTTTTGAGATGTAATGTGAAACCAAGTCGGTTATTTTAATCAGTGCCAGGGGGTGTTAAAACCGTATCAATAAGATATCTTTAATTTGTAATACGTATAATACGTATAATAAGGTGCACTGAACCGTCTAAGGACTGGTATCGGCAACTGTGCGTACCTTTGGCACAAGTGGGGATGGAGCGAGTCGGCGGCGTGCGAGTGTGGACACCCAGAACAGACCATACATCACATGGTATTTCAGTGCCCCGTTACCAGATATAATGGCTCAGTTGAGGATTTTAAAAACCTGACAATAAACGCGAGTTTGTATCTGCGGAATTGTAAATTTTGATCTTAAGTGTAAATTTAATAAGTGTGTGTACATATTGCCATACGATAAATAAATAAATAAATACGTATAATGACTTGGCCATCGCACGGCTGCATAATGACAATAGGATCATCGTCACCTATTAAAAATAATTCTAATTGAACATAACGCTAGCGCTAATTGCAGTTTGAGCATTACACATATTTACGAGTACGGTACGAGTAAAGCATTATGTGCGATTGCCAAGTCATTATATGATGATTAGTGACGGATTACTGATTATTATTTAATTATTAGATTTAATGAATGGGCAATACGAAAAACTGTTGCTACTGTACAAGAATCAGAACCGGAAAAAAAGAAAAGAAAGATTTGTAATAATAAAAAAACTACTCCTAAAAAGAAAAAAAATGTGTTAAATAAGAAAATCTAATAAAATAAATCAATATGCCCACGTTTCTACAAAAAGAAGTGAAATCCCACCAAAAACATTCTGTAAAAAACTAGCCAAGTCTCGATGGAGCTGCTTGTTTATCTCTAAAAAGTAATGAAATCTAGACAAAGTCGTGCCAAGTCTAAGGTTCCTTACTGCGATTTCTTTATTATTATAGTTAATGTTGTGTGACTTGGCCGTTGAAGGGTACACAAGGGTACAAAACCAGGTGCTCCATGACACCATTGCACCAATCTGCCATTGCACCAAAAAGAAGTGTTTGTTTCAGGCTCGCCCATACATAAGTATTATTGAAATACGCAGCTTTATCAAGCCTACAATTGACTGGTTATTGAATCAACGTTTTCCAAGTGGCAATTTTCCATCGTCAATGGGTAGCGGTTATGGCGACAGATTGGTGCAATGGTGTCATGGAGCACCTGGTTTTGTACCCTTGTGTACCCTTCAACGGCCAAGTCACACAACATTAACTATAATAATAAAGAAATCGCAGTAAGGAACCTTAGACTTGGCACGACTTTGTCTAGATTTCATTACTTTTTAGAGATAAACAAGCAGCTCCATCGAGACTTGGCTAGTTTTTTACAGAATGTTTTTGGTGGGATTAAAGATTACATATTTATTAAAGTAGATACACGAATTTAGTGTTAATCATGGTGTTGTTTTTCATTCACGCGTCGCGCTATTAACAATGCGTTAAAACTAAAAATGGAAAAATAAAAACTTTTTACAAAAAAAAAGAAAACCGACTTCAAAAAGGATGAAATAAAATATTATCCTTTTTAAGTCTATGCGTTACCAACTGATATGTTTGAAGTCGGTGCCAATGCCAAGCCAAGTAGTAAAGAATACCCGTCAAAAATAATCAGCTTTATGACTATAAATCCCATTAGAACTGTACCATTAGAACTATTATAAATGTGTTAGTAATTCTGTCTGCCTCTTTGTCGCCTTTTCATGGCTAAGCAACTGAACCGCTTTAGGTGAAATTTGGCAAGAACGTAAATTCCTTGAATTGCTTTATATTTTGAAATGTAGTCCTCTGAATAAGGGACGGGAAATAACTTCAGTCCCAATCCCACGCTTGCGTGCCGACAAACATGGTACCTACGGACTGTGCGAAGAAGGTTTGATCGTGTGTTCTGAGGCGTGTTCTTAGGTACAGTCGTCGTCAAAGATATGTATTATACACTTTTGCACCTTACTCCTTTGTAATAAGACGAAAAGTGTAAACATATTTTTAACGTCGACTGTACCTACAGAAAGTACGTTCATTGTAAGGCAATCCAACGTACATCCTTATCGAATCGCACCATAATCATGGTATGCTTCAAAAGTTGGCTTGGCACCGACTTCAAACATATCAGTTGGTAACACATAGACTTAAAAAGGATAATATTTCATTTCATCCTTTTTGAAGTCGGTTTTCTTTTTTTTTTGTAAAAAGTTTTTATTTAATTTGATTTAACTACAGTCAGCATCAATTATACATTGAGGAGTAAAGAAGCCAAATTTATTGGCACATCATATTACTTCTATGGGTCTCATTAAGTTTAGAATAGATAGTGGAATATGTGGATGTTTTCAGAAAAAATGGTGCCATTTACTGTTTTTTCGAAAAACCATCCAGTTTTGGATTATTTAGACTCGGAATCACGAGTATTATTGAATGAGACAAAGAAAAAAAGTGAAACACAGTTTTACATACTTAGAAATTTTGGGTGTCAGTTTTGTAACGGTCTATACAAAATGTAGAAAATGCGATTTTTTTTGTGGATTTTCGAAAAAAAGCTAATACCTACACTTTTTAGTGAAAATGCCCATGTACAAAAAATTGTACGAGAAGAGGACAAAGTTATTTTTATTTTTATGTTTCAAGCTAAATTATTAATAGAGATTCTTTTATTTACAATACATTTTTATTTCACTTACAGAAAAATAGAACTGATAACATCCTACCACAACTCTGACTCCGAATCCAACGATGAAGAAACCCCAGCCAAGGCGCCCAAGCCTGTAGCCAAGCCAGCCAAGCCAACAGTCCCGAAGAACCCACACAAGAAACAGAAGACCAAGCCTGTTGAGTACGGACCCAGCTTGCCCAGCAACCAGAACTATACTGTTCCGATTGGGCCAGAATTGCCTCCAGGAATGGTGGTTGAGCCGGTGGTGGATGATAAGGTAATGTTATTGAGGATTAAGAAGTAGGGCAAGTATAGGATATTTGAATATGTTCTTCGCTTACACAGAAAGGAAGAGCTTTGCTCCTTTTGCTCAACCGACCTTCTGTAAGTGGAGTATTGTATATTGTATACAAAGGCAACAGTCAAAAGTGAAGAAAGAGCTAAAAGAAGGTCTCCACATTGACGTTGTACTTAGTAACGCTACGTCTTACGTAGGCGAACAACGCGCGAACGCGGCGCGGCGCGGCGCGGCGAAATCAATCCTTTGATGCCCATAGAAGTGTCCTACGTAAGCGATCTCGTTGCGAACGCGGTGCGGCGCGATTTGCACGCGAATGTCAGGCGGCGCGGCGCGGCGCGGCGCGGCGGCGGCCGCTTTCGCCGCGCCGCGCCGCGTTCGCGCGTTGTTCGCCTACGTAAGACGTAGCGTAACATTTTAATGCTTTTGCTATCAAAACAACAAAAGTACTTAATAGAAAGATATTTGGGTAGGTTTTTTGACCAAAAAATTGTCATGTCTTGATTTAAACTAGACACAAAACCACAGAATAAGTAATAGTATTATCATACAGAACGGACACGCACCGCCCCGCCCCGACTCGGATTACCTCGCCCCGCGACTGAGTTCTGACGGACTCCTGACATACGCTCAGTTCGACTAGCGACGCCGCGACGCGATGACGCAACGTTCAAAATGCCGGTGTATTGTGCGATGTACGGGCACCTACTTATTGTAGAAATGAATAATAATATAGTTTTCCAAAGAGACGAAATATGTATCAGTAAATAAGGCTATACTTTTGCGTAAAAATAATAATATCATATGAATTAAAACCCGTTCGTTGAATTTGTGAATGTTAAGCCAACATTTAATATTTAAAGTACCTAAGGTAACTAGACCTTCTACACAGATATTCCTCGTAAATGTTTTATTTTTAGTTTAACACTCTTTTCACAAAAAAGAACTTGTTGGTCGCGGGACGTTCGCGTTTGATTTTTAATTTAATTTTAAGAATTTAAGAATTAATTATGTATGTTATATAAAATAATCAATAGGCATCAACAATAAGGTACATTTAATAATGGCGTGTTGAAAGTCAAAGTACGTGCAGGACTATAAACTGACAAAGCCA
Organism: Cydia fagiglandana; assembly: GCF_963556715.1. Taxonomy (NCBI): domain Eukaryota; kingdom Metazoa; phylum Arthropoda; class Insecta; order Lepidoptera; family Tortricidae; genus Cydia; species Cydia fagiglandana. Next base: position 20,661,323 of record NC_085941.1, read on the forward strand.
ATTCAACAATTGGAGCGAAATAAAACATAAACCTATATATATTTTGTTTTTTTACGTATTTCGGTCGAATTATGCAACGCAGCGGGCCGCTCGTCGTGTCCTTCGGCCGGCCTCGGCAAGCCTCGGCTTCGCCTTCCCCGCCGCGCGCCGCACGAGTCAGCCCTAAGCCACTTACTCACACAATGACGCGTGTACAGACGTGCCGTGCACACATATAAACGCAAATGATTTTCGATGTATGGCGTGTCCGCCCTGTGACAAAACACCAATGATGACAAAGAAAACTGAAATTGCTAAAAAAATAACAACTTTATATCATTGAACACCTCAATAATTAATATTTTCATTATTACTAATTAATTCCTCAACAAATGTTGACCCTCGTGTTGTCAAGCTAATCATTCAACTACTTTGGGGTTTTCAATGAAATGAGTATGTTATAAGCACTATGATGGTTAAAGTTTTCAATCTGAGGTGTTAGGGGTCTGTGATGAGATGCCCGTTAGAGTCTCCAAGTGTATGCACTGTTGAGATTCACGGGCTGCTGAGACCATTTCCGGTATCTAGATGGGCCTTAAACCCTAAGGTTTGTTAATAATATTGTTTTTTCAATTGTTTCAGACACAAGCAAAGACTCCGCCTTTAGCAGAAAATGATGATAGCTTAGAAGAAAAAACATTGTTCATGAGATTAAAGGAAAAAGCCAAATTATTAGAAAAACTTGGCGGAGAAATACCAACAGAATTACAGAAAATGATCAAAGAAGATACAAAGGTCGCGTCTCCTAAAGTTGTGGATGAAACTAGCAGAGACAGTAAAATTGACAATATTGATGATTTGTTAGATGAAATTGAAAAGAAAGAGTTGCCTAAAGTTAAGTCTAAGAAGACTGATATGTTCGGTGAAGATTCAAATAGTGGTAAAAATACTCCTGTAGGTACTCCACCTAGGGAAGTGAAACCATTATTCCCAAGTAGCAAAGCTATAGAAGAGACACCACCACTGCCACCAGTTCCTGCTACTACTGTAGTTGAAAATGGTGTAGAAAAACCAGAAATACCAGAAAAGAAAGTTAACCTATATTTGGCAGACACAGAAGTAAAAGAAAATCGCAAAAAGCTAAGGATTGATAATTCCATCCTTCCCGAAAGAAAGAAACCCGAAGTCCCAGCTTACACCACAAAATATTCACAATATATAGAAGGATTCTCAAGTGAGAGAACCGGATTAGGTTTTAAAGAAGATGACAGCGAAAGTCCAAAAGTGGCGACTGTCAGTTATGGAAACGGTTTGTCATTTACTAAAGGAGAAGTCTTGAATGAAGATAAGCGGGATGAAGATTTGGATGCGATGTCTGACTTGGTGGAAGCCAAGTTGAAGTTTCTGAACGAGGTGCAACCGTGTCAGGTGCCTCCCGTGCAGGAGATGTTGATACAATGGCAGGTCAGTAGCTTGTATTTCAATTTAGTGCTACTCTTTGGAAAAACTACTCTTTGGTCTATTATTTTCCTGAAAAAACTTCAGAAATCTATTTTGTGCTTAGTGCTGTCTTAGTGCACGTAAGCACTATTACAATACAATACTCTTTATTGCACACCTCACCACCGTACCAACCAAGTTTCGACTATAATCGCTTTTGTATAATAATATTAATAATAACCCCGCGGGGGCAGCTTGTGGCGAGCTGACGGTGAGTGGCGACACCGCGGACCCCTATTCCAGAGGGCACTTTCATCTGGCCCTCGCCTCTGTGCTTGCCTTGACTGGCCGGCCAGAGTGGAGTCGCAAGAGCGGGACCTATGCTCCAGGTTGGAAGTGTAAAATGTCATAACGCCGGCGGCCTGCTGAACGGATTACCGGGATCTGGCTACCGCAGACTCACCTCTCGACAACCTCACAGCCGCTCCAAAGTGTTGCCCTGTTGTCGCACTGTGCGTGCGGCCATTGCGGGGCCCACTCAATGAGTTGGCGAGTCACCACCTGTCATTTACAATTTTGAGGCTGATTGTCACGGCAGGTGTCCGCTAGTCTCTCCCATAGCCCATTATCCAGTCCATCCAACTTTCAAATCTATAGCCCATGACCTTAGTTCCCATCGCAGCACAAAAGTGCTGCACTGCAATAGTCTTTGCACCTGGCGGGGACCATCTCCGGATGTATCACATTGTGCGTTCGGGGATGGTATCCGCCACGTGTATCCCTTGCTTTTAGATTAAAGTGTCTTAAAGGGCCTCTGCGCTGTTGGCTTCGGCCCCACGTACGCCTCCCAAAGGTCCGGGACCCCATGGTCCCGAGATATGGCAAAGACATACAATTAATAATAAATTTTATTCGTGACTTCAAATGGTTACGAATTCGTACCAAATTCGAAGATTGGTGTATTTTAAATGTGTTGCCTATTTGATGCTGTCGAAATGAAACATATGTAGCCTAAGCAAATTAGAAAAATCTGCAGAAATAATTCGTGTAGTTTTGAAAATTGGTACAGGTATACCTTGTGGTGTCCAGATAAACATACTAAAAGTCCTCGAGGGTAGGGGGTGTGCTGGGGGTGTAGAAGGGGGTTGAAGGTACTTTTTTTCATACTTTAGGGGCTACAGGCTGTTAAAGTTAAATAAGTAATAAAAAATAGACGGTTTAAGAAAACGTCGTTTTTTTGTAATTGTTCATCATAAATAAAAATTTTAATTGAGAATAAGCAAGCTAAGCAACCTGCTGATAAAATATAAAAAAATAGGCCATATGCATGTCGAGCCATGCTCAGTGTAGGGTTCTGTAGTTACCCGTCTGTCAAAATAGACTATTTGCCATAACTCAAAAACAACTGTACCGATTAGGTTTGCTATATTTTTCCTCGAAAGTATTTACTAAGTTATGTTTTCACGATTTTTTTCATATTTTTTGGATCCATGGTCCAAAAGTTAGGGGAACTAAGGGGTAAATCACAACTTTTTTTCTTTCAGATCGATTATTTCCGAAAATATTAAGTTGATCAAAAAATGGTTCTTGAAGACCCTTATTCGTTTTAAAAGACCTATCCAACGACACCCCATACTATAGGGTGTAAGCGAAAAAAAATTTCATCCCCACTTTAATGTAGGGCAACCACCATAAAAAAATGTTTTTTCTAGTTTTCATGTTTAAATTTGACACGAATATATAAATCAGTTACGCTGACAAAGTTGTAAAATATAAATTAGAAAAAATATTTTTTTAGGTGGCTGCCGTACATTAAAAAGGGGATGAAATTTTTTTTCGCTTCCACCCTATAGTGTGGGGTGTCGTTGGATAGGTCTTTTAAAACGAATACGGGTCTTCGAGAACCATTTTTTGATCTGCTTAATATTTTCGGAAATAATCGATCTGAAAGAAAAAAAACCGTGTTTTCCACTTTAGTTCCCCTAACATTTAAACCTTGGGTCCAAAAAATATGAAAAAAATCGTGAAAGTAAAGCTTAGTAAAGACTTTCAGAGAAAAATATAGCGAACCTAATCGATTAAGCAGTTTTTGAGTTTTTGCAAATAGTCTATTTTGACGGACGGGTAACTACGGAACCCTACACTGAGCATGACCCGACATGCTCTTGGCCGGTTTTTTTATATTTTATCAGCAGGTCATTTAGCTTGCTTATTCTCAATTAAAATTTTTGTTTATGATGAACAATTATGAAAATACGACGTTTTTTTAAGCCGTCTTTTTTTTATCTCTTATTTAACTTTAACAGCCTGTAGCTCCTAAAGTATTGATCGCAGAGTAAAAATAAACATAACCAAATTTGTAGTAAATTTTATGTTAAAACTTTTGTCCGAAGTAATTATAATGCAATTCGTACACATTTTCGAGATATGAGCAAAAATATGAAAAAAGGTACCTTCTACCCCCCTCTACACCCCCAGCACACCCCCTACCCTCGAGGACTTTTAGTATGTTTATCTAGACACCTCAAGGTATGCCTGTACCAATTTTCAAAACTACACGAATTATTTCCGCAGCTTGCCCAAATTCGGCTTAATTTGACGTGGCTAATGAGAAAAACGAGGTTCCTTGAATAGAGCCTTGTGGTACTCTGAGCTGTATATTTAGTATTTTAGTTTCGTTGCGGTCATTATAATTTCGTTTGATTTGAAATTACAAATACGTTTGAATAAGCTAACAGATGTATAAACATGATTCAGTTCAGGACTTCAATTCAATTGCTCGTCGTCTTAGCTTGTGTCATGCTTAACATAGTAAAAAGCTTTGGAGAGATTAACAAATAATCTTTAGTAGGTATTTAGTAAGTGTCTCAGAATGTCTAAAATAATTTCTATCAAACTAGCGACCCGCCTCGGCTTCGCACGGGTTATAAAATTATATACTTAAACCTTCCTTAAGAATCACTCTATTGATAGGTGAAAACACTGAAAACTGCACGAAAATCCGTTCAGTAGTTATTGAGTTTATCGCGAACATACAAAGAAACAGACAGACGCGGCGGGGGACTTTGTTTTATAAGGTGTAGTGATGACGTATTTCAGATGTGTGTGATGGATTCTTCTCTTCTACCAGTGTCATCTCCTACCGGAGGTCGGCTATACGAACGAACTTTAGACAGAGCTGCGCGGAACAGGGCTCGGAAACCGTTCTCATTAGTCAAACCGGTTTCGTTGATTCGCCCGGGAACGAAAGGATTTCGTTTCCGTTTGCGGTTACCGGTTAAAGAACTGTTCTTTTGAGATAACGGTTTATGCCATATACGTTCTCATTTCGTTCTTGAGAAACGAAATTAACCGGTTAAATTGAAAATATCGAAGCGAGATAGAACGATCGAGTATTGCTATCTCTTTCAGTTATGACAACGAGTTTAACCGAGAGTCTCCGACAGCCAACAGTAACCGGTATTATATCGTTCCCTGCGAACCATTAAGTTCTGTTCCCTCTTCTTACCGGTTAGGAGAGAGAACGTAATTTGTTAGTTCGCGTTCCATCAATTAGCCGGTTTTTAATGAACGAAATAATATAACGGTTTTGGAACTATGTCAACAGGTATTTCAATATCGGTTCCGAGCTCTGCTGCGGAATAATGAGCGTGTCCTCTATTTGAACCATGTTCGGAGATTTTTAAGCCGCGAGTCACGTCTTCGTCCGCGTCTTTTCCCTTGGATCTTTCCTTGTATAATGAGTTGAAGGACTTCATACTTCTCGTTTCGCATGATATGACCAAGGTATAGATAAGGTGTAGCCATAGACTAGGAATCCTCTAGACCGAGTTTAGAGCAATTATTTCATGCAATCGACGATGCCAAAAAATGCGGGGGTGCGCGGGACGAGGTGAGCGAAATCCCGTGCCGCGATCGGTCCATTCAAAGTCACGGACGTCACACAAAGACACTTTCGACTCGAACATGGAGTAAAATTACCGTACGCGGGGCAGAGGGGGTAGCGCGACTATGCTCAGTCTGGAGGATAAAAATAAAATAATAAAATAAATATTATAGGACATTCTTACACAGATTGACTAAGTCCCACAGTAAGCTCAAGAAGGCTTGTGTTGTGGGTACTCAGACAACGATATATATAATACACAAATACTTAAATACATAGAAAACATCCATGACTCAGGAACAAATATCTGTATCATTATACAAATAAATGCCCTTACTGGGATTCGAACCCAGGACCATCGGCTTCGCAGGCAGGGTCACTACCCACTAGGCCAAACCGGTCGTCATATTATGTTATCATAGGATGTTTTGTCTGTGGGTGTAGCATTCAAAATGTTATGAGTGGTTCGTGTCGTTCGTAGACGTTGGTGTCGGCGTTCCGCGGCGGCGCGCTGGCGGCGCCGTACTGGCGGCGCTGGGTGCGCGCCGGCGAGCGCGCGCTGCGCCAGCTGGAGGCGCGCGCCGCGCCGCCCGGCTGGACCACCGCCTTCCAGAGGTACGATACCCGGAGCACGGGACACGGCGAGCCGCCGGTTACCACGCGAGACAGATTTACATGTTGCCCTGTCACACTGTGTAAACGCAATATCTGTATTTTAACTCACAATTTTTTTTGACAAAGCATTTATTTACAAACAAGATATATACCGCGGTATTACTAAATCTCAATTCAATATGAGAAGTTTTTAGTAGGAAAGAAAGTTTATCGACATAACCGTATTGAAAAATATATACCTCAATCAAAAACGACGCAGTCGTGTTACAATTTTATGTGCTATAGTAGATAACATTATATTTTCTTGTATTTATGACATTATAGTATTTTATACAATCGTGATATAATACAGAGCTTTTCAGTCGAGTACCGTGTTTAGGCAACGAAGCTTGCTGAGTTGCCTAACTAAGGTACGAGATTGAAAAGCTTGATTATTTCACTATTGTATACAATACTTTTTCTACAAGTCAACAAAATTAACACTTTTAACTAGTAGAATCATACAAACAAACCAAACCAAAAGTATACAGTGAAGATACGCGACCAGCCGCGATACCTTCGTACTGGTACGCGACCCGGCCGCCGCGCCCCGCGCCCCACGGCGGGTTGGTCAACGACACCTTCTCGTAACTCATGAGGCCCTGGTACTTGCTCCGCGCTTAATTCAATTTTTAAACAGTTTTTTCTCGATTTTAGCCACCGTAGCCTATGGAGACTAACAATTAACGCTAAGCGGTTTTCGTAGTCTATGGATGTTCCTATATTAAGGGTGTCACATGTGCGTTTCTGACTTATGAAGCAATTGTTCCTACAATACAACCTAAAATAAATAATTAATTTGAGCTATGGTTTTGTTTCGTCCTTTTGACCGCGGCAAACTGTGGTTGGTCAATTTCATTATAGTTGACTAAACTGTATCGAAATCAATACGTAGGTTGTTCCATAAGTCTTGCAAAAGTGTAACTTCTTACTAAGCTTTTTCAAAATAAAAACCATCACTGTTAATACACTTATGCATGTGTTCAAACCATGTATCACACATGATTTTCCACCGCTCCTTTGTGACACTGGCGCAGGCTTCATCCCATGCTCTCAATAGCTCGTCATCAGTCGCAGACCGTCGTCCATTTAACTGGCTCTTGATCAGCGGGAAGAGACCAACATCGCACGGTGCAAGGTCGGGGCTATAAGACGGGTGGTCCAGCACAGTAAGCCCCGATTGTCCCAAAAACTTCTGAGTTCTGATCGATCGATGAGCAGGAGCGTTATCATGGCTGAAGTGCCAACTACCCAGATGAGGGACCCAGAGAGAACATAACTTTTTAACTTTTAGGCCTTGGTGTAAATTTGAATTAAGTGTTGATGCACTAATGTGGAGAATCTCCTCAATATATCTGCAGTTAATTCGCCTATCAATAGTTATCAGTTTTCTAACAGCGTCTATGTTTTCTTGGGTCCTGCTTGTAATGGGTCGGCCCGGTCCTTCCCCGTCGTCTAAATTATAGTTGCCTCTTTGAAATTCCTTGTACCACCTGAATACGGTAGAAAGGGAAGGGTACTCTTTACCAAAGGCACCGAACATTTCCTCGTGGCAATCTTAGTAAGATAATCCACGTTTGAAATTATAATAGAAAATCACTCTGTACTCGCGGTTACCCTTTTTACAATTGTTTCGATCTATTTACCGAATATCACTGCTGGCAGGCTCAACAAACACATCATGTAAGAACTTGTAATTAGTAGCAGATAACCATACGCTCAGTCATACATGTCAAAGCTTGTTAGATTCATTCCATTGCAAGAGTTATGGAACAGCCTACGTTTTATAGTTGAGTTGAGAGCCCATACATTTAAAGTACCCAAAGAAGTTTGGTATACGAAATATACTGAACGAATTAATGGATAAACTTATAAAGTAGTTTATTTGATACTATGAAACCCTCGACATAAAGACCACCTACATGTAATTCGGCGAGTACATTTTATTTACTTAAACACTATCAGTTTACACAATCCTACTAACTATCCATTATCTATTTTTACTGTCCTAAATTGAACTTTTGCAACTTATTTTATCATCATACAATGTCCCAATTATATCACCTTCTACACAGTTTTAACCTTGCCAGTGTGACAGCCAAGTTCTAAATTATATTTTTGTAAAACTGTCTTGCGTTGTAAGCGTGCCATGAAATCAAAGTGACGAACAGTTGGTGATAATCGAAAACATTTACTTGTTCGCCGTGAATTAAATTTGCGCTGTGCGTTGCATTTAACCGATTTTTGTTTAGTGAAACAACGTTCTAAAATACAACGCACAACGCAAACACTACAATTTTTTTTACAGCGAGTAACTTATGTGGCTTTTTAAGATGGACGCGTTTAAGACTAGAATCTTTTTAAATTATATTTTTTCTTTTAATTTTTATTGTTTTTATTATATTTTACTCGTTTGTATACTCCTAGGACATTTGAATATCTTCGTTTTAAATAAACACGTACGAAGGCGACAGCTATTTATTATAATTAAGTACATGATTTCAGAAAACCATACATGTCCTACATAAAATTTGAATTTACAAAGGTTTTATGTCTCACGCCGATATTTTATAAAGCCACATAGCGTCATATTCTCTAATAGGTACAGCTAAACACACAGAAAACATAATTTTTTCGAGAAAAAACTTTAAGTATTCACTTTTATTTCGATTTACATATCGCAAAATGCAACGCGCAGCGCATATTTGTCCAAAAAACATTGTGCGCCTCTGTACAGTTGTACAGATTAGGACTGTAGGTGTACACTTACTACGAGAATAGTTCTTCTGGCGTCGAGTTTCCTACCATTCATGTTGTATTTTATTTGTAAACATGTTTTTTTATTGTAATTCGCCTCTGTGTAATATTTTACACTATCAATCATAGTGTTGGTTCTCTGAACAGTAAGAACATCACCTACTTTGCTTTTGCTTATGTCACTACTGTGCATATTATGTACATAAATGTAAAAGCTTAATGCTCAAGTAAAACAAATTATTTATTTATAACTTTCTAAGTATAAAAGTTATACTTTGAAACATGTTAAATTGTATAGTTTTTTCTCACTTTCTCTAAACAATCTGTGATCAATATCTGTGATAACTTGTTAATAAAATGTTTAATTAAATTCAAAGAGTTTACTTCAAAGTAACCCTAAACTTAAGGATTTATTGTTTCAGTTTTGATTTTGCTAACATCACATTATGTCATTAATTATCATAACATTTACATCTTAGGCCCATTTCACGAGGCCTTACAAAATACTGATATTAAATAATTAAAATATCAAAAAAAATACAATATACAAATATATATATTTATATACTGCACAATATTCAAATTCTCAGTTATGTATTATCTAGGTTTATATTTGTCATTTCTTATATTGTAACATTATCTAACAATAACATTAAATATAAAAGAAGTGACATGAAGACGGAAGACTGAACATGAAACCTCAAGACGGGACGAGTCAAGACTTCGCGCCGAGGACACGGGTGAGAACAATGCTATAACTTACTTAATTCAATTTTCAAGATAATGCACTTTGATCTATTTCAGAAGCTGACAGCTTGGCTGACTACCTTGGCATCTCTGCCTGGGGCATCACAATCATACGGGTGCCTTTGATATTAATGGTCTAACTTTAATGGAGAATCGTCCTTACTTGTCAAATGAAATAACTTGTGAATCTACTTTTATAAATATCTTGACAAGATACTTATTTTGATTTTAAAATTTTAGCTAATAGGTAGTATTATGTGGCAGACCAATTCAATTTCATTAGTGAATCAAAATAGTATTACCTTATACAAGGAACATTTAGCAAGAAACTTCGTACAATATAACCTAAAAATTATAAGCCTTGAGTTGTTCCATTTAAGTTAGCTCGATTCTTACATTAAAGTTTCAAAACTAAGGCACCCTAAATCGTCAACATCTTCAAAGGACCAGAAACGACACTATGTCGTGAATTGTAGAAGAATATTTTCTGAAATCACGACATAGTATCGTGAGTCGAGAATTAGGAAATAGGCAAAGGACCAAGGGATTAAGTATACGGTTTTCTTTTGACTGAGTTGCTTAACTTTAAGTGTTGCCTGTAGTTTTTGGGAATTTAAAATGCCGAGTGTCGGTTTATCTGAAATAAGACTAATCAAGATATATTATGAAACCTATTTGGTGATTCATAAAAACAAATCTAGTTTTAGTCTACCTAATACGAATTTTAGAATTAATAAAAAAATAATAAACTATAAAACACGAATAGGCATTCGTTAATCGAGGTATATTAATTAACAATTAAATGACTGACTGCAGTATTAAAATAATATGTATATTTTTTGGTAGACAATAGACATTTCTTTGTTGAACTGGTATAATTTCAATTTCAGTCTCAATATCCGTTATTTCTATGATTTAAATTCTCAATTCTTAAATTTGAACAATCATTAATAATTATGACTTGCACTATCAAATTTAATCAACCGAATACGTAAAAAAATCTCAAACGATTTTAAATTCCCACCGACTATCGGCCCCTACCCGCCCCCACTACCTTTACTTGTACGTCCGTCATTTGCAGGTCCGAGGGGCGCTACCGCTACCGCCGCGAGGCCGACGGCTTCACGCAGTGGGAGTACCCGGCCGCGGAGACCATGGACATGGAGATATGCACCACACCACCTCCTGAAGAACCTAAGGTTAGTATCACTGGGCATTTTCCACAATTTTGCAGACATTGGGTCTATTATCTTAGTCTATCCTAAGGTGAGTGCGAGGTCCCAAGACTAGCGTAGCGAGGCCGACAGCTTCCCTGGTCGCCAATCATGGATATGGAAATTTGCACCACATCGTTCCCTTAAATTTTAACTCTTAAATTTACGACGACGTCCCCTTAGGAACCTAACGTAAATAATGTTAGGCCACAGGCGCGTGAGGCCGAACAGTGTTGGCATCAATCTGAACTAAATCAATCCGGATTGATCAATCGAATTGACGCGTCAATCCGAATTGATCAATCCGGATTGATCAATCGAATTGACGCGTCAATCCGAATTGATCAATCCGGATTGATCAATTCGAATTGATTCAATTCAGATTGACGCGTCAATCCGATTGAATCAATCGGAATTAACGCATCAATCCTCAATTCGGATTAAATCAATTCTCAATCTAGATTAACCATAGTCCCTAAGATTACTTTTCAAAGGTGTCCTTTTTTGGGACTTACTTACTGAACTTAAAGTCGATATCTGAGGTTCCCAGAGGTTCGAAAACATGTTCCTGATGTCAGTATTGACTGATGTCCCTTTTTGGGATATTTTTCGAAATTGGCCGATTACGTTCATATTCGTAATCGATGTCGACCATAGGTCCCGAAAGATGTCCCTTCCATTTCGGGACATTTTTTTAAATTATTCGTTGGCACTTTAAAACGATATCTGAGATTTCCAAAGGTTCACATGGTAGGTAACATGTTTCCGACGGCAATACTTGTATGTAGTTTCCTTTTTTTTTGGACATTTATGGGACATTTCTTAAAATTAACCGATTGCGTTCAAAATCGATATCTGAGGTGCCCAAAGGTTTCGAAACATGTTTCTGACGGCAATACCGAGAAATGACTTTTTACCTACGCTAAGGTTCTGAATCATGTTTCCGACGGTAATATTCCGAGATGCCCTGTTTTGGGACATTTTGGGACATTTCTTGAAACCAACCGATTGCGTTCAAAATTTATATCTGAGGTGCCCAAAGGTTGCCCAAAAGAATGATTTATTTTTATTGAATGCCTTGCGAGTATTACAGTAAGTATCGGGATATCCCCCGGTATTCACTGTAATACTGGCAAGGCTTTATATATTGAACTTTACTTGTTATTATAGATATTATTTATTCATTTATCTCACAATAACAATCTGTCATAAAAACATAACAAGCATCAAATGAAATCGAAGGGAGCACGAAATATGATATTTTTTTTATTGATTTAGACACAATTATAATATCATATAGAAGTTATCTTACAGATGTATTCTCATAATTGTTTTTTATCCATTAATCTTGCACACGAAAATAACAAAGTGAAATTTTTAAACCCACATTACATTGTTCTAGAATAAAAAAAATTACCTATAGATATTCAATGTTAACCTTTACGACAAATAATAGTTGGTAAATGTTACTTACCGTAAGAACAACTGCGATGTCCAATCCTCAAAGTCACGCCAAGTTAATAATATGAAACAGTCCAGAAGTAAATTCAAAAGTTCGTATAACAAGCCAACGCCAAAAGAAAATCCACAGTCCAATTTAAAACAAACACACACAGTCACACACCAACAAACAACAAGGGTTGAAGACCGAATGTCTCATCTCTACTGGACTCAAACTGGACACCACTAGAACAATAAAAGGATTAGAATCATGCTATCTCTTTCGCACTCGTACGTTTTTAGAACGCATCTTGTTATCAGCAGGGTGGCGTAATGCAGGTAGTAAAGTAAGCACACGGCTAAAGTGTAGAATCTAAATATTGCCGTTGAAACCATGTTTTGCACCTCAGATATCGATTTTGAATGCAAGCAGTCACTTTCAAAGAATGTCACTAAAATGTCCCAAAAACAGGACACCTTTCAATATTGCAGTTGAAAAGATGTTTAGAAACCTCTGGTTACCTCAGATATCGATTTTAAACGCAATCGGGCAATTTCTAGAAATGTCCCAAAAAAGGGCATCTCTCAATATTTCCCTCGGAAACAAGTTTCGAAACCTTTGAGCACCTCAGATATCGATTTTGAACGCTATTGGTTAATTTCAAGGAAAGTCCCGAAAATGTTCCAAAAAGGACATCCTTCATATTGCCGTCGGAAACATGTTTCGGAACCTTTGGTAAACTCAGACACCGCTTTTGAACGTATTTGGCTAGTTTCGAAAAATGGCCTAAATAAAAAGGACATTAGGTAGGTACATACAAAGTAATCGTCAATCCGAATTGACGATTGAGGATTGACCCATCAATTCGAATTAACGATTAGTAATCGTTAATCCTCAATCAGTAGATTTAGAATTAGTTTCGTCAATCGTCAATTCGGATTGATCGGTCAATCCTCAGTCGTCAATTCGAATTGATTTTTTGCCAACACTGGGCCGAAGTCACCGGTACCAACTGTTGCCATCGATAGGGGGGATGTGTAATGTATATTACTCTACTTTAGAGACCTAAGTTAGTTCTGCAATTTTAAGATGATCTTTAATCGATACTTTTTTCTTGGCAGGAGCCGGTGCAACCCCCGCTGCCGCCGGCGCCGCCGCCAGCCCACCCGGCGCCGCCGCCCGCCCCGCCCGCTCCCCCCGCCCCGCCCGCCCCGCCCCGCGTGCGCACCCCGCCGCCGCCCGCGTGGCGCGACCCGCCGCCGCCCGGCACCGCCGACCCGCCGCCGCTGCCGCCGGTACGTAGAGCCCGCCCCGCCTGCTGCCCCCCCCCCCCCCCGCCCCGCCCCGCCCCGCGTGCGCACCCCGCCGCCGCCCGCGTGGCGCGACCCGCCGCCGCCCGGCACCGCCGACCCGCCGCCGCTGCCGCCGGTACGTAGACAGACAGACGGTTTGGTGCAACCGACCCTAAAACGCGACACACGCGATAGGCGTAGCGTTCAAAAGGTTAAGCATCCGGTGGGCTCCGACGACCCGCCGCCGCTTCCGCCTGTACCTCGAGCCTTCGAATTATCCAACTTTTAAACATCGACTACCACATCTATAAATGGCAGAGCTTTACATAATCATCATACAACCTAGTTACGTAACACATATATTACAGGAACCGAAGAAAGAGATAGGCGACGAGCTCCTCTCGTTCTACAGCGACATCGCCGAGCTGGAGCAGGCCCCGCCCCCCGCGCCCGCCTCCCCCGAGCGGCCCCCGCTGCCGGCGGAACTGAAGGAATCTAAGGAAAAAGAAACTAAAACTTCGAAAAAGAAATCTAAGGTAAATATCTTCAAATTTATCAGAGAATATTGGTAGTTTAAGTCCAATCCGCCCACGGTACCCTAGTTACTCGAACACCCCCTGATGCCGCTGCTTAATCGACCGGTCGGGACCTTAATATTTAGAATCCACAGTGGTTCCCAAAGTTGACTGAGCTCCGACCCGCCTAACAGAAATCGCCAAAATTCGAGACCCACTCTTTGGCTGTCCTAAAAACTAACTAATATGGTTCAGCGATCCAAAGAGGATCTTGGCCTCCGAAACGAGAGCACGCCACTTTTCCCGATCCTCAAAGATTTATTTGTTCAACATAGGTAGGTTACAAGATGTTAAATAAATGTTTCAGTATCACTATGTCGTGCCTATTGGCATACAAATTCAATAAAAATACACACTCTAATCATAATATCACAGATAAACAATAATAGTCAAAACAGGGTTATTACATGCAGTAAATCTTAATAGGTAATTAGAAAAAAATAAAATCTTAATATTATGTGATAATAGTGGTCAGGATCAATAATTTACAAGTCAGTCAAAAATTCTGTTATAGAGTAGTATGCTTTCTCGGTAAGGAAAGCTTTTAGGTTTCTTTTAAAAACATTATCCTTGTCCTTACATGCTGTTATATTCTCCGGTAACTTATTATATATTTTGTGAGCCATTCCAAGTATGCTTTTTTGTAAAAATGCCGTTTTACTTGGTACTTTTTGCAAAGACTTTAGTTTGTTTTGCAGGCGAACACTTTTAAATTTACTAAATAGGTTGTGGTTTTTATTTACAAAATTGGCCATTTCGTATATATACAAACATGGCAATGTAAGTATTTTAAGCCTTTTAAATAATGGTTTACATGGCTCACTTTCTTGGACCCCGCAAATCGTTCGTATGCATTTCTTCTGAGCCTTAAATACAAATTCTTTATTGCTGGAGTTTCCCCAAAAAAGGATACCGTATCTTAAATTAGATGTGACATAAGCATGATAGGCGGTTAAAAGTGTCGATTCGTTTGCGATTTTTTTCAGATTGTATAAGGTGTATGAATATTTACTTAATTTATTACTTATATTGTCAGTTTGTGTTTTCCAAGTCAACTTATTATCTATACTTAATCCCAGAAATTTTGTTACGTCCGTTTCATTCACTTTATGTCCCCTATAAACTATGTTTAAACTTGTGGATTTGGTTCTTTGCTTAAATGTCATAATATTGGTCTTGTCCAGGTTTATTCTAAGATTATTGTTATCAAGCCATTCTATAATAGTTTCTAAGGTATTATTAATGTCAGTTTCATACGATTTTAACTATGTCCAGAAAAAATAATGGTGCTATCATCTGCAAAGAGAACCATCGGGTGTACCGTGGCTTTAGGCATATCATTAATGTAAATTAAAAACAATAGTGGGCCCAACACACTTCCCTGGGGTACCCCATAACAAATGTTCCTAAAGTTAGATGAGTAGGTTTCCTTTTTTTTCGTACTGGGAGATATTCTTTTAATTTGTGTAATTTGTTTCCTGTCCCTCAAGTAGGAACGGATTAGACTGAAAACATTACCGCGAATTCCATAAGCATGTAGTTTGTCTAAGAGAATATTATGGTCAACAAAGTCAAACGCTTTTGACATGTCCATATATAAAGCGCATGTAGGGATTTTTTTGTCCATGTTATTGATTACCTTTTGTACTAAATCAAAAATTGCCAAATTTATCGATTTTTCCCTTCGAAACCCTTTTTGTTCGTTTGCAAATAAGTTTTTTTTTTTCAAAGTAATTATAAAGACTGTTGTATATAACTTTCTCTATGATTTTGGCAAAGACAGAGATTAACGCAATAGGCCTGTAGTTCTTCATGTCATATTTATCCTCCTTTTTATAAAGAGGTCTCACAATGGATACCTTTAGTTTGCTAGGAAACTCACCATGCTCAATACATAAATTTACTATATGGCTGAGTATAGGAGAGATAATGTCAGATGTTTGTTTTATTATTTTCGTATGTATCCCAAGTAACACACAAGCAGGATAATAGAGTAAAATTATCATCTTATTCAAATTAAGATTGCATAAATTTTGTGTATATGCGGTGGAAATTACTAAATTCGGAATAAGAAAATATGTGGGCCTAGTGGGGCCTTTATACCAATAAATGCTGAATAAATTTTGCATAGTATCGGTTTTGCATATTAAAGCTGAATAATACTTATTTTTTACACAGTTACTCAGACATTATTCAGCTTAAAGCATTTCGTCGCCGTAGAGCGAAAAGTCACCAAATCGTTCATTGGTCATTTTTGAGTTATGAGGGTTTAAAGAAAAAATAATTAAAAAAAAATTACTGAAATTATCTTAAGATGTAATTGTGGTTTTATATGTGTTTATTCATTGGAAACTGCTATTCTTTGGGCTCAAAATGGATTTATATTATTCACACTAACGATTTAGGAGCTATAGGCGATAATTAATTTTTGCCCTTAAATATTACACCTTAATTATGACTTAGTGATTTTTTGAACAAAGTTATTTATTTTTTGCCCACATTTTAGTGCGTCTAGATTTAACTAAGTAAAGTTAGTCGTATTATGACTGCTATGATAAAGTGAAAATACGTGTTAGTTAAAAACTACTTACTATAATATTTTTTTGGATTCTGCTTAATTTAAGGATCAAATGAAATCACGTCATTTAAAATTCTGCGAACACTTTATTAAAATAAAATGAACAACAAATCAAATAAAAATGGACTACAAATCAAATAAAGTTGACCTACAAATCAAATTAAAAGGACTGAACACAGCAGATGCTGGAGCTGACTCATACAAATATTTCTTCTGAAATAAGTCCTCAATCTCCAATGTCTATGTTGCTTCTTTGTCTTCCAGGGTAGCTAAAAAATTCTGAAATAGATGATAAGCTAATTTGCGGTTAAGTTGGATAAGTTACGTTTAAGGGATGATCACGTTAGAACGAGGGCTTAACGAGTCCAGGCCGTTAACAATGCGCACTGAAGAAAATACCACCCTATTACAATCGCATGTCATCGGCCTGGACCGTTCTCGGGCCGGACACAGCACGTTACCGTTCTAGCGTGAGTCATCTTTAAACCAGCCGGCCTAGCCAAGGTTACAATCGCTATCGCTTCGACAACGAAAAGCATTATGTCTCTCTATCACTCTTCCGTATTAGTGTGACAGTGACAGTTGCGTTTCGATCGCTACGGAGCGCAAGCGATTGGTATCTTGGCTACGCGACCAGTACGGTTACCATCAGTTTGTCACTGACATAAACGCCGTCGAGAACGTAATTTACTTTCTATACATCCCGTTTGCACTAATATGCGAGTGCGAGCGAGATGTATAGAAAGTAAATTACGTTCTCGACGGCGTTTATGTCAGTGACAAACTGATGGTAACCGTACTGGACCTCATTTAGCATGATGCGATTGATGCGTAATATCAAGTGGTGCATGACATGCTCTTATGTATGCGAAATGATTGTTCATTTAAATATGTACATCGCTTTAATGATGATGCACCTCAGACTCTCACCTTTATGTGTTTATTTTATTGTACGCTTCTTTAAAAATTAACAGCTAATATATTTATATATTATGTTCGCGTGCAAAGAGAGTTGAATCCAGTGTTGGCCGAAAGTTAATGCGAATTGAAAATGTTGGCCATTAACCATTATAAATTGAACCTTAAACCGTGACGGACGGTTACAGTTTACGATTCAATTTATAATGGTTAATGGCCAGCATTTTCAATTTGCATTAACTTTCGGCCAACACTGGACTTGAAACGCATGCTAGCATTACACATCAGCACACAGCTTCCATACGGCTAAAATAGTCGAATTAAGAATAGTGCTTCCGTGGTACATAATGACAATGACATAATTTTTAAATAAAAGAAAGTATAACTATAAAAAGTTTTCACCGTTTTCAGCACTATGACATAATTCGGTAATCGGTTAGTGATATTGATGATAAAAACACAGGCTTGTTAAACACACAATACAATGCAGGCAACATCAAGTACGGTCACGAAATTTAATTTACAGTACATATGGTGCTACATTACCGCACTAGTGCGATAATAAGCAGGGCCATATTATGTACTGTAAAACGTTATACGATACACGTGCGAAAAGGTAATTCGCAACTCGTGTCGATTTAAAACACTCCCTTCGGTCTTGTTTTAATTTATCGCCACTCGTTTCGCATTTCCTCTTTTCTGCACTTGTAGCGTAATGTACTATTCTTCCACACTTCGTACCTTTGTCACAGTGACAACCAATAATGAAAGCCGCCAGATATTTCATGTTGTTCTCGCTGTGACAAGGTACGAAGTGTGGAAGGAATTAAATTTCGTGACCGTAATCATCTTAAATACAGATTATTATATTTGAGTAAATAATTGAGTAAACATGTAATGGTTATTGTAGTGTGTAAAAAAGCATTTTGTTATTAGGCACACACACCCACAAGCTTTAGCAATCACACCGATATAACAAAATTTTACTTGTTTCGTTCCACATAATCCTGTTCCTTTTGGCTTACCCCATACAAGTACTTCTAAACTTGAATCTTATGAAATAGCATTTAATTTTATAAACAGTTTTTGATAAAAAAAATTACAATAAAATAACAAACTGACACCAAAAACACTTACCTCGTTATCCAAATCATCTTTCTTTTTTATCAAATCCAAAATTAAGTAACTTAGCGCGTTTCATACTTAATCTCGGTACACGCAATTATTATGTAGCAAACAGTAACTACACGTAACTAGCAAGATGTGTAACAACACATGCTCTAAAGTATCATGTTAAAAAGCGTGCTATTGAGTATGCTCAATACGAGCAAGCTTATGAGCAGTTTACATTTGCTAGCAATAGGTATGCTAGTTTTAAGTTTGCTCCTGAATAAGCATGCTCAAAGCAAACACTCCAATACACATGCCATTTTATAGCGTGCTCTCTCGCTCTCTGTCGGTTCAAATAAAGCCATGGACAATCAAACAGCTATCCGTATGAAGCTGAATAAGATCATCCTTTTGCTGGCGATGCAATGCATCCAGAAACTTATATCAGCTCGACAAAAAAAGAAAAGAAATAGAAAGATTTGGGTCCGTGATTGGATATCTAGCAGACAGGACTTTGGAGCAAGTGCTCAGTTGCTTACAGAAATGCGAATAGAGGATGCTGCGGGTTATAAAAATTATTTGCGGATGCTACCGCATCAATTTGACTTTTTACTCTCTCAAGTTGAAAGCGCTATACAGAAACAAGATACTAGCATGATCAATAAGCAAACCTGTTCACACGCGCTAAAAGCACTCCCCCCTCCCCCCCCCTCCATCCGCGCTGCAGGTAGCATGACCAAAAATCGCACGACCGTTGATTTTTGAGCAAACTCAAAATGAGCATGCTTGCAATGTTTCGACACACATACTACTAAGTAGCAATTGCTCAATAGTGGCATGCTTTCGTGCTAGTAATCAGCAATTCAGCATGTGTAACAGTAGCTTCACTGTCGGCTTATGCGCAACTACTTACTGGCAGGTCGACGCGGCGGAGGGAGTCGCAGCGGTCGGTATCGGTGCGGAGGCCTGCGGTACTGGGCGAAAAGTCACCAACTTGCGAGCGAATTTCAATCAAATCACGTCGACGTACAGTACAGTCTTTATTGTAAAATTAATTAAATATGATTAATTATTGTATTATATATTTTTTTGTAGGGCAAAACTCATTAAAATTGTATAATTAATTATCGCTTTGGTTAAATGATATACATTGCCTTACAACTATGAATAAAAAATAACTAAATAGAGTTAGTTAATTTTCGTTTCACACTTTTGACATACCAGGTATTCAAAAAGTAACTAAGTAAATTAAGTGACTTTTTGAATGAGGTTCTTCGTGGTTAAATAGTTTAGTAATACTTAGGGAAAAAATAACTAAAATGACTTAGGTACGCTCCTAAATAAGTTACAAGAAGTTTAAAAATGTATAACAGAATTAGGTATTTTTCGACTAAAGTATTGAATTCCAAGTGAGTTTTTAGTTAGTTCTTTAACTTTGTAAAATTGATACTATGATCGCTATTGCTACCGCAATAAGACTGAAATTTGGAGAAAAAAAATGCGATTTTGATGACATTATTAAGTCAATTTTGGCCATTTTGTGATTTGGTGACTTTTCGCTCTACGGCGACGATTTGTGGTTACTAAAAGCTGCATAATAGCAGCATTCGTAGCAATTAGCTGTATATATTCTGTGTTGTATGATTTTAAGCAGACAATATTAAGAAAAATGTGATAGTGGCTACTAAATGCTGAAAAGAAGCGTCGGTGAAGACTTTCAACTGTATAAAAGCGGTTGCAGTTTCTGTTTTAACGCTAGTTTTTGAATAAAGGTGGACGCTATTACTGGAAGCTGTAATAAAATCCACATATTATTTGTTATTCAGTAGCTGCATATATGGGTTAATTATGGCTTTTATTGACATAACGTCTGAATAATAAATACTAAAACAACACTTATACTTAAGTTATAGCGATTTTAGTACACATATACTATATTTTCTTGCTAAAAGCTGCAAAATGAACGCAATGAGAAGCGCTATTCAAACTACTGCTTAGTATCAACAAGTGCGCAGTGGAGAGGGTTCCGTAGCTTTATACACGGTCAACAGTGCTACTTGAGTCTGATTGCTTTGAGCTTGAGCGTGTTTTTATTTTATTTTGAACGCATCAAGAATAAATACGCATATTCTTTAATCCAACCATTATTTAAAAAATCGAGGTTTAGTTTTCTTAACAATTCTCTTCGATTGGTTTTTTTACACAAGATGCATTGTCCTTTTAATTAGAGATGCACCGGATATCCGGTTACTATCCGACCTATCCGGCCACTATTTTACTATCCGGCCGGATACCGGATAGTGACCTTCTATTCGGCCGGATACCGGATAGTAACATTGAATGATTTCGGAGTAAACAAATTGGATTTAAGAAACAGACACGGTCATAATCGTACTTGTTTATTATTTTAAAACAATTTAATCATTCCACTGACTTGCACGCGCACTCATTTCGAACCTAGAAATGAGTCCGCGCGAACGTTTACTAGGAAACAGGTCAAACCTGCAGAATGCGCACCTGAAAAACCGAAATGTAGGTATAGTTCCGCCGGCCGAATATCCGGCGGCCGGATACCGGATATTCGGCCAGTGTCCAGGCCGGATATCCGGTATCCGGCCAAACAACTATCCGTTGCATCTCTACTTTTAATGACGTAAAACAATTGCTAGTTACCATCGTAAACACTGTTAACTGACCATTTTCATACCTTACTGCAACGAGATAAAGTTTACCAATGGCCATTTAAGGTTGTTGTTAGTTGGCAAACAATGTGTCAAATGCTAGTTATTCATATTGTTGCATTAAAAAGTTGTAGACTGGACTGGGTATGAGAAAAATAAAATAATCACCCTCATAGCGAAATCGATTCTCCTGTCGATTTTGAACAGACTGTTTTTAGTTTTCAAGTGGGTCTACTCATACCCATCCCACACTGTACTCGTACTCATACCTAAACAATACTGCCCATATCAAACTATACTTAATTGTACTCATACCCGTGATACCCGCTACTAATATGAATGAATGAATGATATACCCTCACCTTCGCACCTATACCATATTCATATTCATACCATACTCGTAACCATACCATACTCATACTATATACATCTTCGTACTCACGTCGTACATCTTTGCGTTACCTTTACCTACTACATATTTGTCGGAACTGATAACGGAAAAAATAACTGTGTAAACTGCCGTGCCCCCAGATTTATCATATAACTTATATATTATATCGCGTTTATAATATTAGTGGGAAGTAGGATTGAATATTGCCCGTGTTACATACCTATAATGTTTTATCATCAAAGTAGTGAGGATCTATGTGGTTTTTACTATTTGTGTATAGAACCCTAATAGGCTTTAAGATTGAGAAAACAATTACTATTATACTGATGTTATTCAAAACTTGTTGTGTTAAGACCATTATTATCTAACATGTTGCTTAGTAACGCGAATAATGTGAATGCTTATTCAGAAATTAGCACAATAATAGCTGTGGCAGCAGCTTATATTCAGCACAGTCGGACGCCATTACGGTTGCTCACTTTCTAACCTCTACAATTATATAAGAATTGAAAATGAGCTGAAAAACCCATTTTATTCATTTACAAAACTAGTTTTATCGTAGCATAACTTGTTAAAGTACATTTTCTATCACTAAAACATCTAAACACCGCAGAAAAATTACAAATTTAAATGTGGAGTAGTAAATTTTCTATATTTACTTTTGAAACGGTGCATTATTTACGCGGCGCTTTAAAATTTTAAATAAAATGCATATATATATTAACAGTAAAGTCGCATGCGCAATGAAATTGAAGTTATGTATAGCTCCTTTTTTGGTAAGTTTTCACTGCAGAAACTACACTTTGACACGAGTTCACAAATTAAAATGGAAGACAAATCATTGATTTAACACAAATATCTGAATATATTTTCTGTAAAAATGCACTTTGGAACCAAAAGCTTCATAACGTGTGAATAACTGATTCATTGTGTACAAAGCTGGATAACTTTGGTTGAAAAGCGGTATATAAGCTTTTGACAGCCTCTATACAAGTGTTATTCAGCGATTCAATGTGTGGGCACACACTTATATAGCTATTACATAACTGTTATTCAGATATAAGCGGCGTGGGCACTGCCCACTTTGCGCCCAAACCTTCTGTATAACGTCTATATTAGCGCTTATTCAGCTGTTATACAGCTACCTATTCAGCATTAAGTACGGCATGCTCTATTATTCAAACAATATTCAGCTACGTTGTGTTACTTGGGATACCATCGTATCCAGTGCTATTAGTATTTTTTAAAGAACTTATTATTAGCTTTATGTCATCAGGATTAGTCTGTTTCATAAATAGGGAGTTAGCATAGTATGTCATTGTTTTCTTATAGTTATTTTTGTTGCTAGTGCTATTATGAGGAGTAACAGGACGAACTTGGTCCACGAAATAGTTATTAAATTCCTCTGCAATATCTTTAGGATGCGTAACTGTCTTTCCATTGGATACAATTTGCTTAATGTTTTCAGTAGGGTACCTAGCCTTAGATGGGTTAATAATTTTCCAGGTGGCTTTTGTTTTATTCTGTGATCGTTCAATATAGTTGTCATTTTTGGATCTTTGAACACTGCTCATAATTCTTTTAAGATGTCTGGAATAACATGTTAATTTTTCTTTTAGGTCAGGGTTTCGTGTCAGTCTATATTTCCACAACAATTCTCTTTTCCGCTTACAGCAATTTTTAATACCATTTGTTATCCATTTAGGTTTAGTCGTAGTGTTAATTCTATTTCGTTTCTTAGGAAAACATAATTTATAGACTAGGTCAAATATCTCAAAGAAACTATCAAATGCTTCATTTGGATTGGCTGCTGAAAATACTATTATAAAACTAATATTACGTAGACAGTCTATGAATTTGACAATGTTTTGTTCTTAAAATCAATTTGTTCTACAAACCAATATGGAATGGAGCATGTTTTCTTTACTGGACATTTTAACAATTGTGCGGTATGATCCGATAGAGCTAATTCTAAAACCTCAGCTTTACTGCCTCTAACATTGTGGATTATATTGTCTATGCAAGTGCGACTGGATAATCTAGTAGGCTGTAATATTCCTAGCTTAAGGTTGTAACTGCTTATGAGGTTTTTGAAACCCTCCTCCTCTCTCTCTTCCTAGCTATCCATCCCACATGGTAGCGGGGTCAGCTTTCCTGCTTAACCTTCTCCACTTCGCCCTGTCCACGACATCGTCCTCGGATAACTTGCACTCACTCAAAAACTCTTTTTTCCTAAAAAGGAAAAAAGGAGGAGGAGGAAGGTGTCCTAAAAGGGGGCGTAAAATATTGCTCACGCTCAGATTCCATGGTTGGTAATTACAGAACCCAGTAAATAGCTACTCGCTCGCATTATAATATTTTTTACGTTGCTGGATTCAACAATCTATGCGTTCATAGATCGACACACTAACTACTACCAACTAGTTTTTCACATCAAACTTGATGTATTCAAAAAGTACTTTACAATAATAACAATTATTTAGCAGTTGCGCTAGTGAGCAGGTTGATGGGATTAAAAATAGATTCAGTAAAGAAATATTAACCTTTTGGACGCCAATGACCGATATATCCGCACCGAAGGTCCAACGCCAAAGACTGATTAATCGGTCACATACTACAAGGCAACATAGACCGACGTGCATATACATAAAGTTCAATTTCAGTTTTGACACTTCGGTGACGTGGCGTCCGAGTGACCGCTTTTGTGTTTGACACGGCGGCGAAAAGGTTAAAATTGCAACGTTTACATTGCAGGTGAAGATATCGTCCTCAATCGGGCTGAAACACAAGACGGTGTCCAGCATGGTGGCCAAATGGCAGCAGGTCGCCGACGAGATACACTCCGACTAGACCACCTATTCATGTCTATTATTAAATGTATACGGGGTTTCAATTTTTACTCGTAAGGCCACCCCACACAAGCCTCCTATTGAGCGTTGGCGTCTATAGTTCGTTTTTTTATTGCATTAGAAATAAGGTAAACAATCTTGATGTGTCTTTGAAAAAAAACGAAAGTCAGCGCTATGGAAAATGCGCGTTGCGTCGAGCAGCAGCCGTAGAGTTGACTAGACGCCGAGTCTCGGGACACGCTAGTGTGGGGTGGCCCTAATCCTTTGAACGCCACAACCATTATTGGCGGCTAAGGCTGGATTTGCAATATTACCTACGTCAACTGCGACTAACTTTAAAAAACACGATATACTTATGAGTAATTTTTTTTTTCGATATTATTTTATGGCAACTTTTTGTTTAACCACTTTAGCAGCAGTAAAAGTAAGTAAAGCCGTATAATTTTATTTTATATCTTTAGATACATATTCAAACAATGTAGTTATCTCAATACCGTAGTAATATTGTAAACATTCACACAAATGATATACGAAGACGCTAGATTTAAATAAGTACCGTGAGTTTTTGTAACGTTACAAGCGCATGGCGGATGCATTTTGTACAGATATTTATGATAATACGTAACTGTAGTTAGGCATGTAAATATTAATAAATGAACGTAATGACTGAGAAGTTTGTTTTATTTTTTTACCCCATAGTTATGTGAACTCAGACCGACTTACTCACTTAGTTTAAAAACAAAAAAAAACTCGCTCAAAGATTAACAGCACAAAGTAATTCTTTTTTAACCCCCGACGCAAAAAGAGGGGTAATATATGTTTGACACCAATGTATGTCTGTCTGTGGCACCGTAGCTCCGACGAATAGACCGATTTCGATGCGCTATTTTTTACCCTGAGAGTCAGTTTCCTTCGGTGGTTCTTAGTTATGTTTGATAGAAATCGATCCACTATTTGATGTGTATCAGTTATTTTCCATAATTTTATTATGTAAGGCATTTTTGTCATAAAATGGATAATTTAATGGTTAATACTTAGAGAATATAACCAACGGAGTGGTCATTAACAGGCATTCCCCTCTGTCGAAAAAAGGCGGCCACTGGTCAACCACATGTCAAACACATGTATGGACTGACGTTTATCTGACATGGCTATGTTGACGTTACGCATACATTTGATGTGCCCCTCCCCCGCAAAAAACGGCAGACTATTTTGTACCGAAAATTATAGACATGGCGTCTCAGTGGTTAATACGACAAAAATGGGGACGACGTTTGTATGGAGAGTCGGTCGTCCCTTTTCCTCTTAGGGGCATGGCACAACTGCGTTCGATTCGCTCGTTGCTCCGAAGTTTGAGTGAAACAACGCTATGCTCGTATTATAGCGACATAGCTCGCACAGTGAGCCATAGCCCATACCCCTTAACTAGCAGTTATTTTTAAATTGCTCAACCAAATAAATAAGAAACTTGATTTGTAAAAATATTTTAATGGTAATAGGCACATTTTATACAGAAGGTTTACAGTTATGAAACTTTACAAAACTATCTATAAATAAATCTAAAGCTGACTTCGTCCACATTGTCATGACTGTACATGTATATCTATGCTTAACAGTTATAGGTCTTGAGTGGGTTTTACAGTTATTAAATATAATTACTATACAAACTATACACAAAGGATTGTTAAAACGCAAAAAAGAACCCAAAATAAGTAGCTACAAATACAATTTTACCGTTGAAATAAATGGCGCTGTCAAGGAATTTAATTTCAGGACTGCAGACCCATCTACTTCAGCGGTCAAGTTCTCGGTTGCAATATTGGCACTATTTTACGCGTCTTAATATTCCTTTCTTTATACTAGGTGTACATTAAGCTTATTAAATAATGCATTTGAACTTTACATTTGGGTTGATCCTATATGTAGTACCTATATATGTGACTTTCCATCGGAAAAGGTTCCTTACGCACCCTTCTCGAATGGAAAACCACCTATTATTTATATTTAGTTTTTAATGAATAAAGCCGTCATGACAGTTTCTTCAGTACCCGCGATATAATACAGGGTGTAAGAAAAAAACTTACAAAATGCTCATTTAAAAACTATTATTTTACTTAAATTGTCATTTTAAATTATGTTTTATTGATTACGACATCTAATTAAACAAAACAGCATCTATATTTTGCAAATATCCAATCTCGGTAGAGTTTTTGGACCCTGCATCTCGAAAACTTAACAATCATCTATTTTACTCTAGTGCGAACACACCATGCAAACGATGGTCAACGAACACTGTCCAGACCGGCTAGCATGAGCTAGCATGAGTTGCCTTCTCAGACGGGCCAGCATGAGTTGCGTTCGCGCGCGAGTCCATACTTGTAGTGTGCATCTGTATGGTGTCACGCCCACAAACGCAACCAGTGGGGAGACACTCCTTTCGGATATTCTCGGTTCCGTTCGGCTCAGCAAGCAATTATTAGGGTTGGCACAACTTGAGGTCCCCTTGCGTGCACAACCACAAATAAGATTAATGACTTTAATTTTGACAGCCCTAAAATAGCCGAAAGAGATACATATAAGAGATATATAGTGCTATCCCACCAAAAACATTCTGTAAAAAACTAGCCAAGTCTCGATGGAGCTGCTTGTTTATCTCTAAAAAGTAATGAAATCTAGACAAAGTCGTGCCAAGTCTAAGGTTCCTTACTGCGATTTCTTTATTATTATAGTTAATGTTGTGTGACTTGGCCGTTGAAGGGTACACAAGGGTACAAAACCAGGTGCTCCATGACACCATTGCACCAATCTGCCATTGCACCAAAAAGAAGTGTTTTTCAGGCTCGCCCATACATAAGTATTATTGAAATACGCAGCTTTATCAAGCCTACAATTGACTGGGTTATTGAATCAACGTTTTCCAAGTGGCAATTTTCCATCGTCAATGGGTAGCGGTTCTGGCGACAGATTGGTGCAATGGTGTCATGGAGCACCTGGTTTTGTACCCTTGTGTACCCTTCAACGGCCAAGTCACACAACATTAACTATAATAATAAAGAAATCGCAGTAAGGAACCTTAGACTTGGCACGACTTTGTCTAGATTTCATTACTTTTTAGAGATAAACAAGCAGCTCCATCGAGACTTGGCTAGTTTTTTACAGAATGTTTTTGGTGGGATTTCACTTCTTTTTGTAGAAACCTCCTGGCACTGATTAAAATAACCGACTTGGTTTCACATTACATCTCAAAACTTTTTTGTAGTAAAAGTGTTGCGAGACTTGCACCTTTTTACATGTAATGTTTTTGATGGGATTTCATCTCTTTTTGTAGGCAGTCCTTCTTTTCGGGTACTCATACCCATACTATGTATACACATATCATAACTAAACATATCTTCATTGATACTCACATCGTACATCGTAGTGTACCTTTACTTTACCTACTATTTGTAGGAACTGCAACAGTAACTTTGTAATATCATATATTTATATGGGATTACAAACTTACTTATGCAGTTCTTAGATCTTTAAAACGTGACTGATATTGCAATATTTTTAGGTTTTCCCTTTATGTGGCCATTAAACCCTAACTCTGTACCAAATTTCAGCTCTCTGAGTTTATGGGAAGTACTAGTTCTATTCTGATGATCATGAGTGAGTTTCATAAATGCGAAACTTTGCTTTCGCTTAACTTCGGAACTAAATGACCTACAGACTTGAAAGTTTGGATTTTAAGTATGTGATTATAGCTTACTGGATGACCAAAATTTCTGCGTTCTGGTCTTATCCAGAGGTTCTCAAATAGGGGCCTGAAAATGCGGCGAAATGGTTCCAGTAAAGGATGGTACGGCAGTGTTTGCTTCGCGCTCGACTTGGCGGGGGCACTGACGTGCCCCCCGACATATTAGAAAGGGACAGCACGATTCGTCCCTGGACCGCTGTCAAACTTCGGTTTTGTAGGAAGTGTCTTTTCTGTATTGTAACTAGTACCTACTATTAATTATTCTGTGACGCAACTCATGCTAGCCGGTTAGTAACCGCCATATTGCCTGTCTTTCAGCACTTGCTTGCTTTATTGTGTGTACGCACTAAAGTGTCACTGAGTGTGAGACACTACGTTTTACTATACTATAAAGACCGTGCGTGTGGGAGTCTGCCACCTTGTGGCTTAAATTGAAAACTAAAACATGACATTTAAGCAAGTAGGTGCTGCCCTCTATAGCTCACGCACGCTCCCTGATGAAGCTTAAACTACATCTATGGCCTTGTGAGTTACCGCTTCACCACGCAGGGTTCGCAAGTCCCAGGCACCACGTACGCGGGATGGCATTGAGGGCATTTAGGGTTCTCCCCATAACTAGCCCTTCCAGGCCTGGATACTTTCACATTGAAGGAAGTTTCGGCATTCTCATCATCATATCCTGGATGAGGCTTGTCTAAAGGAAAGACATAGTCAGGAACGAAGTAAGAACTAATGTTATATTCTGTGTTTCTAGCAGTCACGTCTACTTCTACTGGTGTTGGTCTAGTTACTGTGCTAAATGGATTGATTTTTCCCGCATTCCTCCCTTCAGGAATCACTGCGTCGTTATTGTCATTAGTTATATTGCCTAGTTTAGGAGGCTCCAGACCGAAAGCTGGCACTGCCCATTTCCATTCATAATAAATAGGAGGTCCTATAGTTGATGTTGGTGGATCAGTACTGTCGTGTTTAGGGGGTTGAAGCTCTTTACTAGGCGCTAACGGGTCGAAAGCGTCAGTAGGCTTGATGTTAACAGTATCAAATCTACTGCTTTCTGTCACACCTTTACCTTGGACTTCTATTCTATTAGCATTATTTCCATTATCTTTATTCCTCCTTGGTGTCCGATCTTCTTCTGAACTGACTTGAGCATCAGGTAATTGCTGATTCAGACTAATAATCTCAGTTTTCGTCATAGAAGTTTTATGTGAATCGGGAGAGTTGGGGTCGAAGCGGTTGATAAAATTAACAACTGGATCCACTGTGTCTTTTATTCTTACATCAAGCTCAAATTCTTCAGAGCTAGCTTCAGTAGTAGAAACTGGAGAAGAATCTTGGAATGTTGATCCGCTGTTTTGTGTGTTTACGTTAGGCTGGAAGGTAGGGCTTGGTCGTTGAGAAGCGGCGCCAGTTATATCATCGTCATCAGGTAGATTCGTTTGCACGTTAGGAGTAGGTCTTGGTCTTTCTACAGGACGATTTTGGATATTTGAGGGCCGTTTTGCGCTGGCTCCAGTGAAAGTGTCTTCCGTCTGTTGATTGTTGGGTCGGTTTGAGGGTCTGCCGATACCTGTGGACCAGGAGGAGGGCGGGCGGTAGCTATGCTTGGCGCTGTCGAGGCCGTTGTTGGTGGAGATGGTGTCGGGGATGCCCACGATGCTGTTGCTCGGGTGGATGGCGTACTGGAACAGACATTACGGAAGTTACAATCTTAGGTTAGGTCATAGCATAGGTCAAATCGCGTTTTACACGCTTTTATTTTTTTTATGTTAGTGTTGATAAAAACAAAAGCTCGGGAAAACGCCCGTCATTTTGAAATCAGAACTATAAGTAATTTAGGACCCATGGAGTTGAAAATGTTCGTTAATAGTCTACGGACGTCATTGGGGCATATTTTAATCGTTGACATTAATTTTTGTGTCTGATGTGGTTTGGACAATCTACAGCTGCAAATTTAGAATATTTATTCTCCCTTATATCATATTATGTCCATTTACATATATTTTAAGATAGGTATTTCAAAGCTTTAATACGAGGTACCTACGATGAGACAAAATGTCGTTGACT
Organism: Cydia fagiglandana; assembly: GCF_963556715.1. Classification (NCBI taxonomy): domain Eukaryota; kingdom Metazoa; phylum Arthropoda; class Insecta; order Lepidoptera; family Tortricidae; genus Cydia; species Cydia fagiglandana. Next base: position 20,691,641 of record NC_085941.1, read on the forward strand.
TCCAAATGGAATGGCTTCCTACACTGGCTCTGATTTGAAAGTTCGCAAAGCAAAAGGTCACTTGCTCTTAAACTGTTGAAAGTTAACGTTTAAATTGTTAATTAGGAATTGCACGCTCACGCCCTTGATTTGGCAAAATAAAAATATTTTTTACAACCAACGTCGTGGGAAGCGTTAAGCAACCAAAAATCTCGATTAAAAAAAGTATCTATCGAACTTTATTTAAGTAATTATTATCATGCCGTAAGGAAATTGCTTAGCGGAAGATTCTGGGGATTTATTGTAGAAATAGACTCCTGCAAAATCAATAGAAAATCAACTAAGTTTTTAACCGACTTCCAAATCTCAAAAGGAGGAGGTTATCAATTTGGTTGTATGTTTTTTTGTTTGTTTTTTTAATGTTTATTACTCCATATCTCCGTCATTACTGCCCCGATTTTAAAAATTCTTTTTTTGATTGTATGTAGGTATATGTATACAGATTGATCCCGTTTTTGTCAAATCCCAGTTCTGAATGATAGGACCTGTCGAGCAATCACTGACGCTCACTGATACATACAACACCAGAGTTGCATGCCTTTAAGATGGGAGTAGATTCTTGAAGCGGGCGACAGTTCATTCCACAGTTTAGCTGTGCGTGGCCGGACATTTCTGGAGAAACGCATAGTTGAGGACTACCAACCATCAAATGGAGTAATAAATACGAAGGGCAGTCAATAATCCAAGTTATAGAGTTATATAGGTAGTTAGTTACCTTAGTTTCCGCCTCTCTGAGGCCATCATAGTAGTTGCTGTTGGGAGGCACGGAGAGTATGTCCGGGCGAGGGGTCCGCAGCTGCATGTCGTGTTCTGACACGAAGGGTTTGTCACGCTGACCTGGAACGAGAGATACATTAAATTAGGAGGCTAAAGCAGTAGGAAGAGGGTATCATTGACAAGGGGAAGAAGAAGGCAATTGCTGGGAAAGCATTAATTTATAACGGGCTATCTTGGCAAAGTTTAAGATCAATCAGTCTTGAAAAAGTTTAAATTAAGAGTTTCGTGGCGGCTATCGTGTGCGGCGCGTCATAGTGAACCTTGATTACTGGGCTGCTTAAGTCTAGCCGCGGGTGTCAATAGACATCTTTCGTAACCAAAGGGTTAACAAGAAGCCATTCCTGCCGTGTCAAATATAGTGCTCATTTCAAAAATCGTAATAAGTTCAATTCTGCATAACAAATTACATAGAGTAGTTAGATTTAATCATGACATGATATCATGATTCACTTGCAAGTATTTGTACCTAATGTAGGTAAAAAACGCCAAAAGAGCAAGGCTTCACCAAGGATGCACTAATAACGATATAACAATACATTCAGCCATAACACATGCAAACACTTTACGAGGAAGTCTATCAAGTTTTTTTTTAAATTGCACCATTAATTGTGATACAATCATCCCAATCACGCCGAACACTTATGGAAAATTACGAATATTTAGGTTGCGTGCACAGTGTGTCTCTTCGATCTTTATCAAGTGAAATAAGTTTTTGGCAAAGTTTTCATTTTTGGTACAAGCTTTTATCGCCGACTGTACTTTTTTTTCCACAGGCAACTAATACTCATCGAGACAATTCTAAAAACCCCAAACACAATTAGGTTTCGTTGTTTTATCACAGAGTTCCTATGGCCACCTCCGGCCTCCATCATCAGATCAGCTCGATGACACCATAATATTGCATTGTCACCCGACTTACGTATGTATGCAAAATTTCAGCTCAATCGGAAACCGGGAAGTGGCTCAAATTTAACTTGCAAGATTTGATTACAAACTGCAGACAACGGTCAGGTGAAAGTAAATAAAAGCTTGTAAAAGGAATTTCAACCCCTAAGGGGGTTAAAAAGGGGATGAAGGTTCGTCTGCGGGTGCAAATTTTATTTTAAGCAAGGAACTTGAAAAACGTTTTAAAAAAAATAACAATGTGAAGTTATTAGAGTTAGACCAAGAAAAGTCTGCAACTATTTTGATAACTAGCATACGCAGTGCAAGTATTATTTATACGTCATATTTTCATAGAAGTTTGCCCTTTAAAATAACACTTTCACTGCGTGAGCTATCAAAAACGGTGCACACTTGTCTTGGTCTGGCTCTAGGTATTTTTAACCCAGCCATCCCAAAATCACGACTTATAAATTTAACTTCGGTGCAAAAAAACATAATTGGAGTTTCGTGGTTTCCGGTATTCCGGTGTATACCGATATTAACAGTCATTAAATACAACCTATACCGGGTGTGGCCTGTAATATGAGCAAATAATTAAAACATAGATTGTACTCCTCAAACGGTGACACTTTTGTTCAACAATTTTTTAAAATTATGAAGTATTTAGACTCCCTATTTTTCATACAAAATAAATATTATCTTCAATGGACGCCATCGCCACGCCATATCATTGTGATTGACGTTGCTTGTCACGCCTTAAACATAACAGAATTCGCAATACATTGCATCTTAGAATAAACTTTAAAGTGTATTAAAAATCAAACCACAACTTATTTATAAAAGTCGCTGAACAAATGTTGGTCAGTATGAGGAGTACCTACAGCCTACAGTTTAATTTTTTGCTCATAATTATTACAGGCCACACCCGGTATAATAATATGCGTTTTACGTTTTACTTCGCGAAGTATGTACATATGAGACGTGTGTGCATGCACCTTTAGGATGCGTTCGGAAGTAGCCAATGCCCGGTCAAGGGCGCGACATTGCCACTTGATTGCATCCATTCAAGTTTCCGAACGTTTCAGCTGTTACATAAAAAGTGCGCGTTTATCTATGGCGCGAAATTCAGAACGTTCAATGAACACTGATTTAGCTACTTGACGTAGCATGCGTGGGTAGAATTGTTTGGTGTTGAATGGGCTTGTTAAGAATGTAATTATAGCGCATTGAAGTGGCAATCATTAATCATATGACTGTGTGTGCATCGCAGCTTTGACAATGAGGTGACCTTAGCGTTGTCACCTGTTTGATAGGGCCTTATACCTATTTATGAACTTCGATGTCTTTAAATGTCAAGAAGTTATAGAATGTATTGAAACGGCAGGTCTTTTGATAAATCCCTTTTTCCTGAAGATTATACATTAAAGTTACCTATGTCCCTAGCAGATAACCCCTTTTGATACATGCCAATAGTGCTTTACACTTGCTTGCTTTTGTAATAGGGTTGCCAGACATACTAAATATAATATATTTTATGAAACAGCACTTGACCGGTTTTTTTTTTATTTGCCGCCCTTATCTACTGACTGAAATTGCTTGATAGAGTGGTAGTAAGAACCTAATTATTGTAAGTTAATCAGGTGACAAGACAGGCGTCGGAAGTTGATAGCGCTGGTTAACCGCAATGTCTACTATGTAGTACCTAAGTAGTAAGTCATCATGACCGCAACAATATGTTTCATTATTTTAAGTATATATCTAACCATCACCTTGCCACAAGGTGTTGGTGTCATATCGTCTTACCGGCGCTCAGGCGTGACAATTACGATATAACTTACCCAAGTAGTGTGATTATCGACCCGATTCGAACTTTAAGATATATACGTCAAATATTACGTCTAGATACGATATGGATTAGATATGTCTGTCAAAACTGTCAAAAGTGACGTTTCATCAAACAAAAACGTTACCTTTGACACTGACATATCTAATCCACATCGTATCTAGAAGTAATATTTGACGTATCTTAATGTCGAATCGGGCCAATGTCAATTCAATGTGAAAAGGGTTAATAATAAGTTAGGGAAGCAAACAAGCTTTGGTAACACTATTGGACAAGTATGTACCTACTTATCAGAAAGGGAAGAGATCGATCCTCGCTTGACGTTGTGAATTTTTCCTTTGAAATGGATGAAAAATCTTAATTAAAAGAATACAATTACCAGCCCCATAAACCTTCCCTTTGTCGAATCCATCCATGTGTCCTTAACCTTTTGAACGCCAAACGGCGCATCCATTTGCCGTGCCACTGATGCCAACCTAATAGTGCAGGGGTGTTTTCAGTAGATTTTCATCAAAAAACGATCGACGTCAAATGCCGTCTTTGGCGTCGTGGTCACGATTTTGCGTCAACGACAATTGCCGTCTGTGGCGTTCAAAATGTATTTTTTTTTTAATTTTTAATCAAAAATATAATAAAAGAATGTCCAACTTCGGTAAAGGTCTGTTCTGGACTTCAGGATTTTGACTCTCTATAGTCTCTTTCCCTGGATATCTGCCAATTATGACCGAATTGAGAATTATTAGGTATTTATTCTTGCAGCTCCATAGCTAAGATGACACAGTGAACCCAGCTCAAGATGAATTATAAGTCTAGGTAGTCTCAAAGCGGGCATAATGCGGCGTACTCACTATATCTACTTAATTAATTATTGAGTCTTAAGTACCGATATTAATGCATCTTTTTTTTATTGAATAATAAACAAGTTACTTTTAATACTACTACTCATCATCATCTCAGCCATAAGACGTCCACTGCTGAACATAAGCCTCCCCCTTGGATCTCCATACCCGCGTCTTCCTCCCCCCCCCCCCCCCACTAATTGAGAGGTGGCTCTCGCTGTCTCCCAGTCTGTATCTGTTCATGACCAGCTAAGAATCAACTGTGCCAAGTTTCAGCGCATAGTCACAAAGTGCAAGGTCCCCATACAACGGTGTGCACTAACAAACCAGCTAAGTCCAAATCCAAAAATAACAAGAGGGTCTCTATTGTTTCCCAAATAGTTTTAAGTCATAATGTATTGTTTGTCCGAATTTTCGTTAGTCATAATTGGTTTTTCTCAAAAACGCGTATCTTTTCAGGATTGCCATAAAACAAACCTAACCTAACCTAACCCATCTTTAGAATAACCTTACAAAAATCCTGAAAAGTTAACGGTTTCAGTTTTATGACTAACGATAATATGACAATCAATACATTATGACTTAAAACTTTATGGGAAACAAAGGGACCCCATAACAAGACGATACATGACACCATGGTGACACAAAAGCAAAATACACATCGTTCACAACTTTCTCAATTCGAATACCCGCTCATAGGATCGCCACTTTATATCTGACCTTTTACTTGTATATGAAAGCCTAGACTCGGACCGGTTGACTTGGAAATGTCGAATCATTGATCAAATGCGTATTTGCAGTCTGGCTTACTAAGCATTACCACTCGAGCCATTAGAAACATTGAACATAATTTATATTTTATGTTTCTGTTTCTATGATGTTACCGTTCCTCAATCCACCTACGGAGGGGCGGCTGACGTTCATAAAGGCTTCATTATAATTATATCGGTAAAAATCTTTGCTTATACCTACCTAATTAAGATAAAAAAATAAACATAATGAAATATTTATTTCGATAAAAAGTTCAGTAAACAAACAAGTTCAAACTTATTTCAATCAAATATCAAATATCAACATTTATTCAGCAAATAGGCCACAAGGGCACTTTTACACGTCAACATTGAATTTACATAAAAGCAAAAATAATAACATCAACAATTTTATAAAATAAAACTAACAATTCAATCTAACGTATTACAATTACTAAGAGATGTATATGGTCTCTTAATGTCGAATTACATACAAAATACAGATTAAAAAAAACACACACAAAAAAATCTATAATATTTAGAGGTGTAAATGTCTCTAGGTGTCAGAACTATGAGATTATATAGTTTATCAAGTTATCCTTAGAGATGTATAGGGTCTCCAAGAGTCAATATCCTGTATAATTAATACATTCATTAAGAGAAAAGAAACATACGAGAACAGAATGAGGCGTCTCACTCTAATCAGCCTGTAATTCATGTTTCAATCAAAAATACTTATTAAATTAGATAGAAAGAGAACAATTAATTTAACCCATTCAGCGCTAATGACGACACGTTGTCCTTTTGCCTCTACGCAGCATTTTCGCTACATACGGGGAAACCAATCGGCTACGATGTAGCGCTTCGACCGTAGCTCAGCGGTGAATGTGAGATACCTAATAAAAGTATTATTATAGTCACGTGCCAGACGAAAAGTCTTGAGCAACATAATGTTCTAAAAACAGGTACCACACAACATTATATATTTATAGAAAATACAGCTAGCTGTAGGTCGGTAGGTAGGTATGTTATTATGCAGATAGAACAGATAGATGCAGTGTTTTTGTTTTTTGTTTTGCTAAACACTCATATGAGTAGATTGGCCCATCAGTCCGCTTTGCTGGTGGTACAGCTACTTAGTTCCCCTGAGTTGATCTGATCCCTTACTTTTAATGCTGACGGCGAGGATACCGGTGGTCAAAGGTCAGTATTTTATGCTCGAACATGTAGCTTCAGTAACGTGCCAATGTGCCAATCGTTAACGCTCCGTACGGATAGTCATCCCCTCTATCACTCTTCCATATTAGTGTGACAGAGACAGTTGCGTTTCGTTTGCTACGGAGCGTAAACGATTGGCACGTTGTCTAGGCACCCTGGTGTAACTAAACTTACCTATAAGTAGATTGGCATTATAATCAGCTTCGCTGGCAGAACAGTTGACCATGTACCAATGGTCGCAGATCAGCATTATCTGCTGGAAGAGTGTGGTGTTCGGGCAGCTATAGCTAAACTCACATATAAGAAGATTGGCGTCATAATCAGCTTCGCTGGCAGAACAGTTGACCATGTACCAATGGTCGCAGATCAGCATTATCTGCTGGAAGAGTGTGGTGTTCGGGCAGCTATAGCTAAACTCACATATAAGAAGATTGGCGTCATGATCAGCTTCGCTGACAGAACAGTTGACCATGTACCAATGGTCGAAGATCAGCATTCTGTGCTGAAAGAGTGTGATGTTCGGGCAGCTATAGCTAAACTCACCTATAAGAAGATTGGCGTCATAATCAGCTTCGCTGGCAGAACAGTTGACCATGTACCAATGGTCGCAGATCAGCATTCTCTGCTGGAAGAGTGTGGTGTTCGGGCAGGTGTAGCTGAACTGCCGGCCCAGGCCATCGCACATGTGGTACACCTGGAGACAAAGGGGAACTTTGGTACACTAGTGTCAATAGGCCTAATAAGTAGTAAAAGTGCTAGGGGTCGAGTGTCTGAATCGAGAATCTAGATGCATAGTAAAGCTTAACCTGATTATCGAAACTGGAAAAAAACCGGGCAAGTGCGAGTCGGACTCGCGCACGAAGGGTTCCGTACCATAATGCAAAAAAAAAACGGTCACCCATCCAAGTACTGAGCACTCCCGACGTTGCTTAACTTTGGTCAAAAATCACGTTTGCTGTATGGGAGCCCCATTTAAATCTTTATTTTATTCTGTTTTTAGTATTTGTTGTTACAGCGGCAACAGAAATACATCATCTGTGAAAATTTCAACTGTCTAGCTATCACGGTTCGTGAGATACAGCCTGGTGACAGACGGACGGACGGACGGACGGGCGGACGGGCGGACAGCGAAGTCTTAGTAATAGGGTCCCGTTTTACCCTTTGGGTACGGAATCCTAAAAAATCAACTATGTAGATGTCGTAACACTGCACGGTTTTTATTAGCCACGGTGCGGGTCAGTGGAGGCACTTGAGTGACTTTCTATACAAAGAATACTAAAATCCGTTGCGTGCGATTGCGATGCGTCCGATGCGTGCGATGCGGCCCTGTGGTCGTCTACCTATAGGACGTTTTGATTTAATCGTATAGGTGTGGTATAGGGAAGAAGAAAAACTAATCACGGCACTGTTAAAATAAATACAAAAAACATTGTGCCATTGAAAAGCCTATTCAGACAAATTGTTGGCATAAATTATAATTGTTACAAAACTTACGCATACGCGGAACACACGCTACAAAAAACTCATTATATCCTATCGATTACAACTCATTCAAAATTACATGTGTTACATTAATTGACTGGCATTAAGATGTAAAACTAATGATATCTTCGGATGCGTGTCTTAAAGATTAAGGAAGTGCTTACATTATTAAACAATTTGTTTATAGCATGATACAATGAATCCAAATAGTTTTTTTTAATTAGTAAGATAATATTGCGTGTCTAGGAATTTGTTGTTATTAATTCCTAATTTGATTTTTGTAATTGAATAAGCAAATAAAATTAATGAGGTTTTTTAAATCAACACTATCGACAGTGTTTTGTTTAAAGTTATATTTTAGTAAACCGCCAAACAGCCATACCATTTTAAAACCCATGTAAGTCGTTTTAAAATGTAGCTTAACTTCGATTGTATGGCGGCGCGGCGCCTAGGTTCGTATGACTCTTAAGAGAATAAAAGCGTATATGTATATTTTAGGTCATTTTGGACAACCCTTTTATTTCTAAAAATGTCTGTTTTGAAGTTTTGAACTATCAAACTACCTAACATAACTTTACGGCAGCTTTACAGCCACTTTATTTGACGCTAAGTTTTTCTGACGTTGACGTACTTGCATCGATCTTTCCAGTAAACAATGAGTCGTCAAGTTAAACTCAAAGTCATCTCGAAATAGCACACATTACTGGTTTTTTGGCACTTTGGGGTTTTCCTAAACTCAGGTTACCTATTTGTGCAATTGTGATTTTTCTTGCGATGTTTTTAACAAGAAAAAAACGAACAAAAAATGCGTAAATAAGGTGTTTTCCTAAATTTAATCTGCTACTCAAACCGTGAGATCAAATCAAAGGAGCACCTAGAAACAAATTCTAATCATATCAAATATTGGTATTGGTATGTTGATTCTGTACAGTACACAATCGCGAATAGGATGAGAACCGGCCAATACCATGTCGGGTCATGCTCAGTATAGCGTTCCGTTTCATACTTCGGCAGGGACTACCGAATAGGCCGGAGTCCGGTCGTCATAATTCTTAACTACTTACCTACATACAAAATATACAATAGTTAGACTTAGCACCGCAAAACAAATCGCTACTTAATTTCCTTGTAAGGAATCACATTTTCTTCACCATTCACTGCGTCTCAAGAACTTAATCAATGTAATTTACCTTAATAAGTGAGTATTCGTTCTTTTCATGTTAGTAGTTCATTTGTTTTTGTTGCCCGGTTTTATATATTTAGAGTACATACACTCTATGAAACCACTTAGTTATCCTGGCAAGAAAAACTTATAAGGTACACCGACTTATTTATTTATGGCGACGAGGGCCATGATAACAATTTTAATAACAAAACTTTGAGACACTGTAACGGTTTGCTTAAAACCTCGTTCGCGCTAAGCGTTTTGTGCTGGCCGGTTGTAAAAAAAAATAAAAAACATTTTCAAATAGTTTTCTGAAATCTGTCACTTGAAGAAAATTGATGAACATTTACGACAATTTCTTGCAAATAAGATACTAAATATCTCTAAAATAATATAATTTACCTAACTTAATCTAAGGTACTTGCACCTAATAAGGCCCAGTTTTAAAGTTTGCTCAATTTCAAAATTTCATACTTTTATAAGTGTAAATGAGTTTAAATTTCTCGCCCATGTTTGGTTAGTACCATAGACAAAATTGCAAGTTCATATCAAAAATGAAAAAAATAAAAAATTAAACTAAAATTGGGCCTTATTAGGCGCAAGTACCTTATCTAGTTCGTGCCTTATTGGTATTATGCTGTGTACATTTCCCCGGATCGGGTAAGTGTTGTGAATATTTCATTTAAGTTACTACTAGGAATAATTTTACGTTGTATTCTTTTATACTGTTAACTAATCTGTTATTTTCTGACTGCTTCATCCGTGAACACTAAAATAATGCTGAAAGGTTAACTTTCCTGATATTTCTTTCCTTGTGGGCCGGATGTCGCAGTCACTATTGAGTGCATGTTCTAATATGCCCAATATTACTAGGGATCAAGTCTAGGGTTGAATTTACCTGCACCCTGCCTGACACCCTCTATCCTGCACTACCCCAGGTTGCGCTATGCACAAGCTCTGCTATCTGGAAGGTTTCCATTCCGAGCTGGGGATCCTGAACCACAGCGGGAAGCCATCCTAGTCTACTCTGGACCAACTGGGACTCCTGCGCCGTACCGCGGAGCCATCTACAACTGCCCGCCTACGATGTAGAGCCTCAGGAAAGTGCCTCCTTTTAAGGACTTGTTTCTATATTTCTATCTCTGTGTCAGCTCAGTTTTACGGACTCACGACCCTAGCTAACTTCCTGTAATTATAAATAATATTAAATATCTTTTCTAAATTAAACTTTCATTTCTAACCTATCTATCTCTATCTACATGTGACGCTAAACGTCACATTGGCGCCCATACTAGGTTTAACTGAGCTGAGCACTACCGAAACAGGTCCTTAGCATTTTATTTTTAGTTTTCACTGATGTTCATGTAGGTTCATTACTGTCATTAGTCATTCTAGTTTCTGTACAGTCATATCTGCCTAGTTTAAGTTTATTTTGAGTAGTTCCTTGGTACGTGGTTATCTTTATCTATTCATTTTTGTTTTTTTCTTACTATAAAGTAGCTTCTAATATCCTACCAAATTTGTAAGCCACGTACTACGAAACTAAAACTGTTTTTTCTACCTGTGTAAACCTGTGTATATAATCACAACACTCACCTAATTCGTCTGAATTGATCATGGCGTATCCTATTAAGTTTCTATCTCTGCAAAAAGCCGAATTAGAATACGAGGTTATTCTAAGGGGTGGTTCAGCTGGCTTAGTACAAGATCTTCGGAGCCAGATTGTAAAATTGAATATACCTCCTGAGGATATTTTAGAATCTCACTTAAAGTCTGCGACTGATCTAAATAATGTCAATGATTTTAAAATAACGAACTATAATAAGTGTTAAAATTAATTCCTTCCGTTATTGCTATCTATCTCTACGTCTATGATCTAATTCTCTAAAACTACCCTCATGCAACTCATACTAACTAAACCGCTATCATGTTCTTTAAATTTTCTAATTATTAGGTACAAATTAATTTTTTATTAACCCCTACCGGTTAACGAACTTCTACAAAGTTCGGAAAAATTAATTTGCCATTAATCCCTACCGGTTAATGAGCTGTTTGCCTATTATATTAGAATATAAGACTTCTACAAAGTTTTATGAAAAAGAATAGTATGCGTGAATAACTTGGATACTGAGGTTTAGAGTTAGACGAATTTAACATCTATTAATAGTTATATGAGAGTATTTTATACTAGCTTAAGTAAAATACTCAGACTGTATGGACGCAAAAACACTTTTCTGTAGTGTTTATTGCTTGTTTGTTTGCGTGTTGCATGTATGAAGAGGTATCTTTTGAGTGAAGCCTGACTGATAACTTGTATTTCTATTAAGTAAAATAGAGACTTAGCAGCGGATTTTCTTAGCAAAAATCCTAACCTAAAAAGGGGGGTATGTAACGGTTTGCTTAAAACCTCGTTCGCGCTAAGCGTTTTGTGCTGGCCGGTTGTAAAAAAAAATAAAAAACATTAATTAATAGTTTTCTGAAATCTGTCACTTGAAGAAAATTGATGAACATTTACGACAATTTCTTGCAAATAAGATACTAAATATCTCTAAAATAATACAATTTACCTAACTTAATCTATCTAGTTCGTGCCTTATTGGTATTATGCTGTGTACATTTCCCCGGATCGGGTAAGTGTTGTGAATATTTCATTTAAGTTACTACTAGGAATAATTTTACGTTGTATTCTTTTATACTGTTAACTAATCTGTTATTTTCTGACTGCTTCATCCGTGAACACTAAAATAATGCTGAAAGGTTAACTTTCCTGATATTTCTTTCCTTGTGGGCCGGATGTCGCAGTCACTATTGAGTGCATGTTCTAATATGCCCAATATTACTAGGGATCAAGTCTGGGGTTGAATTTACCTGCACCCTGCCTGACACCCTCTATCCTGCACTACCCCGGGTTGCGCTATGCACAAGCTCTGCTATCTGGAAGGTTTCCGTTCCGAGCTGGGGATCCTGAACCACAGCGGGAAGCCATCCTAGTCTACTCTGGACCAACTGGGACTCCTGCGCCGTACCGCGGAGCCATCTACAACTGCCCGCCTACGATGTAGAGCCTCAGGAAAGTGCCTCCTTTTAAGGACTTGTTTCTATATTTCTATCTCTGTGTCAGCTCAGTTTTACGGACTCACGACCCTAGCTAACTTCCTGTAATTATAAATAATATTAAATATCTTTTCTAAATTAAACTTTCATTTCTAACCTATCTATCTCTATCTACATGTGACGCTAAACGTCACAACACAGACATATTAAATATATTAAGAACGAGAATTTAAAATACGTGAGTGACCCTTTCTTGATATATTTGACATATTTAATATGCCATGATAAATAATTAAAAGCACGACCAAAATTATAATAAATGTTCGATATCGTACCCGGTAAGGCCCACTTGCACCATCCCACAAACCCAGGGATAAGCGATTAAACCGTTAACCAAGTGTCTAATTGTACTGGTAACCAAGATAACTCCAGGTTTAACCGGCTAACCCCGGGTTAGTGGGATGGTGCAAGTGTGTTAAACGTTTCCCTTCAAATAATTATAAACAGACACACCTATATTCTGAATATTGCTTCCCGCCCATTTGGTCTTGATCTGTCGCTAACTTCAAACAGATCAACAAAAACTACCGGCGTCTTCATCGGAATGAGGAACTTCATATAATAACATTAGGCAGATCGTGACGCCCCTTATCTGAGTGTATATTTAAATTGGTTCTCAACTGATAATACAGAGAAGTTCCAATCCTGTCACTCAAGGTCTGACGTCTGACCCTCGACCTTAGAGTAACTGAGTTAGATCTTTATTTGAATTTAATGCAAATAAGATTGTATAACAGATGCCTTGGTTAATACCTTGGTACGAGTAGTGCATCTATAAGCCAGGAACAAATTAGTCGGTGACTAGAGGTTACGTACAGTCACCTGCAATAATATGTTACACAACGAAAGCCGCAAAAATATGTGACACGATCTTATTTGTAGAGCCATAAGAACGTGTCACATATTTTTGCGGCCTTCAAAGTAACATATTATTGCAGGTGACTGGACATAATATGCCTAAATAGTCGTGAATGTTAAGTAATTTATTACATGAGTTTTTGTAAACTGTATACCGGGTGTGGCCTTATGGTAACATTCCATTTCTAACCGCAGCTGCACTACTAGTACTGAACGCGTCGCTGTTATTGTCAATTTCCATAGTAAAATGAACAGTAGTGCAGCTGTCGTTGGTAATGGACTGTCACCTTTAACTTGAGCAAAAAATTTAACTGCAGGCTGTAAGTACTCCTCAAACTAACCAACATTTGACTAGAGTTATATTGACCGGGAAATGGACCGTGATTACCTTTTATATTGTTTTCGTTTCGACCTCCCGATATTTCTAAGCAATTACCTACATACATTTTGTTGTTGTTGTTGTTCTAGTGTAACTAACCGTGAATCATTCAAAATTGTTAACCAACATTTCATCAGCGACTTTTAAAAATTATATAGTCTTTAGATTTCCTAAGTATTTTTCATACATATAAATTAAAAACCGGGCAAGTGCGAGTCGGACTCGCGCACGAAGGGTTCCGTACCATAAAGCAAAAAAAAAACGGAAAAAATGCAAAAAGAAAACGGTCACCCATCCAAGTACTGACCACGCCCGACGTTGCTTAACTTTGGTCAAAAATCACGTTTGCTGTATGGGAGCCCCACTTAAATCTTTATTTTATTCTGTTTTTAGTATTTGTTGTTATAGCGGCAACAGAAATACATCATCTGTGAAAATTTCAACTGTCTAGCTATCACGGTTCGTGAGATACAGCCTGGTGACAGACAGACGGACAGACGGACGGACGGACAGCGAAGACTTAGTAATAGGGTCCCGTTTTACCCTTTGGGTACGGAACCCTAAAAATTGACGTTGCTTGTCACGCTGTAAACAACAAAATTCATTTGCGTCTTAGGGCCACTTGCACAATCCCACTAACCCGGCCCACCCGGTATATGTATCAACACAAATGTAAGGTCTTGATTGTATATCAGTATTTATGCACAATTTGGCCACAAAACATTTATCTATCTATATAGCCATGTAATGCAATTTAATTGTACATATTTGTTGCCGGGTCGTGTCTTCTCGGTACGCACGTCGAACATCAGTCTGATCGCCTTCTAATTCATATAATTAGCCTAAACGCGTAAGTGGGCAGCTTGAGACTTGTTTGTTTTAGAACTAAAAGGATTAAGGATGACTCACGCTAGACCGGGCCGGGGCCGGGCCGGAGCTTCCGGCGCTTCGTTTTCTATGGAAAGCACCACGTGATCACCTACCAGCTACCAGCCATCATAGAAAAAGTACATGTCGGGCGCCTCGGCCCGGGCTAGCGTGACTCATCCTTTATGGCTCCTCTACATGATGGGCCAACGCCGGCCACTCCAAGGGACGCATTTATGCGTTAGAGGAGCAAGTGATATTGCTATCTCATTCTACCGCATGGCTGCGTCCCTTGGAGTGGCCGGTGTTGGCCCATCGTGTAGAGGAGCCATTGACGAAGAGACGAAGAGGCTGCCTTTCCACTGAGGAGGAGATGAGACGTGCGTGATTCGTTGATATATCAGTGGAAAGGCTTACGATTGACTTACAAACCTATTATTTACAATGGCAGTTACGGAACTCAAATACAACATTTTTAACCCAAATTTACAACTCCATAAAAATTTATTCAAACGTAATAATTTCGCTTTTAAATCGCAATTAACCCGTCAAGATCGACTCGTTTCATTTACTACTTCCTGTCCTATTTAAATTATTTATTGCATATAAAGAGGTTTTTGGACCTTTAAAATATTTATCAGATTTTTTTTTACTAGATCATTCTGCAACAACTGACATTTGCTCTACTAAAACATATCCTGTTAGAGTTATTTAGGAAATAATTTATGTAAATAGGGTAGATTGTTTTTGATATAACCTTGGGATTTACAAAAAAAATGAATTTTCTATAGTTTTCAGTAAACTCCCCCAACTGGCGTGAAGCTATTTATTTATTTTGTGATGATATTTTAATTTTCATAATAACCTGTTTGAACATTCATTAGAGAAGATGAAGTAGTAAATTAATATAGGTAATGTTAATATTAATGTATGACATACAAAAAAATCTATACCACGTCGGTGGTTAACATGCGTATACGGAGTAATAAAGTGACATTCCATTTCCAACTGCAGCTGCAATACTGTTCATTTTCTATGGCAATTGACAATGACAGCGACGCGTTTCCATAGTAAAATGAACAGTATTGCAGCTGCAGTTGGAAATTGAATGTCACTCTTACGGACCTCCTGTGATGGTAAGAGGCATAGTCTAATAAAACATGGTCTTCTCTTCCCAGAGTGACACAAGCCTACGTCACAATAACATGGCCGCTAATATATAGCGCTATCGCATATTATCATATAGCGCAGTCGCATGATGACGTAGGCTTGTGTCAGTCAGGTGACCTAGAAAAGACAGGAAAAGAGTACCAGGCGGAGTATATTATTATACTTACCATTACCATGGTAAGAGGTCATCGCCGTCTACCCTACGAGTATCTACCTACATATAAATTTGGTCTCTTCTTTCAAAACGAAGTATCTGACGGTCTTAACTGCACTTAAGTGACCCTATTTTGTAGTGTTTTCTATTGTTTCTAAAAAAAGCTCTAGAGTCTGCTCAATTACATTTGAAGTCTTGTCGTACCGACTTCAACTTTGCAGGAGCATGCTCGCTGTTCGCAACCTTAACACCACAGCAGGCCGCGTAGCCAAGATGCCAATCGCTTACGCTCCGTAGCGATCGAAACGCAACTGTCACTGTCGCGCTAATATGGAAGAGTGATAGAGAGACATAATGCTTTTCGTTGTCGAAGCGATAGCGATTGTAACCTTGGCTAGGCCGGCAGTTGCGCTTGAGTTGACAGCTCGATATCAGAGGCCCTGCTACTTCATTCGTTCTATTTGCCTCTTTATTGCTCGAATATGCTAGAGCGATAGAGAGGTAGACATCGAAATGGTGTGGAGGTAGATAAATAATGTTACGGTAGGAGCAAGGCGGTGGCCGTGACCCGAAGAATGCGTTCGAACCAGGGCGAATTTAACAATGGCACGTTTCACATTGTAACAAGAGTTTACGTAACGGATTAAAACTTTAGTCTGTGTCCTTCTCTTTAAAAAGGCCCTACACCTTAGGCCTTGTAGTGGAGAAGATTGAGCAGGAAAGCGGACCCTGGCGCTAGGCCGGGAAAACGCTAGGTTGAAGAAGAAAGGCCCTATACGTGAAGCCTACTCGCGCGAATTGGACCCGGGCCGGGGGCGTATTTGTATTGTAATAAGGCCCGGGTCTCCTATTTTATGCTGTACGCGGCGTCTGGCGTCAGCGTCAACGTTTTTGAACAAAAAAGACGCTGACGTCGACGTCTAAAACAGACCACAACAGTACATCTCTATAGTAAGCATCGTGACGCAGACGCTGTAAGCGGCCGATGGCGTTTATAGGAGACCAGGGCCTAACAGATTATGAATTTGATCTGAATTTGATGTGTTGTGTTTGTGTGGAGTGTTTGTCTTTCTGTGTCAAAGTGACATTTCAACCAGAAACGTCAGACCCAAAATCCAAGGTTCTACAGGGTGGCTAAAAAATTACTGCATTACAGTTGCCAGGGAGGTTTTGGGAGTATACTCGTAATTAGCAACTTTTAGTATGGGACGAAAACAATAATTTGCCTATTTCATACATTTTGATTTTGACTGGTCCGTTTTCTACGGGAGGGTAAATTTAACTGCGATAACGTTAGAGTTAGACCAAGAAAAGTCTGAGTGGTGTTAATTACACCGTCAAACTTCTTTGAAACTATTTAATAACACTTGCACTGCGTTGGTCTAACTCTAGTATTAATCCTCGAAAATGTTGGAAATGCTGATATTCTCGTGACGTGTCAAAAAAACTCGCTATTTAATATTTTTAAAAAACAGAGTAAGTATATCACCGTATATTTGCATAAAATTAACATATTTAGGCTACGTCTGCTTGTTACACTTCATTATACATGTAGGTATATTAAGTCATGTGATACAACGAGTTCGTGTACTCTTTTTTATCTCAAAATAATTTGGTCTAATGTTGAAAGACATTTCAATTTACTAACGACGTTTCGACGAGTTCAAAAATATTTTGAATATACCTAAAGTGTGGCCGATTACCAGCGGAAAAAGCGGAATAGTAATTTGCCAGTTGACCTTTTATTGGCTTGAAATATTTATCACAGATGTTTCGTTCACCAATTGGGGTTGACAATATGGCTGGGTAATAAAATAAATTAAGAAAGGCCTTGACATCACTGAATATAACCGTAATGGTGACTTATACTCGTACTTGCTGATTTGCACATATTTTTTGATAAGAGATTCCATTCTTCTGAAACTGTTTATTTGGCAATGAAGATAATCATACTTTCATTACCTACTTTATGATACCTACAAGTGAATCCTCAAAAAATACGTCTAAAAAAGTTTGCAGAAACTTTTCCGAAATCGATCCGAATAGGTACCTACCTATTTACTCTTAGTTCGAGTCTAGTTTAATTTAGTTTTGGTTCGAATTGGAATATGTACTAGTCACGCCTAAACGAAGATTTTTGATTTAATTTTGGACTATAGTTTATAGGAGCCTTTGGACTACTAGAAGGTAGTATACTCGACGTCAAAAATATTTTTACAGTTGTTTGCGCCTTCCTCTTTTGTAATAAGGGCTAAAAAAAGTCTTTGGTGCCGACTGTAGTATCAGTAGTAGTTTAAGTTTGTTACATTACATGTTTCTTCGGATGAATACAATTCCGCTGATGATTACAAGAATTAACTCAAAATGTAGTCAAGAAGATGGGTGCTGAGAAAGACCGCAAATCCGCCACTGTTCGGAAGTCGGTTACAATCGCTACAAGACATTTTAAGCCTTATTATGCTGATGATGGATGTGCCATCATTACTGGTGATACCTTCGATGAACTAAAAGAGAACATTTTATATACATTAGTAAAATTGACAAGTTGGTTCCAAGTAAATGGGTTTTTGATTAACTTAAACAAGACATCTATAATGCATTTCTGGCTAAGAGGACTATATCCGACCCCCCTTGGCATAACGGTAAATAATATAATACTACACTGCCACAGGTGCAGAACACGCGGTTTCTTGGTTTTGTATTTGACTGTGGCTTGAAATGGGACAAACATATTGATGCACTTACCAGTAGACTTACTAAAGCGTCGTTTGCACTGTCTCGGCTTGCTCCTGCACTATCATGTAAGAATCTCCGTATGGCATATTATGCGTATGTGAACTCAATATTAGCGTACGGTATTGACCTTTGGGGGCTGGCAGCCGATAGGGATAGAGTATTTTTGCTACAAAAGAGGGCTGTTAGAATGTTGTCTGGGGTGCCGCCATTTACTCCGACTAAAGAATATTTCCGCGAATTAAAAATTCTAACGGTGCCCTCGTTATATATTTTTGAAGTGGCAAAGTACATGTATAAACAGTGGCGGTACTTCCATACAAGCCCAAAAGCCGGGCTTGCCTTAGTTGCCTTACCGAAATTACGTAGAGATAAGATCAATAAATCAATATAGATTATTTTTAAACCGCGCGCCAAATGAACCCGTATTATTAAATTCAAGCTACAGCGCGCGGACCGCGGCGGCAGCGTGTTGCAAAATTTTGCCGTGGCGCCTCTTCCGCGCGAAAGAAATCAGGCGTAGGATGAATATCTGCTGAGAATTCAGCTATCCTGCTCGCACTCGTCGGTTTGTTGCGGTTGCAAGCCGACGAGTGCGAGCTTGCTTTTTCGTCCCACTCTAGGCGGTCTAAGCCTACAAACGCCATAGAACGATGTAACTATTTGTTGGTATGTATAGCAATTTTATAAGGCGATTTAAGCCGAGCTTTTGGTGTGAAGTTAGCTGCATAAGTTCACACGGGCACGCGTTTACTTCAAGTGTATTATTATTTAGTGGAGTCGAAAGTAACGAAAGGTCAATTTATTTAAGTGAATTTGAATTAAGTGGTGAATGTGGATTTGTTTGTTTGTTGTGACGTACTTATATAAGTGTTGAGAATGGATGAAGTTGTTCCTTGTGACGGTATGAGATGCGTCCACGTATTACTCGACGAAATCAAGGTAAAATCGTTAAACTTTGTAGAAAAACGGGATATATATATCATTTCCGCGCCAAAACCAACACCCGACTTGTGTATTCTCAGATAAGTCAGTCGCATTAAAAGAACATTTTGTACGGCCGTTTACAAAACACAAGGATTGTTGGTTTACTCCAATTAAGGCGTAATTAGAGTGACAGGGAAAGAAGCATGTAATTTGCAAATTTCAGTGTACGCGGTAGGCCCTCTGATATGTTTGTAAAATTCTATCTAGTAGTAAAGATTCTGAAGAATTCTGTCTAGTAGTAGTTAGTATTATGGTAGTACCTAGTATGCCCTGTGCTGTGCGCTATGATAGCTCGCCGCGATACGCTAGCAAATTCATTTGAGTCCAAAGAGTGAGATTGGACATTTATTACGAAAACATATCTTTCGGCTTGCCTTACTCCTAAACCCTAGGCACGCCACTGTGTATAAACACAAAAGTGAATATGTGATGCGTCGACCTGAACAAAGGAGAACTGATAGGGACATTAAGTAGTGTCTTTGTTAGGCTTGCGAAAACATCCAACTCATTGGGGGTAGTTGGAATTAAAATCTTTAACAGCCTGAGCCGTGAGATTAAAGAGGCGGCTTCTTATGACCTGTTTGTTGAGAAGTTGAAAGCCTATTTAATTGATAAGGCATTTTTTACGGTTAAGGAATTCTACAGTAAATTTAACATTAAATAATTTCGTAAATAATGACATTTGTAATGTATAAGTTTTAATGATTTCTTCTTCTTTCCTTGATCTGGTTATGTGTGTTTATTTTGGTGTTAGTGTTTTGTAATAGTTTAGTGTTTAGTTTTAGTTGTATATTTTGTAGTTCTATTGTGATTTTGTTTGACATGTGTTATTTTGACATTAAAGAAATTGAATTTGAATTTGAATTACAAAAGAGGAATAACTCAAAATGTAGTCAAGCTGATGGGTGCTGAGAAAGGGGCGGCTACAGGGCCTGGGGCCTAGCTAGACCACACATCCGCAAATCTGTTCGGAAGTCGGTTACAATCGCTACCGCGTTCCGCTCTCACTGGCACGCACCTCAGTTACGTAAGCAGCGAAAGTTCAAGGTGAAGTATCGGCTCAAGACGCTCTCGTTCTCAACTGGCACAAAAAACTATGTTGAACTTACCAGTTACCGCTTAGCAGGTAAAAGGGCGTAAGTGCCAAGTATCTTACTATGGAAGTGTGGCATTTTAGTGGTGGGGGGGTGGAGTAGTTGTGCGTAAAGCCGACCACTGACTAACAGTCCGCCGGACGATATCGGCCGGTCAGTTGTTCGGAGCTGTCAAATTTTTGTTCTAACTGACAGGCCGGTATCGTCCGGCGGCCTGTTAGTCAGTGGTCGGCTTAACGATGGTTTCCGTTTAAGCGAAAATAAAAGTAATTGTTTGTAAGTTTGTTGTGGTTGGATGGGTAAGTTAATATGTAGTACGTAGTTTTAACTACTACTATGTTTTGCCTTGTTAATTATAAATAACAGTCAGCATAAATCGCGTCAGCGTATAAAAAATATGAAGGGGGCATATAGGTACCTAGCAAGTGACTAGGTAGGCTAGGTTAGTGAAACCTAATATGTATTGGCACTTTGCACACTTTTTAGTTATTTTATAGTTGAGCATGGTTTTATGGCACGGGTAAAGGTGACAGTCCATTTCCAACGACAGCTGCATTACTGTTCATTTTAAGGTGATAGTCCATTTCCAACGACAGCTGCACTACTGTTCATTTTACTATGGAAATTGACAATGACAGTGACGCGTTCAGTACCGGTAGTGCAGCTGCGGTTAGAAATGGAATGTTACCATAAAGGATGCCACGCTAGACCGGGCCGGGGCCGCGCCGCGCCGACGCTTCCGACGCTTCGTTTTCTATGGAAAGCGCCACGTGAACATCGATCAGCCGTCATATAAAATGACGTGTCGGACGCCTCGGCCCGGGCCCGGCCCGGTCTAGCGTGAGTCATCCTTACTGCGTACCTAAACCTCGCGCAATATGTCAATCTCAAAGTCAAATCTCAAAGGCAGTCATCTCTAGGGTTTTCCTCTTTTCCTCAAGTACCATTAAACTTGCATTTTTTCTTGCAAGGTTTTGTTAAACCGTGCAACTCGTGTACGTTATTGTGCACGTTAATCATATGTCCTTTGATTTTGTAATAAATAAAGTTGTGAATGACAGTGGCGCCGAACAAGTAAGTGACATCCACGCGATTGGGTAAGGCGGTACAATAACCCGACACAATAGGTGCTATAATCGAATGGGCTTAATTGCTGCTCGAATGACTTTGACACACGGGGCAGTTGCTAAATAGTTCATTATGCCAAACGCTGCACTGAGCTAGGGTTAGAGTTGCAATTCGTCAGGCAAATGGGTAAAGTGAACTGAAACACAGTGTTAGTTTGTTCGGAAAGAAAAGAGTCGTGGAATGTATTGGGCATCATACATTCCACGACTATTCTTTTTCCGCACAAACTCTAACACTAAGTTGAAAATCCTAAATTTGGCGTCTGTTCCAATTGAACATGATCGAAATTTCATTGAACTGAAAAAGTACGAATAGCGTTACTTTGCATAGTCATCATCTATTGCCACTGATCAAGATAGTTGTTAACGAGTAGGGATGTACCGATTAATCAGGAAAGCCGACTATCCGGCCTCATTTGTAGTCGGAGATTAGTCGGCGACTAGTCGGCAAATATAGCCGATTAGTCGGCACTTTATAAGTGACAGAAAAACAGGGCAAAAAGAAATAAACAGCAAATATTTACCATAAGATTTTCATCTGCTTTACCCAAAATCCTATTTAGGGTGCTTACGAAAACTTTTATTCGAATTATTGACCATGAGGTTCGCTTTCTTATGTCCGACTGTCCGGTTGTCATATCTTAGTAAATTTAGGATTTTTTAAATGTATTTTATGTTATTTTTTAGCATTATAATACGTTACGATGAATAGCGCAACGAAAGGGGTAGAACGATTGTTTTTTAAGTGCATCTGAACCGACCTTAGACGAAAGCGACTAGCCGACTAATCGGCCATCCGAGTCAGATATCAGTAGTCGGTACATCACTATTAACGAGTTAATGAGGCCAAACTAGCGGGTTTCGTTGTTTTATTACACAGTTCCTTATGAGCTCCTTCCGGGTCTATAATCAGAACAAGTAGCTTAACGACATCATAATATGTATAATATAGGTAACTATATTGTTACTACACAACTTAGGTCACAATTACAATACGTAGTTATCTAAGTCATGAAATATACTCAGGTTATTCAACTACTTAAATACTCATCGTAACAAAAGTTGCTTTGGTGACTGCTATTTAACGGATAGCTACCAAAACCCATCCCTATTAAGCAACCACCAAAAAAGATGGCTGAAAGCAATGTCAATGTGTTGCAACGTCATCATTAATGTCAAATGACACAGCTTCACTTCGTTCTATAGAAATCGGTGCAGACTTGGCTTAGACGGACTCTACCATGCTGTTATAGCATTACATTCATGCAACAGCGAACACATAAACATTCTTCAGGAATGTTGACAACGATTTTAGCACATCGTGTTTCAACTGACAGCGATTTTGGCACATCGTTTGGCATTTCAAAAATCCGGGTCGGCTGACAAAGGTTAGAATCAGTTTAAATGTAACAAGTGTGTTTATAATAATGCCATCGCGGGTCAGGGCTCGACGGTAGCGTGCGACGCCATTGTTTGAGGCAACACTGGTAATGTATTGGGTGCGTGAGGCAGGCTGCCACAGAAACTTTACATTTTAGGAGTTAAACGCGAAGATATGTCGTGGCTAGATCTTAGAATTGATCATTTCATGAAACGATTGTTTGTCCACGTCATGAAAAGCCAGGGCAACCCGGGGGACTTGTTCACCCTAGACCCAAGACAACAATGTCACCCAATGGATCTAGAAATGGGGCGTACTGCTATAATATAATATAACTACTCATAACTTGACATTTATACAACATCCGACATTATTTTATACCTTCATTTATATTTTTAGCTAGATTTAAGATATTATGACTGTAATGGGGGTTCTTTTTATGAGTGGGGGTTTTATTGTTAAATTAATTATTAAGTAATTGTAGTTGTAATTATTATATAGTTTGGACTGTAATTTGTAAGCTTTATGTGTGTATGTGTAGTTTTAAATTTATTTTATATCGATTTTAATTTTAATGTATTTTCAATGTTTTTCTAATTTTGTGCCAATTAAATTATAAACATAATTGAAATTGTAATGGATAATAATTAATGTAAATATTGTAAATAATTGTATATACCTACCTTGTACCTATAAAACTGTATTTGCATGTACATGTACTTAACGCAAATAAAAATAAATACAAATACAATACAATACTCGTACATACCTGTTACCTATATTATATGAACGATTTTATTTTTGCCATACGAATAAATAATAATCATGAAAAAGTCAAACCTAACATTAACATATCATGAATCATGAAGTGATCAATACTAAACTGGCATTAAATGAAATTATCCAATTCAATGAGCTGGCCACGACAGATACAAACAAAATGAATAATTATATTTAGCCTAAGTATATGCTGCCTCTTTACTGACGAGATGAACGGAGATGAGAGACGTGCGGGAATTAACCTATAGCATCGGTTGCTCTTCTCCGCATTCCGCATCGCTGAATCGCATAATGTTCATTCCAAGTTTCATGTTATTTGAGTTTGTCGATTTAAAATGAGAGCGTAACGTTCCTAAGACTCTTAAGCTGGCCAATTGGCCATACACACTAGAGTATGCCTGCGCAGCTCGCAATTGTGCCTGTACAGAGGGGCTACCGCGAATTGCTGGTATCTTTCTCTTTTACTCCAATGAAGGCGTAATTAGAGTAACAGAGAAAAATGCCCGCAATTTGCGAAATTCGATTTTCGCGGTTATAGCCCAGTTCCACTGCACACTGCACAGTCGAATGCGCTCCGTTTTACCTGTGCAGTTGGACTGGATACCGTAGTGTGTATGGCCAGCTTTAAAAAAAATGCTATTATTTCAGACAGCATGGTCCATTTTCAATGTCTAATACCTATATGCATCATTCTTCAGTACGAGAGTCGTTTATTTAGTGTTTGTGTGAGCCACCGGCTTCGCTCGTGGTAATTCATGTGACTGAGTAGCTTTAAATCGCTGTCCGAATAGCTCAATTTAGCTAAACGTGTACAAGCTGCTTCAGCTAATTTGCCTTTTTGCCCGCCTACGAGAACGATTATTATAATTTTAACTTCATACTCGTCAATGCTTACCTACTAATAATACCTAACCATGACCAAGAAAAGACTGCAGCGATTTTGACAGCCCTCGCAGTGCCATAGTGTTATTTTAGTCTTCAAACTTCTATGAAATTTTGACGTGTAATGTAACACTTGGACTGCGTGGGCTATCAAAACCACTGCAGACTTTTCTTGGTGTAACTCTACCACCGTTAGCGTCAAAATTATTGATCCAAATTAATTGAATGAATTGTCAATCAATTCGTTTTTATTTTGCGGGTGACATAAAATACGGGTCGTTTCACGAAAGCTGGCACGAACGGAATGAACGAAACTTTAATTGTAAGTATGAGTCAAAGAGTAAAGTTAGTATTTAATGAGTTACATGGGTATCGGTATACAGTCAGTTGCCATTTTATTCATGAGTGTCATACAAACATAGGATATTTTCATTCACTCATTCGTTCCTTTCGTGCCAGTTCTTGTGAGTTGACCTGTACATGTGACTAAGCACCACTTGCATCCACTAACCCGGGGTTAACCGGTTAAACCTGGAGTTACCATGGCTACCAGTACAATTTGACACTGCGTTAACGGTTTTACCGGTTAACCCTGGGTTAGCGGGATGGTGCAAGTGGCGCTAAGTTGATTAAAAAACGTTAGTACGGCACCGATGGTTAAAATATTTCAAAAGTATGATCCCATCTGTCAGATTGCACTTTTTTCCATCTGGATAAGCATTCTAAGTTTGCTGTTCAATGCACATACACCGAGCTCGTGTGCCCGCCCGCGACCCAGATTGGTTTGGCGATGCAGGCGTCTGTCCCAATCAATGCATTTTATGGCATTGTCGCGAATGCATTCTAACATTTGTAACAACTTATTAACCTTAACATTTTAAAATTAGCATTAATATTGGGAAACTTTATGTTCTATCTTTGGAACATTTATTATCTCTCCATTTAATAACAATCACCGCAAGCTAGCATCTTCTATACAACTTTTATATCAAAATTTGTGGGGATCCGTTTAAGCTCCATATACGGTATCATGTTCTGATTATGAACAGGAGATTTTTTTTAGCAAAAAAATCTTGGGCTCTATATGGTGTGGACTATTAGCCGACTAAGCGATCGATCTGCTCCATAAACATTTTTTTCCCACTCAAAAAATTGTTCTATTTTTTCTTAATCAGAACACTATACCTACCGACTATGCCCTTAAACGGATCTCCACTATTTTTGTTACATCCTGTATATGGTCCTTCGAGCCGGACCACACGATAGGATATACTTTGAGTAGTTTGTGTGAACAACTCAGACTCAGTTGGGGTTTAAGTTTAAGATCAAACGTTTAAATGACTTGTCATGACCAACTGCTTCCCAACCTTACTTTGTTTAAAAACAATACGCCATGTTAACTAACCGTTAGTAACGATCAAAGAATATAATACTCACTAGGAGAAGAACGGTAACTCCATACAAAAAAATGTCCCCAACCGTTTATACGTTTATACTAGTGGCGCCGTCTTTGTGTACCTATGGAACTAAAGTTGACAACCGGTTTAGCCTGACGGGTATTGGTAGGTAGTAATTCTGTTGATAAACATATTTGTTATCTTCATATCACGAAATATATGCAAGATGCAAATATTACCCCTTCTTTGTAGTATTATCAATTGATTTAAATAAAAGGCATGTTTATGTTTATAACATTATATATATTATTTATTAAAAAATGTTTTACATATAAAAATATACACTGAAAACTGGCAACTGGCAACTTAATAAAAAAATAGACATTAATAAAGCGCATTCACAAAGTTTTCAGTACCTTTTATACAAATAACATTAGGCATGCCTACCTATTACACTTTACACACAGATACACTACACTTTACACACGGCATTTTACACAGATTTCCAACTTGTATTCATACATTTCTTCACGGTTAATTAATACGCTTTCCAGATGCGTTATGACTCGGTTCCTTCTGAACCCACTAAAGTTGTAAATTTCACTCTTTATTTTCTATGTGCATTGCTGTAATCCATGTAGGTACAGACTTACAGTCTTAAGTGGTACGTAGCGGTACACGTTGTATGTATTATTTAAAGAGTTAATAAATAAAATTTTCGTTATGAACTTTAACCACAGCAGTTGGACAGAGTCATTGACAAATATATTTTTTATTATGGTGGGTAGACGTACCTACCATCCATATATTTTATGAACATTGATAAAGACAGTTGGAAGCAAATATTCATTAAAAACTTAATCGCATGTAATTAAGTTTTAAGCGTTTTAAGTCCCGTTTTATGATTAATATTGTATAAAATTCGTGATAATTTAAATCAGAGTTGGGAGCAATGTTGCTGTAGAAAAATGTTTTTATTTTTATTACTCGCAACTTTTTCCCGGAGGCCAACGCACACATAGAAGCTTAAGGCGCACACATGCGCAATTATTTGGGGACATAACTTTCTTAGGAAGTGAACAGACCTTGCTGTAACGATTGTGGCATTGTCTTCAAAGGTAGTTAGGTAGGTGTTAACAGTGTTATACCGGGTGTGGCCTGTAACACGAGCAAATATTGAAACATAGATTGTACTCCACAAACGGTGACAGTTTAGTTCGACAACTTTATAAAATTATGAAGTATTTAGACTCCCTATTTTTCATACAAAATAAATATTATCTTCAATGGACGCCATCGCCACGCCATATCATTGTAATTCACGTTGCTTGTCACGCCTTAAACATAACAAAATTCGCAATACATTGCGACTTAGAATAAACTTTAAAGTGTATTAAAAATCAAACCACAAGTTATTTTTAAAAGTCGCTGAACAAATGTTGGTCAGAATGAGGAGTACAGCCTACAGTTTCATTTTTTGCTCATATTACAGGCCACTCCCGGTATCTCTTGAAATATAATAATGTAGTGTTGCTGCAGGGAACGTCGAGAAATGTATATTTTATTTTAATTTCGACGTTTCCTGCAGTACTGCAGTCGGCAACATTACTGCAGCAGTATTGCAGCGCAATATTACTGCCGACTGCATACGCTAACGTCAAAATCGATGCTGTTGCCCGGATTTATGACATTTGCGCCGCAGTAATTAATACTGCACGCTCGTATAAAGTGACATTCCATTTCCAACTGCAGCTGCAATACTGTTCATTTTCTATGGAAATTGACAATGACAGCGACGCGTTTCCATAGTAAAATGAACAGTATTGCAGCTGCAGTTGGAAATGGAATGTCACTCATACTTAGTCTGAATCCAAAGGTGCCAATATCAGACGTTATATATAATTTTAAATTATATGTTCTGGATTACTTCTCATTTATACTTTTTTATCTGCTCTCTGTTTTCTATGTAATTCAAAATACCACTTTATTATCCATCGATACAATTATAATATCTGCACAAGTAAACAATAACATGTTTACATAAAGTCATATGTAGGCCTCGCCTTGACACCCAGCCAAAGCCATAGTAATTACGATTATAATTGACATCTACATACACATATTAAAATGAACCTTATGCATATTCCATGAGGTTTAATTTACAAGGGACTTTGCCAAGATATTTAATTGTGATTTGTATACTGTACATACAGTGCCTTGGTTCTTTGCGTATTTGAATTTTATACGCTTATGCTTAAGGTGTATTTTTGAATAATTGTTTAAAAGAACTGTTATTAATGATTTTATTGTTGTCATTAGGCTTCTGTGCTACTCGAAGCTTTTGTTCCACGTATGAGGTTATTTATAATTGCATGTGTTTATGAGAAATTATAAGTTTATAATTATGCTGTGGGGCCTTGGAAAGAATACGAAGGATTTTGTAACATCTTTACAATAAATTTCATGTATTTTAAAGTAAAAATACAAATGTTAGTTGATTATTGTAAGAATATTCATTTCGTACTTAATATAGGTATATTATGTTAGAACTGAGAAGTTTGGTAATAAATTTATTTATGTTTCTATCGAGTTTATTAGATATGCGGTTGATATTGAGAAGTAGGTACTTAGTTAAATGTCTTTAATTTCTCATGCTATGAGCAAATCAAAAAGAGTAAAATTACAAAACGCCTTTTAAAAATCCGTCAAAAAAGCTCGCGGTATTTAAAAGCACGTGATATCGTTTCATGTCTCATCATCGCATCAATATTTCACATTTACAGGATGACATTCAGACATTCCGACAAAGAAATGTTAACCCTGAATTCTGAGGAATAAGGTATAATTTCGTTTGACTTATAGGCTTGCGGTCGGCATTTACCATAAATATAAGAAATTTAAGGGGTATTTTTTGTGCATTGATTCGGCACTGATCGTTAACTTGACGGAGATTTTGATAGTCCTCACCTCATCAAGTCAAAATTACTTTGTTACTGCATGGGATTTAATAAATATGGTTGAACTTTACGGCTACTACCAGATTGACACTACTCGTAACATATTCGCTAGCGTGTGTGTAACTTACTTTCTATGCATCTCGCTCGTTCATATTAGTGCGAGCGATATGTAAAGAAAGTAAGTAACGCAAACGTTAGCAAATATGTCAGTTTGACACTGCTAAGGCAGCCGTGGTAAGGCTACTGGTATCCTTTTCGATAAACGTTATTTTTTTGTCTCACAGGCCTTTCAGTCTATTGCAGACTATACAAACAGTGTCAGGCAGGGCGACAACGTTTTTCATGGCTGTATAAGCCAATACGGGAGCGGCAACCACGACCGCAAAACTGGCAGGTGTAGTGTGCCCGTGGCGAACACATGTCGGGCTGATGACGCTTGGCTCGCTTACTTGCCAGTGTCTTAAACCAAGCGTCATCGTTGATTTTACGACCATCGAACACCAGTTTGCGCCACTTATCTCTGTTCGCAGCAAGCTCCTCCCATTTATGAACCGGGATGTTGAAGGAGTTCATGTCTCGCTTGACGCAGTCCTTATGCCGTAGCATCGGCCGACCGACACTTCTCTTGGCATCAGCTATGGCGCCAAGCATAACACGCCGCGGCAAACGAGAAGGTTGCATTCGATGCACATGCCCCAGCCAGCGTAAGCGTCTCTGCTTTAGCAGCGCAAAGAGGCTGGGCAGCTGAGCAATCTCAAGAACCCTCTCGTTTGTGACCCTGTCCTTCCAAGATATGCCCAATATGTTCCGGATGCAGCGCATGTGGAAAGCGTTGAGGCGACGTTCATGTTTGGCATACGATGTCCAGGTCTCTGCCCCGTACAAGAGTATGCTCAGGATGCACGTTTGATAAACAACCATCTTGGTTTTCCTGGTAAGATGTTTATTTTGCCATACTCTTGCACTCAGCTTCCCAAACATCGTCGCCGCTTTTCCGATACGAACGTCAATTTCTGCATCCGGTGAGAGATTGTTAGTCACCGTCGACCCGAGGTAGCAAAACTTGTCGACTGACTCGAGCGGGGCGCCATCCAGCAGGATTGTCGGTGTTTCCGCACACCCTTGAGCCAGTACAACAGTTTTCCGGGGATTTATGGACATAGAAAATAGAGAACAGGCACGCGAAAACTTGTCCATAATGGTCTGAAGCTCAAGCTGCGATGTGGCGACGAAGGCTGCGTCGTCGGCAAAAAGCAAACTGTCAACGAATAGATCGTCTCGTTTTTGCTTAGACTTTAATAGTAACACATTATAAAGTTTTCCGTCAGCCCTCGTATGAAGATGGATACCCTGTTGGTCGTCACCGAATGCAGTTTTCAGCAGTAACGAGAAGAATATACCAAACAGGGTAGGCGCCAGTACGCAGCCTTGCCGAACACCTCGACGCATAGAGAACGGGTCAGACACGGTACCGTCGAACACCACTGCACCTTGCATACCCTCGTGAAACGACTTCACAAGACTCAATAGTTTTGGGGGGCATCCAATGTGTTCTAGTACGGAGTAAAGCCCTTCCCTGCTGACGGTGTCGAAGGCCTTATTCAGGTCAACGAACGCAACAACAAGGGGTGTTCTCTGCTCTCTACACTTTTCTTGAATCTGCCGAAGTGTAAAGATCATATCCGTTGTAGAACGCTGGGCACGGAATCCACACTGGCTTTCGGGATATACGCGATTGGCAAGTTGCTGTAGCCTTGAAAGAACTACCCGACCGAATAACTTGCCCACGATACTAAGGAGGGAAATGCCCCGGTAATTGTTACAATCACCGCGGTCTCCCTTCCCCTTGTACAACGTGACGATGTTAGCATCGCGCATATCTTGTGGGAATTTTCCTTCCTCCCAGCATTTCCACAACAGACTATGCAGAATTGGACCCACACACTCGAGCTTTATGATGTCGGCTTGAGTGCCATCACTGCCTGGACTCTTTCCGCGTTTCAGTTGCTTTACAGCCCTATGAAATTCCTCTATAGAGGGTGGTGCATCTAGTTCGAACCCAACTGCTAGTTTCGGCGCATGTACTAAGGCCTCTGAGTCAATAGCAATCGGATTCGAATAGAGTTCGGTGTAGTGTTCCACCCATCGTCCGAGTTGACGGCAGCTATCGGTTATGACAGTACCATCTACTTCTTTAAGAGGGGCTGTCTTCTTTGGCACAGGACCTAGAACCTGCTTGATACTCGAGTAAACACCGCTGAAGTTACCGGCGTCGACACACTTTTGGATATTCGTGCACACATTCGTCCAGTACACATTCGCGAAGTGTCGTGCATGGCGCTGCAACGTCGACGTGGCGGCCTTTAGGTTTTCTCGTGTTTCCGGTGTGGGCTTCATGCGGTGTTTTAGTGCAGCTTCACGCTTGGAGTCAAGAAGAGGTTTTAAATGCTCTGAGTTTTCGGCGAACCAATCCTGAGTTTTAGTTTCCTGGTAACCGAAAACTGAGCAGGCAGTGTCTGTCAACAACGTTCTGACACTCCTCCACATGTCGTCTACTTGTGCATTCTCACTCCAGGTTGATTGCGCGCTTCTTACCAACTCCCCAAATTGACTGACCATCTCGTCATTCCTGGTATTCAGAATGTTGACTTTCCTCTTACCAGGAGGTCTGGACGAATGGATTTTCTTTTGAGTGAAGGCAACGCGCGCTACTACCATGGAGTGATCGGTGTCACATTCTGCACTGTGAAAGGTTCTGGTGTGGAGTGTTTCGCGTAGGTCTTTCTTTCTGGTGAGGATCATATCCAGCTGATGCCAATGACCCGAGCGAGGGTGTTTCCATGAAACTTTGCGCGATAATTTGCCCTTAAAATATGTATTGGTGACGCACAGTAGGTTTCTAGAACAAAACTCTAGCAGACGCTGGCCATTTTCGTTTTGTTTACCAATACCATGTTCACCAATACAGTTCTGCCACGCATCACGGTCTTGACCGATTCTAGCGTTAAAATCGCCTAGAATATACAGGCGATCGGAAGATTTTACACCGCGCACTGTTTCATGGAGTTGGTCGTAAAATTGGTCCTTGGCCTCACCCGTTGATGGTAGTGTTGGAGCGTACGCGGAGATGACTGTAATGTAGCCGCTGGTTGTGTTAACTCGCAACACCATTATACGCTCGGAGACCCCATGAGGCTTTTCGATTGCTTTAAGCAAATCATTGCGAACGGCGAAGCCAACACCGTGCTCACGAACAGAACACAGAACAGAACACGAACAGAACGTGCTTACATTTTTTTGTAAGATTACAGTATATAGGTATACCTAACGCGGCTTTAAATTAACTTAATAAATAATTTTACACCAACTATTTGATCGATATAAATGTCTAGTAGGTTCGACACTTAAATGACATAAACCAATTAAAGAACATTAAAATAATTACATCAATTCCTTCCCTACCAAACTGGTACAACTAAACATCGATAAAACATGAATTATGACTAGTGCTGCGCGACGTACCGAAATTTAATATCGATAAGTAGGCGCTCCCGATATGGTGCGGCCTTCGGTGAGAATCGTAGGCATATCGTGATTCATAGGTATTTTAAAATGAAAAGGGATTAAATCCAAGAGCAATGACATTTTGTATTGAATCTTAACGCGGTGAAGTTACGTTGAAAGTAGAAATAACTTTCACTCTCATTTAAGCACAAGTTACTCACTTTATTAAATAATTTATAATATTGAATAGGCACAATAAACATTATGTCACTGAAATCCGAATTTTATAGTCACACACTTAAACAATCTGAGTGTCGCTTTTCACCTGAAAGGTATTTTTCGAGTGTATGCATATAGATATACAGGGTGATTCAAGAGACGTGAGCAGGACTAACACTGCGCATTTCGTAAATTATAAGCAACTGTTTCGTATCAGCATTAGTGAGGTTAACGTTAATTTTCTAGTCGTGTTGAAAAAAAAAATTATTAATTTATTTACGACATGCATGGTCACCCTACAGTTAGAATACTAAACTACCGATATTCTGTGTCAAATTGAATGTCATCACGGTCTGGTTACTTTTGAAAACTCGTATGTCACTCAAGTTTGACAGTTTATTTTCTTCGTAATCAATATGCTGTCATTGCGGTTAAAGAGGTTTTATCAGTTTTATGATTATTAATTAGATCTTGTAGGGTGACCATGATTGCAGAGAATTAAATTTGCCCTCGCCAAAAATTTAAAAAATAGGAAAAAGTGTGCTTGTTTCACCTAAATACGACGGTGATCGATCAATTATCAGTTACTGAGTGTGCAGGATTAGTCCTGCTCACGTCTCATGAATCACCCTGTATATATTTGTGTTTAGACTATTTTGAAAATTAGTAGTGTCGTTTGTCGGATTTTCTAATGAAATCTAAACGGAAACCGAATGTTGCTCTACTTTGGGTCGAAACATGATTGTATGCCGTAACTTGCCGAAACCGAAACTTCGGTCGGACACTACGAAAAAAATACAGATTTTTTGTCCGAAACCGAACCTTCGGCCGAAACATTATTTTTATGCGGAAACCGAAACTGCGATCGGTCACTAAGAATTATACGCCGGCCCGAGCCAATGAACTTTTTTTTTCTGGATGATTACATTAATTAGATAAACAAGGTGATGATTACATTAATTAGATAAGCGCGCGGCTCCGCTTCAGTGCCACTGTTCCGCAGTGAGCACGGTAAGCATCACGTGCTCTTAATCGGCAGTTGTGTTCCGCGAGGAACCGGACGGCGGAGCGGCGCCTGCTTTCGTTTTCATTTTGATAAGGTCTCACATTATAGGTTGTTATGCCTGGGCCACGGGTCCATATTGGGTCGCATAATAATTGATTGTCCTAATGTAATGTTACGCATAAAACTCATTTTGCATAATTGTTACTGTGCTGGAAATATTAACTCTCAGCCATTTTCGCCCATAGCTCTGCGCGCTCTATATTCGGCTCTCGTTCGTAGTGTATTGGAAACGAGTGCAACAGTTTGGACACCTCATGAAAATTCTTATATACTCTTGCTCGAAAGGGTTCAGAAAAGGTATTTACGTCACTTATACAAAAAACAATTTACTTATTATCCATACATGTACCCGACGCGTTTTCTGCTAGGCATGCTAGGGTACGAATCACTAGAAACCAGACGACACCTAGCAGTAGCGAAGCTCGCCCTAGGCGTCATCCATAATAGGGTGGACTGTGTAGAGCTGGTGTGTGAGGTAGTAAGACTGTATGCACCTGATGCGCGCGGGCGACTGCGCAGCGCGCGGCTGCTGGCTGCGCCGCCCGCGCGCAGCGGCCTGCTGCGCCAAGCGCCGCTACACGCCGCACTCACGCTGCTCAACTCTGTACTTAATATGGCACCACACATTGATGTGTTCGCATCCAAGTGGTCACAACTTGTAGAACGATGTAAACGAATATTTGAATCGCTGTATTAATTAAGTAGTGTAGTGTAGTGTAGTGAATTAAAAATTAGGTTAAGTAATGTTGGTTAAATAGTATTTAAGATTGTAATGTATTGGCGAACGCTGTAATTACAATTTTTTTTAATAATAAACAATAAACAATAAACATTTCTGAGAAATTATAATACAAACCTAACCTAACCTACCCTATTCTACACAACCTATGCAAAATATTTTCGAAAATACTTTCTGTTTCAGCTGGAGAAAAAATATGCGAAAAGAGTTTTATGCGACGAGATAGGATCCCCTGGGCCACACTAAAGGGAAACGTCGTTGATTATCGCTATAATCCCAATGTGGTCGTATGAAAAGTGTCCATTATCGCGAGGTTTCAACCCATAACCACTGCGTCGGATAAAACCGGCCAGTGTATTGACACCGACAGATAAATATTTACTTATCCTTAGTTAGTTAGTAACGTTGTTTTAAATGGATTTTTATAGAATTAGGGTCATCATTATGGCCACTTAAACATCCAGAATAGACCAATAAAAGGAGGCCTAGGCCCCGTTTCTAGGCAAATTACTAGCCTTGCAAACAAGAATTGCATGTTACCTGGCACCCTGCCTCCACGTCGGCGTAGTATCCTGAAGTCCGGCCGACACACGTGAACCTTGTCCTGGGTATGCTCTTCGTCCGGTCCTGGAAACAAAAGAAAACCAATTTTAGTATTATGATAATATTGAAAACAATTATGATGATGGAAATTATGAATCAAACATAAATCAAAAAATATTAAAGGGCTCATCTACCTAGCCCCACAGAAAGCTCAATAACGGTACTTAATGAGTAATGACGGTATAGGTATAATAGATAGATAAAGATGAATACTTGACGACCGGTCTCGCCTAGTGGGTAGTGACCCTGCCTATGAAGCCGATGGTCCCGAGTTCGAATCCTGGTAAGGGCATTTATTTGTATGATGATAGTGATGATACAGATATTTGTTCCTGAGTCATGGTTGTTTTCTATGTATTTAAGTATTTATATATTACATATATCGTTGTCTGAGTAGTGAGTACCCACAACACAAGCCTTCTTGAGCTTACCGTGGGGCTTAGCCAATTTGTGTAAAAATGTCGTATAATATTTATTTATTATTATTTTATTTATTATTTATTACTTAAGCTACTTTTTATGATCATTTAGCAGATTGCCGATGAATTCTTTAAGTAATCTTTAATTATGAATACAAAACAAATTCCCAAACTGTATCACACGACTCGTTTAAAGGTCACTAGACTTATACCAAATAGACCAATAGGTAAGTCACCGAAGACAAAAATGCGAAATGATTGAAGAAGAGAATGGCCTTGAGACAGGTTAAGTTTATGATTAATGCCGAACAAACGCAGCTACAAGATATGTATTAAATAAAATATAAGATCTTCTAGAAAACATAATTTATTTGAAATTATGAATATTATTTCAACGTATAATTAATTAAACGATTGCATATACAAAATAGCTCAATTTATAATACCATTTAGAAATTAAGTCTAACTTCATAATGTTGCTTTCTAGTGTAGGTATAGAAACAATAACTTTATATTTTAAGTAAAAAATCACATATGGATTCACATTTAGTATTAAGTGCATCATATAATTTATTAAATAACCTCAGCTATAGGATTCGGGTAGCTAGGATATTTGCGCCGTTATAATAATTATAATAATTTTGTGTATTGACATGGGATTATGGAAATAACAGTTATAATTGTATTGTCCACATAAGTGACCCTTTTCGTAATTGCGTTTGACCCGGTATGGTATGTGAGTGTCTGATATAAAATATATTTATTTAATCTAAGCTTCATTCATCTGATGCTAATGACTTTGATTGATTACTAAACTATAATTAAAGTAAACTTGTAACATTGCAGTTATCATGTACAGTCAGCAGCAGAAGATGCTAAGCGGGCGAGGCGTTGAAAATGATCTTGACGTGACTTTATTTTTAAGAGAATAAGAACCTGTCAAGGTAATTTCGAACACCTCGCCCGCTTAGCAACTTCTGCCGCTGAATGTACGAGCAAAGTTAACATTGTAACACATATTGTTGTCAACGGAGACGATCAATCATGTTTAGCTGAAAGACCTTTATTAAAATGTCATTTGCGCAATTTAACAGCAAATGTAATTAGTTATTATTATTATTGAAAATTAATGAAGATACCAAATAATAAATACAACATTCACCCGCCTTGATTGTAAAAGTATTAATCAAATCCTAACTTGCGTTAGTTGTAGAGCATTTAATATATAATGTAGTTAATTGTAGTTCATTGACTTTAGTGAAAAAGAAACTTTAATACTTTCCAGCGCTTATCGATTAAAAGCCAGTTTAAAAATAGTGACTTTGGTAACTTTTGCACAAATAAATTAGTATAAATAATTTCATAGGAAAATAATCGTAATAAATTATTATTTTAGATATTTTTAAGAGACTGATGTTTAATCATATGTCACCTATTTTCACATTTAAGTATACGAATTTCATCCGAACCACAATTATATGTACCACCAAAGCGGTACAGTACAAATTACCCGGACACTGCCGGGTTCCTAACCTTACGCAATGTACTTTATCGGCACAGTGAATAAATCGGTGCTTTAGTACGCATTAATGCACTTCTATTGTGAATATGGTACAGCTATCCATCACTATTTATCTAGTTTATAACTAAATAGTAAATAAATTGTGAAAATTTGAAGTCGAAGTACCTACTCTAAACATAAAATATAGGTAGGTACATAGTAGGTAGTTATTGTGTTATATGTAGACATTCTATGTTTTAAATTTGTAATATAACGTAAAGTTTGCAAACACATTATTTAGGTAGGTACTCTAAGTAGTTTGATTAATCCCCTCCACTTATTAGTGTCACGAAAGTTAAGCACAAAAGTGGTCAAAGTCAAGTAATTTTTTACGTATTTTTGTAAACTGTACACAATGCAAGCATTTAGAGTCGGACCAAGATAACTATCACGCGTATTCGGTAAACGAGATAATCACAAGATCTAGAGACGATATAGAGATCAACTAGATTTACATAAGATATCGACTAGATGTGACTTGGATATCTAAGTCATAACTTGTCGAAATCGTTCAAGAGGACCTCCAGAATCGCGGAAACGTCAAATTTGACATATCTATCTTACAAATATCTTTAAATTATCCATATCGTAACTTCATGAGGTCTAGTAGAGATCTAATTCATTTGCAGAATCGAGCCTTTTGTATGGCATGTGCAATGACAAAGTGTGGTCATGTCATCGTTAATGTCAAATTTCTATGGAAATTTAACGTTTATAATGACAACCTCCTCACACGATGTCTAACCTTTTACCGTATAGTGATGTACCGCAAAGTGACCACTGTTGCAGAATGGAGTTTTTATCCCAACATTAAAAAGTTTATGTCAATATAGTCAACTGTCTTCTTGGAAAATATATCTTTCGTTTCCTACGTACATTTTGTATTTTAATTCTTTTAATTTACTTATTTGGACCCCAAGGCCCAGGTTTAACCTTTAACATGGTCCTATTGAGTCGGGAACCGTAAGTAAATAAAATTAAATGCGTAGAAGCGGATTCTAAGAAGCACGAAAAAATTTTCATTCGACTCGTCTGGAGTTGCCGATTTGAAGGTGCCGCCATTGTGCGGAGCCATCGCAGCGTTCAACGAGCCGCGAGCAAGCGTTCTATAAACGCACCAGCACCACTCACTGCGCAGCGATCTGCGCGCGTGGAACGGAATAAACAAGTAACGTTTTGTTTCAAATCTGTTTGACGTTTGTTCTTTTCCAGATATTTTAGTGTTTGTGGTGGAAAAGTGTTTCTATCTTGTAATATAAGTTTAAAAGCTTGTAAAGTTAATTGGTTTTTGCCGGTTTTTATGTGCGTCTACGAAGTCGTTTTTGTGTTTTTCACATGCAAAGCATTGTGCGCAATTTAACATGGAAAAGACAGAAGAAGAACGACGTCAATTAGTTGCGCGCAGAGGCACGAAAAAAGGTACTCTAACAAGATTGAAAAACAAAATGGAAGAATCGTATATAAACGATATAGAAATGCTAAAACTGATGGTAGAGAGGGCCCAAACGGCATTCCACGATTATGAAGATCTGTGCGAGAAAATAGGTGATGAGAAGGATCCCATTGCTGTCGAAACGACTTTTTATGAATGCGTCGCAGCAATGCGGCAGCGAATTGCGGATTTATCGGCACCTGTACCCACCCCTGCCGTTTTGCCGGCAGTGACGCCTAAAGTGTCGTCGAAAATAAAGTTACCGAACATACAAATACCATCATTCAATGGCAAGTATACAGAATACAGACCTTTCATAGAAATGTTTACTGCCCTTGTGCATAACAATGAAGGGTTCGACAATATACAAAAGTTTTTTTACCTGAGAAGCTTCCTAAAAGCTGAGGCATTTGATTTAATCAAAAACTTACCTGTCATTGGTCAAAGTTATTCCGAAGCTCTCAAAATTTTAGCTGATAGGTACGATAATAAATATAAAATCATCAATGAGCACATAAATGCTTTGTCAAGTCCTAGTGCTTTACGCTCATTGATTTCAATAACAAAACAGCATTTAGCTGCATTAAAAAACCTTGATGAGGCCATTGAAAAATGGGACAGCGTTCTCATTTGCCTATTAAATAAAAAACTAGACCCAGTTACTAACCGAGAGTATCATTTGCATAGGGATTCCTCAAAACAGCCAACCTTTAATGATTTTTTGAAATTTGTAGAAGGTCGGGCCCTTGCCCTAGAGAACAGTGAGGGACGGGGTGATACAGCAAGCTGTGCTGCTCCGGTGAAGATGGCATCATCATCATTTGTCACTACCAAAGCATCCCAAGGCTGTCTGTACTGTGGTAAGGAACACAAATTATATGCATGCCCTAAATTTGCTCTAGCTTCCATATCGGAACGACTAGATTTTGTTAAGGAAACAAAACTTTGCAAGATTTGTCTTAACATTCACCCAGGAAAGTGCAGGTTTCATTTTAAATGTAAAGAGTGCAAAGAATCCCACAACTCGCTACTACATGTGAATGAAGAGAAATCCTCATCGGTGTCATTGACTAACATTAATAATCAGACACTGGTGTTGTTGCCAACGGTTAAAGTTAAGGTAGTTTCTAAATGTGGCAAGGAGATCATAGTTAAAGCAATGCTTGACTGTGCATCTCAGAATTCCTTTATTACAACGAAGCTTGCAAAGCAACTAGGTTACCCACTCTTGCCATGTTCTACTACAATAACTGGTGTAACTCTAGAAGATAAATCGGTCAAACATAGTTTGCGCCTGGATATTTGCTCATGTGTTTATCCATATAAAACACAAGTAAATCTGTTAGTGGTAGATAAATTTAGTAACGAAATGTTGCCACAAACAGAAATAGATATTTCAAAAATTGAGATCCCTGAAAATATAACATTAGCCGATGACTCCTTCCATATCCCAAGTGAGATAGATATTTTATTGGCTGCAAATATCTTTTTTCAGTGCCTGTTGTCGCAGCCTGAGGAGCTGCGCGATCCTGATGCCGCACCCAGCTTGGTTCACACACAGTTTGGTTACATAGTAGGAGGTGATGTTCCATCTTCTATTCTTAAACGACCTGCTGTTTCTCTTTTCTGTCAAGAATGTCAAAGTGATGTACGCGATACTATGTCTAATTTTTGGCAAACAGAAAAAGTACCTGAAATATATGCGGAACATACATCTGAACAACAACAGTGCGAAAAATTGTTCACTGAAACTGTCAAACTTGAAGACAATCAATTTACAGTTTCATTGCCATTAAAAATACCTATCTATGATGTGAACAATACATTGGGGGATTCATTTGGGTTAGCTCTCAAGAGATTTTATAATCTCGAGAAGAGATTTCAGAAGGATCAGAATTTGTATGAAGGTTATAAGGATTTCATACATGAATATCTCGACTTAGGTCATGGATCATATGTTGACATTTCCTCATATGATCTTACTAAAGATCCTGTGTACTTTATGGGACATTCAGCTGTTTTAAGGCCGGATGCAGTAAGTACCAAGCTCCGGGTAGTCTTTGATGGATCTATGTTAACGAGTAATAAGATATCATTGAATAATATTTTAATGAATGGACCAACTGTTCAACAGGAACTGTTCGACATACTGTTGTCATTTAGAGTGCACAAATATTTCATTGCTTGTGATATCAGGCGTATGTTCCGAAATATTTTAGTACAGAAAGATCAGCGATCTTTGCAAAATATTCTCTGGCGAGACACTCCTAATGAGTCACTAAAATGTATTCAACTAAACACAGTTTGCTATGGAATGAAGTCATCAAGTTATCTTTCAACAAGATGCTTGAACGAGCTGGCTACGAAATTCGAGAGGCAATATCCTCTAGCTAGTTCTGCAATACTAAACTCTACCTATGTAGATGACATCATTCATACAGAGGATAGTTTGGCAAAGATTGTTGACACTCAAACTCAATTGATAGAATTACTTGCTAAAGGTAGTTTTAAACTACATAAATGGGCAGCTAATGACTCTTCAATTTTGGCAAATATTCCAGCAGAGAAGCAGGTTGTTGGAGAACTGGAACTGAATAAGGACATCAAAACTTTAGGTTTAAAGTTAGATATTGACTCTGATTCTTTTAAACTTTCATGTCCAGTGTCAAAAAATGTCCCTAAAACAAAAAGACAAATTTTAAGTTACATAAGCCAATTCTATGACCCTTTAGGTCTAGCGGGACCCGTTTTTGTCCAAGCTAAAATCATTATGCAAAAATTGGCTCAGGC
This sequence comes from Cydia fagiglandana, assembly GCF_963556715.1. Lineage (NCBI taxonomy): Eukaryota > Metazoa > Arthropoda > Insecta > Lepidoptera > Tortricidae > Cydia > Cydia fagiglandana. The sequence continues at coordinate 20,732,851 of NC_085941.1, forward strand.
TTGTACCGACTGGGACTCAGTGCCCTCGCCTATTTTACTAAAAGAATGGCTTGAATTTTACAATGATTTGCAGACAATGAAAGAAATTAAAATAAAACGAAATGTTACTGTTGATAACATTCAGTCTGCTCAATTAGTAGCATTTGGTGATGCCTCAATTTCTGCATATGGAGCAGCCATTTACTCACTCACAAGCAAGCATGGTAAGAGTCACTGACAAGCATGGCAAAGTATCGATGTCGCTTCTTTGTTCTAAGAGTCGCATTGCATCTAAAGACAAGAAGTTGACTGTGCCACGATTAGAATTAAATGCATCTCTTTTAATGGCAAAATTATGCTTTAGAGCATACAATACTTTAAGTAAAAAGATATCTATTGAAAGTGTGCATCTTTTCAGTGATTCTCAGGTTGTTTTGGCATGGCAAAAAACGAATCCAACAAATCTAAATGCTTATGTTGCTAATAGAGTCAAATTAATCAACGAATATACAAAGGGTTTTCAATGGTTGTATATAAAAACAGACCTCAATCCTTCTGATTGTTTGAGTCGAGGTGTAAAACCTAGTGAACTACAAAGTAACCAACTGTGGTGGTGCGGACCTACTAGCATGTCTGATCCAGAGTATAAATTCACCGATGATAGTAATAATGTACCTGACAACTTACCGGAGATCAAGCATGCTGATGGTTCCAAGCCGGTGTGTATCGCATCATATCAATCGGTTTCTCTTGCAAATGATTTGTTAGATAAGTTTTCTAACATTAATAAGGCAGTTAACGTGCTTGCCTACATACAAAGATTCTGTAAAAATGTAAGGCCGGGTTCACAAAAAATAAAGCTTAATTTTATTACTTTTAGCGAGGCAACCCAGGCATTGCATATGTTTATAAAGAATGAGCAGGAAAGGTTCTTTGATAAAGAGCTGGCCTCTTTGCGGGCAGGTAGGCAAGTTTCGTCGTATTTACTATCTGTCAACCCCTTCATTGATGCTAACGGTATTCTCAGAGTAGGTGGACGTTTGCAACACTCCTCCTTACCTTATAGCCATAAGCATCAGATAATCTTACCAAAAGAATCTAAGGTCACTTACCTTATTATTGAAAATGAACATTTAAAGCTTTTACACGCCAGTCAGAAAGAAGTACTTAGCAATTTAAGTCAACGCTATTATATAGTTAACGGTTTGAGATTGGTAAAAAAGTTTGTGAATAAATGTCTCACATGTTTTAGACTGAAAGGTGAAACAGCAAAACAGCTGATGGGTTCATTGCCCGCTGGTAGAGTCAGCATAGATCGAGTGTTTGCTAAGGTTGGTATAGACTTTGCGGGACCAATCCTGATAAAGCAGTCAAGAGTGAGAAGTGTTGTCACTACTAAAGGTTATATTGCTGTGTATGTGTGCTTTGTCACCAAAGCCATACATTTAGAGTTAGTGTCAGATCTCACCACTGATACATTCTTGGCTAGCTTCAAACGATTTATTGCTAGACGTAATGTTCCAACAGAGGTCTATTGTGATAATGCCGCTACTTTTAAGTCGGCTAGTACTCAGTTGTCTGAGTTATATAAATTGAATAATAATAAATGTCATCAAATTCAAGTTCAAAATGTGACTGCAAAATTGGGAACAACATTCCATTTCATACCGAGTTACTCTCCGGTGTTTGGTGGTCTATGGGAGGCCGCAGTAAAAAGTGTTAAATATCATTTGAAAAGAATGTTGGGCTCACATGTTTTAACATATGAATTGTTGTACACGGCACTTGTTCAAATTGAAAGCATTTTGAACTCGAGGCCTATAACGCCAATGTCATCAGACATTGAGGACCTCTCCTATTTAACGCCAGGGCACTTCTTAACTGGTGCGCCCTTAACTTGCTATCCTGAGCAGGATATCACAAACTTACCTGATAATAGATTGAAGTTTTGGAGGAAATGTACTGCTCTGCAGCAGCATTTTTGGCGATATTGGTCTAAACAATACCTTAATGTCTTACAGAACCGTCCTAAATGGAAGGCCGCCTTGCCTAATATTAAAGTAGGTGCTCTAGTTATCTTGCGTGAAATAGATACTCCGCCTATGACTTGGCCTATGGCTAGAGTTACCAAGGTTTTTCCAGGTCAGGATGGAAAGATAAGAGCCTTAGAAGTAAAAAAGGCTAATGGTAAAGTTCATACAACTTCTATTACTAAAGTGTGTATACTACCTTTAGATGAATAGGTAGTGTTTCAAAATGTTATTATATGATATTTTAATATTTTAGTTAAGTATTATGGCTAATATCCTACTGAATTGTACTGATACTTAATTTATAACTGTAAGTAGGTAGTCATGTACTATGTGTTGATGCTGGGTGCATCTAATGTATAAGATGTTTATTTAGTTATATGAAATGTGTCTTATCTTATGTTTGTTACATACTGTTTCATAACTACTTTCATAGCAATCTTGTAAACTTATTAAGTTATTAGTAAGAGTTATATTAATTTCAATTTCACAAACCTTAAAAGATTACAGTCCGCTCTAGATATTGAAGTATACAAGGGAGCTAATGTGAAATGTAGTTTAATATTTAATAAGGTATTAATTTGTACCTAGTTATGTTATTTTATGTTGGCGGAATATGTTGCAGAATGGAGTTTTTATCCCAACATTAAAAAGTTTATGTCAATATAGTCAACTGTCTTCTTGGAAAATATATCTTTCGTTTCCTACGTACATTTTCTATTTTAATTCTATTAATTTACTTATTTGGACCCCAAGGCCCAGGTTTTGCCTTTAACAACCACAAATATTTGGCAACTTTTTTGTCCCACATGCTGTGGTCGCAAAATAAGTATATTCTCGTTCTCAAGACCACTTAATAGTGCTAATGATAGATTAGCATATACATAGAATAACAATATAAGTGTCCTTAATACGAATAACACGAGCATTTCACAACGCAGACAAAGCCATGACACGCCATTTTTGGTCAAGATTAACATTTATTTGCATGGGAAGCTGATCAACTAACATTAATAACAGTATTAACACTTGCACAAACGTACATTAGCACTAATCTTACCATATAGTTCGTTTTTTTTAGCATTAGAAAGAACTCCACAGAAGCAAGCGTGCAGTTTTTATCAGGCTCTTTAATTGTTAATAATTATTGAATTATCTAATGTAACATGGTCAATACATATAATTTACTTCAAATTATTACCGCTAAAAGTGCCGGATTTGGAACCACAAGCTTACTTCTGCGAAGTTCTTTCTAATGCTAAAAAAAACGAACTATAGGTTATGTTTATGAAGCAGATAGACAAGCCTACACAGCTTAATTTTTTTATTGGACCCATATTGGAGCATTATAGGTTCGACTCGACTAAAAGCTGAATAATTGAAAGCATTAGTTGGACGATTTTTAATATGAAGATAAAATTTATACAATGAGGAGCTCTTTAAACACGCCTAATTCTGTCCAAATCTAACGGGAAAAAGACAAAAAAATAAAAATCTGTCCTAGCAAAATGAACCCAAACCGTTACCTACTCGTACTTATATGTCGGTTTTCTAGGTTATGGAACCATAAACACCATTATAATTTGTATAGCGTACCGAACTATTTGAATACTTTGGATGCTACCTACTATACGACGCTGACTGTACCGCAAAAGCACCCAACTACAGTCCAGCCAGTGCCCACCAACATTATGATCCACAAGTTCAATAATAATAGGTCTTAGGTACAATCTAGTTAGTGTACTTTTTGAATTACTTTCCGTTTTTTCTTTCATTTAATAGATATTTTTCCATTCAAATACGATACGACATTTTAACAATAGTCACACCGAACGAATAATTTTTGGACCATTGCTGGGATCTTTTGGACTAAGTGGTATAATGGTACTCTTGTATCTTGCACCGCTTGTATTACAAGATTAGGTAATACATAGCGCCCGATTCGGATTTTGGAATAAGGTACTTGTACCTAATAAGGCCCAGTTTTAAAGCTTGCTCAATTTCAAAATTCATACTTTTATAATTGTAAATGAGTTCAAATTTCTCGCCCATGTTTGGTTAGTAGGTACCATAGACAAAATTGCAAGTTCATATCAAAAATGAAAAAATAAAAAATAAAATTAAAAGTGGGCCTTATTAGGCGCAAGTACCTTAGATATCTTTTAGACATCACCAAGATACGATAACGATATGTTTAAGATCTAACCTGTCAAAATTGACATTTGCGCGATTCTGGAGATACTCTTGTACGATTTCCACTTAGAGATCCAATTCACATCTAATAGATACCTATCTAACGTAAAAGTGACATTGATTGCGAATTGCGCTGCAAAAGAGAACTAGTTGATATCTAAACTATAACGTATCTAGAATGGATCTAGTACGTGTCGTCTCTTGCGAATATCTTGGAGTTCGAATACGGCAGATAGTTGCATCAATACGGACGTTCCCAAACAACAATGGAGCTGTGTCGGCTATCTCACTATCTACTAGCCGCGCTACATCTAGACATAGACAAAGGCAGGTTTCCCTGTTTATTTTAACCTACATTGTGATTTACTGGCACACTGACCAAGTAACAATAACTTCTTATAGTCACTAACGTTATGGAATAATACCTATGTATATGATGATGATGGTATCCTGTTATCCCTCATCAGGGAGATAGGGCTCTCAGAAGGGTTCTCCACTGTTGTTGTTGTACCTATATTTCGCTGGTACCTATGTATAGCCACCAAAAACTTTGTCTATGTCTATCCTACTAATATTATAAATGGGAAAGCAACTCTGTCTGTCAGTTACTCCTTAACGCTTAAAGCGCTCAACCGACAGTAGCAAATTTAAGTACCAATATCTGGGACACCGAGAAATAAACATGAATTGCTAGTTTAAAGGTATTAGATAAATCGTCTGCAATAGACGAAGGAGCCAATGATGAACGTTCAATATTTGTAGCTGCTCGTCAACTTTATCAACAATACCTTTAAAATTAGGTTCTTTATTTTTATTTTTAGGTAAATAGCCTATTGAAATTGAACACATGGAATACTATACACAAAACTAAGTATATTGCGAACAAACCGCGCGTCTCGGCTTCACCATGTGACCCATGATAATTTTAAAGTGACTTCCTCGAAAAGGATAATTCGTGACAACCACACCGTGACAGCGGCGTTAATCATCATGTCTTATCTAAACGCCTACTTGATCAGTTTAATTACATATTTAAAATAGTCACTTTATACACGATGTAACAAAAATGGTGGGGATCCATTTTTGGTCATATTCGGTATCGTGTTCTGATTAGGAAAAAGTTTTAACACGATACTGAATATGCCTTTAAACGGATCCCCATTATTTTTGTTACATCCTGTATAAATACTGACAGATAAAAACCAGCCAAAACCATTAAATTTAAAACCTTGAAATGTTGTAGAGCTACAACCGAAGACAGAACCTCCTCCTGAAAATTGAAGTCGGTTAAAAAGGATTTACCGCGACCGAAAGTTAAATAAAGAAACCACGTGGCCATAAGTTGACGACAGCCAAATCAAATCCATTAAATTACATAATTCAAATTATCAATATGGCCTTGATCTCTCAATCTAAAACTTTGTGTCGGTGATTTGATTACGTCGCCAAATGTTTAATGCCATTTTCGTCAGGGGATCGCTAATGATGAGTGAAGGCCGACCAGATACAGCTGTGGGTCGGTAAAAATAAAATAAAATAAAAATAAAAGATGAATTGATTAATAGCTAATTGATTGTAAATTAGATTTTTTTCGTACGTAGACAGACAAAGGTCAGGAAGATGGTTAGATAAGCAACAATTTCGATCGTTTTTTGTGAATTAGTGTATCTTGACTGATTAGAATTTTGCATTTTGATAGCATACAAATTTTGCGGGCTCCGAGCTCCAATGCAAATAAAACAAAATAAAACGAAATGTACCATGAAGCGCGAACGTCAGCTGTCGCTCCGTTGGTAGGGTGCAGGTACGGTAGCCGCCCAAATACATGGATTTTTGAGGTAAAATTTTTGACGTTATTAAGCTGCGTATAGTACAGTTGAGTCGCTTGCGGCATAGCACACGTGGAGACATTTTTGAGCTCTTAGTCAGACTTCTATAGTTAATCTGAGTCATGAGGTGAAACGGATGTAGAGCCTAAACTATAATTATTGGTCTGACAAGACTAGCAGCAGTCCTAACTGAAAATACCACAAAACAAGAGCGCGGCGCGCTCATTCTTTCTTCCGTGGAAAATACCCATTCCCATGGTGCAAGTCGGTTATTACTAGTATATTGCCAATAATTGTGATACCGAATGATGAATCGCATTTTTTACACAAATTACACGCGATTACTCACGATTTACTCATTTTTTGAAAGGTCACATTTAATTCAGAGTTACATAATGCGTAAGTTGACGTATTTTTTATTTCGTCACAGAGATGGGATCTCAAAACCAAATAGCATAATTCCACACTTAAAGATAACTTTTATAGGCTGAATGACCGAATCAAGTGAATTCACGTGGTATTGTTTACCTTTTACGAAAGTGGGACAAACATGCAGGACATTATACATGTATAAAGACATCGTTTATAATAATTTCTACCCATCTTTTTACTCACGTAGGAACGATGTATGTTGTTTACATATATTATGCATTCCAGTTGCGGCGCGTCAAACATATCATCATAGGCAAGCCGGGGCTAATTTGGCTTACATATTTCCTTTACAACTCTGCTCAAACGTCCAAAAACAGGCAAGCCGGTGGGAATCGGCTTTTATGGACGCATTCATACCTACTATTCATAGTAAGTAACTGTTTGTGTGACATTTGGTACAGCAAGTCGCAAAATTGCATAGTTTTTTATGCAGCTGGGTGTATTTACATATTTACGAATAAATGTTATCAATTATCTCCAAAACGAATCTACCTAAGATTTCGTTAAGGTGTTCTGATACGCCAGCGATGGTTCCGGATTTAAACTAGATGGTGTTATTAGAATTTCTGAAGTAATCATCTACTTGTATTAACTAAATGATATAATTCAATACCCAAGACTATAATTAAAAATAGCTGTTTGTTAAACTTAGGCCATTGGCGCGTACATTTATGTATAGTCATGGCTATTAATTCTAAATTTGTTTTAGACAGGATATTTTACTATGACGAGACGTTATAATATTAAACCTGACTTTATTAGATTCTGTTTTATTAATTAAAACCATAAAATACCAATTTAACATTTGGAATAGTAAATTAGATGCATTAGTTAGGTATCTACTATAAAAATATTCGAATCACTTGGTTCTAATTATGAAAACTTGTAGAAATTGAGGGAAATATCCAAATGTTACCCAAATGGTGTGCCTATAATATTTACAGAGTCAATTAACTCAACGTTTTCATCATTATATCCTGACCTGATGCAGGCGTGTCTCACTCCGCAATTTCGTCGCTTTGCTACAGGTGGCTAAAAGTACATCCGTTCGACCCCAATTTTGGGGTTCGCCATAAGCCGCGCGTGGCGCTGTCGCCACCTAGCGGCCATATCTGTCCTGATCGTAACAGACGCGTTTTGTTAGAGAGATGAGTCTTCTGTAGCTATTGTTTATTCTGTGCCTGATGACAATGGGACCTAACTGCGGGTAAAATAACAGATTGCCTAGACTTAGCTGAGAAATACGGGAACATAAATAAAAATAAATAATAGAAATTTCTCCGTCGGAATGGTAAATTCAGTTAAAAAGGTGCCAACTAAGTTCATTAGCTACCCCTTATTATTAAGACGCTAATTATAAAGACGCCACGAGTACAGTCAATATCAAAAGTAGCGTATCAGACTATGCGTCAAAGGTAACCATTCTCTGATAACATAACAAAAAGAGATAAAGTTAGACCATGATAAGACCTGCAAACCAGGGACCGAATACCGGTATATTATTCATACAAAATAACCGGTTTTCAATTTCGGTATCTCGATTTTTTATGTATATTTCTGCACTTAATTGAGCTAATCTGATCGATCATTTATCTATACCTAAATACTATTATATGATATCAAAGAAATATTGTGAAGGTTATGAAATATTTTGAATTTTAGTTATACCGGTAACGGTCCCACAAACTCTTCAACGATTTTGACAGCACACGCAAGTACCTGTATTATTTATAAAATATTTAAAACTTTCGCCTTTTGACACATATGAACTCACTTTTATCGACGGGTCTATCGCGAATTCATTTTATTATCTTATTTATTTACCGACGCGCGACGTTTCGACACAAGTTTCACTGGTCGTGGTCGCGGCTAACTGATGTCCCAGCAAAATGCCAAAACAGAGATTTGAGCAACTACCTACCCGACGAAAAGTGTATAAAGAAGTTTGAACGTCGATAAATAAAGGTAATAAAATAAATTCGCGATAGACCCGTCTATAAATGTGAGTTACTTAATATTATTTATACGTCATAATTTCATAGAAGTTGTTTCTTAGAAGAAGTTCGAACTGTCGAAATAGATATAACTATTTGGAAAAGTAATCGACGGTGGCAGATAGAGACTTTTGGTACGTTTTTTCAAACGTTACTCTTGATGCAGACTGTACTTACTTTATGAGCCTCATAAACAAGTATTTTAATACTTTTCCAGCTAACTCTAACTACAAAATAACTCCCAAAGAATCCGGTCCCGTCCACTACAATCTCCAATCCTTGAAGATCCTAACATTTACTTAACCGTGGGCGTCATCCTTGGCCATTACATTAAAAATTCGAAGTCGAGCATGTCACTGTACGTAATAAAACAAACCTACGCTTCACATAACCTCTTATGTATGTAATTATTTATGATGAGCACCTTATTGGCTGTATGTTAAGAGCTGTTGCTGAATGAACATGTATTTTTTAAAAGATATGACAGGACGAAGGCGGCTTTAGTCTGGGACTTAAGCAATCTTTCTTTGCAGAAATATAGGTACCTATGAAACATGCTTAAATACCTACGAATGAAAAAAACAAGTAATAAATTTTGGACACCAAATCTTGACAATATGTGCAGTCAGCTAAAGAGATAACTGACCCCACTGCACAGATATTTCACAGGCGGGAGGGTCAGTTAATTTCTGCAGCTTACTGTAGCGACTATCATATTAATTGTCGCTGTGACAAGGACGACAAGGTACGCAAACGGTACTGAAATATTGACTGTACCGCTAGTTATAACATGGAATTATAAAAAAAGGGTTTCAGATGCAAGTTTTTTAAAGATTCTCAATAGGTATTATATCCTTATCGCTTGTTCTCAAAAGTTAACATTTTTCAATATGATACATAATATACATAAATACTTTCCAAAATTTATCCTTACAGTAAGACGTGGGCGTAAATGTCATATTTTTTTGAGTTTGTCCGTCAGTCCGTCACAAAAGAAACGTGTCAAGAGATGAGCATGTCCACATTATCCACATTTGGATACAAATTAGCCAATGTACGGTTTGTGAAGAATTGTGAAAGGTAGTTTTGGTGGAGTTGTGACATCGCTAAAACCACTATCCTTCAGAAATACAAGTAAAGGTACCTATCTAAAACTTAACACATTCACTGCCAAGAACACGTATGTGTGTTCATTTGGTACTGGAAACGGGCCGCCCGCCACCGAAAGTGTTAAGAGTTAGGTACACGCGCCGCTAAAAGGCCTCTCCAGTAATCGTTAAGCTCTCATTTGTAAACCACATGCTTATTACATGAAACTTGGCACGCTCTAACCTCTAGCCGCCCAGACATCAAACCATGTCAATACAAAATGCAATTTTGATTTGTCAAAATAAAGATTCAAATTAGGATGGAACGGGAGACCTTTTTATAGGCCTTTGGGCCGCTAGAGGCTAATTTGTTTACCATCGTATCACCAATGGTGTGCATTGATAGCTTCACTCCTGGGGGTCTAGCCAAGCCAAGATGACACTCGCTGATAGAAAACACGAATCGGAACATTCGGAACATGTTCGGAACTTAAATAATATATGGAAATAGAGTTACACCAAGATAAGTCTGCAACGAGTTGGTAGCATACGCAGTGCAAGTGTTATTTATACGTCATAATTTCAAAGGAGTTTGACGTTTAAAATAACACTTGCACTGCGTGTGCTGTGTGCTATCAAAATTGTTGCAGACTTACCTTGGACTAACTTTAGTCACATTCCGTAGCACCTGTCATCTGGATACATATTTTCTTTTCGTTTGATTTATCTTGGCTAGGCAACCAGCTTTATTTTGAACCAATAGGTAGGTAAGTACCAATAGGTTGTGTTGTGCCAAAGGACTGGTACAGTGGACGCCAAAGATATGTTTACACTTTTGCACCTTACTCCTTTGTAATAAGGCGAAAAGTATAAACATATCTTTGACGTCGACTGTACCTACTTTTCATGAATCATTGGATAAATTTCGTTTTACTCTATTACCAAATGCGGAACCGAACCCGGCACAATTCGAACTAACACTGGTCTGTTATTATTGCGTAAACTAATTGTGTGTCTGGCTCGCCGCCCCGCAGCCTAAACGCAAGGATTGACGATAGTTGCATAATGTCTAGACAACTAGACTTTGATGAGATAAGAGTAATTAATTAACTATAGTACTCTTTGTTCGAGAGATTTATTTCGATTTTATGTAAGTATACCTACTCAGTTTCACACGTAACAAAATAGTAAAATGATACAGATGTATATGTCGCAGTAAGATATATAAAGCCGTTATATAGTTATAACCCTAGGGATATAATTATATGTCGTAACATAGTTATACGAAAGCGATTCATTACTATCTTACTAGTAATATAACTATAATACGTCTTTAGTTTAGTGATATAGTTATATTACTGGATTAAGTTTAGTGAAGTAATTGTAGGTACCTAGGAGTGCGGCGGTGCGGCGGAGGTATAGTTATATCCCTAGGGATATAGTTATATGCCGTATAGTACGTATTATAATCATATTCCTAGTGAGATAATGATTGTAGGTAGGAGTGCGGCGGTGCAGTGGAGGTCTAGTTATATCCCTATAGTGCATAATTGTTTTCCATCGTATTTTCTCGGAAAAGTTCGTATTTGGCATGATACTTCAGTCAACCTCAGTACTTTTTGTACCGAGACTGACTGAAACAGCTTGACACGTTCGTACGTTTCCGTGAAAATTCGATGGAAAATAATTTTACACTACATCTGTATGTCCTTGTAATGATCAGACATCGTAAATTTTATAGCATTTTCGGTGCAGCGGAGTGGTATTAACGGAATTGATATAAACAATTTGGACCCTAATGATTAATTAACGTTAATTACGTTAATATTAACCTTAATTTACCATTTCAGTTGGAATTATCTATACCAATTCCGTTAACACCACTACGCTGCACGAAAGATGCTATAAAATGTACGATGTCTGGTATCTAAAGATGTTGTCGTTGTCTCGATGGAAGAACGCAAATACATCGAGTTTAGACTCATTAATAAGGTCTTGAGAAGAGAAATACTTGATATGATAGACCTGTACGGATATGATGGTCGTATTTGTCTAGGTGACAGCGCGATAAAACGGTGTCCGTCTCTTTCTATCCCGTTATTATTAAAAGTGACAGTTGTTTTATCACGTGGATAAATGTGGATAAAGCGATCCATAATAATAATAGGCTTGCTGTATGTGAAGTACAGTCAGGAATAAAAGAAAATGTCACTATTTTTTTTAATTAAGTACTTGTTTACAATAAACTCATTTCAAGGAAAACCTATTTAGCCGCTGTTATCTCTTTATCTCGCTTTAATGTAAAATGATGTTAATTAACCCCATGTCACAATTACAACGTGTTAAATGTGTCTATTTATCATGACATAATTGCCCAGTCTGGCAATACAACTTAGTGCCAGACTAAAGACGAAAAATGTAAAATAACAAGTAATTTAAATGTAGGTACCTACTTGATCTTATCTTAAACTAAAATGAACAAAAATGACGACAGAGTACCTCTCAAGGGCCAGCACCAACCACAGTGGAAACGATGATAATTGATTTTAAACGTTACTTAGCAGTGAATTATTAAATGTCCCATACAATAAAATTTTGCTAACGTGTTACTTGGAACTGCAATGTTAACCAATAGGGATGTTTCCTCTACTTAAAATACATTATTTCACACCGTACACGGAATAAAGCACCAGATAATTATTAGAAAAACATAGGCAGCAGTTATTTTTAAGCACTATTTCTATTTAATATATCGGATTGAAATATAAAAAGTAGGTGAGTTGAATGTGACGTCACTACATTCGTTTTCATATAAATTCCATATTAGCAAATCGTTTTGACAGTTCTAAAAAAGAAGCTGATTTGACTAGTAGGAATGTAGCCTATTGCCGCAGCGATAGTGTTAACGACGCCGGACGGTTCCAACAATTTTAAGCAACCGACATGTAAAATAAAATGTAAATGCGGATATACTTATTCAGTAAGGATTATATTATAGTACCTTTGAGAGTCTTATAATCAGGTGTGGGTATGGCACTCTCAAAAGTGTGTGATAATATGGCCAATGTCATGTAAGTGTGAATATAACGAAAGATTGACATTAATTTATTAATGTATGTAATTCATTGCTGACAGTCGGCCCGATTCGAACTTTTGACACTGACATATCTAATCCATATCGTATCTAGATCGTAGACGTAATTAATATTTAACGTATCTTAAAGTTCGAATCTGGCCGAGTGTCTGGCCCGCAATAAACACATTGAATGATCTTACTGTGTGTTTGAGATGCAACTAGTCCGATCCGAATAAACGCACTTTAAAGTGCAGTATTAAGTCCGGTCGAGCAGCTTTGCAATTTGCGAGGCAAATAGAAAAGCAGCGGTCGTTGACACTGCCCTTGTATCGACGCCGTTTCTCAACTGTGATCACTCGTACGTACATAGATTGGTGGAATTTGTTGACAGATTGCCGTGAAAGTGGCTCCTTTTTTAGAACCTGGTTCAGGAATTCCCATTCGGAACTCAGTTAATTGCCCGTAAGTAGGTATTAGGTACTCTATACTTTGGTAGAAAAAAAATCATGTACCTGTGAGAACTTATTCCTGTAGTCTTTCATACTTGAGCACTTTCGATCCAGATATAAGAAGGTCGTAAATTTCGTTTTACTTCGAACAGTTAACTATAACAATTATTTCATACAAATCCATTGAGCTAAAGGTTAAGATTAAGACTACCTACATACACCAAATAGTATTTTGTACAAAAACCTTGAAAAATAATTAAATGACTTACCAAAACCAATTTTATTTTAAAATAATGCTTAAACTGCAATTATTCAATTTCGTGGCAATTTGACACGCTTTTCGCAAAGCAATTTGACGTAAACACGTCCCAAAAATCTACTTCTGCATTATTTGTGTATTTTTTAAAGGTACCTATTCCTTACGATATAACATCTGTTTTAGTGTTTGTAACATAACATATGTTATAATTTTTCCACAATTTAATAATACTTTACATTTGTCACATGATCTAACTATGCAGCCGTTCGCACGACCCTATTCACAAACGAAACCGCACAATCTTGCATATCGTGAGAGCATTTTGCGCAATATCACCTAGACTTTGGGCTTAGCAGTTAGTGTTTATTAAGATTTGACTTTGAGATGGTATATCGGTCCTAGTAATTGACGATCAAATAGTGATATGTACCTACTATATAATGCTATGTTTCTCAAAATTGTTCAGGTCCGGCTATAATATTAATTTTACCACATATGTAGGTACCTACACCTACGAATAGCTGGGTTACCGTAAAATGTGCCCACTTTGCTCCAGATTTTGCACAAAAATTCGAAGTTTAAAATTATTAAATTAAAGATACATATACACGTAACTGTAGTAGGTATCTTGATATATTATATTATGCCGATTTAATATAGACCACCACTAACCGTCATGTTGTAATTATTGTAAAATGATTTTGTGATATTGTTTATACCTACATAAAATCGGTTGGAGCACAATTAACGACCGACGATTTTGACGACCGGTCTGGCCTAGTGGGTAGTGACCCTGCCTGCGAAGCCGATGGTCCTGGGTTCGAATCCCAGTAAGGGCATTTATTTGTATGATGATATAGATATTTGTTCCTGAGTCATGGGTGTTTTCTATGTATTTAAGTATTTGTATATTATATATATCGTTGTCTGAGTACCCACAACACAAGCCTTCTTGAGCTTACTGTGAGACTTAGTCAATCTGTGTAAGAATGTCCTATAATATTTATTTATTTAAAAAGTGGGAAGAAAAATAGGCATATTATGTTAGGTATTGTAATTATCAAGATTTTTTTATTTAAATTTAATAACCTTTTTACACTTTATAGGATTAACCAGGAGCATATTGCGCAGTATCATCTAGACTTTGCGTTCAGCAGTTAGTGTTTATAGAAATTTGACTTTGAGATCGGTCACAGTCGGTGTTGGTGATTACAGTTATAGATATTATGAATAAGTACCTACATATACTCGTAAAGGTTTACCAAAATAATAGTACTTAAAGATCTAATGGTAAAAACTAGATAAATAACATACTTTTTAAATCTTATTTTGTTAGATGAAACTCTATTCTAATTATTTTTAAATATATTAACTCAAGTTCATTTCTGGTTATTTTATTTTGGAAAATTTAATCAAATCATTATTTTTCAACTTCATTTGTGTGGATCGCATGTAAAGGTTGTAGTGAAGTTTTGAAGACATAAACCAATAACTCGGTTCTATCTAACTTAAAATGTTTTTTTGAGCTACCAAATTTTAAAACGGCATTTTCTAATTAGGCAATATTACCAGAAACGTATTGCAAAGTTGACAGCCTGTTGGCAAAGTGGCATTTGGCCAACAAGTGCGTAAAATCCTACGCGACAAATAGACCGAAACTATGCAAATTGACCTTACACTTCGACCTAGAGGTGTTTTCTCTTTCAAAGCACATAGCAGTAGACAATACAAATAACACGCATTAAAGGTCTTTAAATTGTAGAATGACGAGGTTTGAGTTAAACATTGAATGCATTTAAATCCGATTATTTATTATAAGATTTATTAAAAAAAATACAATTTTAGTTTAGTAGTAACATAACACATTTTAAGTAGAAATTAGTTAATTATTATTCCCAAAAAACAAATGATTAAATTAAACAACAATGGGGTCTTGCCCAATAACAATCTAAAAAGAAAACGCCAATAGAAAATTAAATACTTTTACGTAATTTACGAACTTTTAAATAATTATTTATCACGTGATTTTTCATAAGTACCTAATATCATTTTTATTTTATTTTGAAAAAACTTACCTACCTAATAATTTTACAATCCAAACTTGCCAAACTTTTTACAAATTTAAGGATGACTCACGTTAGGCAGCCGTGTCCGGGCCGGAGCTTCCGGCGCATCGTATTGTATGGAAAGCATCACATGATCGCGTGTCATGTCATACAAAATACAAAAGCAAGCGCCGGAAGTTCCGGCCCGGACACGGCCCGGTCTAACGTGAGTCATCCTATAGACTGGTTCAACGGTTTATACCTAAGCGTGAAGAGGTAACAGACAGACAGTAACTTTCGCATTTACAATATAGGTATGTATTTAGCGATTATAATTAATGTACCTAGTAAACAAACATGTATATCTACGTGTTTTCTTTACTACGTCTTCGTTTCAAGTACAAAACAAAGACAACTTTCGCGATCCTTTTACGCTGACACCGCACAGCCATTCGTCAAGCCGCGTGTCACGACGATCCATTAACTGTCAACTCAACTGTCAAGTCCAGATCGATATAATCTTTACGACAATGCAATTTTTAAGGGGCCCACCGATTAAAAAGGTTAAAGGAACAAATTGACAGTTCCGAACAACTGACAGGCTGATATCGTCCGGCGAGCTGGTAAACTTTGGCCCCTTTACAAGCGTGGACGGACATTATTACAACAATCGCTGACAAAGTAAGGTATGGTCAGAAAATAAAACTAAATTGGTCCCTTAATGGCAGCTAACCCCTTAAATTTGGGTTAGAGTGGTTCTTACTTATTTTATCGAATTTCTCAATTTTCGCTAGGCATTCGATTATTATGTATTTTGTAAACATAAAAAAAAATTAAGTTTCGCTACTTGTCCAGTTGTATTTACAATAATTTATCTAGGTAGGTAAGTTGTATTTTTGGTATTGCTAAAAATGTGTGTACCTAAGTAAGTGTTAATCGTAACATATACGGGTAGACATTACATTTATTGGTAAACCAACCAAATACAATTTAGCACCTGGATCTGTCACTGAACGACCTGACTTTAACCTACATCATTTGATCATGTAATGTTTTCACCTATACCCTCACTCAACTTGCATCAGGAGCTATTTGAGCGTAGATTTGGTTTACTTTTATATAAATACCTAAAGATACAGACTATAATTTAATGAATTTCAAAATTCCGACTGTACAGTGACGTGTAGAGTGACCAGACAAATATCAGATCACGAATCGTGACCGCACGTAACTCATTTGTCCGTTTTGTAAGTTTTGTAAGCGCCGGCGCAACGCGGGAGAAATGGACGTGCTTAAAATTATGCTGATGAAAACAAACATGGCGGCTTTTTACAGCCATTACTTTCATAAACTATAGGGCAAAGATAAATGCAAGGGTATTGAACATTTATTTTTGATTAAGTTCGGAAATAATCGCTTCCGAAACTAAGGACAATTTTCCAAATAACTAGTTAACCCTAGTTACAAAAAATGAAACTCAGTAATGAAATTAAAACTTCAGCCTAACTAAAATAAGATTTCATTTTGGGCTTAGAAACACGCGAACTCGCCTCCAGAAAGCTTATCCCGAACTTAAGTTCTCATTTTAATTTTAGGTTAGGTACATTATATTTTAATTTTGTTATTTAATTTATTAAGTGTGTTTTAGGTTACTATAACACCACATTTTAAAACGACATGCTTAAATTTGGCATGAAAATTAACTATTTAATATATATTATGTATCTATATATGATAATAGTTTTCGTTGCTAAAAAATGATTTTATCAAAGAAAATAGATAGATGTATGTGAATCAGAATCAGAATCGATAGATACGGAAATCTAAAAATACGCACAATCACACTATTTTACATGTAGGTTTGTACATAAATAACGTAAATTCAGTTGCACGACCTAGCACCCAAACAGTTTCTAAATCCTGTCTAGAACCAAACTGTACAAATACATGTAACCTCACCTTTCATTGTTAAGTTATGGTCGATTCATATTTCATATCTGTGATGAAACTGTTACGTATCGAGCTGTAAATGTACTGTTTGTGGCGCTGGTGATTAGGGTGCCTAGCTATTAGGTTATGTGATTAGACATGACATAACAGGCTGGCGACCATTTCATTAGACCTTTCCTAATAAGATTGCACTTTCCTAATAAGATGTACGCAAAAGGCTCATAAAAGTGTACATCTGGAGCATAGCACTGTACGGAAGCGAAACGTGGACAATGACGCAACGTGATAGAAAGAGGCTGGAGGCTTTCGAGATGTGGTACTGGCGTCGAATGACAAAGATCAGTTGGACTGAAAAGATAACCAACAAAACATTTTTACGCATAGTACCTAGGAGAGAGGAGGAGTTTGTTAAGAACTATAATAGAAGAGGAAAGATGGCACCTGATACGACAGGACGAATTTATCAAACACATCATAGAAGGGAAAGTTGAAGCAAACAGGAAGAAGGGATCAAGGAGAGCGTACATGAATCAAAAAAAGGAAAAGATCAACGTCGTGTCGTATCGGGCTGTCAAAGAGAAGGCAGAGGACCGCCAGACATGGAAATTGCTCCACCGACAAGAGTCATACTCTTAAATATGTATATGATGATGATAAATAAGATTGCAAGTTGCTCGGCAGCTCGGCACTCACGAATCTCATGATTTGTGTCAATTGTTTACTCTAATCTATATATATAAATGCAAGTGTCCTGACTGACTGATTCATCAACGCACAGCCGAAACTACAAAAGCCAGAAAGTTGAAATTTGCACACCAGATTGCATTTATAAAGTGTACAAGAGATAAGAAGCGATTTTGAGAAATTCAACCCCTAAGGGGGTTAAAAAGGGGATGAAAGTTTGTATGGGGTTAAAGTTTTCTTTCAAGCTAGGAATTTGAAACTTCGTAAAAAGATATATTATTAAAATAAAAGAAAACTAATTTCAGCGTTTTTGAAAATTCATCCCCTAAGGTGGTGAAAAAGGGGTTGAAAGTTTGTATGGATATCAAAAATTTTTTCGAGTGGTGGACTTGAATCTTTGTATTTGGAGATATTATTAAAAGATAAGAAAAGTAATTTCAGCGTTTTGTAAAATTCATCCCCTAACAGGGTTAAAAAGGGGTTGAATTTTTTAATCCATTACAAATGCTTTGAAACTTCTTAGAAAGGCAAAATAGCCGATTACAAAAAAAAGGCATTGCAAATTCATCCCCCAGTGTGGTGAAAAAGGGGTTTAAAGTTTGTATGGATATCAAAAATTCTTTTGAGCACGGGACTTGAATCTTTGTATTTGGGGATATTATTAGAAGAAAATAAAAGTAATTTCAGCGTTTTGTAAAATTCATCCCTTAACAGGGTTAAAAAGGGGATGAAAGTTTGTATGGGGTTTAAGTTTTCTTTTGAGCTACGAATGTGAAACTTCGTTAAAAGATATATTATTAAAATACAAGAAAACTAATTTCAGCGTTTTTGAAAATTCATCCCCTAAGGTGGTGAAAACGAGGTTGAAAGTTTGTATGGATATCAAAGATTTTTTCGAGTGTGGGACTTGAATCTTTGTATTTAGGGATATTATTAGAAGACAGGAAAAGTAATTTCAGCGTTTTGTAAAATGCATCCCCTAACATGGTTAAAATGGGTTTCAAAGTTTGAATCCATTACAAATGCTTTGAAACTTCTTAGAAAGGCATAATAGCCTATTACAAAAAAAAGTAATTGCAACATTTTTGGAAAGTCAACCCCTAAGGGGGTGAAAAAGGGAATGAAATTCATCTTGAGGTGTAAATTTAATTTTAAGCTAGGAACATGAACTTTTTGCAAAAAAAGATATTAAATAAAAAACATGAAAACTAATTCAAGTATTTTTGAAAATCATCCCCCAAGGTGGTGAGAAAGGGGTTGAAAGTTTGTATGGAGATCAGATATTTTGTGAGTGCGGAACTTGAATCTTTGTATAAGGGCATAGGTACCTAATTATGAGAATACAATAAAAGTAATTTCTGCAACCAACATCAAAATCCACTTGACTTAAAACTTCATACAACGTGCTAAAAAAGAAAAGTACTTAATTTCAACATTGCTTGGATATGAAAATTATACGTACTAAAGATGTAAAATGTTGAAGATAAGATTCCACGCGGACGAAGTCGCGGGCAACAGCTAGTTATAATATATCTATCTTTTAACCGAAGAAAGCTAACAAAAAGCTTAAACAAATTATATATAGTTAATAAGTTACATTTACGCAAGATTACAACAACAGAGGAAAAGTTAATTTTTTTTTTTACTTTCTTAAAAATCAATTTCTTCTCGTTGTCAAAAGATAAGAATATGTAGACTGTATATATGACTTATCAGAGCTAATTATGACTACTCTACGTTCAAAAATGAATAGTTAGGGTATAATATTATTTTTAGACTCGGAGGAAATATTAAATTTTAGACCTAATTAAAAAGGGACTACGACAAAAATAACTTAAGTGTATTAATAACATCGATGGCGAGAGGATTATTATAATCTTGAAAAATTTGTATATAAAAAAATATATAATTATATAGTAATGTATATTTTTATAATTTATAATGTAGGATGCTAGTTTTAAGGTACTTATTTATGTATGTAAAGTTTCATTTTATGGAAGTTGCTAACTATGTTAACAAATGTCACTAGTAAATTCATCATTATTAAGATATAATTTCAATAATTCCAATCAGTTACGAATTGCATTCGATTTGGTTTATTTATTATTATGTCTAGCTAGCAACAAATTTGTTTATTTAATTTAACACAATTCGATATTTAAATCAGGGTCAGATTTTATCTAAGTGGAACAATGCCATAAAGTTTGGGTACAGTCCGCATCTACGTCCTCTAAAATATCTTGATACGCTTTGTATAATGAGAGTATTTGTGGCCGAGTGTACACATTATTTAAGTTTCAGAATATATAGATGCGCCCGCAGACTTGCCGGCTTACGGCTCGGCCACGACATCGAGCGACTTGCGACGGCGGGAGCGATAACCATAGGTTGGAGCGAAAGGTCCGATCGCTGTGTCACGCTCCAACCTATGGTTATCGCTCCCGCCGTCGCAAGTCGCTCGATGTCGTGGCCGAGCCGTTAGGGTTCGGTCTGTTGAGTTTCACCGTTAGGCTCCCTTTCCACTGAGGCAGAGACTGCGGAGATAAGCGGAGATGGGAGGAAACGAGCGACAATTAACCAATAGCATTGATTGTAATCCAGCGAAGCGGAGATGAGATCTGGATTAGGATTAGGCAATTCAAGTGAGTGAAACCGTTGTCGTATAAACAATTTTGGGCCCGATTCGGATTTAGAAAGAGACATCTTTTAGACATCACCAAGATACGATGATGCTCTCCTGACCGATTTCGGCCCCAGCGACTGTGTGCTCTGGACTAGGCAATCTTTAGCTCGTGTTATTAGAGTGTAGCTGATCCACTCTCTGATGCGCTCTTAGGTGGCTCACGTACCCTATCTTCTTGCTAAATACTCGAGCGCATTTTGGGCACGTCAGCACACCACCTACATAGTTGTAGGAAATTGAGGTTGGCGACCGAGCCTTAAGCTCATCACGTTTTTTGTCGAGCTCACTGCGGCGTTCCGTCTCAAAAATGTTAACTCTATCATTAATGAGGCGCCGCCATTCGGGCCGCTGCGCTGCCTTCCGCTCCCAGTCAGAGGGCTCTAGTTGGCATCTCTTCATATGTCTTTTCAGAAGATACGATAACAACATGTTTAAGATCTAACCTGTCAAATTTGACATTTGCGTGATTCTGGAGATACTCTTGAACGATTTCCACAAGATATGACTTAGAGATCTAATTCACATCTAATAGATATCTTACTCTATCTAACGTCAAAGTGACATTGGTTCCCCGAATTGCGCTGCGAAAGAAAACTAGTTGATATCTAAACTATAACGTATCTAGAATGGATCTAGTACGTGTCGTCTTGTGAATATCTTGAAGTTCGAATACGGCAGTTAGGTAATCCACATTCCAATCCTCTCAACTCCGCCTTAGTGGAAAGCTAATAGCTTTGAGGGTATAGAATTTTAAAAAGAGTAGTACATAGCATCTAACCCCCATCGCTTAAGTTTCATTCATCAATATATGAACCTACATATCTACACCTTGTAAACCATATCTTAATCGAGTTTTCTGCAACGTACAGAATATTTGTGACTTTATACACGGTGGAAAGATAAGTCGGGCCCTGGAGGGAAACTACCTTAAATCCTTAAGCTGGCTCATTTTACTTAAAGGAGACATTCCTTTATTTTTAAAAAGAAACAAAACTGCATTGGGTCTTCCTCGTCGTGATTGTGTGGGGGGGTGGGACAGTGGGGGAACATATTGCCATGTGTTCGGATTCTCGGCGCATGGCGTGTCCAAACCATCGGAGTCACCCTTCTGTACATTTTTCGGGCAAAAATCTGACTTTAAAACCATTCAACCATAACGCGTACCATTTCAACGTTAACGCGTGTATTTATTTACATAGGTACCACAAAGGTAGGTACTACAAAGTATAAAGTTCTAAAATCTTCAATTTCAATATCCTATACTCTGGCAAGCCAAAACTTTATCAGTAGGTAGATGAAGGCGCGAAATTCTAATGTTATTGTACATTTCGCTAAAGTATTAGTGTGAGCGAGACATCCGCACGAATGACAGCTAACTGATATGATTCTGATATCATTCAAATATCGAATTGATGTCAGTGCACGTTCGAATTGGCCTCAATAGTGTTTCTGAGCAATTATGTACTCTACTGTAATGTTACAGTAAAGTTTTTAATCATATCAGTACAATCACATTAATTCTATAGTTTTAAGAAAAAGGAAGTTGTGATTTTTACGATTATTTTTATAAGCTTATCATTATCATTCTTTCGGCGATCATCTGAAAACCTTGACAAGGTGAACGAGCGAAAAAATGTAAATGCTTTACCGATCCAATTATTTTACAAGTAAATGCGACCTCGATATGAGTAGGTCGTTGTTCCAAACAATATACCTCTAATGAAGTAGGGTTGCCTACAACAATTATTAATGGAAGCTCATTTTATTAAAATAGGTAATTATTATTTGATATATCACATTAAATACTTTTCATTTAATTATTTATTTGTATCTACTTGGATTTCACGGGCCTGTAAATCCCCTTGTTTTGATAGGTTTGCGTGGAAATATAACACGTAGAGGCCCCTTGGAGAGCTTTAATTTTAAGAAGGCCTGCTGGAACCCGTTTACAGAAACCCATTTAATTGTTATTATTATACTATTAGTCTTAACCAATAAATGATTTAATACCGCGATCATCTAGGATAACCTAAAGCCTGATCAGTAATATATGATCACTGTCGCGCTGATGGCGCTGTTATTCTCATGTATAGGGTGACAGTTCAGTAAAGTATAAAAAATAGGTCCAGTGAAATTCCGCACATGGCGCGTGATCATATATACCTGGTCAGGCTTTACATTAAAACTTGTTAGGTGTATGAATATGTCACCGGTTTTCAACCCGACCCTTGTGGCAACCCTATCGGTCGAGGGATCGAGAGAAAAGGTCGCGCGCAGGCATTCGAGGCAGATTCGCAAATGGAAGCCGGCGACATTTGAGCTCTACCATCCTTCGCGATTTTCATTAACAATGTAGGTACACTATAATAAGTATTTATTTAAATTTAGAAGGACTTAATCACACTTCCTCAAACCCAAATAATATAAGTAAATAGTGTGTAAACAATGTGTAGTTAACCCCTATTATCTATGATTATCTATATAGTACGGCGCAAACATGTTGTTTCTGTGTCTCGGTCAAAGGTCCGTATACGTACATACTTGAAATTAAAAGTTGTAAAGAAATAAACCATTTCTACCATGATTTTACAAGCAAAATGATTTTACCATACCATAGTAGGTATATACAAATTTCGCTTAGTTTGGGGCTAGGTTGATCTGTGTAAGATGATGTGATGTCCCCAAATATTCATTAACGGCTCGATTCGGGAAATGAATTAGATGTCTACTAGACCTCAACAAGTTACGATATGGATAATTTAAAGATATTTATTTTGTAAGATAGATATGTCAAATTTGACGTATCCGCGATTCTCGGCTCATTTCTGAAAATGTATTAGTTCTCGTCTAGACCTCAACAAGTTACGATATGGATAATTTAAAGATATTTGTAAGATAGATATGTCAAATTTGACGTTTCCGCGATTCTGGAGGCCCTCTTGAACGAATTCGACAAGTTATGACTTAGATATCCAAGTCACATCTAGTCGATATCTAATGTAAATCTAGTTGATCTCTATATCGTTTCTAGATCTTGTGATTATCTCGTATGTATGTATGTATGTATAAACTCTTTATTGTACAAAACACAAAACACAAATTTATGGCACAGGATAGGCAGTACAAAGGCAGTCGTTTCCCGAATACGCGTGTAACTCCCGATTGAAGAAGGTAGAGGTATTAAATATAAGTTTAACGTATAGTCTGTCTGTGACATCGTATCACAGATGAATTGATTTAATAATTAGTTTAATTAGAGTGCGGTTATTTTTAAAAATTGGTTACTGAAAGGTGCCATATTGTTAGGTTTGGTTACTTGGACACCCGCAACGTCAGATGCAGAGCCGGCCTCTAAGATGGACGTACGCTCTTCTTGAAAGTCTGAAGATCGTATCGGTCTGGAAATTCACAGTTTAGTTACATAGCTTTGCGAGGCAGAAAGTTTCTGGAGAAACGCACAGTTGAGGACTACCAACCATCTAAGTGGTGAAGATGGAAATGTCGCGTAGAGCCATGGCGGAAACAAACGACAGGATTTAATCCGAACAGATATAATATTCCCCCCCAATTCTATGACAGTTGCTGCATTCACCAATTCTCGGGATTAGGTAGTTGCCAAGTGAACGCCAAGTCCCAACTGTTTGGTTTGCATGATGCCAAAAGGTTATTTCGATGGTAACAGAGTTCAATTCAAGTAGTTCAGGCTAATAGCACAGTAGTGTCTGACCTCCTTCCATAAGTTCCTGGGTGAGTGACAGTCGCCTCGGGGTCTCTATCGCACTTCCTTTTCCTAGACGTGAAAAGTAAGCCACGTGCTCACGTAGTACTCAACAATGAAGTATTGTGCATTCAGACCTCTATTGAAGTAATGCATTGTTATGTCACGCGGAAAGGTAAAATTTAGATTAGGTACAGCTTGGTTCAGAGAAATAAACTGCACCTATCTTCTTCTGCCACGGCCTGGGGTCCAGGTGATAATTAATCCCAAGAATTGACGTAAGCACTAGTTTTGACCTTTTAACCCAGAAGGGAAACTAAACCTTATTGGAATCAGTCCGGTTTTCTCACGATGTTTTCTTTTACCAAAAAGCAACTGGTAAGTATTATCAAATGATATTTCGTACATAAGTTCCAAACAACTTTAATTAGTAAAATATGGAGAGACAGGAACTATTCGAACCGCACTAAAATACATCTCGTCCGCACACTTGTCTTCTCCATATTTCTGTATGGGGCCGAAACCTGGACGCTGAAAGCCGCTGATAGGCAGAGGATCGATGCTTTCGAAATGTGGTGCTGGCGCCGTATGTTAAGGATTCCTTGGACAGCCCACCGCACAAACGCTTCGGTCCTCAAAGAACTCAGAATGGAGAACACCCAACGTCTGTCCTCTATATATCTACACCGTGTTGTTACCTACTTTGGCCATATCGCACGAAGAGGGGCCAACAATTTAGAAAAACTAGTGGTGACGGGAAAGGTCGAGGGTAAAAGACCTAGAGGACGAAGTCCAAAGAGATGGTCGGACCAGATCTCCGAACAGCTGGAGCTACCTGTTCCCACCGCCTTCCATCAAGCATCAGACCGCAACAGTTGGAGGCAATTTATAAATCGCAAGTGGAGTCACGATCCTCAGCAATGGGGGAGCGATTAAGAAGAAGAAGAAGAAGAGTAAAATTATGACTGTTACTGGGAAGTAATAGCACAATAAAATTATGAGGTAAAAGCGAGACTGTGGTAAGTAATTATCATTTTTATCAACATAGCTTGTTTGTAAACATTCACTCCGCCCTTTGATTTGAACTCGGAGTAAAGGTAATTATCATATTCTTGCTTTTTTTCTAGTCAGGATAGGTTAAAAATAAAATAATAATGTAGAGCCAAGCTAAAACGTCATGTACCGATAGAAATTCGACATTTACGTTTCGACATTTGCAGATTTTGTAATTACAAAATATGTGAAAAGTTGAAGAGCAATTTGCCGAGGTCTCATGAATATCGTTGTCATATTTTTGTTTTATTTGGTAGATAGGTCCTGCCAAACCAATAATCGTGTCTTACTATCAGTAAAAACGCGCCAAATATAAAATTTGCTCTCCAAGATTTTTTTCAATTTCGTTCCTACTTGTATTTTAATGACTAATTATTATAGTGTACCTACGTATTATATAGAGTTAGAAACTCTAACGTTTCTTAGCTAGAGTAAACATGGGGTGAATTATAAAAATGTTCATACCTGTGCTTGTGCAATTACAGCCAAATATAAACACGCCACCGCCACACACACTGACAAAAATTGTCTACAACCCATTATCACTTTCCACTTTACAATAACATCCCCCACACGCAAAAATATACTCTCTGTGTCTAATTCGATATCTTTATAGCTACCGGTAAAAAAATGGCATTATAAAAAACAGATAATCTTAAAAAAATCCTAACACTTTAATCGATATTTTCTACGGTCGCATCACTAGTTCGAAATAAAAAAGTTCGTTATTCGCATTCGATTTCAATAATGAGCGCGCGCGCTCTGCCGAGTGGTTCGTAAGACTGGCTGGCATTTGGTAGTGTTGTGGCTCCCACCCAGCGTTCGTCCTTGATCGATACATTGTTCTATGGTAGTTGAGCATCCGCGGGTAATCTTGAGTGCATAAATTTGCTGTCACATGGTATTTTATTGGTTGCAAATGTTGCAATCTTGCGTGTTACATGCGCTAATGCGTTGATTTAGATCTAAATTTCAGAGGAATAATGCGAGGCTGAGGCTTTGAATCTAAAATAAATAAACATCGAAACTAAATCTAAACGAGCAAAACTTCCGTGAGACACACACATATTAAATATATTTAAAACGGGTCACTCACGTATTTTGAGTTGAAGCTCCTGATGACCCGCCTCGGTACGGAGTGTCGAGCGTTTTTCGACTCAAAATACGTGCACTGAGAGAAAAATCATCACCAGGAATTAAAAAACAGTTCTGTACTGGGGGAAAAAAATGAAGTTTTAGTAATAATTATGGACGTTTCACTATTTCTGTAAAGTTTATTTATTTCTACAAACAGCTCAGTAATCCCAAATATAATTTCAACAAACAAATAATAGAAATTGCAAGAACTAATGGAAATTGCAAAAGTCAATTTGTTCCTATTAGTTAACTCTCCTTGTCCCCGGATTAAGTTTATTTCTGTAATTCTAAGTGTGTTTTTGTTGTACTTTTCTCTCAGTGTGAGTAACCCGTTTTTATATTATTATTTAATAGGTATAAATATTGTTGTAAAAATTAGGTATTTATAAAAATATACCTAGTCAAAAGAGATGTTTATGCGATGAGTGTTTTATTCGAAGGAAGGTAACTAGGCAATTCAAAAATATATCTAAAATAGAAATATAAAACTTAAACATTTGTCTGCACAAAAAAGGTTGCAATCTACAACAAATATATTATAAATTAGCTGAATCACCTTTTATTGCGAATAAACTGTCATGCCCCAGGTATGAATTGCGATAATCATGTGAGAAAATAGGTCAAGAATGCAGTTTATAACGACCGTTATGAGTTCTGTTTATTTACATTTTTTTTATAAAATACACTTTTCCCGATAGGTATAAAACAATTTTTAGTGTTTTCCGGATCCGGTTCGTTAGTTCAATAATCATTCTAAATAATAGAACTAGGCAATATTAAAGTGAGTTTTTTTAATTGAGTTTTTATTCCCTTTTACGGTAAAACTGTCGTATTTATAAATAAATAATTATATCCGAGTACCTACAATTAGAATATAAGTACTTAAGTATTTATATTGCAATGATGTCAAAAGTATGTAGGTATTTATTATTTAGTAGTTGATATTTGCTAACTGACGGCGTATTCAACTATTGTTTAGGTAGCTTTTGACCCCGTCTCGTCTGACGTTGACACTCGATGTTTATGTAACCAATGTAACTTTGTTTTAGCCTACTCTTGCAAAAGGGAGGGTAAGGGCGATTGTGCACTACAATGAATTTTACTGTCCGGCAGTCTGAGTTTTCATGGTCCGATATGGCATGAAAAAACGGATGATTGGCTTGTGCACTTGTCCGTCTTTTTACTCGCAGGTGCGGCGTAGTGGCTGAAACACACACCCCCCTAGTCCGCCCCCGCCCGGCCAAGTCATGAATAATACTAATTCCAGACGCAGTGCACAAGCATAAACACGTTTTTCATAGCTGTCATCTCGGACCGGAAAAAAACTGTCCGGAATGGGGAAAAGTAAAATGTCGGACGGTAAAATTACGGCTAGTGCACATTGCACAAGCTACTATTTACTCGTACATTTAATGGCGTGCCATATCGGACCGTAAAAACTTGGACTGCCGGACAGTAAAATTCATTGTAGTGCACAATCGCCCTAATGATTATGAGTCTATTTAGATGATTCTCTACGTCTATGTTTGAAATGAGACAGTCCCTGGCCAAACTACATATTATTGATTATTTTTATTCTCAGGCCCTATTGTAGCGCTGTTTTGTAACTTAAGGTAATATTTTTTTGCCTAAGCCCAGGATATTAATTATGGGTTTATTTTGGGACTCTTATTTTTAGAACATCAAAAAAACCTCCGGAGTATACAAACCGATTTAAGTCTCTTTTAACCCTCATATTTAGCGTCTAATGATAATTAGTGATAGTATAGTATGGGATTTTGAGTTTCCAAAACATCCCGCTTGACGCGCTGTTCAAAATCCCATACAAAAATACCTAAACATAACGCAAACGCGAACGCTCCTCACGCCATCGAATGAAATTCACACTGGGTTCTGATTTTCATGGGAAAAAACATTGATTGACAATGACAACATTTAATTGCTTAATTAAGCATATTGTCTATTGTCACATGACAAATTATTTGTGCTAAACAATTAATTGACTAGCCATTCAAAGCGACAGGATGAAATAGTATATTTACGATAAGAATTCTTTGTTGTTTGATTATTCGACTGAAAAACTTCATATTCATAGCTTTGTTTTATCTTTGTATCACAAATCACAAGCCAGGCGGCTTATGGGCATAGTATGGAAGGCCATACTATGTGCGTGAATCTCTGTGCGACTTCGCCGGCAAGAACATATTGCGACGTTGACGTATGACTCCATAATACCTATTTACTTTTACTTGTTACTTTATTCTGTGACTTACACTCACAAAACTTCACGGGGATTTAGCAGTCGATTTCGCGGCAAAGCATTAGCTGATCGAATTAAACTATGAGTTAGGTACGGTAGAATTGTTATTTTTATGTAGGTACTGTAGCGATTTTTCCATTTTGTTTTGTTGTGAAACCGTAAAATATAGCAGCTTAATATAATATAATCAATATTTATGACACAGATGAGCCAAAATATTGTGTAAGGTGGAGTCTTGCAAGTTCGCGCTTCGTGCCTTCTTTGATGCGGGCCAAATTACCGACAAAAACGGGGAACAAGGCGCGAAGGCGTCAACAATCTGCGAAATCGACGCCACACTTACGTTCGCGGCTTTGTGCATGAGAGTGGAGGGCCCTACAGATCTACAACGTACAAGATTGCCTGTCAAATAACAAAAGTACGACCAAAGTCGGAATGATGTCAAGTGTCATTGGAGGTATTGAATTCAGAAATAATATGTCAGTGCCTAAATTATTTTCTTTTGCAACAGTATACATATATTATATTCTAAGTAAGACATAATCATTTTGTATTCGCTATGAAACTCGAAAATTGGCACATTTTTTCATTTGTAGGCAAACAAGTCTCAATTTATCGAATAAAAGCATTTAATTTTAATTGCATTAATATTATGAGTTGGACATAATACTTCTTAATGCGACTCAAGCTGTCATTTCCGACAATCACAAGTTAATAAGCTTTTTCTGCCATAGTGTCAGTTTCCCACGCGTCTTACGCACAAATCGCACAATGCATTCCTCGTCTATCTCTTGCTGATGAATGACACATATGGATTTATAATTGTTAATGGCTATTATGCGAATTCCGAGGGCAAGAGTCAGTGGGTCTGATGTCTGATAGCATGTTTAAATCTTTTCAGTGACATTGCCATCAATCACCGGTGAAATTACGTCACAGGTAGTTCAGGTAGGTTCAAAGGTTCCGAATATACGTGCCAACTGCCAGAGAAGAATAATAATAGTATATAAGAGGAGGATTCCCCATCGCTTTTGATGACGACAAATCTAAAATAAACAATAATAAGTGAACTGTCGCCCGCGTTATTTCCAGATCGATACCAGCTTCAAACCTTCAGAAAATCGACGCAAACTCTCTGGTGCTGCAGGTGTCCATCTCTTCTTCTTCTTTATATTTAAGAGCTGTGCTCTTTCGACGCAAACTCTCTGGTGCTGCAGGTGTCCACCTCTTCTTCTTCTTTATATTTAAGAGCTGTGCTCTTTCGACGCAAACTCTCTGGTGCTGCAGGTGTCCACCTCTTCTTCTTCTTTATATTTAAGAGCTGTGCTCTTTCGACGCAAACTCTCTGGTGCTGCAGGTGTCCACCTCTTCTTCTTCTTTATATTTAAGAGCTGTGCTCTTTCGACGCTAACTCTCTGGTGCTGCAGGTATCCACCTCTTCTTCTTCTTTATATTTAAGAGCTGTGCTCTTTCGACGCAAACTCTCTGGTGCTGCAGGTGTCCACCTCTTCTTCTTCTTTATATTTAAGAGCTGTGCTCTTTCGACGCAAACTCTCTGGTGCTGCAGGTGTCCACCTCTTCTTCTTCTTTATATTTAAGAGCTGTGCTCTTTCGACGCAAACTCTCTGGTGCTGCAGGTGTCCACCTCTTCTTCTTCTTTATATTTAAGAGCTGTGCTCATATCGGTGGAGCAATCTCCAACTCGTCCGGTCCTCTGCCAACTCCTTAACCTTCTGGTATGACACGACCTCCATGACAGGTGTCCATGGGCGACGTTAAACCAGGCGATTCGTGTGTTCAGTTGTCTCCTATACCTAATCATAAAAAATATGGCTAGGCTGATATGGGAAACACATAGTTGATGAATGTGTTTTGTTAGACAGTGGCACTAAAGTGATGCTTCATACATTGCTTGTAAAGTGAGAAGTTTCGTAGAAGTATAAAACAACCTTCTGTTTGACATTGACAGGACTCATGTTTACTGCAGCAAACCGGGTTGAAGCAGATGGCCGCCATTGCGTAACGGCGCGGCGCGCGCGCAGGAAGGAGCACGTGATCCGTGACATTTCACCGGCGGAAGCTTAAGACGAAAGTGGAGGACCCGCGCGAAATCGCCTTTTCATCCAAAGGCAATAGTTTTCCTCTCTGGATATTAACATTATTGAAAATATTTTGACACAGATAGTTGTATATTAACCACCGCTATGCCCCTACGTTGATTTATTTCGATTTTTTAATTATTATAAATTTAAAAATTTTTATGAAATCTGTTTTTCGCTCCAAATTTTTACAATAATCAAAAAATCTGATAAAGTCAAACGTAGGGGCTTAGCTTAGCTGTGCTAAATATACATCAAATTATGTAAACATGTTTTCAATAACGTCAATACCCAGAGAGGAAAATGGGGACTACGTTTGTATGGAGAAGCGGCAGTCCTCTATCATCTTAAAGAAAGGATTGAGCGAGGGAGACTGCTTATTGGTGTCCCGCTTGCGTTGAGCTTTTTTAAACAAAACTAAAACTGGCGGGCTGCTGGACAAGATGAGTAATGATTTTATCAAAGAGGTTAATAGAATCCCCTATCCCTACTACCTAGTAGTCTAAGGGTCGGTTGCACCAAACTGTTCGTATTAAATTTTTATGTATGGAAAGTTTCATAGAAAAGCGCCGGGGCGCGCCGGCTGACGTTGATCAGTCTGTCAAATGTGGTTGGTGCAACTGGCCCTAAATCGGCATGTACATAGTACATTCCGTGCATCACTGCCGTTCAGGTCCTGGCAGAATACCAGCGCTGTGGGGGTCTCCGCAGCTTTATGCTGCGCCTGTTCTTCGCACTACCATATCGCTCGACCCATTTTCATACTTTGTTTAGGAAATAAGATATTAACCTTTTGGACGCCAATGACCGATATACATATACGCACCGCAGGTTCAGCGCCAAAGACGTATTAATCGGTCATAGACCGGAGAGCATCATAGATCTAGGTGCTTATGCATAAAGTTCAATATCAGTTTGACAGTTTATAAATATTTTATTTTCATTACTACCGTGACATACTCAATAATTTAATTATCAATTGCTGGGACTGTATGTGCAAAACCTATATTGTAAAGTTAACTTATTGTGCATTCTATTTTAGTTTAATTTAAGTTAATGTAGTTAGTAATTAAGTTAATTTAAGGTAGTCTTATTTGGTACAAATTTAATGTATTATAAGGACCCATTTGCATGCTGTCAAAATCAGCTAAAAAGGCTTGGACATGTAACTCTATAACACCTTTATGTAAAACCCTTTTTATGCGCAAATAAATAATTATGATTATGACACTTCGGTGACGTGGCGTCTGAGAGACAGCTTTTGTGTTTGACACGGCGTCGAAAAGGTTAAATTAATGCATGTTTTTTTAGTTATTTCTGCATGTTATCATTTTGTCACATTTTAAAATTATGTTTTTAATTATTAATTTCGGCCACTACATAGAGCCATGAGAAGGACAAGTAATGAGGAGAATAAATAACTATTATCTATCTATAATCAAAGTATATAAGTAAATCGGTGTTGTCATATTGCCGCGGACCGCGGTGGAATGCGGTCCCCGGCATGTCATGACTCGGCTTGACTGAGTAATTCGTATCTGAAAATCGGTTTCGTCAACTGTGTATAGGTTTACGTAGGCTAACTGCAGCATTGGAGCTGCAATATATTTAAATAAAAGTGCATATTCACGTCGGCTGCAATTTTACAACTTTGTCATTCAAATGTAATCTGCAAGAATCTTAGAGAAAGAGAATATAACCAACGGAGACGCCATGTATATAATTTTCGGTACAAAATAGTCTGCCGTTTTTTGCGGGGGAGGGGTACATCAAATATACGTAACGTCAACATAGCCATGTCAGATAAACGTCAGTCCATACATGTGTTTCACATGTGGTTGACCATTGGCCGCCTTTTTTCGACAGAGGGGAACGCCTGTTAATGACCACTCCATTGGTTATATTCTCCAAGAATAGTTTTAAAGTTCACTTATGAACTTGCAATGTTACATTACTAGATTGAATAGTACTTATACAAATATCAAAATTAGTTACCACCTATCTAAATCATCAGTTTCAAAACCAATAACCCATTTACCAATGAAAGTAATGATTCGATGAAGTTTGAAATCAAGATCATAAGTTGAAATCTCAGTTGATGTAGTATATATCTAAGTATATATCGGAGCGACCAATGAGCCCACAAATATCTGAACACGGCTCTATTGTCAAGGTGTTGGAGCGCGTGTTCAGATATTCTCCTGGAGCAGCATCCAAGGTCACAATCGTACTTCGACAAACGGCTCGATTCGGGAAATGAATTAGAGACTCACTAGATATGAGAAATTGATTGATGATGATATTGATTAGAATATTGTTTAGAATAACCTGATTTGTGATTCATAATTCTTCTCGTTGTCTACAATCCTGCACTAAGTACAAGTTTTCTGTTTAACCCAATGGTTGACTGGTAGAGAATGCCTTAAGGCATTAAGTCCGCCATTCGTACATTTTTTTACCGTGCAATAAAGTTTAAATAAATAAATATCAAATAGTAAAGATATGTGACGTTTTACTACAAAAGGTACCCTATGGCGGCTGGCGCCGCGATTCGGGAAATGAATTAGAGCTTCACTAGATATGAAATAGTGAAGATATGTGACGTTCTACGGAAAAAGGTACCTTATGGTGGCCGGCGGTTACGTTGTATAGCGCTGCAATAATATTGGAGCGGCGTTAATAATAGCGTAAGAGTAAAAATATAAATGACTTGACAAATCTCAAAATAAAACATGGCCATATCGTTTCTTACGCAGATGACACTGTTATAACTTTTGAAGGGACAACATGGAAATCAGCGTTCGAAAGTGCAGAATTGGGTTTACGTAAAGTATCATCCTGGCTAAGAACGAATCTTCTCACGCTCAATGTCAGTAAAACCAATTATATGTGTTTCACTAAATATAATAGTACCCAGCCAGATAGTAACCTAATGTTAAAAATCCACTCCTGCAATCAAGCAAATGGTTTACCGTGTAATTGCCAAGTAATTACAAAAGTGAGCTCGATCAAATATCTAGGCGTTATGTTGGACCAAAGACTCTCATGGAATACCCATATTGATTACGTTAATAACAGAATAAGGAAACTCACCTGGATATTCACAATTCTTAGAAATATCACCAATAAAAAAGTACTTAACCAAATATATATCAGCTTAGCACAATCTATTATCTGCTATTGCATAACTGTTTGGGGGGGTGCAACTAAAACTAAGTTCCTGGAGGTGGAACGGGGACAACGCTGTCTTTTAAAAGTAATGTTCTCAAAGCCCTACAGATTTCCCACAAGTGAACTGTACAACATGAGTGGTCAGATGACAGTGCGAAAGTTATATGGTTTGAACGCTGTTCTAAGACTACACAAAACCCTAGATTATAATATCAGACCCCAAACACAAAGAAGGAAACATAAAGTTGCCCCTCTCCCAATAACTAAATATATGTTCGCTAAACGTCAGTTCTCAACACAATCAGCATTTATGTACAACAACCTGAATGATAAGATAAATATTTACCCGATGCAGTATTATAAATGTAAATTGGCTGTAACTGAATGGCTGCAGAATCTCGATTACGAGCAAACAGAATCACTCCTATACCGTCCTACATAACATAAATTAATAATTCTACTATAAATATACACTTAACACACACACTCACTCACTCACTCGCACGCACGCACGCACGCACGCACGCACGCACGCACGCACGCACGCACGCACGCACGCACGCACGCGCACACACACACACACACACACACACACACACACACACAACACGCGCGTAAGTTCAGTAATCGTTTTTTATTAATTTAAATTGTTAATATTATATACCTATATCACTTTGTTTACTTTAGATTAGACCTTATATTACTAGACGAATTGTTATAGAGGAGCGGGATTTCCTGATACAGGTATTTCTTTACCTAATAGGAAGTCTCTACCTTATTGTCATATTGTGAAAAGTTTTTAAGGAAATAAATATATTTTGATTTTGATTTTGAAGAGCCAACCGCCATAAGGTACATTTACCCGTGGAACGTCACATATCTTTACTATATCGTATCTAGTTAATCTCTAACTCATTTCCCGAATCGCGCCGATACGCAAAACGAAGAGTAGCAATGTATTGGCATGACGGACGATACGAATGGTCACATGACTATTTCCATACGTTACTTAAGTAACGATTAACGTTTTTTATCAACGATTGTCATATTGGCTAGGCTCCCACATCAACAGTAATAAAAAGACATTAACGCGCTCATAATTCTCTCCTTTACATCGTTAGGTACAGTCACCTGGATTAATAATTGTTACTCTTCGAAGGAGGCAAAAATATGTGACACGATCTTATGACTCTACAAATAAGATTATGTCAGATATTTTTGCGATCTGCGTTGTCAATCAATCAATTAATCATATTTATTTCAGACAAAAATATAAGTACCCATACAAAATATTAAAATAAAAATATTATCATAATACAATTAAAATTAAAGAGTTGTGTAATATATTATTGCAGGTGACATTGCTTTACCTAATTTAATTTAAGTTTGAGCAATCAAATACATACCGGGTGGAAAGATAAGTCGGGCCCTGGAGGGAATCTACCTTAAATCCTTTAGTTGGCTCATTTTACTTAAAGGAGACATTCCTTTATTTTTAAAAAGAAACAAAACTGCATTCATAGTATTTTTCTTTTTTTCTTCAATTTGGCTTGTCAAAAAAAATCTTAAGTACTAAATATTAGATTTTATGGATATTTTGTACGACAGACGAGTGTAAGACCTAATGTTTCTTGGAGAAATGTTATCATTAACATTAACTGCATCGACTAGTAGAATAAAATTGCGAGTTTTTATTTTTTGGAATTTTTAGTCAGTTCGAGTCCCGGGCGTGGCAAACGAGTTTTAGAAAATCTTTGAATGCAGTTGTTTCTTTTTAAAAATAAAGGAATGTCTCCTTTAAGTAAAATGAGCCAGCTTAAGGATTTAAGGTAGTTTCCCTCTAGGGCCCGACTTATCTTTCCACCCTGTATATGAAACTGTGTATGAAACAAAACAAAAACTGACGATCGCCAACAATAACGATATAATCGAATCAAACAGATAACGATCAAAAGAAATTAGAACAATACTAATAATCGATATGTTGATCGATCTGTCTTCAAACTCGGAGCGATTGTACAATCGATTCTATTGATCATGAATGTTGGAAATGACTTATGTTAAGAACTAGATGCGTTCCAATGCGGACCTTAAAAACAGCGTCGTTAGCATTATTAACTAACCTATTTTAATCCTTATATTCAACGTGATAAAGTTTACTATTGGACACTACAATGAGATATTATATTGGTATAGTATTCGGTCGAAAATGGTCTAAAGTGAGTTTGTATCTAGAATCGATTTGTTTGACGTGTGCACACGATTGAATAGTGACAGTTGTTCCGGTTTATTACTTAGATTGTGAAAGGGTTCGAAAGATGATTCGAGAATGGTAGAATTTTAAAGTAACTTTTTGCAATAACGAATAGAAATTACGAGTATACAATCAATTGAGGTCGCCTCCGATCCATGCGCATTTTTGGCCTTTAGGTACAACATATTTAACTGCACAAACAAAAAGTTTTTTTTACAAAATATAATATTTTATAAAAGGTGTACCATTTTTACTATAATCGACCTTTATGGGCGTGCAGGGTTGGGTTTGCAGTTCTTAACTTATTTATCAGATCTTATCTTATCAGAATACGATACTTCGTATTCTGTTAAGGAACCGAAAATCGCGACAGTAAATTTATTTATTTTCTCCATCATAGACACGATCTACGGTTTATAACCAAATTTTAAATTTAAATGACATGTGACATTAAAGTTGCTACTTACCCATGATTAAATTAACATGAACGACCCATTAAATAATCTTTGAATCAGTCCATAACTTGCCCAGAAAACGTTTTAAATTGGAAACCTTCTTAGACAATTAATTAAAATAAGTTAGTAGGCGTCACAGGAAATTGATCATTTAGTTTAGAGAATGATTCGAAGTTACAAATTGAGGTAGGTAAATTGGATTTCATTTTGACATCATATTTGTGCGCCACTTTATAGTTTTTCATTGTTATTATAAAAATGGCTGAAGTTACAGCAAAACTAATATATAAAATCGCCTATTACTGGACACCTTGTATCTAATACTAAAATGCCTAAAATAAGAATTCTATTTATTTATGCACACAATTCGAGTACACAAAATAAGCTTAGGTCTGAAAATTTACTTGGATTTTATAAATATTAAACAGAATCTTTTATAGGAATCCTTTTTTAAAATAAATGAATAAATATTATAGGACATTTATTATTTTTTTACGATTTAACTATCTGTAACAAAAAATGAACAACATATTATTGAAACACGAACTGTTCTTTTGGACACGTTGCCTTATAGGGATGAGCCGTGTGATGTAACCTCGGCGCCATCGGCATGCGTATACGCAGACATAAATGTCTTATATTATCTATTTCAATTTTTATTATAAACCTGATTTGTAAAACCAACACCACGGGCTCGCGACTTTTAAATTATTCACCACTGAAAGAATCTCAACAGGGATTTTACACCCAAAACATCCGCGGGGGAAAAATCTCTGAAACCGTACATTACGCGACCATTCATTATTTAGTAAGTTTAGTAAGTAAGTAATAAACTTGATTGTGGGTGCTATAATCGATGAATAAACTTGATAATCCCAAACTGACCAAATTTGGGGGATATTTGTCGAAACTTGTGGTTTTGTACGAGGAAACCGGTCCGAAGTGACTAATAGGAAAGGCTGACACGATCATTTAGTTTAGCGCCATTCGTAGTTGTAGTTGGTACGTGTTTGACTAATGGCTAACAATTAATTCATAGGTACAGTCTTGGACAAAAGTATTAAGCGCCCATGTCAAATGTAGCCACATGTGAAAGATAATTTTTTTATAACTTTTTCTTGCCTTTAGTTTAATTTATTACCTACCTAATGTAGGTTTCTTTTTCACTATTTTAAAGTTAAATAAAAAAGAATGCTTAAAGGTTTTTGCCAAAGCTGTATTGTAGGTATATTATATTGTTTATTTCAATTAAACTAACTTATATCAGGGACTTCTGTTTGCCTCCATAGAAAATTAGTTTCATTGTTACGCTAAATGCCAATGTCGGGTAAATAAAACTGACCAAATTCGACAACACAATGATGGCAATAATCGTGATAGACAAGAATGGTCAACGATGATGGTTGATAAGTGACTGACAATGATGGGCTATCATAAGTTCAGTCACAAAAGGTGCGAATGTTTGTAGAACTAGTTGCCACTTCGATACAATTCGTTCGGACAATAAATGTGTGCCAATTAAAGGCAAAAGATAGTGAAAAATAGGCAGTTTTTTTAGCAGGCGTCTTGAGTTATCCTGCTCATAGCTTCAAGAACCCCAAATAAGCATTATGGGCGGGCATGCGTTATCAAAGTAGGTATCATGCTGTCAATTAAAGTCTGCATTTGCTAGCTTTTACAATGTAGTGGCTTGCCATGACGGCCAAAAGCAATGCATCCCTAATATTTAAAATACGACATTTCACACGGTTGAGGCTCTAACAAGGATCTAGAAATTAGTTAATGTTCACTAAATAATCTCTACATAAAGTGTATACCTTATCATGTCTTTCGATACCTATAATTTAATCTAATTAGACATAAACATACAGAAATTGAAATTCTAGCATCAAACTGTCAAAGTAATTACGTAAATAATCATTGAAAGCATTTTTTTTGTGATGGCCAGTCATGATCTGCCATCACTTGTCTTGCACGTGCCACGATGCATCCATCATATCATCACACGAGGACCCCAGTAATAGTATTCGGTAAATCAATTAATGATTGCGTGGTTTTATTATTAGGCTTAAGTGTTTTAACGCAATTTAAGCGGTTGCTTAAGTTTGTTAAATCAATAAGGACGGTCCGACTGAGCTAATAATTTAGCGGAATGCAAGTTATAATACCTTAAATATCTTGTCTTCTAAAGAATATCATAATATTAAATTATACCTACATATAAAGTTCGTTTTTGTCGCATGAGTTAAAAACCACATAAGCTAGTATATCTCTTTATTTTCTGTTCTCGACTCCTTGTGACTCCTACCTAAGTAGCGTGATAATTTATAGAAAAATAAAATACATTTGTGTACGAAAATATGTAGTAGAGGAAGACAAGAGATATGCAGACAAAAAAAACTTTGGACGCAATAAATAGGATCCACACTTAATCCTCCATCAATATCAAACTCTTGTAATTTTCCACGATCAAACATTATTTAAACAAGTACCCAATTTTTGTGTTAAATATTACAAAGTTAAAAAGTTTTTTAGTTTTATATATTGGGATTTTATTACTACCTAATGCTTCTTATAAGACAAGTATAGTCGCCTGAAAGACGATTGAGACATTCGTCAAAATCGGCACAGTAATTTCTGCTACGCTGGTGAAACACATGACACAAACATAACCCTTCCTTACTAAAATTATAAAAAGTGTACCTTTATTCAGTGTATGCAGTGTAACCAAAGTTGGAGATGTCGCTTTAAGGCATTGTATGACCGAGTGCGCCCACGCACCGCCTTGTCTAGTTACGGGTACAGTCACAAAGTAGTTTCAAAAAATATTATTAATAATTAGTTCACAGTACAGTTTCAAAAAATATGTCTGCGCTGCGGTTTAATTGCCGCTATCCATACAAAATGTATGAAAAGACCCATTTAATTTTATAAAAAAAAGGCTAGTGATACTGTGATAGCATTTTCGTTTGCAAATAAAAAAGCTTGTGGCGTCGGATGTACCGAGATAAATTTAAAATATAAAAAAATATTCCACGGGAAATTTTTATATAAAGGGAAGTGAGATTCATAAAATACTAGGTAAGGTTTACTCGGGTAATTCCGAATGTCGAAAACTGTCGGATAATTCCGAAAAGAGACTTTTATTATGATGGAATTTAGGGTGATTTTCATCTGATTTTCGGAATTATCCGACATTCGGTTTTACCCGAATACACCTTACCCTATAATTATCATTGTAAGAATATCGTTTGAGTGCTTTGTGGCTGACTGTACAAGTGTGTTATGAATATGATATAGGTAAGTAATATTATGATGGGCAGAAGTTGTTTATATTGTAATTGTACTAATAATCGGAGATCTTGGCCTACTTTATATTTATTTCTAAAACATGCGTACACTTTTTGTTTTATTTTTTTAATTTATAGCTACCGCCCATGCATGTTAACGGTTAAGTGCCAACAAGTAGGTTTTGACACTTTCGACGCAATGTTTTTCTAATATAAAGACTAATATGGAATGTCTATACTCTATAGAAGTATTAAAATAATGTGGGACGCATATATTTGCTAATATATTATCTGTGTATAATATAGGTTTATATATTTGGTTTTATGACTCCACACTTTTAATAATTCCTTATTATTGGATCTTTCGTGTGTCTTTTTGTCTAGCCTAGCCTAGACACATGTAAATTGATGAATGATGGCCTAAAATACGGTGGTGTAATCGACTTTAAATAGTTTTTGGGGGTGAATACTTAGAAAAGTAACATAGAAATTTTTTCAAACAATAATGTGCGACATATCAAATGAAAGACATTGTAATAAGTTATAAAATGTTCCTTACGCTTGAGTTAAATATTGATACTTACACATCAATACTAAAACAACATCCTTCAGAACAAATAATAGGTACTAATTTCCCTTCAGGCAAGTTAGGTATCTAGTGCAACATCTAACTAGGTATTCAAAGCCCTAAGGCTGCATTTTAATGCAATGTTAGAAATCCCAAGTCGGAATGCATCACAAGTTGCTTCACTCGTCGCTCGAAGCGTCGGTAATTGTTACAATAAATATGCTATTATAATAAGAGCATTTTGATACTTATCTGCTTCGGATCAATCGTATTATGATTTAGTAAGGGGAGTTAGATATTCACATTTGGACAGACATTTTGCCACAAGCGATATTTGAAGCCATAAATCAGGCTTCATGTTTCTTTTCATAATTATTATTACAAGTAGGTACCTACGTAGGTACCTTGTCGGTAATTATGTCGCATGACTTTTTGTCTATTTTGTAAAGTTCAGCTGTGACCTGACCTGCTTCGTAAAACTCAAAGCTTTTTTAAATAATGAATAGAATCAGGCGTTAGGTACCTACTTTGCGGAAATCCATATTAATTAAAACCAAAATATTACTTTGCTAATCCGCGAAAAGATAACGTGCTTGTCAATTAGTGCTAACCCGTTATACTTACTTGCGTATTTTTACATGCAATTAATGTTGCCACCCTCCCACCGCAAAAATAAATAGAGAACTCTCTCCAAGCAGGTGTTGTGCAAATTCAATGAGCTGGGAGTTGCTCAGGATTTTTATTTGTAGTAACTTACATTCGGAACTCCGAAAGCGCGATATAGAACGTGCTAACGCCATCTGTTATAAACTTGTGCCACGATGTTGTCAGTTACAGAGGAGACGCCACAGACAATTACAACTTTCGAAGTGGCAATCCGCCAGTAAAGTAGTTCATGCACAACCCGAGCATGGAAGATAATACTCTACCTAATTCTCTTTGGCAATGCACGCTTTTCGAAAAGACAAATTTTCTTTTGAACATGCGCAAGAGTCCCTTCAGCTAAGTACCCAGTTCCAAAAGTTCGTGTAATCATGCAGTATTATTTGGCAATGCAATTCAGAACAAAAAAAATCCTTTATCGGCGATCTATGACTCCCTTTCATCTGCCGATCCACTTAGCCGACAAAGGAGCAATTATGGCGGTGACGAAAGCTATTGTTTGATTGGTCAACCCCTGCCACAGACTACGAATTATAGACACCGCATCGCTTTATGATACAGTTGCGAATACTGTCAGATACTTAACAAGCGATATCAGTCATCATCATTAACATATCAGCAGATAAGAACGAAGTCCACTGTTACTGAACATAGGCCATCTCCATAATGACCGGACGTGCGCTGCCCTCATCCATCAGATCCCTATACGTTCTTAACCATGTCGTCGGACCATCTTATTCTCTTTTTAATTTTTAACAAACAGTAACGCCTGCGGACAATGCTATTAAGCTTAGAATACATTTAAAAGTGGAAAAATTACCTACTGTCTTGGGTGACTTGAACTCACGGCCTCTGGGTCGATACTCCAGCGCTCTGCCATCTGAGCCAGCAAGACCTCATCCATAGCCAGCAAATCTTATCCTCTCTCATCATCTCTTTCTGCTGCGTTTCCCGCGCCAGTCAGTTGAATTCAAAAGATTTTTTTTCTGCAACAGACCATAATATCTTATTATTTTCCTATAAAACAAATGTTCGTTTGACATTTATAAATTCATTCTATCTTTGATTTCAAGTCTCATTTCAATTCCATAATGTCTCTAAAAACAAAGTGAGTTAGACCAAGAAAAGTCTGCAACGATTTTGATAGCATACGCAGTGCAAGTGATATAATTTACGTCATAATTTCCTAGAAGTTTGACGTTTAAAATAACAGTTTCACCGCGTGTGCTATCAAAATAGTTGCACACTTGTCTTGGTCTAACTTTAGATTTGCTTTAATACTTTCGCTAAGCTCAAGTAAGATTTGGACGGACGCATTCGCCGAATGCCAAACGACTTGAGCCAACATGCAGTGCCGAATCTACCAATAGGCAAATTAAGTACTTGCTTGGGGTGACATACATGCTTATACGGGCACAACCATTTCAGAGCTTAATTAAATCCTATTTACGACCTCAGACAGAAGATCGCATTGGTTCGTTGATGGGTTAAGGCATCAAAATATCTTAATCCGACATTGATAACATTTGCTCGAGTGAGAAATGTGTGGTGACCGCTTTGCTTCATCTATAAGAAGTGATCTGCAACTCCTACAGTCCATACACCTACAAGATGGTGCAATATTGCAATTGTGATTCCGAGATGCGTCTCAATAGAACAAATGGAACAATTAGTTTGGCCAAATATGGAAACTATTGAAAAAGTGTATTCGGACTTTCGTATTAGGTATATGCAGGGTGGAAAGATAAGTCGGGCCCTGGAGGGAAACTACCTTAAATCCTTAAGCTGGCTCATTTTACTTAAAGGAGACATTCCTCGCCCGGGACTCGAACCGACTAAAAATTCAAAAAAATAAGAACTCGCAATTTTATTCTACTAGTCGATACAGTTAATGTTAATGATAACATTTCTCCAAGAAACATTACGTCTTACACTCGTCTGTCGTACAAAATATCCATAAATACTAATATTTAGTACTTAAGATTTTTTTAGACAAGCCAAACT
Organism: Cydia fagiglandana; assembly: GCF_963556715.1. Taxonomy (NCBI): domain Eukaryota; kingdom Metazoa; phylum Arthropoda; class Insecta; order Lepidoptera; family Tortricidae; genus Cydia; species Cydia fagiglandana. The sequence goes on from NC_085941.1 coordinate 20,776,214, forward strand.
GAAGAAAAAAAGAAAAATAATTTGAATGCAGTTTTGTTTCTTCTTAAAAATAAAGGAATGTCTCCTTTAAGTAAAATGAGCCAGCTTAAGGATTTAAGGTAGTTTCCCTCCAGGGCCCGACTTATCTTTCCACCCTGTATATGCAGTACCTTAAGGAATGTATGTAGGTAAATCGAACAACTTGACTCCTGACTGTAAAACCATGTTACATTTACTACGTTAATGGCATTTCATTGATTTATAAAGTAAAATCATTATGAATTATGACATTATGAAAACGTTGTAAGGATTTGTACTATTTGTAGGTCACAATTAGTTTGTTGGATTGTACAGTCGCCATCACATATATCGGAGCGGCCAAGGTGTTCACAATATCTGAACACGCAGTCTAAGGCCCTGACAATAGAGGCGTGTGCAGATATTTGTGAGCGCCTTAGCTGCTCCGATATAATATATCTGATGGCGACTGTACCTACCTCAGCATATCATTTCTACACAAGACTGTTTTTAGGGTTCCGTACCCAAAGGGTAAAACGGGACCCTATTACTAAGACTTCGCTGTCCGTCCGTCCGTCCGTCCGTCCGTCCGTCCGTCCGTCCGTCTGTCCGTCTGTCACCAGGCTGTATCTCACGAACCGTGATAGCTAGACAGTTGAAATTTTCACAGATGATGTATTTCTGTTGCCGCTATAACAACAAATACTAAAAACAGAATAAAATAAAGATTTAAATGGGGCTCCCATACAACAAACGTGATTTTTGACCAAAGTTAAGCAACGTCGGGAGTGGTCAGTACTTGGATGGGTGACCGTTTTTTTTTTTGCTTTTTTTTGTTTTTTTTTTCATTATGGTACGGAACCCTTCGTGCGCGAGTCCGACTCGCACTTGCCCGGTTTTCTGGCAGTGCGCTGTAGATTGGATCTATGTTGAATCGTGCTTAAGCTCTAATTTAACTTTAGTACTCGTATTGCTTATCAATATGTCAGATGTATATTGTCAAAAACTGTCAGTCACAGATAACAATCTGCCATTTGATTTGCCTTCAAAATATTAAAAGGCTGTGAAAACTGGAGCGACCGCGATAAATAACAAGCTGGACATAGTGTCAGCTGCTGTATCTGTCCGAGCCATCGGCTGTCGTTCTCGATGCGATAAGATAATGATAAGGTATTACGAATGGCGCAGTCTAAATCAAAGAATATAATGTCTAAATATATTACTCAGCAGCACTGAGGTTTTACTGTTTAATCCAGTAAATTTGTCGAATTTTGTAACCTGGCTCTTTTGCGTCAAATCCGGTAGTTCTGATTTTTTGCAGACTTGTTTATGATGTTAGCCCAATGAATAATCCAAGTTTGTGACTTCGAGCGCCGAACGCAACTTTGTCAAAAATCGAATAAACCGCAATTTTTTTTAGATTTGGGCGATTATAACCCTAAAGTACTAGTTTTTGGTAGTAACTTCCTAGGGCGTTTTTAAAGTAGATTAAAGTTGCTACAATAAGACACTAGAATTGTCTCTGTACATCTAATATTTTCCGAGATAAAGCCTTTACCATACAAATCTGCCCATCCTCCTTTCCTGCCTCGCACAGTTAAACTCTACTGTAGCACAGTGTAGCATACGTCATAATTTTATACAAGTTTGACGTTTAAAATAACACTTGTGCTACCAAAATAGCTGCAGACTTTTTTGGTCTAACTCTATTGGATTTCAAACGATAGTCTCTATACTGTAGGTATTTATAAATATTGTATCGTAGTCACGCTAGCGCCGTGGGCTTGAAGATCGGTAATTCAGATTTAGTACATTGAGAACTATTATTTTATAAAACTCTCAGCTCGTTCTTGTTTTAACTTGATCCGTCTCCTCGGTAAAATCATCAATTTGCTATTAATTTCATTCGTTAAGGTAATTAGCCTTTCATGATATTATGAACACAAAACCACGCTTTAAATTTGTTTATGCTGTATTTTTTTCAGTTAGATAAACTTATGTGTTTTAATGCCATCATGAGGTAATTTTTCGGGTCTGTGATTTCAAAACTCTATAAGAAACACCTAAAAAACAAAGCTATTACTTAATCAAATTATTAATAAGTTTCGAAGAAGAAAACCCATTTATTATTCTTAACAGATTTTTACTGGCATACCTAGTTAGATTGGGATAGGTCAGTGATGCAGTGGAATAAAGAGAAAAACTTTTCCCAGCTGTGGGACACTCGTTTATAATAAGTTTAGTGTCGGTTATTATCATGTTTACATGAGATGCGATGCCATAACTGTGATTACCATATCACTAACCGTGAAATTTCATATTACATCACTCGGAAGAGGAAGCATCAATCACTCGTTATTACTAGTGCGGCGAGCGTTGCCAATATGCTAATTGTATTTTAATAGCATTTCAGTTAAAATTTTATACATCATCAATGGCCACTGCATCCCTTACGGATGATTATTGCAACGCTGTAAACGCTGTGTTGTAAGCTAGCGCGTAACTCTTTAGAACAACCAATGTAGGCAAAATGCAAAAAATAGTAATTAGCGCCATTTAGTTACCACAAAATGATAAGGCACGTGGGACATTTGGGTAACAAAAGAATAGATCAAAAGTCATCCACGAGTGTTTGAATCGGTGACCCCGCACGTCGATTTGGCGGGACTTTTTATAAAATATCTAGTTTGTTTAACTAGTCATTTGTACATACAAGCATACAACTAGCGGATGCCCATACATATGCCCAACATTAGGATGTGGTAAACAGATTTTATAACGTTTATCTATCGCCAAAAATTAACTGGAACTTATGCTGAAATGAAATAAAAGATCCTCTTAGAATTTAAATGTATTTATTACTTGTAAACGTGTAAAACGATTTCGCGCATTAGATATGCCTCATGACTCGCACAGTTTAGAAATTATTACCTCTACCGTAGCCAACTATACTTTATTCAGATTTGTAGTTCTTAATCGTATTATTAATGTGCTCATCTATTGCTCAACATGTCACAATTTACACATAAAAATCTAAAGTTCTTAAGATAATGTGTTAAGGTTGAGAATTGCTTGTTATTAAATAAGTAAATGGATCATGGAAACCCCATGAGAAACTGTAACAAAGGGCCCTAAAAGAATTGCGCTTCTGTTGTAAGCATGGTACATCATGGAAATATGTTTCCATAAACAAAGGACATTGTTTTTGTGCGATTGCAGCGATACTAGGTACAGTAGTACCTATACCGGGTATGGCCTGTAGCATTAGCAAATAATTAAAACATAGATTGTACTCCTCAAACGGTGACACTTTTGTTCAACAACTTTTAAAAATTATTAAGTATTTAGACCCCTTTTTTTCATACAAAATAAATATTATCTTCAATGGACGCCATCGCCACGCCATATCATTGTGATTGACGTTGCTTGTCAAGCCTTAAACATAACAAAATTCGCAATACATTGCGTCTTTGAATAACTTTTAAAGTGTATTAAAAATCAAACTACAAGTTATTTTTAAAAGTAGCTGAACAAATGTTGATCAGTATGAGGAATACAGCCTACAGTTAAATTTTTTGCTCATATTACAGGCCACATCCGGTATAATATGAGTATCTACATGTGATATTTATTAGCCTAAGAAAGCGATAACTTTTTTTATTTTATTTCTATGTAGTTGTCGACTAATGGTAACATTCCATTTTTGACCGCAACTGTACTACTGGTACTGAACACGTCGGTGTTATTGTCAATTACCATAATAAAATAAACAGTAATGCAGCTGTCGTTGGAAATGGACTGTCATCTTTATGTTATGTTTGAATTAAAAGACTACGTAGACCAAACAAAAAAAAAAACAATTAGTGAAAATAGCGTACACCAAGCGAAATGGGTCAGTCAAACTAAATTCAGAAAAAGGTTATTTCTGTGGACAAAACGTCAAAAATTTAAGGCCCGGGGATATATATCATATTTTTCTTATTTGAGCCTCAAGTCAAGTACTGAAAAAATGTATCCCGCCTGTTGAAAAATTAGATAAATATGACAAACATGAGTTGTATTTATTTATTTGGATATGACTCGTTAACTCCTGATATAACGAAATGAAATGAAAAATATTTTCATTTCATTTCATTTCATAACAACTTACAGCCACACCTTATTATAGTCTATAATTATAAATAATAAATAAATAAATAATAAATATTATAGGACATTTTTACACAAATTGACTAAGCCCCACGGTAAGCCCAAGAAGTCTTGTGTTGTGGGTTCTCAGACAACGATATATATAACATATAAATACTTAAATACGTAGAAAACAACCATGACTCAGGAACAAATATCTGTATCATAATACAAATAATTTCGAAACCAGGATTCGAACCCGGGACCATCGGCTTCATAGGCAGGGTCACTACCCACTAGGCCAGACTGGTCGTCAATTATTATGTTAGTAACTACTCGAGTTTTTGCGTGTGAAAACGAGTTCTGCTTACAATTGCCTAAAATCGCACAACGGTTGCCAAATGGCTAAATGTTACATTAACAGCTTACACGCATCTATGTCTCAGATCTGAGATAAGCCGTGGGATCCTACCATTGTTGACACAAACAGCTGACCTGTTGTGTCCCTTATTGCTACGAGATAAGATCTACCAATGATCAGGTAATTGTTGCTACTAGTACAGCTGCCATCAGATCGTGCCAAGGTGCCCAAAATATCTGTACACGCACTCTGGCGCCTGGACAATAGAGGCGTGTTCAGATATTTATGAGCATCTTGGCCGCTCCGGTATATCTGGCATATATGGCAACTGTATATCGAGATCTGATAAGGATGATTACAGGAAACACTGGACACTTGGAGTATAAACAAATTGGTTGTAAATGTTGCTAGTGTAATTAAACCTAATAATTTATTGACTTAAAGACTGGTTAATTACTTAAATAGCTAGGTAACAATAATTAAAGACAAAGTTTTGAATCTGATTGATTGTATTCGTCGTTAGATTTCCAAATGGATTCTCTCTGCTCCTAAACTAAAACTAACTAACTTGGGTGATGACTGATGAAATTCGAGATATAAATATAAATAGGTCTATAGGTATGTTGCCTAAATTTGCAAATCTAGCTATTTCTGTGAGATCGGAACATACAAACTTTCACTGTAGGATTATAAGATTTGTACAAAGTAATTTGTTAAAATACGGAATTGTAAAGGAAAATTATTCCAGATAGGTATATCAAGTAATTAATTCGCAGACTGCATCTTCACTGACGCTTCGCTTCAAGATGGTGTCCGATTTTACGTTCTTTCATTTATTTTAGCCTCACCTTGGCCTGGATTAAGTCATTATTTCAATAAACAAATGGGAAATGCTTACAATTTGGGTTCCGCAGGCAATAAAGGAAACCCTATACCGTTCTTAACGTCACTTTGTTTTTTTGTATAATATATAAATCCCGTCGTTGTAAATAATAAAGGACCGATTAGCAAATGGCAATTTTCAAAGTTATATGCAGAACAAAATCCATACTAACCAAGCATAAGCAAGTAACTCCTGATATACCTACCTACCTTACCTACCATGAGCTTGATGTCCCTTTCTATTAAAAATACTATTACCGTCTCAAATACATTATATAACGATAGATGCCGATGTGAACAATTAAGCTGTATTTCATTACCTATTTTGGAAGATTTTTTAAATTGACATGAACATTCCGTTTCATATTTATTATGTCATAGATATTAACTGATAAATTACAGCACCATATACGGAACACTCGACCAAACCTCCAGTAAAGCATTTTCCATTTTTGGGCAGTATCGGCAAGATCGGACGGTAGAGAAACGTCCACATCCGCGGTCAGAGGTCGCGCCAATAATGGAACAATTAGACCCTTGCGCAAACAATTTGACAACGGTAAAGAAGGCTACCATTAGATTAGTTAAGACGGGATACAATAGTTTCAAGAAATTCATTTTTTTGTAATAGATACGATGTAAGTAATTCGATAATGGTGGTAAACCGATTAGTGTACGTCTAAAAACTTATAAGTAAATAAGATACCAATCGAAAAAAGGACAAAAATTGAAAACATGAGCATAATTTTGCTGTAGTTTTGGTTCGACTTGATTAAATTTCGTCCACGTTAAGTTGACACTGACTTTGATGATTCTTGGTAGTGATCATGCATGGCCGCACCAATGCTTCATATTGACCTAATACTAATGTATAAGGTCAATTTGAAGCATTGGTGCCGGGATAAATGTGTCACTTGAGGTAAATATGCGTCTATTGAAGATATCTTCGAAACGCAACATAATTATTTTACCGCCTACATACATTCAAAGTTTGGTGAACATACGTCGAACATACAGGGTTGCAATAGTTCTAGAATGTTCCGTTTTTTAAGACATCTTTAACCTCTAGCCGCCCATACGTCAAACCTTGCCAAGCAAAATGAAATTTTATTTTGTCAACATAAAGTTCAAATTACAATGGAACAGGAGACCTTTTTATAGGTGTTTGGGCGGCTAGAGGTTAATAAAGGGATTTACACCAAGTGACGCATTTAACCCGGTGGCCCTTAAAGGTGTTATTCAGATTCAGACTACACTGTGTATTGCTGCAGTAAGGCGTACGCTCTAGTTTGCGACAGCAATGATGCATAGTCTAAACTAAATCCGAACAATACCTTTAGCATGGATGGTCAAGTCTTGACTGTTTCATGTCAACATTAACTCAAAGATTGATTAGGAACTAAAACCAAAATTGTCTGTGAAAACTCCTAATACAAGCCCACCTTAATGATTTAGTACATACTAATGAGGGCAGTGACCCTGAACTGCTGACACAGACTCCCGCGCATCCGCCGGAGCGATAGCATAACAATACTTATTGTACGCGGTCGGTAAAGGCCAACCTATACGTCTCTGTCTTGTTCATTTAGCATTTGTTTGGGTACTATTACTTAATTAAAAACACTAGATAATGAAACGCTGAAATACATCATGCATAAAGCCCTGTTATTGAGGGTCGACACAAAATAAAAAATCCTTCGTATTTTTCTTTACCGAAAATGATAGTTTTTCTCGAAATTAAAGCTCATTCAAATTGAAGTTTGTCTTTATTTTTTGTATACCACATCAGTGGCAAACAAGCATACGGCCTCCTGATCGTAAGCCGTAGCCTATGGACGCCTGCAACTCCAGAGGTGTTACATGCGCGTTGCCGACCTTTTAAAAACCTGTACATTTCTTTTTTGAAGAACCCCATACTGTAGACCCTCGGAAAACCTCGGAAAGGAGCTCTGCCGCCTCTTTCCGCCATCGTCGCTCTACGCGACAATATTTCCACACGCCACTTTGATGGTAAGCACTAAGCGGGGCTCAGCTGAAACTTCCTGGCTCGCACAGCTAAATTGTGCTATGAACTGTCGTTTGCCGTATTTCTGGACCGTTATACAACCTTCCATCCTTCAAGAAGAGCGTACTCCCATCTTAAATGTCAGCAACGCAATTGCGATCCCTCTGGTGTTGCGGGTGTCCCTGGGCGACGGTAATTGTTTACCATCAGGAGATTTGTCTGCTTGTTTACCTCCTATAGGTATAATAAAAAAATTGTCCATATGGGAATTAGTCCCAGATACCTATGTTTTCGGACTGATCTCCGGCATAGATGATACTAGATTAGATATGTACCTATTCCACATTTGTACGTATTTATATAAGTACTATAGGTATGTATTACTTACCTTTAACGTATCACGACTCCCTTTGGTTACAGTCTACAATAATCATACAAATTATACGCTTATTTACCACCAATGTGAGATGCATTTAACCGTATACATTTCAAGTGTAACGTATTGTGCAACGTTCTCATGGCATTTGCGTATCATTAGCTGACTGTACTACATCTGATTACGCACGGTAATCAATTAAGTGTACAGTCCAAAATGTCTTTGAACTTTACATTACATTTTATATTATTTACGCGTGCTTGCTTTCAGTCCCAAATTATGCATAAAAAATATATAAACACCTTATTTATATTTAACGCTCGTTCTATTCTAACTATTCGTCATATATTACAAATACCTTTGATAAAATGTCCCATGCCATGTAAGCATTACTTATGCATCACTTTTCCATCTTTAGAATGATCATAACTTTTGGAGCAAAAATCCGGTCCCACTATTGAGCTGTTATTATTCCTGACGTTTTAAAAGTGCAAGGGCTGAATTAGACGGTACGCGAACTCGCATGAGATTTTAGTTACATTGCGGACTGTTGGTTACGTCCAACTCAACCGACCGACCAAAACCCGCAATGTAATAAAACGCGCATGCGAGCTCTCGCATCGTCTAACTAATGTATCAATTCAGCCCAGGCACGTTTTTCAGTTCCGTTTGGAATTTTATGATCTTTACATACTTAATATTTAATGAGTTTCCTCTTTATCTCCTGGATCCCATCATCATCATAGCCTAAAGTGATGGCAATGGGGCCAACTGTCAAAAAAAAATGGTTTACTCGTAGTCCGGGCATTTTCGAATTATCGAGTAAATACCTATAGTTGATATATCTAGTGGGTAGGTGGTCAAGATTTTAATCGAATGTCGTAATAACACCTACAAGTGTAAGTCGGTTGTAAAAATGTCAAAGAGCGAGATAAGCGGTGGAAATGGACAGATTGAGATCGTGCGTGATACAGTGATGCAAATTAACTTTATTGTTGAGAACCATTCTTTGAAAATGGGTTTCGATTGGATGCCGAAATCAGGGTTAGGTAGCTACAAACAGCAATACTACATCAACAGCAACTGTCCATCTGTGGACCTTATGCCATTTGTAATAAAGGTTTACGAACTGGCAATTAACAGTGTGGGCGATGGGTACTGCCTTACCTACCTACAGTACCTACCGTAAATATTTTGTTGTTGAACTGCGCTTTATCGTGGTCTGTTTGACTTTGTGAGTGCAATAATCATTTCTATAACCTGATACGGATTTATAATCTGATAAGAGCCAACAATACGTGTGACTCTTTTTTGTTTACTAACTAATACCGTGTGGTGGAAAAACAAAATGAAATACCTACCTACTTAGGTATAAATAAATTATAGAGAACTCCTCGTTTCTCACTTTAGCACAGTGAAATAGACTGCCATTTCACCCCAGTACGGATATGATGGTCGTTCTTGTCTACTTGACATCGTGATAAAACGGTGTCCGTCACTTTCTATCCCACGGTGTTAAACAGTGACAGTTAAGTATTTTATCACGTGGATAAAAATGGATAAAGCTATCCATAATACGCTGGCTGGAAAAAATATGAGCGTCATTGGGATGTTAAAATATTTCTTATTAGAAACGCCGGCCGTCATATTGGGCCTGTTTACGCAAGTTTTTATTGCAAGTCCATACATTTGCCACTAAGAGAGACCCCACACTGGCGTCTCCCGAGCGTCGGCGTCTAGTCAACTCGTTAGCGCACCTGCGCAGCGACGCCATTCTCCATATCGCTGACTAGACGCCGACGCTCAAAAGACGCTAGTATGGTGGTCTTAAGCTCAAGTAACAAGTAGCCAATGTATGAAATCGCAATGTTAATGTGTAAAAAGGTCCTAAAATGTGAAGGCCAGCCACACTTTTCCCTATCCCACACTTACTCGTATTGATCTTCTTAACACATCTTTTTATTTCCAATTTTTTGCGGTCCCAGTATAGAATTATAGATCCCTGCGGTAGTCCCGATTAGTAACGGCTATAGCTATAGTATCAGCTACTTAATGAAGACATCATTATCATTACAGTAAATTATCACGTGACTGATCATCCGGTCATCATCGTGATCTTGCTCACCTTCAACTGACCAATTTTAGTAATGAAACTAGTAAAAAGCCTAAATTGAATTAAACTACCGAATCATTACAGTTTTCGTGTGGATCTAACACAAATACAATTTTAACCTTACGAAATGCTATCTTATTAGTTGAAACCTCTTTGGCTATTGCTATAATCCCTCTCCATAATCATAATAATTTATTTGTTGCAAACCATGGTACCTATTACAGATGTTCTTAAAACGGAATGAGTACAGTCATGGATCCGACTAGGGCGTGGCGACATGTTTATACGTACATAGATAGGTGCACACTTTTCTATGGCACAGAAGATAACAAAGAGGTATTTAACAAATAGAAAAAAAAACAAATATTTAAAATTTATACATTAAAATAAATAAAAATATATACATATGTATATGTATGCTATGTTCCATTTTATTGCACATGACATACCTATTTACCGGTAATTGTCCATAAACTCTTGAAGAGTATAATTATGGGTATTCAGTTAAAAGTTGAGGCTTGCTTGAGCTTATTTACAAAGTTACCATTCTTATTTTTATTTTTAGGGTTCCGTACCCAAAGGGTAAAACGGGTTTTTTGCATTATGGTACGGAACCCTTCGTGCGCGAGTCCGACTCGCACTTGCCCGGTTTTTTTATATACTGGGGGATGTGGTTATATACCGATTCGAATGGACATCGAGTAAGGGCCTTTGTTGAAGATATCCTGCCAGCCGCTAAAACAGCAGAAATGTTAGTTTTTAAAATGTTTGGAAGGTACACGGGGAGTTGCGAGGTTAAATTAAAACAACCTGCAATTTTGAGATCCTTCATTATTAATTAATCTGTTGCTTTTTGTCTCAAGTAATTGCCTACTTTACCTCACTGATCAAAGTGATCAATCATGTACCGTGCTTCTGACAGTTTGCGTGTGCAACGTGTATTGTTCAAGAAATTATTGTATTAATATCTAAACAGGTCTTACTCATACGAACAGTAGGCATCTCATCATCATCAGTCATCATTATCAGCTACTGCTGAGCTTCGATAGGCTTTTTTTTTACTGTGACCCTCGCCTCGTTCCTGAGAATCTTATTAAGTACATTTGTTTTTATATATTATATTAGTAGTTTATGTGCAGGCTACATAATGAAAGGCAAATTCGAGTGTGGGTTTACTATAGCGGGATAAAGGCGTTTATATATTTAACATGTAGCCGCCTAGAGAACCTAGCGCTATAAAAAGCTAGCGGTCCATTGGCTTTCGAATGTTTACTCTGGCAAATCAAGATTGCATTTGTCTTGGCATGTTTAATTCGTAGGCGGCTAAAGTTGAAACCAAGTTCAGCCATAAACTGTATTAAGGTCTGCAATTTCTTCATCGTGCGTAGGTATTATTGCACATTCAATCATATTATTAACTGCGGGAAAAGACACGTACTAAGCCTATTTTACACCATTTACTAAACACTTCCTTAATCCATAAAATTTTCATATTAATTTGTTCTTTATGTCTTAAGCATTAAGCTTTAAAATTCAATAAATATATCTTGTATTTAGGACGTTCTTTGTAATTTTATTTTTAGCACGCAACGCTAAGACAATGCATTAGGTATATAACCAGTAGCTTATAGCTTGAACCGTAAATGGTTGGTGATATCTGAGATACCGAGGTCTCTTTATACTGGTAATTACATGTTAGCCGACCGTGTGCAATATTTACTTTAATCTCTTCTTAGTTGTGCAAGAAAAACTTCCCAAAAAGGACGGTTACTCAAAAGCTTAATAGAAGATCGTGATTCTTGTTTGTGGTAATTTAAACTTTAACTTTTAAGAGAAAAGGTCGTTTTTGCTTAAACATCTTGTAAGAGTTTTTACAACCTCCTCCAAATAAGTTATGCAGTTTTGCCAATATTGCTAATTTGCTTTTGAAAAGTAAACAAAAGCTAATATAATGACAGAAATGCGAATGTATTGTATGTCTAGCTTAGACTAGAGAATTGAACAAATAAAAGAATTAGTATGTATGTTGAAACCCTAAAAGAAAATAATACAAAGATTGCAAAAAATTTATTAAAAGTACCTATTTAATCTTATAAGCTAATGATCCATTAAAGACCTGTGGAAATTCACATATGTACCTACTTACTTATAGGTACTTATAATGAAGTCCTAAAGAAAACAATTGCCTTTGAAATAATCACAAAAACTGAGCGAAAGCGTAGTAGGTAGGTCTAAAATTAGTAATAAAAAGTTAGGTCCAAGCTAGAAGTGTTAATTAAATATCGTCAGTTATTAATTATGAGGGGGCGTAAAGCCATGCAGAAAATTAGAAGCGAACAAAAGATATATATAGCTCGCCGCGCAAAAGTTGCGGCAGAATATGTAGCCAAAACATGGCCATCACGCGAGTTTCAAAGATTTTTTGTACAGATTTTTCTTTATTTATTTATTTAAACTTCATTGCACAATATAGGTATTTACAACAATGTAAAAATTTCAAATGTTTCATATCTTTACTCATTCTCTCTGAGTTTCTATAAAAATATGGAAATATTTTAATTAAATGTCACTTGAAGCTTAACAGATGCATCAGAGTTTCCATTTGTTTTTCTTTAAATGTACAATTACAATAATTGCTTCAGAAGAATCCAGACACGGATGCGATAATAAATTAGCATAGTGACCCGCCACGCCATCTTGATAGTACCTGTTTACTTGCTTTTATCTTACTTTTAATCGTTTCTATGTATTAACAATAGGTACGTGGGCAAAACGTGAAAGACGAGCTCTATTTATTTGGCAACTAGTGACCCGCCCCGACTTCACACGGGTTACACAAAACCTTAACAAATTTTACACTTAAACCTTCCTCAAGAATCACTCTATTGACAGGTGAAAACCGCATGTAAATCCGTTCAGTAGTTTTTAAGCTTATCGCAAACATAGATACACACAAACAGACAGACGCGGTGGGGGACTTTGTTTTATAATGTGTAGTGATATATATAACCTTGTTTTGTATTTTGAGGTAAGTATCTAATGTACAATTTATATGGAAAACAAGAAAATGGCTATTTTGTGAAATATTGTGTTTATGTGAATATCTAGTTTTTGTCCACATTTATTTTAATAAAATGTAAGGAAATAAATAATTGCTACTTACCACTTATTTACTTTTTAGAAGTAGGTATAATAGTTATTTACGATACAAGTGCGGAAAAGAGGAAATTCGAAACGAGTGGCGATAAATTAAAACACGACCGAAGGAAGTGTTTTAAATCGACACGAGTTGCGAATTATCTATTCGCACGTGTATCGTACAACGTTTTACAGTACATTTGGCCCTTTAAACTTTTGACATCGCACGAAAAGTGATATTTTACGCACTAGTGCAGAAAAATAGGACCATATGTACTGTAAAAATATTTTTAATACAGTTGCTCAAAAAGTGCTACTTTACGTAGCTGTTTAGCGTGCGGAAAGTTGGTTATCTCGAACTAGTGCTTTTTACTTTTCCAATTTTTTTAAATTTATACTTGTTCCAATTCACGACTACTTATTGATGAGTGTTAATATTAGTTTCCTTTAAACGTCGTAATCAGCATAAAAACCTACCGTTAATGTAAGAATACGAAAAATATTACATATTTCATATTTAATTACTTACCTCTTCATTATTATAACACGTTTATTTTTTAATATTCAATATTGAAAATTCCGTTCTTAATAAGTTGACTGAATGGAACGGAATAGCTGCCAAACGCCCATAGATATAATATACTTAAAGACGACGTCTAACCGAGCTGCCACTGTTACCACTTTTGTTTAGTGTACGATTAACAATGTTTTTCTTATTTTTTCGCAACTGTATTAAAAAACGTCGTTCGATACACGTGCGGAAATGTCATTCTTCACTCGTCCCGAGTCTTGCCACTCGCCTGCGGCTCGTGGCAAGATATCTCGGTACTCGTGAAGTAATGACATACCTTCCTCACTAGCATCGAAATGTACTATTATAGTTTGAACCTATTAGTCTAGTATTTTTTTATATAATTGACATATTTTTTAGTGCCTTCTTTATTGTGACAAATTTCTCATTTACTATTTATTTAACCCTCCCGAAAGCACCAAATTTTGATAAGTATTTTTAATTTTTAGTTTTAGTTATTTTAATTGTAGTTAGTTTTATATTCCTGTTTATGTATTTTAGTAATTTATTATTTTGTCAGTGCAATTTATTTAACTAGAATTTGTTATAATATTCAACATATTGTAGTTATCATAATCCCAATTGTCATTGTTATGTGATAAGTATTGACCGAAATTACATTATCGGCTATCCAGTTATCTACAGAATCGGCTTTCAGAGGTCTTTCACAAGTTCTTTGAGAAATATACTTTGAAAAGCCATTTTCGTCAGTAGCAAAAAGGCGGCAAATTAAAAAAATGTAGGCGCGAAGGGTTGTCTTCCCATATCACACCTTTTTCTACTGACAAAAGTGGTTTTGCCAGAGTATAGTTATTTGTTTGACAAGGGGGCAAAGTTATTTGATTATTAAAGGGGCAAAGTGCTAATATTGATACCCAACCAAGCGCAAGATTTTAAAATGGTTCGAAAAGTGGAACCTAGAGCGTTGCGAGGGTTTCAAAGAAATTTTTCTACCGAGTGAAACACGAACTTTTTCACCACACCAATGCGAGGAAAATCCGAGTACTTACTAACTGTAAAACATTATAAATCAAATACAAATGAATACCATATTGTGAGCTGGTGTGGTGAAAAATAATGAATCAAGCTGGCATACAGAAAAATAAAAACAAAGTTTTAATACTCGTACATGTTTATTACAAAAAATTAAAAATACATCTGCTACCTAAAAAATTAAAAAAAGACACGTTTAATGAAAATATAATTGTAGCAGGTATTTTTCTTCTTCGGAAATTATTTCTTTCCTTTATAGCTGGAATTATTGGGGTTGCACTGGTTGGCATGGTTGTTAGCCTGGCTCTGGTTGCCCTTGAAGCCGGCAGCGTGCCCCGGCCCGGTCGGGGTGTGCGTCGGGTTGCACTGGTTGGTGCGGTTAGCTTGCCCTGACTTGTCCATCTGTAAAAAAGCAATAATTCATTAATTAAACCTACACGAATTCAAAACGTTCTGGAAAACTGGCGTCTTTTCTGAGGACAAATAGAAAGTCAACGATTTGGGTATATTTTACCGAGAACCGCCATCAGATATTTCGATGCGGTTATGGTGCTCAAAACATCTGAACACGCACTCTAACGCCTGGGTAATAGAGGCGTGTTCACATATTTCTAAGCACCTTTGCCACTCCGATATATCCGATGGTGACTGTACATAATTTTTATACAGTCAAAAATTAAAAAGTTAAAAAACATTGGAGTATCGATTTGCACGACATCGTTGCATACAAATTGCATTATTAAGCGCGGTCCAAACTTTTTTAAAACGTCCTTATAAATAGTATAGGTTTAAGTCCTATTTAGCCAAAGTTGTCAACCAACCGCGACTCTTTATTTGTGTGTCAAAATAGTTTAAATGTGCAGAAAAGAAAAATACAAGATACACTTGTAATACCTACTCTTGTAAACTTTTATGAAAAAAAAAATGGCAACAAAGCTTAAACTGATTTATAAATCACTGGTTATTAATTTTACAAGGGAGCAATTGCTGTTTAACCCCTCGGCCTAATGTATGGAGACCCGAGCAAACAAAAGATTCTAAGACTTGTGGTTCAAGAGTGGAATTCTGAGCGTTGCGAGGGTTTCAAGACTTTCAATGCACGAGGGTTAAGCTCAATTTGCTGCCAAGTGAAACACATTTTTTCACCCACATACCGTAAATATTGTAGGCACATTCAGGAAAATACTACATACCGTAAAACTACTCAACTATAGTCCAAAAGCCCTCAATTATGCTCCAACATTAATTCGAATATTTGTTAGACGTGACTATTAGGTATTTAAGTGTTGTACTAAGGCAAACTGAATTCATAAATCTAAGAAAAAACTCAGACCAAAAAAAAACAATAATAATATTGGTATTGATACTTATTATTATTTCCGTACTGAACTTGTGGACAATAGTTGTAGTGTTGGACTAGAATTGGATGGTTTAACAGTATCTATAATTATTGTATTTGAAATTATACTCACTTTATTAAAGTTTCAGATGACACTTGTAACAGAATGAGGTTGACCGTATAGCGACGAATGCCGAATGATCTGTGCCCACACCCCGCACTCTCTTTATTTATACCCTAATAGTCCAAGAGCTCACCCCGGTAAATTATACATGGGACAAAAACGTTCGAAAAACCGGTGTAGGTATTTTCTGTGAGAAGTACAGAAGTTAAGGATTAATAATTTTTCTAAATCTTCATTATATACCTAACTTTTAAAAGGTTTAATATGTAAAAATAAGTTAGAAATTTCATTTATTACCGTAAAACCTTCCAACTATAGTCCAATACTGCGACTATGGTCCACAAGTTCAAAAGGAAATTAAATGCCAATACCAATGTTCTTTTTACAAATAAATACAAATACAAATGCGTTTATTTCATTACTTTTTACATAAGTTCTTAGGTATAGTGTATAAGGGTTAGGTAGGTAATTAGTCCATCTTAGGTATAAGGAGTAAGTAGGTAAGTATTAATCTAAACATTGTGCAACAAATTGTGTAAGTAATGAAAAAGGTGCGGGTACAGCTTGCTGAATTTAAACCCGCCCTTGGTCAGCTAATTGGAATGGTATTAATATTACATAATATTTAAATTATGAAATTCACATAAAAAACAAAACATTAGTATTTGACAATAGTTTCCTTACGGGGTATTTAATACAGAAACAGTATTTAATAGCATATGTTTCGTGTGGTTAGTATTTACCTAAAAGTTAACTTTATGAACGCATCCCTCACGGGGCTGGTCACGTGTATATTCTCAAACTCTTTTTGATTATTCATGTACAACTTTTTAAGTCTAGATTTGAACTGTTGGATACTCTTTGCCTCACGCACAGGAGGGGGGATATCGTTCCAACATTTGGTGGCAGCGTAACGAAATGACCCCCTGAACGCGGCCGCACGATACTCGGGCGGTACCAGCAGCAGCGCGTGGAGGGCTCGGCGCGGGCGCGCGGAGTCGGCCGCGGCCGCGCGCCGCAACTTGTCGGCCAGTGCGCGCGACGTTTGCCGTGCTAACACGCGGAAGGTCGCGCACGCGAGGTGGACCCGCCGCCGCGCGGACATTTTCAGCGAATTTAATTGATTGAGCGCTGGAGTTATACGATCGCGACGCCCAAGCCGCTCACTAAATCTTGCGCAAGAATTTTGAACTTTTTGTATACGATGACTTGTTTTCTGTAATATACACGGGCCGTAGACTGTGTCGCAATAATTAAATTGGGACAAAAAAATTTTTGGTTTACTCTGAGTGTTTACTTCCATTTATAAACATACCTCACCTTCGAACTACTTAGAAGTCACAGTAAAAGATATATGACCGAAAAAAAAACTATAGTTGGGAGGTTTTACGGTTTTCAAATAACCTCAGATCAGATCCATGAATGTTACTACCTATATTTAACGAGTACAAGTACTTAAACTAAAGTTTAAATTTCAACGGAAAGGATGTTAAATAATTTATATTTATACAGGGTGGAAAGATAAGTCGGGCCCTGGACGGAAACTACCTTAAGCTTAAGCTGGCTCATTTTACTTAAACGAGACATTCCTTTATTATTAAAAAGTAACAAAACTGCATTCAAAGATTTTCTAAAACTCGCTTGCCTCGCCCGGGACACGAACCGAATTACTAAAAATTCCAAAAAATAAAAACTCGCAATTTTATTCTACTAGTCGATACAGTTAATGTTAATGATAACATTTCTCCAAGAAACATTAGGTCTTACACTCGTCTGTCGTACAAAATATCCATAAAAATCTAATATTTAGTACTAAAGATTTTTTAGATAAGTAAAATTGAAGAAAAAAAAATACTTTATGTAACATTAATAATAATGTCATGTTCAAATGTATTTCTTATTGATTTATATATTTTAACGACATATTTAAATACGTTCTATATTATAACTTGCAAATTGGGTTAAATAAGGTTAAATAAATAACTTATAACTTACATTACACATTAAACAAATATAACAAAATCCTAAAATACCTAAAAATTTATAAATGATAGTAATATATTTTCTGGCTACTAGCTCTCCGCCTATACAGATTCGGCTAGTGTTGCCATATATGTCAGGATTCCCCCGGGCATGGCAGGATTTTTGGTCCTTTGTCACTTTTTTCCGGGTTGCGGTGGAACTTGGTGACTGTCAGGGCTTTTTGAAAGCCTCAACTAACCACTAGGAGCTTCGAAAACATACCTCTATACTTACCTAGAAAATTTCTTAGCGAAAATAATAGATAACAGAGCTAAAAAAAACTAAAGAGTTACAGAAGATTTACAGTTAAACAAAGAAGAAGAAAGAAGAGGGGTTCTTTTGGTGAAATTATCGTCCAGGAAATATTTTTATCGGGACTTTTGCAAGGGTGTACTATTTTTTCTATATGGCAACATTGGCAACCCAGACTTCGGGGTATTTACCGAATAACATAGGTACGTAGCTATCATCGTGCTGACTTCATAGTGCGCATATGGTTGGCAGATAAATCAACACGTGCAAATATTTTCTATATTTTATTTTTTGGTTTACTATAAATACTTAGGATTATTCCCCTCCCGCATGGAATGATGCCTTCCTTTCCTTCTATCCTATTTTAGTAGGCCATAATTTTTGAGAAATGTGGATGAAATATGTTTTTACCGTATTTTATTACTTGAATGTTACACTTTTTAATTCATTGATTGTGCTTAAATTCCAAAACAATGTCTACAAAACAGCTACTCCATATAAAAATGAACTATTAGATTCGACGCGATTTTTTTATATTTTATAATTGTAGTAACGAAGATGCATCTCGTTAATGTTAATGAATAAACTGTGAATTTTTTTACACCACGTCGGTAGCAAACAAGCAAACTGCCCACCTAATGGTAAGCAGCCCCCGTTGCTTATGGACGCCTGCGTGACAATCGCATTACCGACTCTAAACTAAAACTATTCACTTGATCAAAGAAGTTTATTTAGAAACCTGTGTCAAACTACCACCAGATGTCAAAATATCATAAAAGATGATAAAAGAAACGTTATATGGATAACTGGATTCTCTAAATGTCCTCCGTCTTTAAAAATATTTAGTGCCTTCTTTATTGTGACAAATTTCTCATTTACTATTTATTTAACCCTCCCGAAAGCACCAAATTTTGATAAGTATTTTTAATTTTTAGTTTTAGTTATTTTAATTGTAGTTAGTTTTATATTCCTGTTTATGTCTTTTAGTAATTTAATATTTTGTCAGTGCAATTTATTTAACTAGAATTTGTTATAATATTCAACATATTGTAGTTATCATAATCCCAATTGTCATTGTTATGTGATAAGTATTGACCGAAATTACATTATCGGCTATCCAGTTATCTACAGAATCGGCTTTCAGAGGTCTTTCACAAGTTCTTTGAGAAATATACTTTGAAAAGCCATTTTCGTCAGTAGCAAAAAGGCGGCAAATTAAAAAAATGTAGGCGCGAAGGGTTGTCTTCCCATATCACACCTTTTTCTACTGACAAAAGTGGTTTTGCCAGAGTATAGTTATTTGTTTGACAAGGGGGCAAAGTTATTTGATTATTAAAGGGGCAAAGTGCTAATATTGATACCCAACCAAGCGCAAGATTTTAAAATGGTTCGAAAAGTGGAACCTAGAGCGTTGCGAGGGTTTCAAAGAAATTTTTCTACCGAGTGAAACACGAACTTTTTCACCACACCAATGCGAGGAAAATCCGAGTACTTACTAACTGTAAAACATTATAAATCAAATACAAATGAATACCATATTGTGAGCTGGTGTGGTGAAAAATAATGAATCAAGCTGGCATACAGAAAAATAAAAACAAAGTTTTAATACTCGTACATGTTTATTACAAAAAATTAAAAATACATCTGCTACCTAAAAAATTAAAAAAAGACACGTTTAATGAAAATATAATTGTAGCAGGTATTTTTCTTCTTCGGAAATTATTTCTTTCCTTTATAGCTGGAATTATTGGGGTTGCACTGGTTGGCATGGTTGTTAGCCTGGCTCTGGTTGCCCTTGAAGCCGGCAGCGTGCCCCGGCCCGGTCGGGGTGTGCGTCGGGTTGCACTGGTTGGTGCGGTTAGCTTGCCCTGACTTGTCCATCTGTAAAAAAGCAATAATTCATTAATTATACCTACACGAATTCAAAACGTTCTGGAAAACTGGCGTCTTTTCTGAGGACAAATAGAAAGTCAACGATTTGGGTATATTTTACCGAGAACCGCCATCAGATATTTCGATGCGGTTATGGTGCTCAAAACATCTGAACACGCACTCTAACGCCTGGGTAATAGAGGCTTGTTCACATATTTCTAAGCACCTTTGCCACTCCGATATATCCGATGGTGACTGTACATAATTTTTATACAGTCAAAAATTAAAAAGTTAAAAAACATTGGAGTATCGATTTGCACGACATCGTTGCATACAAATTGCATTATTAAGCGCGGTCCAAACTTTTTTAAAACGTCCTTATAAATAGTATAGGTTTAAGTCCTATTTAGCCAAAGTTGTCAACCAACCGCGACTCTTTATTTGTGTGTCAAAATAGTTTAAATGTGCAGAAAAGAAAAATACAAGATACACTTGTAATACCTACTCTTGTATACTTTTATGAAAAAAAAAATGGCAACAAAGCTTAAACTGATTTATAAATCACTGGTTATTAATTTTACAAGGGAGCAATTGCTGTTTAACCCCTCGGCCTAATGTATGGAGACCCGAGCAAACAAAAGATTCTAAGACTTGTGGTTCAAGAGTGGAATTCTGAGCGTTGCGAGGGTTTCAAGACTTTCAATGCACGAGGGTTAAGCTCAATTTGCTGCCAAGTGAAACACATTTTTTCACCCACATACCGTAAATATTGTAGGCACATTCAGGAAAATACTACATACCGTAAAACTACTCAACTATAGTCCAAAAGCCCTCAATTATGCTCCAACATTAATTCGAATATTTGTTAGACGTGACTATTAGGTATTTAAGTGTTGTACTAAGGCAAACTGAATTCATAAATCTAAGAAAAAACTCAGACCAAAAAAAAACAATAATAATATTGGTATTGATACTTATTATTATTTCCGTACTGAACTTGTGGACAATAGTTGTAGTGTTGGACTAGAATTGGATGGTTTAACAGTATCTATAATTATTGTATTTGAAATTATACTCACTTTATTAAAGTTTCAGATGACACTTGTAACAGAATGAGGTTGACCGTATAGCGACGAATGCCGAATGATCTGTGCCCACACCCCGCACTCTCTTTATTTATACCCTAATAGTCCAAGAGCTCACCCCGGTAAATTATACATGGGACAAAAACGTTCGAAAAACCGGTGTAGGTATTTTCTGTGAGAAGTACAGAAGTTAAGGATTAATAATTTTTCTAAATCTTCATTATATACCTAACTTTTAAAAGGTTTAATATGTAAAAATAAGTTAGAAATTTCATTTATTACCGTAAAACCTTCCAACTATAGTCCAATACTGCGACTATGGTCCACAAGTTCAAAAGGAAATTAAATGCCAATACCAATGTTCTTTTTGGTTTACTCTGAGTGTTTACTTCCATTTATAAACATACCTCACCTTCGAACTACTTAGAAGTCACAGTAAAAGATATATGACCGAAAAAAAAACTATAGTTGGGAGGTTTTACGGTTTTCAAATAACCTCAGATCAGATCCATGAATGTTACTACCTATATTTAACGAGTACAAGTACTTAAACTAAAGTTTAAATTTCAACGGAAAGGATGTTAAATAATTTATATTTATACAGGGTGGAAAGATAAGTCGGGCCCTGGACGGAAACTACCTTAAGCTTAAGCTGGCTCATTTTACTTAAAGGAGACATTCCTTTATTATTAAAAAGTAACAAAACTGCATTCAAAGATTTTCTAAAACTCGCTTGCCTCGCCCGGGACACGAACCGAATTACTAAAAATTCCAAAAAATAAAAACTCGCAATTTTATTCTACTAGTCGATACAGTTAATGTTAATGATAACATTTCTCCAAGAAACATTAGGTCTTACACTCGTCTGTCGTACAAAATATCCATAAAAATCTAATATTTAGTACTAAAGATTTTTTAGATAAGTAAAATTGAAGAAAAAAAAATACTTTATGTAACATTAATAATAATGTCATGTTCAAATGTATTTCTTATTGATTTATATATTTTAACGACATATTTAAATACGTTCTATATTATAACTTGCAAATTGGGTTAAATAAGGTTAAATAAATAACTTATAACTTACATTACACATTAAACAAATATAACAAAATCCTAAAATACCTAAAAATTTATAAATGATAGTAATATATTTTCTGGCTACTAGCTCTCCGCCTATACAGATTCGGCTAGTGTTGCCATATATGTCAGGATTCCCCCGGGCATGGCAGGATTTTTGGTCCTTTGTCACTTTTTTCCGGGTTGCGGTGGAACTTGGTGACTGTCAGGGCTTTTTGAAAGCCTCAACTAACCACTAGGAGCTTCGAAAACATACCTCTATACTTACCTAGAAAATTTCTTAGCGAAAATAATAGATAACAGAGCTAAAAAAAACTAAAGAGTTACAGAAGATTTACAGTTAAACAAAGAAGAAGAAAGAAGAGGGGTTCTTTTGGTGAAATTATCGTCCAGGAAATATTTTTATCGGGACTTTTGCAAGGGTGTACTATTTTTTCTATATGGCAACATTGGCAACCCAGACTTCGGGGTATTTACCGAATAACATAGGTACGTAGCTATCATCGTGCTGACTTCATAGTGCGCATATGGTTGGCAGATAAATCAACACGTGCAAATATTTTCTATATTTTATTTTTTGGTTTACTATAAATACTTAGGATTATTCCCCTCCCGCATGGAATGATGCCTTCCTTTCCTTCTATCCTATTTTAGTAGGCCATAATTTTTGAGAAATGTGGATGAAATATGTTTTTACCGTATTTTATTACTTGAATGTTACACTTTTTAATTCATTGATTGTGCTTAAATTCCAAAACAATGTCTACAAAACAGCTACTCCATATAAAAATGAACTATTAGATTCGACGCGATTTTTTTATATTTTATAATTGTAGTAACGAAGATGCATCTCGTTAATGTTAATGAATAAACTGTGAATTTTTTTACACCACGTCGGTAGCAAACAAGCAAACTGCCCACCTAATGGTAAGCAGCCCCCGTTGCTTATGGACGCCTGCGTGACAATCGCATTACCGACTCTAAACTAAAACTATTCACTTGATCAAAGAAGTTTATTTAGAAACCTGTGTCAAACTACCACCAGATGTCAAAATATCATAAAAGATGATAAAAGAAACGTTATATGGATAACTGGATTCTCTAAATGTCCTCCGTCTTTAAAAATCCAAGTTATTCATATTTTAGTGTATTTTTTTCCAACCATACTTTGCAACGTAATCAGCAAACAAACATGTTGATAACGCTCTTTATTTCGCCGAACACTTTAGTGTGTTTGTGCATTCGTGTCTCATATTATATTTGCACCGATGATTTTATTTGTTTATGTCTGCATGCCAGAGTATAAAGTATAATGACAGGCAGCGTCCGTTTCATTCTTCCGGTGTTAAAAATTGACACGTAAATAAAGCCATTCATATCTAATAGTAGGTAAAATAAGTATATTAGGTAATTCATATAGCCTGATTTGAACTTTAAATATACGACAAAAATTAGTTCTACATACGATTTGTATAGAATATGGGATGAGTCACGCTAGGCGTCCGACGTCATTTTCTATGACGGCTGATCGGTGATCACGTGGTGCTTTCCATAGAAAACGAAGCTCCGGAAACTTCGGCCCGGCCCCGGCCCGGTCTGTCGTGAGGCATCCTTATATCAGTGTCAAAAGAGACGTTTTTGTTTAAAGTAACGTCACTTTTAACACTGCCGTATCTGGCCCCAATTTCACATCGGTGACAGGTGTGAGAATCGTAAAACATCACTGTTGCTGACGTCACAAGCATCCATGGACTACGATTACCACTTACCATCGGGCGGGCCGTATTCCCGTTTGCCACCATCATTTTTATTTAAAAAACTTTATTATATCGGAAAAAAACAGATATTTTTTTTTATACCACATCGGTGGCAAACAAGCATGCGGCCCGCCTGTTGGTAAGCAGTCACCGTAGCCTATGAACGCCTGCAACTCCAGAGGTGTTACATGCGCGTTGCCGACCTTTTAAAAACCTGTACACTCCTTTTCTTGCTAAGTTTATGACAATTGTCACGAAATTCCCACATATAACTCATTACCTGTCAAGAATTACCTACAATTCTTCTAAATCTTTGACACCTGCACACACTCACACCACGCACCTGTCACCGTGGTGAAATTGGGGCCTGATCCATATCGTTGCTAGATCTGTTAATTGTCGTATCTAAAGTTCGAAACGGGCCGATTCTCGGTGCAGAGATAGCTTAGATGGACTCTAATCCGCCTGCTGGGATGGAGTATGCACCTATACATTAGTTATAAATGTTATAATAAATCACACACTTACTCATCAAATCGAAATCAGGGGGCCTAGCCAAGATGATGATTCGTTGGTATTCTCTCTTAGCCAATCATAATCATTTATTTGCCTTAAAAAAGGTTCATATACAAGTTGTTTCTGTATAAATAGTTATGCATTTTCAAGTCCCATTTCTTAACTGACTATATTATGCAGCTCAGCTGCAGCATGCCAAGTCAAGGTATGTAGATTAATGGACTTTATGCCAGAGGCACATAATAGATTTCTTTGTGACCTTTGACCCACGGCCCTTCAGGCAAGGTTACAATTACAGTCCGTCCGTCCGTCATCTTCCAAATATATTATAGCATTGATATGTAGCAATTATCGCGGTGTGATGATGGGGTCTAATGATATACGCAATTTTTCCCATGATGTAGGTATGTACAGTCGCCAACAGATATATCCAAGCGGCCGATGTGTTCAAAAATATCAGAATACGCATTCTAACGCCTTGACAATTAAAATATATTTAAATACATACATACCAATCGATTTGATCTTGTTATGTCCATGTAGTACATCTAATAGCCTGTGTTTTATCTTTCCATATAACGAAGATGGGCAATGACTGTAAAATATTTCGCAAACCTAGACAAGACACTTATTGAACATTATGAGGCACACACCCTTATAACTCTGTGGCATTAAGGATCTTAAGCCGCGTATTCACTAAAAACAATCTGCCGTATTCGAACTTCAAGATATTCACAAGAGACGACACGTACTAGATCCATTCTAGATAAGTTATAGTTTAGATATCAACTAGTTCTCTTTTGCAGCGCAATTCGGGCAACCAATGTCACTTTTACGTTAGATAGAGTAAGCGCCACTTGCACCATCCCACTAACCCGAGGTTAATCGGTTAAACCGTTAACCCAGTGTCAAATTGTACTGGTACCATGGGGTAACTCAAGTTTTAACAGGTTAACCCCGGGTTAGTTAATGGTGCAAGTGGCCCTAAGATATCTATTAGATGTGAATTGGATTTCTAAGTCATATCCTGCGGAAATTGTTCAAGAGTATCCCCAGAATCGCGCAAATGTCAAATTTGACAGGTTAGATCTTAAACGTATCGTTATCGTATCTTGGTGATGTCTAAAAGATCTATTAGATAATAGATATCTATTTCAAAATCCGAATCGCGCCCAATGTTTGGGATACACTGTTACTGAAATACTAAATACGGGTACCTATGCAGATGTTTGCAGAAACAATGTTTCAGCTTCAGCTCACATAGAGTGGACGGTCTGAGATACATGTACATACTTCCGATAAATAAATATCAATATTTATCATTGATAAATCGTTTAGCTATTAACACCAATCAGCACCAGCATCAGCACTAACAGATTCCCTTCAAACAACATAACAAACAGCAATCAATTTCATTTCAGCCTTAAGTTCACCTTCAGCTAATTTAGTAAACACTGCCTTTGTTAATGATTGTCAATTAAAAATACAATAAAATCTAATATAACGTGCATCACGACTGCAATCGGTTTGGATTAATTGTTGTAAGCAATCATCGTTAAAGAACGTTGTTCCGATGAGCTAAGGGTTAAATTGGTAATTTACTTAATTAAATATGTTTTCATTATTAGAGTTGAAATTATTTAGTCTTCCGGCTTACTAGAACAATTTTTATTTTTAGAAAATACTTAATGCTAATTAAAGTAATAAATAGTAAGACAAATCATTTTTCTCCGGTTGCGTCAAATTGATTTCATTATAGGGTACAAGGTTAGTCAACAGTAGTAACTAGTAGTACTAGCGTAATAAAATCGTAGGTACAATCACCTGCAATAACCAGGGATCGGATATTCGGATCGATATTTACCTAAACTTGGCAAAATTCCGGAAATTGTTGGGAAAATATGGAGTCGGCTTCTTTTTTATTATAAGTTTAATAAATATGCTCCGGGACTCCGGGATCGCACGAAATGACATAAGATGGTACAAATTTACCTACATGTTTAGTTTATGGCTATTTTTGACTATTTTTGTAAGGAAATATGTTGTTATATAGATTTAACAAGAACAGTGTATGTAGTGTAGCCGCAGCGTGAATTGGCATAATAATGTAAGCATTTCTCTATACATATCTTACATAACTATTTACTACTTATTATAGTAGATTCAAGGGTTCTGTAATATAAGAGAATAATAAAACAATTTTTTTTGTATAACACATATATGTGACGTTTTCAAGCAAAAGGTACAATTTTGTCAATTGTACATAAGGTTCACGTCTAGTTAAATCTTGATGGTATTCGCGACACTATGATTTGCGACAAAGTAGTACCTTTTGCTTGAAAATGACACATATGTTTATTAATAAATTACATATTCAGCAAGAGTTTTATGGAACTGGTTTCACATTACAAACTTAAACACTACGCGTTTTGAACACCTAAATTATATTTAAACGTGTTGGTCGCAAATAAACTTATTTTAGTACCTTTCACTCCAATTCGATGTTTCGATACAGATTGCAAATGTTGCAATGGTGTAGTTTGTAAATAATTAATTAATGTGTAAGCAAATACCAGTGCAACCTGCGTCTAAAAGTCTAACCGAAAGGTTAAGAAGTTTAAGCACGATCTTTATCATCTATTCATTTGAACTTTGCTTAGAATTATAATAAATAACTAAATTTTTTTCCAAATTCGACATATTAAGTCTGTTTCTGGATGCTGTAAGTATCCATTTGTACATAGAAAATGATCTTTCTACATCTACAGAAGTTAACGTTGCATATTTGTAAATATAAGAGTCACTTTCCTTATTCATTTGCTCACACATTTCTCGGAGCACATCAAAATCGGGATTTCTGTCCATGACTTGGTTGAGTTTATTTATGAATTTGTTATTTGCCGTCCATTCCAAGGCTATCCTTACTTCATCGAATATTTCGAATGATTGAATTATAGACAAATCCCTACTTTGCAATTTTGTTATAGCAATTTGTATGATTTCAAAATTCTCATGTATATACTGTAGGTCAACACATAAATTTGGTTTGGCTAAAACTTTCTTCGCTTCTCTAATAGAAACAGCTTCGTTACTATTTAACATTGAAACCACATTGGATATTTTTTCTAAATGTTTAGAATAATAGGATGCAGCTTCTAACCAGGTTCCCCACCTAATTATTACGGGCTTTAGCGGCATGGGTAAATTTGGGTACATTTCTTTTATCAGATTAACCCTGTTAGGAGCCTTTAAAAATATTTTTTTAACATTATTTATTCATGTATCTACGTCACTATAATTTAATCTTATTGTCTCTGTCAATCTGTGTAAGGCATGAGCCATACAAGTAAAATGCTTCATGTTAGGACAGGTTTCTTTCAGCATTTTTCCGGCCAGTAACATATACGCGACACTATCAGAGCTGAACAGTAAAACATTATGCACTTTGTTATGGAATTGGTCGCCCCACAAGTCTCTTAGACAGTCAATTACGAACTCATATATACTACGACCATTCACTTTCTGTAGCGGCTTGCAGGCTAACATATATACTGGTCCCGAAAGTCCTTCATATAATGGCTTTACCAAGAAATGCACGACGTATCTTCCCAAAAAGTCAGTCTCAGTCATAACATCTCCGGGAGATCTCGAATCCATGATTGAGCTATATCTTCTTTCTTCGTACTATCCGCCATTGCAATCGCCACAGACAGGAGTAAAAAAATAGTCTGATTGTAATACACAAATTTAATAAAAATATCTAATATTACTACTTGGCTCTAGCCTCATACAGAAGTAATTATTAAATTTTAACATTGGAATGCATTAATTTGTATAAAAGATTTTCCAAAACTTAATTTCGTATTATATGTAAAGTGTTGCAGCTTGTTAGCTAAGAAAAAAAACGATTAAGTACGATATAAATATTTTTTTCATACGAATAAAAATGTTGTGCTTAACTAAAAGTATATGTAAACGAAACATTAGCTCGTGATTGCTTTAATTTGACGTGCAAATTATAAAGTACCAATTGTTATTCTATAGACACACTATTTTTGGTACATTTTGGAAATAATTTTACGAGTATTTTAGCAACAGTAACATAATTACTTATTTTTTTATTACTTAACTTTGAATATCATTGGTACAACTTACCGTTTAAACAGAGAAGATAATCCGGTCCAGGTCACAGGAAACACAAAGGTCCGGGAATCCAAAGCACAAGTCGGTGTTGAAAAAGAATCCAAAATCCAAATCACAAAGCAAAGCCGAAACCGTTGTTGAATAGCCGAGTAGAAACGTAAAACCAAAGTAAATAATACACCCGAATGCATGTACAGTACAGCAACGAATGATCTATGCACTTTCGAAAACTATTAAATGAATAGTATTAATATTACTCTCAACACCCCACTTAATCTCTAAGATAAACCCACGCCCACGTACATACCTAAAGTACACGTGGTGACGAATTTTCTTTGTATTGCCCGTCTTTTTTACCTGCTATGCGTAAGACAATGGCGGTAGCAGAGGTAGCGGAAGGGCAAAAATTTGAGACCACGGGCATAATGTCGTCCTTGAAACGTCGAAGGAAAACAATTTCTAAAGTACTCGTAGTTTTAATTTACTAGTACTCACGACAAGTTCCGTTAAACTAAGTTATGATAATGAATATAATGATACTTCGCTAGTTGAATAAATCTCAGGTAAATTGAATTTAATATTTCTCCATGGTGAATTACATTAAATACATAATAAATAAGCGTATTAAAATGTTCAAATATGAGTTTAGATTACCTTGTTACATTGTTAACAAATCCCGGGAAATCCCGGGAAATTTATTACGAAAATAAAGTCGAGTCCGTCTCCATACCGTTCACGCCGCCAAAGTTTAGGTAAATATCGATCCGAATATCCGATCCCTGGCAATAACATATGCATGTATAACATATTATACATGCAACTGCAAAAATATCCAAAAAATATTCAGGCCGCAAAAATATCTGATGCTATCTTATTTGTAGAGCCATAAGAGCGTGTCACATATTTTTGCGGCATTCGAAGAGTAACATGTTATTGCAGGTGACTGTACCTATGCAAGTAATTTTAAACACCACACTCGCCTTTGGCTATTGGCTATTTTCATAAATTTTGAATTTCATTTAATATAATTACAATAAAATTCATATTACAAAGCCAAATATTAATAAGTACTCAATTCTATGAGTAGACCTCGAGGGCTCTTTCACATGTCAATAAAATTCGTGTGGTGCCATTATGATTTATAGCTTGTTAAAACCGTAATTTTGACGGATATTTTAGAGTGACGTATGGGACGCAAATATGCGTTTACGATCGATCGTGGCACCTCAATGTTGACCCAAACAATTACATGTAAGTACCTAATGTTTAAAATACTTTAAATACTTCTGGTGTTCGGGCATGTCTGACCTCCGAAACACATAAATATGCATGTACGTTGCTATCATAATATGCATAATAAATATTTTAACATATCACGATTGGATGTGATTCAACAAATATAACGACTTTCGTTATCACTCATATCAAAATATTTCCAATTTTACGCCATTCAAAACTTATGTTAAATAAGTTATTTTACAGAATTTGTGGTAGGTATAAGTAGGTATGTAACATGATCACGTCCATGAAGTATAAGGGAGTTTACCATATCGCATTATGTAAATTAATTGCATAATATGTATGTATATATATTTATTTATAAAACAGGCTTTTAATTATGAATCGCCATAACAACTGAGAACTAATCTATCTCAGACAGAAGATTCACCACGAAGCAATGCGGATGTACATAATGCACACATGATTTACATGCCCGGGCCCCGGGGCGATGGTAATGACACCTATTATTACCTATTACATATGTTTTACATACCGACATCTGATTAGATGATATTTATTGCACAGAATTGATGCGCTGTTTACATTGTAGGCAAGATTAATCAATGTTATGTAATGATAAACTATTTATGGGATTAGGTGCATTGATTATGTGATAAATAAGTAATTCCGCTAGTATATTAAAATTAATACCAGACAAGCCCTAACATACATTTTTGTAGATTGCAGTTTAGTAGACTTTTTGTTATTAACATTGTTTCACACTAAAGCAAAGTTGTTATTAAACCCCTCGTGCCAATATTGATGCCCGCTAATATTGATATGTAGCAAGCAAAATATTTCAAAATTGAACTGCGAGCGTAGCGAGAAGATTCCATAATCTGAGAGGGTATCAAAGCACGAGGGCTGAAACATTATTTTCTACCGAGATAAACAAGAAAGAAAGAAGAATAAAGTATATCATTACACCAACGAGATACTAATCGTAAAAATATTACATACAAGATAATATAGCGAAAGGCCAACAGGCGCCTACTATAAAATAATAGCAACAAGTATCGCGTCATGAGAGTTGCGTAACAGTTATATATTATCATCAAACAACAATCAATTATAATGATGACATTTATAAAGGTTTATTGACCATTTTATGGCTCGCTTTCTGCTCGCTTTACCTTGTTTTTAATAAATATTTGATTTAGGCTGCATATCCTCGCGTGATCTTCCTGTGTTTAATCTTACAAATATTACAATCTATTTTTAGATATAAATTAAGACAAAAGATTGGCATAAATAATTACATCATGCGATGTAAAAAGAAGTATTATTTTTTGATTAATAAATAATTATAAATTAAATTCAAGATTAAGAAATATATGTAGGTACTGGATAAAGGTTAACTAACTTATAAAAGTTATAAATAAATACTACAATAAATCATCAATAAATATTAATTTCTAGATTAGTAAATATACAATATGGAAAAATAAGGGATTATAAAGGTTACTATTACTGGTATTCAATTGTTAATATAATTATGTACATTTTTATATACTTAGTGCGTTTAATAAACATTTACGTAATTTATTATCTAAATTAACATTAAATACAACTACTTCAAAATTATATTAAAATTAAATATTGTTAATACTAAATTAATTAAAACAATATGTTTATAGGTATGTGTACAATTTTTTTTCATAATTATCATAATTTACAACTTAATCCATAAAACCAAATAAAATTATGTAATTCGTCTATGTCAAAAAAATGCACGCACGGACGGTGTTTCAGTCTAGTCTAGTTTTATCAAGAATCAATCTCCAATTTTAATAGAATAATTTCGACGACTTGTGCACCGGGGGTGTAGCTCAGATGGTAGAGCGCTCGCTTAGCATGCGAGAGGTACGGGGATCGATACCCCGCACCTCCAACCATGAAATCCACTTTTTGTTACTTTTTTTCCCCTTTTTATTCAAAACCCATAAACTTTTAATTGAATGGTAATCATTAAATAGATATTATCTATGTAATGTTAAATTAAGTATTAATTTATATTTCAATTTGTCCTTTTTTCTATTTTAAACGCATTTATAACATTTATAATTCAATAGAATAGACCCATAAGTCGTTTTAAAGATTATCTTTCAACTATTTTTTTATTACTTGCAATTACCATATTATCAAATACGAATAAAGTATGTTTAATTGACCAGAAAGCTTTTTAAATAGCATCGCCTTGAGGCAGATTGTTATATTCGTATTATAAATTAGGTTAATCATGAATTAATCGTTTGCTGCACCGATTTCGATGCAGTTAGTGAATAGAGTGATCTAATATCGGCCTTGCATGATTCTAATCTAGAATTTAATGTTACACGGAAGGTTATGGCTGTTGATTAGTCGTTACAATCATGTATTATACAGGGTGGATAAAATAAGGGGTTATGAATGGAAAATAGTGAAATAATTAGTTGTTCAATTTATTTTTAAACGTTATTTAAAATTCATCATATTATGTAAAATAATGTATTATTTTAACGGATTTTGTAAGCGTATTGGGTAGGTTATCAATAATTGGACACTCGTTGTATGATAATGGTTGCGTCGAAAGAAGCATGAAAATATTAAATAACCGACAAAATGTAACTAAACTTTTCTCTTACATCGCTTTCTAGAGATATTTAAAAAAAATCAACTAATTTTTAATTCATTAATTTATGATTTATGTTATGTTACATTATAATTAGTCTATTTAATCAAATAACAGATAAAAGTAACGGTACCTAAATACCTTACTGGGATCAAAGGACATTGAGATATACAGGGTGACTAACCTAATTTTAATAATAGAATATAAATAAACTGTTTAGTCGTGTCAGCGTCAGTAAATCCTTATCGATTGTTAATAGGTATAATTAATACCATGATAAAATGCATTCAAGCTTCAAGTTAAATAGCGTAGGAGTGTCGCTCGTGCGCGCACTAAATACTTGCAAATGTCGGCGGCGCTCGGCAGCCATCTTTGAATACGTTAACGTGTTCCATTTTCAAACTCATTCATTAGGCGAATGTATGATTATTGTCATAGCTTAGAGTAATGACGAGTTATTAATTGGTGTTAGTTGAGCCCGTTTTAAAGTAAAGAAAAAAAACATTAAAAAATAAAATGAAGACGTATGAGTGTTTAATACTCCTTTTACATTCTTGTTCTTCGTTTTAGCGTTTTCCAGGTTGCCTCTTAAAGAAACCCGGCGTTCACTTTGCAATCTAGTCCCAAGAACTGACACAAGTAAAATATTTACTATACAAGCTACCACGACCTTACCTTCCAATCCGTAGTAGTCTGTTCGAGATCCTGAAAAAGTTAAAAATTAAAGATACTACTCCTAAAAATACGTGTGATACCTCATTAGATTCGTCATGATGTCTAGAAAAATGTATTCGAAGCGTGTATTAGTACACAAAAAAAATATAAAAAGTTATCAACAAAAAAAGGGGGGGAAAAGTAGTTATTTTTTATTTTCCCAATATCTCAAAAAGTATTACCATTTAAGAAACCAAAATTAATATTATAAAAGAGGAGGATATTTCCAATCAAACATTCTATACTTGCAAAACTGTATCTCCATTATTAATACTTTTTAATCAACGCTGAACACAGCCCTCCGCGCCTCATTTTCGAGAAACGCGCGCGGCGTGAAAAAACGATAACGTAACATTAAATATAATTTTAAAGGTAATAAAAATTCATTGAATTTTTTTTAATAAATATGGTGTATTTAAAACATATCAAAACATGCATGCATGCAGAAATTTATCTTAAAGTTATTTTTTCAACAAGTTAGGCAATTATTAATGAACAACATTTTCTCGAAATTCCTTCTTTATTGAAAACGAAAAAAAATGTATAAATAACTATTGTAATTTTTTTTTACTTTCTAGAACCTTCTTACATACATGCTTAATAAGATCACATTATAAAAGTTTTCTAGACATCATGACGAATCTCGGTATCACACGTATTTTTAGGAGTAGTATCTTTAATGTTTACCGTTTTCAGGATCTCGAACAGACTATATGGAAAACTAGGCCTTAATAGGATCTAACTACATACATAAAATTTTAGATTAAGTCAGGTCCCCACAGAAAACCAGCGCCACGGTCTGCCGCGGCATCATGCTGAGTGGGGATCCTATTTTAGCGTCCTAATCTCTTTTATGTCTGCATACTTTTCTTTTATTTATTTTTTCCATGTACTATGTTGTGACGTTAAAATAAATGTATTTCTTCTTCTTCTTCTTCTTCTAAAATACAGGATTCTAACTAACTACCATGTGTGTGATGATCAAAAGCGTGGGTTCGAATCTCGATTGTGCTGTATTAAGCCGAAAAATACATTCTCGAAAATAATTCTAACATATTGTTATTACTTTAAATTCGACCATGATCCTTTATATCATACACAGACAGGAGTTTCAATTACAAATGACCATTGCTGTTATTTTAAAAACGCATCCGATCTTTATAAGACTTAATAATGCAAAAAATACGCTTTTGGAACAACACTTTAACCTTGCATTCATTTAGTTACAAAAAGGAAAAATATCTGACGAAGACCTCATTTTTTAAATTGACATACAGATCTTAACCTATAAAACGAAGTTCAACAATAGATAAAGACGTGCCTGGCACTCGAGTCGTCACGACCTTTGCCACTTCAACTAAAGCTAGTTGAATGCGATTTAGATTTAATGCGCGTGCGCCATTCGTTAATGTACGAAGGGCTTGTCTACAACTTTAAAGGATTATATTATTTGCAGCCATAATTAAAAATTAAGTAATAGGTACAATAAAAAAAAGGTTTTTTTTTATCTGTAAACAAACAACTAAACTTGCAAAATACAGCCTTTTATGTTCCTCATTAAAATATACCTATAGTTTCGAAGTAAAATGGATGTAATTACATGTCCGTCTGCTTGCATTACATGGATGTAATGCAAGCAGACGGACAAAATACAAATAATTTCATTATGTACGAAAGTGAGTACCTATTAAAAATAAAGTGCGTTACAATGAAACCGACAGACCGGGAATACCTTTTTGCCATTTTGGCTGATAATTATAAATCTTTGAAATTTATGCATTTCATTAGTAAATTTAAATATTTTAAATCATGCAAATACAGGGAT
Organism: Cydia fagiglandana; assembly: GCF_963556715.1. Classification (NCBI taxonomy): domain Eukaryota; kingdom Metazoa; phylum Arthropoda; class Insecta; order Lepidoptera; family Tortricidae; genus Cydia; species Cydia fagiglandana. The sequence goes on from NC_085941.1 coordinate 20,811,399, forward strand.
TTATAAATTTATTATAAGAACTCGTAAGAGAAACGCCCATTATTGCATTCCAACTCATAGTTCAATGGTATGTGTGCGGGTCGGGCCGGGTTCATGTTGATAGTATCTGCGGCTCCCGAAAGTGGTCAGGGGCAAGGCCGAAGGCTTGTGAAACTGGTGCAGATGTTATAGAAGGAATAATTTTTAGTGATTCCCAATGAAAGCGACTAGCTACGTATAAAAGAATTTTTCACTTGTAATTTTAATGCACTGTATTTTTTTTACTGTTTAAAATTACTAAATACCGTTGGGTAGATAGAGTGGAGGCAGATCTCCGTGAGCTCGGCGTCGTCGGCGAAAGCTGGCGGGATACCGCTCTGGACCGATCAAAGTGGCGTGCTCTTGTGTTGGAGGCCAAGACTCATTTTGGGTCACCGCGCCAACCAAGTAAGTAAGTAGTAAGTAAGTAGTTTAAAATTACTAAATGTTTTGCGACTTGCGATAGGTACACCTTGACTCTGGTGCAGTTGGGTAAAAATTACAGGCAAATAAATAAATAAATAAAAGCAGGCAAATTTAAAATTAAATGCAGGCAGGCAAATTAAGGCCGGTAAATTTAATTTAATTTTTAGTCTGATGATATTCCATGTCTTGGCTTCTAGAATAGAATAAATTAAATAAGTACTTATTTTTACACCAAAACTCGCCCTATTTCCTATAAGTCCTATAACATTCTCGGAGAAATCTAAACTGTAGCCATTGTAAGCGGCTCTTCTGCTGAAAGCTAGGCATTTTTTCGTTTGATTCCAAATAAATTAAATATAATAGCAACAATAGATCATGGCCTTTGAACATAAAGAATCTTAACTACCTATTAAACTCATTTCAAACGATTTAAATCAATGTCATTGCAACATAACCTTAAATTTCGTATCTCGTCAAAATCACCCGCCCACTGATTTGAAAAGGTGTAAAATACTTCAATTAAAGTTCCAAGTAATTTGCCTTAAGTCAATAGTTCATGGTTCAAAAGCCTTAGTTTAAAGAACAAATAAACTAAAAAGACAAATTTATTTTTGCGGGTGGCCAAATCCTAAACTAGTGCAGTCACGTGATTATTCTGAGCTAAGAATAGACAGTAGCGAAACTAATGACGGCAACGGTAACTTTGTCCAATTGCACTGACATAGTCAAATGACATTTAGGAACAATTGACTGCTCGGTTTATTAACTATTGCAACGGTGTATTATGATTGCGGGAACAAAGGAATTTCGACCTTAAGTTAATTGTGTAAGGTTGTAATGAAAATAATTTATAGAATTAAGATAATAAGGTGCTGAAATTGTTTTCCGCTGAATTGCTATAGTGATTGGTGTCAGGCTAAATATTCGAGTAAGTCACATGTGATTTGCTCATTTGTATGAAAGTCAGGGTATCTATTAGTTAAGAAATCAACTGAGCTGGAAAAGCTGATGTTGGACGTATAAAATGTCACTTTTTTTTTTTTTTTTTTTACGTGGAGTAATGCATTTAGGCATTCCGCCTAGCCGGGGAACTAGGACGGATATGTCGGACTCGTGGCCAAGGGGCCAAATACCGACTAAACCCTCCACGGTATGCCCGTCTCGCAGCAATAGTGACGGTGAACACGGAATCGCAGAGCATTCTACCGCGAACACCGCCTGCTGCCGACAGCCGAGGCTGTCCCCTCCTTGGACCCGAAGGCCCTGGAGCCGAAGCTCCCCCTCTCGAAGGTAGTATGCAGGGCGACACCACACACTGATCCCTCATGACAACCTCCACGCCGGGAGGAGATGGAAAAACCCCGGGTTCCACCTCCTCAGGTTGTCTTAGCGATTTTTTATAGAGGTGGTCATCCTCGTGGCCACCATGCCAGCGCCGGCCAGCAGTGGCAACCCCCCCGGCCGTCATCATAGGCCCTCTGCCTAGACGGTTACGGGGACCGCAGTTTTATACAGGTCAGCGGCATTCCTGTGCCCTCACGCGCCCAAAGGCGCCCGGCCCGAAGGCCCCATCCGCGACCGTAGCCGCCCGGCCCGAAGGCCCCCTCCAGCACACACTCGGGTGAACTCTCCCTAATTGAGAGGACACCCTGTGCGGAACCCCCTCAACCCCCCCACGACAGGACATTGGCAGCACCGGTAAGGAATCACTTGAAAATCAAGAGATTATTTACCGTTGCCCCCGGGGTGCACCGTCCAAGAACCCTTCCCTTACCCCCGGATCAATTAGATCAAGAGGAATGAGAAGGGACCTGGCGCTCTGGGAGGTTTCCTGTCCGTAGCACCCCATAAAATGTCACCCTGTATGATCATTACGAATTACGATGTTACGAATTATGTTCTGGCTATGTTCACAATTATGGCGCTGTTTGTGTTTTCTACTTTCGACAGTATTAAACATTATACTCAAACACATGTCAAACAGTAGAAAAATTTAGCCCGGGAATTTTTTTGCCAACACGTTGGTACGCTGTCAGAGCTTAGGTATTTTAGGTTTTTATTGATTCTAAAAACATTAATTTCACAGATGTGTCGACGATTGGATATGAATCTGTTGTTTGCGCGCTGATTTACATGTGTAATCGCACGATTGAATGATAATTTCAATATTCTGAAGATAATAATTGAAAAATTACACACCGGATGTAGGTTTTAGATTAGGAACGGGAAAATTTGGATTTTCCTCTTTGCTGACGTTAAACAGCTTCACACGTTGACAAAATTTGTAGATAAAAACCGGCCAAGTGCGAGTCGGACTCGCGCACGAAGGGTTCCGTACCATTACGAAAAAAACGGAAAAAACACGTATGTTGTATGGGAGCCCCACTAAAATTTTTTTTTTTCCATTTTTAGGGTTCCGTAGCCAAATGGCAACAAACGGTACCCTTATAGATTCGTCATGTCTGTCTGTCTGTCTGTCTGTCTGTCCGTCCGTATGTCACAGCCAATTTTTTTCGAAACACTAAGAACTATACTGTTGAAACTTGATAAGTAGATGTATTCTGTGAACCGCATTAAGATTTTCACACAAAAATAGAAAAAAAAACCCGGCCAAGTGCGAGTCGGACTCGCGTTCCAAGGGTTCCGTACATTACTCAATTTTTAACAATGTATTTTTTATGTGTGAAACGCGGGTGAATTGCCTTTAAAAAATCCGTAGGGGTCGGATCAAAAACTAAGTAATTAGACCAACTCACGCTTGACTGCATATTTCTAATAGGTTTTCCCGTCATCTATGGGTAAAGACCTATTTTATGTATTTTTAGGGTTCCGTACCCAAAGGGTAAAACGGGACCCTATTACTAAGACTTCGCTGTCTGTCCGTCCGTCCGTCCGTCCGTCCGTCCGTCTGTCACCAGGCTGTATCTGACGAACCGTGATAGCCAGACAGTTGAAATTTTCACAGATGATGTATTTCTGTTGCCGCTATAACAACAAATACTAAAAACAGAATAAAATAAAGATTTAAGTAGGGCTCCCATACAGCAAACGTGATTTTTGACCAAAGTTAAGCAACGTCGGGCGTGGTCAGTACTTGGATGGGTGACCGTTTTCTTTTTGCATTTTATTTCCGTTTTTTTTTTGCTTTATGGTACGGAACCCTTCGTGCGCGAGTCCGACTCGCACTTGCCCGGTTTTTTCAAAATTTTAGACCCAGTAGTTTCGGAGATAAACGGGGGAATGGTCATTTTTTGCCTGTTTTCTTGAATTACTTCTCAACTGTTTATTTTAAAATTATAAAAGAAATATATTTGAGATTCTTATAATGAGCTCTTTCATTTGATATGTAACACGATTTAGTTAAAAAAACTTTATTTTTAATTTATTCATTTACCCCCCAAAAGTGGCCCCTATATTTAAAATTCATTTGTTTACGTTACATGTCCGTCTTTGGGTCACAATCTTACATATGTGTACCAAATTTCAACTTAATTGGTCTATTAGTTTCGGAGAAAATAGGCTCTGACAGACGGACAGACAGACAGACAGACAGGTGCATGAGTGATCCTATAAGGGTTCCGTTTTTTCCTTTTGAGGTACGGAACCCTAAAAACAATAAATTTTAGGGGTCCCCCATACTTTAGAACTGAAACTAAAAAAAAAAATTTCATCAAACCCATACGTGTGGGGTATCTATGGATAGGTCTTCAAAAATGATATAGAGGTTTCTAATATCATTTTTTTCTAAACTGAATAGTTTGCGCAAGGGACTCTTTCAAAGTGGTAAAATGTGTGTGTCCCTCCCCTGTTTTATTATGTTACTTGCTGCTACGGAACCCTTCATGGGCGAGTCCGACTCGCACTTGGCCGCTTTTAGTATTTGTTTTTATAGCGGCAACAGAAATACATCATCTGTGAATATTTCAACTGTCTAGCTATCACGGTTCTTGAGATACAGCCTGGTGATAGACAGACAGACGGAGAACGAAGTCTTAGTAATAGGGTCACGTAAGTATTTACCCTTTGGGTACGTTACGTGTGACCTGTAACTTTTATTGACATTTGTTTTTAGTTCATAATCATAAAATACTAGGTATGAATTTCCATTTTTGCATGTTTTAAATAATATTATCTACCTACATTTTTGTACATAATTGTAATTATTTTATTTTTTACTAATGTGGGTAGGTACACAATTATTAGACGTGTGTTAGTAAATGTATGGCTGTGGAGTGTTTCAAAGATAAGGTGTCAGATGGTGTGCTATCGTTATCATTATCAAACGATAAGTAATAAATGATAAGGCAGTCAGTGAGTGATGTTCCTTGGCTCGACACGCATCATGCCGCTTTGAACTATGGTGAGATTTTTATTTATTGATAATATTTACTTAACCTAACATGACGTACTCCAATTTAATATTTTCACGCGTGATATTCTTTCTTTTAGTAGAAACTCCTAAATGATTTATTTGTATTTAATAAATGAGGAATATGTTGATTGGTCAGAACCTCTTATATCTTTAAGTTTAGCTATTAGGCTGCCTATCCACTGAAGCGGAGTTGAGAGGAAACACACGGAGATCAACCAATAACATGATTGGTTGATTTCCGCACGACTCATCTTATCTCCGCTCATCCCCTCCTCAATAAAAATACAGTCTTGCTATAAAATACAAAATGGCAGCCGTAAAATAGATAGGATCCGGAATGAGTACATTAGGGGAAGTTTTAGAGTCGCGCCAATAATCGATAAAGCCAAAGAAAAACGCCTTAGATGGTACGGGCACGTCCAAAGACGCGAAGAAGACCACCCGGTAAAACTGGCCTTGAACCTGCCTGTAACCCAGCCACGCGGCCATGGAAGACCACCCTCCTCTTGGCTGACGACGGTCGAGAAAGACCTCAAAGAAGCTCAAATCAACGCCGCTCGGAATCGTGCTCAGTGGAGGATGCGGACGAGGAGGGCCGACCCCAAGTAAATGGGACTACCGGTCTAGGGGAAAGAAGAAGAAGAAGGCAGCCGTAAAATAAATATTCCTTTATTAATGTAGTATATACCTAAATTAATTTTCCTAATTAATTGTACCTAATTAACGTATTTTGTACAGATGTAGTGCATATAATTATTTTTCATCGTATTTTCACGGACATGTCTTGCTATTTCAGTCAGCTCGGTACAAAACTGCTGAGGCTGACTGAAGTACATGACAAATACGAACGTTTTCGAGAAAATACGATGGAAATAATTATGCACTATACATCTGTAAACTAATCGCTGTGAATTAAATAAATTAACTATAATCCAATGTTATAAATACTTATTGTCATTGTGTATAATATGAGGATAATGTAGTCCATTTTCACATAATGTCTCATTATTCATTAACGAACAATTAATTGTTAGTTCCATATACATTGCTCGCATAAAAATAAAGGCGTTTGTTTAAATAAAAATCAAATAGGTATCATTTAGTATCAGGCTACAAAAACCCTGAATAGATTCAAAGATTCACACCTTATAGACATAAATGGAATAATTTTAATCTTAGAAACTAAACATAATTTACTCTAAATGTGCGTTAACATAGAAATAATTGAAATAAGTACCTATTTTCTCTAAGCTCTTTTTCTAGGCCGATATCGTCTTGATTGAAAGGTTGTCATGTGTTGTAAATATACGACTATAATATTGTTAAATTGATGTACCAACCATAAACATTATTTATTTTCATTTTTCAGTTATGTATATATCTATACTTTTGCTGGTTTTGATGAATAATATTGCCGGTAACTGTACCTAATACACAACATTGTAGAATGCTCCAGATATCGCGTCTGTTATCTCTTATCATCTTATCGCTGCCATCCGAATTCCAGGCTAATCTCACGGATATACAGACAACACAACATTAGTCAAAACTTTCTCACTTGGATGTATTTGAAAATAATGCTTTCACAAAAATATTAACCCACTATACATAAAACCAATTCAAATACCATCTTTTATTTAGAATCATCAAGACATAAGACTAGGTATGTATTATAAATATATTTGTTGAAAGAAAAACTAATATGATGGCGGTAAAAATTGTATTCAAAATGCAATTTTTGGCCAAATAGTTAATGAAACTAGTTATAATATTAATTAAAACATTATTGAGATATGTCAATTATGTATGTTTGAAATAAAACCATTACCTATCTAAAATATTTGTAATTGTAGATAGTTATAGTGCTGATAAGAAAATAATAGACTCTTGATTGAAACAAAACCGGGCAAGTGCGAGTCGGACTCGCGCACGAAGGGTTCCGTACCATAATGCAAAAAAAATAAAAAAAGCAAAAAAAAAAACGGTCACCCATCCAAGTACTGACCACTCCCGACGTTGCTTAACTTTGGTCAAAAATCACGTTTGTTGTATGGGAGCCCCATTTAAACCTTTATTTTATTCTGTTTTTAGTATTTGTTGTTATAGCGGCAACAGAAATACATCATCTGTGAAAATTTCAACTGTCTAGCTATCACGGTTCGTGAAATACAGCCTGGTGACAGACGGACGGACGGACGGACGAACGGACGGACGGACAGCGAAGTCTTAGTAATAGGGTCCCGTTTTACCCTTTGGGTACGGAACCCTAAAAATCTATTAATATCTTACAAAATAACTCCATTAAGTAAGAATCTATTATCTTATTATTCATCGTTATCAACTTTGTCACACTTCATGGAACCCGATGTCGACATTTCGCTACACTCAAGACCAATGTAAACAGGTCTTTTTGGATATAATTCCTATACAAACGAACCTCATCGTTCTACCTCAACAGTGGATCTACCTGCCATCCTCTACGGTCAATTTTAATTTTATAATTCAGACGTTTATTTCATTTATTTGATTGATTATTGTGTTTGGCAAGCGCAATTAATTTAAGGTAAGGTTGGGTAAGACTATCACCGGAGTAAGAATATCACTTGTATAGATACCTATATTATGGAATCCTCATACTGTTACTTAGTCTTGCCCCGAGTAATAGTTATTTGTTTCACAAGGGGGGAAAGTTGTTGTTTAACGGCTCGTGCTAATATTGACACCCGAGCAAGCGAAAGAAGCGAGATGGAATCTTGAGCGTTGCGAGGGTTTCAAAGCACGAGGGTTAAACAAAAATTGCCCCCGAGTGAAACACAACATTTTTCACCACACCAACCAAGCAAATATTAAATGTAAAATATCAAACAAAATCAAATTCAAATGAATGTTATTAAATATTTATCATCCAAAATCATCATTTAAAAGTAAATTCTACCAGCAAACATAAGAAAACAACTCAATATTTGCATTTGATTACTTTGCCTCACATGTGAATAAAATGCAACTTTGTTATCAGTTTTTGAAGTGCAAAGTAAGCCTTTCCGAGCTGGTGTGGTGAAAAATAAATTACTTAGATTAGACCTAGATAATTTCATTGAAATATTGATTATCAAATATAGTAAATGTGTAAATGCACTTAGTAGATAAAATCAATCAAAGAAACATGACGTTCAAGGTGGATTGCCTTTATGATTAATGTGACATGTTGATGAGTTGTAAATTAAGTTTTTCGTATGCGACATGCGACGTACGGATATGATGGTCGCTCTTGTCTACGTGACAGCGTGATAAAACGGTGTCCGTCACTTTCTATCCCACGGTGTTCAAAAGTGACAGTTATTTTATCACGTGGATAAAGATGGATAAAGCCATAATACGCCGGCAGACTTGCACTAAGCCGTTATTGAAACCTTTTTGTATTTGTGCAGGAGTTGGACCTGTTGATCGTGACGTCGGTGCTGGGCAGCGTGTCGCTGCTGCTGCTGGTGCTGGTTCTGGTGCTGTTCCTGCAGCTCAGCTCTCTGAAGAGGCAGTTGCGACAGACTCCGTCTATAAGAGTGCAGTTAGTATCTCTTTACCTTTTTTTAATACTTTATTTTACAAAAAGAAACAAAAACATGAAAGAACACACATCATTAGTACGTAGGGAAACTTATCCCTTTCAGGGATCTCTTCCAGTTAACCCTTTGAGCAATTGAAGGAGAATTGGAGAACTGTAGACATAAAAGCTGTACTAAATGGCATAAAAGCTGTACTAAATGGCTAGTGTACCTGTAAAGGGTACTGAAGATCGAGCGGCTCCCAAGGAGAAGCTCCCTGTTGCCAGTGTGGATGAGGAGGATTTCACACTGGTATCAAGAAAGAAGAAGGCGCGCACGGCGCCTCGTAAGACTCAGTGTGGTACCGCCGAACCGGCTAATTCTGGCTTGCGGATTGCTACACCGAGTAAGGCGCTGTACGTATCGCGCCTGCATTATACCGCCACGGCTGCTGAAGTGGTGGAATATGTACACCAGAAGACCGGCTACACGCTGAGGGTGTTCCAGCTTCGATCGCGCCACTACGTGCACTTCAACTCTTTTGTGGTGCGCGTGCCGCGACCGCTGCAGGCGACCATCAAGTGCGCCGACTACTGGCCGAAAGGTGTCGTGTTTCGGAGGTTCCGGGGCAAACTGCCGAATCCGACACAAGAGCAGCCATATGTATGTTAGTCTGTAACGTATTTGTAATATCCTCCTAAGGCCCAGCCATACAAATTAAAAATTCAGAAATTGCCACTGAAATTTGAATCTTTATTGCAGGGAATAGAGTTGATTTTGGTTCTGTTTATATAAAATATTTAATATCCTACAAGATAGGTGGACCTTTTTTATGTGATAGTCAGCTGAAGTGGGGAACTCTAAGCCCAATGTTCATAGGAGACGGCTCTTAAACGAAGGAGCACTGGTATCTTGCCCAGCGTGGGCCCACAAGCCTGCTCGGAGCATATCTGTGATGCGACAGACAGAGTAGTTATTAAGTGTTGCTAGCTTCTGGTCCCGCACAGTATGAGACCATCGACACGAGAAGAAGATGTGGTAGCCAGCAAACGAGCAGACGAGCCGCCTGGTGAGAAGCGGTCACGGTCGATGGACATAAGCAACATCGGAGTTAGGTCCTTTTTTGCATTGCCCTCTTTTTGAATAACCTTGATGCAAAATGTAAACCCCAAAATGTCGCTAACAAAAACACTATTTTATTAATTAACGATAGATATCCATCTATTTCTTTTCTAAAACTCTGTTTATAATTTCATCTATTCACACTTTCAGAAAACTCAGGATGGACGACAAAAACCACGCGTTCCAGAACCCAACGATATCGCCTGACGAGGAGCTGTCCCGGCGAGGCTACTCCATGTACGTGGCCGACGACGCCGAGAGGGGCGCCGAGAGGGGGACAGAGCGGTACGTTGTCGACTTTCAAAGGCTTTCATTATCATCATATCAACGGGCATCGAGAGGGGCGCCGAGAGGGGGACAGAGCGGTACGTTGTCGACTTTCAACCTCTTTCATTATCATCATATCAACGAGCATCGAGAGGGGCGCCGAGAGGGGGACAGAGCGGTACGTTGTCGACTTTCAACGTCTTTCATTATCATCATATCAACGGGCACCGAGAGGGGTGCCGAGAGGGGGACAGAGCGGTACGTTGTCGACTTTCAACGTCTTTCATTATCATCATATCATCGGGCACCGAGAGGGGCGCCGAGAGGGGGACAGAGCGGTACGTTGTCGACTTTCAGCGTCTTTCATTATCATCATATCAACGGGCACCGAGAGGGGTGCCGAGTGGGGGACAGAGCGGTACGTTGTCGATTTTCAGCGTCTTTCATTATCATCATATCAACGGGCACCGAGAGGGGCGCCGAGAGGGGGACAGAGCGGTACGTTGTCGACTTTCAACGTCTTTCATTATCATCATATCAACGGGCACCGAGAGGGGCGCCGAGAGGGGGACAGAGCGGTACGTTGTCGACTTTCAGCGTCTTTCATTATCAACATATCAACGGGCACCGAGAGGGGCGCCGAGAGGGGGACAGAGCGGTACGTTGTCGACTTTCAACGTCTTTCATTATCATCATATCAACGGGCACCGAGAGGGGCGCCGAAAGGGGGACAGAGCGGTACGTTGTCGACTTTCAGCGTCTTTCATTATCATCATATCAACGGGCACCGGGAGGGGCGCCGAGAGGGGGACAGAGCGGTACGTTGTCGACTTTCAACGTCTTTCATTATTATCATGTCCGCCTTTTATCGCCCACGGCTGAGCATAGTACCTATGCCACTTGTCCCGCGGCCCTGAGCTAATCTCGTCCAGAAGCGACCCGCAATCTTTCGAATGTCGTCTCACCCAACGAGGCAATGTTGAGATGCCATCACTCTGCTTAGCTCTTTATACACTTCGTTCCGGAGGAACTTAAATTTTCAATTGATCAGATTCCTACGATGCACACAGAGTTCACTTAGACTGACTCTTATTGTAATCATTGTAATCAATAACAAACTATTGCAATCGCATAATAATGATGATACAACTCCATTAACTCCAAATACATTCTTATTGTCTTCGCGTAATTACCTACCTATAGATACATTAACGCTCTTATTCCTCCAGGCAGACGGGTGGGCAGTTCGTAGAGGAGCTCTCCCGGGAGCTGGACCACCGGCAGCAGCGGCAGTCCACCACGGCGCCGCCGTTCCTGCTGCAGAGCATCCAGGAGAACAAGAGAAAGAGCCTGCCGGCCTAGCCAAGGTCACAATCGCTATCGCTTCGACAACGAAAAGCATTATGTCTCTCTATCACTCTTCCATATTAGCGCGACAGTGACAGTTGCGTTTCGATCGCTACGGAGCGTAAGCGATTGGCATTTTGGCTACGCGGCCTGACCAACCCTGCGGCCAGGCAGAGCGAGACTAACCCGAACTTTATATACTAGAACAGCAGAAAACCAAGGTTCTGATCCTTCCTTACATTTTCAAACCCGGAACGCAACCGAAGCAGAGCGAAACCAACCCTAACGTGCCAACATTAGGTAACTTCAGACATTAAGGCACTAGTAAAAAGGCATGGCTTTGATCCCACAGAAAACCTCGTGGAACCATGTCAAAAACCCTACAAAACCCACGTTCTCATGTTATAGGTACGTTTGTCAGGCGGTGATGTTTTGAAGAATTCGTTGTTAGAATTCAAAATCTGATGAAATGGCCATTATACAGTACTATACGTTTTCCTTTCCGATCCTTTTATTCTGTTTACTGATTAATAGGATGTTCTTTTAATTTAAATCAGTGTCCGAAATCATTATACACCGCACCAATACTTAGATATTGTTCAATTGTAGTGCATGAAAAGTAACATGGTGTGAGCATGGCCATAGCAACAGCATTCCTCTGCCATAAAAGCATGCGTGTGGCAGAAAAAACATTTTACAAAACCAACAAGAATGTAAGAACAGTTCTTATGTAAGCAGTTCCGCTGTTCTAGATTCCAGGATTTACATATTCTGCATGCATGTGCCAAAATAAACTCCAATATTTACAAAATGCCTGTGAAACTTGTTTTAAACTGGTATTGTCTGCTGTTTGAGCTCACGAGGACGCATCAGTGCGCTCATTCACCACACAATGCCGACTGTGAGTGAAAATGTTTTTTAACCAGCTTTCGAAAGAAAACTACGGTTCAAAAAGATAATAATTTATTTTAAGGTTAAGAATTAAGTACGATTAAAGCTACTCTACATCTTGTACTTGTTTTAATTAATAAATTAACACAACCCCTTAAATAATAACCAACAATACTGGCAGCATGCACAATTAAGGTTACATTATGATTGTGACCGCAGCAGCAAGCAGCGTGTTGCAACTTGCAACGATACTGCTACAGCGTTAACGCAGGTGATATTACCTACGGTGTGTCTCTTTATATGGGTAGTAACGAACAGCAATGCTGCTGCTGTCGCCAACCGAATGTCACCTAATAATATAATAATACATTTTCTAGTCAAATCTTAAATAAATTAAGAGTATTATTTTTATTTCGATGGTGATCTTAATAATGTGTATCGAAATACATTTTTCATCACACTTGCTCGGAAAAGATGTATTTACACGTAGGGCTTGCGGGCGGGAAATTGAAATTTTCGCCCTAGGGCGGAAAAAATCTTTTCCGAGCAAGTGTGATGAAAAACACTTATTTACACGTAGGGCTTGCGGGCGGGAAATTGAAATTTTCGCCCTAGGGCGGAAAAGTGTTTTATACAGAAGTTTGTTTTTATTAATTCTCCTTTTTTTCCTTACAAGTGTGATGAAAAACAGTGTGTGTGCCACGGGCGGTAAAGAAATTCCGAACTCGTGAACATTTTAAGCCCTCGCTTCGCGTCGGGCTTAAAATTGACACTCGTTCGTAATTTCTTATTTCCCGCCCTTAATACACAATGTACTATTTTAATACAGTTGCTCAAAAAGTGCTACTTTACGTAGCTGTTTAGCGTGCGGAAAGTTGGTTATCTCGAACTAGTGCTTTTTACTTTTCCATTTTTTTAAAATTTATACTTGTTCCAATTCACGACTACTTATTGATGAGTGTTAATATTAGTTTCCTTTAAACGTCGTAATCAGCATAAAAACCTACCGTTAATGTAAGAATACGAAAAATATTACATATTTCATATTTAATTACTTACCTCTTCATCATTATAACACGTTTATTTTTTAATATTCAATATTGAAAATTCCATTCTTAATAAGTTGACTGAATGGAACGGAATAGCTGCCAAACGCCCATAGATATAATATACTTAAAGACGACGTCTAACCGAGCTGTCACTGTTACCACTTTTGTTTAGTGTACGATTAACAATGTTTTTCTTATTTTTTCGCAACTGTATTAAAAAACGTCGTTCGATACACGTGCGGAAATGTCATTCTTCACTCGTCCCGAGTCTTGCCACTCGCCTGCGGCTCGTGGCAAGATATCTCGGTACTCGTGAAGTAATGACATACCTTCCGCACTAGCATCGAAATGTACTATATCAAACTACTCAGACTTAAAAGTTTAATCAGAAATAATGGTATGCTTAATCTTCCTCAAAACAGGCCCTGTTCTGACCCTGACCGAGGTGTTTCTCTGGCGACAGCGTCCCGACACACAACGTGGTTTCTGAAGATCATTACTGTGTATAAACCTTGGATTTGAAACCGGCTTCTTCCTTCGACTCTTCGACACTCCATAACTCACATATTTAGCCAAATTCTCCTGCTCATTATTCACTTTCTTATTACCTTTATTCCCTTCATGAGCGTCTAGAATATCCTGGATACTCTTATACCCCTCTGTGTCTTCAGGGCTAGTCGCGTAGCTAGAGAATTGTGCAAAATTATTGACTGCTAAGCTTTTTAGAGCGTCGATTTTCTTTTTCTTCTCTATCAATTCCAACGTTTTATAATAGTTATAAGTTGCTGGATCATTAGATTGGCTGATTGGTGTGAAATCATTGTAAGGGATGAATTTGAATGATGGTTTCGTCGGCTTTGGATCAAACGCTTCTATATTCTGTTTTGTCAATAGATTATTATAGTTATCGAAAGAATATAGGCTCGGTTGCTGGTCCAAGTCTCTGTCTTCTCCGGTGTCAATGTACCGTTCCTTTTTGTCTGAAGCCTGGTTTCTTAAGGGACTTAAGTCGACGCCGAAGGACTGGTTGGGAGGTAAGGTGGACCCGTAGAGCTCTCGGTCGGAGGTCTTTCCGTAGATTTGTTCGAAGACTTTGTAGTCGTCCGTCCAAAATGGCGACAGACCTGGAAAAATATTTTTTTTATACCTATTGAATTAAGTTTAATTTCTTATCACAAAAATAACAAGCAGAGTTTGTTTTGGTTTTTGTAGCCGGTCCCAGCGTTTTCCCGCTTTGTAGAGGAAGCGACTAAAAACAAATAACCTGGCAAGCCGGTTCCTGGCACTCAATGTGATTTAAGCTTGACCAATGACCATTCGGGTTAAGTCGTTTAAGTCGCTTTTTCGAGATCTCTAAGATATAATGATAAAGGGAATTTATTTATACGTATGTCTATAATATCATAATTATGACACAAATAAATTCCCTTGCCGGGATCTGAACCCAGGACATCATCTGGTTCTGGCGCTATAAGGTAGAATAGGCGAAAAGTTTGTAAAAAATAGAGCTTAAATTCCATCAGAAACGGTCTCCACAAAACTAACATGAACCCGTTTGTTTGATCGCAAGCCAATGAACTTATAAATCTGAAATGTTTACAATGATTACGAGTGAGGCGAAAAAGCAAGTTTCGCAATTTCTATATTGACAACAGAGACAGGTAAAATTAAGATTGGTAATATTATATACAGTTTCATATTTTTATGAGGGAAGTGCCTGTCCAGCGAACTAGAAGCATAATTTTGATGTGGCAATTATCATAAAATAATTTGATAGGTATCTATCAATCCATTTATCACGCATCACGCGCCTTGTATTAAAAATAAAGTGTTCTATCTTGTCATTGTTGAAGCCCGGATTCCATTTGCATTTTACTCCACCAATGTAGCTAGCAGCAATGCACAGACTCGCTGATGCAGTCTGAATAAAAATGTTACCTGTATAAGTAGGTACCCATAAGTTATACTTATATGGAACTGAAACTTCGTTATAAAGGCGACAACTACAACAATCATGTGTTACATACAGTATGCAATGGAGACTGTCACTGCCAGTCTTTACCGTTACCTCGTCTCTGATTGACATGCAAATAACAGTATTAAATAAGTATATCACCGTTCGGCGTCCGGAGACATAATAATACTTTCGTTTTCAACATTATATCGTCGGGTGACAAGCAAAAGTCACTCATCATCTCATCATCATCTCAGCCATAAGACGTCCACTGCTGAACATAGGCCTCCCCCTTGGACCTCCATACGTGCCGGTTGGAAGCGACCCGCATCCAGCGTCTTCCGGCGACCTTAACAAGATCGTCTGTCCATCTTGTGGGTGGACGTCCTACGCTGCGCTTGCTAGTCCGTGGTCTCCACTCGAGCACTTTTCGACCCCATCGGCCATCTTCTCTGCGTGCAATGTGGCCTGCCCATTGCCACTTCAGCTTGCTAATCCGGTGGGCTATGTCGGTGACTTTAGTTCGTCTACGGATCTCCTCATTTCTGATTCGATCACGTAGAGAAACTCCGAGCATAGCCCTCTCCATAGCTCGTTGAGCGACTTTGAGTTTTGAGATGAGGCCGATAGTGAAAGACCACGTTTCGGAGCCGTAATTAAGTCATCACTGGTAACACACATTGATTAAAGACTTTCGTCTTGAGGCACTGAGGTATGTCGGACGAAAAGACATTACGTAGTTTCCCGAACGCTGCCCAACCGAGTTGGATTCGGCGGTTGACCTCTTTCTCGAAGTTGGACCTACCTAATTGGACTACTTGTCCTAGGTAGATGTACGAGTCAACAACTTCGAGTACCGAGTTCCCAACAGAGACTGGGATGGGCACAACATTGGCATTTGACATAAGTTTCGTCTTGTCCATGTTCATTTTCAAGCCCACCCGTTGTGAAACTCGGTTGAGGTCATCGAGCATCATGCTGAGTTCCTCCATCGACTTTGCCATGACTACGATATCGTCGGCAAACCGAAGGTGAGTGATGTATTCGCCGTTGATGTTGATGCCAAGTCCTTCCCATTCCAGGAGCTTGAAGGCGTCTTCCATTACGGCAGTAAACAGTTTCGGAGAGAGATAATTTCATGATGTGGCAATGGCAATCATTTCATGAAATTATCGGTTGGCCACGTCATGAACTAACCAACCTTAATCTAACCATATTATGAAGTGATCAATTCTAAGATGGCATAATATATGGTATTATCATGAAGTGATAAAACTCTAAGATCCACGGCCACGACATATTAACAACAGCCTCCGATCAAAAACTTGAAAAAGTCAAACGAAGGAGCAAAGCTATCGTTAATAACTTGTGTAAAACTATATATTTTCCATAATGTCAATATCCGGGAGGAAAATGGGGACCTCTTTTGTGCAGAAGCGGCCGCCCACTATCCTCTTAACTGTTAGTATATCTGTATGTTCCGTCCGTATGTTTGATTGTTTGTTCACAATGTTCAGGTTCACTTTTACCATGACTAAAGCAATTTTCTTATAGGAAGTGAAAGTATGGCAGATTAGTACCTATGTATAGGCAGAGATATCTCCGTATAAGATAAATAAAGTCTAAGAAAAAAACGTGCCTCGGAAATCAAGAAAAAGTCATTCTCGAATAGATGGCGCGTACACCTTTGGCCTATTCTCGGCTAGATGGCGTTGACGACACCGTTTGATATTTAACAATTTTAACACATATCAGTGAAAGAACATGGGTCAGTATTCACTCAGTATAGAACAATAAAAATTAAAAATCATTTACCCGTAAACATATTTTGATTAATTTATACATTTTCAATTTTATTTTCAATTTTAATCATGTGGCGATAGATGGCAGTAAATGTACCGTGACTACAAAATTTACTTTGGCAAAGCCCTCTATCTATTCTCTTTGCTATAGGTAATAAGCTAATGGCGCGTAAAGACTTTTTAAAGACGTAAATTCTATGAGAAAATAAGTAATTGTGTAAACGTTTATTTGCGATATGAACCGGCTAAACTTTCATAAGAGTTATTTTGTTATTTTTGCATTGTTATCGATATAATAGAGATGAATGGCAGTTGGTCCGAAAGAATGCCGAAATAGAATATATCCAAAACGTATTTGTATTTTTATTTCTAGTTTTAAACTTACCAGGTTGGTAAACTTACCAGGTGTTTTGGTAACTCCACCGCCACCGTGCACCGCCGCGGTCAACACGCAGATCGCGCTTAGCCACTGCATCTGTAATTAGTAAGTAATAATATTAAATGTAGGTAAGTAGGTAAATAATTTATTTTTCACTACACCAGCTCGCTCGTAAGGGCTCTCTTGATTCTTCAAAATGATGTGAAAGTTGCATTTTATGTCTACAAGAATGGTTCAGTCTCAGTGTGATGCAATAGGGGTCCCACAATAGGGAATCAGTCTACCTTAGATAATCGTTATTTGCACGCCTTTAACAACCCAATTACTAAGTAGGTATAAGATGGTCGCATGCATTTATAGATTTACTAGGTATTCCTATCAGAGACTAGTAAATATGCTCATAGTCAAGTCCAATTTTACGTTTGCAGTTTTCATACGAAAATAACTAAAATATGAAAGATAAACTACTTATGTTCGATACTTATTTGTTTTACAAGGGGGCAAAGTTGTTGTTTAACCGCTCGTGCTAATATTGATACCCGAGCAAGCGAAAGATTCCAAAATTGAACCACGATCGTAGCGAGTGGTTCGAAAAATGGAATCTTGAGCGTTGCGAGGGTTTCAAAAGCACGAGGGTTAAACAAAGTTTGCCCCCGAGTGAAACACAAAATTTTTCACCACACCACAACCCGAAGCAAATATTAAATGTAAAATATCAAACAAAACAAATCCAAATGAATGTTATTAAAATATTTATCATCCAAAATCATCATTCAAAAGTCAATTCTACCAGCAAACATAAGAAAACAACTGAAAATTTGCATTTGATTACTTTGCCTCACATGTGAATAAAATGCAACTTTGCTATCAGTTTTTGAAGTGCAAAGTATGCCTTTCCGAGCTGGTGTGGTGAAAAAGCATTATGTTACCTAGTACTTGCATAAACTAATTATAATAGGAGCCTCGCCTGCCAACAAACCGCTCTGTGGTTTGGCAGAAGAATGTAATGTATCTAGATGTAAGTAAGCTATGTTTTTGTACCATATATATGAATAACATAATAAATAATCTAAAATAACCAAAAAAAAAAAGTAAGCTTGTGAATAAACGCTTTATTTTTTTTTTATGTAGTCTTCTTAATTTACTAGATTCTGCTACAGCTACAGTAGATATATGTATAAAGTGTGAAAGTATTATAAAGATCTTTTTATCGGGCGCGATAAACGATAGATATCATACCAATCAGCTCAGCAATCAGCAAAAACCGTGGGAAAGATGGTATCGGAACTAAACTGAATGGCTGAAATAAACGCCCTAACGAGGTAAACGAAGTGGTAGTTTTTCTACCACAGAGACAAAGAGGTGAAGCGGAAGAAGTGAGAGTGATGAATTTTCTATTTATATAAAAGAATAGTACTTATTATAACTGACAATAATTTCCTTGTGTGCGTTGCGTACATAATGTCCCTATCTTTGCCCTGCGTTAGGAATCGCGTTTGAAATTAGAATTTGTTATATTTTCGATTGTGAGAAAGTAAAGGAAAATGTATGGAGTAATTGAGTTTTCATGGCTATAACGATATACCTAACGAGACAAACCTATTTAGATTTGTTTGAAAAAAAATACTACTACCTATAGTACCTATAATAAGTTGAAAATCTTTTATTTACGTTTTACGTTTATAGTTAGCATGGTGAGTGGATGGAGGCCGGGGTAGTTGACATCAGCGATCTGCTCGGTAGAAATTATAAAGATGGCCTGGCAGAGATCTACCCACGGCGCGATTCGGGAAATGAATTAGAGATTAACTAGTTACGATATAGTAAAGATATGTGACGTCCCACAAGTAAATGTACCTTATGGCGTTTAGCACTTACGGTATTATTAAAGCCGCTTCAATATTATTGCGACGCTACGCGACGTACTAAGCGCCAGCCGCCATAATGTACCTTTTGTCGTGGAACGTCACATATCTTTACTTTAAATGAAATGAAATGTATTTCATGTCTAGTGAATCTCTAATTCATTTCCCGAATCGAGCCGACAGGCGCCTAATATTAGGAAGGCGGAAAATTGTGCCGAATGTAGAGCTTTGGTGCACAAATGGTGGCCGCGAGACAGTCATGAGGAAACGAGGAAGATTAGAAAGAAGAAGAGGGTTAAGTATAAGGCACCATAAGATTAAACAACTTTGATACCGATGACCAAACTTGGATGTATCAATCAAAATCATCACTTAAAACTCAATTTCACCAGCCGACATGAGGAAGCAACTCAAAAGCATCAAATTACTTCGCCGTTTCTTGTGTATAAAAGCAACTTTCTTCTATTTTTGAAAAATAATATAAAGAAATTAGGTATTTATATGAAAATTCCATTTTAATTTCACAAGGGCGCAGATAAACATTTTCGAATTCTCGATTTTTATAGGTATGTACTTTATTTAAGAAAACCAAATTCACCGTTGGTGCCCAACTTCGAACAAGCAATTTATTTAAATAATGATAAGTAAAGTAAAGTAGAGTAAAAGTAAAAATTTATTTGTGGAACACAGGTACAGTTAAGGTCTTATAGGTATATAAAATAATAAATAGAGCTCTGTGTTTTGCCTATTGGCGTACAAATATTAAACTTAAAATAATGGTGACTCATTACGACTATTACGAGTATGTTTACCATAAATTATACATTTAAACAATAGCTATGTCTATTAGTAATATTACGGCAATAAACATTGAGAATAGAATATTATATTGTTTAACTTCCAAATAAAATAATAAAATTTCTGAAATCACACAATTATACAATCAAAAACTAAATAACTTAAACTACTATTATACAGGGTGTTTACTAAAATGGACAAGTTATAATTGTTTCAGGTGTCTGCAAGAAATTCACTTACTGAGTAATAGCATTTGTTAATTAAGTATGTTTTTAGTTGTATTTTAAACTGGTCAGGTTTCAGGCACTTTATATAGTTTGGGATTTTATTGAAAATTTTTGGAGCCATACCTAGTATACTCTTACCTAAGAAAGCTGTGTTGTGTTGATTATTGCAGATGTTGTTAAGATATTGTACACGTAGAGGAAGCTTGCGTTGTTGAGATATCAATTTGAATAGGTGTGAATTGTTTTTTATAAAATTTGCTAGTTCATATATGTATAGTGCTGGAAACGTTAGGATTTTAAAAGATCTAAAGAATGGAACACAGCTATCCCTCATATTGATTCCACAAATGGCCCGTACGCATCTTTTTTGGGCTTTGAAAACAGCTTCTCTATTGACTGAGTTCCCCCAAAAAATAACACCATATCGTAATATAGAGGCTACAAGGCCATGATATGCAGTTTTTCTTAGCGTTATCCCAGCATTTTACCACGGCCCAATAGCCGGGGGTCCGCTTGACAACTAATCCCAAGAATTGACGTAGGCACTAAGTAGTATTTACGGAAGTAACTGCCATCTGACCTTCCAAACCAGAGGGGAAACTAGGTCTTATGGGGATTAGCCCGGTTTCCTCAACCGAAAAGCGACTGGTAAATATCAACTGATATTTCGTAAGTAGGTACATAAGTTCCAAAAAACTCATTGGTACGAGCCGGGGTTTGAACCCGCGACCTCCGGATTGATCCATTCATCCATTCAATACTTCGAGCAACACCGGCTTCCGACAGTACAAATAGTTTAAAAGTAAAAAAAAATTCTAAAACAAACTATCTTCGCCACTTGTCCTCAAATTCGCCTTATTTTTCTTTTATTATGAAAATTATAAGTACTAAAACTTATTCCAAAACCTAAATTTACCGAAATAAATGCTTTTTGATTTGATTTGATTTAAATATTGAATACACCCCTGAATCCTACGATATATAGGTAGTGAAATTATGATTAGATGCTCGTAGGTATTAAAGGCTTTGATTTCCAATGAATCGCAACAATGAAAACGGGGTTGTTTATAACTTTATAAGAATTAAGCAAGAGTATAAGTAGGGTCAGCTTACCTCGGCTCTGGTTACAGCATCGCGGTACGGTCGGCAATGAAAGTGATCTGGATACGCTGGCCGCTATATAAGCTCTCGTTGAGCCGGAGGCTGCCTCATAGCGACGAATTATAAGGAAGAAAGTTTTGCGACGAATGCTCGTTCGCGGGAGTAGGCATGTAGGCAATCTAGCCATATTTAGGTAGGTACAACTTGCCATGCAATACAACTATTTTAATTTTTAACAAGCGGAAACGTCTGCCAACGATGCTATTAAGCTTAGATTAAATTTAAAAGTGGAGAAATTACTGTCTTGGGTGAGACTTGAACTCACGGCCTCTGGAGCCAGAGCGCTGGAGTATCGATCCAGAGGCCGTGAATTCAAGTCAAACCCAAGACAGTATTTTTTCCACTTTTTAATTTATTCTAATGACAAATACAACTATTCCAATTGATAATGAGTAATCGCTTCAATTTCATCGAAAGGTATTTCCCGTAGCAACGTAGTACCCTCGACGCCATAGTAAAGTACTTAGCTGTAAAGAAAAATGGATACTAAACTTATGCTATTAGGGAACCGACTGTGCTTATATTACAATAATATTAATTTCATTATTTGTTTTAAAATCAAAGTTTAAATGAATATCACATAAGTGTAAGCACGTGTAAGTAAATAAGAAAATCCGCGATAGGAGGCCGCACCGCCCGCAGCGAGAGGGAAAGTCAAGTTCAAGCTCCTGCGCGTCCTGCTTCCTGCTGCTATCGGCACCGGTACCGGATACCGGATACCGGAGATACTAGAGATAACTACCGATTTTAAGAGGGAAGAATACCTACCCACTACGTTACGTACTCATCCATACAAAAAGAGAAAATATTTTTCCAGTTCTAAATATTTTCTATTCTCCATGATCCATCCAATAAAAAAAAATTAAAGCGAAACCTGTAAACCTAGAAATCCTAGAATATATTATAGCCGGTCCAACAAGTTTATCAGTACCTAGCAAAAGGCATTCAAATTTTCAATGGATCGATTATCCTTCGCACGGTTTCAAACCTCCGTACTTACATAAGCAAGAAAACACGTTACAAACAGCGGAGGGTGCGGCTACTTAGGGGGAGAAGACTGAAAATAACTGATTAATTAAATTTTCCTACGCTTTGATTGATGCTCAATGAAGCTCAAATCAATCGTATATCTCAGATCGCGCAACTTTCTATGGCGTGCGTGTTTTTGTAGCAAACGGGACCGGGCCCATTACTGCGATTGGAGGAAAATTGCTACGTGAGGGCGTTCACTTCACTGTGGGTATACTTGGTATAAGGCAGGAAATACCTGATGGAGCACTCGAGAGATTTCACTAATGTAACAACAATAATAAATAAATAAAGCGGTATCCAGACGGGATGATCAAATCGACCGATTTGACCATAAATGAAATCAGCGTCAATTTGCAATTTAATCACCAATTTAAGATTTATGGTGATGAGCCCTCTAAATTGAAAAAAGAATCCCCAGAACGAAAATACTGGCGTTACAAATTGGTATTCTTGTGTCCGCACCTCATTTTATCGGTAATATCGGTCAATAAATTGGCGTTTGCGTCCGCACGTCCTGATTCGATCGGGCAATTTAATCAGATTGGCGAAAAATTTACTAGTCCTACGCCTTAAGTGGAGTCGCTAGGGCTGCGTTCTCGAGGGTAGATGTGGAAACGTACCTATTTTAGTAAAGTGGCGAGTTGGCTATTATGTTTAAAATTGGTTAGTTGTAGGATGGCTCAAGGGCAACACCGGTGTGAGAGCTGAGAGTAAACCTGGACTATTCGAACCCAGGACCTGCGGTTTGAATGTCTCCAGCCTGTATGTACCACTAAGCTATCAGTTTCCTTGTCAACACCTCTAATGGCGCAACAATTTACTGTAAACACAGCAATCAACCTGGTTAGACATTCTCTTTCCTTGTTCAAATACGTATAAATTACATGTTTAGCGGAGTACCTACACCTTAGTGTCAGATATGTACAGTCAGCTTCTTTATAGAGCAAAATATTCAGACTAAACATTTAAGAAAATAATATAGATATACAAAAATACATCTTTTTGCATTTTATTTTTCGACACGATATTTTCTGGTCTAATACATACAAGCACAACTAAAGTTTCAACCCATGTTTTTTTGTGTGTGCAGAAAGGGAAGAGTCGTAGTTGTAGAATATAAGGGACCCAATAGATACATTTTATGACTCTTCTCTTTCTGCACAAATTCTTCTGAGTAGTCGTTTTTTAGGATCATATTTACGTACCTACATATTTTGATAAGTTCCATTTCCATATCAATTAAACTCATAATTTCCGACATTCTCAGAGATCTATTCTCAATTATGGCATCTATTTTTATGATATAGGAGGCAAATGAGCAGACGAATCACCAGATGGTAAGCGATTACCATCGCCCATGGACACCCGGAACACCAGAGGGGTAAGTGCGTTGTCGGCCTTTAAGATGATCTAGCTATATTACCAACAAAAATAACAATTGCACTGCGTGTGCTAAAATCATTGCATACTTATCTTGGTCTAACTCTAGCAAGCAAACTTTTTGCAAGGGCAAATAACAACCAAAACCTTAAAAGGTCAAAGTTGAATCATTAGAAAAATAATAATTTGGCCAAGTCCGAGATAGCTCGAGGCATTTAGTGTTCCGTACGGCTACCATCAGTTTGGCATTGACATAAACGATATCGTGAACGTAATTTACTTCCTATAGGTATATCTCTTTCGCACTAATATGTCAGTACGAGCGAGATGCATAGAAAGTAAATTACGTTCACGCCCACGGTAGCGTTTATGTCAATGCCAAACTGATGGTAGCCGTACCGCTCGCATCGTTACATTTTACAGAGGTTGTTTGCCTGTTTTTAGGATACCGTATTCAACTACACACACAGAACAATAGTACAAAGTGTCTAAGTGCGAAGGCCGAAGGCCGAGCTTTAGCAAAATGTCATCGCTTTAGCACAGAGCAATAGTACAAGTGTCTAAATGTGAAGGCCAAAGGCCGACCTCCGCGTAGCCCGAAGGCCCGAAGCGTCCAGGATGTCAGTGCTTTAACACAGAACAATAGTATAAGTATCTAAATGCGAAGGCCGAAGGCCGAGCTCCGCGTAGGGCCGAAGGCCCGAAGCGTCCAGGCTGTCAGTTCTGTGTTTAACCACTGACATCTTGCAGGCTTCGGGCCTTCGGCCCTACGCGGAGCTCGGCCTCCGGCCTTCGCATTTAGACACTTGTATTAATTACCTGTGTTTAGAACTGACCTCCTGGATGCTTCGGGCTTCCGGCCCAATGCGACTTCAGCCTTTGGATCTTGCGACTTAGACACTTGTACTTAAAAATACTTGGAAAAGTTACGGGAGGCGCGCGTCTGTCGGACGCTTCGGATCTTCGAATCGCTCCTTCGGCCTTTGCATTTAGTTAGATTCTTGTACTATTGCTTTGTGTTTGAACACCGAAGTCGAGCATCTCGCGAATGCTTGATTTATTATAATAATTTTGAGTAAGGCCAAGCGCGCACCACGATTTTTTGTCCTGCGATAATTTTGTCGCAGAAATGCAACGTATGTGTTTATATGTTAGTGCGCGCATATGCGACAAAAAAATCGCATCGATTTTAAAATTGTGATTTGTCACATTTTTCCGCGATTGTTCGCGACGCGATTGTCGCAAAGTGAATTGAGCATGCGGAGTTGTATGGCCCCGCGCGCACTATGATAATAAAATCGCACCCCGGCCGGACCTCAGTCGGCATTTCGCTCTCCAAACCCCAACATCTCGACACCTGCATCTCCAATGGAGTCTCAAAAAGAGACGCTAGATGTTGACCATTTAATTATGGAAATAGACGGGGATCACCTTTGTGTTATAAATGCTCAAAGTCATACAGCAATCGCATATTAAAGACACGTTTCATGACAAGCGACTGGTACGAAATCCATGTTGAGAATGAACAAATCGTCGACTTTTTCATCGCAGTGCGCGCAGTGAATTTTCTGCGATATATTACAGCGCGATTCTAAAATCGTGTCGCAAAAATTAATATCGTGGTGCGCGCTTGGCCTGTAATATCTTAAATGTATACTCCTTCAATTTGAATTTAGAACTCATTATTATTTTTTATTTGATTTTGTTTCTAGTTCTATGCCAAATATATAGACTTTAATATTATTTAGAACTGCTAAAAAACAAGATCGGCTTACTTTAAATATTTCGTCAATTTTACCTTTGTTTCTAAAAACTGTGATATTTAACTGTCATATACTATTAATGTCTTCCAAAATTATTTTCTCGTAACAGGACTGAGGGGCTACCGCGAAAACCGAAATTCGCAATTTGCGGGGATCTTTCTCTTTTACTCCAATGAAGGCGTAATTAGAGTGACAGAGAAAAATGCTCGCAATTTGCGAACTTCTATTTTCGCGGTTATAACCCTGAATCTTGTTGCTCACCGATCCGTTCAAAAATATACATAAGTACTGAATATAATTAATAGATATTATAATTATACAATTAATACAGAAATGTAATGGTACCTACTTTATGAAAAGGAATATTGTGTATATTGTTTCGACGAATCAGATACTCTCAATAAAATCTATACATGAGGCCAAAGCTGTTCATAAATATTAAATGACTTTATTATCTCTATACGCCTTACTAACTCTATGTGTCCTATTGTGGAAAAAAAAAACACAACGACAGTCAAGAACGGAATTCTTAATTTGAATTTTTCAGATTTTTGAGATGCCTAGTCCATTGGTTGGAAAGCCCGTTCGAAATTGAAACTTATTTGCAATATAATAAGGTCGTATTTTGTAGATCTCTCTCATACTTATAGTAGGCTATTGAGATAAAATTAAATATCCTCTAAATATCCCACAAAAATAAGCAAGCAGAATTAAACTTTGTGTCAAAGATATAAGTCATAAATTTCAATGCCAAAGTTTTAACTAAGGATGTTTCTCGCCTAATATGAATTGACCAGTGTAAGCATCAGTTAGCTAGCCCTAAGCAACCAAAGGTCAAGCTGCAGTTGAAAAACTAATAAAGATAAAGTTAAGCTGATAATTTTCCCGCCGTCTCCATGCTTCTTTAAGTTGGGTATTGACTGGTCAGCTGCCTGTTAGCTATAGTTTTCGCGAAAATCGCCAGGACAGAGGTGAAAATTTTTGTATGAAAACTTGCAACTTTAAATGCATTTTTTGACGAAACTATTGCAGTCTAAAATGAAGTCAAAATCAGTCCATCGACTCAATTTTTTGCAAGCTTTCGAATGGTACCCCACATGATTCTTACAAATGAAAAAAGTTTCAGCCTACCCCTCTCAACCCCCTAAATTTCCCCCTTTAATAATAAATAAGCAGTTTTGACTTATTTACAATATGAGTGGTGGTAATTGCTATAACTGTTCCAAATTTTAGGTATCTATGTCAAACGGTCTCTGAGAAAAACGTATTTAACTGATTTGCAAGGCCGAAGTGATCCCATAAGTGTTCCGTAAACAAAGTTTTGTACGGAACACTAAAAATCACGAAAATATATCTTATTTTCATATATTCACTTGTATTTTTACCCTGCATACCATAGCAGTATAATTTCAGTATATAAAATAGCCAGTTAATCTAGTTATATAGATATAGCATGGGGATCTGATGAGCAAAAATCTTCTGTCGCAAATTTCGTGCAGCGCGCCATAACTGTTGTGTCCTTATTTCCTGAATTTACACTCCTTATTATAACAGATTAGATATCAAATCTGGAGCACATTCACTTGTTTCTATTTGCCGTACCATATTCAAAACCTGGCTTCAGCGTTCTCTATGGATCTGTAACTTTGTCTTCTATCCTGACTGGTTCATCTATATCAGATACTTCTTTTAATGTAGTTAATTCTGTGACAGTTGATTCTAGGGCAGCTGATAGTTGGGCAGTTGGTTCTATAACAGTTGATTCCTTCATAACAGTTGATTGTGTTGCATCCTTTGTACTTAGTTCCGCTGAAGCATTTGGTTCTTTTGGGGCAGTTGATCCCATTGTACAGAATGGCTCCGTTGCCGTTGAAGGAGCTAAATTGATAATGATCGCAGTATTCTCCACATTTATGTTCATAGTTAGACGCTGAGGTTCTTTTTGTTTAAGTAATGCCATCTCTTCTTTCCGCAGGAGTCGTTTTCCGGACATGTTTTGCAAGGTGTTGAGATGTTTGATCCACTTTTCGTTGCGGATACATGATATTTCGTCTTCTTCTTCGTATGTTTTTTGGAGCTGTTGAGAAATGTAAAATTTTTAATAAGAATTTTTGAATAATAACAGTTATTTCTATGATAAAGAATCTAATTTATTTAAAATATGTGATTTTATTGTGTCTTGAAATTAAAATAATATGTGAATTGTCAGGATTGTTATCACAACTAAAAAATACAAACCATAATACAATAAAGAAAATTTTCACAGAAAAGGGAACTTGGTCAAGTATTGCATATCAAAGAGTACTGCTTAGTAATTAAATAAATATGGAAGAAACAGCAACAAACCTGCACATTCAACTTCTTAATGTCTTGAAGGTTCTTCTTTGTCTGTAGATCTGCCTCATTCTGCTTCAAGATCTCTTGCAACTTGGCATCCCTGGCTGCATCACTCTGGTACGTTGGAGTGCTACCAGGTTCCTCCGAGTCCAGACCTTTGTTAGACCTGTCCATTTCTGACCAAGCCATTGTCGATATAATTGACTCAGAAGGGGGCATAGGGCCGTATGTCATGACCTTGAGACTCTCAACTTCTTCATCAACAGAGAGGGCCTCGTCATGTTTCAAGCATTGAGGCTCTTCGTAACCGAAAGGCCACGAGCATGTAGTGTTCTCACACATGACTACTTTTTCGTTGAAGTTCATGAAGTAACAACGTACGGCACTTTTGCATACTGGACAGTCCTGGAAAACATTTATTAATTTAGAGATTTTATTCATTTTAAAATAACACTGGACAAAATATTCATTATGTAAGTATACTACCTTTACATATTGGCCAAATGGAGATTCTTCTACTTCGGGTACTTGTAATATCTGAAAACAATAAAGGAAAGGTGTAAATAAATTAAAAAACAACTTTATAAATATGAATATTCTGAGTTGTTGTAAGTTTATTTTTACTTTTCGATGTACATATATTTACTTAGGTTAGAATTTAATTCTATAAACTAGTATATAATCTCACAGCTTCTATTTCATAGTCAAGACCAGGTAGAGCCGCTGGTGTCTCTCCGCCGATTGCCTCAACCATCGAAGATTCTTGCATTGCAGACGCAGCTTTATCTGATGAAGGGTCTCTCATTTTGCAAATAATGTATTTGATAGTTGTTATATTTAACTTGTGAAATACTCTTAATTTTATGAGATAGCTACTTTTCCTAGCAATTTGTACACATCTATTACTATTATTAAACAAATTGGGCTCGGCAAGCGGCAAGCAAGACACACACGCCCGTTTTGTTTTGACACTTTTGACATTTGATTTTCGTTCTTTTTCTCTCTGTGCATTCGAAACAGGCAATCAAAGTCGATCAAACAGTCTTCCATAAAACAGTCAATCAATAGTTTTTGTATAAATCAAATCTTTAATTTAGTTTCTAATTACTAATTAATTCGCTTTTAAGATATCTGACTTTCAGTGAAAATTAAAAACAAACTACACTAGAAATAAGTAAATAAATCTCGTTTAGTCGGAACATGATACGAACGAATATGCGTTGAACGAAATCCATTCTAAGAGGTTTTCAATTTTTATTAACTGCAAGCGTGCTTGTTTAGTACCTAACGTTTTATTTTTTAACTTTTTTAATTGTTAATTACATTGATATCTGAATAGCAATCTTGGGGGGTAATTTTTATTAATATACTAATAGTAAAAGAGATTAATTCGTAATGTCCCATCGTTGTAATCACAATTTCTTTATCAAACGTACAACACTGCAAGCATTTGGAATATGGTTGAGGTAAAGATAGCTAAAAACACCCTAGTTCATATTTTTTTAATTTTTTTTTTCATTCCAGCCAAAGTCCGGGTCGACGACGAACGTACGTACGTCATTCATTATTCCATTCAGTCACTTCAGTCAGTCGCCATAAAAAATAGCCCTAGTTACTCGTTTTGATATAGTATCCCAGCGGAAATATTGATTATAAAGCTTTGAAATATTCTACTTTGCAGAATAACTACAAAATGCCAGTTAAAGCAGTCTGTGTGCTCAACGGCGATGTCTCTGGGACGGTGTTCTTCGATCAAAAAGTACGTTTTCCGGTTTGTCTTTCTATTATATCATTGGTCAACCCTACACATTGTTTTTGGCCCTGTAATTATCGATCGTAATTAGATGTTTCTCTATATGTTAATGCTGTATAAGTAGATGAATCTGTTATCTATCTTTAACCGGTTAAGGTAGGTAAGTGGTGCATTCTAGAAGATTTTCCTATTTGTGCACGCTGTTTGCTTCTTAGCATGATTCATAATTACCTCCACATTATACTTATGAAACATTTCCTTAAGGATAAAAGCATGAAAATCTTTGCTAAGAACCTAAACTGGTGCACTTAACAGGTCTCTTATTAGAATGGGAATCTCATGATGTAGAATTGTAGACATATATATCTTGGTAGGTATTGAATTGAATTGCACATAAAATGTATATTATTATGGTGTTACCAACTACTTGAATATTAAGTTATCTGTTTCAATGATTTCTATAAGGTCAAACATTATTGTTAGGCAATTATTAATTTGTATCACCTTTTAAAATAAACAAACCTACTTACCTATTAATTTATTTTTATTTTTAGTAATTAACATAGTTTTTAAGTTTATACCTAGGTACTAATAACGCTATGGATCAATGATCTGAAATAAACGATTTTTATTTTTTGATTGATACAATTTAATGTTTAACTGTGCATTAACTGTGTTTTGGCACAATAATGTACAACATTTACATGTCACAATAGCTTCTAGCTGCCCAGAAGCCTATAAAAAGGTCTCCTGTTCCATATTTTTTTAGGAATATTTTGACAAATCAAAATTGCATCTTTTCTGTTTAAACAGGCAATAGCGTTAAAAATATTGAAATTTGTCCTTTAACTGTTCTAATATCTATTTCAGGATGAGAAGTCACCAGTAGTGCTCACCGGTGAAGTCAAGGGGCTCACCAAGGTCAGTGTTTTAACCTTAATCATAAAACATCAACCTGTAGAGTAAGTTTTTTTGAGTGTGGCCAGGCCATCAACTGTGTAGCCTACATAGGACATGCAGGCTACTCTATCTCATATCTTGTTGGTTTACTGTAAGAGAGACCTCACACTTGCCTGTATTGAGTGCGGGCGTCTAGTCAGAACTATGAAGAATTATGTTACTCCGTAATTTGAGCCAACATTCTGTTCAGCAACAGCAATGCTGGGAGAATAGACTGTCAGTTGTGAGCATTCATTTCTCCAGATTAATACATTTTCTTATTAATCTTTGTTGGTGGGCCTTGTCAGTATGGACAACATTACCTACAATATTAACTCAAAACAATGTACTGTTGCCTTGACCTATGATTGTATTTGTGACAAACATAGAGCTATATTACAAATACCTATATTGTATGATAGTATTTATCTTTTAAATTGTTTTAATGCAGCTAATGATAAGAAGCATCTGAAGCCGATAAACATCTGTAATTCTGTATCCAGGGCTGTCACAGTCTCGGTGCATTCTTTAGAAACTTGCACATTAATATGTACTTACATTATAATACGTACTTATTTTAAGCACCTCCATAATATTTTCTTCGTGTTATTTGGCTCTTTACTATCTTATTGATGGCATTGGCAACATGTCAAAAAACCGGGCAAGTGCGAGTCGGACTCGCGCACGAAGGGTTCCGTACCATAATGCAAAAAAACAAAACAAAAGCAAAAAAAAAACGGTCACCCATCCAAGTACTGACCCCTCCCGACGTTGCTTAACTTTGGTCAAAAATCACGTTTGTTGTATGGGAGCCCCATTTAAATCTTTATTTTATTCTGTTTTTAGTATTTGTTGTTATAGCGGCAACAGAAATACATCACCTGTGAAAATTTCAACTGTCTAGCTATCACGGTTCGTGAGATACAGCCTGGTGACAGACGGACGGACGGACGGACGGATAGCGAAGTCTTAGTAATAGGGTCCCGTTTTACCCTTTGGGTACGGAACCCTAAAAATACTAGACAGGCAGAGAGCCTACCGCGGACATCGTAAAGCGAAAATTTTATCCCTATTGCTATTGCATATTTGAGCAATAGTATCGTTTCTCGATTTAAAGAACCCCCTTAGGTGAAATTTGTCTTTTCAGTTAGCTCCTTATCTTAATGATGACGAACATATCGTCATATTGTGTCAAAAAGCCGGGTCAGAAAGGCAATTATAGGAAACTGATGTAAATGTATGCGCGCGTCGGTAACCTGGCCGCGGCGCGAGTCACCGCGACCTTCACTGATAACAATTATTGAGTAAGAATGACTTTGAGTTTTTCAATTTGTTTTACTCTACATATATCACGACGACGTTTACTTACAATGAATGTATAGGTATATTAGATTAGATAATCCCTACTGGTATTATAAATGCGAACCTAAGTCTGACTGTCTGTCACCTCTGCAGTTCTGCTTGCAGAAACCGCTGAACCGATTTAGATGAAATTTGGTATGGAGATAGTCTGAGGCCTGAGGATATTAGATAGTTTTATCTAATACACCCAATATTAGTAATAGTAGTATTAATAGTATTAGTAGTAGTATTTGAATAGTAGTCGGTTAGGTAGCAGTAAACTCACTAGGTACCACAAAGATTTTTTTTCTATTATAAAACCTGCACCTAACAACCGTCTCTTTTTGGCCCAGTGGTTGACTGGTAGAGAATGCCTTATGGCATTAAGTCCGCCATTTGTACTTATAATTTTATGTGCAATAAAGTTTAAATAAATAATAATAAATAAAAGAATACCCGGACCCGGGTATGTCCTTAAACTACGTCCAGGACCCGGATATGTCCTAAAACTACGTCCAAGACCACCGGTGGACGGGCAGCAGCGTCCCTCAAATTCGGTGTACTCGACTGCGATCGCCAACCCGCCTGCCAAGCGTGGCGATTATGGCATTCACCCCCCATCATGCAGAGCACAATCAAACCACGGCCCCGAGGTTCCGGCGACCCCCGGTGCTCTGGCTATGGTAGCGGTCAGGGCATTAGCGGGGTCAGGGGTGCTAAGAATCTCCGGCAAAGATCCGGCTACCCACCCCGACGACGACTGGCCCTGGTAACACACAACATACGCACTATGAGGACTGACGAAAAGATCTGCGAGCTGGAAGAGGAACTGAGCAGGTTACACTGGGATATTGTAGGGTTATGCGAAGTCCGTAGAGAGGGGGAGGACACGACAACCCTGAAGTCTGGTAACTTGCTCTACCACCGGGAGGGCGACCAACAGTCCCAAGGTGGTGTCGGGTTTCTCGTTCACAAGTCCCTCATAAACAACATAATAACCATCGACAGTGTGTCGAGCAGGGTCGTATACCTAATACTCAGAATATCCAAAAGATATTCGCTGAAGGTCATTCAGGTATACGCACCGACCTCGTCACACTCCGATGATGAAGTAGAGGCTATGTATGAGGACGTAAGTATCACATGACATAAGTAAGGGCCATACATACTTCTAAAACCTACTTTACTGTTGTTATGGGGGACTTCAACGCAAAGTTGGGCAAGAGAAGCGGTGATGAGTTGAGAGTGGGGCAATTTGGGTATGGGCAACGGAACCCTAGGGGTCAGAGGCTGGCCGACTTTCTGGAGAGAGAGGAACTCTTCGTGATGAACTCTTTCTTCCAGAAGCCGCCTCACAGGAAATGGACCTGGATGAGTCCTGACGGTTCCACGAGAAACGAGATAGACTTCATCATGACCGACAAGAAACGGATATTCAGCGATGTCTCTGTGATCAACAGGGTAAAGACCGGTAGTGATCACCGAATCGTAAGAGGCTCACTGAATATCAATATTAAACTTGAAAGGTCCAGCCTGATGAAGTCTACGCTCCGACCTACTCGAGCCCATATTCAAAACCCCGAAAGCTTTCAACTCGAGCTCTCTAACCGCTTTGCTTGCCTAGAGAACTTGGCTTCAGTGGACGAAATCAACGACGGGCTAGTGGAAACTGTCCACACAGTAGGGTCTAAGTTTTTTAGACCCCGCCGTAAAGATAGACCTCAGAAATTGACCGAGCAAACCTTAAACCTCATGGCTGAACGACGCTCGCTACAGTTGCAGTCTCCCGATGACGCGAAGTCATATAGGCAACTCAATAGACGTATATCTAAGTCCTTGCGACATGATCTGCGTCTCTTTAATACTAACCGTATTAAAGAGACTATTGAGCGAAACCAAGGCTCCAAAGTGTTCGCAAAGGACAAGTCTATTGGGCAAAGCCAGCTGACGAAGCTGAAACGGGAAGATAGCAGCATAGCGTCGAGCAAAGCGGAGGTTTTAGGCGAGATCGAGAGGTTCTATGGACAGTTATACACTTCGATCGCAAAGCCCGTCGACAGCTTGGTAGGAGATCCAAGAGCCAAGCTGTCCCGACATTATACCGAAGATATCCCGGACATCAGTCTGTACGAGATTAGGATGGCCCTGAAGCAGCTTAAGAACAACAAGGCGCCGGGCAAAGACGGAATCACTTCAGAGCTTCTGAGAGCGGGTGGAACACCGGTACTTAAAGTCCTCCAGAAGCTCTTTAATTCCGTCTTGTACGAGGGCAAAACGCCTGAAACATGGAATAGAGGCGAGGTGGTGCTGTTTTTCAAAAAAGGTGATAACAGCCTATTGAAGAACTACAGACCCATCACGCTTCTGAGCCATGTCTATAAGCTGTTTTCAAGGGTCATCACGACCCGTCTCGAACACAGACTTGATGACTTCCAGCCTCCCGAACAAGCCGGGTTTCGAAAAGGCTATAGTACCATAGACCACATCCATACGCTGCGGCAAGTTATACAGAAGACCGAAGAGTATAACTTACCATTATGCTTAGCGTTTGTGGACTATGAGAAAGCCTTCGATTCGGTGGAAACATGGGCGGTGCTTGAGTCTCTTCAGCGATGCCATATTGACTATCGGTACATCGAAGTGTTGAAGTATTTGTATAGTAACGCCACCATGTCGGTCCGAGTACAGGAGCAGAGCACGAAGGCGATTCCATTGCAAAGAGGCGTAAGGCAGGGAGACGTTATCTCTCCGAAACTGTTTACTGCCGTAATGGAAGACACCTTCAAGCTCCTGGAATGGCAAGGACTTGGCATCAACATCAACGGCGAATACATCACTCACCTTCGGTTTGCCGACGATATCGTAGTCATGGCAAAGTCGATGGAGGAACTCAGCATGATGCTCGATGACCTCAACCGAGTTTCACAACGGGTGGGCTTGAAAATGAACATGGACAAGACGAAACTTATGTCAAATGCCAATGTTGTGCCCATCCCAGTCTCTGTTGGGAACTCGGTACTCGAAGTTGTTGACTCGTACATCTACCTAGGACAAGTAGTCCAATTAGGTAGGTCCAACTTCGAGAAGGAGGTCAACCGCCGAATCCAACTCGGTTGGGCAGCGTTCGGGAAACTACGTAATGTCTTTTCGTCCGACATACCTCAGTGCCTCAAGACGAAAGTCTTTAATCAATGTGTGTTACCAGCGATGACTTACGGCTCCGAAACGTGGTCTTTCACTATCGGCCTCATCTCAAAATTCAAAGTCGCTCAACGAGCTATGGAGAGGGCTATGCTCGGAGTTTCTCTGCGTGATCGAATCAGAAATGAGGAGATCCGTAGACGAACTAAAGTCACCGATATAGCTCACCGGATTAGCAAGCTGAAGTGGCAATGGGCAGGCCACATTGCGCGCAGAGAAGATGGCCGATGGGGTCGAAAAGTGCTCGAGTGGAGACCACGGACTAGCAAACGCAGCGTAGGACGTCCACCCACAAGATGGACGGACGACCTTGTTAAAGCCGCCGGAAGACGCTGGATGCGGGTGGCTTCCAACCGGTACGAATGGAGGTCCAAGGGGGAGGCCTATGTTCAGCAGTGGACGTCTTATGGCTGAGATGATGATGATGATGAAAAGAATACAATGAATGTGTATTGTGTAGGTACAAAGGCGGGCTTAGATATCTCTATAAGTGGTATTCCATCTGTCCAATATATTGGTTCAAATGTGTATTGCGTCTCACATTTTGCTTAATGAGAGAGTGAGACGCAATGACATAGGACAAAGAAATTGGACAGGTGGAATACTACCCTATGCAACTGAAAGGAATAAATAAAAAATAAGAAATGATTATCACAACATGTCAACCCATAAGTGTCACGGCAATTTTTAACCCTTTGACCGCCGTTGTCCGGTATAGAAGACAACGATAGAACGATACGCTGGCGCCGTCGTCTTGTATACAAGACACAAATTCAACCACTGAGTTAATGTGAAAATAATAACAATTGCAATTTCATTTACACTCGTGTTCATATTTAAGGTCTTTGTTTTTTCATTTATTTGCTTTTTAAGCCGCTATATAAATCCCTTCTTTTATAATAAGGCATTTAAAAAAATTGCTCCAATTTTCAACATTTTTCATGTTCCTCGTCGCCGTTGTCTTGTATAAAAGACAGCTAGGGATGGGAATGTTAACTCGATATGGGAATTTTTAACGTAAATATAAAGTCAGAAATATGTTTTTATCTAAGTATTTGAACACTTGTTAATGGCCAATTTTTTTCAACGAATAGTAGGTAACTACTTACTAGAATACGTAGAACGAGAGTCAGATAGGCATAACTATATTTAAAGTTCAGGTAGCTTCTTTAGCTCTATAAAGTAGAGTCAGACAAGTAAATTTGCCATTGTAGATTGTGGACTATTTAATTGCAGAAGAGATAAATAAAAAAAATAATTGATGTTATTTTATAGCTTAGTGGGAAGGGATACACCGCAGCGACCGCTTCGCACAAGTGTGGTACAGGGACATACCTGTTTATCAGACTTTACTTTTATTGTTATAACATTGAAGTTAATGTGTAATTTTTTTGTAACAAGTCGTTGAACGTTTTTTTGATAAGAGTTTACCTATAGATTAATGTAAACCAAACTGAAATTATAATGATAGATTCTAATTCCGGAATAATATCTTCACTCATTAAAAATTCAACCCACGTGTAATTTTCACTAAAACAGTTCCGGTATATTGACTTTATCGACACATGATGCGCAGCTTTAACGTTACGCCAATAAAGTTTACGTACCGACAAGCGCTTACGCCGTTGACCTAGAGACTATTACTACTTGATCCGCGCGGAAACAGTCCTTGTCGGTCTGCATTGCGGGCAGTCCATGGGCGCCGTTGTCTTGTATAAAAGACTTCTCGTACAGCCTAGTGCGGCGATATCACGTCTTGAATCGACATTGTTTAGTGGTTGTTTTTTATGTTAAATCCCTATATTTTAAACATTTTCGGGTGTACAACATATGTTTAATTTTGGCAATTTGGAATGAAATTAAAACAGGATAAGAACAAAGCTAAATTAAAAAGATTTTTACCATAATATTGTAAATATCGATATCACTATTTGCAATCCCTAAACTTTTTATTAGTTGTTTACTTAAAATTTGCTCTGGCGTGTGAGTGAGCGTCTTTGCGGACTAGGTCCGGCGGCCAAAAGGTTAAAACTAACACTTTCAGTGGCAAGCGCCCCATTTCCAATAAAAAATGCAGGTACTTGGCAGTGAAAGCGTTACTAATGAAAGTAATGAAACGAAGTTGATAAGTGAAAACTAATTGCAAGTGTTATCAGTGTTCATTAATTAATAAGTAATTACAATACCTTCTAGACTAGGTGTTCTTATGTTTTAATGAGTTCTGTTGTTATGTGATCCTGCAAGCGAAGTGTAGGTATACGATTACCTAGTTTAATTACCTATTTATGTTAATGTACCTATTACGCAGTGCGATAAAAACAAAGTCAAGGGTGCGAAATAATCGAGCCGAGCACTTGTATAATATTTTATACCTTAATCACCTGAAAATAAGTAGAACTACTGAGTGGTAAACAAGAGGAGAGGCCTGTAAATATGTATAGAAGGCGTCAGAAAACGCCGCGTGCCTTATCATTTGTTACAAATGACGCTGTTTATGTTTACATGTTAGCGTCGTGCAAGACTACTGTCATTTTACGCAAAATTGTATGTTATATACAGGGCGTCCCACGGCGATGCCACATGGAGGGAAAGTACCTTAAATATCATAGATAGCATATTTTGCTGAAAGAAGACTTCATTTTATTTTTAAAACTTAGTAAAGTTGCATTCATACTTTTTTAATTTTTTTTGAAAAAAAATGTATGGAAAAAAATTATCTCGTCATTGGAGGAAAAGTACCTTAATTATTGTAAATGAACATCTTACTGAAAGAAGACATTATTTCGATTTAAAAAAACAAGTTGAATTGCATTTTAAATAATTTCATGGTTAAACCGGGAATCGAACCCGCTACACGAGAAACAAAAATATCCTGTAGCTTAATGGTCTTCCTTTTGTTTCCAACACTATGTTATTTGGCAAAAAAATAATTTTCACATTGAAGCCTTTCGATCGGTATGACAAAGCTACAGGGTATTTTTTTTTCTCGTGTAGCGGGTTCGAT
Organism: Cydia fagiglandana; assembly: GCF_963556715.1. Classification (NCBI taxonomy): domain Eukaryota; kingdom Metazoa; phylum Arthropoda; class Insecta; order Lepidoptera; family Tortricidae; genus Cydia; species Cydia fagiglandana. The sequence continues at coordinate 20,849,366 of NC_085941.1, forward strand.
TCCCGGTTTAACCATGAAATTATTTAAAATGCAATTCAACTTGTTTTTTTAAATCGAAATAATGTCTTCTTTCAGTAAGATGTTCATTTACAATAATTAAGGTACTTTTCCTCCAATGACGAGATAATTTTTTTCCATACATTTTTTTTCAAAAAAAATTAAAAAAGTATGAATGCAACTTTACTAAGTTTTAAAAATAAAATGAAGTCTTCTTTCAGCAAAATATGCTATCTATGATATTTAAGGTACTTTCCCTCCATGTGGCATCGCCGTGGGACGCCCTGTATATATAACACTGCACTGCACTGTTATATATATATATATATATATATATGCTGGGCACAGGCCTCCTCTCAAGCACGAGAGGGTTTGGGGTATAGTTCCCACGCTGGCCCAATGCGGATTGGTGACTTCACATACACCTAATTTCTTCGCAGATGTATCATATGCAGGTTTCCTCACGATGTTTTCCTTCACCGAAAAGCTAGTGGTAAATATCAAATGATATTTCGTACATAAGTTCCGAAAATTCATTGGTAGCCAGGTTAATAGCCAGGATTTGAACCCGGGACCTCCGGATTGAAAGTCGGGCGTCATATCCACTCTGCCACCACCGCTTCCGCATTGTTATAAAATGTATACCCAACTGCAAAAGTGCACTCTTATTTTTTTAGCACAAAGACCCGCATTAGGTATTGTACATTCAAACATAAAATCTTCAAAATTACTAAGTACAGCTTCGCAAAAAAAGAGTAGAAATTAAAAAGTGGCAACACTGTAGTGTCGTCCCTTTCAAATATAAGAAAACGGGACGACACTACAGTGTTGCCACTTATTAATTTCTACTCTTTTTTGCCAAGCTGTACATGGTAACGTTGACATTTAATTTTCAGGGCAAGCACGGTTTCCACGTGCACGAGTTCGGCGACAACACCAACGGGTGCACGTCCGCCGGCGCGCACTTCAACCCGGACAAGCAGGAGCACGGCGCGCCGGACGCCGCCGTCCGGCACGTCGGCGACCTCGGCAACATCGTCGCCACCGCCGACAAGGGAGTCACTAAGGTACTCTATGTTTATGACTTATGACACTGATCGAACAGGAACACAGCACAGACACACAGGCGTCTTTAAAAAATGTGCTCTGAGCAAATAAAACTCTAAGCCGGCGGTCGGCAATCTTTTAGCAGCCAAGGGCCACATAGTAGTATCGTAGTAATAACACTAAGTTTGGTCTCAGGTCATTTAGTGACAACAATTATCATTCATTATCAATAGCATAAAGGGCTGCTTTTCCAGTGAGGCGGAGATGAGCAGAGATGAAAAAAAATCAACAAATAGCATTGGTTATAATCCGCTCTTCGCTTCTAGATTACATTACAACCAATACTCTTCTCTACTCGTCTCCGCCTCAGTAAAAAGACAGCCTAAAGGTCTCTGCCCACTGCACAGTATCATACTATGACCGTGCTATGAACGTATCAGACACGGAATGTAACGCGATACGGCCTACTATGCCCACTACACCGTGTCCACATTGTACATAACGGGTTTAGTACCCGTAGTAATCGCGCATCATCCCCATAGCATATCCGTTTATAATCCCCGTAGCATCCGCGTTTCATCCCCTTAGTACCCGCGTTTTATTCGCGTTAGCAATACTCGTCAGAAAGAGCCAGTGAATAGTTATCAGACTGGTAAGGGAGAGCAAGAAATATAGCAACGCGTTTATAGAGTTTGACCAGCGAGTGGCTGCACAAAAAAAAAGCGGCAAATTCAAAAAATCTTTAACTGGTAACACGAAGCATAGTGCAAAAAAAGTAATTTGATACTTGGTAATTCATACGTAATAAATTTTTGTTTTGATTAGTGACTGACTGAAGTCTGCAACGTAGCAGACTGTAAATTTAATACAGTAAACAGACTGAGGATATCGTTGCAATGCAATTATAACCCCTGGCTTCTAATTTAGCCCACTTAAAAATTAAAAATATGATTGAATAGTTATCATTATTATCAGAGATACTAAAAAACGAAGGAACGAATTGTTAGTAGACTAATCAGTCAATCATTACAAAAATATGTAGTAAACATAAATATCTTTACTTCAACTGTACAAAAAGTAAGTTATTATATTATCCTAAGATTCCTAAGTTATAGAAAATGATACTTTGTTGTTACAAATAAATTTCAGGACTGACCATTAAACGGCACCCTTTAAATCTCATTTCTTTGGTCGTTGAAGTCAACAACCAAGGCATATGTCATAATATTGAACTTGGTTCTCATATGACATTTATATTTTTGATAGGATTAAAAATTACTTTATTTGTGTTTTATTTTGAAGTTTTGAACTCGGGTTAATTACAGGCGATTATTTATTAAGCATAAATATTTCCCTTGTGCTATTAAAGTAAACCTTCACAAGGGAAATATTTATGCTTCCCGTTGTACTTATAAAGTTAGTAATAATAAAAAGTCACATATTGTATAATGGAGCTGAACTGAAGGTAGGTGAAAGAAAACACAATTTAGTTTCAATCTACTTTTAATATTGTTAGTTTATAAAGAAGGTGCCTATTTATTTAAGAATCATAATCGAAATCGGATTCAAGAAATTCAATTCCTGACAGAGAACTATCACTGTCATTGTCACTTTCCCGAACTTCTATTATGAATGGAGCTAGTTCAGTGTCTGTAATGTTGTCCTTAGACTTGTATTTTCGTTCCACATTTATTACATGGTCTGTACTTTTTTTCCAATCTTCCGGGGTAATCATTGCAAAACATTCTCGGATCAAGTTTTCCGTATCTGAACCCGGTAGCCCCACATTTCTGCTGGCTATTTTTCGCTTTGTGAGGCTCCATATCAACTCAATAGCGTTTAGATCGCAATGGTATGGAGGCAATTTAAGGACCTCATGCCCATGCTGCTTCAATAACTCCTCTGCTGCATATATGGGACCAATTTTATTTTCCTCAACGAGGCACATCAATTCCTCCTTTTTGAAACACTCTTCATATGGGATATTATTTTCCCTTAGCCATTTTTGAATATCAGCCTTTAAGCTGTGCATGGTTGGAGGCTTATTTATTTGTGTTACATGGTAACTGGCATTGTCCATAACAATTACACTGGGCTCAGTCAAATTTGGGATTAACATTTCTCGTAGCCACTTTAAAAAATTAGAACTGTTCATGTCATCATGATAGTCAGCTGCTTTGGATTTTGTGCTAAAAACAAGCAAAGCATTGGGCACAAATCCTTGCTCTGATCCAGCATGCACTATAATATGCCGCTTACCCGAGGAAATTTTTTCAACTAAACCGGAAGTTGAAGGCCCTTGCCATGACTTCTTCGGTCTGTAATTTTGATGGACATATGTCTCATCAAGATACACAATATTTTTTCCTTCTTCCCGCTTTTTATGTATAGCTCTAAGAAACCTTTGCCTCCACCCAGATATTTCAAACTTTTCCATGAGGATGGAGCGCTCTTCTTTATTTTTTTTAAACTCAAATCCGTTCTCGTGTAGTATTTTCCTCAGTGTTTCACAACATCCTGAGAATCCTATAGATTCTTTCAAATCCGCATGTAAGGCTCTTAGAGTAGGTACCTGCTTTTTGACGCAATAAAACTCATTAATTTTATTACGGATGGCTGACACATCAAAATTGTCTAAATTTGACACAGTTGGTGGCCGGGGTCGTTTTTTCCCTGGCGTATTCCATTGGCCTTGGTTAATAGAACCCTCTTTTTTAATTGTGCGTAGTGTACGAATGCTTGCACCTGAAAAAAAAACAGTTTTAACAATAGGAATTTTAACAAAAGAACACTAAAATATTAATAAACCTAGATGTGAAAATATAGATTATTTATATTACCTGTCATAGTAGACACTTTCTCTAAATAACTTGATTCTGATGCGTTATTATCAATAACATTCTTCAGTTCGCTTGCTAGCTTTTGAATAGTTTCTCTAACATTTTCGTCATCTACGCCCGCTGTAATATAAATAAATCATAAGTTTAGTAATACAAACAAATGTTCCTATCTCGTAAATTAAATTTGGTACAAGAAGCATCAACATTGTTTGATAATGACTTACCGGTCGCCTGAATGATTTCGTCCAATATTCGCTTCTTTTCTAGTAATCTCTCATTTTCGTCGTGTCGAACTTGATTATAGTTACAGATTATCTTAAATAACATGCTCCTCACACTGCTTCTAATCGGTTTAGCCATTATAATACGATATAAACTATAAACTTCCGTAACGAATGAACTAACATGAGAATTTGAGAATCTAGGTTATGTGTAAACTCGTTTGACAATATTTTTGACACTTTTGACAGCTAAAATTATTGCCATATATAGAATTCTCTAAAAACGCTTGTCCAGCGACTCGCTGGTCAAACATATGTTTGCAAATAAAAACTCACATAAATGTGACACAAATATCAATATTGTTTGGTAACAGAAGCTGTCAACATTTTGACAGTTGTTTGACACTTTTGACAGATAAAATTGTTGCCATATGAAGAATTCTGTAAAAATGCTTGTGCAGCGACTCGCTGGTCAGACTTTAACGGGCTTAGAACGGTCACCATACGCGGTTAAAACCCGTATGCCCACCGTTTCGCCGCCCGCACGCACCGTTCTGGCAACGTCGCGTGCCGTGCACGGAGCGTTTCGGCACCGGCAAAATATCCTCGCCGACTATTTTCGACGGTCCGCGCATGGCACGCGACGGGTATGGTCGGTGACGGAACGGGCTAGTGGGCGGTCTCATACTTTTTCATACAAAGTTTCATAAAAAAATTCATTTTTTTGCCCGACACGTTCATAGCACGGTCACGGTACGATACGGTGTAGCGGGCGGAGACCTTTAAAGTACAGACCGACCCCTAATTTAGTCGTTAAAATGTCAGGTGTGCATCCAAGACTCTGCGATCTCGCTGCTGGGGCGCAACAGCATCGTGGGGCGCACGCTGGTGGTGCACGCCGACGCCGACGACCTGGGGCTCGGCGGCCACGACCTCAGCAAGACCACCGGCAACGCCGGCGCGCGCATCGCCTGCGGCGTCATCGGCCTGGCCAAGTCCGACTAGGCCGAACCTCAAAATGTTAACTCGCAATGGTTGCTCTGTTGCCGGACGACTAAATAACGTATTTATTTGGTACGTAACCTCAAAATGTTAGGTCGAACCGTCTTTCTGTCGCATATAAGCATTTATTTATATGAAAATTGATCGGACTCGCAGTCTGAATAAATACCTGATGTAGGTACTTGACCTCAAAATATTACGTTTAAACTGCCATGTTGCATTTAAAGATTTTGTAAAATTATACTTAAGTTGTGAAAAGAATGATTGAACATTGAAAACTACATTTTAAGGTTATGGTACCAAATAAATAGAATTTGGATTTTCTAGTGTACCTAGGTAATGATCTTTTAAAGAACGACTACTTAAACATGTAAAATATAAGTGATCTTTGCCTATGAATGATGTTGGTTATGCCAATGTTTTTGAAATTGTTATAAAATAATCTATCTCTATGGCATTCCCAATGTTTGTTTTCTTTATTTTTATTGGTGCAGGGAACATCGGATCTGCATTTTGTTTTAATAAATATAATTAAACTTTTTTTGTTTTTATTTTTTCTTTTCTAATTCCTGCATGAATATAAAAAGATCCTATGATTATTAGAATAATTCTCGATGCAATATATCAAATGTAATAATTAGATTGTGTAAGCTTTAAATAAATATTTATTCTCTGAAAACATTAATTCCTTTAATCAGCAAAATTATTAAACCAAATAACTTAACATGTCAGGCAGTAGTTTTCTATTTACACTAGCAACCCGCCCTGGCTTCGCATGGTTTAACAAATTATTTACACCTTAACCTTCGTGAAGAACAGGTATTGCTTACTATTGGGCGATTTGTCTACTCATTTCTTAGGGCCCCCCCACATCTGGCGTCTTTCGAGCGTCGGCGTCTACAATTCTATGGGCGACGTCGACACAGCGTCGACGCAACTGCGCAGCGACGTCATTTTCCATAGCGCTGGACCGACGCCGACAGACGCCGACGCTCGAAAGACGCCAGATGTGGGGGGGCCCTTAGAGGATATAACCAACGGAGACGCCATGTCTAAAATTTTCGGTACAAAATAGTCTGCCGTTTTTTGCGGGGGAGGGGCACATCAAATGTATAGGTAAGTACGTCATGTCAGATAAACGTCAGTCCATACATATGGTTGACATGTGGTTGACCATAGGCCGCCTATTTTCGACAGAGGGGAACGCCTGTTAATGGCGGCTCCATTGTTAATTACTCCGAGACTCATTTTCTTCCTATATCATTAAAATTGAAAGAAAAAAAGTGCTATGAATATTTTATTTGGCCAACACTGTGCTCAGCTACACCAGTATGGCTAAAGAACAAGTTCAAAGAAGAATCATGAGGCTGGAACATCCTAGGACTGCCCCGACTCCACTGCCATAAGCAGTTTTCGAAGCTCTGTACACTCAGCGATGCCCAATAGTGCTCCGTTTCTCTGCTCTTTACATACTCCTCAACTTTCCTGCATACTCGCTCCACAGTTGCTGGAGTGAAAAACCCTGTAGCAATAAGAACGGTTATTCTTGACGATTTCAATGCATTTTCACTTTCAGGTGTGCTGTATGAACTAATATATGTCTCAGTCAGGTTTGTATCAGCGTTATGTGCGAGCATACCAATCCATTCTGATATCTCATCTAGCTCTGCATCTAAAGCGGGTATTTCTTCAACTGAAGGAGATACACGGTCTATCTTTACAGTACATAAAGCTACATTGATATCATTATCGTAAAAATACTTTGCTATCGATGATGGGCACACATCTTCACATTTTGGCTCCCATGACACAAAGAAGTCGAATGTTTCCAATTTACTAAGGCTAGATGCCATTTTGGCATTATGTTTTAGATGGCACAAGTCTATTTTTACTTCGTAAAAGTTATGTGGACGTTTTACGCCTTCCAGGCCTAATTGTTGGAAAATGAAGTCTAAAACATGTAGAGTTAGCATACCGTCTGGTGTTATCGCAGCACAATTTTCCACAACACAGTTCCTAACTACACTCATACAATGTAAACTTCCTTGCTTGACAAAGTTTTCAATGAAATCCACCTTTATGAATTCTGTAAGAGGACAGTTGCTGACTTTGTAATATTCAGTGTCTTCTGTAATTACTTCTTCTATGGAGCTTGGAGCGTGTATTTCATCAGGGCATGTCACAATTAAACTTTTATAGAATGTGTTTAGTCGAATGCTGCTCATTGCGGCTTCAAAGTTTCCGTGCTTCTTGGACGAGGACATTATTTTCGGAGAAGGAAAATTGTATATCTCTGGGCACAGCATTGTAGTGGATATGTATTACTACTATTACTATGTTAAAACTAAATGGCTGCTCCGAAACTGGTATAACTTTTCTGTTTTATGTGGTTTTACTTCTTGCTAATTCACTAACCTCAAAAATCAAAATTGTTTTGACGCGGCATGTCAAAAAAAAAAATTGATTTTGACATTGACATTAGATCATCTCATAGATTTATTATATATAGAGATCCCGTCTCAGCGAGCTGTCACTGTTGCCAATTTTGTTTAGTGTACGATTAACAAATTTAAGCCTGACAACAGTTTATTTAACACTGCCCCCAAGTCCATACAAAAAAAAAAAAAACAGTTTATTTGACCCTCGCCATTTTGCGGATTTTCAATGGTACTAATTTCTTTTACTGGCAACAAGTACTCTTTGACAACGAACGTTGGATGTCATCGAATGTCACCGATGTAAACAAATAGAAAATATCTACGAATATATTCAAATATAAACGGTTTTATTACAAAAATTCCAAAAAAAAATGCGAAAAAAATTGTAGTGAATGCTGATATAAATTACATATTTATTGGTTTAATTAATGTTTTTTATATACGTTGACAATGAAAAGTGAATTGACAGACATGACATATGAAGACCGTCGATAATGTGATATGTGGTATGAGATGAGGTTGTAACATTCGTCCGCCTTTAAAGATTTACATGTCCATCTCATCAATTAGCCGACGAGGTGGTTTAATGGCACGCTTGCTTCGACGCGGTGCCATCGGTGTGGCTGCTGTGGCCTCGCTAGCCTCATTCTGAGGTGAGCCAGCTGGAGTAACTTCTGGAGCCTCATTCTGAGGTGAGCCAGCTGAAGTAACTTCTGGGTCCAGTTCCACTCCAGCTCTTGACCCTGAGCAAGGCATTGCGGATCTATTGGTTCCCAGTACTGGCGTCGATGAGGCAACTGGGACCATAGATGATTGAGAAGTTTGCTCTGCAGGGCTTTCTTCTAGATCAGGCAGACGGGGTCGTATATGATCTGCGTGATACCTCCTCTCCACCCCGACTGGAGTGTTAATGACATAGGAGTATCGATGCGTGCGTCGAGATACTGTGGCAGGCTCCCACCGCGGCTGCTCCCTGCTTCGCACATATACAGCATCACCTGGTCTATAGTTTGGAGTCTGGCCGTCGGAGTTAACATTTGCTTGTATCTGTTTGTATTGTAATGAACGTCTAGCACTTGGTCGGGCATTGTCAAGCACACAATGTAGTTGTCTTCCAAACATTAGCTGGCCCGGGGATTTGCCAGTGGTGCTATGGGGTGTGATGCGATAAGCGAAAAGGAAATGTTCTAAACGTTTTTTGAGGCACTCTGTGCTTGATGACATTCTGGTCTTGAAAGTCCTCACAAGCCTTTCGGCCAATCCGTTCGTCCGTGGATGATAAGGTGACGATTTGATATGATTTATTCCTTTTTCTTTGCAGTAATCCTGAAATTCCTTAGATATAAATTGTGGGCCATTGTCAGACACTAAAAATTGGGGTAGGCCAAAGGTAGTAAAAATGGTGTCCAGTTCATCACAGAGTTTGGTTGTCGTAATTTTGGTCATCGGCTTGATCTCGATCCATTTGGAAAAAGCATCTGATACAACTAACCAATATGTGCCCTCGAATGGTCCGGCAAAGTCAACGTGAATCCTTTCCCAGGCTTGATCTGGCATAGACCATGAGAAGATTGGTAAATCTGAAGTATTAGGTCTATTCTCTTGGCATTTGTGGCAAGCCTTCACATGCGTGTCTATATCTTCCTCTATAGTTGGCCACCAAACGTAAAAACGTGCCAGTGCTCTCATTGCTGAAATGCCTGGGTGTCCACGATGCAGATATTTTAGGGTCGCCTTCCTTAGAGTATCAGGAACAATAATACGGCCCTGCCACATGACTATTTTATCTTCTAGTGACAACTCACCGAGCTTTCGAGCATATGGTTTTACATCGTTTGAGTATTGATGCTCACGCCAACCAGTTTTTATAAGATGATATACTTGTTTCAGCGTGATATCTTTGCGTGTTTCTTCTCGTATAACGCTTTCAGATAGTGCAAGATCACCAATGCTGTCAGTCTGCAATCGCGCTACAATTCTGTGAACCTTAAGCTCAGATTTGGATGGCAGTTCTTCTGGGTTGGGCATTCTTGATAAATAGTCTGCGATCAGGTTGTTACAACCTTTTGTATACTTAATGTCGTAATCGTAACTTCCAATTATTAAAGCCCATCGTACTAGGCGATTGTTAGCGAGTTTGGGTAAGTTTCGTTGAGATCCCAAAATGTGTATCAGGGGCTTATGATCCGTGACTAATGTAAATTTCGTGCCGCGAAGGTATTGGTCAAATTTTCTAATTCCATAAAATATTGCTAGGGCTTCGCGGTCTATGACAGAATACTTTGACTCTGCGGGTCGGAGTTTTCGTGATGCGAAAGCGATTGGTTGTTCAATATTATTCCTCATGTGAAAAAGCACTGCTCCGACGCCCTTTTCTGAAGCATCACAGGCTAGATAAAGTGGGCATTTGTCATTGAAAGCTACAAGTGGTTTAGAATGTACAATCATTAACTTAGCACGTTCAAAAGCCTCAGCTTCCTTGTCGGTCCATTGCCATTTCACCCTGTTTCCAGTTAGTGCGTGAAGATCAGCACAGACGCTGTGCAAGTGTGGTATAAACCGCTCATAGAAATTGACCAACCCAAGGAATGCTCGTAGCTCCTTGGCATTAGCTGGCGGGGAGGCTTTGGTGATGGCTTCAATCTTTGATTTTGTAGGGCGTACTCCATTTTTGTCAATTGTGTGTCCAAGATATTCGACTTCTGGCTGTAAAAAGGTGCATTTCTTTAAATTGACTTTCAATCCGGCTTGTTCCAGTCTTTCGAATACGGTACGTAATGTTTCAAGGTGGTCTTTGTCATTTTTCCCTGTAACCGCAATGTCATCAAAATAGACTGCTACATTTGGCAATCCCTCTAGAAGCTTGTCAAGGTAATGTTGGAATATTGACGGCGCCGTCGAAATGCCAAACGGCATTCTGTTGTAAACGTAGTATCCTTTGTGTGTCGATATTGTCAGGAATTGTTTCGATTCAGGTTCAATTTCAAATTGTAAGTACGCATCTTTTAGGTCAATTTTCGAGAATTTCTCACCATCCGCTAGACTCTGGCGTAGTTGGTCAAATAAAGGAACAGGGTGTGCGTGTGTTATAAGAACAGGGTTAAGTGTACTGCGGAAGTCACCACAGATTCTGATCTGGCCATTGGTTTTCACCACGTTAACTGTCGGCGTTGCCCACTGAACCGGAGTTATATTTGGGTCTACTTTGGTTATAATTCCTTCTTCGACCAAACGATCTAGTTCAACTTCAATGTTTTTCTTCATTGAAAATTTAATTGATCTGACAATGAAAAGTGAATTGACAGACATGACATATGAAGACCGTCGATAATGTGATATGTGGTATGAAATGAGGTTGTAACAAATGCAATCAAATACTTACAGCTTAAAAAAGACGAAGGATTACATAGCATTCCAATAAACAATTAAAACATTGTTTGTTGACATAGATATAAGAATATATACAGATGCCTTCCAAGCGAGCTGTCAGTGGGACCCATAGATATAAGAATATATACAGATGCCTTCCAAGCGAGCTGTCAGTGGGACCACTTTTTGTTTAGTGTACGATTAACAAAGCGACCCACTTTGCTGTAGCCATGTCGATAAAGTCATATCGATAAACTACCGACATTTCTTGCAATTTTAATTTTACTTCAAAGGTTTAACTATACCTAAAATGAACAAAAACGCTTTTTTTCTTTATTGTGGTTATCAGATCACAATTTTGTAGTCACGCCCCAGGAGAGAACCAAGGGAAAGTTCAGATATTTAATTAAAATACATAAATACCTATTAAAATAGGTGGTCCGCAATAATTGAATTATTTTATTACATTATAATATATTCATTATCCATTAGCATTTCAATTATGTTTATGTTTAACGAAGATATTGAAGCTTCAATTAATCGCTATTTGGTTCCGCTGTGTAGCGTTTATCGATATATAACATGATTAAAATCGACTTTTCACATGCCTAAAAGAGCACACATATACGTTTTTGCGCACACATGCACAACCCGGGTCGCCTAAAAAGGGGCCACTTGGATTTGAAGTCCATCTTGTCAACAGTATAGTTGTCCTTTTTTGACAAATGGCATTTTAAAAGAGCGAGGAGAGAGAAATGATACTATACTGGGTCAACCAAATCTTGTCAGTAGCAAACGGCGGAAAATTTGAAAAATCGCGGGTTAGCAACACTGTGTTCGAATAATTCGAAAATCGCGTGTCATCTGTGTTTTATCTGTGGAATGTGGATCGTGAATGACAGCCATCATCTTGTTTGTTTACAAATGGTTTACAATGTTTACATTCTGAATCGATTCTATTTCAAGAGATATTTCTGCTGTGTCACCATTAAATACCAATATATTAAACAAGACTGTGCTTAATTAAAGCTAAGGTGCCTACAATGCCTACAGTGCCAACTGAGAAATCTAATAAAATATGAAAATCCAGTATGACATCTACCTGCTGAAGCAATGATTTTATTCATACATTCTTGTTTAACGGCATAGTCCACTTACAATTTTATTTTGAGATCTTCAAATTAGTTAATCATTTTTATCAACATCACACAGCGCTTTTAAATTGTTCGTCCATACGTATTAATAACAATTTCAAACATTTTCAATAGAGAATCCGCGAGTGACAATTTGAATTGACGTACGTGACAAGGCGCGCTCAGCGGAAAAAAAGTTTTGGTTCGATGTACATTGTACATTGCTGCTTTTCTTAGCGCAATACTACTCTTTGAGTGTTGCCCTACTTTAGTTTGCTTTACATTGCTACTGACAAGATTTGCTTGACGCACTATAGTTGCTGCGCCGTCAAATAGAACAATAAAGGTAGGGGCCTTGGTGGGACCACTTTTTGTTTAGTGTACGATTAACAAAGCGACCCACTTTGCTGTAGCCATGTCGATAAAGTCATATCGATAAACTACCGACATTTCTTGCAATTTTAATTTTACTTCAAAGGTTTAACTATACCTAAAATGAACAAAAACGCTTTTTTTCTTTATTGTGGTTATCAGATCACAATTTTGTAGTCACGCCCCAGGAGAGAACCAAGTTCCCTTGGTTTCCTTTCCAGTTTAGATATTTAATTAAAATACATAAATACCTATTAAAATAGGTGGTCCGCAATAATTGAATTATTTTATTACATTATAATATATTCATTATCCATTAGCATTTCAATTATGTTTATGTTTAACGAAGATATTGAAGCTTCAATTAATCGCTATTTCGTTCCGCTGTGTAGCGTTTATCGATATATAACATGATTAAAATCGACTTTTCACATCCCTAAAAGAGCACACATATACGTTTTTACGCAAACATGCACAACCTGGGTCGCCTAAAAAGGGGCCACTTGGATTTGAAGTCCATTTTGTCAACAGTACAGTTGTCCTTTTTTGACAAATGGCATTTTAAAAGAGCGAGGAGAGAGAAATGATACTAGTTGCTGCGCCATCAAATAGAACAATAAAGGCAGGGGCCTTGTTTGTTGACATGACCGGTATTGACATTTTATAGTGCGGTGGTATTGAACCGGTGAGTTGTTTGGTTTAAACTTTAATATTTCATTTAAGGTTTATGTAGATCGATGGTAAAAATATTTCTAAAAATAATGAGACGGTCTTGCCTCCTGTACAAAACAAAGCCCCACACAAAAAGAGAATTCAAATTAAACGACTTCGAATACTTCGATAAATGTGCCATAAGGCCATAAGGCATAAAATTCATGAAACTTACTTTATTGTTTAGAATTTAGTTAAGTTATGTTAATTGTTTTGAATTCAGGCTATATCATTAATGATTTAAATTTTTAATAAATTATTATCGTATAGGAAGTAACTCAAAAAAATTGGAGCAATTGCTGTGACCATGTTAAAAAAATTGAAGACGATTATAGGAATAAAGGTCCTATACAGGGCGTCCCACGGCTATGCCACATGGAGGGAAAGTACCCTAAATATTGTAGATGGAACATTTTACTGAAAGAAGACATTATTTTAATTTAAAAAACAATTTAAACTGCATTCATAGATTTTTAAATAATTACATGGTTGAACCGGGAATCGAACCCGCCGCACGAGAAAAAAAATCACCCTGTAGCTTTATCATACCGATCGAAAGGCTTGATCATTAGGATTATTTTTTGCTAAATAACATAGTGTCGGAAATAAAAGGAAGCCCATGAATTTTAACATTTTTAATTCAAAATTAATCAATTTAATTTATCAAATGCTCAAAATGTAGTCTCATTCTGTTGAATACAAAGCCGCACTCTTTTGATTATTTCGCTAAATTTCACATCAAATGTTAAAATTCATGGTCTTCCTTTTGTTTCTGACACTATGTTCTTTAGCAAAAAATAATCCTTATGATCAAGACTTTCGATCGGTATGATAAAGCTACAGATGATTTTTTTTCTCGTGTGGCGGGTTCGATTCCCGGTTCAACCATGTAATTATTTAAAAATCTATGTATGCAGCTTAAATTGTTTTTTAAATTAAAATAATGTCTTCTTTCAGTAAAATGTTCCATCTACAATATTTAGGGTATTTTCCCTCCATGTGGCATAGCCGTGGGACGCCCTGTATAATCGAATTGGAGACTGAACGTTTTATAATCGAGGTTGGTGGTCCTGAAAGCGACACTACATCTGATGAAAATGAGACTTTGTCAGAGTCAGAAAACGAAGAATATATAAATATTGAATATTTAGAATCAGATTTTAACGAATAGGTAAATTGAAAGAACCGAATTCTCTGTAAGCAATGTTTTGACATTATACGAGTATCAACATGAAGCCAATGCCCATTACCCCGACTATACATGACGTACACACATTATTGCTTGGAGGATATAACCAATGGAGATGCCATGTCTAAAATTTTCGGTACAAAATAGTCTGCCGTTTTTTGCGCGGGAGGGGAACATCAAATGTATAGGTACGTCATGTCAGATAAACGTCAGTCCATACATATGGTTGACCATTGGCCGCCTATTTTCGACAGAGGGGAACGCCTGTTAATGGCGGCTCCATTGTTAATTACTCCGAGCATTATTGCCATACGTAAGCTGTTTGCAACACTATCTCAGGGTTAAATAAACTGTTGTCAGGCTTTTAACACCACTTTGCTGTAGCCATGTCGATAAAGTCATATCGATAAACTATGGACATTTCTTGCAATTTTAATTTTACTTCAAAGGTTTAACGATACCTAAAACGAACAAAAACGTTTTTATTCTTTATTGTGGTTATCAGATCACAATTTTATCGTCACGCCCCAGCAGGGAACCAAAGGAAGGTTCGGATATTTAATTAAAATACATAAATACCTACTAAAATATGTGTTCCGCAATAATGGAATTATTTTATTATATTCTAATTATTTATTATTCATTAGCATTTCAATTATGTATATGTTTAGCCCCCTCCAGACTGTGCGCGTGAGTCACGGGCGAAGCCGCGAACGCAAGTGTGGCGTCGATTTCGCAGATTGTTCACGCCTTCGCGCCTTGTTCTCCGTTTTTTGTCGGTATTTCGACCCGCGTCAAAGGAGACGCGAAGCGCGAACTTGCAAGACTCCACATTACACAATATTTTGGCTCCTCTGTGGCAAGATAATTATGAATTATATTATGATTATATTATATTAAGCAGCTATATTTTACGGTTTTACAATAAAACAAAATGGAAAAACAGCTAAATCACGTATGATGCCATAGATAACTAACAGTTAAACTCGATCAGCTGATGCTTTTCCGCCATATTGCCGCAAATCAAACTGCGAAATCGCCGTGAAATGTGCGAGTGTGGAGTCTTACGTCAACTTCGCGATATGTTCGCTCCGCGACGTCACGCCGCGATTCACACGCATAGTCTGGAGGGGGCTTTTAACGAAGATATTGAAGCTTCAATTAATAGCTATTTAGTTCCGCTGTGTAGCGTTTATCGATATATAACATGATTAAAATCGACTTTTCCCATCCCTAAAAGAGCACACACAAGGCCCCTACGTTTTCTGTTCTCTTTGACGGCGCAGCAACTAGTATCATTTCTCTATCCTCGCTTTTTAGGGTTCCGTACCTCAAAAGGAAAAAACGGAACCCTTATAGGATTACTCTTGCGTCTGTCTGTCTGTCCGTCTGTCACAGCCGATTTTCTCCGGAACTACTGGACCAATCAAGTTGAAATTTGGTACACATATGTAAGTTTGTGACCCAAATACGGACATGTAACGTAAACAAATTTTAAACATGGGGGCCACTTTTGGGGGATAAATGAAAAAATTAAATTTTTCAAACTATATCTTGTTACATATCAAATGAAAGACCTTATTGTAAGAATCTCAAATATATATTTTTTATAATTTTAGAATAAACAGTTTAGAAGTTATTCAAGAAAATAGGCAAAAAATGACCATTCCCCCCTTATCTCTGAAACTACTAGGTCTAAAATTTTGAAAAAAATACATAAAATAGGTCTATACCTATAGATGACAGGAAAACCTATTACTTAGAAATGTACAGTCAAGCGTGAGTCGGACTTAATTACAGTTTTTGATCCGATCCCTACGGATTTTCTAAAGAGATTTCACTCACGTTTCACATAAAAAATACATTGTTAACAATGCCGGATTACTTAGAGTAGTAGTTTTTTTTTTTTATTATGAATGGGCTTACTCATGGCCACAGACTAGCCGAGGCGTAGACGTGGCCTACGATGGAGCGAGCTCGCCCAGAAGGTGCCTGTTCACTCTTGATTTGAAGGTTGCCGGGTTATAAGAACACGGAAATATAGACGCCGGCAAGGAATTCCATTCCTTGGCAGTGCGCATAAGGAAAGTAGAAGCAAAGCACTTCGTGCGAATTGGTAATAATTAGATTCTTAGAGTAATTGGTGATAATTTTAAATATTTAACGGTCTTACCTACTTACGAGTAATTGTAAGGTCAAATTAAAAATAATGTTTAAAAAAAATGTTAAATTGAGAGCTAGCATAAAGTTTCTTGTACTCGTCGACTTTAATGGTTGAATTAATAAAGACTTTGTAACCAATAAGCAAAACAAGCACGTGCTTAGGGCACCACGTTCAGGGGGGGCACCAAAATGCCAGGTTGAAAAAGGTGAACAAATTTTAAAATTAGGGACAGACACATCGTTTTTACCACACGATGTTTTTTAGCTGTCCAAAAGCTAATTTGCAAAAATCATCAACATCATCATCATCATTTCAGCCTATATACGTCCCACTGCTGAGCACATGCCTCCTCTCATGCGCGAGAGGGTTTGGGCTATAATAATAATAATAATAATAACACCATTGTTCCGTGATGGGAAAGACATACAATAATAATAAAATCATTTATTTCAGGCAAAGCCCATAAAAGTGTTAGTATCTGTACAAAGCAAGACTTAAGACTATTGTTAATAAAATACAGAGTCACAAAACACACACACAACCGGATGAGCATAAATTCATTAAAACAGTCAACAAAATACATGTAAAAATAAAATAAAATAATTGAATTGCGAATTACAGAAATAAATTAAATTAAAAGCATTAAAATAATAACAATAGAAGTTAAAAAATCGATCGACAATAAAAAGAATTCAATAAAAATTAAATTAAAAAAGGTTAAATAGTAATTATAATAAAAAAATGTCATCAATTAAAATTAAAAAATTACCAATTATAATTTACGAATGTCAAATGAAGGCCGATCCATCTTTTAAGCATGGGTGAATCCCACCTGTCGGCAAACACCCTTAGCTATAGTCCCCACGCTAGCCCAATGCGGATTGGGGATTTCACATACACCTATGAATTTCTTCGCAGATGTATGCAGGTTTCCTCACGATGTTTTCCTTCACCGAAAAGCTAGTGGTAAATATCAAATGATATTTCGTACATAAGTTCCGAAAAACTCATTGGTACGAGCCAGCTAGGATTTGAACCCACGACCTCCGGATTGAAAGTCAGACGTCATATCCACTCGGCCACCACTGCTCCCAAAAATTGCTGCAAAAATAATGGCGCGTAATTCTTAGGGGAAACAATCGGTACCTAGCAGTAGAAGAGTCGTGATTACATGCATAGGTTCGATTTCAACCCACTCTTTTGCGGTTCGGCGTTAGTCTTATGCGAGGCCTTCTGCCTTACGGCAAAGTTGATCTTCTGCCTTAATTACATGAAAACAACCTCGCTGAGACCCTTAAATATCGAGCCCTATGCGAAGCTAGGCTGATAGAAAACTGTCCCATCCCTTCACTGTATGAAATCCTGGATTCGCGCCTGGTTGGGACTAAAAGTAAAATTGCGTTTTTATATTGCCGCCTTTATCTACTGACAAGATCTGCTTGACCAATTTTAAGTACCTATATTCTGGCAAGCCAGCTATGTCCGTGGATTAAGGTGGTAAATTTGAATCTCCCACACTCCCTTTTTCTACTTATAATACAAGGTCTGCAGTATACACTCAGAGTAACACGATTGTGAAAATCGTATCTGACGGGCATACAGGACAGGACCATTACATTTTGCCCACCCTGTTGCTACGCTGGTTCAATATTTATATGTACTTGGCAGTGAGTTGGTAAGTATTAGGTCCTGCACCTGTGATACGACATATGTGGTGTAGTATTGGTATCAGTGATCAGACGTAAATCATGAATTCAGTACGTGTTTTAAAGGCTGATTAAATATCCTGTGAAATGCAACACAATGGGGAAAACTTTGAATAGTACTTATGTAAACTTTATTTAACAGTAATTAAATTTTTTTTTGTTTTATATTATAATATTCGATATTCATATTGACACAATAAATTATCCCTTGTTTTGCAGTTTGCTTAATTGTAACTGTAGAAAAATGTAGAAACATCTGTTCAGACTTTGGTCACGTCACGTACTTACCCACCTCTATTGAGACAAGAACTTATGTTATGCTGTCGAAGTTTCCAGAGTTGCAAAATGACCACATGGGAAAATTTCGGAAACTTCTTATATTTTTGTATGAGAATCGAAATTTGCCTGATTGTGTTTTGATTAGGAACGACTACATACCTACAAGAAAAGTAAATTTGGCTTTCGTAGATCGATCGATCCCCACAGTATAAGCTTTACCTAGGTACCTACCTTTTAACCGCCAGCCATTTTTGATCGAGCGTGCTCGTGTCGCCACCGACAGTAATAGTAGTTACCACGCAGAGTAAGGTTGGCATAGTTACGGGAGTTATAAATGTGCTGTAAAAACCAAATCAGATTTTTGTCTTATTTATCAGACTGTGGCGAAATGAGCTGGATATGTAATGTCTTATATATCAGACTCTGGCGGTTAAAGGGTTAAGGCTTTGTGTTGTGCATTCATAATTCAAGAACAAATATTTTTCATATACGAGGGATAATATAAAGGCCCTTTCCAGGACTCGAACCCGGGCGGGACTTCCCGCTCCGTAGGCCCTTCCAGGCTCACTGTTGTCACTACTGACTATTAGGCTAGAATTATTTTTAAAGCATTATTATCGTCAACTCGCACAGGTAAAAAGAATACCATAATCCATACTAAATTTACGGTGGGGAACAAAAAATATGTGAGACTGTGACAAGGACAAACAATAATAGCGCTTTCGCTGCTACTCCTACTGAAAGTTACATAAGATCGTATCCCGTTCGGTCATTTCCCCCCACCCCTCATGCCAGATCCAGTTATATCCTAAATAGGAATAGTTTGTTTATTTGTTAGATATAAGAACTAGGCTGAGCAAAGTACGAAAATCATTTTTGGGGCTCTGTACACGTTGCTACAATAAGATACTCGACCATATTGTGAATATGTCAGGAAACAAGTTCAAAGCTGTAATTAAAGATACTTTAATAGAGTAGTAGCCGATTTAACTCACAAAAACGTATGGTTGGATACCTTATCTACAATCAGAAGTGGCATTTAAGTTTAATTTTAATATACTTGTTTATTATATAAATAATTTTATTCATTCTCTACAATTTTTGACTTTCAAAAAAAGTTCTGTAAGAATCTATTTTGAATATAAATAGTATGATTATGCATGATGACTGTATTAAATAAACGTCGATACACCTGCGGAAACTTCAGTCTTCACTAGTCCCGAGTCTTGTGGCAAGATATCTCGGTACTCGTGAAGTAATGACTTACTTTCTGCACTAGCATCGGAAGTTACTGTTTCTAACGGTCGAGGCATAGTGCGTAGTATCTCGTTTACGGTCACTACCGCTGCTCCACGTTGATAAATGACCACGGCACCCTCAGGGAAGAATCGGCTCGAGAAAGTCACCTCGCCCTCTCCGCAGAACAGCTCAATAGAGCTCGCGTCCACAAAGATTCTCCATTTCAGCTGCCCGCGCCCTGCAGGTCTCCAATCCGTGCGACGAATACTGTCGGAGCCTCCGCGGTCCAGCGTCACCTTGCCGTTCGCTGCATCGTAAGATATCGTCACTTTGACATTTTCCGATTCAATGCACAGTTGAAAGTTTCGATAACCATCGGCAAGAACATTGACTTCTCCGGCTTTGTCACTCAGAACATAATATCCATTTATCGTCGAAACTTGTCTTCCCCTGATGCTAGAAACTTCTGCTATGGGTATCTGTACAAGCTTGCCGTTTAATAGTCTGAGCTCTCTAGGTATAGTCATAATACCAGTGAAACCATCATTGGCTTCAGGGTAATTTCGGTCCCACATATCAAACCAACCTACCACGATACGGCGTCCAAAATTATCTAAAGTGGTCTGAGTAGCATAAAAGTCGTGTCCGTGGTCGAGCTCCACAAACTCCGACGTCGGAGTAAACTTAAGAGTGGAATAGTCAAAGTCGCCAATTAGGTAACCCGTTTGGAATAAGTTTTGATATCTGTCCCCCGAAGGCTCAACACCTTGAGGCGAAAACAGAAGCACGTATTTGCCATCTAGTTCAAAGAGGTCGGGGCATTCCCACATGAATCCGAAAGTGCCGTTCGATTGCGCCAGAACAGAAACGTAGTTCCATGAAAACTTATCGTTTGAAGAGTAAAGAACGATGCTGCCAATGTTTTTACTAGTCGGATTATAATAATCATTCAGAGAGCTACCCAATACCATGTAATATGTACCTTGGTGTTCCCAAACTTTAGGGTCTCGTATATCCGGCGTGTCTATATAACCAGTGATGATGGGGTTGTTCGCATATTTAGTAAAGGTGACGCCGTCCGTACTCCAGGCTAGGGCTTGACGGTTCTGGTGATCGGGTGTCTTTCCTGGGTATTTTACATTTCCAGTGTAGAACACGTATATGGTGTTATCTTCGACTAGAGCGCTTCCAGAAAACACGCCGCATGTGTCGTACGGCTTATCAGTGCGCATAGCGATCGGTTGATGTTCCCAATGGAAGAAGTCTTTACTTTTCGCATGTCCCCACTGCGCAACGCCGCAATCGACGCCGCTGTGCGGATTGTGCTGATAGAACAGATGGATCTCGTTGTTGAAGACGCAGAATCCGTTGGGATCGTTCATCCAGCCAAACGGCGGTGCCAAGTGGTAACGGGGGTAATACCTATCTTGCACCTGCCCATGAGTATAAGACACGAATAGGAGTAGAATTACCTTGAGTAAATCCACCATCTTGGCTCTCGTTTGAAACTTCTGTGTGGCCGAATTTTATCGCGCTGCAACTTTTATACCCGATTGATCGCGTTTCGCGACGCAACCTGCGAGTTTACACAGCTGTTCTACTAAAGTCGCTACACGTGTATTCAACCTACCTAGCTACCTACTTAAACGACATTTATCTTTTTCATTGCGTGCTAAATTTTATCTCATTCGTCAATTTAAAAAATACTGCGTTGATTTTTAAGGCTCCGTACTTCAAAAGCAAAAAATGGAACCCTTATAGGATCACTCGTGCGCGCACGACGCGTCTGTCTGTCTGTCTGTCCATCTGTCACAGTCTATTTTCTCCGAAACTACTGGACCAATTAAGTTGAAATTTGGTACACATAATATATGTATGTGGCCCAAAAACGGACAATATGTAACGTAATGAAATGAATTTTAAACTTTGGGGTCACATTTGGGGGTTAATGAAAAAAAATAAAATTTTCCTAAATATATCGTGTTACATATTAAATGAATGAGTTCATTATGGGCATCTAAAATATATATTTTCTATAATTTTAGGATACACGGTTTAGAAGTTATTCAAAATAAAAGACCATTTCCCTCCCTTTATCTCCGACAGAAAGTTCATCACCTATATATAACAGGAAAACCTATTAGAAATGTGCATGCAGTCAAGCGTGAGTGTGACTTAATTACTTACTTAGCTTTTGATCCGACCCCTATTATTCCACTCACGTAGGTATATT
Organism: Cydia fagiglandana; assembly: GCF_963556715.1. Taxonomy (NCBI): domain Eukaryota; kingdom Metazoa; phylum Arthropoda; class Insecta; order Lepidoptera; family Tortricidae; genus Cydia; species Cydia fagiglandana. The sequence goes on from NC_085941.1 coordinate 20,871,306, forward strand.
AACATAAAAAAAATGTTATAAATTGTGCAATGTACGGAACCCTTGAAACGGGAGTCCGACTCGCACTTGGCCGGTTTTATTTTTGTGTAAATGAAAAACAATAAACTATTATAAAATTTAATATACTCTAGACTTTTCTCCTCAAATGACTAAGTTAAGTACTTACATTACTGAGTTTTCTAAGTTTGTAGGCCGTTTGGCCATATAAAGGCCCCGGTATACAATGGGCCAGCGTGGACCAGTCTGGGGGACGCATTTATGCATTAGAGGGAGCAAGTGATATTGCTATCTCATTCTACCACATGGCTGCGTGCGTCCCTTGGAGTGGCCGGCGCTGGCCCATTGTGTGCAGGGGCCTTTAGGAAGGTTTGTATTTGTTAGGTACAACCCATAGGTACAACCATCAATATTTGTCAAATATCAAAGAGAAAAGAGAAAAACACCGTGTAAAACTTTTTTACAAAAAAAGAAACCGACTTCAAAAAGGTCGGCATATATATGTACTTAAAAATGATCTTATATTTTTAAGTACATATATATGTATGCGTTACAAACTGATATGATATGACTGTTTGAAGTCGGTGCCAAGCCTAATTTTGGAGCGTACTATGACTGTTGTGATTAGATCAAATTTTTAAGGATGTAGGTAAAGCCCGACAACAGTTTATTTGACACTCGCCATTTTGCGGATTTTCAATGCTACCTACTAATTTCTTTTACTGGCAACAAGTAGGTACTCTTTGATAACGAACGTTGGATGTCATCGAATGTCACCGATGTAAACAAACGGAAAATATCTACGAATATATTCAAATATAAACGGTTTTATTACAAAAATGCCAAAAAAAATTACCAAAGATGCGAAAAAAATTGTAGTGAATGTGTGGGAACACTCGACTGACATCATGTGTTTTGGCAGAAACACGGAATTGTTCTGAAAAGAACAGTTTGCGATCAACTGACACTCTGCGATTAAACAGAGAAACATGACGTGCCCTGACAAGGGCAGTTTTATGTTGCTCTGAGAAGAGCATTTTACGTTGCCCTGATAAGGGCAGTTGCGTGCTCAGAAAAGAGCACTTTTATATTGTCCTGAGAAGGACAGTGTAATATCCGGAGCCTGCAGCATCCTCGTCGATCTCGTCGTGTCTTCCAACCAGCGAGCACGTAGCAGCGGAGCGAGGCACGGCGATGCGACGACACGATGTTAACTCCACGGCGGCCGGCGAGCGAAAGGACACGCGCCGCCGGCGAACTCAGTTTTATTACAGCGCGGCACGCGCCGCGCCTGCGCAGTGGCACGCGCGCGCCCTCTCGCTTGCGCCCGCGCCCGCGCACCGACTATTCTCCATCTCACTCTTTTGTAAATACGTCTCTTTCTTTCATTTCTCAAATTGTGTATAAATATCGTGACTTTTGTAAATAAATTATTCCATTCTTGTACATAGCAACAAGCGTTTCACTTCTACTTCTACGACCTTCTGATCCACTCATAGCCCTACCTAGCTAAAGTGGTGACCACCGACTCTGGACAAGAAGAATCACAATCAAGAAGATGCTGCTCGCCGACAAAATGTTGGAGCACACGCCAACATCAGCGTCGCACCAAATCGCCGCAGTCTCTACTCCCGCAGTACCAACTTCGCTCCTAACACCTCCACCGTCCACGTCAGCTCTCGACACGCAATACCTCATCGGCGAAATAAGAAGATTGTCACTCGAAGTCGCCGAGCTCCGTTCGAGACCACGCGAAAACTATAGTCAACGCTACAGCCGCTCTCACCGCCGTTTCCCATCGCGATCGCGAAACCATTCGCAATCGCAAGACCGAAGCCCACGCAGCCGCAGAAGCTCGCCGATGCCGTATTGTCATTACCACCGTCGATTCGGAATGGACGCCCAGAAATGTGCACAGCCGTGCAGTTTCAAACCAATACCGGCAACTCCATCACCAGCGGAAAACTAGACGTAACGCTGGCTGCGGCGGAAACCGGCGTTACAACAAGATCACACCGCCTCTTCGTACGTGACCGAACCAGCAAGCTCGTTTTCTTGGTTGACACGGGAGCCAACATCTCCGTCCTGCCAAGAACACCCGGCACGAAGGCGCAACCCCTACCCTTTCAACTGTACGCCGCCAACAATACCGTTATTCCCACCTACGGCGAGAAAACGCTGGAGCTCGATCTCAACCTACGCAGACCATTCCGTTGGAAGTTCATCATCGCTGCAGTGTCGAAGCCAATCATCGGTGCAGACTTCCTGGACTACCACCACATCATAGTCGACATCACCAAAAGGCGACTGATCGACGGCAAAACCCTACTGTACACGAACGCACAACTCTGTACCGCAAACATACCTACCGTGCGCAGTATAGACGTGCAACAGTCGTACCACAACATACTTGCCGACTACCCTGGTACAACTCGCCTCACCTCCATGAAGCTCAGCCCGAAACACAACGTCGAACATTTCATCGAAACAACCGGACCACCACTTCACTGCAGACCACGTCCGATTGCACCGCACCGCTACGAACTCGTGAAGAAGGAATTCGCCAACATGATGGAACAGGGCCTATGCAGACCAAGCAAAAGCCCTTGGGCATCACCTCTTCACGTCGTACCGAAGAAGAATGGCGAATTACGTGTGTGTGGCGATTACCGACGGCTTAACGCAATCACTAAGCCCGACCGCTACCCAATCCCACGCATACGTGATTTTACCTACCAACTCGCCGGCAAGCAAATATTCTCCACCTTGGACCTCAACCGCGCCTACCAACAACTACCAATAGCAGAGCAAGACGTCGAGAAGAGCGCCATCATAACTCCATTCGGCTTATTCGAGTTTCCAAGAATGTGCCCCGGCCTAAAAAACTGCGGGCAGACATTCCAACGCTTCATACACGAAGTACTGCGCGACCTCGACTTCGTGTTTCCATTCGTCGACGACCTACTTATCGCGTCAGCCGATAAAGCTACGCACGAGAAGCACCTACGCGCCGTGCTAAGCAGACTCGAAGACTACGGTATCACTATCAACCCGTCGAAATGCGTATTCGGACAGCCATCGGTCAAGTTCCTGGGCTACGAAGTCAGCAAAGACGGCATTCGACCACCTACCGAGAAAGTTCAAGCAATCATCGACTACCCTAAGCCGAAAAACATCGATGAACTGCGAAGATTCCTCAATGCGAAGAAGCGCGACAAGACCGATATCAGCTGGGACGGCGAAGCTGACGAAGCTTTCATCGCGTGCAAAGCGAGCATCCAAAACGCCGCTTTGCTCGCGCACCCCTCCCACCACGCCCCGCTAGCAATATTCAGCGATGCGAGCGACAGAGCCGCGGGAGCATCACTAAACCAATTCGTGAACGAAGCTTGGCAACCACTTGGCTACTTTTCCAAGAAATTCTCCGACGCCCAGACCCGCTACAGTACCTTCGACCGTGAACTACTAGCGATATACCTAGCTACGAAGCACTTCCGGAAGATGTTCGAAGGACGCGAACTTATAATATTCACCGACCACAAGCCGCTCACCTACGCATTCACCAAAACAAGCAATAACAACGAATCACCGCGCCGCACCCGTCAGCTGTTGTATATCAGTGAATTCACTACCGATATACGACACATACCCGGAACGCAAAACGCCGCTGCAGACGCCCTATCTCGCATCGAAGCCATCGCATGTCCATCTCCTATCGACTACGAACAACTATCAAGAGCGCAAGAGCGAGATAGCGACACCATCCGATCACTCGCACAGCAAGACAACCTATCGATGAAACAAGTGACAATTCCCGGAACTACAGTCAAACTCTACTGCGAAACATCGACGCCGCACTTACGACCTTACGTACCCGAAGAGCATCGCCGTGCCGCTTTCAACGCAGTACACAACATAAGTCATCCTGGAATCAGAACGTCACGCAAACTCGTCGCTCAACGCTACTTTTGGCCCGGACTAAATGCCGATGTAGGCAAATGGGCAAAAGTCTGCGTTCACTGCCAACGTGCGAAAATCCAGCGACACACTACAAGCCCTATTTCAAGTTTCCCGCCAACCACAAGATTCGAGCATATCCACATCGACCTCGTAGGACCGCTACCTACTGCCGCCAGCGGACACAGATACCTACTCACCATGATTGACCGCGCAACTAGATGGCCCGAAGCAATACCATTATGTGAGATCACCGCCGAAGACGTCGCTAAAGCTCTATACGAAGGCTGGATCTCCCGCTTCGGCTGCCCCGCTACCATCACGACCGATCAAGGACGGCAATTCGAGAGTCGAGTATTTGCGTCACTCACCCGCTTACTCGGCATCGAAAGAACCCGAACCACGCCGTATCATGCCCAAGCGAACGGTATGATTGAGAGGTTCCATAGAAGTCTCAAGACCGCACTCAAGGCCAGGCTACAGAACGACAAGTCATGGATCGACACATTACCTAGCGTTCTACTTGGACTACGAGCCGCACTACGCACAGACACCGGTGTAAGCCCAGCCCTACTCACTTACGGCTGCAGTGTACGATTACCCGGCGAACTGCTACTATCTACGCGCGATGACGTCACCATGGACTCCGACTTCGTCGAAAAACTACGAGCGACCATACACAGCCTAACACCGACAGCAATGATCCCGCATGGCAACAAGAAACCTATCTTCGTGCATCGTGACCTTCAAACCTGCGAACAAGTATTCGTACGAGTCGACGCCGTAAAGAAGCCGCTACAAGCACCTTACGACGGACCCTACCGAGTACTAAAACGCAACGATAAAATATTCACTCTGCAGCTACCTAATCGCCAGATGAATATTTCGATCGACCGCCTAAAACCCGCATTCATCATCGCCGACACCGAGCAAGATATACCTACAACTTCAACGACAGCAACAAATATACCTACAACTACAACGACTAGTACAACGATCGCAACGAAAATACCTACAGCTACAACTACGAGTCTACCTACAGCTACAACAGCGAACAAAACTACGCAACCGACTGTACCCACATCACAACAAAACAACAACAACCAACAACAGAAAAAAGGCATCCTGAAACGAAGAAATGAACCAGACACAACCACAACCACGCAAGTTCCTACAAGCGCGAGCACGACACGCCGAGGCCGCACTATTCGCCTGCCGGTACGCTTCGCTTGAGGGGGAACCCTGTGGGAACACTCGACTGACATCATGTGTTTTGGCAGAAACACGGAATTGTTCTGAAAAGAACAGTTTGCGATCAACTGACACTCTGCGATTAAACAGAGAAACATGACGTGCCCTGACAAGGGCAGTTTTATGTTGCTCTGAGAAGAGCATTTTACGTTGCCCTGATAAGGGCAGTTGCGTGCTCAGAAAAGAGCACTTTTATCATAGATATAAACTATGGATGAGCGCATGCATACGAATTGCCTGTTGCGATCTTCATGTCAGCAAAAAAGCGCCATCTGTTACACACTGCGTACAACTACGTAAGCTTGACGCTCGATGCTCGACGCGACAACTTTGTATGGGCGTACAAGGCTTGTTAAGTTTATTCGCGGTTTATATCACAAGAGTGTCGAATAAGTTTATGGTTAATTAAAACTATATTTATTGTATTAAGATGTACGTGTATATGTATTGTATTAAAATGTAGGTGTAATGTGACAATACTACACCTTATAAAACAAACCACCCCGCCGCGTCTGTCTGTTTGAATGTTTGTACTTATGTTCGCGATCAACTTAAAAGCTACTGAACGGATTTTCATACTTACCTATCAATAATTCTTGAGGAAGGTTTTGGTGTATAATTTGTTAACCTGTGCGAAGCCGGGGCGGATCGCTAATAATGTAGAAAAATATGGAATAGCATGGGTCCGTGGCCCGTGGCTAGTGACTCTTCACTGGTTAAAATGCATAAGATGGATTTATGGACGTTTCTAGCTATAATTTGTTACGTTCGTAGGTACATTAGAAAAGAGGTAAACAATCTTGACGTGTCTTTTATAGAAAAGCGCCTCTTAAAAATTACTAACTATTCTTTATGAAAGCAGAAGAATGTAAATAATCGTATATGATATTGATTTATAACACATTTTCCGTGACTTATTTTCAAAAGTGATTTTCAATATAAAGGCACGTTAAGATTGCTTACATTTTTCTAATGCTAATAAAAACGAATTATTGACAAGTCATCAATCATCATGTAAAGTCAAGGAACTTGAATTAGAGTCGGACCAAAAAAAGTCTACAGTGAATTTGATCGCCCACGCAGTGCAAATGTCATTTATACGTCATAATTTCATAGAAGTTTAAATAACAAATAAAAACACACAAAAATAAAATAACACTTGCACTGCGTGGGCTATCAAATCCGCTGCAAACTATTCTTGGTCTGACTCTATGTAACGTTCATGCCTTGTCTGAGTAGTAATATTCAATTTTAAAGCCGGGATGCGATGTAGTAAGGCAAACGTACTAGTGCTCGACATGCTAATGCCCAATAGATGACACCTTGTGACTTTGCTGTCACCTCTATTGACAATGCCTTAAGTTCCAAGATGACATGTACTGGGACCGCGTCTAGCTCCAGTACGTATACCTTACGGGAATCAAATTTCTTTACAGTTTACATCAAATAAACAACTCAGTAAAGTTAAAACTAAGGACAATATATACTTTTAAAAGGCCAAGTTATAAAATTATGGAAACAGCAGTTTCAAAAATGTTTTCTTCTTTATACAATATTTTTAACAAATGACTTTTAATCTTTAATATTTTCTTTAAAATAAGGGTCATTACGTTGACGAATAATACCGCTCCAAATTTCATTTCGTGTTGGATCAAAAGGAAATCTGCAATATTTCAAACAAATTCATATTTTTATTGTTAAAGGTAATTAATTACATGTCAAGATTTGTTACATAATATTGGATGAAATTTAACTAAATGTAAAGTATATAGTCAGTTCAAATACAAATGTCAATCAGAATAATTATATTAAAAATCATAAAAATGTATCTTAGATTGTATGTATGTATAAACTCTTTATTGTACAAAACACAAATTTATGGCACAGGATAGGCAGTACAAAGGCGAACTTATCCCTCTAAGTTTCCGTTATTCTACGTTATTTTGTGATGTCATTATCGTCTCAGGCGGCAATGCAATATTTTAAACATTCGCGCCGTGCGGTGTGCCGCCCTGTGTAAGCCGGCTCTGTCAAGGTCAAAAAGTTGGCCGAGCTACTAGCTACAGTCCGATAAGTACCTCCCGCGCTTTCGCGCGTAAAATGCGGCGAACAACTGTTTCTATCAGTTTCTTGCTTGCAAAACAGGTAGGTTAAAAAAGAAGGAATCTATACAGCGTTACAAACATGATGCAAAAATATAAGTAGGTAATTAAAAGTAATAAATACAGCGATGTGAATTAATCGGTGTTTAAAAATGCGCGCTTTGTTTCTAGCGCTTACCTATTAAATTTTTTTGAGTTTTACCAACATTTATTTAAAAACTTATACCTGACAAGAATTAATATATATACCGAAATCAAAGTGCGTATAAGTCCCTATGTCAACGAATAAAACAATAACAAATACTTGATCTGGTTATTTTGAATGTTTTTAATAATTATGTAAAACAAAACGGGAACAAACTCTGTAAAACAGACAATAGGTACTTTAATTTCAGTAATTATATTCGGTAGGTAATGAACTAATCATATTTAAGTAAATTTATCTATACAAATTACGCATTATGCATTTCTACTTCATAATAACTTCCAAAGAGAAATGACGTCCTTACAAGGTTAATGTATTAGCGCTATGACGTACGAGCGAACATCAGTACCGCGTGAGAATGAAATAAAATTTTCTTTTAAAATTGGGTTTAAGCAGTAAATAAACGTAATTGGAAATTACTTACCGATGATATGAGATCCCATCTTTTTTCTTACACTTCCGATAATGGTTTTTGCACCCTTTTACAACGCAATGAGGCATTTTTATGTTATGCTGCGTGACAACTTTCTACTGCGCAACTCGCCACACGACTGAGCGCCGTGGTGTGATAAATGCGATTATCACACCCATGTAGCGGCCCCCTTTTCAGTGCTCGTTAACCGCGTCCTTACGAAGTAATATATATGTCAATGACTTTTATATTGTCCTGAGAAGGACAGTGTAATATCCGGAGCCTGCAGCATCCTCGTCGATCTCGTCGTGTCTTCCAACCAGCGAGCACGTAGCAGCGGAGCGAGGCACGGCGATGCGACGACACGATGTTAACTCCACGGCGGCCGGCGAGCGAAAGGACACGCGCCGCCGGCGAACTCAGTTTTATTACAGCGCGGCACGCGCCGCGCCTGCGCAGTGGCACGCGCGCGCCCTCTCGCTTGCGCCCGCGCCCGCGCACCGACTATTCTCCATCTCACTCTTTTGTAAATACGTCTCTTTCTTTCATTTCTCAAATTGTGTATAAATATCGTGACTTTTGTAAATAAATTATTCCATTCTTGTACATAGCAACAAGCGTTTCACTTCTACTTCTACGACCTTCTGATCCACTCATAGCCCTACCTTGCTATAAATGCAATCAAATACTTACAGCTTAAAAAGACGAAGGATTACATAGAATTCCAATAAACAATGTTTTAAAGTTGGTTGTTGACATGACCGGTATTGACATTTTATAGTGCGGTTTGATTGAACTGGTTAGTTGTTTGGTTTCAACTTTAATAGTTCATATAAGGTTTATGTAGATCGACGATAAAAATCCTATAATCGAATTGGAGACTGAACGTTTTATAATCGAGGTTGGTGGTCTTGAAAGCGACACAACATCTGATGAAAATCAGACTTCATCAGAGTCAGAAAACGAAGAATATATAAATATTGAATACTTAGATTTTTACGAATAGGTAAATTGAAAGAACCGAATTCTCTGTAAGCAATGTTTTGACATTATACGAGTATCAACATGAAGCCAATGCCCACTACCCCGACTATACATGACGTACGCACATTATTGCCATACGTAAGCTGTTTGCAGCGACACTATCTCAGGGTTAAATAAACTGTTGTCAGGCTTTACCTAAGTATTGTGTGGAATGATACACATTTTTGTGAAATCAATTTTGGAGCGTAGTATTAGTTAAGAGCAAGATCATTTTTTCCCAATGTCGGCCGCCTCCTCCATAGTGTCAGGTAGCTTGGAGCCGAGTGTCTCCGGTGTCACGAAGCCCAGAGCCCCGGACAGCAGAGCGAAGCCGCCGAACAGAGCGAACGGCAGCTCGGCCCAGCCGCTCGACGCACCCTGTATATTAAAAATGTTACCTTAATAAATACGACCACCAAGTTAATGAAAAGTCTGCAGCAATTTTGATAGCCCACGCAGTTCAAGTGTTATTTATTACGTCATAGTGTCATAGAAATATGAGGTTTAAAAATTAAATGACACTTGCAACCAAAATCGCTGCAGACTATTCTCGGTCTGACTCTATGAACCGAAATGTTTCCATCATAAATTTAATATATATAGTAACAGCACCAGTCATGGGACATTTAAGAGGAAATTTGGAGTATTTATGATATTTCCCTTATACATGTAAATGGTCTACCGCTTAGCGTGTTAAAAGATGAAAGTCCTATCCGTCTTTCATGTTTTAGGCGTGTTGTATCAAAGATACTGCAATTAGTTTCCACATATTTAACAAATTAAAACTATGTTTTTTTTCTCCAGTCATGGACACCAAAGCTCCAGTAATGGGCCCCCGGTAATGGACGTGGATCCAGTAATGGGCCCCCTATAATGGACATTGCTCAATCAGTATAAAATATTGAAATGGGGAATAAGTTACGGCAAAAAAATCAATTTTTGGTATAAGCTTTTATCGCTGAATGTATTTTTCTTTCCACAGCCAATTATTATTGTATTAGATCCATCGAGACAATTCTAATATACCCAAACATAATTAGTTAGGGTTTATTGCGATAAAGTTCCCATGGCCACCTCCCGTCTCCATCATCAGATTAGGTCCATGTTATTATAATATTGCATTATCATCCGATTTGCATACTTAATTACGTACTTACACAAAATTTCAACTAAATCGGAAATCGAAAAGTGGCTCAAATTCAGCTACCAAGATTGGACCCACACTAACTAACAGGGCAAGTTAAATAAAAGTTTGGAAAAACGATATTAATTTATCCGAAGTCCGAGAATACCTCCTGATTGACATATTTCGTAACTACATTTTACTTCTTGTTTAAACATGAAATTATGGCATGGCGAGCATCATTCTGTCAATTGTCCCATCATAGGAGGTACGCAGTTTTACAGCTCCTATAATGGGATTGGGCCAAATAACACTATTTTTTTACATCTGTGGAGTCACAACATTATTATGTTGTATACCTTATCTCATGGTAAATGCAATTAACAAAACACATTCTAGTTTTCATCAAGTATTAATTAATTAAAATTTAATAAATTAACTCACCTCTCTTAGCGAAGTTGTTAAGAATTCGTAGTGTTATTTTTTTACAGTGACACGACAACTCTTGGCTTGACGCCAATTTCTTAAAAAGCAACCAAATTTAATGAAACTTCAAACTGTAACAGCTCTAGGACTCTTATTTATGATAATATACAGCCAGTGTTTATAAACTACTTTTAGATACTTATTTTAGAGGAATTATGTTTTTTTGTCCCATTACTGGTTCCACGTCCATTATAGGTAGGGTTGCCAACTTTTTTTTGGTGGAATATAGTATTTTCCAGAATAAGGCATCTAAAATATAGTACATTTCAAAAAAATATAGTACTTTTAGATAAAATACTAAACATGAGTGTAATATGTGTGTAATCGGAAATATAGTATTTTGGCGTACTATATATTTTTCCAAAAGTATATAGTACAGAGAGCCAAAATATAGTACAATACTATATAATATAGTACGGTTGGCAACCCTAATTATAGGGTATACTACTATACAGGGCGATTCATGAGACGTGAGCAGGACTAATCCTGCACACTCAGTAACTGATAGTTGATCGATCACTGTCGTATTTAGGTGAAGCAACCACACTTTTTCCTATTTTTTCAACTTTTTGGTGAGGGCAAATTTAATTCTCTACAATCATGGTCACCCTACAAGACCTAATTAATAAACATAAAACCTCATTAACGGAGAAAATAAAATGTCAAACCTGAGTGAGATACGAGTTTTCAAAAGTAACCAGACTGTGATGACAGTGATGGCATTCAATTTGACACAGAATATCGGTAGTTTAGTATTCTAATGTTAGGGTGACCATCCATGTCGTAAATAAATTAATAACTTTTTTTTCAACACAACTAGAAAATTAACGTTAACCTCACTAATACTGATAGGAAACAGTTGCTTATAATTTACGAAATGTGCAGTGTTAGTCCTGCTCACGTCTCCTGAATCACCCTGTATATAGAGAGAGATTCCGTCTCAGCGAGCTGTCACTGTTGCCATTTTTGTTTAGTGTAATAGTGTACGATTAACAATTTAACACCACCTTGCTGTAGCCATGTCGATAAAGTCATATCGATAAACTATCGACATTTCTTGCAATTATAACTTTACTTCAAAGGTTTAGCAATACCTAAAATGAACAAAAACGCTTTTATTCTTTATTCTAGTTATCAGATCACAATTTTATAGTCACGCCCCAGCAGGGAACCAAAGGAAAGTTCGGATATTTAATTAAAATACATAAATACCTACTAAAATATGTGTTCCGCAATAATGGAATTATTTTATTATATTCTAATATATTTATTAGAATATTCATTAGCATTTCAATTATGTATATGTTTAACGAAGATATTGAAGCTTCAATTAATAGCTATTTCGTTCCGCTGTGTAGCGTTTATCGATATATAACATGATTAAAATCGACTTTTCACATCCCTAAAAGAGCACACATACACGTTTTTACGCACACATACACAGCCTGGATGCACCAAAAAGGCAACACTTGGATTTGAAGTTCATCTTGTCAACAGTGTGGTTGTCCTTTTTGGACAAATGGCATTTTTAAAAGAGCGAGGAGAGAGAAATAATACTAGTTGCTGCGCCGTCAAAGAGAACAGAAAACGTAGGGGCTTGGTTTCCATACAGAGGAATAGGGTCAATTATAAATTAGTCTGCAAATTATTATACAATATTCTTGATGGTTGGTATCATGGAAGAAAAGGCGAACAGACTGTGTCATTGCTGTTGCAATGCAGTAGTTGCCGGTCAGGTATACTAGAGACAGCCCGTCGCGTCGCGTCGCATCCTGGACAGAATGAAGTTTGTCCTCACCATAGCAGGCGTAAGCGGCGACAGAACGGATCCCAGCCTGCCAACCATGGAAGAAAAGGCGAACAGACTGTGGCATTGCTGTTGCAATGCAGTAGTTGCCGGTCAGGTATACTAGAGACAGCCCGTCGCGTCGCGTCGTATCCTGGACAGAATGAAGTTTGTCCTCACCATAGCAGGCGTAAGCGGCGACAGAATGGATCTCAGCCTGCCAACCATGGAAGAAAGGCGAACAGACTGTGGCATTGCTGTTGCAATGCAGTAGTTGCCGGTCAGGTATACTAGAGACAGCCCGTCGCGTCGCGTCGTATCCTGGACAGAATGAAGTTTGTCCTCACCATTGCAGGCGTAAGCGGCGACAGAATGGATCCCAACCTGCCAACCATGGAAGAAAGGCGAACAGACTGTGGCATTGCTGTTGCAATGCAGTAGTTGCCGGTCAGGTATACTAGAGACAGCCCGTCGCGTCGCGTCGTATCCTGAACAAATTGAAGTTTGTCCTCACCATAGCAGGCGTAAGCGGCGACAGAATGGATCCCAGCCTGCCAACCATGGAAGAAAAGGCGAACAGACTGTGGCGATGCTTGGTCGGGTACAGCTCTGAAGTGTACACGTACAGGGTCGTCATCACTGTTGCGATGCAGTAGTTGCCGGTCAGGTATACTGCCAGCGAGAACCCGGCATATCCTGAAATTAAATTGTAAAGAATTAAGGTGACATTCGGATGACAACTGCAGCAGCTTTAATTTACTGTTGCAGCTTTGATGCGGGTGACTATCTACTATGAATAGATATCCTTGATAAAATGAGTGACGAGACGGCTATGAGATGGCAAAGATTCGTTGCCTGGATCCATTAGAATCAGATCATAGGGACTATTATTAATAATGAGCATCACATCCTATATAATATATCTTTAGTTTGCCTAATGGATATGTTTGATGCAGCGACAATGGACTAGGTAGTTAACCAAGAGGGTCATAAAAGTCAAAATAATCTACACAGACTCTTACTTCGTAGACTATAATGTTATGCTTATAAAATTTGAACGCCTCACTTGCTTGGTGATTTCTGCCGCTAACTGAGACTACTGAGAGCGAGTGAGTGCTATATGTGAGTGTATTTTCTGTTTGGAAAAATAGTTAAATATAGACGCCGGTCTTTTTCCTAAAATTTGGTCCTTCTTAAAAAAAACCATATCCATCAGGTTACCTGGTCTACTTAAAACATGCTCTACCAAAACAGTGATGATGAATGTCAAGTACAAGTACCTTCTGGCATAAAGATGTACGCGATCTGGCACGCAGCGCACAGCCAGAACTCGCCCACCAGCACCGGCTTCCTCCCAACCCTGTTCAGCAGCAGCACCGCCGTCCAGTACCCAGGGATCTCCATCGCAGCCACCGCCACGTAGTTCAGGTACATGTTCCCCGACATTATAACTGCATTCACCGCCAAGCCGTAGTAGATGAACGTAGTAGTGATCCACCAAACTGGTGACACTATACAGTGCAGCAGAATCGGCTTGTGTCTGAACACCTGAACTACCAACCACGGCTCGGCAGCCTTCTGTGCTGCGGCTAACATACTGTTGTTCCTTTCCTCCTCAGCAGATTTCCTTAATTCCATCCTTGTCTGCTCTGACAACGTCTTCCCATTAACATGAACGGCTTTCTCAAGGACCGCTTCGGATTCTTCGAATCGTCCTTTGCTCATGTACTAGCGGATGGATTCAGGCATGAGCCAGAAGTAGAGTATAGCTAACAGCATAGGACCGTAGATGGCTCGGTGGAACCAGCGCCAATGCGGAACGCCCCAGGCTATGAGTCCAGCGCATATTTTGCCGATTGCGAAGAACATGTCTAGAGAGGCGCCGCATGCCACGCGGTATTTTGGCCCCATTAATTCCATAACTGCAAAAAAAATATTCTAAATTAACGGAGGCAAGTTATTCTTTCTGTTAGTAATTCTGGCGACTGCATTGCAGGAAACATTAAATTCATTAGAAACGTCTTCATAAAATTACCTTTTTGACATTTCCTGCAGTCGGTTGCATTACTGCGGCAGTACTGCAACGCGACATTACTGCCGACAGCATGGCCGTCTCAGATGTTCAAATCGAGGTTACTGATGGATTTGTGACATATGCGTTGGCAATGCAGTAGGTGGAAATGTCTCGTCACATTACTGCGGCAGTAATGCTGGTATACCTAGTCTGAATCCGAACGGTACCTTAAAAGTTCACGGACTAATCGAATCCTATCTACGATAAGTTTGGCAATGACAATGTGTGGGAGCACCATACATACGATACACCGAAGTCTGACGTAGCACTTGGCGTGAAAACATATCGTGACGTGATGGAACAGTTTTGGTGATTAACGAATTGTAATTATAAGTATATTAGTAGAAGAGCCGGCCGCAAATTTTCTAACCGACTTGATACCACGATGAAATACACAATGGGAAACCATAAAAGTGATGCTAAGTCCGAATTCGATAGTCTGCCACGGCGGAACTTGCCGAAAGTACGAAAAAGAAGGCCACTTCCGGTGCGAAAAAAGGGGGCTGATTTAACCCATCTGATACCGAAATAATAATTATGGCAGCAGTTAGAAATTTACATGTAGACACATAAAATCGAAGTCTGCCAGTATTTTTTTAGCCGGAAGTGCTTGGCAGACGCTCTCAAAGGTGGCCAACGGGACCCCTAATTTAACCCATCTGATACCACCATGAAACTAATTCCAGTCGGTAGGTATGAACCCTCATGTCAGGAATATATAAGTCTGCCAAGGCTATTCCTGCCGAAACACCTTGGCAGACGAGATTATGTAAGCAAGGTCGGCATCGGTTACCCTACACTAACCCATCTGATACCACCATGAAACCAATTCCAGTCAGTAGGTACGAACCCCCATTTTAGGAATATATAAGTCTGCCAAGGTTTTTCCTGCCGAAACACCTTGGCAGACGAGATTATAAGCAAGATGACCA
Source organism: Cydia fagiglandana (assembly GCF_963556715.1). Taxonomy (NCBI): domain Eukaryota; kingdom Metazoa; phylum Arthropoda; class Insecta; order Lepidoptera; family Tortricidae; genus Cydia; species Cydia fagiglandana. Next base: position 20,886,654 of record NC_085941.1, read on the forward strand.
TCGGTTACCGTACACTAACCCATCTGATACCGCCATGAAACCAATTCCAGTCGGTAGGTATGAACCCTCATTTCAGGAATATATAAGTCTGCCAAGGCTTTTCCTGCCGTGACACCATGGCAGACGAGATTATGTAAGCAAGGTCGGCATCGGTTACCCTACACTAACCCATCTGATACCACCATGAAACCAATTCCAGTCGGTAGGTATGAACCCCCATTTTAGAAATATATAAGTCTGCCAAGGTTTTTCCTGCCGAAACACCTTGGCAGACGAGATTATAAGCAAGATGACCATCGGTTACCGTACACTAACCCATCTGATACCACCATGAAACCAATTCTAGTCGGTAGGTATGAACCCTCATTTCAGGAATTTATAAGTCTGCCAAGGCCTTTCCTGCCGAAACACCTTGACAGACGAGATTATGTAAGCAGCATCCGCATCCGAGGGATCCGTATTTTGGAATTATACACATTACGGACATTATTAATAGCTGTAGGCTTATTTATTACTTTATGATTATACATATTTGTATATTATTATGTTATTAATAAAATATATTTATAATTTATTAAACCTAAACTTAATACATTGGGAATTCATTACCTGCTTACGGCAGTAGTAGGGATTAGTGGGTGAGTTCTGGCTCACTGAGCCAGGCCAACAGTCCCTCCCCCTTTTTTCCCTTGTTGAGGCCCTGCAACCTTGCCTTGAACCCAAACTAATGTCATTGTAGCTCGAATCTAACCTAATCTATTTTTATTGCTTTTAAAATATTTCAATTATCTACTTTTGCAAAGTTAAATGTTGTAATCTCTTTTTCGCAAAATGGAATTTTAATGTGACTTTAATGTATGTGCAGTCTACTTAGTAATTGGGTTTAAAGATATAAAAACACACATTTTATTTCCTATCCTAAGTATCCTATCCTAAGTTTATTCAAATAATATTCTGAACATATATAGTAACATCATTACTTATTCTGTGTACAGTGGAGAAAACGAATGAAATCATGCAATTTGATTTTGCTATTTTTAAATAAAGAGTAACCAAACAGTATTTTCCAGTTGATGGTAATGATACCATCTCTTACAATTTCTCTTCATGAACATTTTATGATACCTAACCTTCCAGTTTTCGCCCGAATTAATCAAAAAATTCACCAACACCATTTACACCAACCAAATAGGAAACGGGTCCGTGTCCGATTTCGCGATCTCGAGTCCGGGTCCGCGTCCGGGTCCAGGTTCAGGTAGAAGTCGAATTCAAAATCTTGCTTGTTTTGCCAGTGGGGTAACTTGCTTAACAATCAATTAGAAAAAGACAAATCGTCGAGGAGTTCCGTTCTGATCACCACCAGCAATACCACTTCATCAAATGCCACTGTTCTTAATGTAAATCCTTGTTTGCCTGATGAAAATACAAGAGTCACTATACAATGCCATTCAGATTTGTAGAGTTCCCTCGATTCCTTATGGATCCCGTCATTAGAACTTGAGCTTGACGAAAATGTGACTTCAAAACCTAACGTGCTTAACAAACATAACGAAGAGGACAAATCCCCAAACATGAGCTATGCGTCGTTGAAGAGTTCCATTCTGATCATCATCAGCAGTTTCACTTCATCAAATGTCACAATTTTGAATGTAAAAGCTTGGTTTGTTTATAAAAACACCAGTATCACTATATGTTAGGATGGTTCAAAAAACATTTTTTTTTCCTATGGGGCCCTTATTTAGTTTCGTAATTTATCTCAACTACAAGGGGGTGCTTCACCACGTTAAAATTTTGTGTTGTTTGAAACCCAAAAAATAGAGTATTTATTATTCAGAATTTTATTTAAATATCTGGTTTCACACTATTTGCACATGTGATGTATAAGTTTTGAAGTAGAAAAACATTTTCTTTCAAAATAATATCTTTTAAATCACACTTTCAAATAATGTGAAAACTACTACTTACATAAAAATGTAAAAAATAAGTGAAAAAAGTGTTTGAGCACCCCCTTGTAGTTAAGATAAGATTACAAACTTGGTGTATTTTGTCAACATAATAAATGTAACAAAATAAGGGGGTGCCGCTTCTTCTAGCTAGAGTTTGAATTTTTCCCATACAAACGTGAACCACCCTACTACTATATGCAGCACAACGTCCGGAGTGGCGCAGGCTGGTGCATGACAAAGTGCGCGATTTCGAGAAGCAACGTAAAGTTGACCTCGACACTAAACGCGATGATCTGAAAGCGCGCCAGCCTGCTTCCATTCACTACCACTATGTGGCTGGTGTTCTCACGTGCCCTCAATGTGCGCGGAGGTTCACCTCCAAGATCGGCTTTGTCAGCCATATTCGGGCGCACGAGCGCCGAGCTAACTAGGAGTCGAAGTGGTCGCCATGGTCGAAATCGGCCGGAAGGATCATCATCATCATTTCATTCACCTAGAAGATTTGAAGAGTGCCCTCGATTCCTCATAAATCTCACCATCAGAACTGGGTTTTGACAAAGACGGAACCAATCTGTATGTATATACTTACAAGTTACAACTCAACTAAAAAAAGAATTTTCAAAATCGATCCCGAAATGACGGGGATATCAAACATTAAATAAACCAAATTAATACCTGTTTTTTAGGGTTCCGTAGCCAAATGGCAAAAAACGGAACTCTTATAGATTCGTCATGTCTGTCTGTGCGTCTGTCCGTCCGTATGTCACAGCCACTTTTTTCCGAAACTATAAGAACTGTTGAAACTTGGTAAGTAGATGTATTCTGTGAAACGCATTAAGATTTTAACACAAAAATAGAAAAAAAAAACAATAAATTTTGGGGGTCCCCCATACTTAGAACTGAAACTTAAAATTTCTTTTTCATTAAACCCATACGTGTGGGGTATCTATGGATAGGTCTTCAAAACAACAATGATATTGAGGTTTGTAATATAATTTTTTTCTAAACTGAATAGTTTGCGCGAGAGACACTTCCAAAGTGGTAAATTGTGTGCACCCCCCCTCCCCCCTTCAACTTCTAAAATAAGAGAATGACAAAACTAAAAAATATATATGATGTACATTATCATGCAAACTTCCACCGAAAATTGGTTTGAACGAGATCTAGTAGGTAGTTTTTTTTAATCGTCATAAATCGTAAACCGCAATTTTGTTATGTTACTTGCTGCTACGGAACCCTTCATGGGCGAGTCCGACTCACACTTGGCCGCTTTTTGGGTTTGCTTTATTATTGAAGTGAAAACTTCTTTAGCGGCGCTGAGCACTTTTTAAGGTGGGGAAAAAATGATAAACTCGAGTCGAGACAGCGTAACGCGTAACACGCTGACGTCATGGGTGACGGACAATGTTCATCATCATCATCTCAGCCATAAGACGTCCGCTGCTGAACATAGGCCTCCCCCTTGGACCTCCATTCGTACCGGTTGGAAGCGACCCGCATCCAGCGTCTTCCGGCGGCCTTAACAAGGTCGTCCGTCCATCTTGTGGGTGGACGCCCTACGCTGCGCTTGCTAGTCCGTGGTCTCCACTCGAGCACTTTTCGACCCCATCGGCCATCTTCTCTGCGCGCAATGTGGCCTGCCCATTGCCACTTCAGCTTGCTAATCCGGTGGGCTATGTCGGTAACTTTAGTTCGTCTACGGATCTCCTCATTTCTGATTCGATCACGGAGAGAAACTCCGAGCATAGCCCTCTCCATAGCTCGTTGAGCGACTTTGAATTTTGAGATGAGGCCGATAGTGAAAAACTACGTTTCGGAGCCGTAAGTCATCACTGATAACACACATTGATTAAAGACTTTCGTCTTGAGGCACTGAGGTATGTCGGACAAAAAGACATTACGTAGTTTCCCGAACGCTGCCCTACCGAGTTGGATTCGGCGGTTAACCTCCTTCTCGAAGTTGGACCTACCTAATTGGACTACTTGTCCTAGGTAGATGTACGAGTCAACAACTTCGAGTACCGAGTTCCCAACAGAGACTGGGATGGGCACAACATTGGCATTTGTCATAAGTTTCGTCTTGTCCATGTTCATTTTCAAGCCCACCCGTTGTGAAACTCGGTTGAGGTCATCGACCATCATGCTGAGTTCCTCCATCGACTTTGCCATGACTACGATATCGTCGGCAAACCAAAGGTGAGTGATGTATTCGCCGTTGATGTTGATGCCAAGTCCTTGCCATTCCAGGTGCTTGAAGGCGTCTTCCATTACGGCAGTATACAGTTTCGGAGAGATAACATCTCCCTGCCTTACACCTCTTTGCAATAGAATCGCCTTCGCACTCTGCTCCTGACTCGGACCGACATGGTGGCGTAACTATACAAACACTTCAACACTTCGATGTACCGATAGTCAATATTGCATCGCTGAAGAGACTCAAGCAGTCTAGAGGCTAGTTTAGATCTCGTTCAAACCAATTTTCGGTGGAAGTTTGCATGATAATGTACATCATATATATTTTTTAGTTTTGTCATTCTCTTATTTTAGAAATTAAAGGGGGGGGGGGGGTACACACAATTTACCACTTTGGAAGTGTCTCTCGCGCAAACTATTCAGTTTAGAAAACAATTATATTAGAAACCTCAATATCATTTTTGAAGACCTATCCATAGATACCCCACACGTATGGGTTTCATGAAAAAGAAATTTTAAGTTTCAGTTCTAAGTATGGGGGACCCCCAAAATTTATTGTATTTTTTTTCTATTTTTGTGTTAAAATCTTAATGCGGTTCACAGAATACATCTACTTACCAAGTTTAAACAGTTCTTATAGTTTCGGAAAAAAGTGGCTGTGACAAACGGACGGACAGACACACAGACAGACAGACAGACATGACGAATCTATAAGAGTTCCGTTTTTTGCCATTTGACTACGAAACCCTAAAAAGGAGGTATTAATTCGGTTTTTTTTAATGTTTGATATCTCCGTCATTTCGGGATCGATTTTGAAAATTGTTTTTTTAGTTGAGTTGTAACTTGTAAGTATACAATACATACAGATTGGTTCCGTCTTTGTCAAAACCCAGTTCTGATGGTGAGATTAAGGAGGAATCGAGGGCACTCTTCAAATCTTGTAGGTATACATATAGTAGTAGGGTGGTTCACGTTTGTATGGGAAAAATTCAAACTCTAGCTAGAAGAAGCGGCACCCCCTTATTTTGTTACACTTACTATGTTGACAAAATACACCAAGTTTGTAATCTTATCTTAACTACAAGGGGGTGCTCAAACACTTAGTAATTTTCAAATTGTATGAAATCCAAAAAAATTAAGTTATTATTTTTTAGATTTTTATGTAAGTAGTAGTTTTCACATTATTTGAAAGTGTGATTTAAAAGATATTATTTTGAAAGAAAATGTTTTTCTACTTCAAAACTTATACATCACATGTGCTAATAGTGTGAAACCAGATATTTAAATAAAATTTTGAATAATACTCTTTTTTTTTGGGTTTCAAACAACATACAAAATTTCAACGTGGTGAAGCACCCCCTTGTAGTTGAGATAAATTACGAAACTTGGTGTATTTTATCAACATAATAAGTGTAACTAAATAAGGGGGTGCCCCTTAGGAAAAAAAATGTTTTTTGAACCACCCTAACATATAGTGATACTGGTGTTTTTATAAACAAACCAAGCTTTTACATTCAAAATTGTGACATTTGATGAAGTGAAACTGCTGATGATGATCAGAATGGAACTCTTCAATGACGCATAGCTCATGTTTGGGGATTTGTCCTCTTCGTTATGTTTGTTAAGCACGTTAGGTTTTTAAGTCACATTTTCGTCAAGCTCAAGTTCTAATGACGGGATCCATAAGGAATCGAGGGAACTCTACAAATCTGAATGGCATTGTATAGTGACTCTTGTATTTTCATCAGGCAAACAAGGATTTACATTAAGAACAGTGGCATTTGATGAAGTGGTATTGCTGGTGGTGATCAGAACGGAACTCCTCGACGACTTGTCTTTTTCTAATTGATTGTTAAGCAAGTTACCCCACTGGTAAAACAAGCAAGATTTTGAATTCGACTTCTACCTGAACCTGGACCCGGACGCGGACCCGGACTCGAGATCGCGAAATCGGACACGGACCCGTTTTCTATTTGGTTGGTGTAAATGGTGTTGGTGAATTTTTTGATTAATTCGGGCGAAAACTGGAAGGTTAGGTATCATAAAATGTTCATGAAGAGAAATTGTAAGAGATGGTATCATTACCAACAACTGGAAAATACTGTTTGGTTACTCTTTATTTAAAAATAGCAAAATCAAATTGCATGATTTCATTCGTTTTCTCCACTGTACACAGAATAAGTAATGATGTTACTATATATGTTCAGAATATTATTTGAATAAACTTAGGATAGGATACTTAGGATAGGAAATAAAATGTGTGTTTTTATATCTTTAAACCCAATTACTAAGTAGACTGCACATACATTAAAGTCACATTAAAATTCCATTTTGCGAAAAAGAGATTACAACATTTAACTTTGCAAAAGTAGATAATTGAAATATTTTAAAAGCAATAAAAATAGATTAGGTTAGATTCGAGCTACAATGACATTAGTTTGGGTTCAAGGCAAGGTTGCAGGGCCTCAACAAGGGAAAAAAGGGGGAGGGACTGTTGGCCTGGCTCAGTGAGCCAGAACTCACCCACTAATCCCTACTACTGCCGTAAGCAGGTAATGAATTCCCAATGTATTAAGTTTAGGTTTAATAAATTATAAATATATTTTATTAATAACATAATAATATACAAATAATGTCCGTAATCTGTATAATTCCAAAATACGGATCCCTCGGATGCGGATGCTGCTTACATAATCTCGTCTGTCAAGGTGTTTCGGCAGGAAAGGCCTTGGCAGACTTATAAATTCCTGAAATGAGGGTTCATACCTACCGACTAGAATTGGTTTCATGGTGGTATCAGATGGGTTAGTGTACGGTAACCGATGGTCATCTTGCTTATAATCTCGTCTGCCAAGGTGTTTCGGCAGGAAAAACCTTGGCAGACTTATATATTTCTAAAATGGGGGTTCATACCTACCGACTGGAATTGGTTTCATGGTGGTATCAGATGGGTTAGTGTAGGGTAATCGATGCCGACCTTGCTTACATAATCTCGTCTGCCATGGTGTTACGGCAGGAAAAGCCTTGGCAGACTTATATATTCCTGAAATGAGGGTTCATACCTACCGACTGGAATTGGTTTCATGGCGGTATCAGATGGGTTAGTGTACGGTAACCGATGGTCATCTTGCTTATAATCTCGTCTGCCAAGGTGTTTCGGCAGGAAAAACCTTGGCAGACTTATATATTCCTAAAATGGGGGTTCGTACCTACTGACTGGAATTGGTTTCATGGTGGTATCAGATGGGTTAGTGTAGGGTAACCGATGCCGACCTTGCTTACATAATCTCGTCTGCCATGGTGTTTCGGCAGGAATAGCCTTGGCAGACTTATATATTCCTGACATGAGGGTTCATACCTACCGACTGGAATTGGTTTCATGGTGGTATCAGATGGGTTAAATTAGGGGTCCCGTTGGCCACCTTTGAGAGCGTCTGCCAAGCACTTCCGGCTAAAAAAATACTGGCAGACTTCGCTTTTATGTGTCTACATGTAAATTTCTAACTGCTGCCATAATTATTATTTCGGTATCAGATGGGTTAAATCAGCCCCCTTTTTTCGCACCGGAAGTGGCCTTCTTTTTCGTACTTTCGGCAAGTTCCGCCGTGGCAGACTATCGAATTCGGACTTAGCATCACTTTTATGGTTTCCCATTGTGTATTTCATCGTGGTATCAAGTCGGTTAGAAAATTTGCGGCCGGCTCTTCTACTATATCAAATACTTAGTAATAATCTTGGGTAGGTAGCTAATATTATCTACCTATAATATAAGCGCAAGAAAAGGCCCCAAAGCCGAAGTTAGCCTGCAAGAATTGGAGGAGGGTGAAGCCGAGGTAGGTGGTGGTCCAGGAGCGGAGCAGGCCGAAGCAGCCGCGGACGAAGGCGGCGGCGGCCAGCGCGGGGCTCCGCCCCCAGCGGTCCGATACCAAACCTGACGTTTACAAGTTACTATTATTACACTAATTGTAATTATTACAGAACATAGACAGTTAAATCATCAACAAATAAAATCAGAATATGTTGTATAGGTTGGACCAGTTCCGTTATTCTTTCTTTCTATCAGAATTCAACATGCCAATGAAAATTCTTCCATGTCTTCCTTGATGACGTTTTTAAAAATACAAGTGCTCAAGAAAAATCTTGCTCATTGTATCCAACTTATAATATTGAAAGGAACTCTGACCGGCTATGGGCAATTGGGCATGGCGGTGAGCGTTCCAAAGATGTGTACGGAGCCAATCAAAGACCGCAGCCACTCCTGACACGCCAAACCAAACTGCAAATACAATGTTACATTATATTAAATTGTCATAAATGGAAGTACTCTTCCAGCCCTATCGCACGAATATCGAAGGGCAGCAGTAGGCCCTCAGAGCAGAGCCTAAGAAGGAGCCTAAGAGGAACTGCCTATTTATTTTTACTTTTAAGATACCTAGAGCGTCGTTACGGTCTAACAAATCTGATCGATATCAGGAAATAGACTGTAGAGGTTTAAATGAAGAAGAAAAGGAAAAGTTACAGAGCCTTAATTATAGCTACTCACATCATAGACAACAGTGTTCGTGTGCTCATAAACGTACTCCTCGCACGGCACCTCGCTGTCTCTGTCGAAGATATCAGCGGGGCAGGTGCGGGGCGCGGGGGTGGAAGCGTTGAAGCGAGAACATTGGTCGAAGGACCCATCGGTAAACGGTATCGCGTCGGCCAACCAATCGGGAGAGAACTCCAGAGTCGAAGATATTTCGCATTCGGAGATCAGGCATCTAAACAAGCATAATTTATGTCTTAAAAATGGAGTTGCGAGGTCGAGTTTCTCAGGGAAAAATATTAATTTAATTTTTGGACTACCTACCTAACCAGTAAACCCAGTATAACTGTTGATACTTGCAAAAAAAATATCTTTATCAATCAATGTTACCTTGTGTTAATCCTAGCAGTAGTGAAGACGAAATCACTGGCGGCGATTCCAGCCCAGGTGACGGCAATAGCTGATAGCAGGAGCACTCGAAACTGGTACTTCCCGAACTGACCCAACTCCTCGAATAGAATCGCGTCTATTGGCCTCCTTTTCAATCCATCTTCTGGCCTTTTCTCCATCTTTACTTAGCACAATAAATAATTGGCAGTTGTAACGGAAATATCCTTAAAAACGCTAAATTTTGTTTTGTTTTCGATTCATTTTTTTTTTTTTTATTATGCATGGGTTTACTCATGGCCACAGACTAGCCGAGGCGTAGACGTGGCCTACGATGGAGCGAGCTCGCCCAGAAGGTGCCTGTTCACTCTTGATTTGAAGGTTGCCGGGTTATAAGAGCACGGAAATATAGACGCCGGCAAGGAATTCCATTCCTTGGCAGTGCGCATAAGGAAAGTAGAAGCAAAGCGCTTAGTGCGAATTGGCGGAATATCTACCAAGTAAGGATGGAAACCGGCCGTGCGTCTAAAAGTCCGATGGTAGAATGGGGACGGTGGAATGAGCTCGTGTAGCTCTTGGGCATACTCCCCGAAGTAACTCACACATAAACTGCGACTGCCCCACTATAAATTTTGTGGAAGAACATATGTATATTGGTTTATTAATTGATTATCGGTTCAATTGGCAACCACATACTGAATACGTATGCAATAAACTTAGATCTGTCCTAGGAAGGCTAACAATCTTAAGACATAAGATACCATACAACACCTTGCGAATGTTATACCTCTCTCTGGCGGAATCGGTAATAAGATATGGGCTTAATAGTTACGGAAGATCATATAAAACCAATCTTGCTAAAATATATAACCTACAGAAAACACTGCTGAAAACCATTGTCCCCAACAATATAAAAACAAAACATAGTGATGGCTATTCCCACCTGTTCCAATTTTGTAAGGTACTTCCCGTACAAAACCTAGTCCAGTTAGCAATGCTTAAAGAAAATTGCAAGAATATATCCTATTTAAAAGAATATAATCGTAACAGTAGGTTAAGAGGTTTACCCAACTCACATCGATTTATATTACCACCAACAAAAAATGTCTACGGCATGAGAACCAACTATTATTTGCTTCCAAAAATTTTAAACACCCTTCCGAAACATTTACAAGATTTATACCTAACCAATCCTGAATCAACTAAAGATGTAAAAGAATACCTGTTATCATCTAGTAATTATGAATACATTTTATAAAACGTAACTTTAATGTAACATGTGTACAATTCTATAACATACCTATGTAGTGCATTAGTCCGAACTCTAGCTGTAAACAAGCCATTTTTGGCTTAGCAGTTAAGAAACATGAAACTCTGCGATTCATTTAATTGTTTAGAACTTTAATAAAAAAAAAAAAAAAAAAGTGCAACCTGTAGAATACCGACAGGCTGGCGACTTTCCGCCGATGGGCCAAAGTCTGAAGCTTAGCCGTTAGCTTCTTGTCGTCAATCATCCTCCTGGCTCTGCGCTCCACTGAGTCCAAAGTGGCGAGTTGGTATTTAGCTGAGCCATCCCACAGGTGGCTGCAATACTCCATACACGACCGGACTTGAGCTTTGTAAAGTGTTAGAAGCTGTCCAGGTGTGAAGTATCGCTTCACCTTATTTAGGACGCCCAGCTTTCTGGCCGCAGTTTGTGCTTTAGACTCAATGAAGCTGCCGAAGCCGAGGACTGAACTCAGCTCCATGCCGAGGAGTTCCAGGCTGTCGGTAATAGGTACAGATGCACCCCGGAAAGAAGGAGTCAGGTCGAATGGACTCCGTTTAGCGGAAAATAGACACGCCTGCGTTTTGGAGGCATTGAACGTGACCAGATTGTCATCACCCCACTGGGAAACGAGACTAAGGGTCAAGTTCATTCGCTCAACCATGGCCTCTCTCTGGGAACGTATATCCTCCCTGCTGTCCCTTGCACTAGCCAAATATCTCTCAACAACCGTACTGTCATCTGCATAACCTACAATGCTGGGTTGCAGCATGTCGTTAATGTGGAGCAGGAAAAGGGTTGCGGAGAGAACAGACCCCTGAGGAACACCGGCGTCAATGGCCATGAGGTCCGAAGAGCAGCCATCAATAACTACTCTGATCGACCGTTCACTCAAGAAATCAGATAGCCAGCTACAAAAATCAGCAGGGATGCCGTAAGCAGGAAGCTTGCTAAGGAGACTTGCGTGCCAAACCCTGTCAAAGGCCTTCGAGATGTCCAGTGAAACAGCAAGCGCTTCACCGTTCCTCTCGATGGCCTCGCCGCAGCAGTGCGTGACATACGCTAAAAGATCCCCAGTAGACCGACCTCGGCGAAAGCCATATTGACGGTCACTGAGCAGATCATTTGCTTCGAGGTATGCCAGCAGTTTGCCGTTAAGTACCCTTTCCATGACTTTACAGAGCATGGAGGTAATGGCGATTGGTCGGTAATTGCAGGGATCAGCACGACTACCCTTCTTGGGTACTGGCTGCACGTTTGCAAGCTTCCAGGATTTCGGCACCGTTCTTGTTTGGAGAGAGAGGCGGTACAGGCGTGTCAGTACAGGAGACAACTCAGGCGCACACTGCTTTAGTACACGTGCAGGTATACCGTCCGGTCCATTGGCCTTATTCACGTCAAGATTCAGCAGAGCTCGGCGTACCTCTTTTTGATGTATAGCAATTCTCTGCATAGAGGAACTGCAATGAGATAGCGTAGGTGGAAGTTTTGAGCCTGCATCTAGACGTGAATTGCTCGCAAACAGAGAAGCAAACAAGTTAGCTTTCTCTGTCGCGGAGTGGGCCAGTGTCCCATCAGGTTTCTGCAGAGGTGGCAATGTGGGTCGGCAGAAGTTGGATTCGACCGCTTTCGACAGGGACCAGAACCGCTTGCTACCAGGAGGGTAGGAGGCGAGTTTGGCCCCTATTCGACTGACGTGGTCGAATCGAGCCTTTCGAAGCACCCGTTTGCAGGACTTGGCAGCTGAGTTAAAGGCTTTTTTCTTCGCGCGAACCCTCTGTGCTCCAGCTTTGGTATCGCGGGCTAGTACCCAAGCCTGGTATGCAGACTGCTTAAGAGCCTCGGCTCGAGCACAGTCCGAACTGTACCATGCTCGGGTCTTGTGATCGAGCGATAGGTCGGAGAACGGAATGAAATATTCCATTCCCTGCCGAATCACATCCGCAACAGCCTCAGCAGAACACGAGGGGTCACCCGAAGAAAAACAGACCTGCTGCCAGGGGAAAGACGCAAAGAAATGCCGCATCTCATCCCAGTCCGCTGACTCGTATCGCCATACTCTCCTCGTGCCCCTAGGGCAGAGATCAGGAGGAGAGTGGATCGACACGGATTTCACCAGACAGTGATCGGACGATCCTAGCGGAGCTGAGACCGAAACCGAGTGCCTGTCTGGATCAGTTGTCAGCAGAAGGTCAAGGCAATTGGGTGTATGGTCAGTAACATCCGGTATCCGCGTCGCAACATTTACCAGCTGGGTAAGGTTTAGGGATACAGCAAATTTGCGCGCTTCCCTCCCAGCGTGGCAAGTGTTCTTGTACGGGAACAGCCACTCCTCGTGGTGGGCGTTAAAGTCCCCAAGGAATACGAGTTGAGCCGCGGGGTACCGCTGTTGGGCTTTATCTGCCATCTCAGTAAGGTGGTCAAAGAGCCTAGTTGTCTCCTGGTTTCCGCTGTGCGATCGGTAGACACAGGCATACAGAGTTTTCTCTGAGCCCGAGTCGACCATAATCCACAAAGTGGAAAACCCGGCAGCCTCAAAGCAACGGAGACGCTTGCAGCAAATGTCGTCGCGGACGTACACACAGACCCCAGCACGTGCTCTGAACTTATGTTCCAGTGAGTAGCCTGGGTAGTTGAGGTACGACGCGTCCGCTGGGGTTTTGATTTGCGTCTCCGTCAAAAAGAATAGGTGCGGTTTTTCGGTTTCAAGATGGTGGTGGACCGGATCGATATTTGAGTGCAACCCCCTGATGTTGGTGAGGTGCACTTTCAATGGGAGGAAGTGCAGCCGGTGTTTAACCCTATTCTTTTTCCTTTTTGTTTTCATATTTGTGGAGTGTGGGATGGGTGAAAAAATGCCTGTCGAGGTGTTGCGTTTACCAATTGGATCACTTGAGCTAATCCGGACAATGAGGAGCTCACTTGGAGACTGCGGGGACGCCCGAGCCCCCCTGAAATAACCCACCGGGTCCTCCCGTCCAGTCGCCAACTGGCACGGTGGAGTTATTCCAGGATTTTTCGCTAGGTGGCGGGGCAGCCTCTCGCACGTGGCTGTCGTACAATTGGGCCCCCAACTTCCTGCGGTCGGCCACCGGCAAGACCGTGCCTCGGATCCCGCTACCCTCCAGCGAGAGCTGCTCGGCCCGACGTCACTCAAGGATCCAAAAACCGGCATTATGCAACACAACTGACAGCAAATCATCCCCCAAAGGCACTGGTACTCCCGCTCATAGACGAAACGCAGCAAGGCTGCTTGGCGCCTGACTCCGGCGGGAGGGTGGTAGCAAACCAGGCGGCCCCTTGCGGGACCTACCACCGCTGGTTTGGACGTAGTTTAAGGACATACCCGGGTCCAGGTATTCAAATTCTTTCAAGGCGTCTTTTAACGTTCAGGTTCTCAAATATTTAAAGACATCTTAAATAGAAATAATATTAAAAATATGCAAGTCCATGAGATTCGAGTTCAGCGCCTTACTATAAATAATTATGAAATTTAAGCACTCCTGTTTTTTAATACATACGCGCGAGTTAGATAAAATGTGATAAGTAACTATAAGCTACTTAATAGATTTAAATTCTCTCGAGCAGAACGGTGACTTTGACTAAGATTAGGTCGTAATCTCAGATTCATTTTAATGCGAAGAAGCTAAGCCAAGTTTTGTATAATGAATACAGAACATTAATAAATAATCAATTCTTTAGTACCTGGATGAGGGATGGTAGGGGGGTGAGATGGTGTTTTTTAGACCAGAGTTATCACATTGTTACGTAATTGCGTTATTCTCTTGAGAAGTCAAAGTCAAGCCATTGTAATAGGTAATATTGTGTCAATACTAGCAACTGTTCCATCTCACTCAATTCCTATTCCCCCGCCCCCCTATAATCCCGACTCGTGGGAAGGAGTCCTCGGGCGTCATGGAGTTGGGAAATGTAATACCAACGGATTGGATCTTCTCACTCTTTGTGCCGAATTTGGGCTTTGCCTAACGAACACGTGCTTTCGGTTGCCAGACAAGTTTAAAACCACATGGATGCATCCACGATCCAGGCACTGGCACCTCCTAGATTATGTGATAGTACGCCAGAGAGACTTAGCCGAGGTACTCATCACTCGAGTAATGAGAGGTGCACAGGGCTGGACAGATCACAGACTTATTAGATCCAAACTGCGTATTGAACTTAGGATTCCACGCCGAGCTCCACACCGAATTCCAGCAAAGATATCGTGTGTAAAGTTGATCCACGATCAAGATCTAAGTCGGAAACTAGATGATGCGTTTGGTGCAGCTACGGAGGCTATACCAGAATCTTTGTCTATTGATGAGCAGTGGCAAACATATGCCACTTGCCTGCATAGCTGTGCGTCACAAATAATTGGCAAACCGCAAAAGAAAAACCAGGATTGGTTCGACGCTTCTGACGCGGATATCCGGAAACTTGTTGACGATTTCAGACGCTCTCTACGTACTTATAATACCGCTGAAAGAAATAAGGCAAATCAACGTCTGAAGCTAAAGGTTCGTGCCCTAAAAGATAAATGGTGGACAGAAAAAGCAACCGAAATGCAACTATATGCAGACACAAATCAAACGGGTAGGTTCTTTGAATGTCTTCAGGGTATCTTTGGTCCAAAATCTCAGAAAATAGCACCTATCTACAGCAAAGATAAGAGCTCCCGGCTGACAGAGCAGTGCGACATTCTTAACCGATGGGCAGAGCATTTTAATGATGTTCTTAATCCGCCAACCCAGACCACTGACTTACAATACATCGAGGCTATCGAAAATTTACCAACACAAGATGACCTTGCCAATCCTCCATCATTTGTCGAACTCAATGCAGCAATAAATAGACTGAAGAACTCCAAGACCCCAGGGTTAGATAGCTTACCGTCAGAATTATACAAATATGGCGGTCCAAACATTAAAAGCAGACTGTTTGATCTCGTCACGAACATATGGGAGCGTGGAATTGTACCGCAGGATTGGAAAGATGCCTCCATTTGCAAGCTATATAAAGGCAAAGGTGACATTTCTGACTGCGGTTCCTACAGAGGCATTTCACTCCTATCTACTGCCGGTAAGGTTCTTGCTCATATAATAAATAAAACTAATAAAAGGCTAACTCTTCTTGCAGAAACATTGCTCCCAGAAACCCAATGTGGCTTTCGCCCAGGCAGAGGCACAGTAGATGCCATCTTTGTTGTTAAACAAATTCAAGAAAAGAGTCTAGAACAACATCGTCCTTTGTTTATGTGCTTTGTCGATCTAGAAAAAGCCTTTGATCGAGTACCACGGGAAGCCCTTTGGGTTGTGCTGGAAAAAACTGGCTGTCCTGTGAAGTTTGTAAACTTAATACGCCAATTCCATGATAACATGATGGCAAAAGTTCGACATGAAGAAAACTTCTCAGACCCTTTTCCAGTTTCCTGCGGTGTAAAGCAGGGATGTGTCTTGGCGCCCACTCTGTTCGCGTTATACTTTGCTGCTGTATTGAAAGATGCGACAAAAACCTGTAGCGAACTTATAGAAATAAATTCGAGAACAGATAAATCCATATTTGACTTATCTCGTTTTAGGGCCAAGCGTCAAATTAATAAGCTTTCCATAATGGAAATGCTATACGCAGATGACGTTTGCCTTATGGCGGACTCTGCAGAAGCCCTTCAATCCTACGTGGATTCCCTTAACACGTCATGCCGTCAGTTTGGCTTAGTTATTAGCGTGGCGAAAACACAGGTTCTGGTGCAGCCGCCTAGGGGTTGTCGCATGGAACACTCCAGTATCAAACTGGATAGCAAGGATCTGGAAGAAGTGACACGCTTTAGGTACCTGGGAAGTCAGCTACGGAACGACAATAGCCTTGCGTCCGAAATACCAGCCCGGATAGCTAATGCAGCCGCAGCATTTGGGAAACTAAACAACCGTGTTTGGCGATCACATGATCTTAAATTAACAACCAAAATTATGGTCTATAAGGCTATAGTCATACCAACTCTTCTTTATGCCGCAGAAACCTGGTGCTGTTACAAAGCAGATATTAAAAGGCTGGACTCGTTCCATCTACGCTGCCTTCGCTCAATTCTGCGCATAAAGTGGCAAGACAAAATACCAAACACGGAAGTCCTGCGTCGGGTCAAGATGCGTGGTATCGAGGCATTTATCATCAAACACCAGCTGAAGTGGGGTGGCCACGTCGTGCGCATGGACAATAACAGATTACCCAAAGCTGTATTCTATTCAGAACTCTCCAGCGGAAAAAGGAAACAGGGGGGTCAGTACCTGCGCCACAAAGACGTCCTCAAGCGTCACCTAATAACTTGCGGTATACCGAGTGATTCCTGGGAGGAGATTGCGTTGCAGAGAACGGAATGGCGCGCAACTGTTCATAAAACAGTAGACCGATACGAGCAGCGGCGTTTAGAAGACCTAGATGCTAAGCGCCATCTCCGTAAGACGCGACCGAAGCCCTCGTATACCTACACCTACAACTCAGCCGGCCAGCTCCACTGCGGACCTTGCGATCGCATCTTCAAAACCAAGTTTGGCTTCGCAAGTCACATAAGAGCGTTCCATCGTCCTAATTAAAACATTTGGAGGAGTCGCCATCGTCGGACACGGCGAGGATATATAATCCCGACTACGGGGTGAGCTTGGATTTCCCAATACTATTTTGTATTTATCGTTGAATATATGAAATTAAACGACAGATTATCATTGAAAAACTCAAGTTCATACTACCGGAACACTTTTCAAGTAGGTATTTAAATCAACGTGCCACATATAAAAATAAACTTTTATTGAGGTATGAACTTCGGATTGGTCCCAACTCGGACAAACGGATGTCTCAGTGTTCGGATTTTACGGTATTGCTATTGATAATTCTTTTGTCGTTGTTTGTTTCAGAAAGCGCTGGTGGCCTAGCAGTAAGAGTGTGCGATTTTCGGAAATTTACCGGTCGCTTTTCGGTGAAGGAAAACATCGTGAGGAAAACGGACTAATCCTAATAATGCCTAGTTTACCCTTTGGGTTGGAAGGTCAGATGGCAGTTACTTTCGTAAAAACTAGTGCCTACACGCCAATTCTTGGGATTACTTTCCAAGCGGACCCCAGGATGCCATCATGAACCGTGGGAAAATGCCGGAACAACACGAGGGAGATGATGATGATAAGTACTTACTTAATTCGTTTTCGAAAAAATGGTATCCATCGAAATTTATAATATTATAGGATATTATAGGACATTTTTTACACAAATTGACTAAGCCCCACGGTAAGCTCAAGAAGGCTTGTGTTGTGGGTACTCAGACAACGATATATATAATATATAAATACTTAAATACATAGAAAACAACCATGACTCAGGAACAAATATCTGTATCATCATACAAATAAATGCCCTTACCAGGATTCGAACCCGGGACCATCGGCTTCATAGGCAGGGTCACTACCCACTAGGCCAGACCGGTCGTCAAATACTTTTACATACAAATACAATAAATTAATACAAATAAAATAATAATAATATGATTTCGCCGGTGAATCAAAATCGTGGAAGGAGCGTTTAGTAGCCCAGCTTAGTAGCAATGTGCCAAAGATTTTTAAAAAGTTGCAAAATCTATATATATAAATGCAAGTGTCCTGACTGACTGACTGACTGACTGACTGACTGATTCATCAACGCAGAGCCGAAACTACAAAAGCCAGAAAGTTGAAATTTGCACACTAGATTGCATTTATAAAGTGTACAAGAGATAAGAAGCGATTATGAGAAATTCAACCCCTAAGGGGGTTAAAAAGGGGATGAAATTTTGTATGGGGTTAAAGTTTTATTTTAAGCTAGGAATTTGAAACTTCGTAAAAAGATATATTATTAAAATGCAAGAAAACTAATTTCAGCGTTTTTGAAAATTCATCCCCTAAGGTGGTGAAAAAGGGGTTGAAAGTTTGTATGGACATCAAAAAAAATTTCAAGTGGTGGACTTGAATCTTTGTATTTAGGGATATTATTAGAAGACAGGAAAAGTAATTTCAGCGTTTTGTAAAATTCATCCCCTAACAGGGTTAAAAAGGGGTTGAAAATTTTAATCCATTACAAATGCTTTGAAACTTCGTAGAAACGCATAATAGCCGATTACAAAAAAAGTGATTGCAACGTTTTTGGAAATTCAACCCCTAAGGGGGTTAAAAAGGGGATAAAAGTTCGTCTTCGGGTGCAAATTTTATTTTAAGTTAGGAACTTGAAACTTTGTAAAAAAGTATCAAATTCAAATACAAGAAAACTAATTTCAGCGTTTTAGAAAATTCATCCCCCAAGGTGGTGAAAAAGGGGTTGAAAGTTTGTATGGATATCAAAAAATTTACCGAGCGCGGGACTTGAATCTTTGTATTTGGGGATATTATTAGAAGACAATAAAAGTAATTTCAGCGTTTTGTAAAATTCATCCCCTAACAGGGTTAAAAAGGGGATGAAAGTTTGTATGGGGTTAAAGTTTTCTTTTGAGCTACGAATTTGAAACTTCGTTAAAAGATATATTATTAAAATACAAGAAAACTAATTTCAGCGTTTTTGAAAATTCAACCTCTAAGGTGGTGAAAAAGTGGTTGAATGTTTGTATGGATATCAAACATTTTTTCGAGTGTGGGACTTGAATCTTTGTATTTAGGGATATTATTAGAAGACAGGAAAAGTTATTTCAGCGTTTTGTAAAATTCATCCCCTAACAGGGTTAAAAAGGGGTTGAAAGTTTGAATCCATTACAAATGGTTTTGAAACTTCTTAGAAAGGCATAATAGCCGATTACAAAAAAAAGTTATTGCAACGTTCTTGGAAATTCATCCCCTAAGAAGGTTAAAAAGGGGATGAAAGTTCGTCTTCAGGTGCAAATTTTATTTGAAGCTAAGAACTTGAAACTTTGTAAAAAAGTATTATATTAAAATACAAGAAAACTAATTTCAGCGTTTTTGAAAATTCATCCCTATGGTGGTGAAAACGGGGTTGAAAGTTTGTATGGATATCATGCATTTTTTCGAGCGCGGGATTTGAATCTTTGTATTTAGGTATATTATTAGAAGACAATAAAAGTGATTTCAGCGATTTGTAAAATTCATCCCCTAACAGGGTTAAAATGGGGTTCAAAGTTTGAATCCATTACAAATGCTTTGAAAATTCTTAGAAAGACATAATAGCCGATTACAAAAAAAAAGTAATTGCAACGTTTTTGGAAATTCAATCCCTAAGTGGGCTAAAAAGGGGATGAAAGTTCGTCTTGGGGTGTAAATTTAATTTTAAGCTAGGATCTTTAACTTTTTGGAAAAAAGGCAATAAATTAAAAAACATGAAACCTAATTCAAACATTTTTGAAAATCATCCCCCAAGGTGGTGAGAAAGGGGTTGAAAGTTTGTATGGAGATCAGATATTTTGTGAGTGCGGAATGCGGAACTTGAATCTTTGTATAAGGGCATAGGTACCTATTATGAGAATACAAGAAAAGCAATTTCAGCAACCAACATCAAAATCCACTTGACTTAAAACTTCATACAACTTGCTAAAAAAGAAAAGTACTTAATTTCAACATTGCTTGGATATGAAAATTATAGGTACTAAAGATGTAAAATGTTGAAGATAAGATTCCACGCGGACGAAGTCGCGGGCAACAGCTAGTTCATAATAAGTAAATGTTCTCGGTATATTTTTCTACACGGTTATTGCCAAACTTACTTACAGTTGGTTTCGATTTATAATTGAAAATAGACTCCAATCGAGTGACGTAAATTATTAATTGAAATAGTTACGAACATTGCATGACTAATAAAATAATCCGTAATCTGATTTTCATGAAAGTTTTCAGAAACCTTTTCCGTTGTAACCTGGATTCCTAGTTTAGGTAATACCTAGCTTAAATCTAAAATAGGCCCTTGAGGCTCCTTGAAGCGTTGTATACCTACCAAGTACCAAGGACGCTGGCGGCATTACCTCGTTGTATCGCAATGTTGATACGTTGTGCGACCAGCTCTTCGGTCACCATCAGTTACGTCGACCATGGGTAGGGACCTCTTGGACCTAGAGTATGTATATAGGGGTTTTAAAAAGCGTACCCAATTCAAAAATATCTAAAAGGATTTGATTAGCCACAAAACAAGGAGGCGTGTTAAAATTAGATAAAAGATATAAATTATTACGACAATCTATAATCCGATATCTATTCAATACAAATTATACGGGTAGCCAAAGCTTATCTTGACATTATCAGTAACGAAGATTTGATAATGAACAAAATTTACTTTATTTTGTACATGTGCCAGTAGCTCGTAGCCCTGGAAATGGCAAGCGTGGAAAAGCTGGAAGTTGGCCCCCCACAGAAACCAGGGACACCTGGGAAGGGGGTGGACCTGGACCAGATCCTCGAGGAGGACTTGGGGCAGATGGGCCGGTACCAGATCGTGACGCTGCTGCTCGCTGCGCTGCCCATCATGTTCTCTGCCTTCGCTTCGGGAGAGTACATCTTCACCACAGCCAGGATACCTACCAGGTAAACAAGGTCTTATTTAAATGGACTTGGAAATCTCGCTACGTCCATGTGTTCTAAATCGTACTTAATAAATATTTTTTCTACTCGTCGACTGTAATTTTTCAAATAAGATTTTTTATACCAAACTGCAATTGGGTACTTGTAATGTATGTGCTCCTAACTGAACTGTAATATTAATTTCGAAACGGTTTAGTCAACTATCGCCGCCATCAAGAGGACGAAACAAAACCATAGCTCAAATTACTTAATTATTTATTTTAGGTTGTATAGTAGAAACAATTGGTTCATAAGTCAGAAACGCGCATGTGTCGCCCTTAATATAGCAACATCCATAGACTACGAAAACTACGACCACCACCACGTTGCTTGTTGTGTCCATAGGCTAACAGTACTCTACCAAAAAAACTCTCCATTATACATTGTATCACGATTTTATAAAATACTATTTACTTTGACTCTTCTTGTCTGTAATCTCTGGTTATTGGCGTGAACTGTTGTACCTACATCTACTATAGGTCCATATAGAGGCTCTGTGAGCTGTAGACCTCGCGACAAGTACAGGTAAATGCGACCTGCAGAGGAGAACATGGAAGCTGAACCGTAGACCTTTGCTGAAGCTCGATCAGTAAACAAGGGGATCCTGTGCTGTTTCTACTCCCTCTTTCATGAATATTGAAAGCTCTGTCATTTTATGGCCTATAGTTATAAAGTTTATTAAGGTGAAGTTCCATAGGCACTAACTTTACTTATCTTCTGTTTATCCTGATTTCCTTCAATAGTCATAAACTCATAACTTTCTTCAACAGATGCGTAATCCCAGAATGCGACGGGAGCACCCCAGAGTTCTCGCCAATCTGGAAGCCGAACGCTATCCCGCGCACAGAGAGCGGCTTCGACAACTGCAACCGTTACAGCAACAGTTCGGAGAACCACGCTGGGAACACGTGCCCCGCTTGGCTCTTTGATAGGACTCGTACGGAGGCCTGCGAGGAGTATGTCTATGAGCACACCAATAGCGTTGTATACGATGTAAGTAACTTTGCTCTTTGATCGAAATCACAAAAGAGCTGCAAGGAAATAGTCTTTAAATTCGTTGCATTCAGTCGGATTATAACGAAAATAGCATACTATTTGTTGTAGGGTCTATGAACCTTAGAGAATATAACCAACGGAGTGGTCATTAACAGGCGTTCCCCTCTGTCGAAAAAAGGCGGCCAATGGTCAACCACATGTCAAACACATATATGGACTGACGTTTATCTGACATGTGCTTATGTGTCCCTCCCCCGCAAAAAACGGCAGACTATTTTGTAGGTACCGAAAAATTATAGACATGGCGTCTCCATTGGTTATATCCTCTAAGCTATGAACCTGTTATGAGAACAGAATACAGAATATCGTCGTTCGGCTCTTTGATCTCATTTGCACAGAGGAATGCGTGGAGTTCGTCAAAAGGAACGTGGCGTCTTTTCATGTGAGTAACAAAAATACACCGCAATTGCAACTTGATCACAGCTGCAAATGAGCTTCGAGGATTTTTTCTATTTGATGTACAGTCACCACACGGGATGGTTATGCCATTTAGGGTTCTTGCTGAATTGGAATTTTGTAGCGTAAGTATTGATCAACCAATTTAGCTGGGACCCTAAATGGCCCAACAATCGCGAAGCGTACGTAAGTAAGTAACAATTAAAGGTCCAAGTCCATACCACACTCCTACATTTAGCGGATCGACCATAATTTTATTAGAGATTAAAATAAACTTTCCGTTTTGGGCTGGTGGAGTGAAAAAGTTCACCTAATATTAGCTCGACTGTACTGGATATACTTCTAAGTATTTACGTACCCATAATATTATATCCTGAAATTGATAGTAACTATCACTTTATTTATTATACGTTAAACACATCATATTAAATAGTGAATAGAATCAGGCGTTACTTTGCGGAAATCCATATTAGGTAATTAAAACCAAAATGGAATTCCAAAACAATAATCTCACTTGAATTTTATTACAATACTAGCGACCCGCCCCGGCCTCGCTCGGGTTACACAAAACCTTAACAAATTTAAGTGTAAACCGCATGAAAATCCGTTCAGTAGTTTTTGAGTTTATCGTGGACATAGGTACCTACATATTTACAAACAGACAGATGCGGCGGGTGACTTTCTTTTATTATAAGGTGTAGTGATAAGTAGCCTCCACTTCACCCGTGACTCTATCCGCATAAAAGTCGATTTCATTTCATTTCATTTCATTTATTTATTCATAAAACAATTTTACATTGTGTTTGAATTATGTTATAAATAACTTAAAACTACAATAAAAACTGTCAACAGTGTCAACTACAATTAAAACTGTCAGACGAATTTTCACACTCCTTGGGGTTAAATTTTAAAAAACCTGACCTGATAATTTTGATAATTTTGTATAAGGTTAATAAAGAACACTTTATTTTTAGTGGAATTCCGAAAACGTTTTTGTTCTTAATTGAGAACATCAGGCAAAATTCTAAGGTTTCTTAAATACCTAATGCAAGTATTTTTAATACTGCCCAAAGTAATTTTATATACTTATCAACTTATTTCGTTAGGTATGTAAATAGTCAGCCTGCCAACAGTGCGGACCCTAAACACAGAAAATATGGACTAGTTTTGCTATGAAAACTTCGCTTTGATCTATCTTCAGAAAACTAACTGTTCCACCCTTTATCTCTGTTCCAGTTCGGCCTGGCCTGCGACGAATGGCGTCGCTCCCAGATCGGCTCCATCCGTACCATCGGAACCCTGCTCGTGCTGCCGATAACAGGCTACATCTCCGACCGATGGGGCCGCCGCGTGGCGCTCACTATCAACGCCTTCAACACGGGCTGGATCGGACTGGTGCGCTCGTTCGTCAACAGCTACGAGTGGTTCCTCACGCTCGAGGTGCTGGAGTCTACGGTTGGCGCTGGATGTTACTCGTCTTGTTATATTTTGGGCAAGTCTTCAAACATAGTCTACGTCGTGATTCCCCAAAAGTGACTCTATCCCCATGTCAAACAAGTAGTGATCTCCCATGGAGACGATAAGAGGGATAAGATCAGATGATGTCACTTTAGCGTGTCGAATTATGTATGTACCTCCCTGCAAATTTTAGCGCTGAAATCAGCTTCACTATTGACTGGAGTGGTTTATCGCACGTAACCATTTAAAGGGTGACTCACGCTAGACTGGGCCGTGCCCGGGCCGAGACGTTCGACATGTCATTTTCTATGGCGGCTGATCGGTGATCACGTGGTGGATCCATAGGAAACGAAGCGCCAAGAGCTCCAGCCCTGCCCCGGCCCGGTCTAACGTGAGTCATCCTTAAAACTATAATTGATTCTGTTGCTACAACGACAACGTGATTAAATCATTCTCAGCTAAGTATACCTACATTAAGTATATGTTGCTGCAGTAGGGTTGTTAGTTGTGCTATAGTAGAACACTTGTAGTTTTGTTTTTGGGATTGTATTAATAGTTAAGTGTGCTCAAGCCATAAAAAGGTCAAATACGGCGTTCACTGAATAAGAGATTTCCTTTGGTAGAATCAATCTTTGTGTTCCTAAAATGTATTTTAGAAGTGGAGCCACCCAGATTTTTGATGCAGGTGGGGGGTGGGAGGGTTTTAAGGGTCAGTGACGTCTGAGGTCAATATTTTTTTAAGTATAGGTTCTATGTCAAGTTTAGTATCACTTTCAACTAAATCAAAGATGTAGACATAGGTTTCATCAAAATCGGTTCAGCCGTTATTGATTTCTCATACAATTTTATACCTTTCTTTTCACTTTTGAGAGATTTTTTTTTAATAAAAAGTAGGTATCCTATTCCCGTTCTTCTCCGGGACTCAAAATATCTCTATACCATATTTTATCTAAATCGGTTCACCGGTTATTGGATCCCCATACAAATTTCCATCTCCCTTTTCACACCCTTAAGGGATGATTTTTGAGATTAAAAGTATGCTATGTTATTCCCTGGGGCTGAAACTATCTCTGTACCAAATTTTAACTAAATTGGTTTAGCGATTTAAATAGGCGTGAAGAGGAATTAAAAATATTTTTTTTTCATATTTTATGTGTTTTTACTTCGGAATGGTGTCATTATGATATCATAAATAAATTCGGCATCCCCGATTTATACGAAAACGATACCAAACTTGGCCTAGTAGCTTTTTAAATATCATAGATATCAAGATCAAGCTGAGAGCCCCCCCCCCTAAAAATTTACATCAAAAATTTCTGTGGCTCCACTTCTTAAATCCATCCTTGGGTCCTAAGGACCAATCCTGCCAAAGGAAATCTCTTGTTCACGCAACGCCACCCACCCCCCACCCTTAGCACCTTCCGCTATAAAATTAACAACGGCACGTATGCTACATTTCAGTGACGGAACTAGTCGGGCCTAAATACCGAGTGGTCGCCGGCGCCACCATCTCCACCCTCTTCGCGCTCGGGCAGGTGGCGCTCGGGTTCATCGCCTGGGGCGTGCAGCCCTGGCGCTCCCTCACGCAGGTCCTCTACGCGCCCCAGCTCCTTGTCGTCTGCTATTTCTGGGTCCTTTCCGAATCCGTCCGCTGGCTCATGAGCAAAGGACGCTATGAGGAATCTGAGCAAATCCTTAAGAAAGTTGCCAAAATGAACGGAAGAGAGCTATCGCAGAAGTCTTTAGAAGCGCTTAGAGATTCCGCTGAAGCTGAGAAGAACAAAATAAAGCCTAAAGAGCCATGGCTGCCAATTTTAGTCATCAAATCAAAGACGATCCTCTCAAGATGTCTGGTATCTCCTATCTGGTGGATCACGAATACGCTGGTGTACTACGGGATGAACATTAACGCCGTGAACCTAGTCGGTAACAGTTACTTGAACTACGTGGCGGTGGCCGCGGTGGAGATCCCGGGGTACTGGACGGCGATCCTGCTGCTGGACCGGATCGGGCGCAAGCCGGTGCTCATCTGCGGATACTGGTTGTGCGCGGCTTGCCAGTTCATATTTGCTTTCATGCCGGACGGTAAGTAAAAAAAATGTTTATTAAAAAATGTTTTGAATTTTTTTTAGTATACTGAACTGGGTTCTCCATAAAATCTACAAAAAATTTAGCTTTCCATCAGAAAAGGGTCCTTATGCTTCAATGTGCAATAGGAAGAAGGACCTATGTATCTATCCCAATTTCTGTTGGAATATCCGATAAAAAGGACCTTATCGCACTTGAAGCATAAGGACCCTAGAAAGAAAGCCACAAATGTATAGATATAAAGCAGTTATCTATTTACGGTTCGTTGAACTTAAAAACTATTTACCACCCTTTTTCCTGCGAAATCAGAAAAGTGGTAACTTATTAGCCGTTCCTATTATATTACCTACTCGTTCATACCTTTTTTGATATAATTGCATGTCCTCTGGTCCCCAGGTCACGCCAGCCTTTCCATGGCCGTGTACCTGATCGGCAAGTACTGCATCGCCATCGTGATGACGTCAGTGTACGTGTACACAGCCGAGCTGTACCCCACCAAGTACCGGCACAACCTCTTCGCGTTCTCCTCCATGATCGGACGGCTGGGATCCATCACCGCGCCGCTTACTCCATCATTGGTAAATTTATAATTTTCATGAACATCCTCATGAAATGTAATTTCATAAGAACCCTGACCCTTACCTCCTACTAGATGGCCTAGCCAAGAGTCACTTTTTTAGGAAAAAGGTCGTATTTCGTAACTTCTGTGTGGTTTTAAGAGGCCCACTGATTACCACTCTGCCGGACAATATCGGCGTGTTATTTGTTAAAAGCATAATTTGACAGCTCCGAACAACTGACAGACTGATATAGTCCGGCGAACTGGTAATCTGTGACCCCTTTACATTGCGGGCGAAATATATTGTGTGGGTATTTTTTTCATTAAGTACCTAAGTAATAATTTATTATTTTAAGTAAGAATTTATAAGCATTTATCTGGGGGCACGGCCGTGCCCCCGCCAAGATGAAACAAAGGGCTAAAGGCAGTGCATATCTTTTCTCAACACGTCTCGTCGTATTTTCGAGTAGTGGCGGATTAGCCACGTGGCAAAAGTAGCAAGTGCCCCGGGCCCCACGTATTTGGGGGCCGACGGATTGTGGCCGTAAAAACCTAAGTTTCACTTTGTTACAGCGTCCGACAAAATTAAAACAATGTATGGGCTCCATGATACAATTTGCTACAGGCCCCGCGCTAGCTTAATCCGGTACCTACTGGTTATACTTAATCAGTTATTTAAATATCCATACAATTATATATAATTATTAATTATTTATATATTATAAATGCGAAAGTGTGTCTGTCTGTTTGTCAGCTCTTCACGCCTAAACGGATTTAGTTTAAATTTGGCATAGAGATAGTTTAAGTTCCAGGGAAGGACATAGGGTAGTTTTTATGTCAGAAGTCATCGCTAATGAGTGTGAAAAGGGGGTGGAAATGAGAAAATTAATGAAGTGCCTGTTAATAGGTTTAACCAATTAAGCATATCATGCTCGAATTGCTATTAGATTTTATCCAGGCGCTGTACTTTAGCTGCTCGTACTAATTCCACGCAAACGAAGTCGCGGGCAAAAGCTAGTTTGTTTATAAATAACCAATTCAATTGGTCGCGCAGGCTACGGAGGTGTGGGCGCCCTTCCCCTCGGTCCTGTTCGGCAGCGCGGCGCTGCTCTCCGGGGGCCTCATCTTCACCACGCCGGAGACGCTCGGCACCAGGCTGCCGGACACCATCGAGGAGGCTGAACAGCTCAGGAATAACAGGAATACCAATCAATAACTATACCACTTACCAATAACTGGAAAGGGCTTGTGCACAAATCACGCGAGGTTCGATAGGGGGGGGGATCACGATAGATCACGTTGGGGGAGGGGGGTAAAGGAGACTTCACGTGTATTTTTCTACTGTGAACGAAACTAAGAAAAAAACCTACCACATGATTAGATAATTTTTCTCGGTTTCGTTAAACATACATCTTCACTCTGCAGCGAGTCTAACGAAAATAGAAAAATAAATAATATTTTCTACATAAAATATTATTTATCTTAAAATTAAGTCTAACGAAAATATTTCAAAACAATACACGTGAGGGGGTGAAGGGAGGTAGTTAAAAACCTCACCAAATATCACCAAGGGGGAGAAGGGGTCAAAAAGAAGCCGAAAACACCTCGCGTGATTTGTGCACAACCCCAAAACTAATAGCAATTTACCTGATACTCCAGTACCTATACTTAGAATTAGAATGTAAAATAAATAAAAATTACAATCACAAATAAAAACTAAACATTAAAAAAATTATAAACAGAAAATCTACCCCAAATCGCCGTCTATTGGCAGCGTGGCCAGAAGGCTGGCAGCATTGCCACGTCGTATAATGGCAATGCTGATCCGCTGCGCTAGACATGACCCAGTCCTCTGGCCACGCGTCAGTTCCACTAACCTGCGGCTTTCATTGAGAACCCTGTGTTCGCTTTCCCCCTAAGGCACCATAGTCTCAATCCCAAACGGCTCAAATATGCACAACCACTAATATATGGTTGCATACTTGCGCCGCTTGAGGAGCTCGTCCGAACCGGCAGCCGAGCCAGCCTTGACTGCTGCCATACTTATTACGCCATACGCCAGTATGTTTTCAAGCAGGCATGGTAACATAGATACACGCAGGGTCACACACCTAACACATGACAAACATCCTCGCAATACGTGACCAAAGTGTGGTCACATGTTTTCCTGCTTTTTAGGGTTCCGTAACCAAATGGCAACAAACGGAACCCTTATGGATTCGTAATGTCTGTCCGTCTGTCTGTCTGTCCGTGTATGTCACAGCCACTTTTTTCCGAAACTATAAGAACTATACTGTTGAAACTTGGTAAGTAGATGTATTCTGTGAACCGCATTAAGATTTTCACACAAAAATAGAAAAAAACAATATATTTTGGGGGTTCCCCATACTTAGAACTGAAACTCAAAAAAATTTTTTTCATCAAACCCATACGTGTGGGGTATCTATGGATAGGTCTTCAAAAATGATATTGAGGTTTCTATTATCATTTTTTTCTAAACTGAATAGTTTGCGCGAGAGACACTTCCAAAGTGGTAAAATGTGTCCCCCCCCCCCCCCCTGTAACTTCTACAATAAGAGAATGATAAAACTAAAAAAAATATATGATGTATATTACCACATGCAAACTTCCACCGAAAATTGGTTTGAACGAGATCTAGTAAGTAGTTTTTTTTTAATACGTCATAAATCGTAAACCGCAATTTTATTATGTTATTAAGTACTTGCTGCTACGGAACCTTTCATGGGCGAGTCCGACTCGCACTTGGCCGGTTTTTTCATTTACATTTAGCAAACATGAGATCATTTTTTTCTCGATTTCTATACATTATACAAATTATAAAACAAAAGGTAAATAAAAAAATGCAAATAAATGACTGTTGTTAAGTATACACAATTGTTATATTGTGAATAAAAAGACTTGTACATGTTTGTTAAATGTCACCTGATAGATATTTACATTTAAAAAACCTTACTTTTATTTAATCATTTTAATCACGTATTGTAGGAATGTACCACATGTGATATATATTGTGTATGACATGTGGATATGCCGTGTACACATATTGGGCCAATGTAGACCACCAAGCTAACTTTGCAAGCTTTTTGCAATATCTGAATAACCGCTGCTTGATACACGCACGCAGTAATAAATAAACAAACAAATGTACCTACAGTTAGGTAAAGGTAGTTATTAAGCATATAGGTAGTTCTAACACTTGGAAATAGTTATTTGTTTTACAATGGGGCAAAGTTGTCGTTTAACCGCTCGTGCTAATATTGATAGGTACCCGAGCAAGCGAAAGATTCTAAATTTCTTCACCACACCAACCCGAAGTAAATATTAAATGTAAAATATCAAACAAAATTATACCAGACAGGTTACATAATTGGCGACTTTGACTATTCAACTCATACGTTTACTCCGACGTCGGAGTTTGTGGAGCTCGACCACGGACACGACTTTTATGCTACTCAGACCACTTTGGATAATCTTGGACGCCGTATCGTCATAAGTTGGTTTGATATGTGGGAACGGAACTACCCTGAAGCCGCCGATGGGTTCACCGGTACCATGACCATACCTAGAGAGCTCAGAATAGTAAATGGCCAGCTTGTGCAGAAACCCGTAGTAGAAATTGGCAACATCAAGGGTAATAAAGTTTCGGCGACAGAGGGAAATTATACTCTATCTGACAAAGCCGGAGAAGTTAATGTTGTTGCCGACGGTCGTACGGACTTTGAACTGTACATTGCGTCCAGTAATGTAACAGTGACGATATCTTACGATGCAGCGAACGGCAAGGTGACGCTGGACCGCGGAGGCTCCGACGGTGTTCGTCGCACGGATTGGAGACCTGCAGGGCGCGGGCAGCTGAAATGGAGAATCTTTGTGGACGCGAGCTCTATTGAGCTGTTCTGCGGAGAGGGCGAGGTGAGTTTCTCGAGCCGATTCTTCCCTGCAGATGCCGTGACCATTTACCAACGTGGCGGAGCATCGGTATTCAAGGTCCGCGACATTGTACGCAGCATGCCTCGACCGACATGAAGAGTCCAGTCTTTTCATATCCGGAAACCGAATGCAGTTAAATTATTTAATTTGCTTTCATATCATACACATAAATGAAATATGTATATGTTATATGAATAAAAGTACATGTTATTATTTTTTCTTTTTCTGTTGTTTTTACCTGTGGGTCATGTGGATGTATTAAGTAATGACGGTAATATAATTAATTTTATAAATAGGTATAATTACTTAATGTCCTCCTTACCTAGTCGGTAGTGACCCTACCTACGAATCGGGATCTTTGTGTGCCCCAGTAAAGCCTATACATATAGGTATTGGGTGGAAAATCTTACGCAGATCGATCTAGCAAAGCTTGTACCTACATACTATGGATACTATTTGGCGACGATATTATACCTCTCGCCCCTATTACTTACTTGCCTAACCATAATATAAACACCCCCTTTAGATTTACCCTAAAATATGGCCATGTGATCGTCTAGCTAGTAGTTAGGACCCCTCTGAAGTGAACCGCGGTAACCTCAAATTCTTTAATGAGTATCAGCTAAATTTTGGACTCAGGTTTTATTTATTTTTCCCTAGATTTTATGAATAGATATTTATCGTTATAAAATTAATTATTTATGAAAGAAAGTAATTATTTAAAAAAATCGAATCACCAAATTAGAAAACCATTTAAAATTTATTAGTGTAATGTACCTAAATGATGGATTAAAATTTAGTATACCTAATGTATTTAAGTATTACAGTATATATGATGATAAAAAATATAGAAAAATGTTGTTGGTAAAATCCTGTTACACCTATTAAGTTCCCGGGATAACATAGAAGTAGCACTCCTGAGGTAAGCTCATTTACACCCTAGGATTTTAAGGATAATTACAGTTAACAATCAACTTCTTAACGATGTGTGATTTAGGGCCAGTTGCACCAACCACATTTGACAGACTGATCAACGTCAGCCGGAGCGCCCCGGCGCTTTACCATGAATCTTTCCATACATAAAAACTTAGCGAACTCTTTAACGATACGAACAGTTTGGTGCAACCGACCCTTATTCACACGTGCTACTCCGTATGCCTGATGCAGGTCTGGGAACTCTTAGTCCGATTTGCAAGTATCAATCGGAACACCTACCCTATCAGTTTAGCCGGAAGGGCTATGACCATCACTTCGTAACCTAAGCGCTAAGAAGTGTCAAAATATCCATCAGTCATCAAAAGTACTTATCTTTTTTTATTTTTTATTCAAAAGCTAGGGATGCTAATCCCTTAATCTCATTCCCCAAAACTGATAAACAAGACAGAATTCCTAGTTTTCTAGATGTATAAACGAAGCACCGAGTTTATTTGCTAACTATTATGTTTAATCGAGGCCGAAATTGAGTGTTCACTCAATTATTTATCCTTTGTACTGCTCTTGCCTGACAAAGGATCCCTAAAGCAAACCGTTCTTCAAGCCCAGAATTGTATGCGGTCCTGAATCCAGCTGATAATTACTTAAGAGATTATGTTGTGAATACCTGATTGTATTACTCAGTACCTCGTTCCTACACCAGACAACCAGAAATGAAAAATAGAAATAAAATTTTATAGAAACATTACATATTTCTTTCCCCATATAAATTAGAAATTAGGAAGATTTAGACAGTTGAACCCACACACATATTAGTGTAGTAAACGAAGCAAGTTGTTGTATGGAGACCCATGCATTAATTCCTCAGTCGATGAAATTTTGCTTGGTTATTGTATAGTATGAGCCGAAACTAACATATAAATATCCAAAAAAAAAAAAACACTCCTAAGTTAAGTATTTATACGTAAAAATACAAATCTGTTTATATATTGAACCGAGTAATTCCTCCGTCCAAAATTATTTTACCAAATAAGTTATTTGTATCAGTATGTGATACTAGAAAAAAATCTAAAACTTTTGTCAAACATGAGAATATTTTTTTTAGGATAATTCCTTTTTTGGCGCTCATTTTCATCGGAAAATTGCTCTGCCATTTTTTCCTTCTTATATGATCTTAGAATATAATTTGGCGTAGTGGGTAAGAAAATCCAAAAAAAAATGCATACCCAAGTTTATGTATTTTAGAACTATAAAAAACTGAGAGTGGAAAATTTCTCAGCCTGATTTCTTTTTAAATATATACTAAGTAGTCACGTATATACGTAAATCCAAAATATCCAAAAGAACTGTCATCCCTTGTACACCCCGCTCCCTATACACTGCTCCCGATATGTTTAGTTTTGAATACGCTCGTTATTTTTTTGGATGTTTTTATAGTTGAATGGAAAGAAAACTGTGAACTTAATTCAATAAATAAAATGGGTAGAGACATTTTCCACAGCGAGTAAAAAGGCAATTTCTGAAAAAAAGTATAGTTACATGGTAAATTTTTTAGATTTTCAATTTGTATGTATAAATCGGCAATAAAATGGCATTCCAGTGAAAAAATTAGACTGAGCAATTTTCCGGTCCAAGCCACGCCAAAAAATTATATTTTGTTAATATTGGTATTTCTGCGGGGATTTTTTTTTTGATATTTCATATATTGTTGCAATACGTTACATGAACATGTCCGGAGAAGAAAGTTTAAACGGAGCAATTTTCCGTAAAAAGATATTAACGATTTAAGACTTTAGGTATTTACTTAAATACTATTATTATTATTCTTTGGAAATGTATACAATACTTTTTATTTATTGATACTTTATCATACTGTAAAGCTTTTTCTGGCTGAGGAATTACTGCGGGGTCCACTACCTTTATTTACTACACTATATGTATTTTAGGATAAAGAAACCATATTTGAAATTTTCACAGATGATCAATTTCTGCTGCCGCTATAACAACATATACTAAAAAGCACGGAACCCTCGATGTGCGAGTCCAACTCGCACTTGTACGGTTTTTTTTATGTTTTTTACAGTTCTTACTCCATGCCTAACCGCGTAAAAATATTTTTTTCAATTGTACCTACCTACTAGCCAAAACCCAAAACCCAGTTCTGATGACGGGATCCATGAGGAATCGAGGGAACGCTTCAAATCCTTAAGACCTAGTGATATTTGTATTTTTATCAACAAATTAACCATTTACATTTAAAAAAAAAAGTGGCATTTGATGAAGTGGAACTGTTGATGATGATCAGAACAAAACTTGTTAATGACGTATAGTTAATGTTTGGCGATTTGTCCTTTTCGGTCTGTCTGCTCTTGTGTTTTAAACTAATATAATCTAAAAAATACCTACGCAAAATTAAAAATAAAAATCATGCCCTAAAACAGAAAAGTGCCACTTTGGTCTCTCTTAGCAGTAGGGCTTGCAATATCGGATGGTCTCCAATTCCGGAACTGATTTTCGATATTGGATTCGAATTCCGGAATTCCGGAACTGGTTCCGGAATTAGGGGTTATCGTATTTTACTTTATTTTTTTTTTATAAAATTCAACAAAAAATGTGAATATCTGATACTTTACGTTTATTAAAGTTAATATTGTTTAAGAGAAATTTAATTTGAAGTACTACAGATAATTTCATCTCTTTTTTACCACCTTATTAAAATGGTTACTTTTATTCAATTCAATTCAATTCTATGATACGCGGTATTTATTCGGGGAAAATTTAGTTGCTAGCAAACCATTCATTCAATGGATAATTTTATAAAATAGTTAAATATAACAGCTCTATAATCAGCCTACTCTTCGTAACATAGTACGTAGTGGTGTTGTTTAAGAAGTTGAAGGTCGAAATTTGGCTTTTTCCTTCCTAGATCCTAATTATGATTCAGAATATCATATATTATATGCTTCTACAGGATCCGAAATCGTTGATAGAGAAAACCTTCTATCTAAATCGAAGATTCGCTCATGTAGGATTGAGACTATTCTGACTATTCTAAGCAAGTAAATCACTTTGCTTTTTTTTTATGAGCCCATATTGTCCCACTGCTTTATCAAACCGAAAAGTAAAATATACCCATACTATAGGTCACTGAATGACTAAGAGGCACTTATTAACAACAAAAAACATCAGTATAGTGTAGTTTCTTAACAATTTTCAATAATAAACGTATTAAAACCTGAAAAAAGTACTAAAATCCAATTCCGGAATTTTCGATATTCAGTTGTATCAATTCCGGAATTGTAATATAGGAAAATTTGTCCGAGATTCCGGAATTTCGAGATTCCGGAATTCCGGAATGCAAGCCCTACTTAGCAGGGAAGAAACAGCCCTTTTCCGTATAGGTGATGTGAAAATAAAATTGTATGATATTCGTTTCATAATTTTATTTTTCTTTTACAAATGAAGAAGTATTTTATTGAATTGACGCTTAATGTAAATTACTTATAGCATGAAATCAGAAAGACAAACATCATTTAAAATGTAGGTATATTTGTAGCAAATTAGTAAAAAAGGCTGTGCAAATTTGTGACGTAGGCTGTAGGCCTATATATCGGGTATAAAAGCTGCAGCGAGATCAAATTCGGCATCACTGAAGTTCCATACGGAAGCCAAGATGGTGGGCTTACTGAAGGTAACTGCTGCTCTGCTCCTATTCGTGGCATATAGTAATGGGGAAGTGCTGGATCGTGTCGTGTATAAAAAATATAATTTTAAAGTAGAGTGGCATTGTAGTGAATAATAAAAAATAATAATGTTTTAAATGTTTACATTGTAGTGAATAAAAAATAATAGGGTTTTTAGATGTTTAAATAATTAATGGAAATATTAATTTATGGCCATTGTCGTGTATAAAAAATAATAATGTTTTTAAATGTTTAAATAATTAACGGGAATAATGCCTCGGATGAGATCCGCAGTAAAACATTGGACTATTGGAGTACAAGGGTCCTCTTGTTATTCTAACCTGGTTAATGGGGAGACTTGGTAAGGTATTGAAAAGATAAAACCAAATATCTGACATGCAATTTAATATACTCCGCTAACTACTTACAAGGCACTCCGCTTCAGGGCGGGCGCTACTCAAAATACAATCTGTTTCTATAAACCGTTGGCGGTTATGGGGTGACACTATGGCAATCCTTAATCTACGGTCGCGAGACGGGCGAAACGCGGAGTTTTGGCCAAAACCTAAAACGAAAGTCTAGTGCACTCACGGATACCGGGTGTAGCTTTCATCCTGGAACTTAGCGTAGCAGACAGATCGACGTAGATCAGCGGCGGGCGTTCATCGAGCCCCAGCTGTGACAAGCTAAGGCGAGAACAACCCGCGGTGCTCGGACTTTCACGGGAAGGACCCGCGCGAAGACACCTTGGAGTCGTCGGACGGCAGCATAGCCATCCGACACACGGCCTGCAGGTCAAGGCCGCGTCCTACGGCGTAGAAGCAGCGTCAGCATGACGCTCAGCAAAATCGGGGACGCGCAACAGCGCGCCAGGGAACACGATCACCAACCGTGCTCATGTCCATCGGCGACACGGGACGCACTAAATAAATAACGCGCACAATTCATGCACAGCAATATACGCACTTTACAAATCGGTCTCCCACCAGCCGGACCAGGCGGCGGAAGGAGACGAGTCAACTCCTCTCAATCTTTAATTAGGAGCCATCCACACGCTAGCGTATTCCCATTCCAAGTGTCAGTGTCAGTGACAGTCTGAAATCTTCCCCTACCCGTCACGTTGCGTTTCGATTCACATCAACACATTAAACGTCAAACCAACTTAAATCTTTTCTAAATCAAATGATTCTCGAAAAATATCAATGCTCATTAATACTTGTAATATTTTAAGTGGTTAATAATAATTACTAATAATTAGTTATGGCAGGTGTCCGGACCTCTCAGCAATAGCCCAATCTTTTGACCATGTACCCGTGAATGGGTTCTAGCAGGTGTATTACATAACAGCAAACTTCTCCAAAGGGCCTCTACGTGTTGGATCTGTATCCCCACGCACGCCTATCAAATGACCGGGATGTAAATACCCGTGACTTAAAAAAAAAAAAAAAAAAAAAAAAAAAAAAAAAAAAAAAAAAAAAAAAAAAAAAAAAAAAAAAAAAAACTTATAATTTTGTTTCATTCAGAATACCTTCCTTCCGATGCGGTAACTAAACGCATAATTTATTTTCTGACAGTTTATCTGCCAAAAATCTCAACTCATCGACACCGTCAAAATCGTCATTTATGTTTCATAAAAATTCCGAAAATGATTCTAAAATACAAATTAAATTAGGATGTGACCTACTTGAGCAGTTAGGGCGGATCACGAGGATCATTTTGGTATGCGTGAAGCCAGGTTTGGTCCAACAACCTCTGCACAATCTGGGTGACAAGTTCCGTTCGAGTGGCATGCTCTTTGGGCTTGTTTCTTCGAAACCAGTTAGCCAGGAGGCAGTATATGCTAATCAACCTACAGCTAAGAAGGTACATTACAGTTTTACATAAGTGTCATACTCTGGTGTATGTTATTCTGTCGAAAATGCGACACTAATGTTGTACCGGTTATCTCGTATGGAAAAGTATGTATCTATCATAGGCAAATATGTAGCATCGCTACAATCGGTACTACCCTCGCTACCACTTCGCCCCACCGTACGGCTGGATGAACGATCCCAACGGATTCTGCATCTTCAACAACGAGGTCCATCTGTTCTACCAGTACAACCCGTACACCAGCTACGAGACCGGCATCGCGCACTGGGGGCACGCCATCAGCAAGGACTTCTTCCATTGGGAACATCAACCGATCCCCATGTACCCTGACCAGTGGTACGACGCTACCGGCGTCTTCTCCGGAAGCGCTCTAATCGAAAATAACACCATGTACTTGTTCTTCACCGGAAATGTAAACTACCCAGGAGAGACGCCCGATCATATAAACCATCAAGCCCTAGCCTGGAGTACGGACGGCGTCAACGTTACTAAATATGAGAACAACCCCATCATCAATGGTTCTTTAACCATGCCGAATTTACGAGACCCCAAAGTCTGGGAATATGAAGGTACATATTACATGGTATTGGGCAACTCTCTGAATGAAACTTATGGCAGGGCCCTTCTTTACTCTTCAAACGATAAGATTTCATGGGACTACGTTTCTGTTATCGCGCAGTCGAACGGCAGTTTGGGGTATATGTTCGAATGCCCTGACTTCTTTGAACTTGACGGTAAATACGTGCTTCTGTTTTCGCCTCAAGGTATAGAGCCTTCGGGGGACAAATACCATAACTTATACCAGACAGGTTACATAATTGGCGACTTTGACTATTCAACTCATACGTTTACTCCGACGTCGGAGTTTGTGGAGCTCGACCACGGACACGACTTTTATGCTACTCAGACCACTTTGGATAATCTTGGACGCCGTATCGTCATAGCTTGGTTTGATATGTGGGAACAGAACTACCCTGAAGCCGCCGATGGGTTCACCGGTACCATGACCATACCTAGAGAGCTCAGAATAGTAAATGGCCAGCTTGTGCAGAAACCCGTAGTAGAAATTGGCAACATCAAGGGTAAACAAGTTTCGGCGATAAAGGGAAAATATACTCTATCTAACAAAGCCGGAGAAGTTAATGTTGTTGCCGACGGTCGTAAGGACTTTAAACTGTACATTGCGTCCAGCAATGTAACAGTGACGATATCTTACGATGCAGCGAACGGCAAGGTGACGCTGGACCGCGGAGGCTCCGACGGTGTTCGTCGCACGGATTGGAGACCTGCAGGGCGCGGGCAGCTGAAATGGAAAATCTTTGTAGACGCGAGCTCTATTGAGCTGTTCTGCGGAGAGGGCGAGGTGAGTTTCTCGAGCCGATTCTTCCCTGCGGATGCCGTGACCATTTACCAACGTGGCGGAGCATCGGTATTCAAGGTCCGCGACATTGTACGCAGCATGCCTCGACCGACATGAAGAGTCCAGTCTTTTCATATCCGGAAACCGAATGCAGTTAAATTATTTAATTTGCTTTTATTTCATACCCATAAATGTAATATGCATATGTCTATGTTATATGAATAAAAGTGCATGTTATTATTATTATTTTTTTGTTTTTACCTGTGGGTCATGTGGATGTATTAAGTAATGACGGTAATATAGTTAATTAATTTTATAAATAGGTAATTAAGTACTTAATGTCCTCCTTACCTAGTCGGTAGTGACCCTACCTACGAATCGGGAACTTTGTGTGCCCCAGTAAAGCCTATACATATAGGTATTGGGTGGAAAATCTTAGATCGATCTAGCAAAGCTTGTACCTACATACTATGGATACTATTTAGCGACGATGTACATACGTATAGATAAATATTTACATAGATAACATCCATTACTCAGGAACTAAATAAATAAATGCCTACCATGACTTGCGTTGTGACTCC
This sequence comes from Cydia fagiglandana, assembly GCF_963556715.1. Classification (NCBI taxonomy): domain Eukaryota; kingdom Metazoa; phylum Arthropoda; class Insecta; order Lepidoptera; family Tortricidae; genus Cydia; species Cydia fagiglandana. The sequence goes on from NC_085941.1 coordinate 20,925,483, forward strand.
ATGTGTCAAGCGCGACTTTAAGCATGGAGTCGCGCGCGACAAGTGCGACAACGCAAGTTATGCTAAGTTGTCAGTTGGTCTAACTTTTTGCGTACCTATACATTTCTCTGTCCTTCTTAGTAGTGATCTCTTTAAAGTGGTCCGACTATTCGCTAGGTGCACGATTGGTGCTGCCCTCGTTTTGTGGGTTTTGTAGGTTAAATCTTATTTAGTAAAATTAGTCTAAACGGCAGCCGCTAGTACTGATGTAACTACAAGCGTAATTCATCGATAAGCAGTATCGACTTTAGCCGCATCCTTATTGACAGCTCGGTTTATTACCCTATACTATCGGAACGATCGTTTGGCGTCTACAATAATGTAAAATATGCCATAAGATTACGTGTTTGTATAGTCGCACCTATAAAAGTCTGCAGCGGATTTGATAGCCCACGATAGATTTTATTCATAATTTCATAGAAGTTTGACGTTTGAAATGACACTTGCACTGCGTGGGCTATCAAAATCGCTGCAGACTTTTTACGGTCTAACTCTAACAATCAGCGCCACTTCTCCCTCCACCGACTTCGTACCTTGCCAATACCTACTCGTACAATGATATAGCAAAATAGTGAAATCTTATCCAACTGTGCACCACCATGACTTGCACGTTCGCCTTGCACAAAGCCAGACGTTATAAATAAAGATAAGTTTTAATAAATAATTATTGCTCCACATTCTAATCACAATCAATTTATCAATGGCGTTGTAAGGTTTTATGGGTTATTCGGTACCTTGAGGTGGATCGTCGCGGACGACTGCAAAAATAATAAAGATACAACAAAATGGAGCAGGGTCCGAAGACAGGCGTAGATTTAAAAAAGAATCTAGTGAACGCAGCGGATAATCAAAGTGCCCATGTAAAGGTGGAAGATGAAACGAAGACTGGAGTAGATCTGGACAAGATATTAGTGGAGGAGATTGGACAATTCGGGTGGTTCCAGGTCAGGACGATCGTGTTGGCAGCACTAGTCGTCATCTTCAGTGGGATAGCGTCCAGCGAATACGTGTTTACGACGGGGAGGATTGACACGAGGCTGGTTTTAAAGATTTATTCATAGTAATATTTAGGTTTTCTGGTTTGAAAAATATTGAAAATTGAATATTTATCTAGTCAAAAATTCCTCAGAATTTAGAAGTACATCTGGCACAATAAGCGCGTCTGACACTATTTTATTTGTAGAATAGTGGTATGGTGTGCAACTGTGCGTAAGTATTTTAATACTTAGCTAGTTTAAAAGTTAATATAAGTCATCATCATTGGCCACATCATCTGTTGTAGATATTTGTTGCGGCGCTTGTGTGTTTATGGGGTCCCGCATCGCCGTTGATGGCTATAAAGTCCTATAGCATCAGTGCGGCATTTCTTGCCACACCGATCGCACACAAAACGCAAGTGCGCAGGAGGTAGTAGAGCACGACGAAGACTTTGATAAATATCTTGCACAGCGAAACGCATAAAAATATTTGACTTTCTTAACCGTTTTATAAAGACACAAGAGAGTATCATTTCGACATTTTTATACTTTTTGCGTACCTACGCTGCATGTTTCGCATTGAACTTCCTGTTTAAGAATCCATCCTAATTATTATTCTCCAGATGCCTCATCCCCGAATGCGAGTCCTCCGAGCAGCCGGCCGAGTTCTCTCCCTCGTGGATCCTGAACGCCGTCCCGGCCTCCGGCGGCTCGTTCGACGGCTGTCAGCGCTTCGCCAACGTCTCTGCTGGCGCTGGCAGCTTCGCTACATGCCCTGCTGACCTGTTCGACAGGGATACCCTCGTCGATTGTGAGGAATACGTTTACGAGAACACGGATACTATTGTGTATGATGTGAGTTACTTTTTACCTGTGTAACTAAGCTAAACTTGCACCGAAATTAAGGTGCCAAAGTGTGGAAGTGTTATGAGAAACGTCATATTTCTGCACTTTCAGACTGTCATCGCAAAATCTGTGCAGAGTTAACTTGGCATTCAGTCAGATATGTCGGTCATTGTGTCATTATGTCATTCCGCTGACGGTATACGTTCTACTAATGTATACAACAGCTAGTTAATAATAAGCTATATTTATAATAAGATTAATAAGCATCTAAAGAATTTACAGCACAAATAAAATAATAACAATAACAAAACTCCCGGTAATTATTATTGTTTTACGAACTAATTCATGATTAACTTGCGCGAATACGCCCAACAATTACGATAAATTGTAGAGTTATCTAGATGCAACTTTGTATATACCTACCTACTCGTAAAAAGCGTTGTTGATCGTTATTTACATCAGATAGCAAAAAAAAAAAGGTAAGTACATTTTACTTATTTTCCTTGAACACTATAGGTTTTATATTTTTCACCACACCAGCTCGGAAAGGCTTACTTTGCACTTCAAAAACTGATAGCAAAGTTGCATTTTATTCACATGTGAGGCAAAGTAAACAAATGCAAATTTTGAGTTGTTTTCTTATGTTTGCTGGTAGAATTGACTTTTAAATGATGATTTTGGATGATAAATACTTAATGACATTCATTTGGATTTGATTTGGTTTAATGTTTCACATTTAATATTTGCTTCGGGCTGGTGTGGTGAAATTTTTGTGTTTCACTTGGGGGCAAATTTTGTTTAACCCTCGTGCTTTGAAACCCTCGCAACGCTCAAGATTCCATTTTTCGAACCACTCGCTACGCTCGTGGTTCAATTTTGGAATCTTTCGCTTGCTCGGGTATCAATATTAGCACGAGCGGTTAAACAACAACTTTGCCCCCTTGTAAAACAAATAACTATTATTCGTGACTAACATAGTAACAACAATTTTATTATCTAATTATTGTCTAGTCTAGAGCAATGTTTCCAACTTTACACGTAGAGTTATACAAACGGAGTTTCGTTCTCATTTTAAAACTACGTGTTGGATTGTAATGAAATTTTGCACATTTGTATAATGATGATATGACACACACACTGTAATTAGTTTATATAGCTCCAGAGGGCCTACCGCGAACCACGTTCGACGTGTTGCTTCCCTGTCACACTTACGTAGGAATTTACATGTGCCATAGAGAGGCAACAAGTCGAACGTGGTTCGCGGTAGGCCCTCAGTTTATAACACAAACGAAATAGAGCAAAAACAAATTTTGCATGAAAAACTTAAATTGGCTATATTTTTTTAACAATGGTATCTGAAGCTAAGCTAGTACATATTTAAACTATTTACAGGACTATAGATATACCTTATCCTATTGTAAGTTAAAACTATCTAGTCGTTTTAAAATGAGAGCGTAACAACTTTTGTATGGAGAACAGAGTTTGCTGGGGACTTAAGGGTTCAATACTCCAGAGATACCTATTTGCGATGACCGGATGGTTAGCTGGTGTGCAAGAGTTGAGAGTCATGTGTTCGCTTCACAGTTCGGATTGGCGTGTCAGGAATGGATGCGCTCCTTCATCGGCTCTGCGCACACATTCGGCACACTCACCGCTCTGCCCATCACAGGTAAAAGGTCATCTGATATACGAGTAGTATACAGTGAAAGAAGATATTTGTACTTATTATACAACTGATTAAGTCTTAATTTGAAATAAAATATTTGCTTAGTCTTCAACGAAAATAAAGTCTAGATACGCTTGTATTACTTAACACTGATGTTAAGAATGCGCGAAAATACAATGTTCTGGGATAAGTAGGTATATAGTCTTATACGTGTTAATAGTGTTTCATGATACGTCGTCGCCGAAATCTAATGCTTAGTTATAATTTAATTTTTATGTCTATTGTTTTTATTTGATTTTGTAGTTTCACAGTGCCTTGGTTTGATACTATAATGCTGTATTACTTATTTGATTAATAAATAAGATACCCCCAAAAATGTAAATCCAATCTTTCAATTGTTGAATGATATTATAATACTTAGGTGCCATTGCATTTGCACAGGTTTCGTGTCAGACCGCTGGGGTCGCCGGACATCTCTAGCCCTGAACGCATTCAGCCGCGCTGTCCTGGGGCTGCTCCGCTCGTGGGTCAACGCCTACGTGCCCTTCACTCTCCTCCAGTTCCTTGAAGCTACGTTTGGTTCAGGAGTCTTCTCCTGCGCGTATATTCTCGGTAAGTAGGTACATATTTTATTTAACATTGCTCTTAGTCTCTTCGTTTGTGTACGATGGAATTTATCCGCCCGTCGGTCAACTCATACGTGCCTTTTTATCTGCACCAGTTCCTTGACGCCACCTTTGGTTCTTTATATTCCAGCTAAAGATCCTTTCAATTTGTTATTTGGTCTTCTTTTGATATTAACATCGTCATAATTATCACTCAGACTTTATTAAGGTTACCTGTCGTACTTGAGAAATTAAGCTAGATGCTTAATTTCTTAAGTACGACACTTTGTCTCGGGAGTATTAATATGCTAAAATTATTATTTTAACATTTTCTATAGCGATATTTTCTCATTTTCCGCTGTAGCAGGGATTAATTAGACAATCGGTTATTAATAGCAATTTAGTTTAGGCGTTTCGAAGACATGCACCACGCACCACGCACATGCAGATATTTCTAAATCCAGCCATAAAATATTTAATTTATCGTTTAATTATCAGTTCCTATACGAATTTTTGTCCGGATTTTATAGCAGTGCATTAACGATAAGATTAGGGCTATAAATATTTAATAATCGTCATTGACCTCCAGCACGGATAGCATATGGTCCCGTTTTTATTACCTGTCGTTTCCTGTGTCCTTTCGCATGTAACATATCGAGTCTCCAAAACTATTAGCTTAGTACCCCTGCAAACACACAAAAATGCTGAAGGTACTAGTTAAAACAGACAGACAGGCCGGGCAGACGATAAAGAGGCAACCATATTAACTCCATTGAATATCTAATTCGTATCGTATCGTTTAAGTACTTCCCATTGTATCATGGTATATGATTTGCAATACCTACCAGACTTTCTCATTCGCCAAGCATAATAATAACGATTTTTTCAGTTAAATGACAACTACAGTTAATAATGATGATTTCCTTGAAGAATTTATTGTTATATATATTGGTTCTCGCGCAGTGATGGAACTCCTGGGGCCAAAACTACGCGTAGCAGGAGGGGCCGCAATGAACACCTTCTTCTGCATCGGCAACATCTGCTGCGGCCTCCTCGCCTGGGCCGTCAACGACTGGCGGCGGCTCACGCAAGTCATCTACAGCCCCATGTTCATCACCATCTTCTACTTCTGGATCATCCCCGAGTCCGTCCGCTGGTACATGAGCAAGGGAAGATATGAGGAATCTGAAGCTGTGCTTAAAACAGCCGCGCGCGTCAACGGAGGGCGCTTATCTGACAAATCTTTACAAGCTTTGAGAGAATCTGCTGAAGAAGAGAAGAGAAAAAAAGCTACGGAAGAACTAGAAAAAGCTTATGAGCCTTGGTTAATAGTTCAAGTGTTCAGACACAAGCAGATCTTGATCCGCTGCATAGTATCACCTGTTTGGTGGGTGACGAACACTTTCATTTACTACGGTCTGTCAATCAATGCTGTGAACATGTCAGGGAATCGTTACATGAACTATGTGGCGGTGGCCGCGGTGGAGATCCCTGGATATTGGACGTCGATGTTCCTGATGGGGAAGATCGGCAGAAAGCCGGTGCTGATCGGGGCGTTCTGGGTGTGTGCTGCTTGCCAGGCGGCTTATGTCTTCATGCCTGCTAGTAAGCTACTTCTTAAGTTCTTATTAATATTTTACATAGGTACACAATATACCTTTAGAATTATGCTCAAATCCTATAGGATTAAGCGAATATGACGGATTTCCACTTACTATGGTCCTGACACATATTTTTCATATGAATGAATAAATGAATTTGAACATTCAAATGTTAAATGGGTTTTGTGGGTAATTCTTATATAATATACATATTATTGCATTGCGCTCGAACCAAGTAGCTTTCCTAGATCAAAGTCTCCCTAAATCAGAAAACATCAGATTATTTAGGAGAACATAAAAAATTGATTAAATTATTGTTTTTTGTAGGTTACTACGGGCTTTCTCTGACAGTATACCTGATCGGCAAGTACGCCATCGCGATGGTGATGACGGCGGTCTACGTGTACACCGCCGAACTGTACCCGACCAAGTATCGCCACAGCCTGTTCGCTTTCTCATCTATGATCGGTAGAATTGGCTCTATTCTGGCTCCTCTCACTCCTGCCATGGTAAGATAATTAAGCTCTTACGTGATAATGATAACTGTAGGTATCCAACCAAATGCCACTATGAGCTGTACATCTTCTCAATAATCGGCAGGATCGGCTCCGTCTTAGCTCCTGTCACTTCTGCCATTGTAAGATATATGTGTTCATAAGAACTATAAATAACCTATATCGCCATAACCATATAACATTAGAGGTCCTCTTACTATAGTTATTATAAAGACGAAACAAAAACATCGTCTACAAACTCTACACTGTCAATACTTTAGGTAAACCTTATTTCAAAGACCACCATAGGTCACCGATGGTCAAAGTTAAAAGTGGTGTCAAGAGGCGGTCATATAGGCTATGACTTATAGCATAGCGGTGTCACCTAAAACATTGCTTAATGCTACGCCTTTAGGTTGATTCAACATTTGAGTCTGTCAGCAGGCGAGACTATCTTATCTTCTCTAATTGTTCCCGCAGGCCGACTCAACATTCGACGAGTTCCCATTCGTGTTGTTCGGGTGCTTCGCGCTGGTGTCCGGGGCGCTGGTGTTCGTCACCCCGGAGACGCTCGGCACCACACTCCCGGACACCATGGACGAGGCGGATAATATTGGGAAGAAGCAGCCGAAATAGGGTCTAATTCAGCTAATTCTGCGCCTTGCAGCGACTAAAAATTACTTTCTGATGGCTTTTGGAACAGGGGGCTAGCCAAAATGACTGATAATTTAAACCCCCATATGAATGAATAATAATTTAAACCCCATATAGGTTAAGATAGGTTTAGTTTAGTTTTAACTTAATATACCTAAGGCCCACTTGCACCATTCCAGTAACCCGGGGTTGGCCGGTTAAACCTGGCGTTACCATGGTCATCACCAGTACAATTTGACACTATATGTTAACGGTTTAACCGCTTAATCCCGGGTTAGTGGAATGGTGCAAGTGGGCCTAAGTGTGTTTGTTATTGAGATTCTACCATTCCGAATAAATAAAAAATATTTTCCTACTGGGTGATGTTTATTAGAAGAAGAGTTAGAAACTTAGAACAGTAAAATTTGGTGGAAGTGGAACGAATGCTAAGTTACTTAGCAATAGACAGTGCTGATCCGATACGTAAGTTTTTTTACACGATAAACTCTGTAATATAATTAATATAAAGGATTGTGATCGCAACATGGTTTTTGAGCAGTGTCCATTTGTGTAATAAATTCTTACAAATCTAAGTAAGGACAATACCTGTAAGCGTGGCTGGCGTTCACATGGTGCCTGCTTACACATCACTCACGTCGAGGTCTTGCTTCCAGTTACTTAATGACATTGAATTGCGATTGACTGTGATTTTTTACTACATGGCAAAAGTAGGATAGTTGACATTAGGTCTCACTAGTTGATTCACAAATGTTAGGGCATTCACAAAGGGGTGAGGAGGGATTGCCTTTCTGACGGCTGGTCAGTAGTCAGGGTCCCTGGGTTTGATGATGCCGAGCCGGGTGGCGAGTGCCGCGACGTTGGCGCGCACCTGCTCTTGCACCAGGTTGAAGGACATGGCCAGCAGAGCGATGCCGAAGAGGAGGTACAGCGAGCAGAGCGCGATGGAGTGCACGGCGGCCACTGTCGAGTCGGTTCGGCCCTGGAAGCACACATTAAATAAAGTCTCCGAAGCCAATGACAGTAAGAGTGATGAAGCAGAAATATGCTGAATCCAGGTAGTTTCAACCCTCTCATTAGAATAGGAAAATTCCAGCTACTATAGGAAAATATTCAAATGTTTCTTACCTGTAGCTTCATACCAGGCACGAAGTCGCCGAAGCCGATGGTAGTAAGAGTGATGAAGCAGAAGTAGGCTGAGTCCAGGTAGTTCCAATCTTCCCATTGTTGGAAGAGGAAGGTGCCCGCCACGATGTAGGACGCCACGAGGAACACACACAGCCAGATCGGCACCGGCTTTATCTGGACGAAAATAGTACATTCAGGTAATAATTGGTCTAAAGTATCTACCTATATTATTATGTTTATTTTATACCACGTCGGTGGCCCGTCTCATGGTAAGCAGTCACCGTAGCCTATGGAGGCCTGCAAATACAGTGGTGTTACATGCCTGTTACCGACCCTTTTAAAATCTGTACACTTCTTTTTTGAATAACCTCGGCAGGGGGCCCATTCCACGGCCGGAGCGTCCCCGAGAGGAAAATCCTTTCAAACCGCATAGTGCTCGACCATTTAGATTATAGATCAAAGAAATAAAATAAAACTAAAATAAATCTTACTTCTTGCTTAATGGGTTCGGGATCTTCTTCGTAAATGTCAGTATGTCTAGAACCCCAGGCAGCAGCTGGAAAATACATAATTATTTTGAAGAATTAAATTAATTAATTTGCACCGCGGCATTATTTTACCATGCCAAATCATGGCGACTATTCCTTTCACTTTTTCACAAATTCTCTCAAGAGCTCATTTTATAGAGCTACAAGTTAAATTTTTCCTTTACACATGATAATGTTGATACCAGGGATGGATTCGATATTTACATGAACTTTAAACCCGATAGCAATAGGTTGGCAGTAGATATTGTTTCGTAAAGTAAAATAACGTGACCCTTTATAATTATTAGTACACTCCTACATGCATAACATGTAGGATACCAATAAAGTGACATTAAGTACCAGCGGATCTGCCTCTGCGCGAAACGGGCACAACAGCTGCGTCGTCACTCCAGTAATCCCGTTCAGGAGAGGGCGTCTGTAAGACATTTAAAGACTAAGTATAACATAAGCCATGAAACATAACAGTAACAGCTAAATAAAATTTAGTAGACCTCACCACAGCATGCGGCATCCTGGCGCTGTCATCAGTAGTATAGAGCCGTCGCAACCTCCTCCTTCCTCCCTCGACGTCCTCCCACCGCCTCTCTCCGTCTCTCTCGTCCCAGCGTCGCCTCTCTCCGTCTCTGTCGTCCCAGCGCCTCCTCTCGTCCCACTCGTCCCATCTTCGCTCGCCCTCGTATAGAGCGCTGCGGGCTCGCCGGTTCGGGCGCCGCTCGTGGCCGTAGTCGTCACGGTCACGTTCGGAGTCCCAACGGTCTGCACTGTGAGATAAACTATATGGAGAATACCATCACTTACAAGCTCTTACGTCGCTTTTAACTCTTGCGCTTGTACACATTACACCACCTATAGAAGTACGGTAGAACAGAAGGAACGAAGCTTTTATTTTCTGACTATGACGTTGACGATATAGGGACTATATTGTATTGTAGTGCGAGGTGTGAAAGTTTTCCAAGATATCCTGTACACCAACTTTTGTCCTGATGGACACAAATGTGGAAATAATAAAGCGGATCAACTTACCGACGATCCCATGTCCTCCTTCCTTTCGGACTATCGAACTCATAGTCATCATCCTCAGGATCGTAATCCCTTTCCCTATAGTCGTTCCTTCTCCACTCCCTTTCTTGCTGAGCCTTCCTCTCTTTGTAGTTCTCATAATCTACATCATATAGATCATGCATTTCAAAGCGGTCCTTAGATGGACCAGGATCAAAATCTCGACGGTCCCTAGGTCCAGGGTCAAAGTCTCTGCGATCCCTGGGTCCAGGGTCATAATCCCTATCAAAATCTCGAGGTCCGAAGTCGGGCTTGGACTTGGAAGGGCGTGGGAGGGACTTGCTGCGAATGTCGGCTTTGGATGCCTTCGTTTGATGTTCGTTCAGGTCTTGTAAAGCTGCTTCCAAGTCTTTTAGTGGCAGCGATATCTTTGGGAACTCTTCTGCGAATCAAACCATTTTGGGTTAATGCTTAAAGCACAATAAGAATATCAATATTTTTGCAATATGTGTGAAAGGAAATGAGTACAAAACTTGTTAATGTACGACAGGAAAATGTATTCAAGAATGAAAACCAGTTGGATTGGACGTACACGTACCATCTTCCTCGTAATGGTCTCGTCCGTAACGGTCATACCGCACCGGGGATACGTCTCTCTCGTAGCCTCTCGGTTCTGAAACATATTAAGACCCCTTAGTTAGTGCGTTTTCCATCGTTCGATCCGATATGGGATGCCATAGCTGTGGCGAGAATAGAATCGAGCCCGACAATGGCCCTTAGAGTTCTGGCCCTAACCTAATCTTATCCAGAAGTGTGTAGTCTTATACGATTGTTGTCCACTTATGCACAGTCAAACACTTTGACTATTTACCATTAGTGCGCGTAAGTGGTGGTTGCGAGGCGGTTCGCAGGCTGGGCCCATGAGCCAGACGACCACGTCGACCGCGACCGCTGCTGTAGCCACTGTCGCGATACCTGCCAACGTGTAATAAAGGTGCTTTGGTATAACATGGGTAACATATGAGCCGTCGAACCATCTGAAGTACGGTCAAAACCATAGGCAAGAATATTTCATCATCATTCATCATCATTTCAGCCTATATACGTTCCCACTGCTGAGCCCAGGCCTCCTCTCATGCGCGAGAGGGGGGAAGAATATTTGGTTCTTGAAAAACCCTTATATAGCAATAGCTTAGGAAACACCTTTGTGTGTAATTTCACATTAATTTATCATTCGTTTGATTCGCCTCGTCATAAAATGCGAGTCTTATGGCTAACTGACCTACACTCGGTGTCAGAATGCGCGCGCTCGGGCCGCTTGCGCCGCGTGGAACCGTGCCGACTGCCGCGGACGGATCTCCTGCAATTAAAAACAAGAATCTTGACTCTCTCCTTTACTAAACAACTTCGGACAGATCCTTTTTCCAGGCGGCACTATACGTTAGAACAACCTTACTCTTTGAAGGAGCGGACTTTAAAAGATAAATTTGAACATTGAGGTTTATGAGATAACCAAAATGTGTTCATACACAGGCTCTCATCCGGTATTAAGTCCTTTGACAGACCCCATTAAAAATACAGGATTCAAGATTGAATGCCTATTTAAAGTCCTAAAAATCCTGCATAAGACAAAATACAAAATGATAATATTAGGACACTGTATAGTCATTTTCGTCGTACGTAACATTAGGTACCTATCTAAATGTGCCCTGTCCTATAAAGGGTTAATGGGTATATGGCATATCTTATCGCTCTGATGCCAAGTCGTATTGAAATCCAACTTCAGGTTTCTTGCTGATTTGTAATGCTGCTGAATTAACCTAGGTCAGGCGTGGCTCACTCCGCGATTTCGTCGGTTTGCAAAAGGTAACTAAAAGTACATCCGTTCCACACCAATTTTGGTGGCCACACTACACACTAGCCAATAAACCGCGCGTGGCGCTGCCGCCACCTAGCGGCCATATCTGTCCTGATCATAACAGACGCGTTTTGTTAGAGAGTGAATCTTCTGTACCTAGTACTATATGCAATAACCTGATGGAGGGATGGTGTCGGCGGCGGCGCTTCGGAGGCCGAGTGCACACGTAGCAACACACGCGCCAGTACAAAAACCTGCACACATACCAATCATGATAAGGCCCCAGTACACAATGGGCCATCGCCGGCCACTCCAAGGGACGCATTTATGCGTTAGAGGGAGCAAGTAATATTGCTATCTCATTCTACCGCAAGGCTGCGTCCCTTGGAGTGGCCGGCGATGGCCCATTGTATACTGGGGCCTTTATATCAGACTATGATCCCCAAAAACGTTCGGCCAATATCGGTATTTTATTCAAAGCTCTGAGCTGAGCGCCTGTAAATATTAAATAGCAATTCTTTGTGGCGTCCATATTATTTCAACGTTTAAAGTAGTTTAAACCTATTACTAGGTTTAATTACTATTAAACTATATTAAGCTATACTTACTATTTAATATTAAGCTATACTTAGCTTCATATTGTGATATTAGGAGTATTAATCTGTGGTTTAAATTAAACCAAGTTTAATCGAACTGGCGCTAAGGAAAAATTCTCATGTTTTGCAACCATCATTCTAGATTAGTTCAATTTGCTCTTTGACTTAAATTACTTCTTACTTCCAAGAAAAAAATATTAAGGAGTCTAATAGTACCTACTACTAGTAACATTGCAGTGAATTCGTTAAAACGTTAACTCATTAACTGGGTGCCTAGCCAACGTGCCAATCGTTAACGCTTCGGTATGGAATCGCTTTGTGCTTCTCTATCACTCTTCCATGGTAGTGTGACAGTGACAGTTGCGTTTCGTTCGCTACGTAGCGTTAGCGATTGGCATGTTGTCTACGGGGCCTGATCATATACACAGAACATTGTCGCAACGGTCGGTGTAAGATATGTCAGTCAGTTTAATGAGTTATTTTTATGTATTATGCACTATACCTGAAAGAGGAAGCCATCACGTCTCCGATGTTGGAGAGACAGAGCAGCATCAGCGGGATGCCGAGGATGGCGTAGAAGATGGTCACCACCTTCCCGGTCTGGGTCTTCGGTGCGATGTGTCCATATCCTGGATCAAATGGAAATAAAGTTTAGGCAAATAAAAAAAAAACAAGCATACGAGTAATAGCACTACCGGGGTATTCCTGATTGATTTACAATCATAAGGTTTTTTTGACATTCAAGATTAAATATAAATATTATACATATAACTTTAAACGTTCACATGACCAACAACATGATGTTAGTTTACAAACACATTATTGTATGTATGTAAACACTTAATTGTACATAAGACAGGTTAAATTACAATGAAATGAAATATATATAATGTACAAAGGCGAACTTATCCCTATAAGGGATCTCTTCCATTATCGTGTACCATGTACTTACTTACCTATAATTTATTTTTCATGAAGTATCAAGAGAAATGGTTGTGGTCATATGCCTACTAATTAATGCGTTTTTGTAAACTGTGCCTAAATAACCTGTTTTTATTAGTATTAAGTAGGTAGTGCATACAAATTTAAAAGAAGCAAGAGATGACGAATATTAACGCCATAAGAAGTATTTACCTATAGTTCCATTATCGCTTTATCGCACAACGTCCACGTGCGAGATGCGAGCCAAGTGCGAGCCTCGCATGTGCTAAGTAACGTCATCCGATAACAGTATCGAGAACGTTTACATCTACCGCTTGGTAATTTCGGAACACTGTATGTAAGCATCGGTGGTTCAGTGGTAGAATGCTCGCCTGCCACGCGGGCGGCCCGGGTTCGATTCCCGGCCGATGCATGTTTTTACTTTTAAAAATCGATACCTAAGGTGGGAATTTTCTTATTTTTATGTCGATATCGATATAATTAACTATGTTTATTGCGAGTAGGTATATAATTATTTATTAAATTGCTTAATTTCAAGGCACTCTTGTGTTGTGTAAATGTTGTCTAACTCAATGATTGACCGTAATTTATCCGAATTACAATAGTTTTTATGATTTTATTCCAGCAGGTTAATTGTGATATCGTGCCTCGAACACTTTGCGTAGTATCCACTTAATTCAGCCGATGCTTTATTAGAGAAGATCAGTGCTCATTAAAGGTCCCGTCATCGGTTTTCCCAAGTTCGAAAACATTTTAATTTCTTGGGTTTAGTTAAGAATTAATTCAAGGGCGCTTTAGAATCCAGGCCGTATTTTTAGGGTTCCGTATACATATAACTAGTTTTAGACTTTTGGTTCGAAATAAAATATTATTGATTGATTGATTGATTGATTTGCCATGTCCGCCTGTCCGCCTGACGTTCCGTCCGAGGCTTCGCTTTTGCTCCGTGATCGTTAGTGCTAGAAAGCTGTAAGTTTGCATAAATAACTTGGTAAATCAATCACGCAAACAAAGGTTGGCGTAAAATAAAAACTAGACAAAAAAATTTTAGGTCATTTCCTACACGTAAAGTGGGGATGATTTTTTTTGCTTGATAAACCATATGGTGTGGGATGTAGTAGGTCTTCAAAAACAATCTTTATTGTTTGTTTGTAATCTTAGTGTAAGTAAGACCCTTGTCTTCAACAATCAATTTTTGATAATGATGATGATTTTTGAAATAAAGTGGCACAGAAATCAAATTCAAACACAAAAATGGACTCGCCGGAAGATCAGCGCCGACTCTCGGGTCAGCATTATGCTGAGGCGAACCCATTTCGTGGTAAACAATAATGTAATTATGTATGTCATGAAGCTTAGTTAGTTACTTTTGTATGTTAAAACTACTTAGTTTATCACAAAAATAAATGATTTATTAATAAAATTCCTTTATTGTACCAAGTTTAAGTAACTCTCTTAGTATCTATTTGTCCATCCATAATCTAGCTGTGTTAGCTATTTTCCCATTTTCCCATTTTTGTTTCGTTTCAATAATCACGGCCGCCTTAACCAAGGTAACGCATATCTCGATCGGGAAACCCGCGCGATGACATTTCGGTCATTTCGACCACAAATATTATCCGCGATCAATAATAAACATATTAAATGGACCGTATTTTTTAGGCGACCGAAGCTTCCGCCGGACGCCGCCGAGGCCGACTCCTTCGTGCTGTCTGGCTGTTGCTTTACGGAGACTATAGTAGGGGGCAGAGCCGGCAGACAAGGGTTAGGTACTAACAGCTGCGTTTTCTAATTTTAATGATATGATATGAATTAAATGTTGATTAGTAGATACTAATAGTTTTACTAAATGACATTCAACCTGAATGTTCCCGTCTTTAGCCATTCCGTTTATCCATTCCCGTTCCGTTATCTTGAAAGTAGCTCAAAATTTGTGTTTTACGGCTGCGTTACATCTACTTTCACGAAAATCACTTTACGAAACGAGCCTTAATTTGCTGAAACAATAATATATTTACTAATTGATATTAGTGATTCCCAAAATGATACTAGTATGTATATATTTAGATATTTACCTATGTCAATATCACTTCTATAATGATATAATGCTTACGTCCCTGACCGAGCCCCAAATTATTGACAATCTAACATGATGACCGACATTACCTGCTCGCTATAAATATCATTTGTAATTAATACAAAAAGTGGTATTTGTTGTTCTACCTGAGATAATGTTCATACCTACTGAGGTTCATTCCTCGCATTTTAAAAACAGCATGATTTCATGTATTTAAGAGCAATTTTACATTTTCCCATCCTATATCGGATCGGATGTAGGATCCTGCATCCTCAATGTCGGGCCGCGGGGTGTTAGTGGTACCTACACTACAGCAAACATTACGTCTACACATAGTTATACTACCTACTCGCACACATCAAACAAAACTTATGGCTTATTATTAACCGGGCAACTAAAATATTAAACATATGTTACAGAGACCTCGTGGTGGTGGAGACACACTTCACGACGAAAGAAGGGAGAAGATACAAGGTGGCGCTGGCGTCCTGTTACATGCCGGGCGACGGAGTGGCGCCGACAAAAGAACTAGAAGAAACGGTACTTAGGTACACAGGTAAAGGAATACCCCTGATTGTTGGTGGCGATGTTAACGCACATCACGAGGTGTGGGGTAGCACCGACACCAATGACAGGGGAGAATCATTAATAGAATTTATAATTAGCAACGACCTAGAAATTATGAACACAGGTAACACACCAACGTTTGTAACGAGGGCAAGGAGAGAAGTGCTCGATATCACTATAGTAACGAAAGAGATGGGCGACAAGGTTAAGAGCTGGAGGGTGGATGAGGGGGATAGCATGTCTGACCACCGCAGGATACTCTACAGCATCGACTGTCGCTTAGAAAAGATGAAGGTAAGAAATCCACGTAAAGCAGACTGGATGAAGTACGAAGAGGAGCTAAGGGAAGCGACTGCTTCGGGAGTCAGGTATGAGAATGTGAATGACCTAGAATATGGGGCACTCAGACTGAATGAGATCATAATAGGAGCATACCACAAGGCATGTCCGGAGAAACTGGTGCAAACAGGGAAAGGGCAACCTTGGTGGAATAGAGAAATGCAGAAGGTAAGGAAAAAGGTGCGCCGGGCAATGAGAGTAGCAACCAAAAGGGATGACTCTCAGAGCTGGGACGCGTACAGAGAGATCAGGAACAAATACACCAGACTGAGAGAGAAAGCTAGACTAGAGGGCTGGAGGAGGTTTACGGGAGACATAAACAGCTACTCAGAGGGGGCGCGAGTGGTAAAACTGCTAGCAGGAGACCGAGCGTGCCAACTGGGTAGTTTGAGAATAAATGGAGACTTGGTTACGGAACCGGAAGAGATATTAAGCGTCATGCTGAAATCACATTTTCCGAACTGTGTAGAGGTGACAGAGATAGGTAAACAGGAAGGTCAGGAGGAGTCCGACTGGGCGGCGGCATTGGAGGTGGTGGAGGAGGAGAGGGTTGAATGGGCGATCAACTCCTTTGCGTCTTTCAAGGCTGCAGGCCCTGACGGAATCCTACCGGCACTACTGCAGAGAGGATATAGATACATAAAGGAGAATCTGGTGGAATTATACAGAGCAAGTATAGCCCTAAGCTATATTCCAAGGGTATGGAGCGAGGTAAGGGCGGTCTTCCTGCCTAAACCGGGGAAGAAATCGTACCAAGAGGCGAAATCATTTAGAAGCATAAGTCTGTCGTCGTTTGTGCTAAAGGCTTTAGAGAAGGTAATAGATAAGCATATAAGAGAGAAAGTGGAAAGCAGCGGATGCCCCCTACACGGGAATCAGCACGCTTACATGGCAGGAAAATCAACGGAGACAGCCCTACACAACCTAACGGTAAGGGTGGAAAGAGCATTAGACACAAAACAATACGCACTAGGCTGCTTCTTCGACGTAGAGGGGGCCTTTGATAAGGCTACTTTCGACGCCGTAGAAGAAAGCCTGAGGAGAGAGGGCATCCGACCGACAATAGCAAAATGGATAGGAAAAATGCTAAAAGGCAGATCCATAACAGCGGAGCTAGGAGGAGTATCAAAGAAGATTAGTCCAAGAAGAGGCTTCCCACAAGGGGGATGTCTGTCCCCCCTGATGTGGTGCCTACTTCTTGACTCAATGGTGAAGGAGCTCAACAGAGGGGGCATGTATATGCAGGCCTACTCTGATGACGGAGTGCTACTAGTGAGAGGGGCGGTTCTTAGCGTCATAAGAGATATAATGGCAAAAGGCCTCAGACAGGTACTGAGGTGGTGTAGAGAGAGAGGACTGGATCTCAATCCGTCGAAAACAAAGCTAGTGCTATTCACTAATAAGAGAATAAAGGAGATGAGACCCTTAGAGATACAAGGCATAGAAATAGAAATGGTGAACGAGCTGAAATATCTGGGAGTGACTCTAGACAGGACACTCAGATACAAAACTCACATCAAAGAACAGACGGCAAAAGCCATAAGAACACTGTGTCAATGCAAAAGGGCAGTGGGGAAGAATTGGGGACTGAAGCCAGGTATGATCCACTGGATCTACAAGGCGGTGATACTTCCCAGGGTGCTATACGGGGCAGTGATATGGTGGCATAGGGCCCGTATTAAAGAATACCAAAAAGACCTAACCAAAGTACAGAGATTAGCGTGCCTCATGATGACAGGGGCCATGAGAACGACCCCGACACATGCATTGGAGGTAATGCTAGGCCTGAAGCCACTCTGGATAGAGGTAGAGAAAAGAGCCACTGAACAGTGGTATAGAATGAAAGCATGCAAGGAATGGAGAGGAAGCTGTGTGGACAAGAGACACGCGCTGATACAAAAAGAGGCGCTATCAAAATTTGAGATGCTGATGGCCAATAACGACCTTATAAAAAGGCAGGAGATATTTGACAAGAAGTATAGGATACATATAGGAGAGAGAGACAACTGGAAGGTAGAGGTCAGTCACCCGACGACTATCTGTTTTACGGATGGCTCTAGAAGAAGCTCAACGAAACTAGCAGGAGCAGGCATAGTAATCCCTAAACTGGGAGAGAAGATATCAATACCGTTGGGTAGGTATGCTAGCGTTTTTCAAGCAGAGGTATGTGCAATAGTGCGCTGTGCACATATAATTAAAGAGAGTGTGCAGCAAGAAGGCGCTGTTGTAATATATACCGATAGCCAAGCAGCACTGAAGGCACTAAAGAAAACATCGGTTACCTCCTCCCTTGTGAGAGAATGTCGGGAGGAGCTTAACTCGATAGGCAAACGAAGAAGTGTCACGGTGGCATGGGTACCAGGACACCAAGGAGTGACGGGTAATGAGAAAGCGGACGAGATGGCAAGGATGGGGGCGGAAATGGACCACATTGGTCCGGAACCGGCTCTACCTATGTCAGCGGACGTCACGAAGGGAGTCATAGAGAAGGTAAAAGAGATGGAAGCACAAAGAGAGTGGGAAGAAGAAACTGGATGTAGACAGTCGAAGATGATGATCAAAGGCATAGATCACAGGAGAACCAGGTATCTTCTGAAACTAGGTAAGAGCAGTCTGAGACTTCTGACAGGTATCATTACAGGTCATAACACTCTCAATAGACACCTTAAGATAATGGAGATTAGCAGAGATGCCTCCTGCCCACACTGTGGTAAGGAGGAGACTAGCTTACACCTACTAGCGGAATGTATTATGTATGCGGCACCGCGATATAATACATTCGGCAAAGACACACTAAAAGAGAACGAACTAAAGGACGTCGAACTCAAAGATGTCCTTCTGTTCTGCAGGAAAACAAGAAGATTTGAGGAGAATGGTGAGGGAATGCCGCCGGGACAGTAACCTGCAGCTCCGACTCCAGGGAATCGGGCTGAATGAACGCGGCACGCGATCGACAGCCCGCCTGCTTCCGGCCAGGCGTCCCTACACTACATCTACATCTACATCTACAAAATATTAAACAGGAATTTCATTGGGCATATAATAATATAATTTGGCTGTACATTAATATTTAAGCACCAAAAAAAAAAATATTAGCCTCAAATATAAGCATCATATTTGTATTAAAAAAACTGACAACAAAATCAAGCCACCCTAAAAAATTATAGGGAACTTAAAGTGATAGGTTGGTGACTAAAATAATAAATTGGCAACTAATATTGTAAAGCGATCATAAAATTTAGTTGTCATCTCGTTGTTCACACCTTGAGTAATCAACTGTAGTCATAACGGAGCATGTCGTTTCAGCTTGGTATTATTTTAACACGAAAGCAGTTTAATTTAATGAATTTTGGTCACTGTTTGCACAAAACACCTCAAATTAATTTACCAATACATAATGGCCAGTATACTTACAGTCGAAATTTCTAATCATGAAACGCCTAATGGCCATTATACCATTAGATCTTTAATTTTTTTATTACTAATTTCAATAGTTACCCCTGTGTTCTGCTACAGTCAACTTCAACAACTTCTTCCTGTGATATAAAGTGACCTTTTTTTCATTCCAGAGTGCATTTCTCGATAGTCAGAAATTTCGGAAAACCACGGCTCTTTTGGCATAAAATTGCGGCTCTTCACATACAACTAATTTTGTGACTCTTTAAGATCCCAACATTCGCGACTAACTACTGCGGATGGTTGAATATGAATATAAGTACCTACTTACCCCAAACTAGGCTGGAGGAGGAGGAGGTATGTTTGATACAATAGCAGGCAGATATACTTAAGCTTAAAAACAAGAAGATTCAATAAGGTAGGGGAAGCCCGGGAAATACGCATAATGAGGGTAAGAAGAATAATCGGTTTTTCTAAAAATCGATAATATATGGCGCTTTGACACTTGCCACCATGATTTGGCATGCGGTCGGTGACGCCATGGCAGTTTGACCAAAACAATGTAAGCGCTCGTTTGTTGTGACGAGAAAAAGAAAGAATTTGACCTGATTCCTTACGATTTTCGCAAAAGTTTGTGAAACAACTTTTTTATTATACATGTAGTGTATAATTATAAGTTTTATTTGTTCAATGGCCTATTTATTTAAGTATAATTTGTGATAGTAGTTTTTTCATAATCTACATATAACATTTGAACTTTGTTCATCGATTTAATATTGGCATTATGGGCAAAACGAATATGGGCAAGACGGATAATTATTACAGACCATTTTATTACCGATGTTTTTCAGGTGCTTTTAAATTACAAAAAAAGCATGATTGAGCATCGTGATCAGAAAAATCGTTAGAGCGAGCTGTAAAATCAGTAAAAAAAGAAGGAAAGTCTATAAATTCTGCCGCAAAAATGTTTCGGATTCCACTTATTACCTTGATAAGATAAGATAAAAAACAGTTTATTCAAGTAGGCATATTACAATGCGCTTATGAACGTCAAATAAACCTTTACCGGTTCCAACCGTACACCTCTGCCCCGAGAAGATTTAAATCCCCCCTCAATTGGAGGAGGGTATCCCAATATGGGACCGGCAACAAACTGATTGCTTGTAAGTAAAGTATGTCTGTTGAAGTGACCCATGCAGTAGATCATTTAACATTAACTTTTCAAAAACTTTACTTAGTACAGTTACAACGACAACGACGACTGCAACGACACTTAAAATCAGGAAGCGTCTCGAATGCCAAAATTGGGTGTATGAAAATAGCACATCATAAGCAGTTGTCGATTGGCGGTAGGAAGAACTCCAACCTACGATATGCCGACGACACTACACTTTTGGCTTCTGACGAGAGTGAGATGAACCTGTTGTTCCGACGAATAGAAGCAGAGAGCAGAAAGCTGGGACTGCACGTCAAGCTGGCCAAAACAAAGCTGATGTTTGTCCACAGGGATAACTCACCCCTCCGTACTCTCGAACTTCAGGACCTAGAGTGCGTCGATAGCTTCACCTACCTGGGCTCACTCATAACGAGTGATGGGAGCTGCGACAAGGATATCGTCCGGAGGATCCAGATGGCTAAGGGAGCGATGAGCCGGTTAGACAAGATTTGGAGGGATCGTGCTATCGAGAGGAGCACAAAGATCAGACTAGTGCGATCCCTAGTATTCTCGATCTTTATGTATAGCTCAGAGACCTGGACTATCCGAGCCAAAATGAAAAGTCGCATCGATGCCTTCGAAATGTGGTGTTGGCGTCGACTTCTGCGAATACCTTGGACTGCAAAGCGTACGAACCAGTCCATTCTAGAAGAGCTACGCATAAACCGCCGGCTGTCGACCGTATGTCAAGACCGCATCCTTGCATATTTTGGCCACCTCTCACGACGTTCTCCTGATAGCCTAGAAATGACGACTATATATGACGGGCAAAGTTGAGGGCCAGAGGACTCGCGGCAGACCACCCGCTAGATGGAGCGCACAAGTCACTACACCGCTGCATCTACATCTGCAGGAAGCCGTACATATGGCGGGTGACAGAAGCCTATGGAAGAGACTGGTCAGCAACATTAGGACATGATGTCACGATCCTCAGCATTGAGGGAACGACTGATGATGATGATAATGAAGCAGTTGTAGGCAGCTACTTTTGTGACGAATGCCAAGACTGACTGTGAAATTTTTAAGTTATCCTTTTTTCCCTAGTGGCATATCCGTTTTGCCCGACCCCTGCGGGCAAAAAGGATAATAGACACCTTTTGATTTTAGTGGTGTTAAAAGAAGAAATTGTATAAGTTTTTATTTTTTTAATAGCTGTTTCCAAAGTTTATGAAACAACGTACAAATTAAAAGTAAAAACAGTTAAAATTATTACATGCTTGTATTTTATTTTGTCACTTTCCTTTAACATATGCGTTTTGACCGGGCTTCCCCTACCTAATATAGGTATACATATAGGTACGGTAAGAGTTATGTAAATAATGTAATGTAAGTATATGAGAATATTGGTAAGTGGTGGGAAAGTTTAAGATACCTGTGGTGTAAACTGATGCTATCAGTTGAGTGAAGGCCGGCGCTGGGAACCAATTGTTTTCGGAAGGCCGAATGTGCCGGTACAATTGCTTCGATACATTGCAATATTTGCAATTATTACCGCTATATTTACCTACTACAATGTAATTCTTGCAGACATAAGGTTTTATTTATATTGCTAAATATTGTCTTTTGAATACCTCCTAGCAGCGCTATTTAACACATCAGCCTACATTGTACAAAGGCGAACTTATCCCTATAAGGAATCTCTTCCAGAGAGAAAAATTAAAACACGATAGAGAAAGGAACAGTCAACCAGTACGAGTCAGTCAAGTCAGTGTCAGTCAGTATAAGTCGTTATACAAGTCGGGCGAGGCAACTCCTTCTCTTCTACGCCCTTAGCTCAGTGTTAATTAGAGATTAGAGGACAGTAAAAGGAACGTAGTGTCAATAAGGTATACAAAGAATGAAATTTGGAACATAGGTATTTTTTGAGTTAGTTTATAAATATTGTATGAGGGCATGGCACCCACTATTATGCATTTCCCGACACGCACTTGGCCGGTTTTTTACGACTACACAAAACGGACCTTAGTTAGGCATATCGCAGGCACGAGGCATCCTATACTTCGGTTTTCTATAGGATGCGTCACGTGGTCAAGACGAACCCGTCATAAAATACGAAGTGTCGGAAGACTCGGCCCGGGCCCGGACCGATCTAACGCGAGTGATCATTAAGTAGCTTGTCCTCTAAACGTCTAACTGCGACCAATCGATCTGTTTTCAGATAAAATATCAAACAGGTATTTTGCCATGGATATGCCAATTGCCAATTCGTAGGAACGGCAGGAACTAAGTATGTATCTTGATATTTACGATTTTCGTAGGACTGGATATATCTGGTTAATTATTTTAGAGGATAGTCACAGGGGTCTCTATTGTTTCCCAAATAGTTTTAAGTCATAATGTATTGTTTGTCCGAATTTTCGTTAGTCATAATTGGTTTTTCTCAGAAACGCGTAACTTTTCAGGATTGCCATGAAACAAACCTAACCTAACCTAACCTATCTATAGAATAACCTTAGGAAAATCCTGAAAAGTTAACGGTTTCAGTTTTATGACTAACGATAATATGACAAACAATACATTATGACTTAAAACTTTATGGGAAACAAAGGGACCCCTAGTCACAGACATTGTGTATTTTAAGATTTGGACTAATCTATTCTGCCATTTTCAATCCAGAGCAGTTCAATATCAACCCTACATAGTGAAAATTTTGGACGTTTTCTTCTAATTTGTTAGACCAAGTAGTGAAAATGATAGACTAAATATCCCATATAACCATTCCAGTCGCAGAATCATCAAAGTGGTAACTAAATGTCAGATGTGTCGTAACAGAGTCCACACAATGTGTCTAGAATTGTTTCGAAACAAAGTGTCGTCGCCGTGTCTACACTTTTCCGTAACAAGGTGTCGACACATTTGTGTGCACTTTGCGTGCGGTTTGCGACTAAATCTGACAGCCAATTTGTGACAGCAAATGTCAATATAAAATACCTCTTGAAAACCAAGGTTTGTCAAACTACTATTAGTGTCTCGTGTGCTCGTAAGTAATTCTAGTAAGTCATCATGGGCGATGCGAATGATAAAAATCGTCCAAAACCATATAAACATCCAACACCCGTCAACCTTTTACAGAAAAGTTTTTAAAGAAATGCAATACGCTACTAGGTCAGGCAACGAATGCTCAATAAAGTTGTAGAGGGAAATGCTCGGAACACAATTTTTGACTCCTTAACTTGGTTTGGACAAGTTAGGAGGTGAACATATCAAAAGTCCTCGGCCGTAGCCTTTGAGCGGGGGTAGAGAGGGGGCTATGAAGGTTCCATTTTCCGGTTTTTCGATTATATCTCGGAAACTATGCATCGTAGCGACATGGCCACTTATACAAAATGAAAGTTAATTTAATTTGTTACAAGTGTATTTAGTAAATTTTTTCCATATATTGAATAGTTTTTGAGATATCCGCTCTTGAAACTTTATTTAGGGCTCTCAATTTTATCTTGATTTCTACATCAGTGAAGGTGCTAGGCCGTGTTCCACGAAATTAAAAAAAAAAATTTAAGGGTTCCGTACCTCAAAAGGAAAAAATGGAACCCTTATAGGATCACTCGTGCGTCTGTATGTCTCTCCGTCTGTCACAGCCTATTTTCTCGGAAACTACTGGACCAATTAAGTTGAAATTTGGTACATATATGTAAATTAGGGACCCAAAGACGGACATGTAACGTAAACAAATTGATTTTATACCCAAAAAATGACCATTGCCCCCCCCCCTTTATCTCCAAAACTACTAGGTCTTAAATTTTGAAAAATATACACAAAATAGTCCTTTACATATCACGATTATTAAGATGACAGGAAAACCTATTAGACATGTGCAGCCAAGCGCGAGGCGGACTTAATGTACGGAACCCTTAATACGCGAGTCCGGCTCGCACTTGGCCGGTATTTTTTAAACTCCTCTTGACGCTTAACCGCTGAACCGATTTCGTTGAAATTTGGTATAGAAATAGTTTGCGTCCCGGAACAGGACATAGGATAGATCTTATAACCAAAATCATCTTTTGAAGGTGTGAAAAGTGGCGTGAAAATTTGTACGGAAAATCAATAACCGCTGAACCGATTTATATGAAATTTGGGATGGTCTACAATTCTACATCTTTGATTTAGTTGAAAAATGATAAAAAACATGACTTCAAACCTAAACTTAAACAGTAAGTATTAACTTCAAGAATTCAATTCTGAATTCCCCCCTGCACCACATTTCACACCTTTAAAGGATGATTTTTGAGGTAACTTATTACTTATGTCCTGTCTCGGGACTCAAAATATATGTGTACCTTTAAATTAAAACTGTTCAGCAGTTTAAGCGTGAAGAGGAGTTTAAAAGAAAGTATATTAATAAGTTTATATGTTTTTACTTCGGAATGGTGTCAATGTGATACCATAACTAAATTTGGTACTGTGAATTTATACGAAAACGATACCAAACATGGCCTCGTAGCTTTACTGATGTAGAAGTCAAGATAAAATTGAGAGCCCTAAATTCTCATTACTTGGCCTAACTTGTGTAGAAGGAAAAGGAAAAATAAAAGTCTTCGGCAGGAATATAAGACACAAATATAATTTTTAGAGTTACTATTTCAATCATCAAACATAAACATACCTTGCTACTATTTCAATCATCAAACATAAACATACCTTGATTATATTATTCTAGTGAGATACGCATATATAAACAAAAACATTAAAAAAATTACAAGGTCGAAATGTCACGGAGCTTGTGTGAGTTGTATGTGAAAAATAAAAACTTTTATGACAAGAAAATCTGGACACAATTTAAGAATCATCCAATTGCGTCGAGGAATCATCAGTATTTTTGCTTGTTTCATTTTTTTTTTTTTTTTTTTATTATGCATGGGTTTACTCATGGCCACAGACTAGCCGAGGCGTAGACCTCATCACCTCCTCATCATTACCTCCTTGCTTCTTTTTTTGTCCTTTGTATTCTGTAGCAATGTGTTAGATCTGAAAATAAAGATAACTTGCGTCGTCACGGATGTCGATTTATAGGTTTTAGGGAGTGCAGAATTCGAAAATGATGACCATTTTATAATCCAAGATGGCGGCTACGCATTTTGTCATAAAAGTCGTCATGAATATCGTTTTATAGGTTTTAGGACGTGACAGGTCCAACAATTGTCTACATCACTGTAATTGACGTCACAGGCCTCCATGGGCTACGGTAATCGCTTACCATCAGACGGGCGGTGTGGTTGTTTGCCACCATCATGTTAATTAAAAAAAAACTCCACTATATCGCCAGTTAATCAGTACTTATTTTGCGAAGCTAATGACATTTGTCACAAGAAATACGACAAAAATTCCGACACAGAACTCAAGAATTACCGAAAGTTCTTTGAAATCTTGTGACAATTTTCATCATTATCATCATAAACATCGCAAAAGAAATACCTGTTTTTGCCGATATAATAAAGTTTTTAAAAATAATACAATGATGGTGACAAACAGGAATACGGCCCGCCCGATGGTAAGCGATAACCGTAGCCCATGGATGCCTGTGACGTCAGCAACAATGAGACTTGTCGAAATGTCGCACCTGTTACGTTACGTCACATTGTCACGCCAGGGAGTACATCTGAAAATTGTGTGTTCCCATTTGTCCCCATCCCGATAAGGTGGGAAAAAATGGGAAATATTTACATGCAAATCCTATTCCATCTGTTCCCTGCGGGGATAAATGGGATTACATCCGAAAATTGTGTGTTCCTATTTGTCCCCACCCCGATAAGGTGGGAAAAAATGGGAAATATTTACTTTCAAATCCTATTCCATCTGTTCCCTGGGGAATAAATGGGAATACATCCAAAATTTGTCCCCGCCCCGAAAAGGTGGGAAATATTTACATCCAAATCCTATTCCATTTACGTACAAAAATGTCCCCCTGTCAACAATCGAGATTTAATCGATAATTTATTCGATTAATATTCAGATTAATTCAATTTCAATCTATGTTAGGTCGACTAAACTAATCGCGATTAAAATGTGAGGATTAACTTTTTTATTCCATTAATTAGTCGAATAAACAGTTAATCTATTAGTCCCATCTCTGACCACGGCATTTTTATACTTTGAGAATATCTGAAAACAAATGAACACAAGGAGCCATTTTGCAAATCCAGTAACTTTGTTATTACTTTTGACAGCGCGTGTCATGTGTCTACACAGAGTCGACACAAAGTCGAAACATTTGCGACTACTTTGTGACTGCAATATTTCTCAGCCTTAAACCATATTTATACATCATAATTAACAAGTTTCGTAGTATGTAAAGCGTTATTTCTGTTATTTAAGTATAGTATACGCATCGAAGTACTAAAAATGCATCAAATAATATATTTATGAACACAGGCACTGAGAAGTAAACAATTTCATTTCCGGCTAAACTAAAACAATGTGGTGGCGCGTTGATTATATTACACTTAGTTTATCAAATCACTCGAGCAGTTTAATTCCCCATAATAATTTAAGTCCTATTGTAATATAAATGCAAACAATATATAATTACGTCTTGTAATCCGTTTTAGGGATGGCGTATTAATGTCACTTATTTTTATTTAAGTATTTTTCCATCTGACAGTTTCCATTTGACAGGAACAAAATGAACGAATGAACGAATGATTTTGGCATAAAGTAGTCGCAAACCCGAAACAATGTGTGCACACGGCGACCACACTTTATGTCACTTTGTGTCATGTGTCGACCCTTCCCCATTTCTGGTAACTGTGTCGACACGGCGACGACTCTGCGACTGGAATTGTGACCGAAACAGACGGTGTCGACACAAGATGTGTCTACACCGCGTCGTAACGGCGACTGGAAATGGTTGTATGGGATATGTTATATATTTTTTGTAATCTACTCACAAAGTCCTTTCATTTGGTATCCCACATGGTATGTTTAAAAGAAAAAAGTTAATAACTTTGTACTGCCGACTTTGCGACGTCATAAAAAACTCATTCCACCACTTTAGAAGGTGACAACATGCATTTTTTTTTTTCAAAATATGAGACTTTATTGGGACAAAAAATACAAAATTTTATAGCGTGCATTTTGATAATCAGTAAACCATGCTGATTCCAAAGATACCACTTGTCGGTATAAATCTTTTCAGTCCTACGAAAGTTGCTACTTCAACTTGGCCTCTCCATAATGGACGGTTGTTGTGAAACCACTGAAAATATCCTTCGAGGCATGTGTACATAGATGTCATGTCATTTATTGTCGCCCTAAGTATGTAATAATTATACCAAAGGTGCATTACATTCCTTAACAAGCCCATTCATAAATATACTTAACGTGTTTTGAGATATTACCCAAACATGATCGCCTGGCCTAGACCGATGTTGTGATTGTAGCCGCTGAAACCTGCGCGCGCAGCTATAGTTACATAAGAGCGCGACGCGCGCGCACGCGACTTAAGTATAGCGTAGATCATTTAATGTAACCAGTGCTAAGTGCTCCTGAAAAATGATATTTGGTTTGTATATTTTATTTACTGTGTATGCATATTTTAATTTATGGGCAATAGATACATATTTACGTGTCATATTGCATTAAAATGTTTATATTTGTTAAATTTCGGAAAAAGCTTAAAAGTGATATTAATAATTTTTTATAATGGTTTGTGTTTTCCTCTATTATTGATATATGTGTTTTGGCGGTAAACAGTATTTTTTATTTTATTTTGATAGTTACTATTACTTTTTATATATAAACCATTATTGCACAAAAAAATTAAATGAAATTTTGAAGTTAAACCTACTAACTTAGTTATAAGTAAAACAGAATACACAATAACAACAAAGCTAAACAATATGTGGATCCTGGTTATCTAAATAGAGCACTTTTATTAATTTCTTTTTATAAAATTAAAATTCGAAATGCACATATTATCCTCTCTCTCTTTCTCGCTTTCTTTATTTTGTTTGTTTCAAAATATTTGAGCCAGCAATGTCATTTAAGTACCTAGCGAAAATAAAAATAAATAAATTGAGTTCCTCCATTAAAATTTAGTTCAGCCCCTAATAATTTAACAAACCATACCCAATTATTAATCCGAATGTTCACCAGGTTATCAAGCGCAACCTTAGTGTTTAAAAACTTTGTCAAATTGTTTTCTGTTTCCGAGGAATGTGATACGTCTAATCCGAGCTGATTTTAAATTTTCCGTATCGTAACATTCGTAACTAGCTGCGTTCCGTTGGCTATCCACAAAGCCTACGCCAATTAGGTTACGCTAACGATGCGGGCCATATGGCAACCCTTAGAGGGACTACCATGAACTTCGAAACCCCCAAACTTGCAATACCTATTCGATATTTGAAACCTCTTGATTTTCTAAGAATTTTCTTGAGTAAGATACAACAAATCTTTAGTTTATGTTGCGGTTAGGTCAAAGGTATAACTTTGTACACTACACCAAAAAGTTGGCAATCCCAACCTTTAAGTCGCCAAGCCAGTCCACAAAAGGTTCCGTTGCCACAGACGATCCTTGAACAAGCACGGGCCCTTGCGCAACCCCGCCCGCCCACGCCGCTACCACGACACACACCTTCACGACAATCCCATATGTGCGACATACATTGCTTCCTTACTACCAAGCGTAACTGAATACAACGAATCGCAGCTCGCAATGAAACGTTAACAATCGAGTATCACAAGAGTGTGCAATAGAGTACAGTTACATTGGTAGAGTCATAACAACGCTAGTTAAAATTATATGACGGGTCTAATTTGGGAATTTGTGTCCTAACATTTTGTTGATGTCATTCAATTCATAATTTAATTTGATAGGCGTAACTCAATTTGGAGTGGATAATGAAGATTTTGCAAGGTTTTTGAGGCCAGGGTCAGATAACAACGTATTGTCATAAGTGAATCAGGTACTTATAAGGTCTTTTCATTTTTTCATTTCATTTCATTTATTCACTTCAATCAATTAGCACTTACAGATAAACCTTACGTGCTAATTGGCATTACATTACTTAATATCTAACATGCATTAACTGCAATAAATACAATAAAATAATATTGGACTAAATCAAAACTAAAATTATATGTACAATGCCGAATGATTATGGAATTAAAAACGTCAATATTTGTCAATGTCACAATTTTCTAAATAAAATCCTAATAAAATTTAAATGAAATCGATTTCTACAGACTAAATTAGAATATAAGAGTATTTGTATAAAATGATGAAATAAAATAAATAAATATTACTATTTGCAATTTGAATAACATGTCACATTTTACTCTAATAAAATTAATAATACATTCATTTACTTATACAGAATCAATAGGCACATAACTGATTTAATTTTCCTAATAATGCATTCATTGGTAAATAATGGAGCTAGTGGTTACAATTTTCTCGATATAAATCGGTCTGTGCTGTCAGTCATAAAGCTTTTTCGCGGATAAATGTATTGCAAATTAAACATCTGACCAGCATATTGTAGGGCCCCGATTCGGGTTTTGAAATCGACATCTATTAGATATCTTTTAGACCAAGATACGATAACGATATGTTTAAGATCTAACCTGTCCAATTTGACATTTGCGCGATTCTGGAGATACTCTTACTTGAACGATTTCCACAGGGTATGACTTAGAGATCCAATTCACATCTAATAGATATCTTACTCTATCTAACGTAAAAGTGACATTGGTTGCCCGAATTGCGCTGCAAAAGAGAACTAGTTGATATCTAAACTATAACGTATCTAGAATGGATCTAGTACGTGTCGTCTCTTGTGAATATCTTGAAGTTCGAATACGGCAGTAGGACTCCAAATTTAATTTGCATTTAGAATGATTGGATTCCATTTGGGTTAATGTTAACCACCAAAAATTAATCACCGCTTCATAAAGCAGCTAATATAAATAATAATTATAAATATTATATAAAGGTTCAACTAAAAAAACAAGCTGCAAGAATTATTGACTCGCACTTTTATATGTACCTATATGTTTAGAGTTAATTTTTAAACCTCGTTTAATAAATTTTCCGAAATTTCGAAGTCTCCGGGGAAATTGTTCACCAGTCGCTATACCTGGTGAAAGTGCCGATTTCCGGGAATTCCTGAAAAAAAAACGGTCTCAGGAATTCCCGGGAGCATGGCCTTTAAAGCCCTAATAGTGCATCGTAGGTATAGCACACGCCGCTGCGGCATGCGCAGCTGTGGAATGACAGATTATGAATCCCGAGACCTCAGCTCGAGACCTTTAGTTTAGAGGCAAGGGGCATTCCACAAAAAGGTCTACTTTGCCACGCGTAGGTCTGGGAATTACTTTTATCACCTGCAGAACCAAAATCAATGTTGAATCAATGAAATCATGTGTTACATGTTTTTAAAGCCAAGTAATCAACGTTACCACGCCAAATATTAAGAAAAGAAATCTAAGAAGCCGTTCTTAGCTTAGTCAGAATTTCAGAAATGTTTCAGTAGTTAAAGTAACGCCCCGCCCCGTACCGTACCTAGTACCTACCTACCCCACACTTTCCTAGAATGGCCCTTTATTGCTACAGGTGCAAGCAACGAATACTTAAGCAATGTTTACAAAACAGACCCATCTCAGGCTTGATCCATAGCCTAGATAATTCTTGACAATGGATGACGCATAGCGAATTCTAATCAATTTCCCATGTTATCGTAGTCTAATCTAAAACACCCTCTAGATAACTTTGCACAGACTTGAACAGATCAAAGTGAGGGGGTGTCATTATAAACGTCATATTTTCACAGAAATTTGACATTAATGCAGGTGGCCCCTTCTTTGGAACGGACTTCCCTTCAGAATCAAAAATGCTCCAAATAAGCTTGAATTTAAATAGTACATTGTGTATTAAGGGCGGGAAATAAGAAATTACGAACGAGTGTCAATTTTAAGCCCGACGCGAAGCGAGGGCTTAAAATGTTCACGAGTTCGGAATTTCTTTACCGCCCGTGGCACACACAATGTTTTTCATCACACTTGTAAGGAAAAAGGAGAATTAATAAAAACAAACTTCTGTATAAAACACTTTTCCGCCCTAGGGCGAAAATTTCAATTTCCCGCCCGCAAGCCCTACGTGTAAATAAGTGTTTTTCATCACACTTGCTCGGAAAAGATTTTTTCCGCCCTAGGGCGAAAATTTCAATTTCCCGCCCGCAAGCCCTACGTGTAAATACATCTTTTCCGAGCAAGTGTGATGAAAAAATCTTTACGTTCTTTCTTTGCTAGCAGAATGAAAGATTCATAATGTATGTACAAGCTCTATATGTTTTGTCTTTATTTATGTACCTATATAATATTATTGTATATGTAATATAAGTATGTATATTTACATGTATGTATGTATGGTTTGTTATTTCCTATATGACGTACACCTATATTTGTTGTTAAAGTAGCACCGCCCACAATCTCTCTGCTTTGCCTAAAGGTTGACTGGTAGAGAATGCCTTATGGCATTAAGTCCACCTTTTGTACTGTAAGGTTTTTCTTTTGTGCAATAAAGGTTAAATAAATAAATAATGATGACATATCCACTCTGTCATTGCAAATGCCAAGTAGAGTTATCTTGGTCCGACTCTATTCGCCATTCCTCTCATCCTATGTCACACGTGATCGTGGACAATGGGTCAATACACAATTATCTCCGAGTAGCGTTCTATAAATTGCAGGAATGCGTCAGCCTCCAGTGACTCATGTTCATGTGTCACCAAGGCTTCATAATTGCTACTGAAGGAACAGTGTGGTCACTGATGCGTGTCGCCCCTTGGTTATGGCTTAATAACCCACGTTTAACCCAATAACTATTAGGTATATCATTTTAGAGATGACATTCTGTTCGGGTTGATGATATTAATGATGATTGGGCGAAGATAAGTTGGCTGGGCTCAGGTTAGGCCTCGAGCTGCACATGGTTACTTAACAAGGCTAAACTATTCAGTAGGGTAAAATTATAAACAGATGTAAATCATGTTAAGAAGTGGACAAAAGTTAGGATTTATGGCGATTAATTGAGACATCACTGGCAACATTACGAGCCAACTTTTGTACAAGTGCTCGTATGACAAGTCAAAGTTTGTTTGATCTTGCAGGAGCAGCATGTGTTCTGGCGCTGGTGGCCGGCGCCCGCGCCGACAGCTGGCGCTGGCCCGACAACGCGCGCGCAGCCTCCGTGCGCATCGACACTAAAGTGCGCTTCGTCGACGATGAGAGGTCGGTAAATTCAACGACTTTTCTCAAAAATTCTAGAGATTGTCTTGCAAGGAATCTATAATATACTTTACCTTCAATGTTTGGTTTGGCCTCTGTAATAATGTAATATTAAACTCATTTTGCGATGTAAGCAATAAGTGTAAGGTGTGTAAACTATGAACAGAACAAATGCAAGTTATAGTCGTCACAGCAGGACTTACTGCCCGATTCTAACTTTAAGATACATCAAATATTACGACAAGATGCGATATAAGTACATTAACATTACATATATCAGTGTCAAAACTGGCGTTTTTGTTTGAAGAAACGTCACTTTTGACACTGACATATCTACTCGTAATCCATATCGTATCTTGTGGTAATTTGACGTATCTTAAAGTTAGAATCGGGCAGTTACTTACTCATCAAGAAATTCAGAAACACGTACCTACAGGTAGAAAATCCGTTATCTGTGATAGGCAGTTTCTATTTGAAGAAGGCAATTGCAATCCGCCGGAAACATGAAACGAACCGCGCCTTGACCTCTCGTAATAATTATTTCATAGCATCTTCATGCACTTAATTGTATGCAAAATGCGTTTTTCCCAAGACAATATTTTCATAATTCATCAAGCAGTAGGTATTAATCATGTTGCATCATCGCAAATGACTGGTTGCTTTAGTTTAGGAAAACCAGCATAAATGTAATTTCTTATTTCCAAACAGTTTTATAACCAGCGCAGCGGGTGCGGCCTGTCGAAACAGTAATTTTGAAAAAGTTATTTCATTTTATCTTCTTGCTCATTATACTAGATATAGATACATTATATTTAACTCATAACTCAGGAACACATGTCTGTGATAAACACACAAATAAATGCCCTTACAAAATGTTGTATAGGTAACTAACTTTGAGTGACAGGGACAGCATGATAATACTGATAGTATTTTATTATATTAGGTATCCCTGTTAGCCGCTGAAACAGGGTTCGGAGATAAATAAGAGTGCCTTACTCTTAATAAAAAATACACGCTCAATGAATTGACGTCAGATCTCGCACGCGACAAGACAATCTTCCTTGGCCAACATCCGACATGGTATTGTCCGATCCGATAATTATCGTGTCCGTTGCATCCGACGCCACAATGGCGACGGATTGGCTTGCGTCATTGTGCTCTTACCTCAGATCGAAGTTAGTAACAAGTAGTATGCTCACCGGCGACCTAACATCGTTTTAGAATCCCAAACATTGGCAGTTCATGACTCCTCTATTAAGCGTCCAAGATTTTATTATAATTGATCGTCTCCGTGAAGGTCTCCGTTTCGACTCAGCCATAGGTAACGGCTTTTGTATGTCCGGTATACATGTATCCGACTGGTCTCCTCTAGTCCTCTGCAGTACGGATATGATGGTCGTTGTTGTCTACGTGACAGCGGGGTAATTTAAGACAGTGTCCGTCACTTTCAATCGCCAGGTCTTAAAAAGTGACGGAAATTATATCACGTGGATTAACGTCATCCATGATACGCCTGCACTGCAGGTCACATTTTGTCAGCAGACACTCGAAAAAAACATTGATTAGGTCCGATAATTATTGGTATGGTTTTTATGTCGATTTCGTTTTTGGATGTGGCAGCTTTACTAGATTTAGGTACAAGTAGAGATGGCACGTTAGTCTGCTATCGTGTCATGCGTCACTCTCGCGTTTACTTACTTGTTTCAAAGTGACGCCATAAAAGCGGGAAACGTGTTTGTCATGGCTTCACTTTGTTTTTTTGTCAATAAATTGACAGATAAGGTCTTTGGCTACAACTGTACACATGTCATGCGAAGATAACAATAGTTTTGTTTGCAATGTCGAGTGGCCTGTTTGAAAAACATCGAAGAGTTTTCTTGCTTCAATGACTTATATTTTGAAATTATATAAATAGATTTAATAGATCATATATGTATCTTGTTTTATTAGTTATTGTTATTGGTAGGTATCTCCTTTTTAGAAAAAAAAATGTTGTTTTACGTATTCTACATAATAAGCATACATAGCTTATAATTGTTTTCCGTTGAGATAGGTACCTTGACCAAATGGTCATATCGCAAAGGTAAACGATTATGCAGGTTCTTTTATCGATATTAAGAATCTAACAACTCTATCCAACCAACAAAGCAACAGTTTGCAACAGTTGTATTGTCTTCCTCCGGTTTCAACATTTCGGCGGCGGCGTAACACTCAGGGAATTCCCAAATAACATTAGACCTTTCGCTTCCATTGATCCATGACCAGTCTATTACTACACCCAGAATATGGAGCAAAAACTATTACACACGCTTCCGCAACCCGCAAAAAATGGTGAACGCAACTTTGCCCCTGGTCGTGGGTCACACCACCGTCCACACTGCTAAACGATTGTAAAACTTATTTCAACGATATAAGTTTCACATCAGTCTAATCATGTCAGTTAACCTCAATAATTAATTAATAAATTTGAACGTTTTAGTATAGTAGTTCGTTTGTTTGAGAAAGCAATGAAACAAAAGAAATACTACCTACTTTATTTGTATTCGAAGGTTCTAATTAGGTTAAAAAGTAAATGCACTTAAGTATTGCTATAAATAAGTACCCAATACTTGTGTTTGATACAAGGTATATTCAACCTTGTTTAAGGAAGTACTAAGTTGTTTTTTGCGTGTCTTGATCTCATGCCGGATTGATTTAGTAATTTATATTCAGCGTTGCGATACTGATTAAAGTTGTAATTATTATAATTACTAGTCTTTGATTTGTCCGATTTGGGCGGTTTCTAATGCCTTGCATAAATAATGTCTAAGGCCATATCTGCGCTTGGAAACATATCACGTCTATTATAGAATCTGGCTAAAATAGGTAAAACTTGTAGTGTGTAGTGTTATTTATTGGCTTCAGTTTTGGAACCTTTGTAAGGTTTATGGTATAATTTATTTATATACTTCTCTAGTGGGATTTATCATCAATCGATGAATTTGACGATAAATCAACTTGGTCCATTTTAAGAAAAAACATAGAAAAATTAACATCTATTTACTGATTGATTCCAGGCGGCCGAATAAAGTAGAAGCGGACGAGATCAAGCCTCCAGTGGAGACCGATGGGTTCTACAACCGTCCGGCGGCCGGGGCCGCGTCCGGCCGCTACGCCGTCCAGTCGGAACCTCACTCGCAACGACTCACGGCTCATGACCTGCAAGTGATGAAGCTCATCAGGTAGGTAACCATTACTAAAACGTTCCAGGGCAAACTGCTGAATCCGACTAAAGAGCAGACGTTTTTACGTCTAAGTAAGTGTTTAGGTATTTGTAATAAGTGTGGGCCTTATTGCCTGAATCATAATTTAAATAGATAAATGTTGTTTGCAGGCCTCAAAAGTACTCGGACGGCACTCTGGACTCTGTGCAGTACTGCAAGTGCGTCACTTCTTTGACGGCCTCCTGCCACTCGCGCGGCAACTCTGAGGTAGGTATTTGTCTACCTACCGAATGATATAATATACATTACCATATATTTACTTAGTACCTATTTAGTTTTAGGTTTTGTGTAAGTGTTGTTTAAAAATATTTACCTATTATATTAATGAATTGTTAATGAATAAACGTAAAAAAATAATATAATCATAAATAATAATATAAATATAATATAATATAATATAATAATATAAATAATAAGCTATCAAAGCTCTCCAAACGGTCTCTACGTATTGGATCTATATCCCCACGCACGCCTTATACCTAAATGACCGGGCTTAAAAACCCGCGAGTTTGGAACGGAGATATAAATGATAATTGGCTACGTATTTTAATAAAGGAAACTATAGGTCTATTTACTGCTGCTCAATCTATTGTTAAATGTTAATGAATGACTGTTTGTTTATCCATAAAAAAAAAACAAAAAAAATCATACATTCCACTGCTGGACACAGGCCTCCTCTCATGGGCTTGGCCTATACTATAGGCCCTATGCTAAGCATTGGTTTGCCAACTAAAAATACTGCAACAAGTTGGTTGGGAAGTGAAATTAGGCGAAAAATATTTTGGCGAGATACACCGCGCTAGATATTAAATATCAACAAAAAGCACTGTTTTTTTTAACTAGCAATTTTTGTCAAAGGCATTTCTCTACTCCAATCCAAGTCTAATGGTACTTTCTTCACGCACCACAGCATAATTAAATTATATTTTAATACTTTGCATGTAAGGATTACAGGTTAAGTAAGATTAACTCATATTAAACTCGGGTTATGTTCCCTTTCAGAGAGCGTGTCCATCCGGGCAAAATCTATGTTGCTACAAACGGCCGAACAGAACTCCGCATAACACTGACTCAGGTTAGTGCATTCAGTGGCAAGAATAAAATTATTCGTTCAATATCACTCATCATCACATTTAGATTAACTTATTTATTTTATAGATATATGAACCCATGAACGATTAAAATACGCATTGCGATCGGATAGAATTATGCCAAGGTTGTACCTAATAGTAAACATTACTTACTTTCCAGGGGTTTTTAGCGAGTTAGAAGATGAACGTCCCATGCTGCTTCCAAGTCACGAGAGCATAGCAGGCCCCTTTGGAGGCCCTGACGAGGATATCATAGGGGCCCTGAAGCCAAGTCTCAACGGGTACCAGAACGGAGGAGAATACCGCGGCCTGCTGTTTGGACCTGGAGGACCCACTGGAATTATAGGACCACGGCGCCGCGAAAATAGGGTCTTAGTTGGACCATCTGGCCCTACTGGGCACATAGGACCCGGATCGAACAAACAAGTCTTAGTGGGGCCGGAAGGACCCACGGGCATTATTGGTCCTAATGGCGGTGGTAAATATCAAGATGAAAGTAACCAACACAATCCTGGAGTTTTAGTCGGACCAGAGGGCCCTACTGGTGTTATTGGCCCAAATCATCGCAATAATAGATACCACCAGAATCAAAATCCTGGCGTTTTAGTTGGTCCTAATGGACCTTCCGGTGGGATTGGTCCAAATTACGTTGACAATAGGTTTACTCTTGGGTCAAATCAACGAAACTCTGGAGTTTTAATCACCGATGTCATCAGTCCCAACCACCACGAGAACAGATTAGCTGCAAATAAACGTTACCCAGAAGTTCTAGTCGGCCCCGATGGACCCACGGGTGTGGTCGGCCCAGGTCATCGAGGTGACAGAGACTTCACCGCGCCAGGCTTTAACCAGCACCCCGGTGTGTTGGTCGGCCCGGACGGCCCGACCGGCCACATAGGCGTTCCTCAAGTACTCGTCGGTCCCGGCGGACCCACAGGCGGCATTGGGCCGAATCACAAGCAAGGTGCGTCTCATGGTGCCGAAAGCGCCCAAGTTTTAGTAGGTCCGGGCGGCCCTACGGGCATCATAGGGCCGGGCGGCAGGCGGGGGCGGTGGCAAACGGGGCCCGGGATTCTCACAGGTCCTGGAGGCCCTACAGGTATAATAGGCCCCGGGCAGCGGTTGATTGTCGGCCCCGGGGGGCCTACTGGCGTCATAGGCCCTCGTGGAGGCCGCGGCTACGGCGACTACGGTGGGTACGGCTTCTAGTGTCTGTGATAAGCTAAGTGACTAATAACACTAATCGTGTGCGCGAGTGTTGTATAAATATCAGTGTAGCTAACGAGCCATAACGCTAGTGACGACGGACGCTTGCCATACGCTTGTTGAATAAAGCTTAGTAGAAGATTTAAATTAAATAATCAATTATTGCAGGGTGTCCGAAAAGGAAGGTTAATCGACAGAGAAAGAAACAGAAGTGGGTATATGATGAATAAACGGATGTAAAACTTGATTTGCTTTTCATTTTGTTGTAATCAAGGACTTAACTCAAGGTGAAATGTTCGAATAATTTTTTGGAAGCGCGAAATATTGACCTTAGTTGACGCAGTAATTTTGCATCTCCTGCAGAGTGATTATCTTGAAGTACCTAACTCAGAAGCTGCCTCTCCAGTTCCAGTTATAGTGATAGCGGTACAGCCTGAAATTCGGGAATCAGCTGCAAATGGTGTTAAAGGAATAAAAATCGGCACGATTAATCTTTAGGCCATTTGAACCAATTTGACCCGTAGCACCAAAAAAAGAAAACAAACGGAAAGGAGTTATGACGTCATCTTTGTTTTGTATGGAAAAATAAAAAAAAATGTTCAGAAACCTATCGCGTGTGGTATTAAATGAAAGGGCATTTTGAGCCGGTTCTAAAAATATATCACATTATTATATTTCTGGCACTTGCATTCAATTAAAATTAAAATAATTTTTAAAACATACCAAGTTTGGGCTCCTCCAGATACAAAACCGTTGAATTATTTTTTGCAAAATATACCTCAAGTAATACCCAATATCCTCATATCTAACTCCAAGAAGTAAATTTCGAAAATATTTAATTTTAGTATTTTTTTAGGGTTCCGTACCCAAAGGGTAAAACGGGACCCTATTACTAAGACTTCGCTGTCCGTCCGTCCGTCCGTCCGTCCGTCCGTCCGTCCGTCCGTCCGTCTGTCACCAGGCTGTATCTCACGAACCGTGATAGCTAGACAGTTGAAATTTTCACAGATGATGTATTTCTGTTGCCGCTATAACAACAAATACTAAAAACAGAATAAAATAAAGATTTAAATGGGGCTCCCATACAACAAACGTGATTTTGACCTAAGTTAAGCAACGTCGGGAGTGGTCAGTACTTGGATGGGTGACCGTTTTTTATTTGCTTTTTTTTTTTGCATTGTGGTACGGAACCCTTCGTGCGCGAGTCCGACTCGCACTTGCCCGGTTTTTTATTATTTTTTTCTCCATTTTGGAATTCACGGGCCTACAAATCCCGGTCTTTTGATAGACTTGCGTGGGGATATAGATCCAACACGTAGAGGCCCCTTGGAGAGCTTTAATGTCATGTAGAACGCCTGCTGGAACCCGTTCACAGGCGCAACAATAAACACCCATGAACCGGTCGCAGCAGGCATTGGGACTATTGTCGAAAAAGTGAATAGTATACCGGTCTATGGATTGAAGTTTGGATGGACAATGAGACTAGGCTATTGTAGAGAAGTCCGGACACCTGCCATAACAATGCTAAAACACGTTATCGAGGCAGGTGGTGACTTGCCGCTGACTAGATGGGCCCCTGAAACTGCCGTCGCGAAGACGACCAGGAGCAACATCGGTGTGAGCGGCTCAGGGGTGTCGAGAGGTGTGCGCCGCTTTCTACCCAGTGGCTGTTACCAGCCACTGTGCCAACTCGCGTCTTATGCATCTTTCACTTCCACCCCTGGAGCATATAGCTCTAACGACTCCTCTCTGGACGGCCAATTAAGGCAAGCCAGAGCTGAGAGTCCTGCGGGTCCCCTTGGGGTCCACTCCGACCGATGAAGACACGCCGGAGACGGAGACCCTGACCGACTCTCGGGAGCACTCGGGTCCGTGGGGTCGTTACTCCCCAACAGCTCGCCACAAGCTGCCCTGCGGGCTTATTATTTTTATTATTACAAATTGTGATCTATCAATCTATCAATGAAACAGCCTCCTAGCCTAGTCGATAGTGACCCTGCCTATGAAGCAGGAGGTCCCAGGTTCGAATCCTGGTAAGGGCATTTATTTGTGTGTTCATCATTATCATCACACAAATAAATGCCCATATACACATATATACAAGCCCTCGTAAGGGCATTTATTTGTGTGATGATGATAATGAACACACAAATAAATGCCCTTACCAGGATTAGAACCTGGGCCTTCCTGCTTCATA
The DNA here is from genome assembly GCF_963556715.1 of Cydia fagiglandana. NCBI lineage: Eukaryota > Metazoa > Arthropoda > Insecta > Lepidoptera > Tortricidae > Cydia > Cydia fagiglandana. The sequence continues at coordinate 20,966,010 of NC_085941.1, forward strand.
GACAGGGTCACTATCGACTAGGCTAGGAGGCCATTTAATTGATAGATTGATAGATCACAATTTGTAATAATAAAAAATAAAAAAAAAATACTAAAACTAAATATTTTCGAAATTAATTTCTTGGGGTTAGATATGAGGATATTGTGTATTACTTGAGGTATATTTTGCAAAAAATAATTCAATGGTTTCGTATCTGGAGGAGCCCAAACTTGGTATGTTTTGAAAATTATTTTTATTTTAATTGAATGCAAGTGACGGAAATATAATAATGTGATATATTTTTAGAACCGGCTCAAACTGCCCTTTCATTTAATACCACACACGATAGGTTTCTGAACAATTATTTTTATTTTTCCATACAAAAAAAAGATGACGTCATAACTCCTTTCCGTTTGTTTTCTTTTTTTGGTGCTACGGGTCAAATTGGTTCAAATGGCCTAAAGATTAATCGTGCCGATTTTCATTCCTTTAACACCATTTGCAGCTGATTTTGGTCAACCGCTACTACTATTACTTTCAAGGGAATTTCTCTTGCAAAACAATTTTAACGTAACGTCATGCAAGATCAGTTCGCGCCTCTATACGAGGTTGACTGCATGACAACGCAAAATTAATTAATGTACATACCTAGTCGCCATTACGGCCTCACTAAAATCCAAACAAAGCCTCTATTTTCAAGAAATTATAGTGAATTAACTATGATCAAGAAATTAAATTGTATGTTCAGATATTTTTCAACATCTTGGCCGTTCCAATATATCTGATATTCTTGGTCGTAATATTCTTGTGTAGACTTGTCGTAAATCCGTCTAATGCTTTCAGAAATAAAACGAGTTTGTTTGAGTATAAAGTTTTGATAGATGGCGTTGCTGGCGCGGCGCCAGCGCGGCCGGCGTCAACCAGAAAAATGTTTTTATTCACAAAAATGTTTTACTATATTTACGTGTTTACGCCGGTGTTCGATGCTAATTTGACAGCGAGTGTTCATTAATTTTATTGAGTTGAGTGTTCATTATTCATATTTCTTTTTCATTTATTTTAAAAGAACGGCCGGTAAATACACATTTAGTCAGTATGGAAAAATAATCGTCCTTAATAACTATTTGTAAGCTACTCAAGGCCTAAGGCTACTCAAGGTCACCCCTTGGTGTTTCCCTGTAATACGATCTGGAGTAGATCCTGTCGATTTCCAACTATGACCCACGGAAAGAGCCAAATTCTAACATTTAATAAAATCTGGTCGGCGGTAAGAAGGCCACCGCTTTCGGTCGGGTCAATAAATGGGGTCACTGACCGATGGTGGTGATGACGATGATGGAGTAGAAGAGCGCGCCCGTGAACGTCCACTGGATGTGAGCGGTGCTCTCGCTGCCGTCCCAGCCTCGCACTTTCATCTCCAAAAGCAACGCGTTTTCAAAGTCCTATGGATGAATAAAAAATTTTATAATGCCTGTATTGGGTACCACTAATTCTTCCAGTAAAAAGGACAGGATCTCAAGGATACTTCATTCTCCGTAAAGTTAGTTTGCTTACTCTAGTTCGTTTTTTTAGCATTAGAAAGAACTTGCAAGAAGGTAAGCGATCTTGACATGTCTTTTAATTGAAAAACGCTTTTTTAAAAATCAAAAACTATTACTACTATAGTAGTGTACCCTATGATGGGCGTGGAACCAGTAATGGGACAAAAAACCACAAATCCTGTAAAATAAGTGTCTAAAAGTAGTTTATAAACACTGCCTGTATATTATCATAAATAAGAGTCCTAGAGCTGTTTCAGTTTGAATTTTTATTAAATCTGGTTGTTTTTTAAGAAATTGGCGTCAACCCAAAAGTTGTCGTGTCACTGAAAAAAAAATACCACTACGAATTCTTAACAACTTCGCTAAGAGAGGTGAGTTAATTTATTAAATTTTAATTAATTAATACTTGATGAAAACTAAAATGTGTTTTGTTAATTGCATTTACCATGAGATAAGGTATACAACATACTATGTTGTGAGTCCACAGATGTAAAAAAATAGTGGTATTTGGCCCAATCCCATTATAGGAGCTGTAAAACTGCATACCTCCTATAATGGGAAATTTACATAATGATGCTTGCCATGCCATCATTTCATGTTTAAACAATACAGAAGTAAAATGTAGTTACGAAATATGTCAACCAGGAGGTATGCTCGGACTTCGGATAAATTAATATCGTTTTTTAGTGTGGGTCAAATCTTGGTAGCCGAGTTTGAGCCACTTTCCCGTTTTCCGATTGAGTTGAAATTTTGTATTCGTAATTAAATATGCAAATCGGATGATAATGCAATATTATGATAACATGGACCAGATCTGATGACCTATTTCAATATTTTATACTGATAGAGTAGTGTCCATTACTGGGGGGCCCATTACTGGAGCTTTGGTGTCCATGACTGGAGAAAAATAGCATAGTTTTAATTTGTTAAGTATGTGGAAACTCATTGCAGTATCTTTGATACAACACGCCTGAAACATGAAAGACAGGTAGGACTTTCATCTTTCAATACGCTAAGCGGTAGACCATTCACATGTATTAGGGAAATATCACAAATACTCCAAATTCCCTCTTAAATGTCCCATGACTGGTGCTGTTACTATATCTACTTATGAAAGCAGAAGAATATAAATGGTCGTATTAGATTAATAGTTGTTACATATATATTAGCCGTAATTTATTTTTAAAATGTGTTTTTCCATTAAAAGACACATCAAGATTGTTTACCTTATTTCTAATGCTAAAAAAAACGAACTATATTTAGTAACAGCTCATACAGTCCTATTTTGCTTTTGATAGATTTTTTATACTGTAGGCGATATTTATTCTCTAAGGCCAGCTAGTTTGACGAATTCATGGTAGAGTATACCTTGAGCATGTCGACCACATCAGCCGTCCAGTTGGACTCGTTGAAGTAGGTGGCGTTTTTCGTCATCCCCCAGATGCTGTCCGTGGTGTTCCGACGGAGACGAGAGATGTTCATCTTCACCTGTCAAAAAACAAACAAGTAGATAGTCACTGAGATAAAATTTTAGCTTTATGAGATTTTTGACAAGCCGATTTGCCACGAACATATTTTATTTATAATTTTATACCGTGTTTAGTATCTTACATTTGTTTAATCTAAAACTATGCTAACTTATTTCTGAATTGAGTGAATAGTGATGGCCGACGATACATCAAAAAGTAGTACAAACTGACGGACCACCACAGTTCAGTGTCATCACGTATTATATAAATTAAACTACATACTTCCATATTTAAAACAAAATTCCATCTTCCTAAAAAAGCTCAAGTGTGAACCTCATAGAATCAGGGAACCAGCAGTCAGAGACCTCTGCACGTCGGCAACGTACGCCAAAATGGTACTTAAGCAAAATTATTTTGATAAAGGGTTAGCTTTCCGATTCTTATACATACAGTTGACAGGCAGAGTCTGTGCGGAAAGAGAAGAGTCGTGGAACGTATTGGGCCCCATACATTCCTCGATTCTTCTCTTTCCGCACAGACTCTTACATGATGCTTATTGCTTACTCACTTTTCGGATTTGAGTCTCGTAGATCAACTAAAGAGATATGATTTGAACTACGAGGATGTCGGAATATTATACATTTCAGCTGGTTCAATGTTACCTTGACACTTATTTTCATACAATATATATACAGTGGTATAACTAAACGAAATTAATAACTACTTAGCTTAAATCTAAAATAGGCCTGAGGCATTGTACCAAGGATGCTGGCGGCATTTCCCCGCTGTATCGCAATACTGATACGTTGTGCGAGGTAGCCGCCAGCTCTTCGGTCACCAGTTACGTCAACCAGACGCTTATTTTTATCAAGTAGGGTCAAATGAAGTAAAAAATAGCGCCTTACATGAAGCTACCAGCAAATTTAATGATCAATCGCACCATTATGAGCTCGATTAAAATATTCTTATCTTCTGTTATTGTACATAAGAACGTTCGATTAAGTATTTTTTTAAAACACCTGGCAACTTTTTATTAAAGGTTGATATAAAGGCGTCAAAATTAATAGACTAGGATAGTTAATATAAATAGCATTTCGTCGGTCTATCAGCTGTTGGTGAGAGAAACTTGCGCCGACGCAAGCTGTCGACACCTGCGCACGAGATCCAGACCGCAGCGAGTGAATACGATATTACAGCAATTACATGTGTGAGAGATGTGGGAGTGGCTGATGTATTTACATTCTGAGGAAAAGGTAATCATTTACTTACAGACGTTATGTATTTATGACTTTAAGCACAGAATAACGAATAGTACTACCGTCTTTAAGTATGCATCCACGTGGCATCCACAGTGGATGTTCGTTGTCGTGCTAAAATTTTGGTAACGCCTGTTGACCCAAACATTAATTACCACAAAATATCTGAGAAAGCATGATTATCACATGTATTTACACGTCGAATCGCAAGAGAGAAAAGTAAATTCGTATAAATATCGGCTTTACGAAGTAAAATAATGATGATAATGTATAAACTGAGGGACAAGGGGGAAATTTAAAACATCAAAACACATAAAAGCACAAAAGGGCACAAATAATTCTTTAAGGCTTCGTGCAACAATAGAAAACCGCAAAAGTCTACAAAGTCATCTAGGTGAAGAACTTCGAACGGCTTGACGAAAAATTAAAACTCAAAAAACGAGGAAATAAAACTGTCTAGCAAATTTAGCTAACTAAATGAAATGAAGTGTAGTGTGAGTACCTCCCTCTCGTGTGCGGCTTCCAGCTTCTCGAAGGTGACAGCGCCCAGTATGCAGTACGCCACCACGAGGCTGATCATCACGAAGTGCGAGAACACCACGGAGCACAGCCGCCAGGTGTAGTACAGCACCTGTGTAATACCAGCATTTATAATTACCGACTACTAGCACTCGAGAAGCAGTTCTTATTCATGTAGCGAAAATTACTCAATTGTAATTGTAATTGTAATTTATTGTGTAATAGATTAAAGCTAAGTATGTACAGCACATTAAGTTCATTAATAACTTATATAACTAAAATCTTACCTTTTCAGGCATTTACACATTACATAAAACTAATACTAACAAAACAATTAATTCCATTCAAATAAACAGTACTATTCAATGTTTTATCCCGAATTTATTCGAAATGGAAATCCAGCCCTTTCCCTAAATAGGTACCTACTCGTATTTTAAAGCGAAAACATACTGTTGCATGGGTACCAAATAGTACATTGTGCAGCGTGGGGGGAAGTGAAATTTTGGAGACTCGTTATTAACCCTCGGGTTATTATTCCCGACAGCCGCACTCTCTGTACTCGCTTTTTTGAAAATGCTATTTGTCAAAAAAGGACAACCATACTGTTCAATTGACAAGATGAACTCCATCTTTAGGAATATAATATATGTATAACCCTAATAATTGGTCGGAGCAATGCTGAGCAGAACGGAGCCGAGTTTGCCAGGAGGAGTTTCGCACCCCTGACATGGGTTAAGGTATGTTTGCTTACCTTCGCACATTTGCTGGGCGGCGGCGCGAGGACCTCGCGGCCAGCGCGCGGCACCACGTCGCGACGCGACATCACACACACCACACAACACACCACTACACGCACAACCCCATCACCACGTATCCCACCATAATGGTCATTAAATAATTGACATTAGGCACTGAACTCCAGAAAACTATGGAGTAAAACGCTAGTCCGAGTCTTTTCCATTTATCAAACAAACAACTGGCCCTAACTTTTAGTCAAAATTAAAGCACAAGGGACTGGTAAACCCACTGTCTTCAGGCACTTAAGGTACGTGATTTTGGAATTTATACTTTATACCTCAGGACTCAGGATATAGTAAAACACCTTTTGAAAACTCCTCACTTCAAAACAAAAGAGTATTTAGTAACAGCGCATTCCAAATTTGACTTCAATAAAACTGCACTTTAGATTTAACTAAAATCACAAACTTCAGGAGCGCGCGCGCAGCGCCTACTAATACCGGCGCTATACTGAAGTGAAAATTAAAATACACAAACCACTGCCCACAGATCTTATCTCAACGTACTAAGATCTATTTTAACTGGGCACTTTTTAGTAATAACTAAACTAATAAAACACGATCTACATATATCTTTCAAATCCGAATAGACATGTTATGATATATTTGGCACAAATATTTACTTTGTTGAAATATTAGGGCTGCGCGAATCCATTTTGAACTGCATTTACGATCAAACGACAATACTAATGTCAAAACGTCGCATGTGCCTTAACATTTGATAAACGGTTCTGCCCTTTGGAGAGGAGAAGGTGTATTTGGGTCGCAGAGTATGGGAAATATCGTGAGCTTAGAATAGTTTGTGGTATAACGCGTTCTCTGTAAACAGTATGATGCGTTATGTCGTTTATCGCTGTGGATATACATCCGTCACATTTTGACATGTTTTATCTACTAATAATAGTATGTATAACGACGTAACTTCTTTAAAAGTATGACTGTGTGGATTCAGTTCCAATGCTTAACAGCCCTCAGGCCCACAGGAGCATGTTAGGTAGGTAGATAGGTACAGGAATTTGTAACAATTACCCTTGCGTTCAAAAATACCTATGTGACATTCTGGTATTCTGATAGATGGTCAGGTATAAATATTTTGGTACATCGTTAAGAAACAGTAGGATGGCGCTACTTTACTACCCTAGGGCGATAGGTAACTAAACTGAAAATCGTAATTAGATTCCAAAAAAAGTTGCCACTGCAATTGTTTGTTTGTAAAATAATAAATTCCTTTTTATAAATAAACACGCTAAGATAATTTATTTATTGGTCATTTTACTCCTACGATTTAAAAAAGTAAGTACTTTTATTTACTTCTTTTACACAAATACGAGACGCGCTAGTAAAAAGTGGCAACATTGTCTTACTTTCTTGGAATCTAATTATGATTTTCAGTATAACGTGCGTATGTCGAAAACTTAAAGGGCCATATGTACTGTAAAACGTTGTACGATATACGTGCGAAAAGGTAATTCGCAACTCGTGTCGATTTTGGTCGTGTTTTAATTTATCCCCACTCCAGGCGACTTTCCTACTTTTCGCACTTTGTATCGTAATGCATCTACTAATTGCAATGGGCTGTTCCTAAAATAGTTTCGATTAAGTTACCTACAGGTGTTCAAATAATCTTCTTGTCTCGCTATTCACCCTATTTCATATTTACCGAAATATTGCTAGGCACTAATACATCTGAAGTAGGTCCATAGTTACTTTTAAGGAAGTTGATTTCTGTGCCACTTCGTAAATTCGTACCTTTAAATGCCACATTCTTCCGCGCATTAAAGAAGGGTCGGCTGTTATTTTAAATGTAAAGTAATGTGTTAGTTTACATTGTAATGACTGCTTAGTATATGTTTTGACAGTTGCGGCTAATGTTGGCAATGTTGGCATTAGTCGCGTCTTGTTACATTACAATAAAATTAATGACTTGTTTCCGTCGAAATCCAATGAATAACGAAAAATACATTACATATACCTTAGTTCTTATATACTTGTCTTAAAGTGTATTATCGGTTGTTTCAAATCATGCAGCCTCAATATTTTCAGGCTACATAAATCATATGTTCAGACGGTTTTCATACAGGCGTCAGTGAGATAGTCTGATAGAGACGCCACAAGACAGGAGACTGGCGTTACTAACGAGCTACTTCCATACAAAGAGTGACACTTTTTCCTACATCACATTTACGCAGTCCCGAATCTCAGTTGCAATACCTAATACCGACTCGTATATATTATATTAGGTGTTATTGAGGTATAAGTACTAGCGTTTTATTGAGGAGCAAATTACAGTCAACAATAAAAACGTGTTTTAATTTTTTTTTGGGTGATGTTGAAATAAAATAGAAAATTGTAAAAGAAAGTGTATTTACACAGCAGATATATAAACTTTTGTCTTAAATTATTGTAAAACTAATGGATAACATAACTTTGTACGCAAGTCATACTTAAATACCTAGAGTAGGGTGTAAGGAATGCAATTCGGTTATTTTTTGTATGGAAATAACCGCGGTTTCGGTTAAAAACCGATTATTTCCATATAAAAAATAACCGATTTGCATTCCCTAGTAGGGTGGCATCTCACTTAGCTGGACAGAGAACTCTATAAAAATATATATTGTATAGAAAAGAGAGAAACATTGAGCTTATTATCTATATGTCTTGCTTAAACTATGTACCTATTCGTCAAAGCGAAGCGAAGTGTCACCCTTAATTAAATCACAATAAATTACGTCACAATGATACTTAACGAACAACACTAAGACCAAACATAAGATGCACCAAACAGCGACACTCCTAACTGTACATCAGTACGGATATGATGGTCGTATTTGTCTACGTGACAGCGTGATAAAATGGTGTCCGTCTCTTTCTATCCCGCAGAGTTAAAAAGTGACAGTTGTTTTATCACGTGGATAAATGTGGATAACGCGCGCGCGCGCTTCTTTGGTTGGTTGTCAAGTTCAACATCTTGTATGGTGTATTGGTAACTGTGTGTTGGTCTCCGGCGTTAGTAAGAGCTGTTCTGAAGAGTGAAGGCGCTAGCAAGCTTTCATCTCTAAGTTTTCAGGCTTCTTATGTTGGTTGGCAAGTTCTTCAGCCTCTTGAATGGTGTCAGGTAAACGAGTGTTGAGGGTTTCTGGCGTCGTCAGCATGAGAGCGCCTGCCACTAGTGCTGTGCTGCCGAACAGGACCGATGGAAGCCACTCTACGTAGATTGCCTGGAAAGTGATTTAAAACTAATTAACAAGGGTGTTGCATACAAGTTTTCGATCCGCAATGGGTTAACCTAGCGGAGCCAAACCACTGGAAGGCCTGTGCCAGACGGTGGGACATAAGTACGTAATCTCGTAAAGCTGCATGATGTACGAAATTAGATTTAACATCATTTTCGAATAAAATCTAAAAAATTTCTCTGGTAAATGCTTATCAAGATATCAAAGCTATAAATTGAAGAGAAAATTTCATGTTTCAACCAAATCACTCCCGCATATTCCCAAGAAGCGTTCGCACGATTGTATTTCGTTAGAATCAAAATGAAGCAAGTGTGCAAAATGGAATTCTTACCAGTAAAGGCATTTGTGGAGCCACGATAGAGCCAAGTCTGCCGACCATAGAGCAGAATCCCAGCAAACTGTGGCGCGCGTGCGTGGGAAATAGCTCTGATGTGTACATATATACGCCGCTGAAGGCTTGCGTGATGGCGATCTTGCCCACCAGGTACAGCAGTGTCGCTAGCCATGACATCGCTGGAATACAAAACAATATGTTTAAGAAATCGGAAGAACATACTAGGTACGTAGAAAGCTTCCAAGTATTTGGGAAAATATACTCGTAATGTGAACTTTTGTAACATGTTCACTACCTATCCTCTGTGGGTTTTAGAACCAGAAAGCTAGACCTCGTTCCCTCGTTGGAAGACGTTAATAAAGATCCATCGAATCCTCAAGTGCTTATCGGTAGAAAATATTGATGTAAAATAAGGGTTTAACTTTTTTTATAAACACTACCCTCAATTGCAACTTAATTTTCATCTTTGCATACTTTCACCATGCCAATTACATGTATTAAGTATAGTAAAACCATCAGTAAACTTACCAGGAGGCACAAAAGCGATGGCAACGCAAGAAATCCCACAAACAATATACGCGATGAGCAGCGTCCGCTTGCGCCCGATACGGTCCAGCACTAGCGCGTTGGTGACCACCGCGATCACCTCCACGGACACCACCAGCATGTAGTTGGTGTACTTGTCGCCCGCCAGCGACACCGAGTTGATGGCGAGCCCGTAGAACACGAACGTGCAAGTGATCCACCACCACGAGCAGATCGCTAGGCGCCGCATGATGATTGGAGATCTGAACACTTGCATCCATAATCCTACTTCTTCTTCCTTCTTTTCCACAGGCTCTTTAGCTGCTTGAAGCTGTTTAATCGTGTCTTCCGAAAGAGTTATATCGTTCATCTTCGCTGCTTTGGTGATTATTTCTAAAGCGTCTTCCTTACGGCCTTTAGAGAGAAGCCATCTAATGCTTTCTGGGAGGAAATATATATAAAGAAGGAAGAGGAGAGAAGGTGGATAGACAACGAGGATGAAGGTGCGCCAGTACTGGAACGCCTTGGCGAGGAGCGCGAAGCTCAGGCCGCCGATGACGAGCATGATGCCAAGGAAGGCAGTGGTTAAGACTCGCTTCTCTTGGCCGAGGAGCTCGATCGCTGAAATGACAGTATAGTGAATGAAAGCCAAATGATAAAGACTTCAAGCTTTAGAAGCGGTTCAATGCACAACAGAAAATCCATTTTGTTTGGGTTTGTAATGGTGGTACTCCCTTCCCATGTCGGTGTGTTTGATGAGCATATGTGAGTAGTTTATCAATCAAGAAACTTGTTTTGAAAATACTATCGACTGTCGAACATGCAACACACAAAAAAGCAAGATAAGGTACATTGTCTCAATTAAAGTGTTGTTACTTTCGTAAATATTTGGGATTTTCGAAGACATCCCTTTTTAGGACAGGTATTCATTGCTGTCACTTAAAAAATATTATAAAAATCACTTTGCATGGACTTACTCATGATGAAGGCAGCAGGGAACGCGCTCGCACCAGCTACCGTCTCCAGGAACTCCACAATGACGTACATCTCGTAGGAGATGGAGAAGGCCTTCAGAGAGCCGATGGCCCCCACGAGCACGCATGACAAGATCAGTGCTGTTTTACGGCCCCAACTGGAAACAGAAAAACGCATATATAGGTAATTCAAAGTGTTATTACAAACGTTAATGTTATTACAAGTGTCAATTTTCATTAAATAGTGGCATCGTGGATTTTACACTTGTCTTCAGTTTTGTTCACTGAGAATTGCCTTAAATTTGCCTGTATTTGTAGTATTGACAGACGTACGCAGGCGTAATCTGTAAAATACTACGACTAGCCAACCTCACTTTTACTGCAATCCGTATTTGCCTTGTTGTCGCTTGATACTCTGATTCTATGTTGTCTTGTGAACATTTGACCAGTATAGGTACAACTACATACTTCAATTATGGCACTAATGGACCTATTGAACAAATTTAAAAATTCAATTGTTCCGCAACGTAGACTGGAAGAACACCTCCTCCACCTGGAGGATAAACTAGAACACCTTTAAATGTACTTATACACTTATACGTTTGGTATCGAAACTTTGGGGCCGTGGGGGCCGAGCGCGCGTCGACTGTACAAAGACTTGTCGGCGCGTTTAATAGAGGCTTCTGGTGACCAGAGGGCTGGCCACTATTTCGCCCAGCGTATTAGCATCGCTATACAGCGGGGAATACGGCCAGCCTTCTGGGCACCTTGCCCGTTGACGGCGATCTAGGGCAAATTTTTTATCTATAGTTTTGTAAGTTTTATTATGTTTGTTTGTTTATTTCTTAGTTTTTATCAATAAATGCATTTTCCACTTATACAAATAATGTAGGGCCTCACCGGTCGGAGACGTAGCCGAGGATGGGCAGCGAGACCAGCATGCCGATGTTGTGGATGGTGCCCACCAGCGTCCGCTTCCACTCCTGACACGCCAGGTTGAACTGTAACCGAATACACACTTTGGTAACTATCGGTTTGCATAAGGTATATGGTTTCAACCATCTTCTCATATTGTTGGCCTGTTGTTCTGTGGTTCAAGGATTTTCAGATAATTATTTTTGAAGGGAAAACTTCTTTAGCGGCGCTGAGCTCTTTTTGAGGTGAGGAAAAAATGCTCGATTCAGCGTAACGCGTAACGTAACGCTGACGTCATGTGTCACGAACAATGTATTCACCAAAGAAACGTATCATAATCAGGTCAATTATTTAAAACTGAACTTTTATATTAAGCAATAAAGCTAAATGTTCTAATCTTGTACGGGCTGTAATACGAGGATCTCACAGTTACATTCTAACTTTATATCACTCAAATATAATTCAATAAAGCTAATACATCTTGATGAAATCGCTAATAAAAGTGAACTTTAGTACCGGTGAATAAAACTCAAAATATCATGACCAAATATATTTAGATGCGAGGTCTGCACTAGGTAACTTTACAATTTCTATTCGAATTTTAAACAATTAACGCTACATATTTAAGCTCACTGGCCAGCATTTTCGGAACTAAAGTTTTTCAATAGAAAGGAGTCAATTATACATAGTGCTGCAGACATTTTGGACTATTCATTGAGTTTTCACTTCAGCACTCCCGGAGTGCAACCCGTTGTTGTTTTTTTTTGTATGAAAATCCTAATAAAGTAATAACCAGTACCTAACTCGGAAGCATTTAAGATGCCTCATGGGTTGCAATCGCGATTTGCAGTGCGCATTTCGCACACTAGAATACGAATCTTGACACTAATAGCAGATCCTCGACGAAATCCTTGGCATTTATTATGCCCACCCAAGTATTAAATAAATTTGCCAACTTACTGCGTAATGATATCATCAAGAACGTAAAATAACCTCGTATAAAACCATCCTCCAAAACATGATTCCCTTCACGATCAGCTTTTTGTCACCAAAGCCATTGTTATTATGATTGCACGGCTGACTGACGATATCGGATGCGTTTGGAGGTGAAGGTCGAGTACTGAATTTAATGTGCTTTATGCAAATGATATAGGGTTCAAGATTGCTTGATTTATATCGTGATTGTTGATGGTTTTTTGAATGAGTAAATTGCAGGGTCATCACTCCCACTCATCGTGCGGAGTCGAAGCGCATTTTACTGGTTTTGAGAAATTCACTGCTATACAAAATACTAGTGCCAATTTAATTCAAATGCTTTCTCTTCCTTTTGTGGAGTGCAGTCAATAATATCTCGATACGGACAGAACGCCAAAATCATGAAGGTATTAGAGTTGGACCAAGCTAACTTTGCACGACATTTGCAATGACAAAGTGTGGTGAAGTCATATTTATAATGACACTCCCCCACTTTGTTCTGTTCAAGTTACCTTTGGCGGACTCTATCATTATGTTATCATCATATTAGACAAAACACGTTCAGTGCTGGACAATCCTCCATTCTTAATGTACGGGATTACGATAAAATCAGAGATATATGGTGCTGGTTACTAGCAAGTCTTGCAACTGATAATCTACTCAGGCGGTGACTTGCGTGCGCACCCGTGCGTGAATGTGCGCGTGCGATCCGCGCAGATCGCTATCGCCTTATAATTATAATATGATAATACCCACGTAGCATTCATTACCCACTCATTTCATTAAGAGAGTGTCAAGGTCGCCTTCCTACTCGACTGAGATCTTGCTTAATCTCTACGTGCACTATGGTTACCTATTTTATATTTACTTCAATAAATTACCAAACAAAATGCCTGATTTACGAATTTCTTAATTCGACACAAAAAGCTCAATATTCTTATTCTTATTCTTATTCTTATTCCTTTGGGACTGAATCGTAATTATTTATTATATTACGTAAAAAAACAAAAAAGGGTCAAAGGTTTTTGTGAAAATCTTTCACGCTTGCTATCGCTACCCTGCTGACCTTGGCAACCAAGATAAATGCTAAGATGAAAGATGCAAGTTATCGTCATATGCTAATTATGATGCACACATATATATCATTACTCATTTCATCAGGACAGTGTCAAAGCTTCGGCATTTAGGTACATAGATAAATCTTGCAAACCTTTAAATGCAGGCAATAGGTATACGTTATTATTTGGGAAGTCTTCTTATAAGGCTTGGCACACCTGAAGGAAAACCTGCTTTCGCCTACTATTTAAATATTGTAATTGTTGCTAAGGTACTTTGTTAAGTTTATAGCTACATTATCTATTTTTAGGTACAATACTTATTGAAAAGATATGTTTGTCTTAGTTTTTCTCGTCCATCAATTTGGCAGGCTTAAGAACTCTTAAACAATAACACATTGAAGTTTCATTAAGATTAGATAACTAGTGAACTGCGACAAGATACCTAAAGAGGTCAATTTCAAATGCATAGGTATTCTTGTCTACGCCTAACAAAGATCTGTTATATGTCCAGCATATTAGATACGTGTGTTTTACCACGTACCTACAAGGACCACAGATGACACAAGCAAACGCTAAGAAGTCTCTTAGAGCCCTGTAGTGCCATTTATGTCCACAGGGCTATCTTGTGCTCCTTTTAGATAAACTCCTGGAAATGTTTCCCCAATATTTTTTACAAGCTTTGTACTTATTCCAGCAACGATGTGCTATTAAGATAAGTACTTTCTCTATCACTTAACTACAACTTCAAAAACAGCCTAATGATTCGGTCAAGTTGTGTTCTAATGTATGGGGAAAACAAACAAATTATAGCCAGCATTCAAAAAATAAATAAAAAACTGTCAACCGGCACATATTTCATGCTAAAAGGGGGGGTTGCTTCAGGGGGAGGGGATTGGACACTAGTACACCCAAAGGTATCATACTACATTCATCAAATGCTGGCTATAATTTGTTTTTCAAAAACACAATTTGACCGAATCATAAAGCCACGGTAAACTTTAGTTTAGAAATCAAATCTACTTCTTAGCTAAATGAAATGCACGATACTGAACTGACACAGGCATTCATAACATCTTGACATCTCTAAGATCCTAATCTAGCGATTACGTCGACACCACATGAATGCCATTATCCGTGGCCACAAAAAACTACAATGCCTTCAATTCAAGTTGCCATTACCGCGTTTTTGCACCAATTACTTGTGACAAGGACAGTGATACCACTGTACACAGTTCTGACCCTTCATCAGCCTTAATTCAAAGACGTAAGGTTTACTGGTAGCGAAGTGTGATGCTGCCAATTTCATAGATGCTACAAATCTGTCCTGCCAAATATAAATCTCATTACCATGTAATTGGAGAGGAGGAGGGTGTGTAGCGAGGAACAGCGCTGAATGAACTTACCTCAGCAACACTGGTATTAGCGGACAACTACAGCCACTGATTATAAGCAACTATATCCTTACTGAAGACGATGTTAGTAGGGGAGGGTGGGATCGAGAGGAACAGCGCTGAATGAACTTACCTCAGTGACGATGGTATTAGCGGAAGCGTACAGCCACTGGTCGCAGGTTACTACATCTTCAGTGAACGCGCTGTTCGCCTCGCAGGGGAGGGTGGGGTCGAGCGGGACCCGGCGGGAACATCGGTGCGCTCGGCCGTGCTCGGGCAGGGCTGCCGCCGTCCAGGCTGCGCTGAAGTCGGTGCTGTTCGGGGCTTCGCACTCGGGGACTACGCATCTGTGGAAAAATGGTAGTGTTATAACTTATGACACAAAATTCACCAGTTCCAATACGCTTACGCTACGATACCAATAGAGTCGAAAGAAACCAAAGCTTCAATAGGGGGTATTACTGCAATGTTCTGCCGCCAGAGTGCAGCACTAGCGCCAATAGTAAACGATAGAGTAACTTAAGTATACATATTGTGCCTTAAACTGATTTTGACAGGTTTCACAGAATAAAATACCTATGACATTGATGCATCAAGGCGGTTTGTTAACAAAGCCTACCGGGAAACGCGAAAATCATAATTTAGTTACTTAGCTGCCTCTTTATCGCTCAAATATGCAAGAGTGATAGAGAGGTTAGATAACAAAATTTAGATTTTCTTGTTTGACGGTAGACCTCTAGATTATGATGGATTGTGGTAGTGCCGCCCCCTACGCAGAGTTTCGCGTAATATTCCCTATATATAGATGCGGATGTCGTTCCGGAGACACTTAACATTTTATTTTTTCCTAGTTTAGGTGTGTACTTACTTATAAGTAAGAGCCTCTTACAATATTAGAAAAAAAAATATCGTGTTGTTTAGCGTTTTCAACAAAGATTTTTGAAAATCGTAATATTAAGTTCAGATTGTAAACGTAAAACACGCACTGGTATTTCCACTTAGAAAACATTAAATTATCAAATAATTTAATAAATCAATAATTTTATACATAATGCTCGTATACGTTAACTAGTTTTCCGATCATCAAAACGTCTAAAGGTCCTTCGTCTTAATTATAGGCTCTCCTACTGCATGTATTCTTCAAGTTCAATATTTATTGTAATAAAAAAGGGTTTATTAAATAAATAATGTGAATGACATTAATTAAAAAACGTGTTTATTACTCGGAGGTGAATGCGGATGACGTTGTTCATTTCTATTGCCATCTGATTTAAAGGGAGAACATGGGTACAGAAGATCGTGTGTGCAACATCGTTTCTCATCATGTGTTCGTTTATTCTTACTTAGTTTGAATTTCGGCACTTTCAATCTCACTACACTCTCTACATTGTGTCTACACCAGGAGTCATACCACTCAGATTTTTTTTATTTTTGATCCTATGAAAAGTTATCTACTTACATACTCGTATAGGTATCCATTTTATTACGTATGGCGGTCAGCATAATATCCCTCCTCTCCCTCCCTCCCTCCCCCTAAAGTCCGTCTAAATTACGCTTGCGTGACATAGTGAAAACATGACACTTTCATTTAACATCAGGAAGGAAACTCGCCAATTTTTTTTGTCAGCTAGTGGTTAATAGGTAGGTACTCAAAAGAGTCAAAAGCTGTGAAAGCGCTCAGGTAGGTACTAGCAAAATCAGACATCAAAAAGTCGTTAATTGCTTTTTCCTACAACACCATTAAACATTATATACATAAATACTTAAATGTAACCTTGCTTATATGAAACCATTTCGGAGATCCACTCAAACTGTGTAGGTAAAATTATCGATGTTCGTTTCCTTAATGCAACGACTGATCCCAATAATCCGGTTCACGGGCAAACCCGCTTGCATTGTCAATGGAGGAAAACAGATTAGGTAAAGATTATAATAAAGGCACTTAATCAAAAAACATTTTTGAAAGCTTAAACTTGTTTTTTTCCTTTTGACCGATTTTTTCCTATCGCACAAACGGACATGAGCCATGAGACGCACGAGATTTCCATTTTTGCTACCTCGGCTACGAAACCCTAACACATAGATTGCTATTTTCCTCCTCTCGCCATATTGCCCCTATGCCCTAATAAGCAGACACCGGCCAAGCCTGATCTAAGCGGTTCGGACAGTGAATAGAGGAAACCAGTAGAACTCCGCATTTCCACAAAAAAACTGCCAACTAACTTCGCATTATGTACCATAGAAAACAATAAAATAAAGCCACTTCTCGTGACCTATTTAAATATAAATAGAAAATAGAAATGGACTTATTTACAGCAAAATTTAAAATTGAGTTAAACATTACGCTGGTGTTATCTGATAGGCTCTGTCATTAAAAACATTTTCATAAGTGTCGATGTGGTCATTCTAGCATCATCATTAAGGATGACTCACGCTAGACCGGGCCGTGGCCGGGCCGGGGCGGGCCGGAGCGAGCCGACACAGGAGCTGTCAGGAGCACCACCGTGACCGCACCGTTCCGGGGCCGGGACGTCAGTGCCACCCGTTTATTACATTAACACTAGTGCTGTCCGAGCAATGTCCGAGCCTCTAGTGTTTGTAGAAACTCGAGTCCTTTGAGTCTGAATGACTCACTGACTCACGCTAGAAGAACAGCTCCTTTTTACAAGACTGCGCTTTTAAAACTTCTTCCAAGTCGAGTCCTTTGTAGTCTTTTTTAAGAGCAACTCAAAAGGACTGGATCGAGCCTTCAAATAAAGACGCCGTGAACAATTTTGTAAGTATTTCCTACATAACAGTAATATAACACAATAATTAAACGTAATTGTATGATTTCTGTACGTATCTTATCTACAAATTATACATAAAGACAATGTGTTTCGATTTTTTTTGTTAAAATAAAACGAGAGTTCTCTGAAAAGTACTCAAGTCTCTACAAGAGACTTGGGTCTCTATCTAGTTGAAAAAAACTCGAAATTAAACTTAATTATAAGAGTCTGAAAATTGAGTAGTCTTCAAGCAGAGGACTATAAGGGCTCGAGTACTACCCAGCACTATCCGAGCCGACCGGGACGTCCGAGCTGACTGTTCATGACAAATGTCATAATACATGTCAATCAGATTGAAAAAAATGGTTCGATCGAAAGCAAGCGGATATGGAAGGAAATAATAAAATCAAAATATTGGCCCTAGCTGCCTTAATGACTGATGAAGAGGCTACTGCACACTCTAGGTAATGGGGCGTACATCCAATTTGGTCGACACGTTCGGAAAAATGAGAATACACAGCATGATGTAAAGAGCTTTATTTACATATGACCCAAGACTCTTTCGAAGCCGTTCACTGCAGAATTAAATAATGTTTAACAAAAATAAAAATTCTGGATTTCTGCTTAAGGTAAGATATGGAAATACAATGCATGTACCTACTAATAAATATGTATAATCAAGTACCGAAACATATTAAGCTATTAAGAGGAAAGGGAATGACCGATTCTCCATAGTTCCCGTTTTCCTGACTAGATATTGATATTATGGAAAATTTAAGTAGCCTTCAGCAAACTGTAGTGATACCCAATGCATTTTGCTACATTCCACAATTGTAGATTTTTCAGCTTATCGGGTTTTGACATTATTTTCTCCCATCAATCCGACGTTCTTCAGTGTTCATGTGTTTAGTTCAGATTTGTTCAGTTCCAGCAACGCATAAGAAACGAGTTTAAAAGAGAAGAAATTTACAATGGCTGCGAGAATGTAACAAAAATTTAAAGTATCGATATAAGATCTTCAAGCTGTTTTCGGCCACAGCGAATACAGTACACCACTAAGAATGTCGGTGGTGCGCTCTCAATAAAATAAGTAAGTAAATAAAAACTACTAAGCTCGTTACACCAAGATAGAATTGTAATAAACTATCTACTTACTCACTTACTTTCCTCTCGTGAAAAACAAGCCAAAATAGCAATAACGGAACCCTTACAGTTTCGTCATGTCTGTCTGTCTATCTGTCCCAGCTATTTTCACAGCTATTTTACTCAAAAAGTATAAGATAACGAATTTGGAAAGTAGGTATATTTTGTAAGCCAGTAATTAGTTTAGAAGTTCAAATGTAGGTAAACAAGTTTAATATTTTTTCAGGCAGTTCATATTACGAGTGACGTGACTATACCATCATATCAGCCTTTTATTACCCACTGCTGAGCATCGGTCCCGAGCCAATCTCATCCAGAAGTGACCCGCAGTCTTCCACTCAACGAGCTAACGGACGCCAGGCACTCCTTTCGTCTGTAAGCGGCCACCATTCTGTTAACATTTTGGCCCACCTGCCATCACTCTGCCTGGCAACTTGTCCCGCCCAGCTCCATTTAATTTTGGTAATGACGTATCCGACTTCTTGCAACTTGGTGCAATGTCGAATCTCTACATTCCTCACTCGATCTTGTAGTTTGATGCCGACCATGGTGCGCTCCATGGCTCTTTGTGCCACTTAGATTTTATGCATGACGTGACTATATAGTAAAATATAAATAAAAATAAATATACGAAGAGTTTTATTGTATTATTTCAGTAGTTAGAGGCTTTTGGGTAGCTTTGGGTAATTTTAGGCAGAAAAGAGGGAATATTACGCAAAATTCTGCATAGGGGCGTTACTACCACTAACCCCAGGACCTACTGCGAATCACGAAAATCAGGATTTCGTTTCTAACACTCAATATCTGCCTCTCTGTATTTTTATAGCTTGTCAAAGGACTGTCTTATTTCAAACATAAATAGAGAGAATCATACTATATTTGTCTTACACTAGTACTAGCACCCGAAAGAAAAGGATGAGTTATAATTTTTTTGTTCTTATTTACTGACTAACTGCGTACGAAATAAAAAGTATCTAAGTAATATGTGAGAAAAACTAGTATCTTAATATTTATTACTCAGTGATCTGACAAATCATCGCAAAACCATCAAAAATCATTTATATCTCAAAATTGGACTAGGTTTATTAAACTCATATTATGTAGACGAGTATCTTTATAAAATTTCCAGATTGTAGTCAAAAACTGCAGTTCAAAATTGTTAAAAAAAAGTTGTATCATGTTGTTCCACACAATATTTATTTTTGCGATAAATAGTCCGAACTCTGTTCATTATAAACCTACATCTCCTTCTTTCCCCTGCCCTTATCCCACGTCATGTGGGGTCGGCACAACATGTTTTTCTCTTCCATTCTCCTCTGTCTTTCGTGTCCTTAGCACTCACTCCTTTCTTTCTCATATCCTCTTTCACACAATCCATCCATCGTTTTTTGGGTCTACCATACGCTCTCCGTCCATCAACATTCATCCCTAACATTCTTTTGCCTATATGGCATTCTTCCCTCCTCATTACATGCCCATACCACGACAATCTAGCACTCCTCATTTTCTCCGTTACTGGAGCTACTTTCAAACTTCCTCTTCATTATAAACCTACATGCTCATTATTAAATCATTTTTACGTGCAGTAACATCAGTAGGTGTCTCATTGAATATAATCCGACTAATATACATTTCAGCAACACCTCCATATTTCACTAAATAAATCAAGACATCATCCAACCTATATAATCTTGACGTATATTAGGTATATCAAAGACGCCTGCAAAGAAAATTAAACCACTATGTTTTAAGAGTCTGCACTCTCGAACAAGCCTTGAACCGAATTATGAACGTACATTGTGCCAACACACCAAATACATGTGGCTTAAAGGTCTCGCATCCAGGCCATAACTGTTTAAAAAAAAACACCAAATACATGTCAATACTACCAACACAAAAAAAACAACGCTAGGGCTCGACACTTCCAGTACCTACTATTTATCGATATCGATAAATCACGTGGATTAATAAAAGAAAACATTATATAAATAATTATATTTTACATGATATAAGTAACATAGTTTATTGTACAAGTAGGCAAATTACAATATGCACTTATGAATTAGCGCGCATTTTTTTAAATCCTTTTCCGGTCTAAAATGAAAATAACGCATACAAACATCAGTTTACCGACCTGTTCAGATCGAGTGGAAATCTGGCCAAAAATATGTCAGTAGTTAGTCTTGTTACACGCCCACCACAAACTTCACATTTTCATAAAGATTTGGCCCCAATTTAATAACAACTAAAGTATTTTGTCTAAATCACAATAAAAAATAAACACGTATTTCCACGTTCACAACAATTTTAAATGACGTTATTGACGTTTTACTACCGATAATACCAACCTAAAAAAAGTATGTGCTACCAAAATGCAACAGCAGTCATTTTAATTCGATAAGATTATTTCTATGCCTCAATGTTGGTAACAAGTACGTTCATAATTTATCATAGTATGGAAAGTCGATGGGCTGACGCCAAGTACCTAATATAAACCGACCAAGTAACGAATTAGCTATACCATCATATTTAACAAACAAATTTATGACGTTTTGCAACCTTCGTAATTTGGCAAATATATTCCGACGCAGCCGGGCATGAATATTGTGAAGGGTGGTATTCCATCTGGCCAATCTTGGTCCAATGTCTATTTGCGTCTCACATTTTGCTTAATGAGAGAGTGAGACGCAATGCATATTGGACAAAGATCTTAAACTAGTAGAATACCACCCGAAGAGAAAAATTGAGTCGCCGGGCTGTCAGGAGGCTCCGGGACGTGACCGAGCCGGGACCGCACCGTGCCACGCCCGAGCCCCGGTGATCACGTGATGCTCTCCATAGAAAACTAAGCTCCGGAAGCTCCGGCCCGGCCACGGCCCGGTCTAGCGTGAGTCATCCTTTATTGCTCTATTCACACTTTCTTCCGGACCATTCTGTGGCCACGGTACTGATGGCCCTCGTAAATAAGTCCAAGCGTGCTTGCACAAATTTAATTCGTTTTGAAGAGAGAGAATAGAAATAAAAGAAAGTTCCAAACCCAAAAGCCCAAAAATTGTGCTGGATCTTACGAGATGAAGTGTATTTGCATAATTTATACATCCTATTAACTAACGGGGTACTAAGTAGGCAAATTTTATCCTCGACAAAAACTAAGAGCAAAAACGTGAGGAAATCCTCGTGTAAGCAACTCAACTACGAGTAAGTATATCCCCTCATGCAGGTTTAGATGCCGTTTGGCTGCGATATTTGCTTATTGATTGACGCCTGTTCTTGTCTTCATGTAGTGTAAATAAATACACGTCGACAATTATAATCTTGCTTAAAAGGTAAAGTCCCTGGATACATGAAGACGGTAAACCTTGATTTCCCAAACGTGCTGGACCTGCATTTTCCGTAGGACCAGGATGTACCAGACATGTACCGATGGCTTTGGTCTGACCTACACGATTCCAAATACAATTTACACTTCCGATTAGGTACAGTCAGCATCAATAGTACCTAGCGGATGAAACAACGAGCCAAAAGCTTCTGCCATCCTTTTCCAAACAAAACAAAAGTATCTAATCGTTCTATACATAGGTATACAAGTACAGACAGACCTGTCCCGTTTTGACAGGCACAATTATTATTGCCGATGTCAAATTTTGATTAAATTCTCATAAAAATGCGAGGTACCCTGCTGATGCTGCAGCCTGCACTATTGCAGCAAAAAGACCTGCACAATTAAACGCTCCATGTACGCCAAGATAACAGAGATAACCTTTAATAATTCCCCGCTAACTGCCCACTTGAATGGCTAACCGTCCGTTTCCGGCGTCTCGTGCTGAATACATTATACCGATGGTTATACCGATGGACGCAGAGCGCAGCAATGCTAAGGATACCGCAAAATGTATGGAGAAATTAGTTGTAATTCTAAATCCAGTTTAATGTAAGTATGCGAGACATATAACGATACTATATAAGGAGGAACCCGAAGGATTTTATGGGTATTTATATTATCATTTATTTCAAACCGTTATTTTTCAATACATTCCTTCATTCTGACTCGGTGGTCAATGCATTTTGGTTGCATTTATCTAAAAAACACTGTACCTTGCTTTAAGTGATGGTTGTTATACGAGTAAAATATTTACCAGCTCCGTTTTAGTAGAAGATAGGTAACAATCTATAAATAGGAGAGCCTCTGGTAGGTACACTTTGTACACATTCATTTCAATATCGACAACCCCCTTTGTCCAAGGGACTGTATCTAGGTAATTAAGTACATAGTAGCCATGACGTCAAGTGCCTAATTGACCCTATTATCTCTATCTCTACTTAGCTCAAGTAGTATTAAGTGCACAAGCACAAATAGATGACATATCATAAAACGATAATCACGATCTCTTTGTTAAGTTTACGATAGAATAAACGTGTGATATTTAATGATTCGAAGAAATCACAGATCCGCGTCCTTTGTTAAGTATATTTACTTTACATAGTAAACAAGAGAGAATAAAAATATTCCATTGCAGAGCTGTATGAAAATATTGTGTAAACTAATTTATAAGTTTAACTTGCTGTTTACTGAAGGAGAGACAATATCGCACAAGTTGTTAGCTCAGTGTAAAAATCAGTTTCTCAATATTTTGTTTATGTAAATATTGCCTAAGTACATGATATATGTGGTTTTGTTGTTGATTTACATAAAATTGATTCGTAGAATAAATTCTAGCAGTTGATTGGTTATCTACTTCAAAGAGCATTATAAAAAACGGGCACAGAAATCGAAAAATATTCTCCAATTATTAGGAGTTAGGTTGCCAAGTATTACTTTAGAATTTAGATGAACGCTGCTATAGTGATTCAAATGTTGTTTCATATACGAAAAGCACCCTAAATTGGCACCATAGGTAGGCGGAAACAACCTCCCCACATCAACTTGCCAAGTCAGTGAGGTTGACCGTCGTCCGTAAGTCTACGTCTACTTTCTTTGTAACACGTGACGGGTGAGAAAGTCCAATTTGTGACGTAACAGCTCTCTCGGGACCATACTCCGGGGTTTTGGGTGCGGAAATGTTTTAAACTAGCCAAAAACTATTTTTAATACAGTTGCTCAAAAAGTGCTACTTTACGTAGCTGTTTAGCGTGCGGAAAGTTGGTTATCTCGAACTAGTGCTTTTTACTTTTCCAATTTTTTTAAATTTATACTTGTTCCAATTCACGACTACTTATTGATGAGTGTTAATATTAGTTTCCTTTAAACGTCGTACCTAATCAGCATAAAAACCTACCGTTAATGTAAGAATACGAAAAATATTACATATTTCATATTTAATTATTTACCTCTTCATCATTATAACACGTTTATTTTTTAATATTCAATATTGAAAATTCCGTTCTTAATAAGTTGACTGAATGGAACGGAATAGCTGCCAAACGCCCATAGATATAATATACTTAAAGACGACGTCTAACCGAGCTGTCACTGTTACCACTTTTGTTTAGTGTACGATTAACAATGTTTTTCTTATTTTTTCGCAACTGTATTAAAAAACGTCGTTCGATACACGTGCGGAAATGTCATTCTTCACTCGTCCCGAGTCTTGCCACTCGCCTGCGGCTCGTGGCAAGATATCTCGGTACTCGTGAAGTAATGACATACCTTCCGCACTAGCATCGAAATGTACTATTACAGTAGGTGCTGTTTTTCCGCACTAGTGCGGGAATAAGCACTTTCCGTGCCTATGTCAAAAAATAATTACTGTAAAACGTTGTGCGGATAGGTAATTCGCAATTCGTGTCGATTGAAAACACTACCTTCGGTCGTGTTTTAATTTATCACTACTCTTTGCGATTTTTTTTGACTTTCCGCACTTGTATCGTAAATAACTATGTATTACTACATACCCTTGTAACAATGTAATCTTGTCTAGGATAGTTCCGTGTCCTAAAGCACAGTCTAAACAGCGTATATTGAAATTTTCAAAATACTTTCAAATTATGTCCAAACTAGTTATTTTTACGCGTGACTAGAATAGGTAGGGACACTAGGGACCCTGGTACCTCGTAACGTCCTTTACTGTCCTACAACACACCTACTTACCTACAAATACCTAGCCATTAGTTTTTTAGGGTTCCGTACCCAGAGGGTAAAAACGGGACCTATGGAGAAAGAGGGTGGAAAGATAAATCGGGCCCTGGAGGGAAACTACCTTAAATCCTTAAGCTGGCTCATTTTACTTAAAGGAGACATTCCTTTATTTTTAAAAAGAAACAAAGAAAAATACTTTGAATGCAGTTTCAAAGTATTTTTCTTTTTTTCTTCAATTTGGCTTGTCTAAAAAAATCTTAAGTACTAAATATTAGATTTTATGGATATTTTGCAAGACAGACGAGTGTAAGACCTAATTTTTCTTGGAGAAATGTTATCAATTATCATTAACATTAACTGCATCGACTAGTAGAATAAAATTGCGAGTTTTTATTTTTTGGAATTTTTTGTCGGTTCGAGTCCCGGGCGAGGCAAGCGAGTTTGCGAAAATCTTTGAATGCAGTTTCGTTTCTTTTTAAAAATAAAGGAATGTCTCCTTTAAGTAAAATGAGCCAGCTTAAGCATTTAAGGTAGTTTCCCTCCAGGGCCCGACTTATCTTTCCACCCTGTATATGTCGAATATCGCGTTAACTTCAATTCAACAGTTGAAGTTCATCAAGTGCGGATAGTTCATTCAGTACAACCAATAATTTAACAAAAAACAACTTTGTTTTATTATTAAGTACTTTAAGGTTTATAATGGTTTAGTTTGGTTGTCACCTAACTGTGGATTGCTAATGTCAAATTTTGACCACTAATGATTCGATTCAACGGAAGTTCAACATGCGACGTCAAAAGTGGCATGTCGAATAAGGCCCCGTTTAATATTGTAGGTAAGATATCGGCAATGTAGGCTTCGTCAGTTGGTTACAAATATATCCCATCAAAAACATAAATGTAAAAAAGGAGAGCCAAGTTCAATACAAAAATTATGCTTGGCTGTGGGGTTCGCCACAAAAAGAATGGAGATCTAAATGAGTGCCAAGTTCTATGCAAAATCCAAATATGTATTTATAGGAACAAAATAACATTATAAACAAGTATTAAACTCTATTTCTTTGCTTTATTGGATACCTATAACAATTGCTGTTATTTTAAAAAAATGCGAGATCTTAAAGCAGGTTAGATTTGACTTGCCCAATTTTCAGTACATCAGTCATTTTATAAAGTTATTCAACATATATATTTTGTAATTCTGATAAAAACTGGCCAAGCCAAATCTAACCTACTTTAAGATCTCACATTTTTTTTAAATAACAGCAATTGTTATAGGTATCCAATAAAGCAAAGAAATAGAGTTTAATACTTGTTTATAATGTTATTTTGTTCCTATAAATACATATTTGGATTTTGCATAGAACTTGGCACTCATTTAGATCTCCATTCTTTTTGCGGCGAACCCCACAGCCAAGCATAATTTTTGTATTGAACTTGGCTCTCCTTTTTTACATTTATGTTTTTGATGGGATATCAATACTTTTTGTAAAGAAAACTAGGCAGGTATTGAGATTTAATGTTTTTTCTTGTGTTTCCGCTGCATGTTTTTTACTTCTGTTCTTTGTATTAATTATGTGGTGCCGCGCGCCGCCAACGACACACCGTTGGCCGGTTGTTTAGCGCGTATTACAGGTTTTTTGTATGGGGACCCCCCCTATTTTTTTACTTTTTTTATTTTTAGATTTTTTCCTACGCTTACACACAATTACCGAGCTGGATTCCAAATTTCATCCATCTAGGTCATCTGGAAGTAGGTTAGGTTTAGGTACAGGTCAGTCACAATAAAAAAGAAATTTGTATGGGGACCCCCCCTATTTATTAACTTTTTTTTTGTTTTTAGATTTTTTCCTACGCTTACACACAATAACCGAGCTGGATTCCAAATTTCATCCTTCTAGGTCATCTGGAAGTAGGTTAGGTTTAGGTACTTATATGTCAGTCACAATAAAAAATGTTTTTTTTGTATGGGGACCCCCCCTATTTTATAACTTTTTTTTATTTTTAGATTTTTTCCTACGCTTTCACACAGTAACTGAGCTGGATTCCAAATTTCATCCTTCTAGGTCATCTGGAAGTAGGTTAGGTTTAGGTACTTATATGTCAGTCACAATAAAAAATGTTTTTTTTGTATGGGGACCCCCCCTATTTTATAACTTTTTTTAATTTTTAGATTTTTTCCTACGCTTTCACACAATAACTGAGCTGGATTCCAAATTTCATCCTTCTAGGTCAACTGGAAGTAGGTTAGGTTTAGGTACTATAGGTATGTCAGTCAGTCTTAAAATTTACGACTTTTTGACCTTCATATCTTTATAACCGTTTGAGCTAGCTTCATGAAATTTGGGCTTCTAGATGTCCTTATGGATATAATTAAACACATGTAGTTTTATGTGTTTACGTTAAAGATGTTTTGAGTTATAGAAGGGTCAAAAGTGGCACCAAGTGGTTCGTGTAATATTACACTTGGCGCTGGCTAGCCAGTTCCTTTGCTTGAACTTGGCTTGACACGCTGCCGCGTGTCTAGATCTCATCGTGATATGATTTATTTATCTCACAATATACAATTTCACTTAAAATTAGGCACCTACATGGTAAATTCTTAGGAATTCGTTTTATTCAAATTCTCCGTATTCAAGCTCTAAATCTTGATTGTATTCAAAAAGACAAGTGCCGGTCACTTAATGTTAACTTCTAGCTATTATACCAATCTAAGTATTTAAAGCAATGTTGATTGTTGATATTAATGGCCAATGGGAAGCGAGCAAAGTTCGCAGCCAAAGTAACCTTTGCAAAGGCACCTTGACCACTGGAGTCTTGAACGTTGTCCTACCCTTCGAAATCACATCGAAATGAGGGAATTACAATACGTGAGTACCTAAACTGACGGAAATTGTCATTAAGAAATTAGAGTAAAGCTCCAGCTTTCGGTGCAATGAATTCTAAAGAGCTTTTGTTTCTATCAGGGCTGAAATACAAGCTTACTAAAAATACCTAGAGTCACGACACCAACTACGAAAAATAGTAGGAATACCACAAACTATTACACAAACATCTCTTTATTATGGGTAAAACTAAAACAGATAGCCCCATGTGCAGAGCGAGCATGGAAATAGAGGAAACAACAAAAGACATTCTTCTATATATTTGAACGTCAAGCCGTGTGGTCACCAAAACCATACCCTCGCTATAACCACAACCCCAGAGATACCTAGTCTCTCTGCGGGCGGGGCGCTGCTACTTGCGTTGCCCAACTCGAGCTTCCCTGTATGACCTACCTGTAGGCATCAAAAGCAAGGAACACGTTTAAGCTTCAGCGTCATGAGGAAGTAATTGAGGAGGAGGACCGCATACCTGTGCCTGTGAGGTTTTACGTATAAGAGGAGAGAAGAAAAGTTTATTGAGAACCATCAAAGAAAAAAGACAGAGGACGAATTTATCAAAAACGTCATTGGGGCGAGTTGAAGCAAAGATAAAGAAGGGGAGACAGTAACGACATACATGCAAACCGTCAAGAGTTTAACTCTTAAATTATGATAATGACCTGTAGGGCACATCGGCAGCGAGGAACACGTAGTTCATGGCGTAGTGAGCAGCCGTGTAGCTGACCAGCGCCATCAGGAAGTAGTTGAGGAGGTGGAACCGCCGGAACTGCCCCAGCTCCTTCATCAGGGCGTCGCAGTCCACCCCTGGTGCCTTTTCCGCCATTTTTGGAACTTATTAACTTGTTTCGGTCTTGAAGTTGGTAACTTCTTTTCCACGTCTTGTACGTTTTAAAAAAACAAAGATCACTTAACAAGGATATATTATTATTAACTTTGACTATTGGTGGCAAAGTTTTATAGCTGATTGTCATTGATCACTTTACTCATTTAATATAGACGCGTTAACACTTTATTGAATAGTCTTGATAAGCTCGATAGACTTAGTCTGTTCGGGAAATGCCGCGGTTCTTCACAAGTTGCTGGTCTTGACCGATGTTAGAATGCCGTTAATGGCTACTTACGTATGGAAGTAAGGTCTAGCTCGAGGTATTCAGGTAGTCTAATACGTAAGCACGATGTGCAAAGATTTATGTCCGAATAAAGTTTTCTCTTCGTCAATTTTAGAAGTTAGGTTTAAAATAAAATAA
Organism: Cydia fagiglandana; assembly: GCF_963556715.1. Lineage (NCBI taxonomy): Eukaryota > Metazoa > Arthropoda > Insecta > Lepidoptera > Tortricidae > Cydia > Cydia fagiglandana. Next base: position 20,995,089 of record NC_085941.1, read on the forward strand.
AATAAAATTATAACATAAATATTTCCATACTGAAAGAGCACTTATAGTCTCTTAACGTAAGGATTTATGCGTTTTTGCACTCGATAAGTACTCAAGGTTTCAATTAGCGACTCTTAAAAATTTCAACGGATGCGCGAATAATAGTTACTTTTTAGGCAGTGTACAAGATTTTCGCGCAGTTTTTCGTATCGATTTTCACGCAGATGAGCGATGCGCGTGACATGCGTGTTCGCGCGCGCAGACCGACGCGCGACTGTGGTCTCGCGCGTGCGATTTCTCCGAGCCATTAATCGCGCATTTAATTATTTCCGATAATCCTTTTAAGCTGGAATACAATAGCCGGCGGATTTGTCTATGATGGGCGATGTTCTTAGTTCACCATAGAGAAATAAATAAGTACCTACGCTTAGTGTGCTCACTCCGGACATCAGTTTCCTTACTTAATAAAAATGAATAATAAATTGTATCAGAGGTACGAAAAAATGTATTAATAATACGTTTAAACTTCGCTTAAAAAATCATAGGTACAGTCACCTGCGATAGTTGTTACTCTTCGAAGGCCGCAAAAATATGTGACACACTCTTAATGCTGTACTTACACATAACATCATGTCAATTTTTGCGGCCATCGAAGAGTAACATATTACATTAGCTAGTTATACGGAGGACAAGTTCGAGCAAAATGCACTATAACTGAATGACATGATTACGAAATACGAAGCAAACAATAAAGAAATTTAAAATCATTTATACAGCTGATTCAGTAAAATTGAAATTATTACAATCGTGTTTTTTTAGTTAGTATAATAAGTATGTAGATACCTATTTATTTTATTTCCCTTGAACGTACTAAGTATATATATAGGTACAGTCACCTGCAATAACATGTTACTCTTCGAAGGCCGCAAAATTATGTGACGCGCTCTTAATATGGCTCTACAAATAAGATCGTGTCAGATATTTTTGCGGCCTACGTTGTGTAACATATTATTGCAGGTGATTGTACTTATTTTTATAATGAATCTTTCATATACCTCTGTACCGTCCAAGCAGGTAACTTTAGTTCACAACTTACAACTATGGTCCAAATTCCAGTTCCAGAAATCGTAATTTACGATACAAGTGCGAAAAGTCGGAAATTCGCAACGAGTTGAACGACCGAAGGGAGTGTTTTAAATCGAACGAGATGCGAATTTCCTACTTTTCGCACTTGTATTCAATTTTTGTCATAGTACGTACACGTATTGTACTTAATCCCGCCCTAGGGCAGTAAAGTAGCACCATAATTATGTATAATGTATAAATATTTTTCAAATAATGTTGAGTATATACCTAATATAGAAAAAGCATTAGTGTATCTAATCTAATCTCCAAAATCAATGTAACGAGAAGGTACAGATCATAAAGGCTCGTTAAGAATCAACGTTAAAAACTGGACCATAGATGTAACACAGGTCTATAGTTACCTGATTTTACGGTAGGTGATCTAAAGTCAATACCTACTATCCTACTAATTAGTTTCGCACGTGTAAGAGCGCCTTTATAAGAAAGGTCGTTAGCAGTATTACGACTACGTTATTGCGTATTTACATAACCGAACATAAATTATGGATTATGCCATTCTTTTATAAATTGTGTGCCTCAATCATGCGTTAAGATTAAGATCGCATCGATATGGCATCGATTTGATGCCATAGGACATTTTCTAGGAGCTATTTTTCCTCCGAATAGTCAGTGTTACAACAGCGTAAGTAAGCCCTTCGCGTGCGTGGCACGAGCGTCGCGCTGCTCGACGCCCTGTCCGTGCGCGTGCGCAGCACGTGCGCCGCCAGCACGTGACGAATCCACTACACTCACTGATCACTTACTAGATTTTACTGTATTTTCCGTACTCCGAAAAAACAAACTGGTGTAGCTTACCGGGGCTCCGTCGACTCAGGGAACGAGTCAAAGATTTTCACGTTTCACGATATGCCTAGGCATATCACGATATGCCTGATCTTACGATCGGCTACCGACATGTACCTGCTCAAAACTAGGGAGCCTGGGGGCCGATTTTTGAATTTTGATCGCTCGATTTTTTCATTCGAAAATCGGTGGAAAACGGTGAAATGCTAATTTTTGAAATATGAGCGATCGAAATTTGGAATCTATTGGTATTGACCACTCGATTTCAGTAGAATTTTAATGCCTAGTAGTGGAGATATTATTTAATGAAATACGCGAAATCGAGTAGTTGAAATTCAAAAATCGGCCCCCTGGTAGGTTATTGGAATCGAGAGCAGAGGCGTAACTAGGGGGGGGTTGGAGGGGGCAAGTGCCCCGGGCGCCGTCCAAGGGGGGGGCGCCAAAATGGGCAAAAGACTACCTCTCATCCTGGTAATCTGGCCCACAGCTCAGAAAAGCAAAGAGAAAGCCGATCTTTTAGGTACTCTTTTTTGCCTAGAACTCGACCTTAAAAGACGACGGTAGCGCCCTACCGCCCACCATCCCGCAGTGCGAATACTCTATGCCAGAAACTTCTATCAAGCAGAGGGATATTCGGTAGGAGTTGCTATGCTTTCATTTTATAAGGCGAGCGGGCCGAGTGCTTCAGAGAGTTCAGAGCTGTGTTCCGTGTTAGCGCGTCTTTTCCCTCAGGGGTCTCCTGTCGGGAAGTTACCATTTTATGGACAGTCCAAGAGACTACCTATGCAAATGGATCCCTAGCCCTTTGTCCGGCAGGCGCATATATATGAGCCGTAGTAGACGGAACCTACTCCAATAGCTGCTGCTGCATATCTGTGACATGTTGTCTATCGGACGACAGTAGGTACGGGGATTCCTATATAGGCTGGTTAAAAATAACTACATTCCCGTTGCCAGGGAGGTTTTGGGATTATACTGAGCAACTTTTACTACGGGACCAACCCCGAAATCTCAAAAAAAAAGTTTACCCTCCCATAGAAAATGGACCAACCAAAATGTATGAACCAGCCAAATTTTTTTTTCGCGACTGAGGGGTTGGTCCCATAGTAAAAGTTGCTCATTATAATCCCAGAACCTCCCTGGCAACGGGAATACAGTTATTTTTTAGCCACCCTGTATACAGGATGTTCTCTACCGCTCGTAGGTAAGTACAATGAGCTGTTGTCTGAAGAATTGTTTGACATGCTGCCTAGTTGCCAACGGTGACAGCTTGCCATCACTGCACCGCTCGCCGTATAAGGATAGGCAGAGTGTTTATCCTCACACCCTAGAACCTAAATGGTTGCGTACTGTGCGGTTTAAGAGGAATTCCTTCCACAGTGGTCGGGAGGAAATTTGTCGAAAAAAGGGAGCTCATTCCACAATAAATTGATTAAGTTCCTTTTTCTCGAGAGGCTACAGTATGGAGATCTCCAAAAAAGTGCATAAGTTTTAAAATGGTCGGCAACGCGCTTGTAACTCTTTTGGAGTGTAGACGTCCATATGATGCGGTGACCACTTACCATCAGGTGGTTCGTAAACATGTTACCCACCGATGTCACAGAATAAATAATAGTACTAGGTACAGAAGACTCACTCTCTAACAAAACGCGTCTGTCACGATCAGCGCAGATATGGCCGCTAGGTGGCGACAGCGCCACGCGCGGGTTATGGCAAACCCCAAAATTGGGGTCGAACGGATGGACTTTTAACTGCCTGTAGCAAAGCGACGACATCGCGGAGTGAGCCACGCCTGCCGATGTATTAAAAAAACACATATACACTGTATTGTCTAAATTAAAAGTAAATTTTAGTTAAAAAAAAAAGTAACCCTTTTGTAGTTCATTTCGTTTGTGTGTGGGGGGGGGGGGGGCGCAAATTTGGTGCCTGCCCCTGGCGCCATATCCTCTAGCTACGCCTCTGATCGAGAGTCAAGTATTTTCTTAGCTAGACAAAATTCAATGCGGGTGTTTTTTCTAATAAAAATTACATACTTTATATATTTATAAAATACTACACCTCCTTTCGCTTACTTAGTACTGGAAGTGAAATAAACTCTTCATGAAGTACAGTTATGATATGATCGCTTTAGTTTAATAATGACAATATTTTACTGCATATAAACTGCTCCTTATAAATTGTTAATGCTTATTTTTGCGGAGTTAATGATACGCTTCATTGCGTAGGTAAGTGACATTCGTTAACACTTCATAGAGCTGTATCTATTCAACGTAGTCTGTGACTAAAACAATGAACTAGTCAAACGATCGAGTTTCACAGAAAAAACTGCGAAAAATTACGTTCATGCGATAACGTCTTCGTTTGTGACAAACTGAGGCAACGGATTTAAATCATGCTCAATGGATGGAACTATGTAGAACAAAAGTTCAATCGTTTACATTTAATGTAGGTAGTTGATTTAGTTTGATATTTTACCGGTTAATATTTTCCTCGCATTGGTGTGGTGAACATTTTTGTGTTTCATGCGGTGGCAAAATTTGTGCCTTGAAACCCTCGCAACGCTCAAGCTTCCACTTATCGAACGACTCGAACCTTTCGCTTGCTCGGGTATCAATATTAGCCCGAACGGTTAAACAACAACTTTGCCCTCTTGCAAAACAAATAACTATTAAGTATAGTCATCAGCATACTTGCACCTGCGGCATTTCACGGCATGTCACGCCTCTCACCCGTATGTGTGTCATTACCGTCGCAAGTTCACCTCCAGATCGATTCGATTGATAACATCACCCACCATGAGACTGCTTAGATGGTGTCATTCTTTGCGAGAATTTCATCATCACTCATCAATAATGTTCGCGGAACGAGTAAAAATAGACTTAAATCTGTCAACCGGTAAGTATTTACTTTTGATATTAATACGATCGCTCGAGCTTTAATTGGTGCGCGCAAAATGTTTTACTACAAAAAAAAAAAACATTATTTTATTTGTGACCATAAAGAAATAAGCCACGGCTAGACTAGGGACAATTGTCCCACGATACATGTCGCCAGCTTTGTCGGGTGAAGTGCCGCGACATTGCTGGACTTCTCGACATGTCGGCCGACATTTGCGCGGCTTACATTACATTGAGATATGCGCGGCAACGTCGCGGTCGCAGCACTTCATCCAACGTCACTGGCGTCACGTGTCGTGGGAATATTATCCCTAATTAGTCTTTCCGTTGCTTAAATAAGCTTAGAGTGCTTACTCTATACATGGCTTTCCTTACTAATCAAACATTTATACTAGAAGTTGCAAAACTGCTGCAGTCTGTCTGCATCAATAAGCCAGGTGATAATTGCAACTTCTGCATCTAGATGCTGTTTGATCCACGTGCACACCTCTCACCACTAAGATCGATGTCATTATCACCGAATCTATTCAAGTTTGCACTTGCGACAACAAAGTTAAGGTCAAACGATAGAGTACCTATTTACTTTAGCAACACTCTGCTAACCATTCATGGACCTTATAGTCTTGTAAATAAAGTCTACGAACAATGGTCACACGGAGTATTGCGAAGTGTGGGCGCCAGTTTCAATAGCATTTAATCAAATAGTTATTGAAATGAGTAATATAAGAATGAGGTCCATTGTTAAATAAGTTTATTTGCATTATAATAGAAGTAATTATTTGCCCAATTGCCTCATAAAATGCCACGAAATTTGCTGTTTCGCACATCGATAAATAAAAGTACCTAATAGAAGTGGGTTTTGCGTTCTACCATGTTATAATTAATTAAACGAACAAAGAATCAACGGGATATTAACAGGGTGGGGTCGAGGTGGTGCAAGAAGGACAGAATGTTTATTTCCTTTTCATAAAAAAATGTAAAGCCTTAAATTCTATGTACAGGTAGGTACAGCCGTATAAGCCTAAGAGGAGATAGCGGGACGACCTGGACCTGACCTGGACCTAGCAATGTACAAATTGCAGAACATTCCCAAAAAGCGGAAACGTTCTCGAGAATGCTCTCAGAACATTCTGCAACATGGAAATTATTGATCCGCCATCTTGGATTTTTTCAAAAAAAGATTTTTTTGTTATGGGAATCTAGAGGCCTCTATCTCCCGCCATGCCAAATCCCAGCGCGCTCGGACCAACTTCAAAAAAAAAAAAAATGTCGGCCATTTTGATTTTTTTTAACGCAATTTGTTTTGTCTCGGAGCCCTTTATGACATTTAGTCGAACACCCCCCACCTATCACGCACCGTTTAAAAGTTGCCATACAAAATAAAAGTGGGCAGTTTTCCCGCAATTGTAGCATTTTTCAAAAAAAAAATCATTGGTATCTAGGGGACCCCGAGATTCCTTGACCTAAATTTCAGCGCGCTAGGACACACTTGAAAAAGTTAAAAAAAAGTGGGCCATATTGAAAAAAACATGGCGGCGTCAAAAACTGCCAGGGTCCCTCTATGACATTTGGTTTTGCCGGGCCGTCATACATTTTTCTGACCGGAAGCGGTAGACCAAAAGTCGGAATTTTATGGGGGTAAGGATACTACACCTAAACTATAGTGAATATTCATGTTATAAACTACGATAAATAAATAAATTCTCGTTCTCGAGAACATTCTCAGAAGTTACCGAGAAATTCTCATGTGGAAAGTTTCGCAACTTTGGAAAGTTCTCGTGAGTGCATTGCTACCTGGACCCATTTCTCGGCAACTGGACGGACGGGGGATGGGGGGAGGACACTTTATGGGCTCGTTAAAAAAAGGTAAATTGCCAACGCATTCCGACAGAATAACGATATTTATAAAATATAAGCACACGATCAAGCTTCGTGGAGACTTGGGAAACACCTTTGTCTGGCAGTGGACGATTTTCGGCTGATATGATGATGATCAAAGCTGTCATATTTCTTAGACCTTAAATGTATGGCCATAGGTCGTTGTCGCTCCACTAGAAAAAACTCGCTCCTACTCATTATAAATTAAAACTATTTCTGGGCATGTATGGATTAGGCACCTTTTACCTTCGACATATCACCACCTTCATAAAATACGATTTATGTGACTCAAGTAATTACAGTAATAAACTTACGGTAGATTGGAGTGCAGTTACGACAGTGTAATGTGCAGCTAATTAGTCTAGACGTGATTGGTCAATATTTGGCCTGAATGTCTGTGGTAAATGTATTACAGATAATAATAGAGAACGGTCAAAATACCTCGAATATCCTAGCCACGTAATTCGTTACGTCATATGTAGCTTATCGCCGGAGAGCGTAAGGAATTGGGGTAATAGTAATCTTAGCAGAGGGCATCATTTACCTCAATGAGCAGCACGCGTAGGCGCACGCGCCGAAAACTTGACGCACAGACCGCACAGTGGCTCTGCGATGTTACAGTGTTAACATATGGACAAAAAGTAGTGTGTGAAAATATGGACAAAAATAATATAAAAATAAATATGGAAAATATGGTAGGCTTGATGATTTAGTCAAATTTTGTCCCAGCGCACTCGCGCCAAGCCTCCAGAAATGAATGAATTTTATCTCTTAGTTTAACCATTTACTTTAATGGTTACGTTAATTAAGCTACCAGCACTCTTTTCTCCAGATATCCTATAGGGTATTCTTAGATCCCGTACGTTCAATGACTGAAAACATCAAGATAATGTCAAACATTTCCGAGTATCCAGGATGCTGCAGTATTGTTCAACTGGCCAAAAGCAGATGAAACCGTACAGCACAGCATACGTCATGCTTTGATCCCAGCATTCAGGCCAATCGGCGGACTATTCAGTTTACAATACATACAATACGCGCATGGTGATTGGCATGGATATGCCGCGATCCACACGTAACTCAGATGGTTTTAATCTACCGGTCATCAAACTCGAACTCGACTTTATATTGTGAATAGAGTTGCCAAGCGTACTAGTCGCCACCAAACTAGGTATTTATCAGTGTAACGAAACAACCAGAACCAATGACACTACCGTCAAATTAGTATAACATGAGTGATGTTTCCCAATGTTGCATGTTGTAAAACGACCGTGATTGTTCAAATACAATGAGATATCAATTCCATTGTGTGCTCGAGTTGGGACCTGTGAGAAGGAACCTTGATAGAAAAATAGTGGTCTCGTAGATGGAAAAACGTTGCACGTGTTTCAATGAGCCGTTGAATAAATCTAACTTCTACATAAAGTATCTATATTATTTGCGTGTAATCGCACGCTCCGTTACAAGTTGTTTGTAATTAAGATAATAAATAATTACATTGGTTTTTAAATGTAAACTTCAATTAATTAACAATTAATAAAGTAGTATACGTAAGTAGGGTTAGATCAAGCCAAGTTGACAGTAATTTCGATAGCACAGACTGAACAAGTGTTATTTTAAACGTCATAATTTGATAGAAGTTATTGTTTCATAGAAGTCATCACTCATGGAATATAGTAGTAATAAAGTAGTTGTAACCTGTAGGGCACGTCGGCAGCCAGGAAGATGTAGGTGGTGTGCAGCAGGCCCACCTGAACGGCCGCCAGCGCGGCGCACACCAGCACCCGCGCGCGGAACCAGCCGCCCAGCCGCGCCACCAGCGCGTCGCAGTCCACCCTGTCTGCCGACGCTTCTTGCTCCTTCATCGCACTTGATTTACCTTTAGATATGTATTACTAAAAAGTCCAAGATTTGTCACTTTAAAGTTCAACGCACGTCAGCGCAAACTGCTGAATTTCGTTATCACTTTATACGAGTAGGCCGCATACTCGTATGATGATGGATTCCGAAAATGTTCGCTGTTTACCAACTGAAGCTTTGTATTTTTGTTAAAGTTTCAAGATCCCGAAAATATTTCACCTTACTGAACTTGGTATTCTTTATTTGAATGTTGACATGATGATTTTGATGTTCTTTGTAGCGCTTAATTTATTGAGAAGAAATTACACGAAAAGCCGCGGAGTTTGTCACTATAAAGTTCTATTAAAAGTAAAAATGTCCCGATATTTTTTAGCTAATTTTCTAAAAGACGATTGACGCAAGTTGGAGATGCAAGCGACGAGGATAAATTGCTAGTTCTGAATGTATGTACAGACTTATTCTAAGTAGATCTAAGTACGGTTTAGATGGCGGGAATGCTCGCGTAGTGCGCGCGCGGCGCCGACTGCGATTTAACGAGCCTTTCCTCCAACCACGGCCAATTAGGCGCACCACTTTTATTTGTCAACTCTGACCGCTACGTCTAGTCGCTGGTGTACTAACACTTCACTGACCGCCGTATCTTACTGCTTTGCAATAAGGTAAGAATACCTAATACTACGCCTACGAGTACTTATAAGCGCGCGGCGCGTCAAGCTGAGCCTTGTTGGAATGCACGAAGGTTGATATTGATGCAGCCACACGCATAAGCATGATCTATTATCGCCGGTTCACATGCGAGCGGTCCAATCCAATGCCAATGTGTGTACGTTAATTTACGGGCTCAAAAATCGCTTACAATCAAGCGATTCGTTTGCTCGTTGCTTGTTTGCTTCCTATATCTTAAATTCAACTATTACTCTAATCAATGCTCCCTACAATTTGTCAATATTCGCACACTAACATCCAGACCCTAATTATAAAGCAGTGCCCGATCCTAATCATTGGCCATGTGCGACGATTAAGCGTTTACCCAATATATCACTGTATCACTACGAGTTAGAAAGCTCGCTCTCGGCCTCGGCTCTGTATTGTCAATACATCGGGTGAAGCAAGCTCTCTAACAAGTGTAGGTACATACCTACACACACAGGTACGAGACAAGAGGACAGTCACCTCTGAAAGTAATGGCAATGGGTATAGGGATGGATATTATATATATTCGTTGAATTAGGGGATAAGTATTTTGCGTCAAGGGGATTTACATTAAGTAGATAAAATGTCAATGCTTACTCCTGAGATTTAGGTGATACCACGACCACAGAAGATTCAACTGGTGCTTTTCTATATTATCTGCATCATCATCATCATCTGTCGTTCCTTCAATGCTGAAGATCATGACATATAGTCTTTGTTTTGAAAACCATCAAGCCGCGTAGCCAACATGCCAATCGCTAACGCTCCGTAGCGAACGAAACGCAAGTGTCATTGTCACACTAATATGGAAGAGTGATAGAGATACACAAAGCGTTTCGTTCTCGTAGCGATTGTCACCTTGGCTAGGCCGCCAGGCCTCCTCCTCCGTAGGTTCATGGGTACGTGTTAATTTGGGTCTTCAGCACTCTGCACCAATTTATTTGTAAAAGCAGCGTATTTTCTCACGTCGTTTTGGACGTTCACAAGTCGGACGCAACGACAACTGTTCCTGAATCTAGTCTAGCGGTGCCCTTACAGGTACCTTACATCAATTCTGTCGTCCCTCGTCTTTTTTCCCGCGATTCACATCTTTGTTTAAAGTTGGACTCTGTTAATTATAATAATTTACTCTCTCTCTACCATCCCCATTGTGGCCATTTGTTGAATTAATTTAACCAAACATTAAGAAATCTTATTATGACAACACTCCACAACGTGTCCATATTATTTACACGTTACAAGAGATACCTACATACTTCCGGCTTGCTAACAGCAACATATCAACTGACTATCGATATATTAGTTCGTCGGTAGAATATGCTCATATGCCTTAAGAATAAGGTTTACGAATTGCTAGTGTAGAAGGTACGTACGTAAACGTACTCTTTGATATCAAAAGCATCATTTTCAATCATAATTGTCTTTTTGTTACCATTCGCCTCTGCTGCGTCTCGCTCTTGCCAATATATGTACGGCTAAGTACGAGCGAAATGCACGCGCTAATAATAGATAGGCACTAAATGACATCCTTTAGATACCAAAATGTGTGTTCAAATTGGCCTCAGGATCGCGTGAACAGACACACGCGTGACACGTGTCACGTGTCTGGTCGTATACATTACATGTTATATTCTTATTCGCCGTTCACTGATGCCTGAAAGCCTTATCCAATACTTACGAGTACGACACTACATATAGATAGGTATATACATATGCATAATTTTGTATAACGGAGCACGTAAAAATATTTGATTCGTAGAGTCATAAGAAAATATAATATATCTTTGTGTGTTCCAATGTGCAAGATACAAATTCTGGTAAAGTGACTGTACCTTCATCTATCTAGCACTGTGTCCTCTATGTACTTATGTTAGTATAACCCCGTAACACCCTCGTAAGGCCCCGGGCAATTGAGGCGCTTTTGAGTTTGGAACTTTCTTGTATTTCTCTTTTAGTTTAAAACTCGAATTTAATTAGTACTTGTACAAGTACACGGGGACTTACGAGATAAGTAATATAAGTAATAGAATTGGACGTCGATGCCGTGAGAATTTTTTATTTCAATTCTTTATTAATTGCATTTTATTGTGTTTTGATAGATGGATTGAGAAATTTAAATGAATTAAATAGGCCACTGGGTAAGGGGTCACTTGCAGAGAACAGTGCAGTGTAAGATATGGTACCTATGGTATTGGCGGGGGTCCCTTTGTTTCCCATAAAGTTTTAAGTCATAATGTATTGTTTGTCATATTATCGTTAGTCATAAAACTGAAACCGTTAACTTTTCAGGATTTTCGTAAGGTTATGCTGTAGATAGGTTAGGTTAGGTTAGGTTTGTTTTATGGCAAACCTGAAAAGTTACGCGTTTCTGAGAAAAACCAATTATGACTAACGAAAATTCGGACAAACAATACATTATGACTTAAAACTATTTGGGAAACAATAGAGACCCGGTATGGCGCTTTATTACAGCTCTCTTACTTTAGTCTTTGAGATTCACCAATAAACGTTGTTTAAATAAAAAAGCAAATGACACTATAATTGTGCACAACACGAAGCGCACAATCAAAACAATTTCTTTCTATTGGATGAATTGATTATTTAGCGATTCGTCGGCGGAGAAACTGGCCGCCTAGCCAAGGTTACAATCGCTATCGCTTCGACAACGAAAAGCATTGTGTATCTCTATCACTCTTCCACATAAGTGTGACAGTGACAGTTGCGTTTCGATCGCTACGGAGCGTTAGCGATTGGCATCTTGGCTACGCGGCCTGAGCATACACAAACATTTTTGAGCAAAATTGTTTTTTAATTATTCCTAAAATATCAAATACTATGCTAAATATTGTCTCTAATCGGTTTTTAATTTTTTTGTTTCAAATATGCTATGTTATAGCCGCATTTTACTATAAGATCTGATACTTATTTAGGTACATTCTGTTAACAAAGAAAAACATTGTGTCATGATGTCATGCATTGTACGTTTAACATTTACTTATCAAAAATGGATATAGCAATAATAAAAATGCTTTCTTTTCATGATTTCCACTATATTCAAAATATTAGTAGAGTAATGGTACTATTAAATAGTAAACATATACTTACTGTGCCTAATAAATAAGTTGAATATTCTTACTTACCTTATCGAAAAATAGTTTTATTAGAATTGGTAATTCACTATTATTTTTATAAAATAATTTCCTTCTTGTGATTTATTTTAAGCAGTGTGTGTGTGTGTGTGCGTGTGTGTGTATGTGTGTGTGTGTGTGTGTGTTTTAGTGTCAAGTTGTCAGGTAAGACTGTGTTGTTCGTTTTTGTACTTATTTAAAAATTAGTTTGCTAGATTTTGAACACCATAAGGTAATGGATTCCAACCTTCGATAATCCGCTATACCTATAGCCTACCTGATGGCAACGCGACCTCAAAATACATTATGTACTTACTAAATATAAGATACGAACGGGGACAGGAAGGGAAAATAATGGCAACCCATAGTCAACATCTTCAAATATTTTTAATCGAGACGCCTTTTGAAATTTAATTAGCAATTTTTCTTGTGATTAACTTAAAAGTGAAGAGTAGCAGACACACATTATGGCATTTTGTAAAAATTGTACATAAGAAATTGTATATTTAGCAAAATCGTGACTTTTACTAAAAACATGTCGAAGTGACATACTGCCCGATTCGAACTTTACGATTAAGATACGTCAATTAAAAGATCTACAAACGATATGGATGTGATGAGTCAGTAGCAAAAGTAACGTTTTTGTTCGAAGAAGCGTCACATTTGACACTGATATATCTAATCCATATATTTTCTAGATCTATTAATTGACGCATCTTAAAGTTCGAATCGGGCCGATTATCTAGCCAAGTCGAGCCAAACCAAACATTCAAACAGTTATTCCGTCACAATCGACTGGTTGTAACAATCAGTTTAGATATTCGGACAGTCAGAGCAAGCTAACCTGTACGTGGCGAGTGTGGAAGTGCTACCGTAGGTAAAGTAACCGTCAAATTTCTATAAAAATATGTTAAAAGTTTTAACTTTTACATTTCATAGCTGCAAAGTTGTTGAATTAACTCAAAAGGACTGCGTGCTGCGTAGGCACACAATTAATTGGAAACAACAAACAGCACAATACTCAGTTTATAGCATAGCAGGTCGGTAAAGAAGTAAATTATGCTTTTATTAAAACTAAACTATTATTTTTTTAGGGGATTACTAATTACTTAACAGTCCCCCGGACGGTATCGGCCTGTCAGTTGTTCGGAACTGTCAAAATTATGTTCTAACTATATTCTAACTAACAGGCCAATACCGTCCGGCGGACTGTTAATCAGTGGGCCCCTTTAAACATTTAACTTCATCAATTATAAAAACTAAAAAATGGTTTCACCATTTATTACAATCAGTTCAACCTGTTACGCGCTAAAGTAATAATATTAAATTCAACCTCTAGAGTTTTCTAAATCTAGTTAATTGCTAGACTTACGAGTAATAGGTTGTACTTTAAGAAAGCAAAATTCTGCCAAGATTGGGGAATGATTTCAGAATATTGTCTTCGGTTACCGCGATAGTTACTCATGAAAGAAAACTATTGAAACGGATTATATCGGGTACCAACATGGAATTCATCCCGACGTTTCTTACCCTTTACAGCTTTCGTGGTCAACGATTAATTCAATATACGCGACATCATCCGTTTCAATGGTTTTATTTCATGAATGATTTCAGTTTCCTTTTTTTACAGCTGGCGTTCCCTTGCTTTCAAAATATTGACATAATCTTTCCTAATTGTAGAAAAAAGTATTTATTCATTTTTTCACCTCCAGTAACCAATCTTACTCGTACAGGCACCTGCAATAATAAGTTACGCAAAATACATATCTTATTTGTAGAGCCATAAGAGCGTGTCACATAGTTTCACGGCCTCCGAAGAGTAACATAATATATTAATGCAGGTCACTGTACAGTAAAATCTTTATATGTACGTATGTAGAGTCCATCTAAGGTGCACCGACTTGGCACTGACAAAGAAATGAAGCGCCAGTATTTAGAAATTTGGCCTTTATGGTGACGCTTCCGCACTCTGTCAAGTATGTGCAGAATTGTTTTAGCTTAGACGGCCTCTAATATAATAGACTACAAGCTTCCCGGAACAACTTATAAGTTATTAACGCAATACATGGCTTCGCTAATATCAAGTGCTTAAAACAACACCGTTTGACATATGCAAGACCAGTGAATTTCATTAGGTACACTTTTTGCTCTTTATTTACTCGTATTAATATTTTACTATACCGATCAATCTCAATGAAAGTATACATTAAAATAATTCTACTTAACTAAAAAACAAAGAAAAATATGCATAGCACATGATCCCTATTCAATATTTCACAATATATTTCACACAGCGGAATCGTTCCGCCGATAAGCTCGAGATTTTAAATCGTCACTATATCCATCAACTGTCCCGTCAATTGCCGGCGAGAATTTCAACTTCTAGTAGTCCCAAACAAAGCTTTTCCACACCTTTCTCAATCTACCGACATAGTTGTAACGGCTCCTCACAAGACCACAAAATATATTATCAATCACAATACCAATTTATCGCTTCAAGTCCTGCTGTGTAGTAACGTAGCGACCTCTCTTGGCCACTACAGAATTCTTAAGCAATGAGTTCAGACATCAGCAGCGCGGATGCGCGCCGGATCCAAATCAGAGAAGGAGTCAGGTAGCCGCGCGTGCAATGTGTCAGGTACTAGTCGAGTAAGCGCCGCGCTCAGCAGCGGCAGCGTGCCGAAGATCGCTGTCGGCAGCCACGGCTTCAACTGCCCCTGGGGAAACAAGGACAATCAATTAGTATTCCATCGTGGGTGAAAATTGCAAGACGGGTAAGAAATTATGTAGTCATATCCAGGTGGCTAAGTTCTGCTTAGTTATAAGTGAGAGCTTTATTCGAGAATTTTTAAGGTCCCCAAATACTATTGTCTCGCAGTTCATCTTCGTATTGATAAGGTCAGGGACTGCACGCCACCTATAACTGAACCTTAACTCCTAATCTTAGCTGACAACTTAAAAATCTGTAGACCAAAACAGTCATGTGCATAAGCGGCGCTCTGAGAAGAGCCAAAGTGAACTCTACTTACTGGCCCATATTCGGTATATTGGTTGAGTAATAATAAGGGCAGTAACTGCCATAAAGACTTCATCCTACCTTTTAACCAGCAGTTCTAAACCTAAACTCCAAATCTCAGCTCAAAACCGCAAAGTTTGTAGAACAAACCAGTCACATATAATTACCAGCATAGGTGTAAGCGGAGCCAGCACAGCCCCAAGCCGACCACAGGTAGAACAGGCGGCTAGCAGACGGTGCCGTGCGCGAGTGGGGAACAGTTCAGCTGTGTACACGTACAGCGCGTTCAAGGACATGGTGGCGCCGAGCTTGCCGATCAGGTAGAGCGCTGTGGCCCACCAGCCGCTACCTTCTGGAAGAGAAATAAATACTCATGATTTATTTAGTTCATATTCAAAATATTTATCAGATAAGTATTGGGACGTGTTGTGACATACTTCGAAACAGTTGTTTACTTTGCAAATCTGCAGTCTTCGTACATTTACATTTACATTTTTAAAAAAAACCTAAATTGGAAAACAGAATTTACGCTAAGTGGCACTTGCAATTTGAAACAAACACTATACTAAGCGACCCAATAAAACACAAATACGACCAAGATCGATCAACTCGAAAACACGAAATGACTGCAGGTACGTGGCGACAAGATGGCAGCAGACAGCACGAACTGTTGTATTGGTCCAACACACAATAATGCAGACAGCTTCCCTTTTCCTTTATTTTTTTTTGTCAGCAGCTTACCTGGCAAACAGGAAATCGCGACAAGCGCACAGGCCGTCGTGAGGAACGCAGCCGTCAGCACCGGCCGCCTCCCAGCACGGTCCAGCAGCAGCGTGTTGAGCAGCAGGGCAGGCAGCTCGGCCGCCGCCACCATGGCGTAGGTGGCGTGCGCGGAGCCGCCCAGAGCGTGCACGTGCACCGCTAATCCGTAGAACACGAACACGGCCGAGATCCACCACACGAAGCACACGCATAGGCGGCGTCGGAGGGCGCCGTATCTGAAATTTGCAGAAAAGAGATTAGTTTCATTATGAAGTTCCATAGTTTTCATTCGGTCACAGTCACAATAGAACTAACATTATATAACATGTGAAAGAACTTGTAAGTACATTGTGCAACGTGGGGGATAAGAGGAATATTGTGCGAGAGTCTATTATATTCACGACAGCCGTACTTTTAGAAAAAACCCTCAATCCTATAAATTTGAGAAACAACACTCACTTGAGAAAAGCGGCAAATAGGCTCTCCTCCTCAACCTTAGCCACAGGCGTCTTCTCATTCTGATCACACAGCATCTTCTCAAACGCCTCATCCGAGGCCTGCACGCGGTTCCACCGCGCCGCCTGTTTCATCACCGCGACGGCTTCTGACACGCGGTTCTGAATGGCCAACCAGCGGATACTCTCCGGTAAGAGCCAGGGGTAGAGCAGCAAGAGCAAGGACGGTGGGTAGGCTATGCGGCACCAAGTACGCCAATAGCCAGCTAGGTAGTCGAGAAGGGAGAGCGTCGCGGCGCCGCAGGCCAGGGGGATGCCCAGGACGAGACTGGCGAGGATCCGGTGCTCGACACCCAGCCATTCGATCACTGAAAGATTAAAATAAGTATTTAGATCGAAGATTCAAACGTAAATTCAAAATAGATTTAAATATGATTCCAAGACCCTCGCCCCTATAGTCACGGTAAAAAAAATTGCAAATGTGGAATGAAAGAATGAAGGGAATAAAAATACTTAAGATGATGATGGTACTAACTGAGCACGAAAGCCGCTGGGTAGACGCTGGCGCCCAGGATGGTTTCTAATAGTTCCCACATCAGGTACGCGTAGTAAGATCCAGCCAAAGACTTGCACAGCCCGAGGATACCGGCACCCACGCCGCTTACTATCTGCAATACAGTATTTTTAGATTAGCGAAACGCTGGTATAAAGACCCGACTATTCAATCACCTAAGATCTATAGAAAAAAGTTGCTATAATTGCCTTCAACAAAAACAAACAGGCAGTTCTTATAGACGTCTATGTAAGTACTTACAAATTCGTATCCGTGTCAGCAAAGCTCTTGGTAAAAATCGTCTGTAGGTAAATAAGAATTTTTAATTCTAGTTCAAGTGTTCCCTAACTTTGTAGAACCCAAAGTATATATCACTGTCTTATCAATATTGTTACCGGACTCAGACCTGGTTGTCTGTCGCGGACTCGAAGCCTCACGACTTATGCTCAGCTTTTATGTATTCATACTCGTACCAGTCGGGATGAAAACTTTCAATGTAAAATCAGTAGCGTACTGCACGCATTCCGAACCGCTTAGCCTCGAAAGAGTTCGAAATAAACAATAGTGAACTCACCAATGCCGTGCGGCGGCCGTAGTGGTCAGAAATGTGCCCAATGATGGGCAGCGAGATGAGCATGCCCACGTTGTGGATGGTGCCCACCAGCGAGCGTTTCCATTCTTGACAGCCCAGGCCAAACTGCAAAATATAAACACGTTTTCAACGAGAGTCTAGTCTGCTGAATATTATGAAATATTTTAACACATTTGCTTTATGGCTGGTGAGGTGCACTGAATAGGTGAGGTAGACCTCACCAGGTCTGAGTGTGTAGGGTGAAGGGGGCAAGCGAAGATGTGAAGAAGGGAAAAGATAAGGGGACCAGAAGCAGAGCAATTTTGAGTGTCAACCATTTGAAATGGGAGTAAAAGCGTTGCTAAGTCTCACCTCCGCCACGATGCTGCTGTGTGACTCGTACACTATCTCCTCACACTCCATCAGAGTCTGCTTGAACGACTCCGACCCACACGTGTCGTCAAGGGGTTGGTAGCGCGCGCACGCATCTTTGGGCAGCGCGTACCCACCCCAATCTGCGCGCGCCGCGGAATACGACGTCTCGTTCGAGTTGCCTTCGCATTCTGGGACCAGGCATCTGCAAGGAAAATAAATTCAATCATTACTGATTCGATCAAACATTTTTCAGAAAAAGGTCACTTCTGTGGTCACCACAAGGTAAGGTGGGATAAGACTATCCGGGGGTAAGATTTATCACTTGTATGGGATCCTTATACTGTTATCAACAAACTGAGACATAACACGACGTAACTATTTGCACGTGCCCGAATGTACCTATTTGTGTTCACTATTCTATTGTAACAAATTCAATTGAATAAATAAAACTTGCAACGAGAATGGATTTTCCCATTATATTTTTTTGTGAAAAAGTTTATAGTAAAAACGTAAAGTACCTAATAGACAAAAAGTGACATTGAGGTACGGATTATTGCGTTCTGTCCTTACAAGTTCACGGCCGAAAGAATGCCACTATTTACTACTAGCTTCTGCACGCGGCTTCGTTTGCGTGGGATGATGATGATGATTCTTAGTGTCATTCGCAGGTCAACCACGGGAGTCGAGCCCCAAACTATCGCCATAGACTCCATACCAAATTTCATATGTATATCTCAGTTTAGCAGTTAAAACGTGAAGAGGTAACAGACAGACAGAGAGACAAACCGATAAACAGGCAGAATTACTTTCGTATTAATAATATCAGTAGCCATTTGTATAGTATTTTTTTAGATTGTGTCGTAACAAAAGAAACGCGATATTAATATAAAAAACAAAGTATAAAGTTGAACTTATCCCTTTGAGGGACCTCTTCCTTATTCTTAACTTATGCAATTTACTAAAGGTGTGCAAGACAGAAGGTAAAGAATGAAATGAAAATAAATACATAATACATAAATACATAATACACTACATTTTTGCAAATAAATATCTTTATCTTTATATTTTGGGCAACAAAGACATACAGGCCAGGCCAGTGGATTTGTAACAATATATTTTGGGCGTTCATTTTGTTCTTCTTTTTTGTTGACTCGGCGGCGGCACGGCCGTGCCTCCAGCACTGCCGTGCCTCCAGCACTGCCGTGCCCCCAACACTAGGTTTACATCGTGATATTCCATTAATTCCATTATTATTTACCATTACTAGTTTACTAGGCACAGGCAGAGGGATTAGGCCAACTTAAGGCAAATTGGGCACTTCACACACTTCCTTTGACATCTTAGCTGCACAACATGATGTTGTTTACATTTACGAAAATGTTGACGCGAAATTTACAATTCGATACAAAGGCGAGTTTTTCCAGTTTGCCCGCGCCTCCGCAGCTGGAGAAAGTCCCTTCCTCTCACTATTTTCAATATTCCTTCACCACTCACAACCGTATGATAAAAAGTCAAGAGCAAGAGAGCAAGTTCGATCGTTTAGCGAAACTTATTCGTTGATTGCGCCTACCGCAATACATCAAAAATATTGTTATCTACCTCTCTATCAGTCACTGTGCATACCTATTTGAGCGATAGAGAGGCAGGAAAGGTCCGCGACTCTAATGGGCACGGCACCGCTTGCCATAAACAACTCCCATGCAAATGATCAGTTTTAGGGAGTTCAAGCACCTGCTCAAGGTAAACAAGATTAGATACTTAAGCGCCAAAAGGAAACTGTGGCCAAATGGAAATTAAATGGTTCCTCATAAATTAATTAATAACAGAGGCTGCTAAATCCTTAATAAATTCCACAATATTGACTAAGTAATAGGTAACTATTAAAATAAATATTGACGTGATTTAGTAAAAAAATAAAACTCCATCAAAATGTACAATCATGAAATAGAAAACAACCCTATAGTACTTAATGACAGTTTTTCTGTTGCTGGCACCATACTGTACGAGTTGAAAAGGTATTTTTTAATACAGTTGCTCAAAAAGTGCTACTTTACGTAGCTGTTTAGCGTGCGGAAAGTTGGTTATCTCGAACTAGTGCTTTTTACTTTCCAATTTTTTTAAATTTATACTTGTTCCAATTCACGACTACTTATTGATGAGTGTTAATATTAGTTTCCTTTAAACGTCGTAATCAGCATAAAAACCTACCGTTAATGTAAGAATACGAAAAATATTACATATTTCATATTTAATTACTTACCTCTTCATCATTATAACACGTTTATTTTTTAATATTCAATATTAAAAATTCCGTTCTTAATAAGTTGACTGAATGGAACGGAATAGCTGCCAAACGCCCATAGATATAATATACTTAAAGACGACGTCTAACCGAGCTGTCACTGTTACCACTTTTGTTTAGTGTACGTTAACAATGTTTTTCTTATTTTTTCGCAACTGTATTAAAAAACGTCGTTCGATACACGTGCGGAAATGTCATTCTTCACTCGTCCCGAGTCTTGCCACTCGCCTGCGGCTCGTGGCAAGATATCTCGGTACTCGTGAAGTAATGACATACCTTCCGCACTAGCATCGAAATGTACTATTCCTTTAAACGTCGTAATCAGCATAAAAACCGACCGTTAATGTAAGAATACGAAAAATATTACATATTTCATATTTAATTACTTACCTCTTCATCATTATAACACGTTTATTTTTTAATATTCAATATTGAAAATTCCGTTCTTAATAAGTTGACTGAATGGAACGGAATAGCTGCCAAACGCCCATAGATATAATTATGCTTAAAGAGGACGTCTAACCGAGCTGTCACTGTTACCACTTTTGTTTAGTGTACGATTAACAATGTTTTTCTTATTTTTTTGCAACTGTATTAAAAAACGTCGTTCGATACACGTGCGGAAATGTCATTCTTCACTCGTCCCGAGTCTTGCCACTATACCTTCCGCACTAGCATCGAAATGTACTATTAACTATCTCCCCCTCTGGCGACGTTATTCGTTAATCGAATAAATAATATTAGAATCTATCTATCCAATAAATAATATGAAATGTAATAAACCGTATTTCAGACAGTAGATTTCATTTATGTTTCTACAGTTCTTGTGTATTTTTCCCTGTCTGTGTGCCACTTATTGACAAAAGGCCTCCGCCAACCTTCTCCATTCCTCTCTATCCTTGGCTACTCTCGTCCATGTGCTACCTGCTGTGTCTTTGATGTCGTCCACCCCATCTAAATGAAATGATCTACCTCTTTTCCTTTTCATATGGCCTGTGAACCAGTTCATTATCGATTTCGACCATTTTTCTTTGCCTCTAATTGTATGTCCTGACTATTTCCATTTTAAATTTTTTATTGTTTTTGTGACATCTTTTGTTTTGGTGATTCTTCTTTATGGATTCTATTCTTATTTTATCCGATAGTCTTTTCCCCTTACTTACGGCTGATAAACCTGGGATCTCACTAAAACACACATTAGAAAGCTAGAAACTTGCCAAAACTCCATGGAAAGAAGTATCCAATAAGTAGTTCAAATTAAATAGTTCAGATTATTTTTGTAAGTTTGTCAGCATAGAACTTTTCTTGCCGTGTTAAGAAGCATTGCCCTCCACAGAGAGTGCCCTAGAATTTTTTATGAGATGGTGTGAGATTTTTTCGAGGGTGAGGGGCCATTCGGCGACCTGCCCAGTGGCACGGCCGTTGGCCTTGCCGTTAATGTGCTTGTATAAATACCACACCGGCACGTGGGAACAAGATAACGCGATGGAACTCGTCGATTAAATAAATATAAACTGTAACGTGTAGTAGCAAGGTTCAGATTTGAACCGGGAAGTTTGTGCGTAGTTTCCGGCCTCACACGTGTTGCGACTTCGCAGATAGCGAATTGGAATATAAACATCGAATTTTGCACGCGCCCACGTGGTCAAGTATTTTAGCGTGTTAAATTAGTAAGTAAGTTAACTAACTTAAATATTTTTTTACAATAAGTAATATAATTATGTAAATAAGTACCTACCTATATACTCGTAAAGTTAGTAAACGTAGCATTAGTTGAGTTTAGTATTAAAATTTGCTAAAACCAAAATAAGGAAATTGAATACAATTAAATTGATTAAGTTAAGGAAAACAATATATGGGTATATCGGTAGGTCACGTAGTAAAAATAGGCAAGAATAGGATGGTATAGGAGACAATTAGTTTTAGCATTGATTGTAGAGTATGTTTAGTTTGTCTATGACTTTTATGTTTTTGTGTCTATGATTGAACAGAAGAATAAAGATTCATTCTTAGACCAAACTAGATATGGTTGTTGTTTATTTCAAATAATACTTATTACATGGCGCAGTCAAGTATGGCTACAGGATATCATTTACCTTCCAAGTTATCCCTGGTGGGGAACCTAAGTGAGAACTTTAGAAAATTCAAGCAATCATTCAATATATACTTGAATGCCGCGGGTCTTTCCGAAGTGACAGAGGCAAGAAAAATCTCACTTCTGCTAAATCTAATTGGTGAGGAGGCTCTTGCCGTCTACAACACACTAGATGTAAAGTCAGAAAATGTAAAAACTCTCGAAGATACATTAAAGGTATTTGAAACATATTGCAATCCCAAGAAGAACATACTTCATTCTAGGTACCTTTTTTATAATAGAAATCAGAAAGCAGGAGAATCGTTTGACAATTATTTGACTGACGTAAAACAATTATGCAATGATTGTGATTTCAAAAATAAAGATGAAATTCTAAGGGACCGTCTTGTATTAGGTTCGAGTGACACGGATTGTCAAAAAAAGTTGATAAAGAAAGGTGACCCACCCCTGGACGATGTGGTGTCATCGTTCAGAATCTCTGAGATCACGAATGCACACGTCAAAGATATAACTGACAACAAACCCGATGTTAATGCGGTCACAGTGCCTAAGAGCACCCAGAAGACCTGTTCGAACTGTGGATACCATCATATCTACGGTCAATGTCCGGCGTATAATAAGACGTGTGTCAACTGTAAGCGGAGACATCATTTCGCTAAAATGTGTCGTTCCAGTAAAGTCACATCAAATGAGGTAAACCTGCAAGATGATTCTGATTACTATGTAGAGTCTGTTACATCAGACATGTCTGTTGACTCGTTAGCGTGGTTCCAAAAAGTAACACTGCCTGGGAACAATCCGGTGCAATTCAAACTCGACCCAGGAGCTGATGTGAATATATTACCGGTACACATCTATGAAAAGGTCATATCTTCACACCCTGTTCCCCTCAAGAAAACAATGTCGACACTCGAGAGCTGGAATGGCTACAAAACGCAAGTCAAAGGATTAGCAACATTCAACATAGAAGTAAATGGCAAGATGTACTCCGAAACATTTTGCATCGCGGGAAAAGAGGACGCCACACCGATTCTATCTCGAGATACGTGTGTTCGTTTAAATTTAGTAAAAAGAGTTTCATCTATCGAAGCTAGAGATGATAGAAAACAGCAATTAATTCGTGAAAATGAGGACTTGTTTGTAGGTTTGGGTAAGTTTGATAATCCTTACGAAATCAAATTAAAAGCTGATGCTATACCTACATCCAAACCTCCATACAGAGTTCCTCTAAAAATAAGGCCTAAATTAAAAGAAGAGTTGGAAAGACTTGAGGGTCTCGGCATAATAAGCAAAGTCACGGAACCCTCGGAATGGGTTAACAGGTTAGTGGTGATTGAAAAACCTGATAAGTCTATTAGAGTGTGCCTAGACCCCAAAGATCTTAACAACGCGATAGTAAAAGATTATTGTTATATTCCTACTATTGAAGACTTATCTGCAAAAATTAAGAATGCTAAATACTTTTCTGTATTAGACTTGAAAGACGCCTTTTGGCACATTGCTTTGACTGAGACTTCCTCAAAATATTGCACATTTTCCACAATGTTTGGAACATATAAATTTAATCGTCTGCCTTTTGGCATTGTATTAGCGTCAGAAGTGTTTCAGAAACGGTTATCTGACATTTTTAGCTCAATTGATGGTGTTGTAAACTATATTGATGATGTGCTATGTTTTTCAGAAACTGAGGAAGAAATGCATAACATCTTATCTAAAGTGTTCGAAAAGGCAAGGGAATGTAATGTTCGATTCAACAAAAAGAAGTTTCAATACATGATTGGACAAGTTAAATATTTAGGGCAAATATTTGAAAATGGTACAGTCCGACCCGATGACGACGCGATTAAGGCTATAACAAATTTTGACAGACCCAATGACAAGTCTGACTTACAACGACTTTTAGGTCTAATCAACTATTTACGACCATATATCCCCAATCTGGCTTCACTTACTAGCCCATTGAGAGATCTACTAAAGAAAAACACGATATTTGACTGGCAAAAAATTCATACCGATGCCTTTGAGCGAATTAAGACTATCTTATCGACGAATCCCGTTCTGCAGACTTTTGATCCCAGTAAAGAGATCGTGATTCAGACTGACTCGAGCAAGACAGGCATCGGTTGTGTACTTTTGCAGGATAATAAACCCGTTTATTATGCCTCAAAATCCTTAACAGCGACTGAAATAAATTATGGTCAGATAGAGAAAGAATTTCTTGCTGTATTATTCTCTTGTAAGAAGTTTCACTCATTTATTTATGGCCAAAAAGTTCTTATGTTGACAGATCATCTACCGCTGATTTCCATAATGAAAAAAGACTTACATGACATTCCGTCAACTCGCCTGCAGAGAATAAAATTAAAATTAAGTAAATACGACTTAACCATGAAGCATGTACCAGGTACACAAATGCACATTGCAGATGCATTAAGTCGAGCCTGCTCCACGGCTAGTCAAGACTGTGATAGTGATCTCAATGTAGTAATTCACAGTGTTAACGTTTCAGATGCAATATTATCTCAATTGAGACAAGAAATAAAAGTAGATCCTGTAGCATCAAAATTGATTGATTTTTTCAAAAAAGGATGGCCAACTTCTGTATCTAAGGTACCGACTGAACTGAAATTCTATTATGACATCCGAAAAACCATTTGCTTTGAGGATGACTTGATATTTATAGACCAAAGTTGTAAATCAACCATTAATAACTTAATGGTTGATTTACAACTTTTTACTAATTACTAGAAGTATTAAGTATAATTAGGTCATTATAAACAAAAGAAAAACAATTTTAAAGTGGCACGTTATCATTAAGTTAATAAAATAACTTTTAGACATTTGACCAATCCACAATTGGACAGAATTAAGGAAACACTGATTAGGCATTCTGGACAATCGGTCGGGGATGCAAAAAGTATACAAATCAATACCTAAATTACAATACATATGTAACGTGTTAGCACTGATTCACGTTATTATTTCGCGTATTAGCAAAGTAGGTAGTATTTTTGTTTTAAATAGCTATGTGCGGTTAATAGGAGTGCTGCTGTTAATTAGAATCACAAAATGATCGTGCTATTTAAACATCAATTACACATGAAACATCTGGACATAGCCTAAGCATTTCTTTTCGTTAAAAAAAAAGTTTAGGATCTGTGCATGGTGGCCTTGAAGAGAATATGGCATGTTACTTACGACAACTCTGACTTTGACATTTAATATGTCAGAGTCTTTGACATTTAATATGTTTAACTATCATGGAGCGAACGTTTCTATCGACCGGCTTTAGCGATGGATCAACGCCATGAATGTTCGTTAGGCCTTGGGTTTTTAGCTTATGCTTCTAGCTGACTCCGTCATTTCATTTGCATTAGAAATTGAAGGGATTCCAAAATATGGGGTGAAAAATAGTTTTATGTAAAAATTAAAATTCACCACATTTATTACGCAGCTGCCCACAACAACAAGACAACAATCATGAACAGGACACTTAGATAACATGTTTTGGCAGCCTATTAACCTGTTGTTACTTTAAATCGTACCAAAGAGTCGGAGAAATAGTCTGAAATTCAGCTCGATAGGGTTGTCCGGACTATATTTGCTATACGGTATTAAAACCATCATAAAGTCTCTTAAATAAAAATAAATGTCAAACCTTCTTTAATCAGATATAGCTTAAAAATACCCTCAGATCAATTTCTTAGAACATAGTAGGTAATACAAAATAATACACATGCCAACAGTTAATCCAGGTTTTATCTGTCCCTATACTTAACGATACAGTCTTTACTTAGATTGAAAACAGGTTTGATAATCCAA
Organism: Cydia fagiglandana; assembly: GCF_963556715.1. Taxonomy (NCBI): domain Eukaryota; kingdom Metazoa; phylum Arthropoda; class Insecta; order Lepidoptera; family Tortricidae; genus Cydia; species Cydia fagiglandana. Next base: position 21,021,404 of record NC_085941.1, read on the forward strand.
TTGAAATAATATCCCAATATTGGAATGTCGCTGTTAATCGAAAAAAAAACGCGAGTCTTGGCCAGTATCATATTGTTGAATCATGAATATGTTTATATTTAAAGATTTTAAAGTCAATCAAAATAGATGTTAATGATTATTTAATTTTTAGCGACGCGACGATAACAAAACATTTACACAGTTACATTGAACTGATTAGCTAATTAATTAGTATTTATTTATAAACAAACTAGGTTCGGTAAACGTGGCCCAAGATATCTAGTTGGGAACATTCCAGGCATTCTGGCAGTTCTGGCTGGACCCGATAAGATATCTAGTTGGGAACGTTCCAGGCATTCTGGACTTGACTTCTATTGGTATCTGCATCGGTCTGGTTTTATATCAGGTATTAGTTACTTGCTTTGTTTGATTACTAATTGTAGTAAGTAATTGGAACTTATGCATTTATGAACTTTGACTTCCGAAATATCCCCTCTATCCACAACTTACCTACCAAAACGTACAGTTTTTAAATAAATTGGAACATTCATCCAAGGTTTCACATTATTATGTGCATCCTTTGGAGTTCTGGGAACAACATCTTCTGTGGATCAGTCGATAACTGGTTTTCTGTAAGGTTAGGAGGTACCTACTTTTCCAGTTGGGCTGCTATGTCACATTTCGCTGTGACCTTCTTCTTTTGAGGATGTCATTGTAGTTTAAAGACGTATGTATAATATTTGATTAGATAATCCGGGTCTAATATTCGGTCACATAAAATGCATGGCGCTTCTCTAAACAATAAAGTTGTTGAACCTCGCCCGCTTAGCATCTTCTGCGACTGATTGTACCTATCGTTCACAATACTCACCATAGCTGAGTCAACGTCCACAAGCGTCCGAGCAATTACGTGGGAGGTGGATCAAGTAGGTCAGGAGACTCCGCACAGCAGTTCCTGCTTCCCAATAGGTATTATCTACTCTCATTCTATTCCTGGCGACACTGTTTGCAATAGTATGGTTTTCAATTACGTGCGCAGATCTTTGGAACTGAAGGGCCTACCGCGAACCACATTTGGCGTGTCGCACTTGTAATTTCGTACGTAAGTGTGACAGGGAGGCAACACGTCGAACGTGGTACGCGGTAGGCCCTCTGGAATCAGTAGGTCGTTAAACTTTTGAAAAACTAGTTATAGTCTTTCGTCCGTGGCAACTGGCAAGATTACACTTCATTTGACACTTTAGGCATTCTTCAACATTAAAATCGGGTCATACAGATATGTTTAAATTATTGTGTAGAGAGCATGGTGTCGCCACGTGCGGAGTTCACCTAGCACCAGCATCACAATCAACGGGCATGGGTCGCGAGATAACCTGATAACGCGCGCGCGCTGCGATGACACTGCTGACTGTTGGCCTCACCCTGCTGACATCATCGACATTGCTGCCATCATTGACACCACGCGTCGGAGACAGGAGGGTTATCGCGGGACAATGTTTTATTGTCTGAGTATCCGCTTGTCTCACTTTTCGTAATCGCTTTTTGTGGAAAAGTCCGTAGCGACTGAGTCTGAGTGCTACGAGTACAAACAGCAACACTATTAACTGGACATTGGTGTACCTTAGTATAGTAATAACTAAGGTCCACCGATGTAACAGTGTGGGCGATGGTAACTGCTTATGTATAAATACGTAGTTTTTAAATTGCTGTACTATTATAGTAGGTCTTAAATTGCTGTATTATGTACATAAATAGATTGTTTTCTTTTATTGAGGTGAGCAAAAAATTTTTTCTGTAAGTATATAAGTATGGTACGAGTATACATATACCCGTTGGGCAACAGCACTGCTGCACATTTCTAATAGGTTTTCCTATCATCTATAGGTAGGGTTGCCAGATGGTCGGGATTTGGCGGGATTCTCCCGATTTTTAGCATGTGTTCCCGATTCCCGACAAAGTGTAAACTGTCCCGAAAAACAGCTTCACGTTATAAAACAATAATTTCAAGTTCCGAACTGCCGTCGAGCGAGCGAGCTGACGTAGTGCCAATAATGTAAAATATCGTTGTTTTTAATACAATTACTTTAATTTGAATGTATATTTTTTCCCGAATCAAGTCCTAATATCCCGAAAAATTGATATTGTTTCCAGATAATAGCGCATTTCGATCTGGCAACCCTATCTATAGGTAAAGAACTTTGCGTTTTTGTTTCAAAATTTTAGACCCGGTAATTTCGGAGATAAAGGGGGGAAGGTATTTGCAGCATTACGAAATTTCTAAAACTCCACATAGCTCGCTACGCTTCCTTTTTCGTCATATTTTCACCACCACCACTATTTGACTTTATTATCGGACGGATGATGTCTGTCTACAATATATTTGTTATTAGGTTAGCCTAATATTTGCATGCATCTGGCACTTGCCTGGAGTGCCCCTCAGTGCCCCATGTGATGGAGAAAGAAAGCAGGCCGTGCCGGTAACCTGTCGCCCAATACGGACTAGTTCAACACTTTGTTATCAATTAGTAACCGCAGTAGCCAATAATAGCGATCCGTCACCTTAAGAGTGACATTCTATTTCCAACTGCAGCTGCAATACTGTTCATTTTACTATGAAAATTGACAGTGACAGCGACGCGTTTCCATAGTAAAATGAACAGTATTGCAGCTGCAGTTGGAAATGGAATGTCACTTTAACGTTGGAGATATTTAAAATAAAACTGAACGGAAACGAATTAAAAACAAGTCACCGTAATAACTTAATGATTTCGAAGTGATTTCAAACCTGGAAATGGTCCAAGGATTTCAGAAGGTCATAAAACTCTCCTCCTTCTGAAACTTTTTGATCTTTTACGTTTTTTTACTTACACTGTTTGGCCGCGCCTGGGGCCATTATCTTTTACGGAGGTTCTGTTCTTCTGAATATATTTACCTACTCGTAATACCTACTTCAATCACTTATTGAACAATCTAATTACATAATTACTTTTGCACTAAACTAAAACTAGTGGTAAAGTTAGACAAAAATGTGCTCAAGTCAATCTGAAGACTTCACCTGCTTAGCAACATCTGCCGGTGACTGCATGTACTTTACGTAATGGCTCACCTGTGATTGGATGCCGCGGCCAGGAACACGTAGTTGGTGCAGTACATGCCCGTCAGCAGCACGGGCAGCGCCAGCAGCAGCGCCAGCCGCGCCTGCCAGCGCCCCCACCCGCACACCCCCTCCGCGCCACTACTCGCCATCTCTCACGCTCCCTGCGCTCCTGGTACCTACTCCCGGAACTGTTGCAATGGCAGTGGGAGACGATCACTCTTTACTTTTTATGTTCAGTTTCAGTTATCAGCTGAAAGGACACTCAAAAAGGTATTCTTCATGCGTCCCGTTGTTCTGATGGTCTCAGCACACTTGCAATGAAAGTCGGAGACGATCTTAACTCTTCCTGATCACTTGGTACTGTCACTAGGTACTGTCCCAAATTAAAGAAGGTCGGAGATGCGGCTCCTGCCGGACGCTCGATGTAAAAGCTTCGTGCAACTGTTGATGCTTTATACACTTCTCTGTTGGTGTTGGCACACTTAGAATCACACGATCAAATAATAAAATTGTTTTTCTTAGTCTAGTCTTCAATTGTTACCAATTTTTCCTGAGGAAAATTAAAACTAAGTCGATGTCCATTTTTATGAAGGTACCTAACATAGGTAAGGTACGTAACTTTTATTCTTCTAATATTTTGAAGTAGGTATCTATAAAAATCACAGCCTAGTTTGAAAATGTAAAAGGTAACTTTTATAAGGACTTATTTTTAAGTCCTCCCGCCGGCAATACGCACTGAACACTGAATGTCAAGTTACAACTGAACGTAAATAAATACCGGTGCTTCTATTTATAGATAACGTATTTAAAAAGTACTTAAATTTCACGCGTAAAAACTTTTGCAAAGAACTGTTGGCAGTATTATACCTATAGAGAAGTGTTTTATTAATGAAAAACATAAAAGGTTTTTAAATTAATCTAGGATGGAGCACGTCCCGCTCGCTAAAGAGCTTGCGCGGGAGTGGATTTCGGTTTCGCGCCGCGACGTCTCTGTGGCATCAGGCAAACCGCCGCGGCACCGAAACGTGCGGTTTTCAACCATAATGACGTTGAAATACACTTGAAACTCCCTTGACCCATGGAACACCCCATCGGCCCTCTCCCTCTCAGGGAGCCAGTCACGTGCTCGAAACCTGCGCCACCTCCCCCCCCCCCCTGATTTACATTCACCTTGAAATGGCAAAAACACCGACCGGTTTCCGCGTTAGAATTCCGACCCTGAAAAGCCTAAATATAAAAAGTATAAAAACCCTAGTCGTGTGTGCCTGCACCTGCAATACCGCAGCCGCAATATAATATTTAAAAATTTATGAATTTTGAGATTAGACCTTACATAAAAGAAGAAAAGTATACATTACAATTTTTAGGGTTCCGTACCTCAAATGGAAAAAATGGAACCCTTATAGAATCACTCGTGCGTCTGTCTGTCTGTCCGTCTGTCACAGCCTATTTTCTCGGAAACTACTGGACCAATTAAGTTGAAATTTGGTACACATATGTAAATTAGTGACCCAAAGATGGACATGTTTTTTTATAATTTAAAATACATAGGCTTGAAGTTAATCAAGAAAATAGCCAAATAATGACCATTCCCCACCTTTATCTTCTAAACTACTGGGCATAAAATAGTTCTTTGCCTGTAGATGACAGGAAAACCTAGTAGAAATGTGCAGTCAAGCACGCTTATGTCGTCGGACTTATGTACGGAACCCTAGAAACGCGAGTCCAACCCGCACTTGGCCGGTTTTTTTACATGTAGTCGTATTGCAGGCATTATACGAGTTATAATTAGTTAATTTCACTTTTTCCCTCCTCCCTCCCTCCTTGAAACTGTTACCCCTGAACCAAATACCTGAAAACTCTTAAATGCCTTTGTTGAGTACTTTTGGAAACAGTACGACGCAAAAAAGGATATGTACGATTTTACATTTTATTATTTTTGTTAGTTATACCAACTATGCAAACATAAAATTCAACTGTGTGTACTATGTATTTAAGTGTAAGTACATATATAAGTATACATATACGTAGGTACACTCTTTGGAAGTACAGAGATTATTATTATCACAGTTTATAATACAAAAACTCCGTATTACGTTTCCAAATACTACATATTGTTTAGTTAGACGATAGGATTAATACATATATATTAGTAACCTTGGTCTCCAATTCCAAAAAATCATCGTTGGATTTAAATAAGTACTAATAATGTGTTATATTAAGCAACCTTTCTACTATACAACATTTCATAACTCAATTATAAGCTATAGCAATTCGCTCTTGACCGTTAATTTTTGCTCCACCCCTGGAAAAGCACCGAGACATTGAACTAAGCATAGCCACGCATAGCGCATAGCTAAGACTTAATCGTGTTTAATCTAATTAGACATTCCACGCGTTATGTTAAGCAGCGGCGCACGCGCCGGCGCCGCCGCCGCCGCCGCCGCCGCCGCCGCCGCCGCCGCCGCCCACAGTAAACAATGTTTACTATACAGTCAACGACTCAGGGGGAAAACTCCAATCGAAACTTAAATAATGTATGGTAATAGTCACATGTAAACTTTTCATAGCGTCTATCATCCCGATACATTCTATTTGTTAGCGTTGGTCGATTACGAATATTACTATTGGTAGGTATCTAAAAGTTCCGTCTGTGCTAGAGTGTGGGAGTGCCACAGTTAACTATTATTTTTCAATTAAATAACAATGCTACAACGCGATTGGTTGATGAGTTATTTGCAACACGCGCACGATGGTCGCATCTAATAGCTGTGTTAGACTGCACGATTGGCTCAAATTCGTGCGTGACACCCAAAATGACACCGTTAAACTGGCACCATTCTTAGTCCCCGCAAGGCCCATCTTTACGAAGTAATATACATAAGTCAAAGTTTTTAGCAGTTTTTTCGGCCAATCAATGCTTAAAATGGCCGATGCGATGGCCCATTTTACTAAGTATACGATATCCAGGTTTTCAGTTTTCTTGTTATCATCAATGAGTTTTACGAGTATAAGAAGATAACATTATACGAATCCTAAACCTGCAAACATGCAACTTATATTTGTTTATAGAGATTAAAAAGGTATCTTTTAGCACCGTATAAACACCATATACCGGGTGTGGCCTGTAACACGAGCAAATAATTAAAACATAGTTTGTACTCCTCAAACGGTGAAACTTTTGTTCAACAACTTTTAAAAATTATGAAGTATTTAGACTCCCTATTTTTCATACAAAATAAATATTATCTTTAATGGACGCCATCGCCACGTCATATCATTACTGTGATTGACGTTGCTTGTCACGCCTTAAACATAACAAAATTCGCAATACATTGTCTTGGAATAAATTTTTCTCAAAAATGGACGGCAAACTAGACTTTGCCGTCTAAAAAATAGGTCGCGAAGCGCGTAGTTTATGGTCAGACAAAAATTAAAAAGTTAAAAACATTGCAGTCTCGATTTTGGGACTGCAATGTTGCATACAAATTCCATTATTTGTCGAGTTCCAAACTTTTTAAAATTTGAAATAGCCATATCAAATGAAGGCACAAGCCCATTAAACAGCCAAACAGATGATTAGTACTGCGACTATTTAGGTGTCTTAAATAGGTTGGCGTATTTTCAGCAGAAAAATACACTTCTATTGTTTTATAAAAAAAATAAAAAGGCGGCAAGGGCTTGTTTCTGTGAAAATGTATACGTAAGAACGTTGCTTTTGTAAAATATTTCTATGATATTTATATTTATTGCACCATTTTTGAGAAAAGCACTATATATGACTCGGCTGGAAGGCTACTTGCTGGCTTCGGATTCAATTAAACGGACTCCCAAGGTCGTCCGTTTAAAACGAATCCTCAGCCTGCAAGTAGTTACTTCCGAGCCTCGACAATAATGTACTATTAAAGTGTATTAAAAATCAAACCACAAGTTATTTTTAAAAGTCGCTGAACAAATGTTGGTCAGTATGAGGAGTACAGCCTACAGTTTAATTTTTTGCTCATATTACAGGCCACACCCGGTATATACCAAACATTCAAATGTGATTCAAATTAAACGCGAGAGGTTGAAATAAGTATGTCCAACGCGTGACTTTTGTTTTTCACCTTTAAGGTAAAGGGCCCCTGTTTCGGCAGGTTAAGGCTCTTGAGAGTGAGTTGAGAGTTTTGTGTATTAGCCTTGAAAGCTTTTGAATATGTTATATTAGTTCTTTGTTAATAATTTAATGTATAAACTGTAGGGTTTTAGTTGAAACTTTTTTTTTATGCTAAGAAAACTAAATGCATTCGATTTTCTTTGCCGAATGTTAAACCAGTCGATACTAAGATACTTTTGAATAATGAATGCTTAGAGATGGTAGATAAAGCACTGTTTCTTGGTTTAACATTGGACAAAAATCTACAATGGAGTCCTCATATAAGAACACTAGCAAACAAATTAAGTTCGGCCGCTTACGCTGTGAGGAGAATTAGACAATTGACTAATGTTGAGACAGCTCGCCTTGTTTATTATAGTTATTTTCATAGTGTAATGTCATATGGTATTCTGGTTTGGGGCAAAGCAGCTGACATACAGACTATATTTGTCTTACAAAAGAGAGCCATTCGTTCTATATATAATTTAAGGGTGCGTGAATCATTAAGAGAACTTTTTAAAGAAATTCATATTTTAACTGTAGCTTCCCAATACATATATGATAGTATTATTTATGTTGTTAAGAATCTAGACTCCTTCACTAAGAATTCTGATGTCCATAACTATAATACTAGAAATAAAAATAAGCTTGCTATCAGAAAGTTTCGTGTTCGTAAAGTACAGAAGTCATTCGTTGGGCAATGCATTCATTTTTATAACAAGTTACCTGAGGATGCTTTAAGATTACCCTTTCCAGCTCTTAAGAATTACTTAAAAAAGTCATTGATGTTGAAGGCTTATTACAGAGTCGAGGACTACTTGACAGACAAACATGCATGGTCCAAACCAGAAACTGTAATAACGACAAGTAGCAATTAAAAATATTGTATTATGTGTAGAGTTAAAGGTGACTCAGCTCAGGTAAGAAAGCACATCAAATTGTATAAAAGCATCTCATAACAATCAGTCAGATTCATATAATATGTATTCTCATTTCTTTTATTGAATTTAATTTCTTTTCCTTCTGTAAGATTTGATATGTTTTCTGAAAGAGCTACGTATTTGTGATTTCATGTACATATATGTTTATTTTTTATATCAAATTCTATAAAGTTATGTACTCACTGAGTATAATTGCATGAATTCTATAGTAATTTAAATTGTATTTTTCTTAATTACTCGTAATGCATGTTAATTATAAGATGTAATAATGTTTTGAAAAGATGTGTCCCGCCGAGTTTGTTGCCGGTCCCATATTGGGATACCCTCCTCCAATTGAGGGGGGATTTAAATCTTCTCGGGGCAGAGGTGTACGGTTGGAGCCGGTAAAGGTTTATTTGACGTTCATAAGCGCATTGTAATATGCCTACTTGAATAAACAATTTTTTATCTTTATCTTATCTTTTATCTTTATATGAATTTTTTTGTGAACCTCTTATTTGGCTCCCATTTCGTGATACAAATTTAGGTCAGCTCCTAAATTCGTGAATTCGTGTCCCCTGTTTCGGCATAAAGTTTTCTTAGAGTAATTGGTGATAAATTGATAATTTGCTGATAATCATTTTAAATATTTAACGGTCTTACCTACTTACGAATAATTGTAAGGTCAAATTAAAAATAATAATAAAAAAAATGTTACAAAAAACTTTAAGCTAGCTCTCACTAGCTTAAAGTTTTTTGTACTCGTCGACTGGTTGAATTAAGACTTAGGTAAACCATATAGGTACTTTAATACTTGATTAAAAGTCAAACTATTTAATTTAAATAAAAAATAAAATTAAAAAAATTAAAAATAATTAAAAATAATTATTATTTACAAAAAAATATTTACTATCTTATACGTTAAAAATAAACATACACAAAAATAAATCAAATTTCAATAATAAATAAAATTGTGCTAGTAGTTAATATGAGAATATACGTGGAACATACCTTAAATTTTTTAACTCGGGTCACATTCAAACTCCTTTTATGAGAATTCTAGTGAACAAAACATATACCGAATTTCGCTCATACGAATCTTCATGAAATACATTAATTGTTTTCTAATTAATTTTTTTAATTATCTTTGTTGTTATATTTAAAAACAAGCACTCAAAATGTATCTAGAAAATCCTTGATTCGTTAGTGGCACGAAATAGGAGACACACGTAAGATAAAATGACCGCTATTTCGTGAGTCGATTTATTGCAATTTTAAGTTATTTCTATGCATATATTCAATCTTTTTTCTTATCAAATCAATTACTAAGGAACCCACAGAAACACTCCCAAAAACTTTTATTCGAATGGGTTTAGCTTTTCCTTCCTATAAGCTTAACAAGTGAGAGCGCGCACCTTACGCCTAAAAAAAGTGCACGCATACAACACAGCTATTCGCGGCCGTCTGACAGTTTCGACTGTCGTATTACTCTTAGTTTAATCACTAAAATATTGGTTATCATTTTATTGAAGATATTAAATAATACAGATTTTTTTCATATGTATAATTTGAATAAAAGATATTTGAATTCCTTATTATTTGCGCCAGAAAAAAAACTAACGAAATAACGTACTAACACGAACTTGGGGCCGTTTACCTTATATATCTTTTCTTATTTTATCTTATTGTTTTCCGGGGCCCTTGCCCTTGATACACTTCGACCCTTAGGGATCTTTTGTACAATTGCCCCCTAGAGAAGATCCGTCAACTACTCAACAGCTTTTCCCACCATATCCATGTGTCGGATGATGGAGCTCATGCTGGGTAGCGTTTTAAAGTCCTTTGGTTCCAGATATCCTGCTCCAAAGTCCTTCAGTCTTTGTCTGGCGATATCTTATACATACTTACTTTAGGTATGTACTGCTATTTCAGCTTGTTTAGAAGATCGTGTGTGACTGTGTGACATCACGAGATTATCAGTCACTAAAAGTTCATAGTACAGTCAGCAGCAGAAGTCGCTATACACTCCAGGTGCTCAAAGAGAGGTAAACGTTTAAACTGTCAAAAAGTTGTTGACTGTCATGGTAGTATTTACTTGTGAGCGCTCAACGTGTCACAAATATGTTAACAGTCGCTATTCATTAATTTCTACACTTACAACAAGTCATTGATACCTTAGCTGTCAAAAAACCAATGGTATCTAAGCGGTCAACGTGTCAAATATATCTGAACAATATGGAAAAATAGACTTTAAAGCATACAAGTATGGTCGAATATTGAATAAAAGATAGCCATGCTAATTTCAGGTAAAGCGTTTTGACAATCATCGAAAGCAGTACAGTCTTGTCATCACATACATCTATCTCACGTTTTGCCCTTCAACCATTTGACAGGAGCCTCTCGGTCAACTTACTGCAAACTATTTCGTTTAACAGAATCGTCAAGACGAATGACACATAGCAAAAGCTAACTGAAGCCGAATTTAGAGCCAATTGTCAAGGCACGTCGTGGTCTCAGTAACAGGCGTTTGCTTTTTAAAGCAGAGACCGCGGGTTCAAATCTCAGTCGTACGCACCTAGAGATTACAGCTTTTTTTTTTTTGGGTGTCATTTCTATTATTAATTTGTGTCTTCTGGTTGTATGTTAATTTCGCATTAGCATATATAATTTTTGAAGATAATGTCACATGTAGCGTATGTACGACTTTCTATCAGGACGTTGTAGGTTTGAACCCGCAGTGGGCGTTACTTAGATTACTCCTGTGCGGAATGCCATTTGATATTTACTACTCAAAAATCACGTTTGTTGTATGGGAGCCCCACTTAAATCTTTATTTTATTCTGTTTTTAGTATTTCTTGTTACTTATAATAGCGTCAACAGAAATACATCATTTGTGAAAATTTTAACTGTCTAGCTATCACGGTTCCTGAGATACAGCCTGGTGACAGACGGACGGATGGATGGACAGAAGGACGGACATCAGAGTCATAGTAATAGGGTCCCGTTTTACCCTTTGGGTACGGAACCCTAAAAATGCTGGTCTCTTCGAAAACTGACTAAATTAAATTAAAGGATATGAAAACAATGCATTTTATTAATTTCAGACATCATGTTTCATAGTAACATTTATTGCTTAAGACCTACACAATCGATATCTAAATAGAAATAGTCTTAGTTTTATTTTTCAAAACGTTCGGGGTTCGATTCCCGAGCTGAGTACACATTTTTTTAAATGTATGAATGCAGTTTTTCGTGTTACTAAAATCGATGACATGATTCCTAAGAAGAGATCGGTGTATATCATATAGTATCAGATTTTCCCATACTGGCCGATCTAAATGGGCCACCCTGTATAGTATATTTTACTACAATAAGTGGGCTAAATAAATATATTAACATAGGTATATAATATGATCAACGGTTTGGAAGAACAGCTGCATATGACAGTTAAAATAAAAAAAACGATCATTCTAGTAGAACCTACTTATTTATTGTATAAGTTTGACACTTAACGATAAAATACTTCTTTAAGAGAGGAGGTGTCAATTCGTAGTGCTACAGTATTTATTTTAAAGTTAAACAGATAAAATGTTGATGCTTAGTTACCATTGAAATAACAACTGCTTAGCAACTGGTGGCACCCTGGCTGCTGACGTACGTGATTGGCAGTGCGTGTAGGTATTAATGACAGCAGCTTGAATATGATTGCTTAGTTACCACTGACTTTTTAACCGTTATTGTCATTGTGATTAAATAAGGGTGTATGTGTTAAAGAAAAACTCAGAAGTTAAGGTATTTGTGACGAACTGAAAGCCTACGTGAAAATGACATCTTAGATGTCTTTATTTTTGTGACGATTGAAGTGTATATGTTTTCTTGGACACCTTGCCCGCTCAGGTATATCTGCTGCTGACTGTACCTACTATTAGTTAGTACAAACCCGTGGAGCGCTGACCTATGAACTGCTACTTTGTGAGATTACTGTAAACAGTACTAACAGTTAACTGAACATAGACCTTATTTCGTTGCCATAAGGTTTTCCAATGATCATTTAACTTGTCGGCGATGGTGCATTACGGCCGCAGTGGCCGCCGTAGCAACAAAGTACTATCACAGAATCAAACTATAAACGACAATCACATATTTAAGTAGGTTGTTCAGAGAATTTGACTCACTTCGGCATCCTAAGCTCTTTTAGAGAAAAAGTCAAACATGTACCAAACAATTAATGCCTAATTATTGTAGTTCCTACTGGGGGCCCGGGGCATATTCTCGACAGTCTGTTTGTAGCAAACGCTACAACTGTGACACCAGTATTATTTACCTACCCATCAATTAACTATTTTACGACAGTTGGGAGTGAGCAGACTCGTTTGCATTGGCTTACTTTACTATGAAGCTGAGTAACTGTTGACAATTGTTAAAAAACGCCTCACCACCGATTTTACCATTGATATGAGTAATAAAAACAGGTCACTTTGTGGGACAATTTCCATAAAAAATAACCAGCTATCGACCACCTGACGCGCGGCTATTCTTGAATTTAGGCAATTTTCTACCTTACCTTTACGTGCCTTCACCAATCATACGACCCCACTATTTGTCTCCACTCCACCATGGTGTGATGTGGTGTGATGTGGTGGACCTATGGCAACACTAAATTATGGGCTATCTGACGCGCGGTTATTCTTGCTTCAGCTAATTATAGGTACTCCTCCCAGAATAGTGGCGAGTCGACGACCCAATTGGCGCAGCACCTGCTTCGTTACTCCGTGGGGTGTGGGTTCGACTCCCGCTGAAAAGTCAGAGCAGTTTGATAAATGCAGTCACCTGAATAAACGAGTAGTAGGAATTAATTACTTATGTACCTAAGGCAAGACTTATTTCTAAAGAGATCGACTGTCCTAACAACTACATACAAGCAAATCATGCTATGTGAATACTGAGTTCCAATATAACTACGTATTTTTTCAGCAAACGAGAGGCTGGAAAAATTAGTACCTATAGATACTAACGTACGATACCTAATATTCCTGTACCTAGGTTTTGTACCTGATCAAATTACCCGGATACTCTAAGACTTTTGCGTAACATGGATACAATTAAAAATTTGATGCAAATTTTTTACATTGGCTATGTCATGTTGTCTCTCGTTTTATTATATTTTGGTTGTGTATTTGTCACGTCCGATCCTTTTATGAATATAAGACAAAATTGTGACAGACGTTTTATCCAAACTTTGCATAGCCAGACAAACAAACATAGCATAGTTAGTGCCGGTGTTTTCGTCGTCTCCTTATCGGGAACAGCTGCCTCCGTAACCACTAATAAGGAAATTTGCTAACCGTCTCTAAATGCTTACACACACACCGGTTCCTGTATTAACGCATATTACCTACACGTGTCCCCTTAAATTGACAGCTCTTGTTTACTTAGCAGTATGGGTAGTTTTTCCATAACCTGATCAGCGCCCTATTTCACCAACGTGACAAATGTCGCATTTGTCGACATCACTGTTACTCACGTCACAGGCCTCCATAGGCTACGGTAACCGCTTACCATCAGACGGGCGGTGTGGTTGTTTGCCACCAATATGTCAATTTAAAAAAAACTCCACTATATCGCCAGTAAATAAGTATTTATTTTGCGAAGCTAATGACAAATGTCACAAGAAATACGACAATTGTCACGAAATTTCGACACAGAACTCATTATCTGTCAAGAATTACCGAAAGGTCTTTGAAATCTTGTGACAATTGTCATCATTATCATCATAAACATCACAAGAGAAATACCTGTTTTTTGCCGATATAATAAAGTTTTTTAAATAATACAATGATGGTGACAAAGAGGAATACGGCCCACCCGATGGTAAGCGATAACCGTAGCCCATGGATGCCTGTGACGTCAGCAACAATGAGACTTGTCGAATTGTTGCACCTGTCACTTGTTTTTTAAACTTCCTCCATTTTGGAAATTGGTCACCAATATAGGTTAGGTTGCGTCGTTCAAGGAGAGGTTAAAGAAGCTATGGTTATCTGATTTGACTGATTAATTTGTCTATATTTCTATTGTATAGTTGCTTTATATCGTTCTAATTCTTTCCAATTTTTAGTGTATTTTCCCCTTTCCTTTTTGTGTAATATATGTATGTTTATCCTATAAATTTTGTATGTATTTATATCCTTTATCTTTCTGGTACCTTGTTGTACATTTTGCTGCATTTGTCACCCTCTTTTCACTCTCTCCTCTCATCTACTCAAAGATTAACTGGAAGAGATCCCTCAAAGGGATAAGTTCGCCTTTGTACTTCTTGCTAATTGTATGTTATTTTTAATATGTCTTTTTGTACAATAAAGAGTTTACTACTACTACTACTACCGTAATAAAAGTATGTTTTGAAACCATGTTATTCTGCATGAAGTGAAGGTAGTCACCGGTCATGTCACATGAGGAGAAGGGCGGTTTTGCGCCTCACGTGACAGAGGTCACTGACCCCGCCCCGTCTTAAATAAATATCATCTGACCACACTTGAATGACCATTTGTCGACTTTATGTCATAGTAATACGGATAATGAATGGACAGTAGTAGGACACGCACGCACAGTCGTGAGACCGGTCCGGCGGCATTTTTGCAAACGCTACAGAAACAACTGATGGTAAATGTAAACATTGGAGGCAGTAGTTTCTCTGTCTTTCGAAGCAGTGCAACAAGCCGGGTGGGCAGCCTAACTACCTACTTCATCTTCTTTTGATTTTTTCATTCTGGTGGGCAGGACTCAAATTTCTTCCCCTGACTCTTTTTCTCGATTCGTCAGAGTAGGCAACCTCCTCCCATCTCATTCTCATACACCCACCACTAGTTCCATGAAATGGCGGCAAGTACATGGCCCTTTTCCGTTTGACCACAGAAGAAATAATAGTAGTACTAATGTACAGAAAGGACACTTCCTACAAACCCCAAGTTTGACAGCGGTTCAGGGTCGAGTCATGCTATCCATTTCTAATATATGGTACTATCCCTTTCGGCAATTTAGGGTTGTCAAAATTCAAGTGATTATTATATCTGTGGTCGTGCAAGCAAAAGGAAGTCAAGTGGTGCCAACCCTAATAATGGCCGGAGCAATGCTGAGCCGAACGGAGTTGAGTTCAACCGAAGTCAGGAGTGTCTCCCCACTGGTATTAGTAATAGTTAGTAAGACAATTTTTAAATGTACTATCATCCACGCTGTTAACTAACAATTCATAAACGTCATTGCTTAGTTACCTACTTAGTTCTATAAGAGAGTGGAAGCGAGTAGCTTCAAGCTGAGGTAAATTTGAAACACCAGCGTTGAAGATAAAGATTTTTAATAACTTTTACTAGGTATATGATTATGTTCACGACATCGATCTACATTACAAAATTATCAGTGCCGAAAGAGAACAGCCGCGGAATACAGGGCAACTAATACCTGACTAATACATTCTATGACTCTTCTCTCTCCACACAGACTCTATAGAGGATTGTTACATTACAACCTCTTCATTTAGGCACCTACAGAAACTGTCTGCAAACTCGTTCCAAATATCAAATATCAGAAGAGGTGCTGCAGTCGCAGGCGCAGGCGCACAATCTATGCTCGTGTATGCTAACATACCAGCATCTACCCCGACCCCGAGTATTTGCGGCGATAAACCTCGCAGGAGCTCGTGTTAACATCCTTCCTGCCTGCCTACCCTTTATCCTTTATGCTGGCTACCCGCAAAATTGCATGTTGACACCTTATTTCTGTACCTACCTACCATTTCTGGCAAATAAATTTCTATTTCTATTTATTTAGTGGTAGGTATATTAAATTAAATGTGTTGTACAAACACAAATCGCACAGGGAGATATAAGACACGTGTAGACGTGTGTACTCGTATGTACAACATATACGGCAACATAAAGTCATAAAACCTTTGAATGCCAAGGAAACTGTCTTCTGATTAATATAAAGTCGGCCACCCGACTCACCGCGCTGCCGACACCTGTGCGTATCATCTTGTATCGCGCACCAGATAACTTATCAGCGCTGTTCTTTTCTCCACTTACCGAGTGTTCGCCTGAAATGAAAACCAATTAAATCCGATCTCTATCTACTCACACATAGTCGTAACAAATCTACAGGCGCGCTTAAGCCAGTGAAGTGTGATCTTCACTTACGGTTAGTTATTAAGAGATCTAAAGGTACAATTATACTGGATGATGGTCTCGAAGACTGAGATTAGGTAGGCTATAGTAATGCTTGGTCAGCATTAGCAGAGCGCGATCGTCAGTGTCGCAAGCGCCATGTCGCCGTGCGACGCAAGCGCACCACGTTCGGCGTCCGCGCAGCCACGGTACGACATGTCCTTTGAATAAATATCTTTGGATCTGTTGATCGGTCCCAAGTGTCGAGTGATCAGCTAGATGTGCAGACCCGTGATAACATCAATAATTAATATTTGTACTCACTTTCGCTACAATCATTGAATTAAAGTTTTAAGTGGCTTTGTTGGATCAACAAGTAAATATCACCATCACCACCTGTGACCAAAATTATATTTTTGTAACTAAGTTGCTTCTGACTAGGGTGATTCGATCTTTCTTATGGTGTTATCTTCTGAAGCCCGGAAAGCAGTGCCTAATGTTCGCCTCAGTTTTATTGTAAAGTAGGTAGGAGCAGAATGAACGAAATTAACAGTGTATTTTATTGAAAGGTGTACTAGTGTTTACAGCTTGGCTTAGGATTGGGTTAATTACCCGTTAATTAGAGCATCAGGTGACACCTCATCCGTCATTCATAACACATGATCGCAGTTGAGGCTTAAGTTATAATTACTGTTTATGGGTTTGAGCCATGTTTGAGCCAATTGAGCCTCTGCCGATAATCTGTGCACCTAAGTCATATTTAATTTCGTTTCACTTGTTGCCTAGATAGCCTGATGTGCAGAAAGAGAAGAGTCGTAGAATGTATTGGAATTTGGATCCCATACATTTCACGAATCTTCTCTTTCCGCACATGCAAATATCCCCACGTGTTCCGCTACGCCTGAGATGATTATAATCTTATTATTGTCTTCACGACACATGAATACAATATACAATCCATGACGGTTACGTGACTAATGGACAATGACGCTAAAGAATTCGCGCACAGTAGTTGTTGCCGATGCCACACTAAACTAAAGATAATGTAATACTTACTAGCTTATTAACAATACAAACTGCTTATGTTACCTAGGTACTCGTATTCACTCCATGCTCTATAATAGGTACCTAATTAATCAATCATTCAGCCAGGGGATTGTGACGCGTGACCAATAGTCTAGGTCCCTACTTCAGAAAAAAAAATCATTTTACGATGGATTTATTTTAGAATGCACTAAACATATTAAGTACCTAGTTAGGTTTATGTTAACGACATTCCAAACGTCCAAACTCAAACTGTAACCATCAATTATTAAACCCATCAGAGACAAGTGTTTTTAAATCTTTTTAATCATATTTTGCTTAATTCGAAGCTTTAATTTGTACCTATCGAGGGATTCATACTTCGTCAAATCTATCGTTGCCTCTTCATTGAATGGAATAGAGCTTTAAGTGTGCTATGCATCAATCGCTGTTCATTAAAAACAGAGAAGAGGTATGGATTTTAAACATGCAGGTACATACATATTACCTAATGCGAATGGCACATTCCTGCAAGTTTAACTAATACTTATACTATTTTGCTCGCTTCAGTTTAAAAAGACTTTTCTAATTCAGGTCGAGTAATGCGAGCGCGGGCACGGAGCCGGCCGGCGAGTCGGCGCTGGAGCGCGCGCTGGACTCGCTGGGCGCGTTCGGGCTCTACCAGCGCTACGCTGTCACGCTGTGGTCGCTGTCCGGCGTGCTGGCAGCTATGTACTCGCTCAACTACGTGTTCGTGGCGGACGCCGTGCCCTTCCGGTAACTAGCACCCGCGAGGCGGGTCCTGTGCTCTCGCTGTGCCTGTTCGGTGTGCTGACCATCACCTTGTACTCGCTAAACTGCGTGTTCCACAGAAATAAAATAGTACATAAAGTTCACGAGAGACTTGACAACGCCAACGCACCAAGCAATAGCTTCACATTGCGGTAGTCCGCATGCGCACAAACACTCCCATTTACTCATGTATTCACTTTGAAAAGAACAAGAAAATTCGTGTTTGACCATTTAGAGCGAGCCTCGAATCCCGGCTACTGAGAGTAGGTACTGAGTTTTCCACGAATAGCAAGGATATACTCGTCAGTGACCATTACTTTGCTGATTCCTCTGAAAAACGTACCTAAGTATATACCTAACTAGGTTGATTGTAGATCAGCCAGCAATTAGCAGAAATATTCTGCCTGTAGATGCTACACCTCACTTGGGTTAACCCTTGTTATCAGATCAACAATTAAAATAATTCATTTACCTATAGGTATCATTAATTAGCCATATCCGCCATACATGTTAATTATGATACCTAAATAAACTTATGATTGCATGACGCTTTCATAGCGAAGAAATCGAAGGTATCGGAATCAACTGTGTTTAAAACCACCTTAACAACTCACACCCATGTAGGACATGTAGGTAAGGTAAGTAAATATAATATATTTACAATATACATATAAGCGCTCCGCCTATGTACATAGCAGTTAACTTATTTATTGTTATAGTTATTTTACTACCGCTTTGTCCACGTACTGTTTGTTTACCTACTACAGGCGTTTGATTAGTTTCGCATTCCGAAAGTGATTGTTGTTCATCGGTGATGTAGCTAGGTACCTACTTATGTTATATTCACAATCAACTCTAACATTTTCACGCTGGAAACAATCATATTGGAGTAAGTGTGAATCGTGTGAAACATGCATTTGTTTTCAATACGAAACAAACGCCGTATTAGTTTCAATTGTGAGGACTGCACGCTTGTTGTTACCCTAATAATCTTATTCCCACCTAGGTACCTACTTATAGTTATAATATCTGCAAGGGATTAGGAACCTAAAATATACAGAGAAATGCTTTGACAGCGTTCACTCTTAGAATGCTGATGTTATTTCATCACTTTTATTTATCGACTGCATAAAATAAGTGTCATATCAGTTTAATTTAACTAAACATCATATGTATTATTTTTCTATTTCTGAATAAATCGACTAGGAGATCATAATTTATCTTAAAGACGGTAAACACAGAGGTGTTACATTACAGCGATTGATCATGCTCTATCTTGATCTTATCGCTAACTGCTTTAGTTTCAAACAAACGGAAATTGCCTAATAATTAATAATACAAATCTCCACACAAAAGTATAGAAAATGAACCTATTAAATGCACACACATACATAAATGCAATGGCATTTAGAATAACATAACTAGTAGCCAGTAAGTAGGTATATACCTAGTAGGTAATAAGAGTTTGTAAAGTGAAGCGAGGACGAATTTATCGTTGATAGGTAACAACCAAGCGGGTCTTTTCGCATAGACACAGATAGGTGATAGGTGTCCTTTTATCTGCCTGGGTTTATCCACCTTTTAGTTAGAGACTCGCTTAAGTTTAAACTACGGAAAGCTAAAAGCTGGTGTGAACGAATACGTCAATTAACTTTACAAATATTGTTTAACTGAAGACTGTTGTTCTCTATGACAGCTGCCTGATCCCAGAATGCGAGAGCGACGGTCTGTCAGAGCTGGCGCCAGAGTTGCTCCCTTTAGACTCCTGCGTTCGCTACCGCCCCCTCAACGAGACCGTCTCATCCTGTCTCCGTGAGGACTACCATGAGACGGACACTGTCGCCTGCTCCGCCTTCGTTTACGATAACCAGGACACGACCTTCGCTGAGGTTAGTGTGATCTGTTGATCTGATGATCTCTCTGCTTCTGATTTCTCCAATAATGCATCAATCTCCCATCCATTCTGCTTGCGCTAGAACTACAATGACAACAACGCAATAACTTGGCTCAGTCCTTGTCGATAACTTATTCTTATTCATTTATTCATAAAACAATTTTACATTGTGTTTGAATTATGTTATAAATAACTTAAAACTACAAGAACAACAACAACAAACAAACATGCAGTTAATATTAAAATTAAAACATAAAAACACACAAAATTAATAAAATGGGAATGGGAATAGGGTATTTGACCACTAGTCAGCTCAGTTTCCCTCCTCGAACCGTCAAATCAATTTTGCTACTATGGAAATTACTTATATGAAACACTAGCACGTGACGTCACAATCAAAATTACCCACTCTGTACAGTCTTATACGGGTTTAAAAATAGAAATTGTATCTAAAAGTAACTGCTATCTACTCTATTAATCTTCTTGTGCTTTATTTCATGCATGGTGCAAAATAATTGATTTTAAATACAGTCAAATACCCTATTAGGATTGAATTATAAACATAGGATGTCAAATTGTAAGTTTAGCCATTAATAACACTGCATTGTAATTTAATTTTATATGTCAAAAATTCGTTCATTCTCAAATTCCTCTACGGAATAGTAGCACTTCTCTAGCAAGAAAGACTTCAACTTGTTTCTGAAAATGAGGCTATTCGTGTTATGTGTGACTTTAACTCAACAGGTAACTTATTACAGCTACTGCTATGCAGTTTGGCAGATAAGCAACAATAATTAATGTAACTTCTCTTTTATTAATAAATAAATTAAAATAATAGTCCAATAGCCTGGTAACTAGCCGCGTGCTTGACTACTTTAAGCTTGGCACTCATGGTCTGAGGTAAATCTTTACGTCTAGAAGCTATACGTCTATCCCTCTGTTCTGTGGTTTCAATCAAGTGCAGATTTTTAACCAAGTCCGCGAGAACAATTAGTATGTATAGGCTGGGAACAGTTAAGATTCTAGCTGAATTCTAAAAAATAAGGTTTACATGGAGTCTCCTGTGGTACCCTTGCCATTATTCTAATAGCTCTTTTCTGCGCAATGAGAGCAGCCTGCACATTATATTTGTAACTGTTTCCCCGAAGTTGGATACTGTAACGCAATTTGGATTCGATCAGTGCATGGTAAACCATTTTAAGTTGAGTCTGACGCAAACTCTATGAGAACCACCTTTTGATTTTAGAATTGAACATCAAAATAATTAGAACGGTTACGGAACGGCTACGATTCAGTAGATATATTTCAGTAAAGCGAATACCTACAAAGTCCCATTCCCATGTCACAGCACTGAACATGATCTTCGGCTATCTTTACCTAGTCTCCGTTCCCTCCCTTACGTATAGGATATCCTCACCATGTTACAAGGCGGCATGCACTGTTTGTGACTTTGTGTCAATACGCGGTCCCCACTCAACAACTCCAGTTTGATAATTCGCAAAGTTACATATGTCAATAATAAAATTACATTGATGTAGCCCAAATGGTGTTCGAAAGAATGACGTGTTCACACGAACGTCTTCAGCAGCGGAGTTGAAACAGCCGCCGTGATCGAAACCGGCCGGGACAGTATACATGTTTGTTCCGCAGTTCGAGCTGGCGTGCCGCGAGTGGATGCGCACGCTGGTGGGGTCGGTGCGCAACTCCGCGCTGCCCGTGGCGCTGCTGCTAACCGGCTACCTCTCCGACTCGTGAGTACACTCCAGCTGTTCAGTTCAGTAGTCCAACGAAATTAGTCAATAACAAGCAATCGTTGCAGTAGAACTAGCACCACTTTTCATTCATCATTTCAAAGTCATGTTCCCTGATTTGACTGATGCACAAATTGTCTGTAATTTTGCTTTTCTAATAAAAATAGCCTTATTTACAAGATATATTTACTTAGTGGTTTACATAGTTTAAGTAATGAAGAGAATCGTAAGCAAACCACGGCCTTCCGTCGTAGGTATGCTTTGAAATTGAGGAAAGAAAAAATACAGATCCAATTTTTATAAATTATCTGGTTCTCTCATGAGATTGAAATTCAGACTTCGTTTACTTGCATAGCCTAAGTCAGCGGGCGGCAAGCAGCGGCCCGCGGAACCTCTCACTTGCGGCCCGCGACCCTCCCTGGCTATTTTGTATGTAATATTGACAAATGACAATGTCTGATAAAGTCATAAATATCAACAAAGTGCGGGCCGCGTCCACTTCGTTAACTGCTATGTGGCCCTTGGCTGCTAAAAGGTTGCCGACCGCTGCCCTAAGTAATCGTAAGTCAGAAACTTCAGGGCTATTCCAAGTGTCTTAACTTATAACGAACTGTTTCTAGATACGGGCGTCGCACGGCGTTCTGCGTGTTCGGCGCGTGCGCCGGTGTGCTCGGCCTGGTGAAGGCCTTCTCCTACAACTACGTCATGTACGTCGTCATGGAGTGGCTCGAGGCGGCGCTGGGCTACGGGTTCAACTCTGCCGCCTACGTCATGGGTACGTCTGTCTGTCTGCTGGAACTCGTAATCTGTACCGGCGTCATGGAAACGTCTTTATACACTCTTGTCAGAAGAAACACCTGCTCCATCATACATCTGCCATATTATTATCAAAATTGTTTTTCCAAAACTTTTGGCAAACAATGACAAAACGTTCTTCAAAACAATGAGTAAACATATGGTATGGTAATAAGAGAATCATTTTATATTTTAGGTTTTTTCATAAGTGGTGCCTATATGGATAAGTGTCTGATAATTTCGTTTGCATAATACCTACAGGCTTAAATAACGATTATGAATATTATGTAGGTATTACGATATGATAATCGTATTATCTCTACTTGTGGGTACTTAGCTATAAGTAGATATGACTGTCTGGCCGATTATTTACCTACCTACTGTGTTTTAATTTTCAAGTATTTATCCTCCTTTTCATTATTAGGTACTACTTGTTTATGATAGTAAAATCATAGTTTAATAATCAAAATGCATATGGGATGTTCCAGTGGTGGAGTTGGCCCGCCCCTCGCTCCGTACAGCGTTCGCGGCGGCGACGGGCGTGGCGTACGGCGTGGGCGGCGTGCTGCTGGCCCTGGCGTCGCGGCGCGTGGCGTACTGGCGCCATCTGCTGCTCGCCATCCACGCGCCGGCGTTGTTGCTGCCGCTCTACTGGCTGTTGGGGGACGAGAGCGCGAGGTGGCTGCATGCAAGGGGGCACCGTGATAGAGCGGAGGCGGTTATACGGAAGGCAGCTAGGTGGAACAAGGTAGAGGCCATGCTTCTAATGCATGCTGGGTCTGGGTTATCGTGTACACAGAAGGTGACTAGGAGGTGGAAGAAGCTACTGCATGTCTTTGGTCTGCTTGAAGATGTGGGCTGGTTGTGTATCCTGCCACCTTGTCGTGATTGAGATTGAATCCATAAGCATACGTGTTTATTATTTAATATGAAGACAGAATAAATTATATTTATTTATATGGACTAGGCAAAATCTAGATGCTGACAGTAACATTCTAATGAAGCCGTTTTACTTGTTAAACAAAATTTGTTTCGAATAATACCTATGTACACTGTCTTGTCTTCTAGGTGACTCTGGACGAGAGCCTTATGAGCGAGGTGACCAAAGAGAATATCACCGAAGAGAAGAAGCCAGAAGGAAACCCGTGGCTAGCGCTTCTGCGGTCCCGCGTTCTGCTCGCCCGCTTCGGTGTATGTTGCTGGTGCTGGATCGCTACTGCCTTCGTGTACTACGGTCTTACCATCAACTCTGTGAACCTAGCGGGGGATAAGGTGAGGACAGATCGTATTTCATTCTGTCTAATATCTGTGTCACTTTAACTATAGGACTCGCCGCATCTGGACGAGAGCCTTAGTGGTAGGCTACTTTGTGGCACTTGCTTTCTTTATTATCGCTAGCTATGGTACTTTCCGATAAGCTTAGCGAACATACAATCATAGCCTCAGTAAGAGCACTAAGGTGATGACGATGAATGTTATAATTCTAATTCTGAATTTTCAGCACGTGAACTTTGCGCTCAACATGGCGATGGAGATCGTGGCGTCGCTGTTCCTGGTGATGGTGCTGGAGCGCTTCGGCAGGAAGTGGAGCATCTTCGTCGCTTTCCTCGTGTGCGGCGTCGTGTGCGTCACGCCTTTCTTCGTCTGTGAGTACCTGACGCGGTTTGGTCCTGGCGATGAAGAGCTGCAGCAAGAGGAGAAGAATCGTGGCTCGTGTGCAGCGTTGTTTCCATGAGACCATTCTTCGTGTGTGAGTTACCTTTATATACAGCTAGTGATCGAAACGAGGTAATGTCGTAAAGTAGTTTGAAGTAGTCCTTTAAGCCAAATTTCTTCAAGTATTCATGGATAATATAAATTTGTTTTTAACTTGCATATATGTTTCAGCTCACGCGGGCACCGGCCTGGGGCTGTTCATGGTGGGCAAGCTGACGATTACGTTCGCGTTCAACGCGCTGTACGTGTTCACGGCTGAGCTATTCCCGACGGCGACTCGCTCCTCGGCGCTGGCTGCGTGTTCCCTGGTCGGGAGACTAGGCTCCGTGCTGGCGCCACAGACGCCCCTACTGGTGAGACAAGCTGACGATCACATTCGCGCGTCCAACGCGCTGTACCTATGTGTTCACAGCCGAGCTGTTCCCCACTGTGACTAGCTCCTCGGCGTTGGCTCCGTGCTGGCGCCATACGCCGCTGCTGGAAAACTCTCACTCCCATTGGCAACCTGGTTGTAGAGTTGTAGACAGCTACTTAGCATTCTGATACTATTTTAACGCCCATTTTTCTGAGATCGATTTAAAATCCCGAGAGTTTGAATCTAGATATTTTATTTGACCGTACAGTTAGGTAATTACACTTTACTCCTCATCCTGAAATTATTTATAGGTAATTGAGTCGTACTTGCATGCATTTATTGCAGCTTTCCGTAAGTGATTTTATTTTACCCTTTTGTGTTGATCATTTTGTGTACCCACTTCTTCCTCCTTCTAAATACATTCATTCATTAAGCTTAGCTTAGGCCACCAAAAATAAGCTTTGGCCATTTCTATCTTGAGGTTCCAAAATGTGTTATTAGATGGAATTCATCCAAAACAGTTCGTCTTAAGTTTTCAGGTATTATGATTCGATGACCCCACATTATGCAATCTCTATCTGTGCTACTTTCAACAATACAAGCACACCAAAAATCACACATTCAAATACACACCTTATAAAACAAAGTCCCCCGCCGGTTCTGCCTGTCTATATGTTCGCAATAAACTCAAAAACTACTGAAAGAGTTTTCATGCGGATTTCACCTATCAACAGAGTGATTCTTGAGGTAGGTTTTAGGTGTATAATTTGTCAAGGTTCTACCCTTGCGAGGCCGGGGAGGGTCGCTAGTAAGTAGTAACTAATAAAGGATGACAAAACTCTACAACGGTCCGGGTCTGAAGGCGCCCGACACTTCGTCATCTACGACGGATGACAGGTAATCATCAGACATCGTACATTTTCCAGCATTCCCGGTGCAGCGGAGTAGCGTTAACGGAAATGGTATAAATAATTTCAACCCTAATGAATCTAATGATTAATTAGCGTTAATTACGTTAATATTAACGTTAATTTACCATTTCAGTTGAAATTATCTATACCAATTCCGCTAACACCACTCCGCTGCACCAAAAATGCTGGAAAATGTACGATGTCTGGTAATCGCATGATGCTTTCTATAGAAAACGAGGGGTCGCATACCGCGGCCTTAGTCTTCAAGCCTTTCCCTTTTTTCGCAACGTATTTTCCGTGGTCTCGCAGAGCAAGTACGTCCAAGCGCTCCTCTACGGTGCGTGCTCTTTGCTGGCGGCGCTGGCGCTGCTGGCGACGCCGGAGACGCGGCGCGCGCGCCTGCCCGCCGCCGTGCGCGCCGCCGAGCGCCTGCGCGCGCCGCCGCCGCCCGCCCCGCCGCCCCCGCCGCCGCCGCAGCCCCGAGTGCTCACCGCCGACACGTGATGTCCGTGCACCGTGCCACAAAACAGTTAAGTACAGAAGTCAATCACATGTATGTACTTTACTTTTCATACCTACGCTAGGCGGTCGCTCTAGGGTTGCGAACTATGGCTTATGCACAAAAACTATCGTGGTAGTGACACTCGTATCTATCGTATCGTATCTCGTATCCAGTTGTTTGATTTATTGTTGAGGATGAAACAGGAAGAATGGAAATATAAATTAATAATAACATTAATAACTCAAATAGGTATTTTAATTTTAATGTCATTGTTATATTACAAATTTGTCACGGAAAATATCTTGCGATGATTTCGAGATTAGCGAAATGCACGATTATTATATTTTAAAGTGTAATAAATTCGCATTCTCATGTACAATGTAATAAATTCGCATTCGAATTCTCTCTGAAACCACTGCAGGTAGCTTAAAAAACGACAATTCACCGTTTTATGTTGAATTTAAACAACCGTCCACTGTACAGTTATAATAACTTTTTTTTGTTTCTCCATTATTGCACAAAAAAGTTCACAGACGCGTGTCTCAAGCGGATGGCACTCGCGCTCGCAGTGGTCCCAACCGGTCCGAGATATCGTGTCCGTGAGCAGTGTCTATGTGTGCGTTGCTCGAGCGCGCTTTGTATGTAGATTGATTTCTGTACCTATCTGTTTTGTGACCGTGCTCACTGCTGCGGACGCCTTCCGCTGCCCGGTCGGTGACGCAACGAATGCTTACTACGCAGTGACGGCACACCCCCGGGGGCCTAGTCAAGATGAGAATCGTTGATAGATTATTTTTCGTTTGGCATGTATCGATAAACCTTTGGAACAATGTATCCGGATGACAGATGCTACGAAAAGTCACGTGACAATTTCCAGACATTATTTAAGTTTCTATTGGCGTTTTCCATCGACGATTGTCATCTTGGCTAGGTCCCGTAAAACGAAAGAAAGAATATGTAAAAGCATACATTATCCTCTGTATCCACTGAGGGTATACCAACGACAAGCAAAAGGGTACCTTTCGTACAAATTGTACCCGTTTTTAATTGCTTTAACAATATTCATTTCTAAACTACTAAAAATTTACTTCACTGGCAAAAGGTATGGCAAAAGCTGTGATAAATGTAAGGATTATTAAATGTACTTAGTGTAAGTACTTACTGTCACATTATGTATGTGGGTATGTGGCGGTATTGCATTAGCAAGGTGTACATATTGTACGTGATCCTACCGACTGCGCCATGCAACATGTAGTACAGGGAACACTTCCATCAAACGCGACATCGACCAATCACTGTCTGTTTACTTATTCTCACATAGAGACAGGTAGACCTTACTCGTATTACAAAATGCAAATCCGCTGCATACCCACATATATAATATGACACTTACTATAAGACTATAGTATTCAACTAGACATGAGTATTATCCATTTTTGCGTGATTGTTAAGTTAATTTACTAAAAGCACGATTTTGTTATTCAGGGTGTCTTTGCTCAAGTAAAACAACATAAATATTTTAGTAGTAACTCTTTATTGTAAGACTTCCTATCCTTTATTCCAATTTTTTAATCTGGTCCTATTGTAAATATATATTTCAAAATAAAAATATTGCTTATTTCTAGGCGATAAAAAATCATAACAAAATATTCGTTGTTTTTTTTTTTTTTTATTATTATGAATGGGCTTACTCATGGCCACAGACTAGCCGAGGCGTAGACGTGGCCTACGATGGAGCGAGCTCGCCCAGAAGGTGCCTGTTCACTCTTGATTTGAAGGTTGCCGGGTTATAAGAACACGGAAATATAGACGCCGGCAAGGAATTCCATTCCTTGGCAGTGCGCATAAGGAAAGTAGAAGCAAAGCGCTTCGTGCGAATTGGTGGAATATCTACCAAGTAAGGATGGAAACTGGCCGTGCGTCTAAAAGTCCGATGGTAGAATGGGGACGGTGGAATAAGCTCGTGTAGCTCTTGGGCACACTCCCCGAAGTGCAACCTGTAGAATACCGACAGGCTGGCGACTTTCCGCCGATGGGCCAAGGACTGAAGCTTAGCCGTTAGCTTCTTGTCGCCAATCATCCTCCTGGCTCTGCGCTCCACTGAGTCCAAAGCGGCGAGTTGGTATTTAGCTGAGCCATCCCACAGGTGGCTGCAATACTCCATACACGACCGGACTTGAGCTTTGTAAAGTGTTAGAAGCTGTCCAGGTGTGAAGTATCGCTTCACCTTATTTAGGACGCCCAGCTTTCTGGCCGCAGTTTGTGCTTTAGACTCAATGAAGCTACCGAAGCTGAGGACTGAACTCAGCTCCATGCCGAGGAGTTCCAGGCTGTCGGCAATAGGTACAGATGCACCCCGGAAAGAAGGAGTCAGGTCGAATGGACTCCGTTGTTTTATTTATATGGCTTTCACACGCATCCTCGAGACGTATTCAGATTTTTCGAAAATATATAAATAGATTTTTACCAGTACATCCCTCCAGCACCAATATGAGTGCTGCTACACTGATCGTAAAAAGATGAACTCTACATAATTATGACGCTACACTTTACATTCTAAAGTACCAAACTAACTCTGCACTAGAATTTAGTTTAGCATCAGGGATAAGTACTGTCAGAGCGCGCTCATTCATCACAATCACAATCCCGATCCTGAGATATAAACGCGAATATGAAATAAATATATATCAGGTACCTACAAACAATATTTAGATTAAGACACATCACACACATCTGCTGTACTTTATCGGTTATCACTTTACCTGCCATCAACTATTTAATTTATTAATGTAATATATATACAAGTAACAATACAGGGTGTAGGTAAATCCAATACGGGCCATAAATTAAACCAGATATATAATTAAACCCTGTAATAACCCCGTAATAATTTTTTGAAGATTTACCGCGAAGCAGTTTACAATGTACTGCAAACATTACGAGAAATACCATGACATGACATTTAACACTCATTACAATACGAGATAAAATTTTTATAGTACCCAACTGAAAACAAACGTTGACAGATACTTTAGAAAACTCGTATCTTGTAACTTCTGCGGTGCATTACATACATTGCGGGCCGAATTATTTTGTATGGTTAACTGCTATATTTTAATTGTATTTCTAAAGCAAAATTTGTCTCAATATACTTGTTAGTTCCTATAGGATTTACACACAGTAGGTAGGTATACTTATTCTAGTAAAACACTCAACACCTCTATCCTACTAAAGTTCTTAATATATTAAGCGCTGTAGAACTAGGACATTTTGTACAGAAACAATGTAGGTATGTACCAAGTGTACCCATTCTATTGCTAAGACTACAATCTAAAATCATCACACTTGATACTTGTTGTTAACAGAATATTTACAGTCTCATATATGTACCATTATTATATAAAATAGGTACTTATACCTACGTATACGATTTACTAAAGTATCACATGTGGTTCCTGATGGCAATAAGTTTAGTCATGTCTAACTTACCTACACTTAATTACACGTAGTTATACATAATTATATGTTATATTAGGTACCTCCCCTCCTGAACCTGCACCGAGAGCAAACTGCGGCAATAGTTCGTCCAGAATTGTGATCAATTCGTATAAGTTGTACCGTTTACCACGCGGGCCTTATTTCACGCATATCGACAGGGAAGGGAGTCATTAATATTATTATGTTAATATTTTGTATTTGGTAAATTATTTTTGCCATAGACCAGTACCTCCACAGCTAAGCTAATAGTTATGAACAAACAAAAATAATTAAATGTGCGCGATAACCGTATGCTCGTATTATTATATCAAAATAATTTCAATCTTGATGTTATATTCGACCATTTACAGTCATTTGCTGCATTCTCTATTGCCGCAAGGCGCACTCGATAAACATTATGCTTAAAATATGAACCGAGATACCCTGCCTCTCCTAACTACCTACATTACGAAAGAAGACATATTATGTATTTATAATAAAATTAGGTACTCGTAAAACCTACTGTTCAAATGTAAAACGTCTGTTGGCAAGTTAATATTTATTTATTGTGAACACTTTTTCCACTTGCTACTCGTTTTATGAGCAACGAATACTTTGTCGACCAATGCCGACTACATAATCGTCATTATTTTATCAAACGTGTATATTTTCCTGGTCGGTAATAAGCTGCTAACAAACCACAATGAAATACTATAGATAAGTACTTCGAGTTTCCCGTAATAGGAAGAGAGTGCGCGTTGTAAAGGTCTCCATCTTGTGACTTCAGGCGAAAACATAAATTTGACAGTGCCACTTTACACTAATGTCACAAATCAGTGCTGCCCTGTGCCCTCGCCCTCGTAGGAAACTTGGCATTTACACTCAACGCCAATAAATAGGAGAGTACTCCCTAATATGAATAGTATTTACTGAAGACGTTTACCGGATTGAACTTACTGAAAAGACAAAAAAAATCTACTCATGACAAGGACGTATGGCTTAGAGCTTTAGCCTGTCCAGATGGACGAAAAAAAAAAAGGAGAGTACTCGTATATAGGGGGTGCAGCGGCCTAAATGCACGCTCCTTATCGTAACGTACGTCACAGACCATTGGGGTGTACGGTGTACCTTTTAATTTTATTTTTTTTTCATAAGCTTAATGACTCGGAAAAAAGCATTAGCTACCGGACTGGAACGGTCCCAGCTACAATAGTATCACTCTTTGAACCTCTCTGTTACTATCTGGTGTCCCGTCGGCGAGCGGCGTGGTGCCGCGCGCCGGTGTCACGAGTCCGGGTCCTTGGTGCCGTCGAGCGGCCGCAAGGGGAGCCGGGGCGGCGCGGGCGGCGCGGGCGGCTGGAGCCGGCCGTACAGCGCGCGGAGCCCCGCCAGCGTGGCGAGCGTGAGCGCGGCCGTGGCGCCGAACGCCGCGTCGGGCCCGTGCCGCGCGTACAGCAGCGCCACGCACGCCGGGCCCAGCGCGCGCGCCACGCAGCCCGCGCCCGTCAGCACGCCCTGCCACACGCCCTGACCGAATGCAAGCGGGAGACTCGTTTAGACGGTGCGAGACCTCGCGTGCGATTAGTTATTCATTAACAGTAGCGGTGCTCGATGAAGAAAGCTTTTACGGTTACCGGACTGAGGCTAATAAGCTATAGTTCTATAGCCTCCTCCACACTCGTGCGCGAATCGCGGCGCGAAGCCGCGAACGCGAGTGTGGCGTCGATTTTCGCAGACAGCGAAATCGACTCCACACTCGCGTTCGCGACTTCGCCCGCGATTCACGCGCATAGTCTGGAGGGGGCTTATCACAAAACATATTACGGCTCTGAAAACAGAAACGACATCTATATATATAAATGCAAGTGTCCTGACTGACTGATTCATCAACGCAGAGCCGAAACTACAAAAGCCAGAAAGTTGAAATTTGCACACCAGATTGCATTTATAAAGTGTACAAGAGATAAGATGCGATTTTGAGAAATTCAACCCTTAAGGGGGTTAAAAAGGGGATGAAAGTTTGTATGGGGTTAAAGTTTTCTTTTAAGCTAGGAATTTGAAACTTCGTAAAAAGATATATTATTAAAATACAAGAAAACTAATTTCAGCGTTTTTGAAAATTCATCCCCTAAGGTGGTGAAAAAGGGGTTGAAAGTATGTATGGATATCAAAAATTTTTCGAGTGGTGGACTTATTTAGGGATATTATTAGAAGACAGGAAAAGTAATTTCAGCGTTTTGTAAAATTCATCCCCTAACAGGGTTAAAAAGGGGTTGAAAATTTTAATCCATTACAAATGCTT
This sequence comes from Cydia fagiglandana, assembly GCF_963556715.1. Classification (NCBI taxonomy): domain Eukaryota; kingdom Metazoa; phylum Arthropoda; class Insecta; order Lepidoptera; family Tortricidae; genus Cydia; species Cydia fagiglandana. The sequence continues at coordinate 21,053,210 of NC_085941.1, forward strand.
TGAAACTTCTTAGAAACGCATAATAGCCGAACATAAAAAAAGTGATTGCAACGTTTTTGAAAATTCAACCTCTAAGGGGGTTAAAAAGGGGACGAAAGTTCGTCTTCGTGCAAATTTTATTTTAAGCTAGGAACTTGAAACTTTGTAAAAACGTATCAAATTCAAAAACGAGAAAACTAATTTCAGCGTTTTAGAAAATTCATCCCCCAAGGTGGTGAAAAAGGGGTTGAAAGTTTGTATGGATATCAAAAATTTTTTCGAGTGCGGGACATGAATCTTTGTATTTGGAGATATTATTAGAAGACAATAAAAGCAATTCCAGCGTTTTGTAAAATTCATCCCCTAACAGGGTTAAAAAGGGGATGAAAGTTTGTATGGGGTTAAAGTTTTCTTTTGAGCTAGGAATTTGAAACTTCGTTAAAAGATATATTATTAAAATACAAGAAAACTAATTTCAGCGTTTCTGAAAATTCATCCCCTAAGGTGGTGAAAAAGGGGTTGAAAGTTTGTAAGGATATCAAACATTTTTTCGAGTGTGGGACTTGAATCTTTGTATTTAGGGATATTATTAGAAGACAGGAAAAGTAATTTCAGCGTTTTGTAAATTTCATCCCCTAACATGGTTAAAAAGGGGTTGAAAGTTTGAATCCATTACAAATGGTTTTGAAACTTCTTAGAAAGGCATAATAGCCGATTACAAAAAAAAGTAATTGCAACGTTTTTGGAATTTCAACCCCTAAGGGGGTTAAAAAGGGAATGAAAGTTCGTCTTGGGGTGTAAATTTAATTTTAAGCTAGGAACTTGAACTTTTTGCAAAAAAAGGTAATAAATTAAAAAACATGAAAACTAATTCAAGCATTTTTGAAAATCATCCCCCAAGGTGGTGAGAAAGGGGTTGAAAGTTTGTATGGAGATCAGATATTTTGTGAGTGCGGAACTTGAATCTTTGTATAAGGGCATAGGTACCTATTATCCTCTAGCCGCCCAGAGACCTATAGAAAGGCCTCCTGTTCCATTCTAATTTGAACTTTGTGTTGACAAAATAAAAATTCATTTTGCTTGGCAAGGATTGACGTATGGGCGGCTAGAGGATATCATCATCATCATCATCATCTCAGCCATAAGACGTCCACTGCTGAACATAGGCCTCCCCCTTGGACCTCCATTCGTACCGGTTGGAAGCCACCCGCATCCAGCGTCTTCCGGCGGCTTTAACAAGGTCGTCCGTCCATCTTGTGGGTGGACGTCCTACGCTGCGTTTGCTAGTCCGTGGTCTCCACTCGAGCACTTTTCAACCCCATCGGCCATCTTCTCTGCGCGCAATGTGGCCTGCCCATTGCCACTTCAGCTTGCTAATCCGGTGAGCTATGTCGGTGACTTTAGTTAGTCTACGGATCTCCTCATTTCTGATTCGATCACGCAGAGAAACTCCGAGCATAGCCCTCTCCATAGCTCGTTGAGCGACTTTGAATTTTGAGATGAGGCCGATAGTGAAAGACCACGTTTCGGAGCCGTAAGTCATCGCTGGTAACACACATTGATTAAAGACTTTCGTCTTGAGGCACTGAGGTATGTCGGACGAAAAGACATTACGTAGTTTCCCGAACGCTGCCCAACCGAGTTGGATTCGGCGGTTGACCTCCTTCTCGAAGTTGGACCTACCTAATTGGACTACTTGTCCTAGGTAGATGTACGAGTCAACAACTTCGAGTACCGAGTTCCCAACAGAGACTGGGATGGGCACAACATTGGCATTTGACATAAGTTTCGTCTTGTCCATGTTCATTTTCAAGCCCACCCGTTGTGAAACTCGGTTGAGGTCATCAAGCATCATGCTGAGTTCCTCCATCGACTTTGCCATGACTACGATGTCGTCGGCAAACCGAAGGTGAGTGATGTATTCGCCGTTGATGTTGATGCCAAGTCCTTGCCATTCCAGGAGCTTGAAGGTGTCTTCCATTACGGCAGTAAACATTTTCGGAGAGATAACGTCTCCCTGCCTTACGCCTCTTTGCAGTGGAATCGCCTTCGTGCTCTGCTCCTGTACTCGGACCGACATGGTGGCGTTACTATACAAATACTTCAACACTTCGATGTACCGATAGTCAATATGGCATCGCTGAAGAGACTCAAGCACCGCCCATGTTTCCACCGAATCGAAGGCTTTCTCATAGTCCACAAACGCTAAGCATAATGGTAAGTTATACTCTTCGGTCTTCTGTATAACTTGCCGCAGCGTATGGATGTGGTCTATGGTACTATAGCCTTTTCGAAACCCGGCTTGTTCGGGAGGCTGGAAGTCATCAAGTCTGTGTTCGAGACGGTTCGTGATGACCCTTGAAAACAGCTTATAGACATGGCTCAGAAGCGTGATGGGTCTGTAGTTCTTCAATAGGCTGTTATCACCTTTTTTGAAAAACAGCACCACCTCGCCTCTATTCCATGTTTCAGGCGTTTTGCCCTCGCACAAGACGGAATTAAAGGATATGAGAGGATATGAGAATACAAAAAAGTAATTTCAGCAACCAACATCAAAATCCACTTGACTTCAAACTTCATACAACTTACTAAAAAAGAAAAGTACTTAATTTCAACATTGCTTGGATATGAAAATTATAGGTACTAAATATGTAAAATGTTGAAGATAAGATTCCACGCGGACGAAGTCGCGGGAAACAGCTAGTAATATATAAAGTAATCGCACTGAGACTCAAAACATATCATATCATATCATATTAATGTTTTGAGTCAGAGTGCGACTATTAGGTTTTTCCGTTACCTGCGGCCTGGGCCCCAGCACCTTGGAGAATATCGTCTGTATGAGCGTCACGCCCAGCGGGTACCCGATGGAGACCGCCGTGTACCCGAGCAGGAACTGCGGCACGGTGAGCGCGCGCGAGGTCTCGCACCAGGGCTGGCGGAGCGCCGGGCAGCCGCCGCCCGCCTCCGTGCTGTTGCGCGGCGCCGGCGGCGGCGGGCCCGGGCCCCAGGGGATGCACAGCACCGAGGCCAGCCCCACGAGCAGGAAGCCGCCCCAGAGCAGGACCGCCCTGGAATCATTGCAGATCATTAGTGAAACTCAGAGTAAGTAAATCAGACATCGAGAGGATCCGATCCGCCAACAATAAACTCCTCTTGCCTCTTGGTTATATGGTCTATTGCGATTGCCCAACGATACAGAATATTAAAAAAAAGGATGGTCAAGATACAATAGGAACCACCGACTGCAAGTGTAGCATATTGATTGGTGATTGTGACTTCCTTTCAAAATTTCCAAACAATTTCCATAGCAAGGTCACCTAATGACTATAGAGACGAACGAGTACTTTAGGCATTGATCCCCGGTTGACCCCAACTGCTGTTAATTTTTTTAGTTTCTACAGAAATGTAGCTGTCTTTTCATATCTAGAGAAGGCCAAACTCTTATAAAGTATAGTATTAGCAATACTGACCGCTCCTGAAAGAGTTTAGTGAGCGGCGTTATGAGCGCGAACGTGGCGCACGCCAACACCGCTCCCGCCGACATGAGGGCGCCCATGTACTTGAGCGCCTGCGCCTTGGACCACGCGAACTGGTCCATGGTGAGCGGCGTGGCGAGCGTCTCCAGCAGCACGAAGCTGAAGTTGAGCACGAAGAACGCGAACACCAGCGTCCAGCTGCTCACGCGGTCCGGCCGCAGCGCCTTCAACGCCTCCGCCTCTGAAATCACAGAGTACAAATTGTTAGAATGGAAAACTTTGTTTGGTTTGAAGGTACCGCTTTAGCAGACTGTTTGTGTTTACACGCTGTTATGTGGAAAATACTCATAGTTTTTTCTAAGGACTTCAGATCCAATCTGCGTTTGCAATCCAACCCTAGAAAGAAAGCTAACCCAAGAAAAACTTGTGAAAATTGAAAATTCACTAACCGAACCCCTTGCCTTGAGGCAACATAGCTTCTCTCAGCGCCTCTCCATGAAGCGATAGATATAGACGCTCCGAGCGCAGCATTATATAACGTACCTAAAGTATATGCATGTAGAAACACTCACCAGATCCCTTCCCATGAGCCAGCATGGCTTCTCTCGCCGCTATCTTCCTCTCCTTGAAGCTGCACGGCAGTAACAGAGCGAGATTCAATGCTCCGAGCGCAGCGTTCAGCCACGCCGGCGCAGTATACATGTCGAGGCGCGGGCGCAGGTCGAGCTGGCCGACCGGCGCGTACGGCGCGCCTGCGCCCAGCGGCGCCGCCACCGCCTGCAGCGCCGGGCCCACCACGAAACCCAGCACCTAGAACGTGAAATACTATTGAATATAAATATACCTAGATGCCGTTTTTGGAATATATCAACCGCAAACAAACATAAACAATAAAAAGTGGAATAGAAAATATTTAATTGTTCACAAGCACCACTTCTCCTTGCGAGGAGTAAATTTTTTTGATGGATGGACCTATCTATCAGGATATGTGTGACAGCAGAAGGCTTTTTAAATCCAAGTTAAAATGGTGCCAGGACAGACAAGAGCAGATAAAATGCGACGTCCTGGCCACAAATAAGAATACCAAGGATAAAGGCCTTCTGGAAGAACACAAGCAGATGGAATGTGGAATGAAGGCGGGTGTCCCTGTTAGCGTGGGCGGTGAAAGTGACCAAAGAGCTATCGCGAATAATTTTAGGCGCGCTTTTGATGTCCACTTTAGATAGCAGAAGACACAGTTTTGAACAGTGCTGAGGCTGTCGCAAGCACGAGCTCTGTAAGGTTTACCTCAAAAGAAGTTGATAAAGTAATTAAGAGTATGCAAAGAGGTAAATCGCCAGGGCACGACGGTCTCAGCATTGAGCACCTTAAACATGCTGGAACACACTTGCCTCGTGTTCTAGCTATGTTCTATTCATTTTGTCTCAGTCACACGTATTTACCGGCACAGTTCACGAGAACAGTAGTAGTCCCAATTGTAAAAAATAAGACTGGTGATCTGTCAGACGCGAGTAATTATAGGGCCATCTCACTTGCAACTATACTAGCTAAAGTTCTTGACAGCTTGCTTAATGCACAACTTTCTAAACACATCAAACTGCACGACGCACAATTCGGCTTTAGGCCGGGGCTGTCGACCGAAAGTGCGAGTTTGTGTCTTAAGCAAGCTGTCAGTCAGGTAATACAAGGACAGGAACACGCCGATCTATGCGTGTTTCCTGGACTTGTCTTGCGCTTGACCTGGATGTGTACGACAAGCTATGGAACAAGCTTACAAAAACGGGAGTGCCCAATGTGCCCATTGAATATGTCGCTTTGCTTAAATATTGGTACAACAGCTAGGTCAATCGAGTGAGATGGGCCGGAGAGGAGTCTGACGAGTACTTCCGTTGTAACGAAGTAGCGTTGCATCCAAGGCTCTTGGTATTTGCTCTTACTTAGGAGTTTTCAACCTTCGCCTTTATTGCAAGCCTAGATATCAGATCAGGTACATAGGTATAGAGTGACTCACCTGTGCTAGAGAAACGGCAGCGACGGCGCGAGTTCTCTCCGACACTGTGGTCGCCGCCGACAGATAGGCGCGCGCCACTGCAATACTTGCTGAACAAAACAGAGGGCTACACTGTCAGTGAGAAGAGAACAATAGGGCGTCCATCATGGTTGACTGTATCTGTGGTACTATACTTCCTTACTTACTTATATGGAGTTTAAACTCCTCTTATTGCTTATGCAACATTGGCAACAATCAATTGATTGTTATTTAGATTGTTTATTGATATAAGTATATGATAGATTGATGGAATCTGTAACTTTGTAGCTTTGTACAATAATACCGGCCCTGCCGCCGAGGCATGTCATACGGACTTGCAAAGCTTAGGTATTGATAGATACTTGACGGATATGTGACGGATAGTCAGTCTTTAATCTAGAACTCTACTACACTTCTGCACTACACTTCTCTGTCTACACTACTCTTGTCTGTACTATACTTTTCTCAATAAAATATTTAAGTAAATATCTGTATCCACGACAGACTTGTTCACTTATGCAATACTATAATTACCTACAGAAACGGAACTTTCTAACCCAAAACGAGTTCCTAATTGACGAAGTTTGAAGACCTTTGGCAACCTTCTTATTATGTAACTATGACCATAAATAAAACATGCTACTTACGATAGAGAACATCGAGATGAAACTGGTAATTAAATACAGCGATCCCAGCATGGTAGAATCAAGAATGAACTGGCGATACTAACATGACCCCATATCTATTTGACCCCCTAGCTAGATTTGCGTTTTCTCGCGCGACTCCAAATATGTTTAGCGTAACTTTATGTATGCAGTTTCGTGCAACAACGTAAGAGTAAAAACAAATTCATGAATTTTAATAACAAAACTTCCGTGAGACACAGACATATTAAATATATTAAGAACGGGTCACTCACGTATTTTAAGTCGAAAAACGCTCGACACTCCTCGGTACGGAGTGAAACATGTCGAGCGTTTTTCGACTTAAAATACGTAAGTGACCCGTTCTTAATATATTTAAATTCATGAATATTTAAACTATAGTCCTACTCCTACTCCGTGCGCATATGAGGTAGAAGCTTACCAGAGCTGACGCCGACGAGCAGCCTCGCGGCGAGCATGGCGGCGGCGGCGCTGGGGCGCGCGGCGTGCAGCTGCGCGTACAGCGCCTGGCTGAGCACGAAGAGCGCGAGCGCGGCGCGCAGCGGCGCCCGCACGCCGCGCGCGTTGGCCCACAGCCCCAGCAGCGGCGACGCCAGCAGCTGCCCGAGCGGCGCCGCGCCCACCGCCAGCCCCAGCACCTCCTTCGACGCGCCCGGCTCAAGCTGAAACGAAATAATCGATCGTTATAATGGTTCTTTCGTAAGCGCTCGTTACTCAGCCAGCGTTGGGTAAGTAAACCTAGGTGTGTACGTGTATAAACGCCGCATAATAAGTACAGATTATTGTTGTTGTTTAAATGTTCGAACTTTACGGGTTATTCCCACTAGTTACCACCAACTCGGCTTGGTGGCCCAGTAGTTACCACCAAGCCGAATTGGTGGTAACTAGTGGGAATAATCCAACTTTACCCAAAAGGCTTCGGTAATACTTAATCAACCTTCTAACATTACCCGAAACATATATACCATACATATGGTGTTATCTAGACACGCGGCAGCGTGTCAAGCCAAGTTCAAGCAAAGGAACTGGCTAGCCAGCGCCGAGTGTAATATTACACGAACCACTTGGTGCCACTTTTGACCCTTCTATAACTCAAAACATCTTTGACGTAAACACATAAAACTACGTGTGTTTAATTATATCCATAAGGATATCTAGAAACCCAAATTTCATGAAGCTAGCTCAAACGGTTATAAAGGTATGAAGGTCAAAAAGTCGTAAATTTTAAGACTGACTTATGACTTATAGTACCTAAACCTAACCTACTTCCAGATGACCTAGAAGGATGAAATTTGGAATCCAGCTTGGTTATTGTGTGTAACCGTAGGAAAAAATCTAAAATTAAAATAAAGTTAAAAAATAGGGGGGGTCCCCATACAAAAAAACCACTTTTTATTGGGACTGACATATAAGTACCTAAACCTAACCTACTTCCAGATGACCTAGAAGGATGAAATTTGGAATCCAGCTCGGTTATTGTGTGTAACCGTAGGAAAAAATCTAAAAATAAAATAAAGTTTAAAAATAGGGGGGGTCCCCATACAAAAAAAACCATTTTTTATTGGGACTGATATAAGTACCTAAACCTAACCTACTTCCAGATGACCTAGAAAGATGAAATTTGGAATCCAGCTTGGTTATTGTGTGTAACCGTAGGAAAAAATCTAAAATTAAAATAAAGTTAAAAAATAGGGGGGGTCCCCATACAAAAAAACCACTTTTTATTGGGACTGACATATAAGTACCTAAACCTAACCTACTTCCAGATGACCTAGAAGGATGAAATTTGGAATCCAGCTCGGATATTGTGTGTAACCGTAGGAAAAAATCAAAAATAAAATAAAGTTTAAAAATAGGGGGGGTCCCCATACAAAAAAATATTTTTTAATTGTAGCGTTGGAACCGTTACAAGCAGATATTTGAAACTACCCCAATATATGTATTATTATATTTGCTATATTAAAATAAAGTTTAGTCAAAAAATAAGTGGTGCCCCATACAAAAAACTTTTAATACGCTCTAAACAACCGGCCAACGGTGTGTCGTCGGCGGCGCGCGGTACCACATAATTATACAAAGAACAGAAGTAAAAACCATACAGCGGAAACACAAGAAAAAACATTAAATCTCAATACCTGCCTAGTTTTCTTTACAAAAAGTATTGATATCCCACCAAAAACATAAATGTAAAAAAGGAGAGCCAAGTTCAATACAAAAATTATGCTTGGCTGTGGGGCTCGCCGCAAAAAGAATGGAGATCTAAATGAGTGCCACTGCCAAGTTCTATGCAAAATCCAAATATGTATTTATAGGAACAAAATAACATTATAAACAAGTATTAAACTCTATTTCTTTGCTTTATTGGATACCTATAACAATTGCTGTTATTTAAAAAAATGTGAGATCTTAAAGTAGGTTAGATTTGGCTTGGCCAGGTTTTATCAGAATTACAATATATATAAAATGATTGATATAATGAAAACTGGCCAAGTCAAATCTAACCTACTTTAAGGTCTCACATTTTTTTAAATAACAGCAATTGTTATAGGTATCCAATAAAGCAAAGAAATAGAGTTTAATACTTGTTTATAATGTTATTTTGTTCCTATAAATACATATTTGGATTTTGCATAGAACTTGGCAGTGGCACTCATTTAGATCTCCATTCTTTTTGCGGCGAGCCCCACAGCCAAGCATAATTTTTGTATTGAACTTGGCTCTCCTTTTTTACATTTATGTTTTTGGTGGGATACATATAACACCATTCACTGGGCGTTGTTCATGCATGGCTACACTTAGAGGAACCTTAAACCCCAACGAAGGGTAATAACAGGATGAAAATAAAGTAGAAAGAGAAAACTTTTATTAGACGTGCTGGAATTTTATGACCGAGGAATCAAATCATTCACAAGTCATCATGTGTCCTCGGATCTTTATTTGACGTACAGTCAACGGTAAAAATATGGGTGTAGACAACTTACTCAAAAATATGTCCCATAGTTCTTAATTCACTGACATAAGAGTTATGGGACATATTTTTTAAATGATTTGTACACCCATATTTTTACCGTTGACTGTACAATCGACGCTGAATGCCGTTCCTGACTAGGAATGTAGGAGTGATGGGCGTCATACATAGCCACGTCAAATTAAGCCGAATTTGGGCAAGCTGCGGAAATAATTCGTGTAGTTTTGAAAATTGGTACAGGCATACCTTGTGGTGTCTAGATAAACATACTAAAAGTCCTCGAGGGTAGGGGGTGTGCTGGGGGTGTAGAGGGGGGTTGAAGGTACCTTTTTTTCATATTTTTGCTCATATCTCGAAAATGTGTACGAATTGCATTATAATTACTTCGGACAAAAGTTTTAAGATAAAATTTACTACAAATTTGGTTATTTTTATTTTTACTCTGCGATCAATACTTTAGGAGCTACAGGCTCTTAAAGTTAAATAAGAGATAAAAAATAGACGGTTTAAAAAAAACGTCGTATTTTCATAATTGTTCATCATAAATAAAAATTTTAATTGAGAATAAGCAAGCTAAATGACTTGCTGATAAAATATAAAAAAACCGGCCAAGAGCATGTCGGATCATGCTCAGTGTAGGGTTCCGTAGTTACCCGCCCGTCAAAATAGACTATTTGCAAAAACTCAAAAACTGCTTAATCGATTAGGTTTGCTATATTTTTCTCTAAATGTCTTTACTAAGCTTTACTTTCACGATTTTTTTCATATTTTTTGGACCCATGGTTCAAATGTAAGGGGAACTAAAGTGGAAAACACAACTTTTTTTCTTTCAGATCGATTATTTCCGAAAATATGAAGCAGATCAAAAAATGGTTCTCGAAGACCCGTATTCGTTTTAAAAGACCTATCCAACGACACCCCACACTATAGGGTGGAAGCGAAAAAAAATTTCATCCCCATTTTAATGTACGGCAGCCACCCTAAAAAAATATTTTTTCTAATTTATATTTTACAACTTTGTCAGCGTAACTGATTTATATATTCGTGTGAAATTTAAACATGAAAACTAGATTTTTTTTTATGGTGGTTGCCTTACTTTACATTAAAGTGGGGATGAAATTTTTTTTCGCTTCCACCCTATAGTGTGGGGTGTCGTTGAATAGGTCTTTTAAAACGAATAAGGGTCTTCAATAACCATTTTTTGATCAACTTAATATTTACGGGAATAATCGATCTGAAAGAAAAAAAGTTGTGATTTACCCCTTAGTTCCCCTAACTTTTCCAAAAAATATGAAAAAAATCGTGAAAACATAACTTAGTAAATACTTTCAAGGAAAAATAAAGCGAACCTAATCGGTACAGCTGTTTTTGAGTTATGGCAAATAGTCTATTTTGACAGACGGGTAACTACGGAACCCTACACTGAGCATGGCCCGATGTGCATATGGCCTATTTTTTATATTTTATCAGCAGGTTGCTTAGCTTGCTTACTCTAAGCTAATTTTTTTATTTGTGATGAACAATTACAAAAAAACGACGTTTTCTTAAACATTTTTTATTACTTATTTAACTTTAACAGCCTGTAGCCCCTAAAGTATTGATCGAAGAGTAAAAATAAACATAACCAAATTTGTAGTTTTATCTTAAAACTTTTGTCCGAAGTAATTATAATGCAATTCGTACACATTTTCGAGATATGAGCAAAAATATGAAAAAAAGGTACCTTCAACCCCCCTCTACATCCCCAGCACACCCCCTACCCTCGAGGACTTTTAGTATGTTTATCTGGACACCACAAGGTATACCTGTACCAATTTTCAAAACTACACGAATTATTTCCGCAGATTTTTCTAATTTGCTTAGGCTCACATCAATAGTACTCAGGCGGGCACGTCATGGGATGTTTAGTTGGTCTCTCGCCGCGCGCCGTGACGTGACTCATGTAAACTCATGTTGATAACGCTTCATCGATACTGGGACGGGAGCTATTGTGTTGTAGACCTTTTCTGACTTGTTTGATCCCTATGTTAAACTAAGTAAGTATATATGAGTCTGTTATCACTATCAAGGGGGTTTTTAGCTTTTCGTCAATTTACTAGCTAATACTTAACTTACAGTACCTACTAACAACTGTGATTATCGTTTTCTAATAAGCACTGTATAGGCCAATCAATTTTTTTCTAGGAATTAATTCCCAGTAAATTGGAAATCATTTTAATACCATCAGGTGGTGTGGAAAAATAGTACATTTCGATGCTAGTGCGGAAGGTATGTCATTACTTCACGAGTACCGAGATATCTTGCCACTCGCCTGCGGCTCGTGGCAAGATATCTCGGGACTCGGGACGAGTGAAGAATGACATTTCCGCACGTGTATCGAACGACGTTTTTTAATACAGTTGCGAAAAAATAAGAAAAACATTGTTAATCGTACACTAAACAAAAGTGGTAACAGTGACAGCTCGGTTAGACGTCGTCTTTAAGTATATTATTACACGACTGCCCAAACAAAAAGAGTGTATTGTTTTCAGGGTTCATGTTTGTATGTGAGTTTCTTTATTCCACCATAACTTCTGAATGCCTTGACCGATTTAGATAAATGATATATCATTAGAATCCTTACGTCATCCCAACTAACATAGGCTATGTGACGTCATAATAAAATCAATATGGCGGACATAATACATGATATTGCGTGATGTTTAGAAAAAAAAATCTTGCAAACCTATCGAGTGGGGCCTCAAAATGAAGAGCTTTGAAAGACGATTTAAAATATATATATGCAACATACGCGTTCAAGTCTTATTTTGGTAAAATAAGGATTCACAAAATGTGCTAAGAAAAATAAATCCTTCTATCTTAGTTAATGAGCTATCAAATGAAAGGGTTTTTACCGCTGATCATAAAAATATATATAAATCATATGGTGTACCTAAGGTAAATACAGGAACTAAACACAAACATGTTCTAAATCACGCTATTGAAATCTAAACGTGTGAACTTCTATTTAAGCGATGGGCTTCGAATAATTTCTGGCTTGTCGGATTCTTATATTTCTTGTGAATAAAATTATCCTTGCCTACTAAACCTACTTAACGCGCCTGCGAAAAAAATTGGTTTTGTTTTAACACGTGCCAACGTAGGTACCAACTTCGATCATTTCTTCTTAACTTTAGTTTAGTTAATTTTTATAATAGGGATACTGCAATGTTCTGCCGAATATGCAAGAGTGATAGCGAAATTTCGATTTTCTTATTTCGCGGTAGAGCCTGAGATTGTGATGGATTGTAGTAGTGGCGCCCCCAACGCAGAGTTTCGCGTAATATTCCCTATTGTAAGAAGTATCTATGTGACAATGTTTATACATATTAAGTCTCTTCCTTCCTTCTCGAATACTTCGAACCTTCCTTTATTCATTCCTTGTCTAAATTCAAAAGCCGAAAATTAAATGTGAGCTCCGCGTAGGGTCCAAGGGCCAGAGCGCGCGCTTTTCACAACTTTCCCTTAAGTAATATCTTAATCTCGGAGTAATTAATAATGGAGCCGCCATTAACAGGCGTTCCCCTCTGTCGAAAATAGGCGGCCAATGGTCAACCTCATGTCAACCATATGTATGGACTGACGTTTATCTGACATGACGTACCTATACATTTGATGTCCCCCTCCCCCGCAAAAAATGGCAGACTATTTTGTACCGATAATTTTAGACATGGCGTCTCCGTTGGTCCTATCTATATCCTCTAAGATCTTAATTGTGAAGACCAAAGGCCGAGCTGCAAGAGTGTTGTGTTCAAACACAGACCAATAGAACAAGTGTCTAGATGCGCAGGCCAAAGTCCGAGCTGGGGTAGGGTTGGCCAGGATCGTCTGACAGGTGGAACTCACTTACTGCAATTTCCCCTTTTTACACGACTGCCCAAACAAAAAGAGTGTATGGTTTTATAGCAATAAAAAAAGCCAATGGCCCGAATCGTCCGAGAAAGGCGCGTCTTTAGTATTCAAACAACAACATACCATCATCAATATCATCATCATTCACTTGGGGTCGGCGCAGCATGTCTTTCTCTTCCACACCTCTCTGTCGCCCGTCATTTCATCATTCACTTGCATTCGTTTCATATCATCTCTCACACAGTCCATCCACCTTTTCCTCGAGTTTCCTTTCCTCGTACTTCCCTCCACATTCATTCGTAATACCTTTCTCGTCACATGACTTTCATCCCTCCGCATCACAACAACATACCATAATACAGACAATAATACAAGTATCTAAATAAAAAGGCCGAAGGCCGCTAACCTCGCGTAGAGCTGAATGCCCGAAGCGTCCAAGAGAGGCGTACCTTTAGTATTAGTATTTAAACACAGAACAATGCACTGTTACAAGTGTCTAATGCGAAGCCCGTAAACCGAACTCCGCGTAAAGCCGAAGGTCCGGAGTGTCCGGCAGGTACATGCGCTATCCTCAATTTCCACTGGTATCTTAATTGGGAAGGCGCGATTCCACGCGACGCCGAAGACCGACCTGCGGAAGTTTAGTACTCGTGGAACTCGGTCAGACATTTGAAGAAATTGCACCCGTGAGCCTTACGCAGAGCTCGGTCTTCAGTCAACGTATTTTGACACATGTACAATGGTTCTGTGTTTCACCGCTAACGTCCCGCAGCATGGCTGTTCGTGACTAGGCGCTGCGTATTTTTGAGAGTTCGACCTTTTCTTGGATGGTGAAATAAAAATCCGAAATTTAACGTGCTTACTCTTATAATTCTAAAAGCTTAATCTACGTGTCCATTATTCGAGGATATTGGGGTAGAGGGGGACAATATGTCGTGACGTAGGGTGACGATGGCGTATATAGAGCTCCGTATTGGCCGCGATATGTGACGCGACATACGCAACTGAGTCGCTCCGACCAGAGATGTCGCTGTGGGTCTCGTACGGAACATGCCCCCGGCCTTGAAAGATCTGGCTTTCAAGAGGATTCTTGGTCTTCTCTCCTCTCTTCATCAGGCTGAGACACCAAGGGGCAGATTTTGGTGTAGGCGCGTCTTATGATGCCAGATGCGGTGTGGATGTCTGCCACTCTTGACACTCCGTCTCGCCCAGGGATAGTCTTGACGACGCGTCCTAGATGCCATTTTAGCGGAGGCAGATTGTCGTCTTTTATGAGAACTAGTGTGTTCGGCTTCAGGTCTTCGCAGTGGCTCCTCCACTTGGATCGCGTCTGTAATTCGGAGACGTACTCCTTGGACCATCGGGTCCAGAAATGCTGCCGTATCTTCTCCACCATCTGGTACCGGTTGAGTCGATGAGCAGGCGCGTGCTGAAGGTCCTCTGAGGCGGGCGATGTTAAAGTGCGACCGACGAGAAAGTGCGCAGGGCTCAGAGGAAGGAAGTCGTGCGGATCCGATGACATGGCGTACAAAGGACGGGAATTGAGGACGGCTTCAATTTGGCTTAACGCCGTGCTAAATTCCTCGAAAGTGAGGTGAGCGTTTCCAATAACACGGCGTATATGAAATTTACACGATTTTACTCCAGCTTCCCATAGGGAACCAAAATGGGGCGCGTAAGGTGGAATAAAATGAAATTTAATATTACTACTCGTAGCGTAATCTATGATGTCGGGACTACATTGGGACAAAAACTTGGCAAAATCGTGCATTAAACCCACAAAGTTCCTGCCATTATCCGAAAATATTTCGTTAGGCTTGCCGCGTCTAGCTATAAAGCGTTTGAGAGCTAGAAGGTAAGCATCGGTGGTCAGATCACTGACAAGCTCTAAGTGGATGGCTCGCGTAACAAAACATACAAACAAACAAATATATGCTTTAACAGTTTGAGCACCTCTGCCTTTGCGGTTTAATATGAAAACTGGCCCTGCATAGTCCACACCACAAGTTAAGAAGGGATATGTAGGCGTAATTCTCTCCTCGGGTAAATTTCCCATGAAAGGAGTAAGGGTTTTCCCTCTTAATCGCTTGCAAACAATACAATCATAAAAGATTTTTCGCGCAAGATTCCTACCTCCTAGTGGCCACCAAGCATCATGAAGTTCGAAAAGAAGGGCTTGAGGCGCAGCGTGTAGAAGTTTCTTATGTTCGTGGCGAAATAATAAAAGCGTAAAGTGATGTTTGCTTGTTATTAGTATCGGGTGCTTTTTTTCATAAGCAAAGTATTGCGAATAACCGATGCGACCGCCGACTCGCATGACACGATCTTCATCAATAAACAAATTTAATTTACTTAAATTATGCTTGGTTTTAATTGTTTGTTTATTAGTCAATAGCTTGTACTCATCTGGAAACGATTCAAGTTGAGACAGCCTGACTAATAAATTCGTTGATTCCCGCAGTTCCTCGACGCTAATACTGCCCGCACGCTTATTATTTTTATTGCGCGCGTTGTGAATAAAGCGTAAAACGTAAGATGCGGCGCGTATCATGCGCGAGAACTGAGAAAACCGTTCGAAAGGGAATAATGATAATGACGCTTCAGTGGTAGCGGTAAGCGCTAATTCTACGTTAGATTTGACCTCCGGAAGTATGTCATGCGTATCATTCGAACTCGGTAATTTTGGCATGTTTTTAGGGTCAAAGTTAACATCCTGCAGAAATTCAGGTCCTTCCCACCATAAACTGGATCCAGCTAGGTCTTCCAATCGAACGCCTCTCGAAACTAAGTCAGCCGGATTAACTTTACCGCTGACGTGGCGCCATGGAAGCCCTTTGGTCAGTTCATGGATCTCAGTGACCCGATTCTGCACGAAAGTCTTTAATAAATTAGGTGCCATGCGCAACCACCCTAAAACGCAAGTCGAATCAGAGTAGAATACGACGTCATCAAATTTGCAGTGAAGACTATTTATGACCTTGTCATATAATTTAGCGCCTAGAAGTGCACTGCAAAGTTCTAAGCGGGGCGTACTTAGGACCTTAATGGGAGATAATTTTCCTTTCGAACATAATAATCGTGAGCATACTTCATCATCATCATTTATTGTGCGAATATAAATGCAAGTGCCATAAGCCACCTGTGACGCGTCTGTAAAGATATGCATTTCTATGCGCGTATAATTACTGCTACCCATTACATAACGCGGCACACGGATAGTACTTATGGCCAGTGTTAATGATTTAGTAAAATCATTCCAGGTGCGCATGACGTCAGAAGGGACTTCGTCGTCCCAGTCAAGTTTAAGCAGCCATAAACGCTTGAGTAAGACCTTGGCTAGCATAATGGTTGGACTTAATAAACCTAAAGGGTCATAAATTTGCGAGATATGTGATAAAATAATACGCTTAGTTACTTTATCATTAGGTTTCATCAAATCAAGTTGCGAGTTAAAATAAAATTGATCATAGTAATTATTCCAACCTATGCCCAATGTCTTTGAATTGCAGTCTTTATCGAACGTTAGTTTAGTTTGCGCGTCAGACAGCAGTGCGAAATTAGACTCTAATGACGGCTCGCTAAAGTTAAATACCCACTTTCGTAACGGAAAACAACCTGATTGCAATGTTCGCGCGGTTTCATTGCATAATCGTAACAATTCAAGTTTATCCTGTGACCCAGTTATCATGTCGTCTACGTAAAAATCTTCGTTAATTATTCTTTTAACGTCGGGATCGGTGCATTCAGTGGCTAACTGTTTTAAACAACGGACACTTAAGAAAGCCGCCGACGCCATACCGTAAGTGACACGATTTAAACGATAAATTTGAATCGGTTCGTCGGGGCTGTCGCGCCAAAGGATCAGCTGAAGGTCGCGTTGATTTTCTGCCATCAGTACCTGACGATACATTTTAGCTACGTCCGCGCATGCCACGTAACGATGCTGCCTAAAGCGTAAAAGAATCGACAGAAGGTCGCCCTGGATCGCGGGACCTACCATTTGAAGATCGTTCAGTGATGTACCACTACTAGATGCCGCACTAGCATCAAAGACTGCTCTTAAGCGTGTAGTTGTGGATTCGCGAAAAACTCCATGATGTGGCAAGAAGAAATGCGGTGAGTTATATGACGTAACTTTACTCATGTGCCCTAAATCGAGGTATTCATGCATAAAGTCAGTATATAATTTTTTACACGTTTCTGAACGCTGTAATCGTTTTTCCAGCGCCAGCAAACGACGTTCGGCTTGACGATAAGTTTCTCCTAGCACTTCGGGTGGCTGCTTGAGTGGCATGCTAACACAGAACCTTCCTTCGCTGTCGCGCGTAGTGGTGCGAACGAAATGCTCCTCGCAAGCCTTCTCCTCGTCAGACCATGCGTCCCGAGTGGTAGGTACCTCCTCAATCTCCCAGAACCGCCGTAATAGCGAATCTGTTGTTTGCGTAAAATTACATTGGATGTGCTGGCCTTCAATGCGTGCGTTTAAATTGACAGGACCTGCTACTACCCATCCAAATTCGGTGTTTAATAAGTAAGGACCGTTACGTAATTTTAATTTTTCCATTGTAAACAAATCCCAAAACTTTTCACCACCTATTAAAATATCGAAATCTTTGTAATCTAAAAATTGCGGATCTGCCAGTTGTATATTATCTGGAATATCGAATTTTGCGCAATGTTCATATACAACTGGCATTGATGTGTTTATTTCCGATAAAACAAAACAATGTAAATTTGTTGTGTAGTCGCTAATGCGCGATTTTATTTGGACATTGCAGGTTTGCGTACACTGCGTCACAGTACGACCTACACCGCTTATTTCGTGAGTGGACTGTACTAATTGTGTGCCTAATAAATCACGTAAGGATTCTTTTATAAAGGATCGTTGAGAGCCGTTATCAATAAGAGCGATAACAGTATGCGGTTTATTATTTTTATCAATCACGTCGATAAGCGCAGTTGACAACAAGACCGGCATCAAGGCCGGCGGCTGCGAAGGAATTCGCTGACAATGCACATTGACCGACACGGCGGCGGCCGAACTAGATGCAGCGGCGGCCGAAGTGGATGCAGCGGGGGCCGTGACGTCAGCGGGGGCAGGGACGCGAGTGCACTCATCACTAGGAGGATGGATAATTGAATTATGTTTATTATTACACTTGCGACACGGGCCGAATACGCATGACTCCACGGAATGACCCGCTCGTAGGCAATTAGTGCATAACTTGTTGTCGGCAACAAACTTAAGTTTAGATTCGTAGTTAGTATCAAGAAATTTGACACAGGAATAAAGTGGATGATTCATTTTACACATAGGGCACGGGAATTTTGGTTTTTGCTGTGATTTTTGTGGTTTGCTGTTGGTAGAAACATTGCAGTGCACTTTGTTATTGTTGTAGTTATGAGTGGAGCTAGGAGTGATATGTTTTTTGTTCACTTCGTGCTTATCGCGTAAACTCGTACTTTGTGAATGTGATGCCTGCAATGTTTCTAACATATCTGCACGGTTTCTTAAAAATTGAAATAAATCATCCAATTTAATCTTCATCTGAGTGTCGCCGCTCGTAAGGCTACTTTTATGTTGTTCCCACTCGCGTTCAGTGGTTTTATCGAGCTTTGACACCAAGATGTAAATGATCAGAGTGTCCCATGACGATATAGGTTCGCCTAGGACTTTCAAAGCGCGTAAATTTTTTAGTGTTGTGTCAATTAACTTTCTAATAAGTATGTGCGATTCTTTAGGCAGCGACTGAAGCGTAAATAGTGCCTTGACGTGATTGTGGATTAATAACCTATTGTTATTGTAGCGATTAAGAAGGAGATCCCATGCCACCGCGTAGTTACTTGACGTTAGTTCGAGCGCTTCTATTACTAACAAAGCACTACCAGTCAGCGATGATTTTAGGTAGTGGAACCTTTGGATGTCACAGAGATCCTTCGAATTGTGAACTAGTGATAGGTAAATATCTCTAAATGCGAGCCAGTTTTCATACGTGCCGTCAAAAGAGGGAAGTGATAAAACTGGCAGCTTAATTGCCTTCATTGTTGTGTTTTGCGAAACAGTGGGACTTTTATTTGCTGTACTATTAAATTGACTTAAAATAGACTCGGCGAGGGCCTGCGCAGTGAAATAACTATCCTCAAACTGTTCTCGTTGCGTTAACTGGTCATCGAGATTCGATTCGAACACATTCGCTTCGATTTGAGTTTGAATATCGTTAAATTCAGTGTACAGGGTCTCTGCTCCTTGTATGCGTAGTTTTAAATTTATTCTACAAGGCTCAGTTAAAGCGTCTAAATTATCGCTACAGCTTTGAATGTGGGTTGCGAACTTTGTGAGTCTAGCCTTTATAATGCCACGTTTTTTGACCAATTCGCGAACTTGAGGTTCAATCGCGGCATCACAGATCACCCTAGCTGGCGATTTATCGCGTGATTTGCTAGTATTTGGTACTACAGTATCACCTAGTCCCATTTTGGTTAGGTTTAGTATAGAAAGCTGGAGTACTCACGTATGGACTTTGGACCCTGATGCAACTCCGCGTTGTGTAGGTAGCGGCGAAAAGGAGTCCCAATACCGGTCACGCAATAATTACTCGTCACGGGCTCACTGGAATTGATTAAGCACGGTATTAAGCAACTGAAGACAAAGGGGGTTAGGTATAGGGTGGCTGGATGTCCGTACCGAAATATGTGCGTTTAAAATCGTTGGATGTCCAGTTCTCGTCCTACAGCTATCCGCAGTTTCCCAAATTTGCGCGTCCTTGGGTGTCTTCGTGCTGCATACGCGCCTTCCGTCCAAGAAGAAATGTCGATGCGCTTTCTCTTCCAAAGGTGCTGCTTCTCAATGGCCTCTCAATTCGTACTCGACGATTGGCGAAGAAACCGTTGATTATATTTGGCGAAGAAGGATCAATATGGTCGTGACTAGGCGCTGCGTATTTTTGAGAGTTCGACCTTTTCTTGGATGGTGAAATAAAAATCCGAAATTTAACGTGCTTACTCTTATAATTCTAAAAGCTTAATCTACGTGTCCATTATTCGAGGATATTGGGGTAGAGGGGGACAATATGTCGTGACGTAGGGTGACGATGGCGTATATAGAGCTCCGTATTGGCCGCGATATGTGACGCGACATACGCAACTGAGTCGCTCCGACCAGAGATGTCGCTGTGGGTCTCGTACGGAACAATGGCTTTCAACCTCGCGTAGAAGCGTGCTTCTTTTGAACGTTTTCGGCGTTCGGCCCTACGCAAAGCTCGGCCCTCAGCATCTAGTCTGTCGGGGCTACCTTTCTATATTCGCCAGTTCATCATTTGTAAGTAGGTAGTAATTACTGCCACATAAAGATGTTAGCGTCGCGTAGACTGAATAATGAAATGCAATCTGACGCATATGATTGTAGTTCGATTTGTTGATAGCAACGTGCTATTTATTAGCCTAGGGCCATGTGCGTCCTGCTAAAGTCGCATCGAAGGTAATTGAGTCAATAACTTTTTTAGTGGGAGTTAAAGCTATGAGTCTTTACTGTGGACCTTCAAACCCTCATGGACATGTTAAAAACTTCCACTTCTTTTTAAGAAGCTATATGGGAAAATGTCAAATGTCCCATATCGTGAACACATCCACATATTATCCACGAAAAAGACGCCGGTATTCGGTGATTTTAATTAAAAGGTCCCAGTCCCAGGAGCTAATATCCACATAAAGAGAACTTTGTGGACAAACTAAATGGCCGGTAATCTTTATAAATAATAGTTTTAGTTCGTGTTGTCACTAAAATGTGTAAAATAAAATAAATTAATTAAAAAATTAAAAACACGACTGCTGAATTTTCAAGCGAACTGAAAAGCTAAAAATAATGTTAATGTGTTAGTTACATAAGGGGTCATGCACATTTATAACCGTGACTGTCAGTAAGTACGTGTGCATTTAGTTTCGATTGCAGTCGGGGGACCTTTTGAATGAAAGAATGCAATAGGTAAATGAAGGTCCCCCGACTGTAATTGAAATTAAATGTACACTTACTTACAGTCACGGTTATAAATGTGCATGACCCCTTATGTAACTAACACATTAACATTATTTTTAGCTTTTCAGTTCGCTTGAAAATTCAGCAGTCGTGTTTTTAATTCTTTAATTAATTTATATCTATGGGCGTTTGGCAGCTATTCCGTTCCATTCAGTCAACTTATTAAGAACGGAATTTTCAATATTGAATATTAAAAAATAAACGTGTTATAATGATGAAGAGGTAAGTAATTAAATATGAAATATGTAATATTTTTCGTATTCTTACATTAACGGTAGGTTTTTATGCTGATTACGACGTTTAAAGGAAACTAATATTAACACTCATCAATAAGTAGTCGTGAATTGGAACAAAAATAAATTTAAAAAAATTGGAAAAGTAAAAAGCACTAGTTCGAGATAACCAACTTTCCGCACGCTAAACAGCTACGTAAAGTAGCACTTTTTGAGCAACTGTATTAAAAAATTTGTTCTATTCAAGTACCTATTTTCCTTGTAAGAGTTCAAAAATATCCGAAAAGTACCTTAATACGAATTCATAATCAAACATTGTAAAAAAAATTATATTATGAATTCTATTTTATTTTTTTACAAAACTCGTGTTAAAATCCGAAATGTTTTTGCTTGCAACCTTGCTGACGGTGGGTTCCTTCTACATAGAGTGGTTTTGTCAATCCAAAAAACTGCCATTTATCCGCACCTTCTGGAGCAAATTCAGATTATGTGAAGGTATTAAAATGATTGATTACCATCTGAAGTACCCTCTGGTAGGAAATGACTCTGCCCATGTAATTGTATATAAAACCTAGACATGATCTCTCAGGACTCTCCAGCAAGTTCACCTTGAGGGCCCGCAGCCCTCCCACAACTCTCAACGACATGCCCTACGTCCTCTGACGTATGACAACCGGTCGCACGCATGCGTCAGTCACCTTGTTTCTATTGTTCGTGTTCGCGTCTTCGCGGGGGCAAAGATAATTTATAAAACAGAGAGGTAATTCAAAAGTCTAAGAAAAAAACTTGCCCCTTATTTTGTCATCCAAAACAGATGGCGCTGTACTGCGCCATATGACAGAATAAATAATAATACTATCGTACCTACAGAAAAGACACCTCCAACAAAACCGAAGTTTGACAGCGATTCAGGGACGAATCATGCTGTCCCTTCAAATTCAAGTCAAAATCTTATCTGTGAGTGTGATCGTGCACGCAAGGGGACGTCAAGTTGCGCCAACCCTAATAATTGCTCGGAGCAATGCTGAGCAGAACGGAGCCGAGAATGCCCAAAAGGAACCAATCGCCCCACTGGCCATACGTTTTGCGGTAACTGAATTGTCAAACGTCAACTTTTGACAATCAGGTTTACCCCAAAATGTATGGAGCTATACAGTGTACAACGCCATCTCGTTTACCTCTTAAATTGTTTTAGATTTTACGCATCTTACTCAATTAAATGTATCTTTGGCGGGGGTAAAGAGCGGGTCAAGGTCTTGTGTTTTTAAAATAAATGATAACAATCTATCTTCTATACATCTATACATATAATAAAGCTGTAGAGGGTCAAAAGTCTGTACATGGAAGATATTTGGAAAAAAGTTGGCTGGGGGCACTTAGAATTGATAACAGAACACGTTCCAACAGTTTTTAGAATTTTTGTCTGTTTGTCTGTTTATCTGTTTATCTGTTTGTCTGTTTATTTGAACGCGCATCACGTGAAAACGGCTGAATGGATTTTGATGCAAACTTTACTAATCTGTCGAGAAAATCTCCGGCCAGGTTATAGGCTACAAAAATTCAACCCTTAAAAGGGGGGGTAGCCACATCACTCGCTTGATTTAAGTTTGCCCCTGAATCTTATGGCGCTACTTAGTAGTACAGTCATTATATCCAAAAAACCGACTCTACCCGTGAATAATTAGTTCTTGGATTTTTTTTTTCGTAGGTCCCTCGGGGGGGTCACTGGGAGTGTAAATTCAAAAAGTAGGCTGAATCAGGCTCCTGCGTATATTCGAAAAATGGTTTTTTTCCAAAAAGACGGTTTTTCTTCAATAACTCGGCCATTTTTGATTTTACAGTAAAACCGTAAGGACAAAAATTGTAGGAAATTTGATTCTCTACAAGTTAGTCCAGTTATTATATCCAAAAAACCGTCCCTTCCCGTGAATAATCAGTTCTTGGATTTTTTTTTCGTACGTCCCTCGGGGGAATCACTGGGAGTGTAAATTCAAAAAGTAGACTGAATCAGTGTCCTGTGTGTATTCGAAAAACGGTTTTTCTTGAATAACTCGATCATTTTTGATTTTACAGTAAAACCGTGAGGACAAAAATATTAGAAAATTTGATTCTCTACAAGTTTGGTCCTCACAATTTTTCTTCTAGGATCGATAGTTTGGAAATAAAATTTGAAAAAAGCGACAAATTCAAAACATTTTCAACATCTCGTTTATTTTCAACTTTACGACATAAATGAAGAGGACTAAACTTGTAGAGAATCAAATTCTAAACAATTTTGGTTCCCACCTTTTTTCCCCCAAAATCGATATTTTAGAAATTAAACCTGAAAAACGCGACAAATTCAAAATATTACCATATCTCCTATGTTCCACGCTTTACGGCATAAATGAAGGGAAACAAACTTGTAGAGAATCAAATTTTCTAAAATTTTTGTCCTCACGGATTTACTGTAAAATCAAAAATGACCGAGTTATTCAAGAAAAATATACACAGGACCCTCATTCAGTCTACTTTTTGAATTTACACTCCCAGTGATTCCCCCGAGGGACGTACGAAAAAAAATCCAAGAACTGATTATTCACGGGAAGGGTCGGTTTTTTGGATATAATGACTAGACTAACTTGTAGAGAATCAAATTTCCTACAATTTTTGTCCTTACGGTTTTACTGTAAAATCAAAAATGGCCGAGTTATTGAAGAAAAACCGTTTTTTTGGAAAAAAACCATTTTTCGAATATACGCAGGAGCCTGATTCAGCCTACTTTTTGAATTTACACTGCCAGTGACCCCCCCGAGGCACCTACGAAAAAAAAATCCAAGAACTAATTATTCACGGGTCAAAATCTATAATGACTGTACTATAGGAAGGAGGGGCAAACTTTTTTCAAATATGTGCTACCACTATTGAGTACCCTGGTAAACTAACAGATGGCGCTGAATTTGATACGGTAGTGACATGAATAGCCACCGAGGAAGGTTTTTGCCAAATTAACTCTAAGTTTAGATGAGGGGGTACGGACATCAACAAATTTAAGTGAATAATTATGTCGATTTAATAATATACAACAAAATTAAACGACAGTAAATTAATTTCCCCTCATTGCACAGTGCCATCTTTTTTACGACTACCCGAAAAAAAAAGAGAGAGAGTGTATTGTGTTTTCAGCGTTCGTGTTTGTACGTAGGTATATATTTATTTATCTGAGTTTCTTTATTACACCTTAACTTCTGAATGCCTTAACCTTAGCCCGACGTACGTGACACGCTGTACGCTTACCAAAGCCGTAGCCATAGTCAAACCTTCGGACCAGTGCCGGATTAACCAATAATCAAAACAAGCACGTGCTTGGGCACCACGTTGAGGGGGGGCACCAAAATGCCAGGTTGAAAAAGTAGAACAAATTTTAAAATCCGGACAGACACATCGTTTTTACCACACGATGTTTTTTAGCTGTCCAAAAGCTAATTTGCAAAAATAATGGCGCGTAATTCTTTGCGAAACAATCGGTAGCAGAAGAGTCGTGATTACATGCATAGATTCGATTTCAACCTACTCTTTTGCGGTTCGGCGTTAGGTCTTATGCGAGGCCTTCTGCCTTACGGCAAAGCATTGCATCTTTTATGCATGAAAACAACCTCGCTGAGACCCTTAAATATCGAGCCCTATGCGAAGCTAGGCTGATAGAAAACTGTCCCATCCCTTGTTTGTATGAAATCCTGGATTCGCGCCTGTTTGGGACTAAAAGTAAAATCGCGTTTTTTATATCGAAAAATTTTCGCGCTCGCTTCGCTCGCGTTTATAATAACTTTCTAAGATATGATAAAGGTGATATTTAAGTGGCGACTGCAGCAGTATTACTCTGTTGCAACGTTACTACTGCAGTACTGTCAATTTTGTATGAAATCCTGGATTCGCGCCTGTCTGGGACTAAAAGTAAAATTGCGTTTTTTATATCGAAAAATTTTCGCGCTCCCTTCGCTCGCGTGTATAACAACTTTCTAAGATATGATAAAGGTGACATTTGGGTGGCGACTGCAGCAGCATTACTTTGTTGCAACGTTACTGCTGCAGTACTGTCAATTTTCGTCATAAAATGATGTGACTTATTTCCATACTAAAAGTAAAAATGTACAACTGTCTATCATATTGCGTTTTTATATCGAAAAATTTTCGCGCTCGCATCGCTCGCGTTTTCAATCACTTTCTATGATAAAGGTGACATTTGGGTGGCGACTGCAGCAGCATTACTCTGTTACAACGTTACTGCTGCAGCACTGTCAATTTTCGTGATAAAATGATGTGACTGATTTTAGTACTAAAAGTAAAAATGTACACCTGTCTAATAAATTGCGTTATTATATCGAAAAAAATTCCCGCTCGCTTCGCTCGCGTTTTCAATTACATTCTCACCTGAGATATGATAAAGGTGACATTCGGGTGGTGAATACAGCAGCATTAGGTACTCTGTTGCAACATTACTGCTGCGGCACTGTAAATTTTCGTGATAAAATGATGTGACTGATTACCACTCTCAGCTGTAATGTTGCAATGAACTTCACTCAATTTACCAAAAAAAATGTAATCTTAATGACCCTAGGGAGAGGAGGCACCATGGTCTAGAAATGCTTAGGGCACCAAAATATCTTAATCCGGCACTGCTTCGGACTTAACCCGACGTATAGTCCGTAGGTTTCAAACAGAGCCCGACGGCTAATCCTATTGTCTATTTTTAAGTAAAACCGCCGTGCCACGTGCCACAACTACCTGCATAAAAAATACAATACTTCGGTTACTGAGTACCGGCGAGTCGAACACTACAGAACCAGTCTAAAATGTGTCATCGAGATGCGTAACAAAGGCGCGTTATCCGAGAGCGCACCTACACTGGTTTTTTGAGCGTTGGACTAGCCCGCGCTCAGGTGCCAGATAGAATGAGTAAGACCCTTTTTTGCAGGTAAGTAGCACGTGCGGTTTTACTTAACAATAGACAATAGGATTAGCCGTCGGGCTCTGTTTGAAACCTACGAACTATACGTGGCGCGCTGTACGCGTTCCAAAGCCGGGCGCCTACGGCACCCTCATACTAAAAATTTCGGGCGTAGACCGACGTACGTGATACGCAGTACGCGTTCCAAAGCCGGGCGCCGCCCTCATACTCAAAGCGTCGGGCGTAACCCGACGTACGTGAGACGCTGTACGCTTGCCAAAGTTGGGCGCCGAAGGCACCCTCATACTCAAAAATCTCGGGCTAAGACCGACGCACGTGGCGCGCTGAATGCGTTCCAAAGCCGGGCTCCTTCGGCGCCCTCATACTAAAAGATGTGGCGCACTGCACGCGGTCCAAAGCTAGGCGACTTCGACTTTCTCATACTAAAAGAGTCGGGCGTAGTCGGACTACTACAAATCGCGCTCTAAAAAGTATGAAACAATAAGATTTATTTTAAGAAATTATCATGCAGGAAATTATAAATGTTATAATTTTTTGAATAAAAAAATACAGCGTAATGTAATTTACAATTTTTTATATATTTAGCAGCTTACTGACACAAACCGAATTCCACGCGGGCGGAGCCGCGGGCACAGCTAGTAAATATATATACATATACATATATGTAAACAGTTACATACAAGAAACATTAGTTAATTAGTTAATATTTTTAAATAATTTAGTGTAATACTAAGCTACACTACAACTATATAAGTACTTAAATTCCAAGACGAGACGAGGTAAGGTACCAATCCGGAACAGTAAATAGGTATATTAGTTTGTACTTAACACTATATGTGAGTTCAACTCTCGTGAGTAATAGAACGTAGGACTATTAGTTATTCTGTGGTAGATCTCCCAGTTTACGTCGCAACACTCGCTGACAACATTACCTACCTCAATTTAGTAATTACTCATAATGAGATTAATTACAGCCACGTTTGCATACAACGATTTACGTAGGTATTTACGAAATTAACTACACAAACACGAGCCATGCGATAACAGCGCGGCATGTATTAAGTTGACTGCAATGTCAGCAATCATATCTTGCAAGGCGAAGTGTGCAGACATCTGACACGACACGACTGGTTGAGCCTCAACAACGGTCATACGTCTACGCGTATTTTTGTGATTTTGTAGTGCTGATGGGCAACATATATGACCTTAACTAAGGATTAACTTAACGTAACCCTTTTTATCTTACCTATTATTCAAGGAGTGTTCGTTTTTTTTTTTAATAGCTAAGTACCTACATAATACACTGATTTCGTCGATATTTACAGCGATTGCGTTGATTTGATGTGGGTTTGAAATGTCAGCTTTGCACAAGTGGAATAAGGCCCCAGATTTCATTTCCATCGATTAGGCTACCGAACCGAGGTTCCATCTTATTTTATCAGATTATTTTATGTGACTCGTTTTATTATTGTTTCTTAGTATTTTATAGTGTGTAAAAAGAAGATAGTAACATTGGCCTTCCTGATAGCATTAACGAGGACAAAGAACCCATTTGATAACCGGACATAAAGTTACCTAATTGCTTTTACGATTGGCGGTCATCTGTAACCCTTCTCAACAATACCCAGAGGACCAAGAGCAATGGAGAAGCTATTAGCTTGTATACATCAGCTTGGTTCTGACAAAGAATAGGCACTGGTTTCCTTGTTCTTGATTGTGTTTATGTACCTATGTTGTGAATTCATCGATCATCAGACTTTGCCCGGTTATCTCAGGCTTACCCACCGGATGAAGAACTTTACCGGAGAACAGAGCAGAGCCTGATGCATTTTATCACGTTTGCGATTCATTTTAAGAACAGTTTTTGCGCAATGTAAAGTGATATCTGCAATGTTGTGTGGTATTGCATGTTACGGCGAATGACTGGAGAATAACCCAAGTAGCACAGATTAGCTGTATAGCAGCCGCGTAATGAAGTACGAATACGCTTGAAGCTGGAATATAAAAGCTGCATAAGAGCTGTATAAGCGTCTTTTCAGCTTTTATAACTCTTAAATGGGCACAAATTATGCAGCCTTAAGTTCACATAGCTGCCTAAGAGCATTGTAGCAGCAATTTAATGGAATTATAAGGGGTAACAAGGATGCCTGTAGTATTCAGGATTAGGGATCTAAGTAAAACCACCAAGATAGCTAGACCAAGACTGATTTATTTTTTATTGTAAACCTACCGCACATTCCTCAGCTACCCACATCTATAATTATGATGATATACCTATGTATGTATACAACATCTTCCCCCTTATGAATAAATATGCATATTTTCATATTAGGTATACCAAGGTCAAAACACAGTTAACATAGCCAAGCAAAATCAAACTATAACCTTATCTTATTAATTGCATAACAAGACCATACATATATTTATATCTATTTTTTTTTTATATCTAAGTTTATATATTTATTTTACTAACAATACAGCAACATTACTTTTATCTTATAATATTACTTCTACACATTTTTTTTTTATTAAGGTTACACAAAAAAAAACATTAAGATGCAGCGATACTTGCACTAGGCCATTGTAAACCCTATTACATTGCATTAAGGTTATTAACTGTAATTAGTATTCGAATACAATGCAGTTGAGATCGTTTACTTTTGCTTTGCACATGTTTTATATTTACGAGTTACCTATAACAATAACTTATAACTATTTATGATATCCTTATATACTAGTTGACATTTTACACTTGATAAGTAAGAAGTTAGGTATTTATAGACAATATTTTTAGTTACGCATTATAGTTCGCTTTTTTCTCAAGGGGGAGTTCTCTCACCTCTGTTGTGGAACCTAGTAGTCAACAACCTCATAACCAAACTGAACGAGGAACACTTCTACACAATAGGCTACGCCGATGATCTGGCAATATTAATATCAGGTAAATTTGCCAGTACGGTATGCGACCTCACCCAGGCAGCTCTTCGGATCGTAGAACGCTGGTGTAGAGATTTTGACCTATCAGTTAACCCCACCAAAACAGAAATGGTAATGTTCACCAATAAAAGGGCACTTGGCAACTTTACCAGACCAACACTCTTCCAGACTGAGCTACAGCTGACCGACGAAATTAAGTACTTAGGGCTAACGCTCGACAGTAAACTCAACTGGAACAATCACATCAACAAACGCATAGACAAGGCGGGAGTAGTCTTCTGGCAGTGCAGAAGGATGATTGGTAAGAGGTGGGGACTCAACCCGAAAATTACCCTTTGGCTCTATAAGACTATAATCCGCCCCCTACTCTGCTACGGTGCTCTGGTTTGGTGGCCAAGAACAAACCTAGGCAACGTACGAGACAAGCTACAAAGACTCCAGAGGCTCGCATGCGCGGCCACCACTGGCTGCACGAGGTCCACTCCGACTGCAGCCATGAGGTCATGCTAAACCTTTCACCGCTGCACCTACACATACAACAAGAGGCCAGTCTCTCAGCGGTAAGGTTACGAACCCTCAATATATGGTCTAACACCACAGGAGCTCTTCACACAGCATGCCTGGAAAAAGTATACAGCGAATTTCCAGTGCTCATGGCGGGCACGGATCGAATTCACAAACAAGCCATCTTTGACAAAAGGTACAAAATACAATTATTTGAGGACGACAACTACGAAGGACTCAATCCCCGGGAGCTGAGAATCTTCACTGATGGGTCCAAAACAGACAGCGGATCAGGCTCTGGAACCTTTTCAGAAGACCTGAACATGTCAATCACCACTCCGCTAGGAGCCCATAACTCGGTATTCCAGGCTGAGTGCATGGGCATCATTAACGCAGCGGCTGCCATCACTGCAAGGAAGGTAGTAGGATCCTCCATCCGCATACTCTCCGACAGCAGAGCAGTCTTAATGGCCCTAAAAAGCCATATAGTCACATCCAAACTTATACACGAATGCCACGAACGACTAATGGAGGTATGTCAGAACAATAAGATCACCTTACAATGGATCAAAGGACACAGTGGATCCCGAGGTAACGACGCCGCGGACGAGCTCGCCAGACAAGGATCGGGTGCGGGGGCGATAGGCCCGGAACCGATCCTCCCGATACCGTTTAGTAAGGTACGCTCAATGCTGCTGGCACGTACAGGGAAACTACACACAGAACACTGGCTAAACCAAACTGGATGCAGACAGGCCAAGCAGGCCATGCCTAGCATGAACGGTAAGCTCACAAGGGCGCTCCTTCAACTAGGAAAGGTTCGACTGAGTATGGTAACCAGTGTCATAACAGGTCATGGACTTTTTAACAAACATCTTTTTATAACAGGTGTCACAGACAGTCCCCTATGCCGTGGATGCATGGAGGAAGAAGAAACAGCCTCTCACGTGGTGTTGGAATGCAGCGGATTGGCCCCATACAGGGCAAAACATCTCGGATCCCCGAGTGACCTCCCCGAGGTCCTACTCAACATCAAAGGTTTGATAGGATTCCTCGAGGAGCTGGGCTGGCAAGACTAGCCCACCCCCTATCACGCAAAATAGGCGCAAGACGTCGAGTTGCGGAAAATCGCCCGAGCTACAATACAATACAAGGGGTAACAGGAGTTATAAGAGGTGTATATTGACTGGGTAAGAGACCACCAGTTACCCCTTATTCAGTTAATATGTCACATGTGCGCCCTAATACCGGGAAATATTGACGTTGGGCTGAATAAAAGATAATTATTAACATACTTTTACACCTCTGCCTTAAAAAACAGCTATTATTTAACTAGTTTAGTGACGACGAACGCAGAGGTGAACATATTTATATTGAAGCAAAAACGTTAAGCGCAACGACGCCATAAGTCATTTTGTTAAAGTGTTTAGTTAAATGTTAGTACATGATCTTTTATATATTAATGCGTGAAAGATGTTTGGGAATGCAAGTTTATTGACATTATATATATACATTATCTAAGACAATTTCAATGCGCCACGAAAATAATCAGGATTTATTTAATTAATGATATAAAATAAGCTATGTGTAAAAACTATTTCAGTGGTTTGGACAGAATTATGAGATAAAAAGTTAATAATACGTTATAGGAAGTACTAAACTAATGATTTAGGTTAAGAACTCATGTAGAAAACCTTATTTTTACCCTTAAAAGTTGGAAAAGTAATTTCAATTTTGTAGGTTATATACAATAAAATGGCGGTCAATGTTAAAAAGCAACGTGAACCGTTAAAATTCTAATATGCAGCATACGACTGTTATATATCTGATAAAGATACTTAAGTGAACCACTATAAAGTCCAAGTCGTTCTTTCGATACACTAGTGAACCTCTAAACAGTTACTATAAGGCATCTTGTAAACGTTTAAACAACCACTATACACACAGTCTCAATGGTAGTATAATAGGCTGCTTAGCGGTAAACATGTTCAGCGCTAAGCCGTATTATGCGCCCCATGTGTTCCATTATACGTCTATTGGCTTCATAATTGTTCATTCGTGCTTCCTTAAAAAGTCAGAATAATAAAAGCTGCTTAGCGGTAAACATGTTCAGCTATAAGCTGTATTATGCGCCACATGTGTTTCATTTATACGTCTATTGGCGTCATATTAGTTCACTCGTGCTCCCTTAAAAGTCAACGTAATAAAAGCTGCTTAGCGGTAAACATGTTCAGCAATAAGCTGTATTATGCGCCACGTATGTTCCATTATACGTCTATTGGCTTCATAATAGTTCATTTCGTGCTTCCTTAAAAAGTCAGCGTAATAAAAGCTGCTTAGCGGTAAACACGTTCAGCGATAAGCTGTATTATGCGCCACAGGTGTTCCATTATGCGTCTATTGGCTTCATAATAGTTCACTCGTGCTCCCTTAAAAGTCAGCGTAATAAAAGCTGCTTAGCGGTAAACATGTAAAGCGACAAGCTGTATTATGTGCCACATGTGTTTCATTATACGTCTATTAGCTTCATAATAGTTCACTTATGCTCCCTTAATAAGTCAACGTAATAAAAGTCCACAATTACCTCGTTATACAGCACATGGCGTAATTTTATCCACTAAACAGACCTTATAACGGTTAAAGCATTTGATAACCCTTAAAGCTGTATAGGGTCGTAGCAAATATACCTTTATATCACTCTTTGCGTATTAATGGTAGTTTTCAGAGCCATAATTCAGCTTTTAATCAGCCCTAAGCTGTATAAATATCACTGAGATCTATTATACAGCTGTTGGACCACGAGTGTGCTCTTATAAGTGTCTTAATACTCACAGAGCGTTAGATAGAACTAAAAGTGAGTAGTTATAGAGCTATCTGTGCTACTTGGGAAATTACCGCCACAGGCCGAGCGTGACGGCACATTATCACCGCTAAAACGCCGAGCACGGCACGCGATGGATCACGTATCTATCGTATCTTGAATGGCTTTATCAGCATCAAGTCCCTTTCTTTATCAGCTCCTACACATACTGCATGAGTGGTTCAAAGCAAAACATCCTAATGGTAACTCTAACACTCTCTACAGTGATGAATATTTTGAGTACCTACCTACTGTGGATAAGTGCAGCTGCTAGAGTGGGGTAAGTAACATAATATATACCAATTATTAGTATAACATTCACAAGATATACGCTCACTTTGTATAAATTTGAATAATATAAGTTTTGCATTGACTAAAACCCAAATCGTATAATGTCAAAATGGCTAATTTGTTTTTGAATAACATTCAATGTAGATAATTTCATATTGTATAAAACTTGAATTTCATAAAAATTATATAGTCGAACGATCAAAAACTATACCAGTTACCGGATCTAAGAACATAAATGAATAATACATTCCGGTAAGTTAACCATGGACCAATTTCGTTCTGGCGCTTCGCCGGCCGCTGCCGCGGCACGCTCGCTTCGCTCGCTCGGCTCGCGCACTGTTTGTTCGCAGTTCAACCTAACACTCCTCCTCGCTTCGCTCGTCGTCGTACCTAACGGAGACCTGCTTTAGTAAAGAACAACCAGCAGAAGATACTAATTACTTTGTTACATGTATGATCATATATTTTGGAAGGTATTTTTCTCGTGTAATTATTATGTTATAATATATATAAGATATTTCAAATAATCTTTATTTGTAATAATTCCTATAAGTTATGAATGTTATATAAAAAATAATTAGCCAATACAAACTTTATATTATTTATTATTATATACGAAGTAAGTTAGAGAATTTCTACCATATATGTTATAAACATATATTTTTTGTTGGTAGTCCCAACGTCAGTGGCGTGCAGTGGAGATAAGACTTAAATCGGGCTCTAGAAGAGTCATTCTTGAAGGAATGTAACGCAAACTATAAAAATCGGCAACTTTTTTTTTGGTCATTTTGTATGGACTGCCTACCCTAGTGCCTACCTTTTTTTGTATGCACTGCACGCCACTGCCCAACGTGTGTTATATGTTGTGAATGATATTAAAATTAGATTATATCAAATGTTGGTATATATTATACGACGCACCCGCTAGAGTGTGCCTTATGGCATCAAATCCTTTTTTTGGATCATCTAACATTTAATCGGTGAATAAATAAAATAAATTTACTTGTTACCTAAAACCGACAGCCCTATACACAGCTAGCTACGAATATGAAAATATTACATTCCTCCAAATAGGACATGTATCGACTGAAGGTATATACTTACCTAGCTAAGTAGCTACATGCAATGGAGGTGTATTCGTACCTACACGTACACTCGGCGAACAAGTGGCTGATAATACATATAATATATGTACGTCTGAAAACGACCGCAGGAGTCATGATTGGCCTAGCAACGTCTCCGCTGCTCTAGGCTGGAGGTCAACGTGTTACCGCCAGCATTAGCTACAAAACGCCGTCATATGATAATGATTGTTTTTCATTACAAACATTTACATTGTGATAAATAATAATAGTTTACTTTATCTAACTATGCTCTTTGTGCGGGTGTTAGGTATCTAAGCTTCATTCAGTAACTAAGTACCTATGTCTAAATTGGTATTTAAACCAAAGTTTCTCAAACTATGGCCAACTCCATCCATATCCATATCAACTGACTGCACTACACTACTTGCTTCTGCAGAACAAGACTAACGTATTAGCCATCGGATACAATGTGAAGGTAGTCAATCAGAATGCAGCTTTACGTTGAGGCCTGTTGTTCTCCATAATTGTCGTATCGTAGGTATTTTAGAGGTGAAGTACTTTGACACTATTGTAATGCACATATTATGTAATATGTACCTACCTAATACATAAGATGTGGTTGTACTTAATAAGTTTTTGAATTGACGCTCGCTCGTTTTATGAATGACAAATTACAATAAATAAGAGCTTTAAGTCCACATCAGTTTTACGTCCAGAGTGTTGCGCATGCTAGTGGCTTACCGGGCTACTTTCATCCACATTCATGGATTTCTCGCAATTATCTATTCTAAAGCCCCCTCCAGACTATGTGCGTGAATCGCGCCGCGACGTCGCGGAGCGAACATATCGCGAAGTTGACGTATGACTCCACACTCGCACGCTTCACGGTGATTTCGCAGTTTGGTTTGCGGCAAGATGGCGGAAAAGCATCAGCTGATCGAGTTTAACTGTTAGTTATCTATGGCATCATACGTGATTTAGCTGTTTTTCCATTTTGTTTTCTTGTGAAACCGTAAAATATAGCTGCTTAATATAATATAATCATAATACTCGTATAATTATCTTGCCACAGAAGAGCCAAAATAGTGTGTAATGTGGAGTCTTGCAAGTTCGCGCTTCGCGTCTCCTTTGACGCGGGCCGAAATACCGACAAAAAACGGAGAACAAGGCGCGAAGGCGTGAACAATCTGCGAAATCGACGCCACACTTGCGTTCGCGGCTTCGCCCGCGATTCACGCGCATAGTCTGGAGGGGGCTTAATGGACCTGATGCCAGCCAGAACCCAGTCGACTTTGGGTAGAAAGTCCGCGTCCGACTTTTACGAGTAATTCTTGTTCATACCCATTTGGGTGGGGTGTTGGGGATGGGGGTTACTGACGTTATTGTCCAAGAATATTTAAACTTTCCAACCTACGAGTAATAGTAGATACCTACGTACGAGGATTATGTATTTATTTACATAGTATTATGGTTGGAAATAGAACAAGTGTTCGTTCGTTATCAATTCGTAGAGACAGGAGTTTGTCGACCTTTAGGGACAGAAATAATATGGAGTCTCCACATTTAGATTTCTGGCCATACGTTATACTTTCTCTTACAATCTAAATATATGTTTAAGCAAATAAAACTCTGAATCTGAATCTACCACATGAACTTTAAAACTAGTGCTCTATTCGGTAAGTGCAAAGCTTGGGCCGTATTCGACAAGGCACATTTGACGTATCAAGTTGATAAATGATTCCTAGAGACCAAAAAATTCTCCCAGGAATATATATTTAGGTAAAGGTCTTTACATAGTCTATAGGTATATAGGTATGTTCTTCGACTTCTCCGTAAGTACACGAACCCAAAACCGAAGACAAAATACCCAAAATACCATTTGTTTGTTTATTATGTTCATCTACTCTAGCATCTGCCTCTTAGAATTATTCTTGTGTCTTACCCATCAAGGAACAATAATGGTGTTCCGGATTTGTTATGAATATGAATCGTTACATAAGGTGGCAGGCGCGAGCGTGCGTCGGCATCGCGGGGTCATCGGCCGCTCGTGAAAGTCACTGCCACAACTCTGCCAGATGCAGCGCATAATAGATGCAAGGACGCGAACGCGGAGTGCTCACCGCAGTAAACAAAGACTTGATTAACCCCCACCACTCTTGTTATCTCTGCAATTGTGGCTGTACCATAAAATCAACTGTATGAAAAAATGCTTATAATATTATACTTATGTCTAAAGTCTAGTAAGTACTCGTATTATTCTGAGGCAAGTACTATGTGACTTGGCTACTTGGCTGGACCAGGTATTTTTCGTCGTAACAGGCAACAGTCGTTCATACTTTGCGATGGCATTAATTAAGCAGTCCAAATCAGCGTGACTTGATTTTGCTACATGTTGATGATGCCTCGATCTTATAACTATGTACTTGTAATACTCAGCTGTCCAAATAAAGAAACAGTATGGTACCCTGGCAAAGTGCATGTTCTTGAAATAACTCCGTGTCCAGTCTCGTTTTGTGGTCTAAGCGCAGCGTCGACAGCTGATATAGGTACTTACCTACAGCTGGCTGATGAACCTATAAGTATCTAAAGTGTTGAATGAATACCTTGTCGAGGTAAGGCCAGACCCCGGTGAGCACTATACTGAAGCCCAGCGACATCTGGAACATGGTGAAGTAGATGACGTAGACGCTGCGCCAGCGCTCGCGGCGCTCCTGTTCCGACTCCAGCTCCGGGCCGTTCAGCGCCGCCTGGGACTCCGGCACCGGCTCGACGCCCTCCAGCCGCTGGCGCTCCGCCGCCGTCCCGTCCTCCACCTCCTCCTTATTAGATAAATTCCTCTTTAACCACTCCATTTTCCAAGTCAATTGTGCAATGTAAACACTCTCACTTTCTATGAATGAACGTCCTGTGTCACGGCGCACAGCTGATTGTGTTTACGCACGCGCGGCGCGGCGAGCGGAGCCCGGGCGCGGGGAGCGGGCCGCGGCCGGCATGCCGGGATGTGGGTGCGGGCCGCGACGTGAACAAAGAACGTAAACAAAGAAGTAGCCGCGGCACTCCGCGGCGCGCCGTGCGGTTAGTGTGGCTGCGCTCGCGCTCGCCTGCCGACTGCCCTGCGCTTGCGACGCATACTTGGCACTCCGCCGTCCCTCCCGCGGCCCGCGACAGATAGCGACAACTATAAATATTCAACAAATGTTTGACTGAATTGGTAAACAATACTAATTCCTTTTACCGATGCATTGTTTCGTGAAACATTTGTCTGATTAGCATGTAGGTAAGTATTTGGGTGGTAGAGTTCTAATAACCGCGCCAGTACGAAACTGTGATAACAGTGATAAGAAACTTTACTAGTCGTTGGTAGGTACTTACTTAGTCCCATTTGAGCTTACACTAACTAAGGATACCAACGTACACCAAATAGAAGCACCGTCGACTTTTCTGTTGCTCTAGCTATGCTAACTAATGAACAGGAGACTGCAAGATGGGAATAGGTAGGTACACCAACTAAATTACCTACATACAAAAAAATACGGTCGAATTAATAACCTCCTTTTTTGAAGTCGGTCAATAATTAACTTATTATTGGTAATCTTTCAAAACAAAAGATATTTGTTCGAAAAATTACCCAATATTTACTATTGATTGTTTAGCCTCTGTGATGCATAATACTTAATTATTTTTGTTAATGAAAAAATTAAAAAAAAAAATTAGAAAATATTTATTGGTTTTGTACAAGGATTTCTACAATATAGGTTGGGATCTTCTTTTAAGCAACAGGTATGCTTGTGACAGAAAACCCCGCTCTTCCAACAAATGCAGGGTATTAAACCAATATATTTGTGTATATAAATCTGATATAAATCGAATACTTAAAACTTTAATAATTAATATTTATAAACAACAATATATAGATAAAGTATAAAATACTAGTTGTGCCCGCGGCTCCGCCCGCGTGGAATTCGGTCTGTGTCAGTAAGCGGCTAATTTCTAATCCTAATTTCTCTCCCTCTCCCCTGGAGGCGGAACTTGAAGTAAAGTTGACAGATGGATATGCTAGAGGACTGTAGTCCAGATAAAATATTTTACAATTAGGTACCTACCACTAAATAAAACTTACTTATATTACTACTAATTACTACTCTAATTCAAATCCTACACGTGATTTAAACGACAGAGTAGTAGATGTATATTAGGGTTTGCTCCCGGGAAATACCGGAACCGAAAGTACCGGGAATTCCCGGGATTTAGAGTCAAGCAAAGAACCGGGATTTAAAAATTAAATTCCCGGTACTTTTGGGATTTTCGGGACTAATATTTCCGGTACAATATTTGACTGTTTTCTGTTACTTAGCATGAAAAATCATGTTTTTTAAAGAAATATATTGTAATCAATCTAAGGCTGACACTAATACTTTTACGGCTGACAACATATTAAAATCAAAACAAAAGTAGTCAATAAGTTTGACAATGCCAACAATATAAAATTGTGTATTTTGAAACTATACGGACATAACTGATTCTACGATTAATAATTTTATACGAATAATTAGTTATTTGTACCTATACTAAATACGAACAATAACTAGAGAGAAATAGTGTAATTAATAAAATATGCATTTTAGTTCGAATACGGTACCTATAAGAAACTCTCATTGATAATGATAATGACCAGAGCTCGGCGGGGGTGAGCTGTTTTCAGAGTTTGCACAACATGGACATGCATTGTCATTCGATGCTATATGTGGTGTAATTTAATAACTAAAGAAATTATTTTACTAAGGCTGCCTTTCCGCTACGATCTTTACGTTGCCATTAAAACAAATCAATTTTATACCAAGCTTTTTTAGTAAACCTCAAATACAAATACAAATACAAAATCGTTTATTTGTCCAACATAGGTATGAATAGTACATAAGTACAGATCTTATAGTATTACTGTTGTATCACTATGTTGTGCCATAAGGCGTACAATTATTTGTCATTAATGGACTGTGACTACATGCTGTGCACAGTTACCATTAATTATAGTCTAACAAAAATTCGCTTACACTATAATATGTTTTGTCAACTAAATATTTAAAAACTTTACTTTTAAAACTTGTCATATCCTCTAAATTTCTTAATTCATTCGGTATTTTATTAAAAATTTGTGGGGCCATTCCAAATATACTTTTTCTATATAATGCTGTTTTGGAAGGCATTGAATTTATTTTGTTCCTAAGACGTATACTCTTAAACTGTTGAAATAAGTGGGGATTACTTTTAACAAAAATTACAATTTCGAAAATATACAAACAAGGTAGAGTTAATAGTCCTAATTTTTTAAAATATGGTTTACATGAACCCAGTTGCTGAATTCCACACAATGATCTAATGCATCTTTTTTGCGCTTTAAACGCTACTTCTCTGTCAACTGAGTTTGCCCAAAATATAATGCCATACCTTAGTGTTGATGTTACATAGGCTTGATATGCCGTCAAAACAACTGGTTCACTAACAATCTTTCTTAAATTATATAAAACATATGAAAATTGATGCAGTTTCTTACATATAATGTCTATTTGATTTCTCCATGTCAATTTATGATCTAAGCTTATACCTCTTCCAATACTATGTATATCCATCCATATGCTACTATTAAAGTTTATTTGTGCATAAGGCATATACTTATAATTAAACTAAAGTCTTATTTTAATATTTCTTTCTAAGGTGTATCTATATTAATATCTACACTTGACATAAGTGACGTCAAAATGGCTCACCCCTGCCGAGCTCTGATGATGACATTTTAGAAAAAATTAAAATATTACAGTGACATGCCCTCTCCTTGGTAAATTCTTAATTCTGGCTGCAACAACTTCATGATTCTTCGTATTGATAGTTCTATTATTACTAGGTAAAATATCCCTGCCACAAAACGCATGCGAAAATAATTAACTGAATTTCACGAAACGGCTTACACATTTAAATTAAATGATGATATTACCTGGCCCCTGTTTCACCAACGTGACAGGTGCGACGAATTGTAAAATCACTGTTGCTGACGTCACAGGCATCCATGAACTACGGTTACCGCTTACCATCGGGCGGGCCGTATTCCTGTTTGCCACCATCATTGTATTATTAAAAAAAACTTTATGATATCGGAAAAAAACAGATATTTCTCTTGCTAATTTTATGACAATTGTCACAAGAAACACTACAATTGTCACGAAATTCCGACATATAACTCATTACCTGTCAAGAATTACCTACAATTCTTCTGAATCTTTGACATATAAGGAATACGGCCCGTCCGATGGTAAGTGGTAATCGTAGCCCATGGATGCCTGTGACGTCAGCAATAGTGATTTTACAATTCGTCGCACCTGTCACCGATGTGAAATTGGGGCCTGAGCCACAATTCAGTTTTTGCCGATGTTTTTCAACAAAGATAGTAAAAATATCAAATGCAATTTAGGATTAAACCAAATTATATTATTTAGTAGTATGTATATAGTAAGCGGAGGCAGTCATGATTGTGTGGCTTCAAGACACATATTATCGCAAAAAAGGAGTGTGTGTACCTTCACTATGGTACTTATTAATGTTTAGAGAAACATTCGTGATCGTTTTAGGTTTTTTTTTACCGAAAATTGAGGTAAAAACTGATTTTTGAACGCAGTCCCGAAAGTACCGAAAATACCGGGAAATCCCGGTTCCATTTTTGCCTGGTACCAAAAATCCCGGTTCTTTTCAACAGTACCGGTTCTGCAATCCCTAATGTATATCGGACGATACAGTAGACCATATACGCACGCGAGCGAAAGCGAAGCGGCCTGCCTGGCTAGAGCGCCATTCACCGTGGTCTTCTTCAGACTCCTGAGGAAGACCACGTGCCCCTTGTACGCAATTTGACAGACAGTTGTAGTTACATTTTTACTTTTAGTATGTAGTACATCATTTTATCACGAAAATGGACAGTGCTGCAGCAGTAACGCTGCAACAGAGTAATGCTGCAGCAGTCGCCATATCTTCGAAAGTTATCGAAAACGCAAGCGAAGCGAGCGCGAAAATTTTTCGATATAAAAACGCAATTTGATAGACAGTTGTACATTTCTATTTTTAGTATGGAAATCAGTCACATCATTTTATCACGAAAATTGAGAGTGCAGCAGCAGTAACGTTGCAACAGAGTAATGCTACTGCAGTCGCCACCCGAATGTCACCTTTATCATATCTTAGAATGTTATTGAAAACGCGAGCGAAGCGAAAGCGAAAATTTTTCGATATAATAAAATAAATTTTACTTAGAACGTTATTGAAAACGCGACCGAAGCGAGCGCGAAAATGATTCGATATAAAAACGCAATTTGATAGACAATTGTACATTTTTAGGGTTCCGTACCCAAATCCGTATCATATCTTAGAATGTTATTGAAAATATCTCCACATGTAAATAAATAAAAGCGCGAAGCGTGAAATCGCCGGACCCAGTCACATGAATCACAGTCAGTCAGTGCGAAAATAAAGTTTTAAAAGTTTACATTGTCACCGCTCGCGCGACTGCAAGACCG
Organism: Cydia fagiglandana; assembly: GCF_963556715.1. Lineage (NCBI taxonomy): Eukaryota > Metazoa > Arthropoda > Insecta > Lepidoptera > Tortricidae > Cydia > Cydia fagiglandana. The sequence goes on from NC_085941.1 coordinate 21,094,670, forward strand.
TGCAAGTGCAACTAGTGCAAGCAACGGTTCATTTAATGGCGTCTGTGCTAAACTTGCGGCATTCATTCATTATTCATTAAACTTAATCAAAAGAAAATAAAAAAGTACATGCGTAAATAATTTACCCCCGGATAAAAATAAAAAATAAACATGATGGTGAATTTAACGTCAAAGTGCCAGTGCAAGTGTCAACTTGGGTGCGTTCACTGCGTTCCTAAATAATACGAATTCCAGAACCAAACTTGTCCAAAATTCGACTAGCCTAAAAAGTCACAAAAATTACCTCATGATCGAAAGTCACGCACATGTCACACGAGAAGGCGAAAAGTCACGAAAAATGTGACTTTTGTGACCATCTGGCAACACTGGCTAAAAGTCCATCCGTTCGACCCCAATTTTGGGGTTTGCCATAAGTAAGCCGCGCGTGGCGCTGTCGCCACCTAGCGGCCATATCTGTGCTGATCGTGACAGACGCGTTTTGTCAGAGTGAGTCTTCTACCTAGTACTATTATTTATTCTGTGCCGGTGGTCACGGCCGCAGACAGAGGAACCGTCAGAATGCGGAAATTATGTGTTGTTGCAAGTATTTTACTTGTATATTCATAATTATTACATGTAAGCCTAAGCCCCCCCCCCCCCCCCCCCCACATCTGGCGTCTTTCGAGCGTCGGCGTCTACAATTCTATGGCCGGACGGTGATGAAAAAACGGTCACCCATCCAAGTACTGACCACTCCCGACGTTGCTTAACTTTGGTCAAAAATCACGTTTGTTGTATGGGAGCCCCATTTAAATCTTTATTTTATTCTGTTTTTAGTATTTGTTGTTATAGCGGCAACAGAAATACATCATCTGTGAAAATTTCAACTGTCTAGCTATCACGGTTCGTGAGATACAGCCTGGTGACAGACGGACGGACGGACGGACAGCAGAGTCTTAGTAATAGGGTTCCGTTTTACCTTTTGGGTACGGAACCCTAAAAATCGTCTTTACCTTATCTCCTATCATATTATCTAGGGCAAGTGTCAACAAGAAGAGTTCGTTGCCAACATAGATATAAACTATGGATGAGCGCATGCATATGAATTGCCCGTTGCGATCTTCATGTCAGCAAAAAAGCGCCATCTGTTACACACTGCGTACAACTACGTGAGCTCGACTCTCGCGATAACTTTGTACGGGCGTACAAGGCTTGTTAAGTTTATTCGCGGTTTATATCAGAAGAGCGTCGATTAAGTTTATGGTTAATCAAAATTATTTGTTGTATTTGTTGGCGTTGTTTGATATCCGTGTCGTCGACACTGACGCTCCTTCTTACCTCTCAAGACCCGTGACATCTGTACTAAAATCAGCTGAAGACGAAAAACAGAGAAAATATTCCACGGCCTGTGAAATGCGACATGCAACTTTCACACCACTTGTAACATCTGTTGACAGCGTCTATGCACCCCAAATGTCCTCCGTTATAAAACATATGGCAGAAACCATATCTCAACGTTGGAACCGATCTCTAAGTACTGTACTGGGCTGGCTGAGATGCAGGATCAGTAACGCCGTTATACGTGCCACCACCATGTGCATCCGAGGCACACGCCACCGGTTTAAGTCCCCCGCCTGGTGGCTTGGGTTCGACGACGGTGCCGCCCTTCCACACATCGACTGAAACCCCTTTTCTACCCTACCTACATATGTCTTAACCTAACCCTTTGCCTATGTATTACTTATGATTCTCGTAATAAATGCTTTAGTTAACATATTTATTGTATTAAAATGGGCGAACTTATCCTTATAAGTTTCCGTTCTTCTACGTTATTTCGTGATGTCATTATCGTCTCAGGTGGCAATGCAATATTTTAAACATTCGCGCAGTGCGGTGTGCCGCCCTGTGTAAGCCGGCTCTGTCAAGGTCGACAAGTTGGCCGAGCTACTAGCTACAGCAGTACAGTTCGATAAGTACCTCCCGAGCTTTCGCGAGTAAAATGCGGCGAACAACTATTTCTGTTAGTTTCTTGCTTGCAAAACAGGTAGAGTAAAAAAGAAGGAAACAGCAATACAAACTAACTATTTTGGCTCAGTGATCCAAAGAGAATCTTGGCCTCCGAAACGAGAGCGTGCCACCTGTCCACAAATATGATGCAAAAATATAAGTAGGTAATGGAAAGTATTAAATACAGCGATGTGAATTAATCGGTGTTTGAAAATGCGCGCTTTGTTTCTAGCGCTCACCTGTTAATTTTTTTTGAGTTTTACCTACAGTTAATTAAAAACTTTAACCTGACAAGAATTAATATACTAGGTACCTAAGTCAACGAATAAAACAATAACAAATACTTGATCTTGTTATTTCGAATGTTTTTAATAATTATGTAAAAGAAACGGGAACAAACTCTGTAAGACAGGCAATAGGTACTTTAATTTCGGTAATTATATCCGGTAGGTAATCAACTAATCATATTTAAGTAAATTTACCTATACAAATCACGCAGTATGCATTTCTACTTCATAATAACTTCCAAAGAGAAATGACGTCCTTACAAGGTTAATGCATTAGCGCTATGACGTACGAGCGAACATTAGTTGCTCGTGAGAATGAAATAAAATTATCGTTTAAAATTGGTTTTAAGCAATAAATAAACCTAATTGGAAATTACTTACCGATGATATGAGATCCCATTTTTTTTCTTATACTTCCTATAATGGTTTTTGCACCCTTTTACAACGCAATAAGGCATTTTTGTGTTATGCTGCGTGACAACTTTCTACTGCGCAATTCGCCACACGACTGAGCGCCGGGGTGTGATAAATGCAAATATCACACCCATGTAGCGGCCCCCTTTTTAGTGCTCGTTAGCCGCGTCCTTACGAAGTAATATATATGTCCATGGTTGCTAATTGATTTTTATCAGGTTTTTGTCTGGGGTTCTAAGAGCCCTGTTAATATTATACTGGTAGCTGTTTCCCCGGTTTCCCCAGAGTTTAATGCTATATCTTATCTTAGATTCTATCAAAGCATAATAGAGTGCCTTGAGCTGATGATCAATTCCTATGACCTCACTGAGACAGCGTAAGGTCAAAGTCAAAATATACTTTATTCGTGTAGGCCTAGGAACAACCACTTATGAATAGTTATTAGGCATAGCATGCTGATGCAATAGAGCTCTCGACAATCTCCAGCTCATGTTTCCAAAAGATGGGACTTGGGAGTCAAGTCAATGCACACACTGAGACATTTTATACCTATCCTAGTCTACAACATCTATATAAAGGCCCCTGTACAGGCCAGTCCAAGGGATTCAGTCATGGGATAGAATGAAATATCAATATCACTTGCTCCGTCTAACGCATAAATGCGTCCCCTAGACTGGCCCACGCTGGCCCAGTGTGTACAGGTGCATAAAGAAAACGGGACGACACTGTAGTATGTAAAAGTATTACCGCTTTTTAATTTGTACTCTTTTTTATCAGAGTAAAAGTAAATGTAAGTATACTATAAATAGTTATGTTAAAAAATATAACTTGGTCAAGCAAATCTTGTCAGTAGAAAAAGGCGGCAAATTAGTCCTATAGAAAATTAGAATTTCGCGCCTTATTCTACTGACAAGCTCTGCTTGACTACGTTTAGTACGTTTATTTCATAAATTACAAGGCCCCTACGTTTTCTGTTCTCTTTGACGGCGCAGCAACTAGTATCATTTCTCTCTCCTCGCTCTTTTAAAATGCCATTTGTCAAAAAAGGATAACCATACTGTTGACAAGGTGAACTTCAAATCAAGTGTTGCCTTTTTTGGTGCATCCAGGCTGTGTATGTGTGCGTAAAAACGTGTATGTGTGCTCTTTTAGGGATGTGAAAAGTCGATTTTAATCATGTTATATATCGATAAACGCTACACAGTGGAACGAAATAGCTATTAATTGAAGCTTCAATATCTTCGTTAAACATATACATAATTGAAATTCTAATGAATAATAAATATATTAGAATATAATAAAATATTTCAATTATTGCGGAACACATATCTTAGTAGGTATTTATGTATTTTAATTAAATATCTGAACTTTCCCTTGGTTCCCTGCCGGGGCGTGACGATAAAATTGTGATCTGATAACCACAATAAAGAATAAAGCGTTTTTGTTCATTTTAGATATCGTCAAACCTTTGAAGTAAAATTAAAATTGTAAGAAATGTCGATAGTTTATCGATATGACTTTATCGACATGGCTACAGCAAGGTGGTGTTAAATTGTTAATCGTACACTAAGCAAAAGTGGCAACAGTGACAGCTCGCTGAGACAACGTCTCTGTATATTATAAGTCTATGATGAATTACCAAGGGCCCAACGTTTTCTGTTCTCTTTCACGGCGCAGCATCATTTCTCTCTCCTCGCTCTTTTAAAAATGCCGTTTGTCAAAAAAGGACAACCATACTGTTGACAAGGTGGACTTCAAATCAAGTGTTGCCTTTCTTGATGCGCCCAGGCTGTGTATGTGTGCGTAAAAGCGTATATTTGTGCTCTTTTAGGGATGTGAAAAGTCGATTTTAATCATGTTATATATCGATAAGAGACTAGCTAGGATGAGACTAGCTCAGGACCGGGATAAGTGGCGTACACGAAGAGAGGCCTATGCTCAGCAGTGGGCGACTGAAGGCTAGAATGATGATATCGATAAACGCTACACAGCGGAACGAAATAGCGATTAATTGAAGCTTCAATATCTTCGTTAAACATAAACATAATTGAAATGCTAATAGACAATGAATATATTATAATTATAATAATATAATTCAATTATTGCGGAACACCTATTTTAGGAGGTATTTATGTATTTTAATTAAATATCTGAACCTTCCCTTGGTTCCCTGCTGGGGCGTGTATAAAAGCGTTTTTGGTCATTTTAGGTAACGTTAAGCCTTTGAAGTCAAATTAAGATTGCAAGAAATGTCGATAGTTTATCGATATGACTTTATCGACATGGCTACAGCAAGGTGGGCCTCATTGTTAATCGTACACTAAACAAAAGTGGCAACAGTGACAGCTCGCTGAGACACCGTCTCTATATATTAAGTCTATGTGAATTACATAAAGTCTGGCAACACTAATTTTGACAGGCTGAATTAATAGGCATCCGTAGTCTACTAGTGCCTACCGCGAACCACGTTAGACGTGTTGCTTCCCTGTCACACTTACGTACGAATTTACAAGTGCGACAGAAAGGCAACACGTCGAACGTGGTGGTGGTGGTCCGTATCGATTGGTTCATTTCATTTCATTAAAAAAAAAAGTGAATTTGAAGGTCCGACAGGTCTGTCCCGTCCAAAGACTCCAGACGAAGGAAACCAAAGCAGTATAAAACCTGCTTTCTTTCAGCGATAACTGCGAAGACATAATTAAATAGAAAAATGTTCGCTGCGCGTCAAATCGCGTCTAGGGTATTCCAACAATCGGGTGAGTGTCATTTGTTGTGATTAAGTTCGATATCGGGATTTGCTCATAAGGCCTATAGCACCCTTTGTTTTTTGTTTCAAGTTAAATGCTTTACTAATCGTCTTTTAAATACTTTCGGGTGTGCTTGAACAGATTGAAACTCTATAACTATCTATCAGAAAAGTTACATAACTGCAGTCATAACCTAACTTTTGTGACCACTAAGCGAAATGCAACTAAGTCAACAGGAAAAAAAGGTAATATGTGAAACAATGCAGGGTTTACTGCCTCGTTTATGATTATGACTGACTGGAGGTGGAATTGAACACTATATTGTCCTAGACTAGCTGTAAGTTAGATATCATACTTATAGGTATGTTTTAATAGTGTGTAATGTTATCTCTGTGACTGAACCACATAATCTTTTAATAATAATGATGACATTTGTATGACTGAAGAATAGTATAATTACAAGTGTGGTCTTATAATCTGCAGTTAAGCATTTGCTTAAGGTACCTGTACCTACTATGGGTACACGCCAGAAACACAAGAAACAATTGAATGTAATTGATGACCCCAGGCCGAAAGATACACCATGGAAGGAAATGTCTTAATCCAGCATTGACAGTCATAACTTAATACATATAATGTTTGTGCAGTCCGCCGCTACCATGCGGGCGACTTCAAGGCGCCCACCATGGAGGAGCTGCCGGTGCCGCGCGGCTCGTGGCAGGCCCACCACGACTCCAAGCAGCGCAAGTACAATGCCGTGCTCATCGCCGGCATCGCCTTCACCGCTGGAACTTTAGTGCTGGTATGTTGCTTCTACCACATAACTGATGTTTGAAAGCAGGTCACAAAATAAGTTGACCAAGACTGACAAATAAAAATTTAAATATTTATAGGACATTCTTACACAAATTGACTAAGCCCCACAGTATTTAAGCTCAATAAGGTAAGTGTTGTGGGAACTCAGACAACAATAATATTATTATTGTTGTCTGAGTTAGGTATATTATAACTCTTACTAACATATCTGAGCATGAAGTTTACTTACCACATTCATGTTTACAAACTTTCATACCTTAAATCGCATATATTATTTGGCAGCAGTACCCACTGTACTGGTTAATACTTAATTCATTAGTTCTTTTGGTTATTAACTGCTCTTGTGAATGAATATTGTAGCTTTTAGATTTCAATTTTCCAACTAGATTCCAGTTTTAACTACGACAATTTCCGCCTTACCACAAAGGAGGAAGGTGCAAAAGTGCGTAACTGTTGGATTACCAATTGAATAAAAAAAAATTAAAAACATCTTTGACATCAACTGCATTATGGCTTAGGATATAACCAAACGTAGTAGCCATTAACAGGCGTTCCCCTCTGTCGAAAAAAAGGCGGCCAATTGTCATACACATTGTATCGACTGACGTTTATCTGACATGGATATTTTTACGTTACATATACATTTTACGTGCCCCTCCCCCGCAAAAATCGCCAGACTATTTTGTACAGAAAATTACAGACATGACGTCTCCGTTTGGTTATATATACTTATCCTCCAAGGTACATAGGCATCTAAGTAATTGAACTGGTAATTTCTAATGATGTATCTGTTGTTGGTTGCAGGCTAAGGCTTCAGGGCTGGTGTACCTCAACTACTCGCCCCCGGCGTCCCTGGACTAGACTGTTCACTTTACATTAGCGTAATCAATACAATACCTACAGTAAATCAACTAATAAATATTTAGTTAACCAAAGTCTACTTTTATTTTCGCATCTCAAACTTACATAAGCATATTATATTATGTGCTGTGTGCTGACTGCAATTAAGTAGAGAAGACAGTGGCTATTTGTATGCATTTCATATTACTTGCAATGGGTGTTTCATTTTTCCGAATTTTCGATTTTCATCTGATTTTGCTCGAATTCTTGTTCTAACTGATATAAAAATATTATACGTTAAAAAAAATTAAAATCGGTCAACATTTAGAGGTTGCACTTCATCAACCAAGATTTTTCAAATAACCAACAACTCTACATCGGAGGGTAAAAAATGGTTTAAGTGGCTATCAGCAAAGTGGAGAGTAGTGTGATACTGAACCTTCTACATATAAATAAATTTTAAAATTAGTAGTATAGTCCGTTTTTTTTAGCATTAGAAAGAACTTCGCAGAAGTTCACTTGTGGTTCTAAATTTGGCACTTTTAGCGGTAACAATTTGAAGTAAATTATATGTATTAACCATGCTACATTAGATAATTCAATAATTATTAACAATTAACGAGCCTGATAAAAACTGCACGCTTACTTCTGCGGAGTTCTTTCTAATGCTAAAAAAAACGAACTATAAACTTGGATTTTTGCTACTCGATAAATGTTCTACTTAAGATTTTTCAGTTTTTCCACCTTTTTCCAAAGGAAAAGTGCTTTTATCGCGTTTTAGACGTAAAATTCAGTTTTGTCATTCGATTTTAGTATCAGTTCATTATATTTTGTCATTTTAGAACATGGTTCATTTTCACGCAATGTATGGGGTTCTCACTCTACCTTTTCAACTTGTGCAACCTCTAAACGTTATTCGATTCTTTTGAAAATTTAAATAGATAGTTTTTTGTGTGGGAGACTCCATTGGTGAGCAAAGTCAGGAAAAATATTAAAACTTTTTTTCTCCATACAAAAGTGAAATTGTTTTAGCGGTGCCTTTAATTTAAATATTTCATCGCTCAAGTGCTATTATTAGGGTTCCATACCCAAAGGGTAAAAACGGGACCCTATTACTAACTAAGACTCCACTGTCCGTCTATCACCAGGCTGTATGTCGTGAACCGTGATAGCTAGACAGTTGAAATTTTCACAGATGATGTATTTCTGTTGCCGCTATAACAAGAAATACTAAAAACAGTAAAATAAATATTTAACTGGGGCTCCCATACATACTTTCTCGCCCCTCCTGTGCTAGGCCTGCAGTGGCGCCCTCTTTGAGGAATCGTGTTTTCTTATATACCAATTAATTTCTGTATAAATTAGTATGTATTTTAAAATTGTTGTCCTACTGATTCCCCGACTTTTGGTTTTGTCACATAATTTTATTTTGCTGATTGTTGCTTTGTCAACTAAACGGCAAATGATACCACATTTTTCAGTTTAGATAATAAAGTCAAAAGACTCAAAAGTAAGTAATATCTAGACACGCGGCAGCGTGTCAAGCCAAGTTCAAGCAAAGGAACTGGCTAGCCAGCGCCAAGTGTAATATTACACGAACCACTTGGTGCCACTTTTGACCCTTCTATAACTCAAAACATCTTTGACGTAAACACATAAAACTACGTGTGTTTAATTATATCCATAAGGATATCTAGAAGCCCAAATTTCATGAAGCTAGCTCAAACGGTTATAAAGGTATGAAGGTCAAAAAGTCGTAAATTTTAAGACTGACTTATGACTTATAGTACCTAAACCTAACCTACTTCCAGATGACCTAGAAGGATGAAATTTGGAATCCAGCTTGGTTATTGTGTGTAACCGTAGGAAAAAATCTAAAAATAAAATAAAGTTAAAAAATAGGGGGGGTCCCCATACAAAAAAACCACTTTTTATTGGGACTGACATATAAGTACCTAAACCTAACCTACTTCCAGATGACCTAGAAGGATGAAATTTGGAATCCAGCTCGGTTATTGTGTGTAACCGTAGGAAAAAATCTAAAAATAAAATAAAGTTTAAAAATAGGGGGGGTCCCCATACAAAAAAAACCATTTTTTATTGGGACTGACATATAAGTACCTAAACCTAACCTACTTCCAGATGACCTAGAAGGATGAAATTTGGAATCCAGCTCGGTTATTGTGTGTAAGCGTAGGAAAAAATCTAAAAATAAAAAAAAGTTAAAAAATAGGGGGGGTCCCCATACAAAAAAATATTTTTTTATTGTAGCGTTGGAACCGTTACAAGCAGATATTTGAAACTACCCCAATATATGTATTATTATATTTGCTATATTAAAATAAAGTTTAGTCAAAAAATAAGTGGTGTCCCCATACAAAAAACTTGTAATACGCTCTAAACAACCGGCCAACGGTGTGTCGTCGGCGGCGCGCGGCACTACATAATTATACAAAGAACAGAAGTAAAAACCATACAGCGGAAACACAAGAAAAAACATTAAATCTCAATATCTGCCTAGTTTTCTTTACAAAAAGTATTGATATCCCACCAAAAACATAAATGTAAAAAAGGAGAGCCAAGTTCAATACAAAAATTATGCTTGGCTGTGGGGCTCGCCGCAAAAAGAATGGAGATCTAAATGAGTGCCACTGCCAAGTTCTATGCAAAATCCAAATATGTATTTATAGGAACAAAATAACATTATAAACAAGTATTAAACTCTATTTCTTTGCTTTATTGGATACCTATAACAATTGCTGTTATTTAAAAAAATGTGAGATCTTAAAGTAGGTTAGATTTGGCTTGGCCAGGTTTTATCAGAATTACAATATATATAAAATGATTGATATAATGAAAACTGGCCAAGTCAAATCTAATCTACTTTAAGATCTCACATTTTTTTAAATAACAGCAATTGTTATAGGTATCCAATAAAGCAAAGAAATAGAGTTTAATACTTGTTTATAATGTTATTTTGTTCCTATAAATACATATTTGGATTTTGCATAGAACTTGGCAGTGGCACTCATTTAGATCTCCATTCTTTTTGCGGCGAGCCCCACAGCCAAGCATAATTTTTGTATTGAACTTGGCTCTCCTTTTTTACATTTATGTTTTTGGTGGGATAAAACTATGCGACAAAGACCAAAAGTTGGGAATCAGTAGGACAACATTATTAAAATACTGATTTACAAAAATTTAATAGTTTTTTTATCAGAAAACACAATTCCCTCAATGAGGGCGCCACTGGACGGATGATGCAGTCTTAAAAAGTTTAAACTACCTATACCGTATACATAAAATTTATACTTACACGGGTAGGTTGATTTGGACAATTGCGAAATAACGTCAAAAGAATCCCAAAAAAATAAAGAATCTAGGGTAGGGAGTGTGACAAATAACAAAATTAGAAAAAAGTATAATATATTGTATAATTAATTAATTGATAAAATAAACCAACTAGTCCCTCTTTGGGACCATTCATGTATTACGTTAGAATTAAAGAGGGCATAGCTGTGTTTGATTATTATTTTTAATGCAATGGGGAAATTAGAAAATTCCTGTCTACATAATATTTGAATAGTCATAGACGTTGGTATTTACCCTCAGGCTAAAAGGGGCCATGGCATTTAGTTTGGCAAACTTTAAAATATGCCATAGCTACTGAAAATACTTTGAAAAGTGCACGAGCTGGGCTGGGGGTGACGTGTCGTCACAACAAAAGGCAGTCGTGGTTGTGTCCAGCGTCAGTGTAGTAGTGCAGGAGGTCAGTGCTCTCGCGCGATGTCGGAGAAGGCGTCGAGGATGTCCTGCGTGGTGAGCGGCAGCGCCAGCCCCGCGCCCGGGTAGCACGCCGCGATGCGCGCCTGCCGGAATACAACACCAATCACCATTACCTACCTACCTACTATCACCACGCCACAACTTTATTCTTACTCATATAGCTAGTAATTGCTGCGCTGAGTTCTTCTTCTTCTAACTAAAGACTGACCTTGCTCGAGCCATCGTCATCATCTCGCTTCGAGCGAGGCACGTCTGCACAGATCGAGATATTACCAAGACAACTCTCGACAATGACTAGTGTAATTGGATAAGAGGAGGGAAGGTGGGGTCGGTCGGACGCACCTGCAACGCGTGGTGCTGCTGCAGGAACTCCTCCTGCATGGCGCGCCACACGACCTGCAGCAGGCCGCCCTCCTCGCTGAGGTGCTTCTCCACGGTGCGGTAGAGGCGGTGCAGCGAGCGGCGCACCTCGGGCGCCGGGTACATGGCCAGCAGCCGCCGCAGCTCGTGCTTGCTGAACGCCGCGCGGTAGCACACCTCCTCCTCGCGCGCGCCGCCCGCCACCGCCTCCGCCACGCCCTGACACACGCACACAGCCCGACAATAACGTTAATACTACACGACTACCTACAGATACTGTCACGGCGATACATAAAATGCTGAGATTACGTTCTTGTATTTTTCTACTACGTTTTGTTGTTCAAACGCGTACTCGACGTGTCCTTATTATCACATACATATTTAATTGTCATTAAAAAAACACTCGACGGAAAAACACCTAACCTTTAACTAGCAATATATCAAAAACGTTTTCAAATCGTATCCTTTGAAATAAAAGAGAGCTCGATCGTTACCTCGAAGAACTGGGTGAGCTTGTCGAGCGGCCGGCCGAAGTACTGCGTGACGTACTGCCTCAGCGCCTCCGTGTAGCGCGCGCGCGCCTCGCGCCGCAGCGCGTCCAGCGCCGGCGCCCGGCGCGCCGCTGCAACACACACACAGATATATCAAGCGCCGCGTCCGGCTGGCGTGAACGCCTCGCGTGGTGTAGGCACGCGTACGCACCGAGCAGCGCGTGTAGGCGGTGGTAGTTCTCGAGGCGCAGCACGGGGCGCGGCGTGCGCGGGTGGTCGGCGGCGGCGACGGCCGCCAGCATGGCGCCGCCGAGCGCCGCGTCTAGCATGTGTGGTGTAGGCACGCGTACGCACCGAGCAGCGCGTGTAGGCGGTGGTAGTTCTCGAGGCGCAGCACGGGGCGCGGCGTGCGCGGGTGGTCGGCGGCGGCGACGGCCGCCAGCATGGCGCCGCCGAGCGCCGCGTCTAGCATGTGTGGTGTAGGCACGCGTACGCACCGAGCAGCGCGTGCAGGCGGTGGTAGTTCTCGAGGCGCAGCACGGGGCGCGGCGTGCGCGGGTGGTCGGCGGCGGCGACGGCCGCCAGCATGGCGCCGCCGAGCGCCGCGTCTAGCATGTGTGGTGTAGGCACGCGTACGCACCGAGCAGCGCGTGCAGGCGGTGGTAGTTCTCGAGGCGCAGCACGGGGCGCGGTGTGCGCGGGTGGTCGGCGGCGGCGACGGCCGCCAGCATGGCGCCGCCGAGCGCCGCGTCTAGCATGTGTGGTGTAGGCACGTGTACGCACCGAGCAGCGCGTGCAGGCGGTGGTAGTTCTCGAGGCGCAGCACGGGGCGCGGCGTGCGCGGCTGGTCGGCGGCGGCAACGGCCGCCAGCATGGCGCCGCCGAGCGCCGCGTCTAGCATGTGTGCTGTAGGCACGCGTACGCACCGAGCAGCGCGTGTAGGCGGTGGTAGTTCTCGAGGCGCAGCACGGGGCGCGGCGTGCGCGGCTGGTCGGCGGCGGCAACGGCCGCCAGCATGGCGCCGCCGAGCGCCGCGTCTAGCATGTGTGGTGTAGGCACGCGTACGCACCGAGCAGCGCGTGCAGGCGGTGGTAGTTCTCGAGGCGCAGCACGGGGCGCGGCGTGCGCGGGTGGTCGGCGGCGGCGACGGCCGCCAGCATGGCGCCGCCGAGCGCCGCGTCTAGCATGTGTGGTGTAGGCACGCGTACGCACCGAGCAGCGCGTGCAGGCGGTGGTAGTTCTCGAGGCGCAGCACGGGGCGCGGCGTGCGCGGGTGGTCGGCGGCGGCGACGGCCGCCAGCATGGCGCCGCCGAGCGCCGCGTCTAGCATGTGTGGTGTAGGCACGCGTACGCACCGAGCAGCGCGTGCAGGCGGTGGTAGTTCTCGAGGCGCAGCACGGGGCGCGGCGTGCGCGGGTGGTCGGCGGCGGCGACGGCCGCCAGCATGGCGCCGCCGAGCGCCGCGTCTAGCATGTGTGGTGTAGGCACGCGTACGCACCGAGCAGCGCGTGCAGGCGGTGGTAGTTCTCGAGGCGCAGCACGGGGCGCGGCGTGCGCGGGTGGTCGGCGGCGGCGACGGCCGCCAGCATGGCGCCGCCGAGCGCCGCGTCTAGCATGTGTGGTGTAGGCACGCGTACGCACCGAGCAGCGCGTGCAGGCGGTGGTAGTTCTCGAGGCGCAGCACGGGGCGCGGCGTGCGCGGGTGGTCGGCGGCGGCGACGGCCGCCAGCATGGCGCCGCCGAGCGCCGCGTCTAGCATGTGTGGTGTAGGCACGCGTACGCACCGAGCAGCGCGTGTAGGCGGTGGTAGTTCTCGAGGCGCAGCACGGGGCGCGGCGTGCGCGGGTGGTCGGCGGCGGCGACGGCCGCCAGCATGGCGCCGCCGAGCGCCGCGTACCACCGCTCCAGGTCCGCGCGCCGTCCGCTGCGCCCGAAGATCGCCTCGCACACCGAGCTTAATTCTTCGAACTCTGATAGGAATCTGAAAATCGTCAAGTACGATAACTTCTGAAGAAAACTTAACTCGAGGAGTCTACTAGTGACCGTCGAAGCTTTTCACTATTAATATTCTAGCTCCATCGTCGAATCCTGCCCTAAAATACTAAGTTATGGTATTTCTGTATTATAAAATACTTGCAAAATTTCAAATCGATATGGCTTTTAGAAGGGAAATTATTAATAGATTTGCAAGATAGTTATTAGTTTCTTAGTTGCAAGTAAAAGTGTTAAAATGTGTAGTAAAGGCGACGCTACAAATCACCGACCGCACACGTCAAATGTTTTTTTCTTACCCAAGCAGCCCCGCTTTAGGCCTCTTGGCGGCCTGCCTCGCCGACTCGGGCATGGCGGCGAGGCGGTCCGCGACGACGCGGTCGGCGCCGCGCTTGGCCGCCACGGCCACCGCCGCCAGCGCCGTGCGCGCCCAGCGGCCGTCCCCGCCGCCGCCGCCGCCGGCCGGCGTGCCCGCCGCCGCGGCCGCGCCGTCGCCGAGCACGCGCGTGCCCACGCATGCCAAGGCGCGCATTGCCCCGCTACGTAGATACTTTCTCAATATATTAATTGGCACGGAAAACCCTAGGTAATATGATCAGTCATCATAGTAGTAACTAGAGTAAACACCTTTTTACATTAACTTGATGAAAATTTTTATAAAAGTAAAGTATCCCCATGATTCAAGTCTCTTACAGTCTGATTTGTTACGTCTAGATGAGTACTGCCTAGCTAATGGGCTTGACCTGAATCCTTTCAAATGTTTCTCAATGTCATCTTCGCGCAAATATAACCCAATTGTTACTTCTTACAGGCTTAAGGGTCAACTTCTTGTCAAAATACCCTTTATGAAGGATCTTGGAGTCATCCAAGACTCCAAACTGCTTTTTGATAAGCATAGGTATTGATAGTATGGTAAGCAGTGCATATAGGTCATTAGGCTTCATAATGCGTAATTCCACTCACTTTAAGCAAGCAAAAACATTGAAAGTGCTATACTGCTCATTAGTCAGAAGCAAGCTGGAGTACGCATCTCAAATATGGAACCCCTGCTATTCTACATATACTGAAAGAATAGAACGTATTCAACGAAAATTCATTAAATTTCTGTGTTTCAAAATTAAATCTCCTTATAGCTCATCTAACTATCTATATAGGGTACATCGCCAATTACTAGCCACCCCCCAATTACTGGCCACTTAATTTGATTTCTATTTATAGGTGAACAAAGTTCATTTTAGTATATAAGGTACGAAAATCCAATTATTAGCCACTTTTCAATTACTGGCCACCTATTCCAAAAATGAATTCTATTTACAGATAAATAAAACTCATTTTCAGTATAAGGAAAATGGCCAGTAACTGAAATTTATCCACAACCCACTCGTTCAATAACTGGCCGCCTCTTACAAAAATGAGTTCTATTCACCTATACACAGAATTCATTTTAGTATAGGTGGCCAGTAATTGGGGGGGTGGCTAGTAATTGGCGATGTACCCTATTTGTAAAAGACATCACTTAGTTCCACTTCAAAAACGGCGGGAAATAGCTGACATAACTTATTTACTTAGTATCACTACTGGTTTGGTGGATAGTCCTGAGTTACTTTCCAATATCTCTTTTAATACTCCCACTCGTTGTAAAAGGTATTATCCTCCTATTTCCGTTAAATTTTCATCGTCTAAATACAGACAAAATAGTTTCTTGTCGCGTGCGAGTAGAGCTTTAAACAACCTGGCAAACCAATTCGATATAGATATATTTAATTGTAAGATACCTTTGGTTACACATTATTTGACGCTAAAATGTTTTGATTGAGCATGTGTAATCAGTATTTGTTTGCTACTTTTCTATTGTATTTCTGATTGTAGGTGTTTTTAAAATATTGTCATTTTTGGATTGTACTTAATATTTACTGTGTAACATAAATGTTACGTAACCAGGTTAATCGTATGTAATTGTTTCTGCGTTCATTAATATAAGTTACATTATTTTATAAGTATGATATTTTAACACTTACCTAACATTTACTTGTTACCTACACTAATCTAGGGATTAAAGTAATAACGTGTAGTCTAATTCTAATCTCAACTTGTTATTTGCGCAACTGACTGTACTCGCCGCGCGAATCAGTACTTGGGCTACCGACCGGTTCCATGCCCCT
The DNA here is from genome assembly GCF_963556715.1 of Cydia fagiglandana. Lineage (NCBI taxonomy): Eukaryota > Metazoa > Arthropoda > Insecta > Lepidoptera > Tortricidae > Cydia > Cydia fagiglandana. Next base: position 21,110,551 of record NC_085941.1, read on the forward strand.
CGCCGCGTTCCCCCCGCGCTGTCTGGCTGCCGCGCCACGGTCCGTCCGGGGCGTCCGGCGATCCAGTGTTGCCAGATCTACTGATTAAGCAGTAGATCTATCTGATTTTAAAAATATCTACTGATCTACTGCTTTTTGCTGCTGAGCTACTGATTTTTCGAAAACGAATGATTATTCGTCGTGACCGGATCATCTAGTTACTTTATACCGTCGTATCGTATCGTTATCTTATCTTTTTATCTTTATCTTATCTTATACTTGGTCAAGCAGATATTGTCAGTAGAAAAATGCGGCAAATTTGAAAAATGTAGGCGCGAAGGGATATCTTCCCATATAACCATTCCAGTCGCAGAATCATCAAAGTGGTAACTAAATGTCAGATGTGTCGTAACAGAGTCCACACAATGTGTCTAGAATTGTTTCGAAACAAAGTGTCGTCGCCGTGTGTACACTTTTCCGTAACAAGGTGTCGACACATTTGTGTGCACTTTGCGTGCGGTTTGCGACTAAATCTGACAGCAAATTTGTGACAGCAAATGTCAATATAAAATACCTCTTGAAAACCAAGGTTTGTCAAACTACTATTAGTGTCTCGTGTGCTCGTAAGTAATTCTAGTAAGTCATCATGGGCGATGCAAATGATAATAATCGTCCAAAACCATATAAACACCCAACACCCGTCAACCTTTTACAGAAAAGTTTTTAAAGAAATGCAATAAGCTACTTAGGTCAGCCAACGAATGCTCAAAAAAGTTGTAGAGGGAAATGCTCGGAACACAATTTTTGACTCTGTAACTTGGTTTGGACAAGTTAGGAGGTGAACATATCAAAAGTCCCCGGCCGTAGCCCTTGAGCGGGGGGAAGAGAGGGGGCTTTGAATGTCCCATTTTCCGGTTTTTCGATTATATCTCGGAAACTATGCATCTTAGCGACATGGCCACTTATACAAAATGAAAGTTAATTTAATTTGTTACAAGTTTATTCAGACAATTTTTTCGATATGTTGAATAGTTTTTGAGATATCCGCTCTTGAAAGTTTATTTAGGGCTCTCAATTTTATCTTGATATATCTACATCAGTGAAGGTGCTAGGCCGTGTATGGTATCGTTTTCGTATAAATCTGGGTTGCTGAATCCATTTAAGGTATCACATTGAAACCATTCCACAAAATTAAAAAAATCTTTTTAGGGTTCCGTACCTCAAAAGCAAAAAACGGAATCCTTATAGGATCACTCGTGCGTCTGTATGTCTGTCTGTCTGAATACACAAAATAGTTCTTTACCTATAGATGACAGGAAAACCTATTAGAAATGTGCAGTCAAGCGCGAGTCGGACTTAATGTACGGAACCCTTAATACGCGAGTCCGACTCGCACTTGGTCGGTTTTTTTTAAACTCCTCTTGACGCTTAACCGCTGAACCGATTTCGTTGAAATTTGGTATAGAAATAGTTTGCGTCCCGGAACAGGACATAGGATAGATCTTATAACCAAAATCATCTTTTGAAGGTGTGAAAAGTGGCGTGGAAATTTGTACGGGAAATCAATAACCGCTGAACCGATTTATATTAAATTTGGGATGGTCTACATCTTTGATTTAGTTAAAAATGATAAAAAAAACATGACTTCAAACCTAAACTTAAACAGTATTAACTTCAAGAAGTCAATTCTGAATTCCCCCCTACACCTCATTTCACACCTTTGAAGGATGATTTTTGAGATAACTTATTATGTCCTGTCTCGGGACTCAAAATATATGTGTACTAAATTTAAATTAAAACTGTTCAGCAGTTTAAGCGTGAAGAGGAGTTTAAAAGAAAGTAAGTTTATATGTTTTTACTTTGGAATGGTGTCAATGTGATACCATAACTAAATTTGGTACTGCGAATTTATACGAAAACGATACCAAACATGGCCTCGTAGCTTTACTGTTGTAGAAGTCAAAATAAAATTGAGAGCCCTAAATTCTTATTACTTGACCAAACTTGTGTAGAAGGAAAAGGAAAAATAAAAGTCTTCGGCAGGAATAAAAGACACAAAAATATTTTTTTTTTTTGCGTTACTATTTCAATTATCTAATATAAACATACCTTGATTATATTATTCTAGTGAGATCCTCACAGATAAACAAAAACATTTACTTAAACAATTACAAGGTCGAAATGTCACGGAACTTGTGAGAGTAATACGTGAAAAATAAAAACATTTATGACAAAAAAATCTGGACCAAGGACCGGAAAACCCCTCTTTACGCTTAATCCTATCAATTCGGTAACCCAATCGATTCGGTTACCTTATCATTTGGTAACCCTATCATACTGTTACCTGACTGTAATGGTAAGCTTATTGAAACGGTAACCCTAACCTTTAACCGAGTTAATCTCAAAACCCCATCGCGATAGGGTTTTTGTTATGGGTTTTTAACAGGTTTTCATTCAGTTATGGTAACCTTTATTATCGGTTGCTTACTGGTTTGCTACATTTAAAGTAGTTTTAATGATGTAGATGTAGAACTAAAAAAATACTAAAAAATAGTTTATTTTATTTACTTTATTTATATTTTGTTGATTTTATTGACTTTATTTGTTTAATTTATTCAATTAATGTAAAAATCAGAAATCAGAAATTATTTATTTGCATTGATACAATAATTAATAATTAATTATATTTATTTAATTTATTTAATAAGTTTAATTTATTTAATATATTTAATTTATTCAATTTATTCAGTTTATTTAATTTATTCAGTTTATTCAGTTTATTTAATTTATTCAATTTATTTAAATTTATTTAATTTATTTAATTTATTTAATTTATTTAATATATTTAATTTATTTAATATATTTAATTTATTTAATATATTTAATTTATTTAATTTATTTAATTTATTTAATTTATTTAATTTATTTAATTTATTTAATTTATTCACTTTATTTATTTTAGTTATTTTATTTACTTTATTTATTTTAAGTATTTTATTTATAATATAATATGATTTATAATAATAACACACCACACAGGTAGGTATAAAGATAAACAAAGGAACGGCAAAAAAACTTGTTTGTGCTGGAGGCTTCATAGACCGCCCATGCCAACCTCGGTTATTCAATAATAAGTTGAATTTAAGTGTGCGTAAAGATTACAATCGTTTGAACTGGTCAAAAACCTCATAATGAGGTAACTGAATAGACTGGGTTTTTATTTCGGTTACCGGTAACAGAGGTTAACTTGATCTGATACGGTTACCGAATCAAAGTGTTACCTTATTAAACGGTTACCGTTATGGTAGGGGTTTTTATAAACACTTTTAAAATAACCCTATGAAAAACCCCGGTTAAGGTAACCGGTTCCTGTCCCTGATCTGGACACAATTTAAGAAGCATCCAATTGCGTCGAGGAATCATCTGTATTTTTGCTTGTTTCATTACCTCCTCGCTTTTTTTTTGTCCTTTGTATTCTGTAGCAATTTGTTAGATCTGAAAATAAAGATAACCTTGCGTCGTCACGGATGTCGATTTATAGGTTTTAGGGAGTGCAGAATTCGAAAACGATGATCATTTTATAATCCAAGATGGCCGCTACGTATTTTGTCATAAAAGTCGTCATGAATATCGTTTTATAGGTTTTAGGAAGTGCCGATTTCGAAAATGATGACCAGTTTGGAATCCAAGATGTGTGCCGTGCACTTTGTCATAAAAGTCGTCATGAATATCGTTTTATAGGTTTTAGGGAGTGCAGAATTCGAAAATGATGACTATTTTGGGTTCCAAGATGTCTGCCGTGCACTTTGTCATATAAGCCGTCATAGATGTTGATTTATAGGTGTTAGGAAGAGCAGATTTCGAAAATGATGACCATGACCAACAAAACGACATCCATGTCGACTTTTAACATAGTGCATGGCCGCCATCTTCGATTCCAAAATAGTTATTATTTTCGAAAACTGCGCTCCCTAAAACCTATAAAACGACAGCCATGACGACTTTAATGACATACTGCATGGCCGCCATTTTGGATTCCAAAATGGTCATCATTTTCGAAATCAGGGCCCCCTAAAACCTATAAAACGACACCCATGACAACTTTTATGACATAGTGCGTGGCCGCCATTTTGGATTCCAAAATGGCCATCATTTTCGAAATCTGCGTCCCCTAAAACCTACAAAACGACATCCATGACGACTTTTATGACATAGTGCATGGCCGCCATCTTGGAATCCAAAATGATCATCGTTTTCGAAATCTGCGCCCCCTAAAACCTATAAAACGGCACCCATGACGACTTTTATGACATAGTGCATGGCCACCATTTTGGAATCCAAAATGGTCATCATTTTCTAAATCTGCGCCCCCCAAAACCTATAAAACGACACCCATGACAACTTTTATGACAGTGCATGGCCGCCATTTTGGATTTCAAAATGGTCATCATTTTCTAAATCGGGGCCCCCTAAAACCTATAAAACGACATCCATGACGACTTTTATGACATAGTGCATGGCCGCCATTTTGGAATCGAAAATGGTTATCGTTTTCGAAATCTGCGCCCCCCAAAACCTATAAAACGACACCCATGACAACTTTCATGACATAGTGCATGGCCGCCATTCTGGATTCCAAAATGGTCATCATTTTCTAAATCTGCGCCCCCCAAAACCTATAAAACGACACCCATGACAACTTTTATGACAGTGCATGGCCGCCATTTTGGATTTCAAAATGGTCATCATTTTCTAAATCGGGGCCCCCTAAAACCTATAAAACGACATCCATGACGACTTTTATGACATAGTGCATGGCCGCCATTTTGGAATCCAAAATGGTCATCGTTTTCGAAATTGGGGCCCCCTAAAACGTATAAAACGACATCCATGACGACTTTTATGACACAGTGCATGGCCGCCATTTTGGATTCCAAAATGGTCATAATTTTCGAAATCGGCACTCCCTAAAACCTATAAATCGACACCCATCTCGACTTTTATGACAAAGTGTTTGGCTACCATCTGCATGCAAGACATTTCTATTATTTTTACGTACAAAAATGGCCCCCTGTCAACTTCCAACCGAGATTTAATCGATAATTTATTCGATTAATGTTCAGATTAATTCAATTTCAATCTATGTTAGGTCGACTAAACTAATCGTGAATATCGTGATTAAAATTTGAGGATTAACTTTTTTTATTCCATTAATTAGTCGAATAAACAGTTAATCTATTAAGTCCCATCTCTGACCACGTCATTTTTACACTTTGAGAATATCTGAAAACAAATGAACACAAGGAGCCATTTTGCAAATCCAGTAACTTTGTTATTACTTTTGACAGCGCGTGTCATGTGTCTACACAGAGTCGACACAAAGTCGAAACATTTGCGACTACTTTGTGACTGCAATATTTCTCAGCCTTAAACCATATTTATACATCATAATTAACAAGTTTCGTAGTATGTAAAGCGTTATTTCTGTTATTTAAGTATAGTATACGCATCGAAGTACTAAAAATGCATCAAATAATATATTTATGAACACAAGCACTGAGAAGTAAACAATTTCATTTCCGGCTAAACTAAAACAATGTGGTGGCGCGTTGATTATATTACACTTAGTTTATCAAATCACTCGAGCAGTTTAATTCCCCATAATAATTTAAGTCCTATTGTAATATAAATGCAAACAATATATAATTACGTCTTGTAATCCATTTTAGAGATGGCGTATTAATGTCACTTATTTTTATTTAAGTATTTTTCCATCTGACAGTTTCCATTTGACAGGAACAAAATGAACGAATGAACGAATGATTTTGGCATAAAGTAGTCGCAAACCCGAAACAATGTGTGCACACGGCGACCACACTTTATGTCACTTTGTGTCATGTGTCGACCCTTCCCCATTTCTGGTAACTGTGTCGACACGGCGACGACTCTGCGACTGGAATTGTGACCGAAACAGACGGTGTCGACACAAGATGTGTCTACACCGCGTCGTAACGGCGACTGGAAATGGTTGTATGGGTTCCCATAGAAAATTTGAATTTCGCGACTTTTTTTACTGACAAGATGATTATCCATTTGTGTCATTCAAACGCTTTTTTAACGCGCGGTGAAAACGCTCCCGTGCGAAATTGGGGCCTAAAAAGGTAAAAAACACAAAAAAAAAATTATGGGAGGTTGGTGTCAGGTCAGAGCATAATTTTTATTTGTTCAATTTTACCTATTGCAGACATCACTTTTTAAATCTACTGCTTTTTTCCCCTATCTACTGCTAAACCGATTTTTTTTCTACTGAATATTTCAGATTTCATCTGGCAACACTGCGGCGATCATTCCTTTCTGAGATTCAACGCAGGCGCACGTCGCTCTCTCGCAGCGTCCGTGCATGTTGCGCACTCGCAGCGCATACAATTTAATAAGGGCTATAGTAATTGCCTGAGTTTCTGTTAGGGTTTCCAGATCGAAAGGCGCTGTTATCGGGAAAAAATGTAAATTTTTCGGGATTTTGGAACTTAAGTCGGGATAAAAAACATTCAAATTAAAGTAATAGTATTAAAAACAACGATATTTTACATTATTGGCACTACGCCAGCTGTTCTGCCCGTATATACTCGTATATATACGTTTTTATATAAAAATAGTATGAATTCTTTGAGATTTTGAACAAAAAAAATGTCTTCTCATTAGCTATTTATATTATCAACGCGGGTCGCTCGCTCTCTCGACAACAGTTCGGAACTTGAAATTATTGTTTTATAACGTGAAGCTGTTTTTCGGGACAATATTCACTTTGTCGGGAATCGGGAACACATGCTAAAAATCGGGAGACTCCCGCCAAATCCCGACCATCTGGCAACCCTAGTTTCTGTACTCGTTTAGTACATGTAATAAAGGTTAGAGCCAGTGTAACCCCTTTGGGTAAGTGTTGAACATTTAAGAGTGCTTTAGGGAGTAGTAAATTTGAATGTGTGTTCAACGGTTATTTACCGTTAAGCTGTAACGATCTTTTCTTTGTTTGATTTTGAACTTCCTTAGCATAGTTTAATAGGTGCTTAGTTTCGCTTGCAAATCTTAAATGCTAGTGTTAACGTTTTTTCTTATTTAAAAGCAAGATTAAAATTGTAATCTATATATTTTTTAAAACTTTATGCTTAACTGCTCATTTTGTAAGCTCCGCCTGACTGTGACATTTTAACATCACCAAGGCATTCTCACGGCTATCACGCAGTACTTCCTCTTCCGCTTCTGCTCTTCTTCTTCAAGCCGGTCACAGTCAGGGGAGCCGTTTCGTGGGTTAATTACTAAGACGAGCTAAAATAATTCCAGGGCTCTATAGCACGGCTAGAAGGCCGACGATGGCACGCTCGCGCTGACCCTGAGGACCTGGTGCTGACCCTGGTGCAACACGGCTGACGTCCCTCAGCCCTTCATCGCTCTCAGCTACACAGCGGGCCAGGGAAGTACTAGCGTGTGGGCAGCGACTACTTTCGTAAACCGGGAGTAAAAATCAGACGCTTAACGGACTTTGACCCTTTGACGATCTTATCGAATGCTAGCGACGTTTTAAGCGATAAATAAATTCTTATTAAGTGAGATTCCTTGTTTTATTTAAACCTCACAGCTTAAACGTAGCAACTGTAAAAAAAAAAACTTTTACGTTGTGTGTTGCTGTGTCCGAGCGTCGACACTTTTCATTTAAGTAAATTTGAATGTACAATCTGTAGCTACATATGTGATCCTGTAATTGGCTTTCCATCTCTTATTAATGTGGCATACTCTGTATAGATAGCTGTTGGATCTCCATAACATAAATAAATAATAAATAAATAAACTTTCTAATAAAATTATAGATACAAACATTAAAAATAAACTAACTTATCTATAAAATAAAACTAAAAACGAATACTAAATAAAACTAAATTAAATTAAAATATGTCCAAGAAATTGGGCCCCTTTGGCATGGTGCCGAGGACGCTGACAGCATTTCCCCGCTGTATTACTGAGCTTACGTTGCGCGAGAAAGCTGCCACCTATTATGTATAATTGTGAATGTCTATTATATTAGGGCTTAATGTTTGTTCTCCCATTCGACTTCGACGGGGGCAAATTTGCAGGTGGGTGAAAAAGGACAATAACTACAAAAAAAATATGAAGTAAATGCATACTAAGGCTGTCGCTCTAGATGGTTGACGAGCGCCACCAGCTCGGCCTCGAGCGCGGGGAACAGCTCGGCCATCATGCGGCGCGCCTCCGCTCCCGCGCCGCGCCGCGCCGCCGCCTCCTCGCTCGCCTCGCTGCCGCCGTCGCTGCCTTCGCTCTTCACATTACAACAACTTACTATAAACAGGGACTATTTCATTTTCTAACATGAGCTATGTAAAATGCGACCACGGTTACGTCTATTTAATTCGTCTAACCTAGCCGGTGCGGCGACAAGTAATTTTACTGTGCGAAGTTAGCTAGGTCCGTCTCTAATTTATGACTCGCAAATTGAGCTTCTTAATTCTAATGTAACAGTTTCTACCAAAAATTGTTGTGCATAATGAACATATCAAAGGAAGTCGTACCTTGACATCGACGTCCAAGAAAAAGAACTGCGTGCAGAAGTCTTGCTCCGCATTGCAGATGTTCTCCACCACCGTCAGCACCTGCGAACACGAATTATAAACCTCGCAGATCACTTCGACTTCGAGCGGTAGCTAAGGGGCCGCAGGAGCGGGAGTGGCGGACTCACGGCGTCGAGCGGCGTGTCGGCGGCGGCGAGCGGCGGCACGGGCGCGGCGCGAGCCGCCTCGCACGCCGCGCGCGCCTCGCGCTCGTACACGCGCGACCAGGTGCCCACGTACACCTGGACCAAAATCAATCATTACGTATCGTGAGCCGAGGTGAATACGAATAAAAACCAGGGAATAGCATTTACCTGATCATTTCTTAACCCACATGACCCACGTCCCGCAAATTGTATCATGTGATTGAAAATACTAGTAGATTTCGTATGAAACAATTTGTGACAGTAGGTAGTTTTAAAGAAATTATCAGGTAAATGTCACTCCCGGTTTTTATCTCTAATTCACCCCGCAATTCTCTTTAGCCCCGATTGACGATTATCGAGACTTTATAAGCCGATCTGTTGTATTAATAAAATCCGTTACCAAAAATAACTTTAGTGAAAAAGTCGTCGCTGTTAAACAATTTTAAAGGCCCAATCATTAGAGGCGACTTTCTGTTTTGTAAAGTGCTACATACTTTGGTGAGCGCGTCGTAGGCCTTCTCGTCCATGTCCTTGAGCCAGCGCATAAAGGGCGCGTACGGCAGCAGGTCGGCGTGGTGCGCGCGCGCCGGCCCCGCCGCGGCCGGCGCCGGCGCCGACGCCGCCTCGTTGCCTACACCACCACTCGGGTAAATACACTTCTCAATCACATTACGAAAATAAATGTTAGTATATCTTGCCAAACAACGTTAAAGTAATCAGATTGTTAAGTACCTAATATATAAAAACCATTAAGTATCTTTTATTTTGGTGGAATATTTAGATTCCAAGGACTCGAGGGGTGTATGTTATATTTGAGGGTGTCGTTCCAGATCGCCTCAGTCAGTATTAGGAAACAGTGCACAGACCGAGATGAATGAGCAGGTTGTTGAGGTGGCGGGCGAGCGCGGCGGCGAGCGCGTCCTTGGCGCGCTGCAGGCGGCGCAGGCGCTCGCGCACGGCGCCGAGCCGCCGCCGCGCCGGCGCCATCTGCGCCTCCGCGCGCAGCGCCGTGCGCAGCGCCGTGCCCGCCGCCAGCGCACGAGCGCGCCCCTCCGGGCTCGCGAGGGAGATCTGCACGCCGATACCGTTACAAATTATCACTCGGTTCCAATTCTAATTACTCATTTTTCAGAAGATATTCAATATAAAGTGAATCCTACCAATATTCATTTGTATAGTATACCTCAGAAATAGAGTCTAGATCCCTCAGCGGCGGCGCGTCGAGCCAAGCGTAGATTTCAGTGAGCTCCTGGAGCAGCGCCCTCGCGGCGGCGTCGGCGCGCGCGGCGCCGGAGCGCGCGTGCAGCGCCGCGGGAGCCGCGCGCGCCAGCGCGTCGAGGCGCGCCAGCCGCGCGGCGAGCGCCGCGGCCGCCGCGCCGCCCGCGTCCAGCCGCGCGGACAGCCGCGCGCCCGCGCCGCCGCCCTCGGTGGCGGCCGCCAGCATGCCGCCCACGTTCAGCGCGTCCAGCCGCCCCACGCGCTCGCCGAGCCGACGCACCTACGGATGCACGACTTGTAAACGAATTCGCCGGAACGTTCGATGCGGGACGCGATTCTATACTCTTTGGTATCTTTGCAGTACCTAGTTGAAAAAAACTCATACATTATGAATCGATATGTTATTGAAAGAGTGTTAGGAAATTACCCAAAGCTCGGCATCTCCGTCGGTGGCGTCGGCGTCATCCAGCAGCGCGCCCAGCGCCGCGTCCGGCACGGTCGCCTCCGCGCCCTGCACACACGATACGTCACGACACCTCGGTATAATATTCCCTTGTCTCGATGGGTAGTTTTCATATGGAGTGAATAAATGGCAATGAAACAAATATTATTAATATATACTTGGTCAAGCAGATATTGTCAGTAGAAAAAGGCGGCAATTTTGAAAAATGTAGGCGCGAAGGGATATCGTCTCATAGAAAATTTAAATTTCGCGCCTTTTTTTACTGACAAGATTTGCTTGACCAGCTATATGTTTCATATTTAATAGACAAAAATTTACTTCATATAACAGTTTGAAATACCATTAAAATTATTTAAAAATTTAAAAATGAAAAATTTAAAAAATCGCTATAAGTATGCTTATAACATTTGAGGAGTTCCCTCAATTCATCTTAAGAACTTAACCCTAACAAAACAAAAATGTTGCTTAAAACCTTGATGAATAAATAGTAATTGATTAAATATTGTACTGTCATGTAAATAATAAGGTGTTGCAATTTAAAAAACCAGTTCATGACACCCTGTAAGCTGTAAGGGCACACTATAGTAGATACACTAGATACAGTATACTTATTTACAGTTTTATATGATTTAGACAAGTCTATAGTTCGTTTTTTTAGCATTCAGATCTTGATGAGTCTTTTAATTGACAAACACTTTTTAAAAATCGGTAACCATTACTTATGAAAGCAAAAGAATGTAATTGATTTTATATGATTAACCCTTAACATGGCAAGACATGAAATAATGTAGCCACCTATCACGTGGAATGTTTTTGGGGATAGTAATGAGTAAAAAAGTACTATATTTAAGAAAAAAAATTAAAAGCATTCTGAAAGTCGGGTTTTCAGGACGTCCGTTAAAACGGACATTGCCACGAACCTTATATATTGATTGCTCCCAAGGTTGTCCAAAAAAACGGACAATGCCGTTATACAGTTTAAGAAAATAATAATTTGGCCAAGTCCGAGATAGCTCGAGGCATTCAGTGTTCCGTACGGCTACCATCAGTTTGGCATTGACATAAACGATATCGTGAACGTAATTTACTTCCTATAGGTATATCTCTTTCGCACTAATATGTCAGTACGAGCGAGATACATAGAAAGTAAATTACGTTCACGCCCACGGTAGCGTTTATGTCAATGCCAAACTGATGGTAGCCGTACCGCTCGCATCGTTACATTTTACAGAGGTTGTTTCCCTGTTTTTAGGATACCGTATTCAACTACACACACAGAACAATAGTACAAAGTGTCTAAGTACGAAGGCCGAAGGCCGAGCTTTAGCAAAATGTCATCGCTTTAGCACAGAGCAATAGTACAAGTGTCTAAATGTGAAAGCTAAAGGCCGTCCTCCGCGTAGCCCGAAGGCCCGAAGCGTCCAGGATGTCAGTGCTTTAACACAGAACAATAGTACAAGTGTCTAAATGCGAAAGCTGAAGGCCGAGCTCCGCGTAGGGCCGAAGGCCCGAAGCGTCCAAGATGTTAGTACTTAAACACAGAACAATAGTATAAGTATCTAAATGCGAAGGCCGAAGGCCGAGCTCCGCGTAGGGCCGAAGGCCCGAAGCGTCCAGGCTGTCAGTTCTGTGTTTAACCACTGACATCTTGCAGGCTTCGGGCCTTCGGCCCTACGCGGAGCTCGGCCTCCGGCCTTCGCATTTAGACACTTGTATTAATTACCTGTGTTTAGAACTGACCTCCTGGATGCTTCGGGCTTTCGGCCCAATGCGACTTCAGCCTTTGGATCTTGCGACTTAGACACTTGTACTTAAAAATACTTGGAAAAGTTACGGGAGGCGCGCGTCTGTCGGACGCTTCGGATCTACGAATCGCTCCTTCGGCCTTTGCATTTAGTTAGATTCTTGTACTATTGCTTTGTGTTTGAATACCGAAGTCGAGCATCTCGCGAATGCTTGATGTATTATAATAATTTAGAGTAAGGCCAAGCGCGCACCACGATTTTTTGTCCTGCGATAATTTTGTCGCAGAAATGCAACGTATGTGTTTATATGTTAGTGCGCGCATATGCGACAAAAAAATCGCAGCGATTTTAAAATTGTGATTTGTCACATTTTTCCGCGATTGTTCGCGACGCGATTGTCGCAAAGTGAATTGCAGCATGCGGAGTTGTATGGCCCCGCGCGCACTATGATAATAAAATCGCACCCCGGCCGGACCTCAGTCGGCATTTCGCTCTCCAAACCCCAACATCTCGGCACCTGCATCTCCAATGGAGTCTCAAAATGAGACGCTAGATGTTGACCATTTAATTATGGAAATAGACGGGGATCACCTTTGTGTTATAAATGCTCAAAGTCATACAGCAATCGCATATTAAAGACACGTTTCATGACAAGCGACTGGTACGAAATCCATGTTGAGAATGAGCAAATCGTCGACTTTTTCATCGCAGTTCACTGCGCGAATTTTCTGAGATATATTACAGCGCGATTCTAAAATCGTGTCGCAAAAATTAATATCGTGGTGCGCGCTTGGCCTATAATACCTTAAATGTATACTCCTTCAATTTGAATTTAGAACTCATTATTATTTTTTATTTGAATTTGTTTCTAGTTCTATGCCATATATATAGACTTTAATATTATTTAGAACTGCTAAAAAACAAGATCGGCTTACTTTAAATATACTTGGTCAAGCAGATCTTGTCAGTAGAAAAAGGCGGCAAATTTGAAAAATGTAGGCGCGAAGGGATATCGTCTCATAGAAAATTTGAATTTCGCGCCTTTTTTTACTGACACGATTTGCTTGACCAGCTATATTTCGTCAATTTTACCTTTGTTTCTAAAAACTGTGATATTTAACTGTCATATACAATTAATGTCTTCCAAAATTATTTTCTCGTAACAGGACTGAGGGGCTACCGCGAAAACCGAAATTCGCAATTTGCGGGGATTTTCTCTTTTACTCCAATGAAGGCGTAATTAGAGTGACAGAGAAAAATGCTCGCAATTTGCGAACTTTTATTTTCGCGGTTATAGCCCTGAATCTTGTTGCTCACCGATCCGTTCAAAAATATACATAAGTACTGAATATAATTAATAGATATTATAATTATACAATTAATACAGAAATGTAATGGTACTTAATGAAAAGGAATATTGTGTATATTGTTTCGACGAATCAGATACTCTCAATAAAATCTATACATGAGGCCAAAGCTGTTCATAAATATTAAATGACTTTATTATCTCTATACGCCTTACTAACTCTATGTGTCCTATAGGCATGTTGACAAATTTTTAAAACTGTATTCATTTTATAGATAGACACGTAATTATTAAAAAAAAAATATTTAAAATTTTTATTCATTAGTTTTACATACTAAATAGAGCTTAATTAGTTTAGTGTTTAAAGTTTGAGCCTAAACGCTCCAAGCTGTCACGTGACGTCACGAACAGATAAATAAACAAACTGCTGCCAAAATGTCAGTCCTAGCGTAGATCAAAAGCTGTAGTATTTAATTTATATCTCTTTCTAAAAGATCAGTATTATGTAAATATATAAGCTAAAATAATGAATAACAAGTTTTACATGTCTTATGCAGTGCCTATATGTAAAAGAACAACAATCAAGACCCTAGAGTATAAAACAAATATTTGTTGAATGATACTTGCGTTGCAGTTACGGATTTTCACTTGAATGATATTGTTACTTGCGAACTATATGTATACATATTACGTTCAGCGATGATAAAACCATTTCAAAAATGAATCACAATAACTGATTTCACACAAAAACACTTACAGTTACAATTTAAGATGAATTATTATGATACAACTGAAATTGTGAGTGCAAATATAGTAAACGCAAATATAACTTTTTAAATTTTATTTTTTTTGTTTCCGACAGCCAACATGGCGATGATAGTTCCATTCAGCCAAATTATTAAAAAGATTTTGGTGAAATATCATATTATATGACATTTTATTTATTTAATAACAAATAAGTATATATTTTTATATCATGTAATAATATTTTTTGTACGTAATAAATGTCTATTGTCGAAATAAAAAATACATACAGTTTTTGAACATCCAAACTCTTTGGCGGTGTCGTATGGATTACGGTCAGGTTTGACGACTAGTCTGTGATGATTCTCATGTCATGACGTCACGCGCCCCGATTGGCGTTTGCAGTCACGTGATACTGGGCATTATTTTAAATACTTTTGCTTATTTTTAATTAATTTATTACGCATATTTACACTTGCAAAATATGATTTTCAGCATTCTAATATTCCCTGCTATGGTAAAAACGTAACATGTTATATATTCGCGATTCATGACAACATGCCTATTGTGGAAAAAAAAAACACAACGACAGTCAAGAACGGAATTCTTAATTTGAATTTTTCAGGTTTTTGAGAGTCCATTGGTTGGAAAGCCCGTTCGAAATTGAACCTTATTTGCAATATAATAAGGTCGTATTTTGTAGATCTCTCTCATACTTATAGTAGGCTATTGAGATAAAATTAAATATCCCACAAAAATAAGCAAGCAGAATTAAACTTTGTGTCAAAGACATAAGTCATAAATTTCAATGCCAAAGTCTTAACTAAGGATGTTTCTCGCCTAATATGAATTGACCAGTGTAAGCATCAGTTAGCTAGCCCTAAGCAACCAAAGGTCAAGCTGCAGTTGAAAAACTAATAAAGATAAAGTTAAGCTTATAATTTTCCCGCCGTCTCCATGCTTCTTTAAGTTGGGTATTGACTGGTCAGCTGCCTGTTAGCTATAGTTTTCGCGAAAATCGCCAGGACAGAGGTGAAAATTTTTGTATGAAAACTTGCAACTTTAAATGCATTTTTTGACGAAACTATTGCAGTCTAAAATGAAGTCAAAATCAGTCCATCGACTCAATTTTTTGCAAGCTTTCTAATGGTACCCCACACGATTCTTACAAATGAAAAAAGTTTCAGCCTACCCCTTTCAACCCCCCAAATTTCCCCCTTTAATAAGAAATAAGCAGTTTTGACTTATTTACAATATGAGTGGTGGTAATTGCTATAACTGTTCCAAATTTTAGGTATCTATGTCAAACGGTCTCTGAGAAAAACGTATTTAACTGATTTGCAAGACCGAAGTGATCCCATAAGTGTTCCGTAAACAAAGTTTTGTACGGAACACTAAAAATGATTAAAGAATTACAGGGCAGGAAAATTTAAAATTAATTCCATAACACACTAGTGAATGTTTGGAAAAAATGTTTAATTATATTATTAAGAAGAAAAATCTTATGGGAAACATAATAATACTATATTTACTTCTAGTGTTGATGTGTAAAACGACCCACGTACAGATATATTAAACAAAATATACATTTTAAAGCTACGTATACATGCAAAATAGGCTCATACTAGCTAGTTACACATTACAATTATTGTAAGTAATATTACTTTACTGAAATGACCACACCATTTATCACTATGGTCTCACAGTTCTATGTCTTGCTTGTTTCCTTTTTACCCGGACTATCTGGAACCTAAGCTGGTGGTATAGAATAGCTGTAGTTTCTGTAAAAGTTTAGATATTTTTCAGTCTCAATGGCCTCTGGCAACATTCTGGAAATATATGGCTCCTCCTTGGCGAGAACCAGAGTCTTATCCATGTCATGCTCCCAGACCGCAGGCTTTAGTTGGCGGTGCTTGACATCATCAGCTATAATAATATGTTCTTGTACTCTAGTAGAAATGCTTTGCTTCGTCGGCCCGACATATGAAAGACTAGATTAGAAATTAGCTATTTACTCTCCTGAATTTTGTAGAGATTGCATTTTACAGGTCTCAGGAACTGTAGCATCTTCATAATCGACTTGAAATAGGTTTTAACCGTAGGACATCTCAAGACGTGCCAATAATTGGGATACTGAAGCGAGTTATGCATTTAATGGCGAGGAATTAAGTTTTGTAGATGGAGTACAGTCGACTCTCGTTAATACAAACCCGCGATAATTCGAACCTCTCTATAATTCGAAGTTATCACGAGTTCCCTAGAAAATCTCTTTATATTTCGAAATAATTCAATACATTTTTAAGCACTTGGTAATTCGAACAAAAAATCATCGCTACGTAACAAAACGACGCGTTAATTCGAACTCATAGGCGTCAAACACTCGACAATTCAAAGTTATCCGATTGCAGAGGTAAGTGTATGTACCCTACATTTTGAGACAAGTTCAAGTTCATCGTTGCACGAGCATTTGTTATTGTAAAATCATTTCCGGCACTAAGTATTTCTGATAAAAGAAAAGTTATTGATCAGTCTCAGCAATGTGCTTTCAAGCAAACTAATATTAGAGACTTCTTCCCAAAGACTAATAATTAATTCACATTATGTATGTGCAAGTAAATATATAGGTACCTCTAACCTTTTGATATTGTAAAAAATTTGCTGTTGATAAATTTTAATTGATTATTACTCAATAATTCCCGGACCCGGGTATGTCCTTAAAGGACCCGGGTATGTCCTTAAACTACGTCCAGGACCCGGATATGTCCTGAAACTACGTCCAAGACCACCGGTGGACGGGCAGCAGCGTCCCTCAAATTCGGTGTACTCGACTGCGATCGCCAACCCGCCTGCCAAGCGTGGCGATTATGGCATTCACCCCCCATCATGCAGAGCACAATCAAACCACGGCCCCGAGGTTCCGGCGACCCCCGGTGCTCTGGCTATGGTAGCGGTCAGGGCATTAGCGGGGTCAGGGGTGCTAAGAATCTCCGGCAAAGATCCGGCTACCCACCCCGACGAAGACTGGCCCTGGTAACACACAACATACGCACTATGAGGACTGACGAAAAGATCTGCGAGCTGGAAGAGGAACTGAGCAGGTTACACTGGGATATTGTAGGGTTATGCGAAGTCCGTAGAGAGGGGGAGGACACGACAACCCTGAAGTCTGGTAACTTGCTCTACCACCGGGAGGGCGACCAACAGTCCCAAGGTGGTGTCGGGTTTCTCGTTCACAAGTCCCTCATAAACAACATAATACCCATCGACAGTGTGTCGAGCAGGGTCGTATACCTAATACTCAGAATATCCAAAAGATATTCGCTGAAGGTCATTCAGGTATACGCACCGACCTCGTCACACTCCGATGATGAAGTAGAGGCTATGTATGAGGACGTAAGTAGGGCCATACATACTTCTAAAACCTACTTTACTGTTGTTATGGGGGACTTCAACGCAAAGTTGGGCAAGAGAAGCGGTGATGAGTTGAGAGTGGGGCAATTTGGGTATGGGCAACGGAACCCTAGGGGTCAGAGGCTGGCCGACTTTCTGGAGAGAGAGGAACTCTTCGTGATGAACTCTTTCTTCCAGAAGCCGCCTCACAGGAAATGGACCTGGATGAGTCCTGACGGTTCCACGAGAAACGAGATAGACTTCATCATGACCGACAAGAAACGGATATTCAGCGATGTCTCTGTGATCAACAGGGTAAAGACCGGTAGTGATCACCGAATCGTAAGAGGCTCACTGAATATCAATATTAAACTTGAAAGGTCCAGCCTGATGAAGTCTACGCTCCGACCTACTCGAGCCCATGTTCAAAACCCCGAAAGCTTTCAACTCGAGCTCTCTAACCGCTTTGCTTGCCTAGAGAACTTGGCTTCAGTGGACGAAATCAACGACGGGCTAGTGGAAACTGTCCACACAGTAGGGTCTAAGTTTTTTAGACCCCGCCGTAAAGATAGACCTCAGAAATTGACCGAGCAAACCTTAAACCTCATGGCTGAACGACGCTCGCTAAAGTTGCAGTCTCCCGATGACGCGAAGTCATATAGGCAACTCAATAGACGTATATCTAAGTCCTTGCGACATGATCTGCGTCTCTTTAATACGGTTAGTATCATGGAGTTGCTATTGAGCGAAACCAAGGCTCCAAAGTGTTCGCAAAGGACAAGTCTATTGGGCAAAGCCAGCTGACGAAGCTGAAACGGGAAGATGGCAGCATAGCGTCGAGCAAAGCGGAGGTTTTAGGCGAGATCGAGAGGTTCTATGGACAGTTATACACTTCGATCGCAAAGCCCGTCGACAGCTTGGTAGGAGATCCAAGAGCCAAGCTGTCCCGACATTATACCGAAGATATCCCGGACATCAGTCTGTACGAGATTAGGATGGCCCTGAAGCAGCTTAAGAACAACAAGGCGCCGGGCAAAGACGGAATCACTTCAGAGCTTCTCAGAGCAGGTGGAACACCGGTACTTAAAGTCCTCCAGAAGCTCTTTAATTCCGTCTTGTGCGAGGGCAAAACGCCTGAAACATGGAATAGAGGCGAGCGAGGTGGTGCTGTTTTTCAAAAAAGGTGATAACAGCCTATTGAAGAACTACAGACCCATCACGCTTCTGAGCCATGTCTATAAGCTGTTTTCAAGGGTCATCACGAACCGTCTCGAACACAGACTTGATGACTTCCAGCCTCCCGAACAAGCCGGGTTTCGAAAAGGCTATAGTACCATAGACCACATCCATACGCTGCGGCAAGTTATACAGAAGACCGAAGAGTATAACTTACCATTATGCTTAGCGTTTGTGGACTATGAGAAAGCCTTCGATTCGGTGGAAACATGGGCGGTGCTTGAGTCTCTTCAGCGATGCCATATTGACTATCGGTACATCGAAGTGTTGAAGTATTTGTATAGTAACGCCACCATGTCGGTCCGAGTACAGGAGCAGAGCACGAAGGCGATTCCATTGCAAAGAGGCGTAAGGCAGGGAGACGTTATCTCTCCGAAACTGTTTACTGCCGTAATGGAAGACACCTTCAAGCTCCTGGAATGGCAAGGACTTGGCATCAACATCAACGGCGAATACATCACTCACCTTCGGTTTGCCGACGATATCGTAGTCATGGCAAAGTCGATGGAGGAACTCAGCATGATGCTCGATGACCTCAACCGAGTTTCACAACGGGTGGGCTTGAAAATGAACATGGACAAGACGAAACTTATGTCAAATGCCAATGTTGTGCCCATCCCAGTCTCTGTTGGGAACTCGGTACTCGAAGTTGTTGACTCGTACATCTACCTAGGACAAGTAGTCCAATTAGGTAGGTCCAACTTCGAGAAGGAGGTCAACCGCCGAATCCAACTCGGTTGGGCAGCGTTCGGGAAACTACGTAATGTCTTTTCGTCCGACATACCTCAGTGCCTCAAGACGAAAGTCTTTAATCAATGTGTGTTACCAGCGATGACTTACGGCTCCGAAACGTGGTCTTTCACTATCGGCCTCATCTCAAAATTCAAAGTCGCTCAACGAGCTATGGAGAGGGCTATGCTCGGAGTTTCTCTGCGTGATCGAATCAGAAATGAGGAGATCCGTAGACGAACTAAAGTCACCGACATAGCTCACCGGATTAGCAAGCTGAAGTGGCAATGGGCAGGCCACATTGCGCGCAGAGAAGATGGCCGATGGGGTCGAAAAATGCTCGAGTGGAGACCACGGACTAGCAAACGCAGCGTAGGACGTCCACCCACAAGATGGACGGACGACCTTGTTAAAGCCGCCGGAAGACGCTGGATGCGGGTGGCTTCCAACCGGTACGAATGGAGGTCCAAGGGGGAGGCCTATGTTCAGCAGTGGACGTCTTATGGCTGAGATGATGATGATGACTCAATAATTCGAACTTTCATATTTGTTCTCTCAAAAATTTCGAACTACTTATTTGATGTTTCAAACTCTCGATAATTCGTAATATTTTGAAAGTCCCCTGAGTTTCGAATTAACGAGAGTCGACTGTACTAGAGGAAAGGTCGTGTTTAGGTCATCAGGTCGAGTATTATGAACAACTTTTTTCCCACAAGGACTACGTTAGACTTCAATATTATATTTAAATACAGATAGTGCCATTCACAATGAGGCGCACTAAACTTTAATAGCATGACAATGAGAATAAAAGCACGCGTGTTCGTAAATGAACATATATTTGTCCATCATATTTGACATCCTCTTAGAAAGTGACCTGGCTGAAAAAGAGTCAGATTGGGGCAAGGCAGATGTACAATCTACCTCTAGTAAAATTCCGTCATCGTCGTCTTTTTTGTAGTGTCCGACCGAAGGTTCGGTTTCGGTTTCGGTTTCGGCCAGTTTCGGCCATAAAATCATGTTTCGGCTATAGTTTCGGTTTCGGCCAAAAAACGGCCGAACCTTTCGGCCGTACCGAAACTTACGAAATGGTACTTCGGAATAAGACCAAAAGTTGGGGAATAAGTAGGACAACAATATTAATACCTACATATTATACTGATTCATGTATAGGTACAGAAATTAATTGGTTTATTATTTTAGAATAAACCAATTAATTGTTGAATTGTTTTACACAATTCCACTAATGAAGGGCGCCACTGGACGGTCGAGGCTGTCAATACCTATAACGCGCACACTGTCTAATTGTTTCGGAGTGAATGAGTGATTTTACCTCAATTTACTATTATTGGTTTGTGTTCCACATGTCCTCTACTTCAGCTTAGCCTTTGGCCTCGCTACGCCATGCTCGGCCTGCGGTCTCGCTTTTTAATACAATGGACATTGGTTGGAGTCTGTGCTCAACTACTTATCCTGAAGCCTGAAGCACGGCTTTGACTTCGCATGAAAGTTCGCCTCACTGGGGCACTTCGGACTTTCAGGCCCAGGTGAAGATTGGTACCATCAGGCCTTGCGATATTGTCAACAAAAAATTTCGCGCTCGCGTTATTGGTTGGTTTTTTGATTGACCCTGTATCTACATGTTAACTTGACTGGTGAGTGAATAGAGTTAGACCAAGAAAATTCTGCAATGATTTTGATATCATACGCAGTGCAACTAGTGCAAATGTTATTTATACGTCATAATTTCATAGAAGTTTTGACGTTTAAAATAGCAAGTGTTATTTTATCTGCGTGTGTTATCAAAATCGTTGCAGAATTATCTTGGTCTAACTCTAGTAATTTTCTTAAAAAACTGCTTAAGTAACATCAATTTCAAGGATATTGGGTGTTGAGTCCCATATATAAAAGGGGTTTTATGACATTTTTCCAGCGATTTTAACAAGTCTACAAAAGTTTCGGTTTCGGTTTCGGCCGAAACTAGCGCCTAAGCCGAACATTCGGTTTCGGTTTCAGTTTCGGCAAAAAAACATGTTTCGGTCGGACACTACTTTTTTGTTATCTCACTCTTCTGAGTCAGATGGTGGAACCACCTGAGACTAAAATATAAAAAAATGTATATATATACTTATGTATAATATAACCCCAACGCAACAATAGCCTATAAAACGACAATAAATGAAAAAAAAGTATATACCCTAAGTATGGCAATGTCCGTTTTCTGTCACAATCTTGTCTCCGCACAAGCTGGCACTGTTCGTTTTTTAGGACGTGCTAAATGGTACTTTGTTACCAGTACTATCGACAATGTCACAAAAATGGGACAAGATTTATTTCGCAATTTTTGACTTAGAATTAATCTATGATTTAATGAGCTTTATATAAAATAACAATGTCTAACTCATCTAGTAATAATATCAACGCAAAGGATAAACACTGTTTATCCTTTATATAAATGATATTTTCTCCGCCACGCCTGCTGCTCAGTGCGACCTCATATGCTATGCAGACGATACAGTGGCTATCTTCTACGGGAAATCCTGGAGCGATACTCTGCGGAAAGCTGAAGTGGGTATGTCCGACATGAAACGCTGGTTAGACAATAATCTTCTCTCTCTGAACCTAAAGAAAACCAAATATATTTGTTTTCACAAAACCAAAGCTTCTGAGCCAAGGCTAGCCACGGCCCTTCATATCAAGTGTGCTACTGGTCTATCATCGAATGACCCCTGCAATTCGATCAGCCGAACGAATTGCATTCGATATTTGGGTGTTGAAGTTGATCAGCACTTCTCATTTAAGCAACACATAAGTTCACTTTCACAGCGAGTGAGAAAATTAATTTATGTTATGCGCCTACTTCGGCATTCCGCTGATAACCGAGTCCTGCGTCAGGTCTACATTGCCTTATGTCAGTCTATACTGGGGTATTGTATATCAGTATGGGGCGGAGCTGGTACCACCACGATGCTCGGGTTGGAAAGGGCACAAAGAGCTGTTCTCAAGGTAACGTACAAAAAGCCCTACCAACATCCTACAGACCAACTTTTCTCTGAAACCCAATTACTTTCAGTTCGTCAATTATTCGTCTGCAGAGTCGCCATGCTGATGCACAAACTCACGCTTAACTCCCCCACATACGCAGCATTACATCGCAAAAGGGTTTTTCGTGTCCCACAAAGTTTGACAAAAACATCTTACTCGCGACGCTACCCACAGTTTCTACATCCATATATTTATAACCAAATATTAAAAGCTTTCAACGTCCAAACATTATCTCTCAAAGAACTGCTGTACACCCTTAAGAAATGGTTTTAACCCTTTGACCGCCGTTGGCATGTATACAAGACAACGATAGAACGATACACTGGCGCCGCTGTCTTGTATACAAGACACAAATTCAACCGCTCGGTAAATGTGAAAAAACATCAATTCTAGCATTTTTTACACTCGTGTTAATGTTTTAGGTCTTTGATTTTTAAAATAATTGCATTCAAAGCAGATAAATAAATCCATTCTTTTATAATAAGGCAATCAAAAAAATTGCTCCAGTTTTCAACGTTTTTCATGTTCCTCGTCGCCGTTGTCTTGTATACAAGACAGCTAGGGATGGGAATGTTAACTCGATATGAGAATATTAGAGATGCAACGGATAGTTGTTTGGCCGGATACCGGACCATCGGCCGAATATCCGGTATCCGGTCGCCGAATATTAGGACAGCGGAGCTGCACCTACATTTCGGTTTTTCAGGTGCGCATTCTGCAGTTTTAACCTGTTTCTAAGTGAACGTTCGCGCGGACACATTTCTAGGTTCGAAATGAGTGCGCGTGCAAGTCAGTGGAATATCTAAATTGTTTTAAAATAATAAACAAGTACGATTATGACCATGACTGTTTCTTAAATCCAATTTTTTTACTCCGAAATCAAGCAATGGTACTGTCCGGTATCCGGCCGGATAATAGGGCACTATCCGGTATCCGGCCGGATATTAAAATACTGGCCTGATAGGCCGGATACCGGATAGTAACCGAATATCCGGCGCATCTCTAGAGAATATTCAAAATAAACATCAAGTGGCCAATCTGGTTTTATTTAAGCATTTGAACACCTGTTAAATGCCAATTGGTGATAACTAGTAACTAGAATACGTTAAACGAGAGAGAGACAGGCATAACTATAGCTGGAGTTCAGGGAACTTGTTCAGCTGTCCATAGTAGAGTCAGATAAGTAAATCTGTCCTTGTGGTCTATTTGCAGAACAAATGATTCATTTTGAGATGATAGTGTAGTGGGGAGTGATACCCTGCAGTGATCGCTTCGCACAAGAATGGTACCTACAGGCGGACGCTCGGACTAGTCAGTGTCGCCTAACTATGAGAATGTTATGTATTTGAAATTGACGAAAAATTATTATGGTAGGGGTGTAATACGGGAACTGACAAGCTCTTCTAAGGAACATGTCGAATGTGAAACATGCATTCCCGAACATTTCTGATCCCCACCCTTTTCCAATATTATTGTTCTTCACTCATTGACAATTCAACCCACGTGTCATTTTCCCCAATGCAGTTCCGGTACATTTATATTATCGACACACGATGCGCGGCTCTAACCTAACGCTTATAAAGTTTACGTACCGACAAGCGCTTACGCCGTTGACCTAGAGACTATTATTACTTAATCCGCGCGGAAACGGTCCTTGTCGGTCTGCACTGCGGGCAGTCCATGCGCGCCGTTGTCATGTATACAAGACTTCTCGTAGAGCCTAGGTGATATTACGTCATAAATCGATATTGTTTAGTGGTTGTTTTTAATGATAAAGACCTTTATTTTTAACATTGTCGTGTGTAAAAAATATGTTAATTTTTGGCATTCTCGAAATAAATTAAAGTTGGTTAAGAACAAAGCCAAATTGAGAAGATTTTTACCATAAATTGTAAATATCGATATCACAATTTGCAATCCCTAAACTTTTTATTAGTTGTTTACTTAAAATTTACTCTGGCGTGTGAGTGAGCGTCTTTGCGGACTAGGTCCGGCGGCCAAAAGGTCTCTCTTTCCTACAAGGCCACCGAAGACATACTAAAACCCTTGCAATAACGCACCGCATACACAGGATCACTCTCTCTCACACACTCACACACACACACACATACATACACACACACACACATTCACACACACACATACACACACACACATAAACCCGGAGCATATCTGTACACATTTCTTTCTTCTTTGTGTTTATTAATCTTTGATATAAGTAGTACATATTAGTAGTAGTTAGTAGTGTATTTTACTTTTAAGTAAGTATCAGACCTGTATCCTACGCATCTTGTTGGTAAATCTTATGTTCAATGCCCCACAGTCCTCACGACACAGGTTCGACCTAGTGTGAGGGCTATTGTTTGTTCTAAGAAGCTGTTGTACATATTCTATAGTTAATCTTAATTTAATTACTAAGGTTTCAAGTCATGTCAATTTGGAAAATAAATATATTTGTATTGTATAAAGAAAACACTTTGGCTATTTACTTTATATTCTTTGGCGTCAGGAACACACTCCGTCGCAAATTCAGCGAATTTCAAATTTCAACTGTCGCCTGCGCATAAACCGAATTTTGTCTGATATTGTCAAAAAGTACAATTCTCGCACTTTCTTTAACGTACTTCCTTTTCTAGCCTGCACTTAGTGTTTAAACTTGGAGCCACATTTAGTACCTGTACTAAAAAAGTGACAGAAACGGTTTAAGGGTTAATAATTGTTACATATTTGCTGTGACTTTTTTTTCAAAAGTGTTTTTCAATAAAGAGACACATCAAGATACCTTTTTTTCTTAGGAAAAAAACGAACTATATATGGTAATACATAATAATAATAATGATGTAGTAGTGAAGTATTACCTACACCACTACATCACATTTAAATATAGTTTGCACATCAACCTGGCCTCGTCTGATAGTGGCGATGCCAGGACGATGTTGCAACTACCTATGTTGGTGGTTTTTATAAATGTCATGTCACTCCTCAGCGCCTCATTACGGACACATTCCATCAACACATGGTGAACATCTTCTATTTTATCGCACTCTTGGCAATTTGGTGAAGCCGCTAGTTTCATCAGGTGCTTAAATTTGTTTGATGGAATGTGCCTGGAACGAAGTCTGAGGATGAGTATTAGATCTCATTACGGGGGTGACATTGTCACTGCGTGACAAAACCCCTTAAAAAAAAAAAAGATTAAAAAAAATATATATGGTAATACATATAATAAAATAATCATTCAAACTTATCAATTAATTAATAAAATATCAGTTAGTCATGACATAAATTAATTCAAGATTTAATAATTAATTTATAATATTGGGTGAAATTGTATGTATGTTGTATTTTATCATTATAATTGATTGCTTATTTATTTCTTAGTTTTTAGGTCTGTATTTATTATTAATTTTAAATTATTATAGTTTTACCCCTTATTCATAAACGTTTACTAAAGTTGACAAGCCGATAATAATTGTTTGTCCCTTTCCGATGTATTTGGTATGATGGAAAGTGACAAACAATTGTTACAAACAATTATTATCGGCTTGTCAACTTTAGTAAACGTGACTAAGGGGGTTAATGTTTAATGACATTTTGTAAAATAATGTATTAAAAATTTCCACTCTTAAAGATAACATAATATAATAAACTCACGTTTCTCAACTTAAAGAATATGGAAATAAACCAAAAAAAAAATTCATGATTGTAACATCAACAAATACATAGAAATAATAAAAAGTTAATTAAATTATTTAGTCAATTTATTATATAGTCTATTTTACAATACGATTTTAATATAACGATGAAGACATACCGCCAAACGTGAAATAGATGTTGTTGTGTCCTCACCTCACCATAATCAAATTCAAACTAATAAAGAGAGTAGAGTGCAGCAGTGGCTAACACTTGTACATGGAGAGCTATTAAGAAATTAAATATTGCTAAAATATGTTGTATTTAATATAGTAGTTTAGATATCACAACCTAAAAATCGTAAACGTATATAATAGCCTTAAGCCATAGTTATTAACTTAGATTTAAGTTATATTGCAGTGCCCTACAGGGTTTCATACCTGAACCAATATGATGTACCAACCTATGTAATAAACTATGAAAGCAATAAATACAACGATTACTGATTACTGAAAAAACTCAATGAATAATTGCAAATTGTTGAATGGATTTCGAGTCACGTATATTGAGAAAATTCATTCAAATAAACAATATATACTTTTGGGTATGTAGGGTGGTTTGCAAATAAGGAGCACGTGTGGACTTGTGGAGGATCTGGTTATGTGTGTGTACGTACTGCAGGAGCCGCCTCGGCCAGCGCGCGCGCCCAGCCCGCCTCCTCGCGCTTCGCCGCCTCCACCATCGCTCACTCGCACCCGTCTGCTGACTGCTCAGACTAGTACTTGTCTATCAACTAACTCACATAAACCCGCTTTAAATGAAACAATGGCTGTTTATGAAATTACTCATAAAATGAAGCAGTTCTTATTTTTAATTTCATCAACGCCCTCCGATTTATAAAAACATTGGATTGAAATGTTGAGAAGGATGACGCAAACAATACAAATCATACACATATACATGAATCATACAAATCTAATTTGACAGTGACACTGACAATCAGCTGGGAAATCATTCAGGATACATTTAAATCTACTGTCTCATGAGGCTCACATTTTTACAAGACTGATGTCTGATAAGATATAGATGGTCAAGCAGATCTAAAGCCAAGCGCGCATCACGATTTTTTGTCGCGCGATAATTTAGTCGCAGAAATGTAACGTATGGGTTTATATGGCGGTGCGCGCATATGCGACAAAAAAATCGCAGCGATTTTAAAATTGTGATTTGTTACATTTTTCCGCGACAGCGCGCGACGCGATTGTCGCAAAGTGAATTGCAGCATACGAAGCTGTATGGCCCCGCGCGCACTGCGATAATAAAATCGCAGCCGGGACCTCAGTCGGCATTTCGCTCTCCAAGCGTCAACATATCGGAACCTGCTTCTAGACGCTAGATGTTGACCGTTTAATTATAGAAATAGAAGGAGATCACCTTTGTGGTATAAATACTCAGTCATACAGCGATTGCATATTGTTTCACGACAAGCGACTGGTACGACATCCATGTCGAGAATAAACAAATCGTCGACTTTTTCATCGCAGTGCGCGCACTGAATTTTCTGCGATAAATTACAGCGCGATTCTAAAATCGTGTCGCAAAAATTAAAATCGTGGTGCGCGCTTGGCGTTATCCGTAGAAAGAGACTGTAAATTTGAAAAATGTAGGCGCGCAGGGATATCGTCTCATAGAAAATTTGAATTTGGCGCTTTTTTCTACTGACATGATTTGCTTGACCATATATAATATAAAGTATTATAAACCAACTAAGTCTATTTCAATAGAACTTGCTAACTATGTAAACAAACAAAGTAACTTTGTTTTATCACTGTTTCTCTTTGAATTTTCACACCACTTCATCAAATACCATTGAAACCATACACATATACACTATTGAAACGGTCCGTTCCGTAAAATACATAAATATATAACTGTATCTTGGATATTTCATTAAAAGTTTAAAATGGTTTCATAAGTTAGGTTATTAGGACCAGATGGAATGACGGTTTTGTTTCTTTTAAATTCTATAATTGTCTATGATGGGTAGTGTTGTGACTAAAGTTTGTGATATAAACCCGCTACCCACTACCCAACCCACGCTATGTACCTACCGCCGCGGTTATAAAATACATCAATACATGCTTCTTAAGTACTAATTTTGTCTTCTGATCGTGATTAAACAAATTAAAAATAAGTAACTACTTGTTTTTTACTTTTGGTATTTTATTATTCGATATGGTTTGACATTAGTAAAGTAGTAAGTAGGAGTCTTGCCCATCACTAGTAAATTCTTCATTCAGAGACAATTTCAATATGGCGGTTTGTTTACATAGTTAGCAAGTTCTATTGAAATAGACTTTAATCATTGATACTCAAAGTCAAATAATACTAGTTAGTGGGGTAATAAGCCGAAACTGAAATTGTGCAAGATTTTTAGTTCAACGTTTTTATCAATAACTAGATCCAACTGGTTGACATTCATGACAATTCTTTGTGTTTGACATTTATTAATAGATTTAATAGTTCTAACCTCAAAAATATTGAAATAGTGACCAGTTTTCTTCGCAAGAAGTTATTACATTTGTTATAAATTAATCTATTACTTAAGATAATAATATGGCAAAACCTGCAAACAAGGCAGGGAAGAAGTCGAGCGAGGAGGTGTTCGCCGGTTTCCAAACCCTGCGCGCCGAACAACGGCAGCTCGCCAACAAAATCTCGGAGCTGGAAATGGACTTAAACGAGCACAAGTGAGTCATTTTACATCTTTAGTCGTAAATTCTTTATCGTTTACGTTCATTTCTAATGAGAATTGATAGGGGAGATCCATCGTGTTCTCAGTATCTCAACTTCTCGTAGCAGGTGTTCCTCACGTCTAATAAGTTGAGGCTCAGTCAATGATGGCTCATATGTAACATGCATTACTATTTTCAGATTTCCTCTTCCTCGGTTCACCAGGGGCCGAAGAAGGATGGATTGGTGTTATATTCATTTTGTATTATATTCACGTACTTCAGGATTGTAGTGGAGACGCTGAAAGGCGTGGAGGCAGACCGGCGCTGCTTCCGCATGGTGGGCGGCGTGCTGCTGGAGCGCACGGCGGGCGCCGCGCTCGCCGAGCTCGAGGCCAACCTGCAGCGCCTGCCGCAGGCCCTCGCTGCGCTCAACGACCAACTTGCTAACAAGGTCCATACACCGCTACATAAATGTTTATTATAAAACATTATAGTAACAAGTTTTGAACTATCTTTTGACACAGGAAACAGCAACAAAAATTTGCAAGTGCAATGCAAACTGTTAAATTATTCAGTAGTACATTGTGCAACGAAGGTAGTAAGTAAAATTTTGCAAACAAGGTTTTTTAGATCACATACTCGAGAATTAAATACTCGAGCTTGCAATATCTTTACCCGCAAGGTTAAAGTTGACGAAACAGAAATAAGCCAATCTTGTTCAAACTTGTTTGAGAGATCGTTATTTTATATTTAATTTATATTTATTAAAGCCTTTATTTTTCCTTAAATAGTTTTACATAAAGAAGTTTTCTAATAATATTGTTGTTCATTTTACTATATTAAGGACCCCTGTTGGGTTTGGCCTCCTCCATATCTTTCCACCTTTCTCGGTCTTTAGCCTAGACACATGGTAGGCCGGCCACATAGGAAGATTGACAGATGACAGATGGACCAACAAAGTCACAAAGTGACCAGGACCCCATAGCAAAAGGAAGGTGGGAAAACCCATAACAAGATGGTCCAGGGATATCATATCATAGCCACAGCTG
The DNA here is from genome assembly GCF_963556715.1 of Cydia fagiglandana. NCBI lineage: Eukaryota > Metazoa > Arthropoda > Insecta > Lepidoptera > Tortricidae > Cydia > Cydia fagiglandana. The sequence goes on from NC_085941.1 coordinate 21,140,587, forward strand.
GAGAAAATTGGCTAATCAAGGCTGAGAGATCGTTACTCTTTATATTTCGTCAATGTTACACACAATGTTTTTCATCACGCTTTTAAAGAATAAAACTACATTTTAAGCAAAATTACATTTCACACATTTGTCCACCATATATTATAATCATTAGGGTTCCGTACCCAAAGGGTAAAACGGGACCCTATTACTAAGACTTCGCTGTCCGTCCGTCCGTCCGTCTGTCCGTCTGTCACCAGGCTGTATCTCACGAACCGTGATAGCCAGACAGTTGAAATTTTCACAAGCTTTAGGTACACAAGTATCTTTGTTAACACATTCACTGTCAGGAGGCGTGGCCTACGAACAAACCGCTGCACTTGCGTAAAATAGCACTGTTACTGCACATGTCTGAGGACCAGTCTGGCCTAGTGGGTAGTGACTCTGCCTGTGAAGCCGATGGTCCTGGGTTCGAATCCCAGTAAGGGCATTTATTTGTGTGATGACACAGATATTTGTTCCTGAGTCATGGTTGTTTTCTATGTACCTATTTAAGTACATATTTATATATTATTTATATTGTTGTCTGAGTACCCACAACACAAGCCTTCTTGAACTTACTGTGGGACTTGGTCAATCTGTGTAAGAATATCCTATAATATTTATTTATGTATGATGAAAAATTCATGACATATTGTGTTTTTTTGTTATAGGGCCAGGAAATAAATGCTTATATCGAGACCCACGACATCCGCCTGCAGCGCGGCGCCACCACCGCACCCGCGCCCGCGCCCGAGGCACCCTCCTCGCAACAGAACAATGTGCTGGTCGCCAGCGGCTGAGCCACCACCCCCCATCACAGTGCTTACATCTTCACTTTGTTGTAATAAAAGTTACTGAAACTGTATAGACTGTGAATACCTGATGTGGTAAATCTGCTCATTGCCAGTTTCAGGCACTATTAAGCTGCAAATTAACAAGTTTCAGATATTTTACTAATAATTGTGTGGGCTCAAATACCATCTACATTGTGTAGGTTGTAAAAGCTCTTGATAGATTTACTTCATTTTCCAATTAACAGTTTCTTCTTTTAAATTATGCATCAGAAAAATGTAACAAACCCGAAATGATTCTAAATTACATATTAGTAAGTAGTAATCTTCAATCTTCTTTTGGTCTAAAATAAACCAACTATTCAAATTGATTGAGCTTAAAAAGTAAGTATCAAATTAAAATTGATTTATATTTAAGTTGTATGAATTAAACATATTTTATAAACTTTATTTTTAATATAAACAAATTCAATCTTATGCACCCTTTATCCTCAGTCCTCACCCCTTTACCACAATTATATATTTTTCAAGGATCTAGGTATAGGGGCATTTCACGTGAAGCGGACAGGGTAAAATGGTCGAGGTTTCCGATTTCGGTTATATTCGAGTATGTTACACATGTATAAGTTCTCGACACGACAATAAATATTTTTACAATTGGAAGCCTATTTCACAAATTAGGGGTCTTAGAAGATTTGACTAAAGGGGAGATTTATACTTCTTCAAATGCCACGACTCGCTTAGTGGATATATATTGAACCAAACTAACTGCTACATTTTATACACCATTAAGTAACCTTTATTACCTCATATTTCGATTTAGTTTATAATTTCTTTTTTATAAAAAAAAAGTGAAAAATATTTTTTTTTACTTTTTAACGAAGTTCGCATTTTTTCAAAAATATTTTTTCTAGTTAATTTGAAAAGTTATATTATGTTTCTAATCTACGCAAAATTTCATAGTGGGCCGCGAAGTAGTTTATAGACCAGCGGTGGAACAAAAATGGGTTTTGATAACATTAAAGTTTTTTCTTTTTTGATATGTTATTGTAAGCATGTTAAATAACATTCATGTAAAAAGTTAGAAAATTTTAGGTGGAGCGTTCGGCCATATTTAAATTTTCAATTTTTGCTAAATAACTATGTAAATATAAAATTAAAGTTACAAAAAACTTTAACATATTCAATAACACTTTAATTTATTCACAATATTCGGTTTTTAGAAATCTGGAACAGCTGCTTTCTGGTGAACGTAAAAATAGGAATTATTATGTAAATACAGAATTAGAGTAGCTGATATTGCAAAATTACGATATTATCTATCAACTTAGTATACATGTAAAAAGTTAGAAATGTAGACAATGTGCTTGTCTAGATATTGATTTCTCGTTAAGCAGTATAGCCAATATTGAATTAAAGTTTGTAGAGTTAATATTACACGGTCATAATAAAGATCTTACTTCTCACACAAAAGATTAGAAATATAAAATCACGGCGACACTAAATACTGATACGTAAGTATGCATTCCGAGCTTATATTAAGTTACATTTCAAACGCGCGGCGTTTGCGCGCGCCGCGCTGTGCGCCGTGGCAGGAGGCAGCGATCGACGGTCGCGGGCTAGCGGTTAGCGCGGTGCCCTTAAAAATACGCAAAGCGTTTATAAAATTATTATCAATGGTAAATAGTTATTTTACACAGTACACTAATGGAAACTTACCTTCCCTTATTTATTTCTATATGTACTAGGGATTGCCCGCGGTTTCGTTTACGTAGAATTCGTTATCGTGTTAAGTATAGAAATAATAGATACATTCGAAAATTATTTTAGGTGCATTGTCATACAGATAACTACCCTTGTTAAAGTATTCTTCAAATTCAATACACAGGTGTCATTTCAATATAATTTTGCTTAATTTGGCGCTTTTAGGTTATAAATGACTAGCGACATACATTTTATAAGAGCGATCATCTCCGATAATATTTACTTTATCATAAAATCAATTTCAAACTAACGTTATTCAATATTTATCATTTTAAAGTCAATATTACCAACCAACTGATCCAATTTACCTACGGTAACAACTCAAAATTTGCATCAAATTAAATGCCACTTTTCTTATCCGTTTCGAACAATCAAGAGGGCCTTTACGAGCTGATGTGGTGAAAATTTTATTTAACCTTCGTCCCTTGAAACCTTCACTACGCTCAAGGTTCAACTTTACGAACCACTCGCTCCGCTCGTGGTTCAATTTTAGAATGTTTGAATTTGTGAATGTGCTTCCTGCCTCGCACAGCCAAACTGTGGAATGAACTGTCCGATACGACCTTCAAACCTTCAAAGACCCCCATCTTAAAGGTCGGCAACGCGCTTGCAACCCTTCTGGTGTTGCGGGTGTCCATGGGCGGCGGTAATCGCTAACCACCAGGTGATCCGTCTGCTCGTTTGCCTCCTATTTAATAAAAAAAATTGTTTCACTTGTTTGGGTATCAATATTAGCACGAGCGGTTAATCAACAACTTTTCCCCTTGTAAAACAAATAAATAAGGTAGGTGAGGTGCAGGCATATGAGGCCCGGCGGGTAACAAGGCCCAGCATTCAAAAATAGCAGTTGCTCCCTATTATTCCCAATTATTCTGAATTTGTACTTGTTGCTAAGAAGGCCCACTGTCAGTGCAGGTAAAAAGGTCTAGTCCCGGGCCTTATTGAACGTATGAGATGAAATATTAGATTAAAATATAAAACATAAAACTTATAAATAACACTTGCACTGTGTGGGCTGTCAAAATTGCTGCAGACTTTTCTTGGTCTAACTCTAATATTTTTTCACTTGCTTTATTGACCTAAAGACGTTTTAAAGAATCAAAAAGTCTAATAACATTGAGGCACTTATACTTTTTAAAGGCAGTAACTAATTACAAGTGACTTTTTTTTGTTAATACATAGGTCGGTGGAATTTCCATGTTTGGCGGTCCTCCGCCTTCTCTTTGACAGCCCGATACGACACGACGTTGATCTTTTCCTTTATTTGATCCATGTACGCTCTCCTTGGTCTTCCCCTCTTCCTGTTTGCTTCAACTTTCCCTTCTATGATATTTTTAATAAATTCGTCGTGTCGTATCAGGCGCCCAAGCATCCTTCCTCTTCTATTGTCTATAGTTCTTAACAAACTCCCCCTCTCTCCTACTACATAGGCCACACTGAATGTTTTGCACTATTTTAATTATGACATTTAAATTATGAATTGTATATTTAAAAAAAATACAGGCTTTTGATTATGGAATGTGACAAATGTTGGCGACAAATCGATCGTCTTTTGTTTTTAATGGCTTGTCAAAGTAAGTCAGTGCGTTGAACGTGGCTTTAACGCGAAAATATTTTTAGAGCTATGATTTTGTTATGATTTTAAAAGTTCGCTTACTCCTCAAGAGTGTAGTGCTTGCCTTCAAAATGCTTTTGGGATTGAAGCACCACATCTGAGCATCGTGAGGCGTTGGTATGGTGAATTTAGTAGAGACAGTATTATTCTAGGTAATGATTTTCGTGATGGTCGACCGTCCACGGCGATCATTCAAGGAAACGTGGCTACTGTGAGACGACTCATTGAAGAAAACCCACGAATCACCTATGATGAAATTTGAGGACAATTAGGGATAGGTTCAGACAAATACAAAAGATTTTACAAGAATATTTAAAAGTCAGGAAGCCTTGTTGTCTTTGGATTCCTCACGAATTAACTTCAGTCCAAAAACAGGTACTTTTTGACTGGTGCCGAGAAATGCTGCGTAAGTATATGCAAGGAAGTTCAAATGCTGTATATAACATCGTTACAGGAGATGAAACCTGGATTTACTGCTACGATCCGGAAAAAAGGCATTAGTCCAGTCAATGGGTCTTTCGAAGGTGACAGGAGGCCCATACAAGTTCAACAAGCCAAAAGCGTTTAAACGCGACATTTTTGTACCGTACTTTTAAATAATAAAAGAACGTTAAATACTGAGCAGTACACTACCATTTGTGTGCTCGCAGTCATTGAAAAAGACCGCGAGAGACGACCGAGAAGCCGCATCCTCCTGCGTCATAATAATGCGTCCACCGATACCGCAATAAAGGCAAAAACATTTTTTAATTACGAAAACGTGGAAAATGTCTCTTATACGGATTATAATCCAGACATTGCACCCTGTGACTTCTATCTATTTCCCAAAATTAAGGATTTAATTTGGGGTTTGACATTTAAGACCCCGGATAAGGCAGTTACTACGTTTCATCACCACGTCGAAAAATTGCAGTCAAGTGATTGGGCCTCATGCTTCCAAAAATGGTCCGAGCGAGTGAATATATGTGCATAGAATGTAAAGGGAAACATTTTGAGAAGCAATAAATGTATTATTATGGTTATAAATGGTTTTATTCAAAAGTTACGCAAAACTTTCAGTATGCGTAAAACCTCTTCGTTAGTTTTCTTTTCTTTTACGATAGAATTGCGAAAAATCGATATTTTGCAACAAGTGACGAATTTTAAAACACGGCCAAAGGGAGTGTTTTAACGTGCTTATTATAGCACCGGTGTCGTAATGTAGCACCAGATCACCAGATGTACTGTAAAAATTATGTTAAAAGATAATACTTACTGTTACGAATAAATATTTATACTGTAGAAAAATATCCCACCAAACACATTTTCATGTAAATTTTGTTGCTAAGACGAAACCATAAGACTAGCACTGTCAAAAAGTTGTCAGATCTCTTGTCGAGCCAAGCTTCAAACTCTACAAGCCCTAACTTCACTAACTCTACACCTTAGTCAAAATATGTGGCTTGACTGTTTCGCTACCGCCACATGGGCATAAGGTGAAAAATTTATTAAATTCATTATTTTTAGGGTTCCGTACCTCAAAAGGAAAAATACTGAACCCTTATAGGATCACTCGTGTGTCTGGCTGTCCGTCTGTCACAGCCTATTTGCTCCGCAACTACTGCACCAATAAGTTGAAATTTGGTATACACATGTAAGTCTATAGCCCAAGGACATACATGTAAAGTAAATAATAGAAATTCAAAAAAATATATATATATATCAAATGAAGGGGCTCATTGTAAGAATGTCAGATATATTTATTCATAATTTTAAAATAAATAGTTTAGAAGTTATTTAAGAAAATACGCAAAAAATGACCATTCCGCCCCCCCCCCCCCCCCCCCTTATCTCCGAATCTACTGGGTCTAAAATTATGAAAAAAAATACACATATTAGCTCTTTTCCTATAGATGACAGGAAAACCTATTAGAAATGTGCAGTCAAGCGTGAGTCGGACTTAAGTACCTAGTTTTCCGATCCCTACGGGGTTTTTTAAAGACATTTTACTCACTTTTCTCTAAAAAAAATATATTGTTAAAAATTGTGTAATGTACAGAACCCTTGGAACGCGAGTGCGACTCGCATTTGGGCGGTTTTTGTATTATACTTACATACAATAGTTCTTGTAGAAACGAAACGGCCAAGCCACTCACTTTTGGTGTAGAGCTAGTAAAGTTAGAGGGCTTGTAGAGTTAGAAGCTTAGCAAGAGATCTGATAACTTTTTGACAGTGCGAGCCTTATGGTTTCGTTTGGGCAACATTTTACATCAAAATGTTTTTGATGGGATTTCACTTCTTTTTGTAAGTTGTTTATGACAATCTTCCATCCCCTAATTTAAAGGGTTGGGGGTGATTTAATATTAAAAATCCTGAAATAAGTATCTGGGGGCATCTGTTACACAATGTAAGTACTTCTTACTGATTCCCCATATAAACCCTTCACCCCGTAAAGGTAAACTTTGGGGTTGAAATCTGCCTTCACCCCGTAAGGGTAAACTTTGAGGTTGAAATCTATTCTATATCCTTCCCCATAACAATACCTATCTACATACCAAATTTCAACTAAATCGGTTCAGTGATTATTGATTTCCCATACAAAATTAAACCCCATCTTCATCCCCTTAGGGATAAAATTTTTTTGAATTTATTTGTTGTTTGTGTACTAAAACTATCTTACATACCAAATTTCAGCTTCTTAGAGGACTTCAGTGGCCTATTTTATAAAGCTACAAGTTACAATTTACAAGCGGAAGTCTCTTTCTAACCCTATGTATTAGAACGAGACTTCCGCTTGTAAATTGTAACTTGTAGCTTTATAAAATAGGCCACAGGAAGTACCCGGTATTGATGATCATCAAGTGAGTGAGTCAGTGACGAAATCGAAGTTTTTAGATATGAATAAAATCTAAAGTATAAGAGCTATGCAATTGATATGCTTAATAAGTCCGAGAACTTTGTTTATCTGGTATAATCCAACCCCAAGTTATGAGGGTTCCAAAAAACGACAAAGCGCTTCGAGAAAAGGTAGATAGTGCCCTTGCGCTTTTTTCGTCTTGGCGGGGGCACTGCCGTGCCCCCAGATGTTAAAGGATGAGACTACTGTAACTAATAAAGATTTATGTTTAGTTACCTACTATTTTCGCGTAAAATAGACAATTTTTATATCTTTAGTTATTAAGACCCAAAATAATTATTTTCACTTATTATAAATAAATCCTCCTGTTATGAAGTATCAAATATTGTTATTTGTATATGTATAACTCTTAAGTTAAAAACAATAAAATCTGTTATTACCTACTGTCAAAATGATTATTTTTTGCGGGATTAAGTAATACTCTGGTAGTGTTCAATAAGGCCCATAATAGGACTTTTATAAAAGGTATATTTTCCAAGAGTATCGTAATATTTTTATAACTATTTTGGTATAATGAAGAAACTTAAATAAATGAGAAACCTATTTGAGTGAGTTTTTCATACTTCATGTCCTGTTTATTAAAAAAAAACCATTTTAATTTAAGGTGAGGCATACGTATTCCGTGTGGGCCGTATAGGCATATACGGCCCACACGGAATATACAATAAGGTAAGTGAGGCCACTTACCTTATTGTATATTCAGGATGTATACCGTGTAATATTGAGCAGTTGGTTTATAATATACATATTATGATATTGACGTTGAATAGGACAGGACATGACAATAGGAACCAGAAATAGGTATAGTTGGTCAAACCAATTTGTCAGTAAATAAAAACAAAAAACTATATTCATCCTTTTCTTTTGGGTGCTAGTACTAGTGTAAGTTAAAGATAGTATGATGATTCTCCCTGTCTATGTTTGAAATGAGACAGTCCTTTGACAAACTATGTATAGTTTTATCATTACGCAGATACCACAGACTAATAGCCCCTACAATCACATTTGGCAACAAACGCATAGCTCACTACCCCGTACCTCGCTGTAATAGTGCATGGTCTAAAAGGCATTTTTCATTTTTGGCACCATACTTATATAACAAAGCACACAAAACCCTTAATATAAACAACATTAGTAATTTTCAATTAAAAAACAAAATTAAGATTTGGTTAAAATCATTAAGTTATACTGAAGCAGAAGAGCTATTACGATGCGTGTTCTAGTACATACATTCTAAAATAACCAGACACACACGCGCGTAAACACACAGAAACACACACATATTCTAAAAATCAGACACAGAATACTCACACACGCGCGCGTACACACACATCACAGTTTCATCTTTCTTTAAAATTAATTTTAATATATATAATAGAAATATATATAATAAAAGCGCGCTGCGCAAGCGTACAGTGTAGACGTGTTCCAAAGTTATATTAAAAATCATTTACGCAAGACATACAAATCTCAACTATAACAGTAGTGTACAGTGCATTCAAATTTGTCTAACGAGTGTTGTATACATACATCCTTTCGACTGTGCGCCTGCACCACTGCGCTCAAACAGGTAAACAGCGCCACGGATGTACAATGTACGGTGACCTACTCGCTCGCTCGCCGAATGGAGGCGGCATCAACGATGGAGCCGGCGGTTCTCAACCGAACTTAAGTGCCTTATCTACGGACTATGATAGCCCTCAAATTACGTTTCGAAATAAACGTAAGCTGCATACTGATAATGATGAGATCGTAAACGAGCTATCTGAACTTAGAAAAGAAGTTGCAGAAATGATGATATATATGAGGACAACCAGTAGCAAACAATCAGAAAATATAAGTAAGCTCTGTAAGGATATTACCGATATAAAAAGCCAGGTAAACACCATAAGCAATAATATGGCTACTATAAGTACAGAGCAAGACAAGCTGCGGACAGATGTGCAACGCCTAGTTGCCTCAACACAAGCCACAGAGGAGAGAATTAAGCTCCTGGAAACTGATATCAACTTACTAAAGTCATCCTCACCTGCATGTACTAACCAAACGCCAATAACCTACGATTCTTACGATAAACTAATTAATGAATGTCAAGAACGAAACATACGAAATAAAAATATCGTTATAGCTGGCATAATAGAATCTACTGCTGAGAACGCCGCAGAACGACTAGAACACGACACACAAGAGGTATTGAAAATTACTAGAATGGTTCTTAACGACTGCCCGGACCCTCAACAAATATTCAGACTAGGCAAATATCAGCCTAATAAAAATAGAGTCATAAAAGTTTGTTTCGCATCAGAAAATGTAGCAAAACAACTACTCCGTAAAAAAAATAATGTCAAGCTAAATACTATAAAAATCTACTCGGACCAGACCCCTTACCAGCGAGAAGTCCTAAAAAAACTGCAGCAGGAACTACAACAGCGAACTGAAAATGGAGAGAGCAACTTACTTATTAAGTACGAAAAAGGGGTACCTAAAATAATTAAGTCACAGCCAAAAAACTCCGCAGCGACGGTAATCAAATCTTGAACCCGTTCAATGACGGTAATATCTCATATCAAATTGCCCATACATATTCAGAAATTAACACCACCAACAGATCAATCAAATGTTTTTATGCTAACGTACGCAGCATAGTCAAACCAGGAAAATTTGACGAGTTGAAATGCATTCTTCAATCCTTTCAATGTGTTATTCATATCATCGCATTGTCCGAAACGTGGATAAAGGATGAGGATGAAGGACGCAGACTTCAGATGCCCGGTTATTGTCACTACTATAATTTCAGAACCAATTCAAGAGGCGGCGGCGTATCCATCTTCGTCCACGAATCTCTGACCCATCATCTTATAGAAGAGCGTTGTGTTAATGATAACCACTTTCTTTGGGTGCACATAAACAAGTATTCTTTGGATGTCGGAATTGTATACAAACCTGAACGAACCAATTCAAATGATTTTCTGGATGAATATGCGCTCCAACTCCAGACAAGAAAGAGAGTCCTAATCTTTGGAGACTTCAATTATGACCTATTGAAATCTAGCTCAACGACTCACAATTATAAGCAAGTTCTTAAAGAAAACGATATTCAAATTCTGAATAAGATTGACCATGATTTTTGCACACGGGAGACACACACAACGAGGACCATATTGGACCATGCATGTTCAAGCCTTAAACAAAATGACTTCCATCTAGCTATCATAGATTCAGCCATGGCTGATCATAAGCAGATTTTCTTAGAGGTGAAAAAATACCAGCCACGTCCTGCAAGAAAAATACAATATGATGCAGTAGACTACAACAAATTATATGCGACTTACAAGTCTTTACGCGAGGATAATGTAGAGGAGACGTATGAAAATCTGGAAAAAAATATTTCAATTTGTTTATCAAAGTGTAAAACTAAAAAATACAAGTATTTAAACCAACCTCGACAAGAATGGATAAACAAAGATGTCATAGATGCAATACAAAAACGAAATAAGCTGTGGCAGTTGAAAAAATCCAACCCATCTCTCAATAACATAGATGAAGATCTAAAAAAGAAGAAAAGGTCCGTAAAAGAAATCATACAAAAATCAAAAACTACGTACTATCTTAACACTTTTAATGCATGTGTAAAGAAACCCGCGAAGATGTGGAATTTAATAAATAGCCTCTCCATTAATAAAGTCAAAGACGCAACATCACCTACGAGACTTGAAATCAATTCAAAAATTGTTACTGATAGCGCAGAAATATGTGACCATTTTAATCTATACTTCTCTACGATAGGATCAGACTTAGCAAATAAAATACCTGTAATGTACCACACCCATGAGTGTCCTCAAATCACAAATGTCAATGAACTTCGCATATTTGATCCGGTTACTCCGGATGAAGTAGATAAAATAATTAAAAATCTAAAATTAAACTGTAGCTCTGGCATTGACGGAATAACAACTAAATCAATAAAATCTATAAAATTACTAATTATTGATGAACTTACAAATTGCATAAATAAATGTTTCGATCAGGGTACATTCCCTGAGAGTCTTAAAATTGCTAAAGTTACACCAATTTATAAGTCCGGAAGTAAATTGAATCCAGGTAACTATCGACCCATTTCTGTGCTCCCAGTTCTATCAAAAGTCTATGAAAAAGTAATTTACAATCGTCTTAATAAATTCCTAACTTTAAACCAAACACTATCTCCAAAACAATATGGGTTCAGGCAAAAATCAAATACCCTTTCTGCTACAATTGACCTCGTCACACGAATAAAAAATAATATTGACCAAAAGAAAATCGTATTAGGCGTCTTTATTGATTTAAAGAAAGCCTTCGATACGGTGAGCCATCAAATACTACTGCATAAATTAACTAGTATAGGAGTGACTGGCAAAGCTCATGAAGTTCTCAAATCTTATCTGTCAAATCGTTTCCAAATAGTAAAAATAAATGATCAGCAAAGTAGCCTCAAACCTATTATCTACGGCGTCCCCCAAGGTTCCATTTTGGGGCCACTTTTATTTTTAATATATATAAATGACATACAGACTATTGGCCTCAAAGGAGATCTAACACTCTACGCTGATGATACCAGTCTTTTTTACTACGGCTCTTCCATTTCCGAAATTGTAACTGATGTTCAAAACGATCTAGAGCTACTGAACACTTGGTTTCTGCATAATCTACTAACTATTAATATAGATAAGACAAATTACATTATTTTCGCCGCGAAAAACAAAAAGATAGAAGCCTACGCAGATCCCAAATTAAATTCTAAACCTATAACAAAAAAGACATCCGAAAAATATCTAGGCTTAATACTGGATAGCAAGCTCACGTGGGAACCACATGTTCAGAAAGTTAAGTCAAAATTATCATCATTAACTGGGGCTCTTCGTGCTGTAGCACGGTGTCTACCTCACAAAGTAAGATATTTAATATATAACACGCTAATTAAGCCGCACATCGATTATCTTATAGAGATATGGGGGGCTGCGGCCAAAATACATTTAAAAAAAATACAAACAGCACAAAATAAATTAATTAAAGTTTTATTTAATTATAATTACCTAACTCCTTCCGAGACACTATATAAAAATACTAAAATATTTAGCATAACACAAGCATATATCTACAATACATGTATACTGGTGCGTAAAATACTGAATAAGGATATCCACACGAATATTAACTTCAAAAAAAAAGACCAAATCCAAAAAATTCAACTACGGAATGCGGATCATCTAGTTTCGCGACCCCCTAGAACCAACTACGGGAAAAAAAGTATTAACTTTGAAGGTGTCAAGTTATACAACAATTTACCGAGAGACATTAAAGACGCTAAGTCTATGGCCAGTTTTAAAAAACAGCTTAAATCCCACATAACTGAAAAGATCGCCCCGTGTATTTAGTAACTACTAACAAAATAATAATTATATAGCTTGAAATAATAAATTAATAAATATACCTATTGCACAAACAAAAACCTAAATATATACATATACACAAAACGACAACAAAATAATATAACTATTCATACCCCTTTACTATACTATATACTTTGAAACATACTTAATTTAAATTCAAACTTACTTTAAAAAAGAAAAAAATAATAATAATAATAAAAAAAACATTCAAACTAGGTATGTTTATATATTTATTACAATAGGGAAAACAAAACAAAAAATGTCCACATTTAACTTATGCTTATGTGCACACTCGAGTATGCCGCATCCATCCTAGCGCATCGTCTTATCTGCCTCATACATCGCTGGTTGTGGTGCAGTTAGCAACGTAAAAATATGTTCCGTGCGTTTAGTAATAAGTATCTTGTAATGTATTTCTACCCACTATGAATAACATGTTTTCTTTTGTGTACACTGTATGCTTAGTCTTAGTTTTAACATGTAAATTTTCTCATGTAAGTGAATCTTGTAATTCTTTATGAGAAATAAAGTTCTTTAAACCTATATTGTTAATATGTCATATAAAATGTCTAACATTGTAACATTACCTACGCTTGTAATTGGGAAGGAACTGGCTCTTGAGACACAGGGAAACCTACTTTGAGAGCCAGGAACCAATGTTATGTAACAACTCAAAGTTGCAATAAAGATTATTTTATTTTATTTTATTTTATTTTATAGTAAAAAATAGTTGTGAATATCTTGTACATTTTTATTACAATATTAGTCAAGATAATGAAATATAGCTGGTCAAGCAAATCTTGTCACTAAAAAAAGGCGCGAAATTCAAATTTTCTATGGAACGATATCCCTTCGCGCCTACATTTTTAAATTTGCCGCCTCTTTCTACTGACAAGATCCGATTGACCAGCTGTAGGTATTTTTACTTAATAAGATATTTTAATTTCACGTAATGTCCGCATATAATTTATATATGTGCACGGTAAACAAACAAATGAATGATAAGAAAAGACAGACAGTGTTACTGAGCGGGAGGTGGGGCGAGGGGCAAGGTATAGGTAGGCTATGGCTATGATAGGCTCTCGAGCGCCGCGCCGGCGACGGACGGACCAGCGCGGCGTATCTATGAATTTCGCGCCTTTTTAACTAGATTTTACTATTACAATGCAAGCTACACACAGAAATTTCTTACTTTCCATATATACGCTGCATATATTATTTTATAGTAATAGACTTATTTTTACAGACTATAATTCAATATTAGATCTTATAGGACAAAAAACGCATATTAATTCTAAAGCATATATCTTATTCTTCTAGCTTTTTAGCTTGCCTATTAACTTATAAATTTAGATATGTTGTTGTGGATTTATTAAACTTTAATTCAATATCGACAAAATAATAAGCTAATTGTAGTTTGACAAAGAAGCACGTTAAAAAAAATTCTAATAATTTTACATTATAAAGCGTCATACATATTATAAACAATGGAACTTAAACATTGCACTTTAATTCAATATTAAAAAATCATTACTAAAAATATATAAATACCTAATTTATATCTAACGCTCGTTCTAACTTTTCATCATATATAGCATATATGCTTAAAAATATGTCCTATATCAGATAAGTATCACTTTTTCAACTTTAGAATTATCAAAACTTTTCGTGCAAAAATCCGGTCCCACTATTGAGCTATTAGGAGCTATGCGCATAACAATACCGAAGTGCGGCGTCAGCCCCGTTATTGTAGAATTACCCTATAGTTTTGACATCATGTTTACGTTCGATATAAAGGGTAAATAGCGTTATTAATGATCATGTCTGATAATGTTATAGTATATTATTAATTAGGAGGGGTATGTAGGTAATATAACAATGAAACAAAACATAAAACGTAACTTATTAGTTATATTATTCACTCTCCACACACACATATAGACTTATTTAAAAAATTTCACAGTTTTGTAAACTATACTTTCACTAGTTTTCTTTATCATAATGCCTTGCGTAGTCGGTATAAGCGTGGAATTTTTTCGTACCATCAGGGATGGTTATTGCAGAATCAAACCGGCTTTTGAGGTTAACTCTATTCTCCGGCCTAGCCAAGGTTACAATCGCTATCGCTTCGACAACGAAAAGCATGATGTCTCTCTATCACCCTTCCGTATTAGCGCGACAGTGACAGTTGCGTTTCGATCGCTACGGAGCGTAAGCGATTGGCATCTTGGCTACGCGGCCTGATCAATCTCACTTTTATTAGAAAACAAAATGGTGGTGTGAGTCAAAGATGCTTTGGCCCATTCGTATAAACGCCTGGGTGTGGTGATGGCTTTTTTTGTAGCAGATTGTAAGCTTGCACGTGTGGCCAAGCGTTTCAGGTTACCACCAAGACCATCACATGGTCCTTTGCCATGGGCAGTAGCGTGGAAATGGAGTTCTGCTTCTGCACCAAAATCTTGCTTAAAGTAGAATAAATTTATGAAATTATATCTATTTTTAAAGTGTTGTGGTGCGCCGTCAGTAATGAAGATATATTTCTTAATAGGGATATTATTTTCTTGGAGATGCCGGCGCAAGACATCTTGAAATGTATAAAATGCTGCAGTGTCATGTTTGAGGTCATCAGATATCATGACAATACTTCCGTGCATGATGTTCTGTCCTTGGCGATAATAATAAACTGATGTTAGAAGGCTGGGCCATACGAATGGGCCAAAGCATCGTTGACTCACACCACCATTTTGTTTTCCGATAAAAGTGAGATTGATCAGAATAGAGTTAACCTCAAAAGCCGGTTTGATTCTGCAATAACCATCCCTGGTACGAAAAAAGTCCACGCTTTTATACCGACTACTTATTAAAGCAGAAGAATATACTTCATTTATATTCTTCTGCTTTAATAAGTAATAGTTTTTGAATTTTAAAAAGCGTTTTTCAATTAAAATACATGTCAAGATCGCTTACCTTCTTGCAAGTTCTTTCTAATGATAAAAAAAACGAACTATAGATAGGAGCTCATAGAAAATTTGAATTTCGCGCCTTTTTCTACTGACAAGGCTTACATATGACGACGCATCACTGAAATATGAAACCTATACAGGTCTATGTGACGCATAGACATAATATATAGAGTATGGAAGGTAGAGATGAGGAAAACAATCTTCATGTATTACTTCTACACTCCATAATATAGAGACGGTGTCTCAGCGAGCTGTCACTGTTGCCACTTTTGTTTAATGTACGATTAACAATGAGGCCCACGTTGCTGTTGCCATGTCGATAAAGTCATATCGATAAACTATCGACATTTCTTGCAATTTTAATTTCACTTCAAAGGCTTAACGATACCTAAAATTACCAAAAACGCTTTTATTCTTTATTGTGGTTATCAGCTCACAATTTTATAGTCACGCCCCAGCAGGGAACCAAGGGAAAGTTCAGATATTTAATTAAAATACACAAATACCTCCTTAAATAGGTGTTCCGCAATAATTGAATTATATTATTATATTATAATATATTCATTATCCATTAGCATTTCAATTATGTTTATGTTTAACGAAGATATTGAAGCTTCAATTAATCGCTATTTCGTTCCGCTGTGTAGCGTTTATCGATATATAACATGATTAAAATCAGCTTTTCACATCCCTAAAAGAGCACACATATACGCTTTTACGCACACATACACAGCCTGGGCGCATCAAGAAAGGCTACACTTGATTTGAAGTCCACCTTATCAACAGTTATGGTTGTCCTTTTTTGACAAACGGCATTTTTAAAAGAGCGAAGAGAGAGAAATGATACTAGTTGCTGCGCCGTGAAAGAGAACAGAAAACGTTGGGCCCTTGTGATGACGTGATAAAAAATCGTTAGAATAACGTTGAATTTGCGACTTTAAACCTTAGTCGTTAAATTGAATTTAGCGTTCGGACAGATTCAAGCACTTTATTAACTCGTGTTGAAAAAGCGCTCTTGCTAATGGGGCCTTAGATTACTATAACTTATCATGTTTCCGAACGGCCCGAACGCTATAATATGGCTATAATATACCGACGAGGCTGACACAACGCAACTAGGAACAAAAATAAGTTTTGTATGGAAGTTGGTGACCTAACCATAGCAAAAAAAGAACAAAATAAAACGTCAGTGCTATTTAGCTGTCAAGTCAACTGTCAGCCATATTGCTTTGTTGCTTGTCATAGCGGTTCGCAAGTTTTACTTACGTATTTCTTGCCAATGCCACCGAAAACTAAGTTGTTTAACTGTGAAAATCACGAAAACGAAAAAATCACGATAGATCACGTTGGGAGAAGGGAGGTATAAGGAAACCCCACGTGTATTTTTCTGCAGTGAACGAAACTATGAAAAAACCACCTACCACATGAGTAGATACTTTTTCTCGGTTTCGTTATACATAAATCTTCACTCTGCACTTCAAAATAGCAAGTCTGTTTAACGAAAATAGAAAAATAGACAAGATTTTCTATATACAATACAATTTTTCTTAAAATTAGGTAAAAATTACAAAAAAATACACGTGAGGTTGTGTGGGATAGGGGGGGGGGGGGGTATCAATAGCCGAAAACACCTCGCGTGATTTGTGCACAACCCCTAATGTATAAAAAGAAAAATCATTTAATCTGGTGAACACACATTTTCCGCTGTTACCTGTGGACCGTCGAACCGTCGGGATGTATTTTAAAATTAATTTCATTAAATTATTAAAAAAAAAACATTTTACATATTTTTATTTCAACAAATAAAAATCGTGTTCACATTTAAGTCCAACCATGTATTGTTCCACTCAAAGAACCCTATACATAATGTACGACTTAAATTTGGACTTGATTCTAACCTGATTTCGAGTACGAAATTTGTTAACAGAGGCCCATGTTTCAACCCTCCCTAATTTATTTATTTATTTATAATAACTATTCGGAGATCCAACAGCTGTTAACATGTTCATAGGTTTTATAGATGTGATACAAAAAGCCAATTACAGGTTCTCACCAGTAAATACAGATTAAGAAAGACAATTGGTGGTTAGCACTATTGCACTACACATTCATTTAACGCCAAAAGCAGAGTAACTAATTATGAATTCCTATTACTAACTTAAAGAAGATTCAAAAGAAATAAGGAAGAAACACAGCACAATGAAATTTCAAATTCCAATAAGCCACGCTCATTTTTAAAGAACTCCTCTGTCAGGATACGCCGCACAGTTTGGATGTTGCTGTTGAAAATATCGATGTCATGCTCCTTCGTAAGTTTATTTAGACATTTACTAGCACGTATCAAAAAACTGTTCTGTCTATAGTTACGCGAAGCATTTGGAACAGCAAGGGGTCGAAAATTGTAGATTTGGATGGAATACTGAAAGAGAGCTCAGCCAACAATTCAAGGCAATCAATATTTCCGTTTATAATATTGAGAATGTAAACTAAAGTCTATTTCAATAGAACTTGCTAACTATGTAAACAAACCGCCATATTGAAATTGTCTCTGAATGAAGAATTTACTAGTGATGGGCAAGACTCCTACTTACTACTTTACTAATGTCAAACCATATCGAATAATAAAATACCAAAAGTAAAAAACAAGTAGTTACTTATTTTTAATTTGTTTAATCACGATCAGAAGACAAAATTAGTACTTAAGAAGCATGTATTGATGTATTTTATAACCGCGGCGGTAGGTACATAGCGTGGGTTGGGTAGTGGGTAGCGGGTTTATATCACAAACTTTAGTCACAACACTACCCATCATAGACAATTATAGAATTTAAAAGAAACAAAACCGTCATTCCATCTGGTCCTAATAACCTAACTTATGAAACCATTTTAAACTTTTAATGAAATATCCAAGATACAGTTATATATTTATGTATTATGACTTATCGATAAAGTACGCAAGTATACTACACTATTTAAGTCTGTAATGTTGGTACTATTGTTCTTTGACAAATGACAGTTCTTTGTTGTACATGTTGGTAATGGTTGGAGAACCAAACATACGTACATGGATCATGGATTATATTATTTATATTCTCTTTGATATATACGTCAAGTGAAGACAGTGAAGTCGAGCAAAGTAAATGTTTGTTTATATCAAATAAATCACAGTTTTTTCTCTAAAAAACAACATAATTTACATAATACTCGAAACTACAATTCGTTTATTGAAACGAGCAACGAAAAGAACCGAAAATTCGATAGTACTTATATCACGTCACGAGAGGACAACGTTCAGCATTGAACAAGCAGAGCAGTAATAGGTAGTGTCGCGACGATGTCTCTGTTCCCGGCTTACAGTCAGGAGGCCGCCGCCTCGAGCCCGTGCGAGGCCGATGCCGGCGCTGCGATGTGCTGGGCGGACTCGAGTCCGCCCGAGGTCGATGCCGCGATGGTGCCCTGCGGCGAGGCCGAGCGCGAGCTGCTAGAGTCTAGCGACAGCGAGGCGGAGACGGCGCCCGCGCCGGCGCCGCGCGCTGAGCCCGAACTGGACTACTACGTGGATCGGCGCTTCGATGGCGGCAACCTGCGCGTCTCCACCATCTACTACCCCGGCCGTCCACAGTATGTCACAACATTGCTTTCCTTACCGCTTCTGATCTAGACATGACAATAATTTAATCAAAATTTGAACCATATTGCCAGAATTTGGGTTTGTTATTGCTGTGTAAATCAGCACAGTGTGTGCAGTGTTGTGTCAGTCTACTCTTGTTTCTGAAAGAAGAGATAAACAATAATATTTGAGCAAATAAATGGCAATATGGCAAAATAAATAGATTTACCATTTTTAACCTCTAGCTATAGTTCGTTTTTTTTAGCATTAGAAAGAACTTCGCAGAAGTAAGCTTGTGGTTCCTAATCCGGCACTTAAAGCGGTAATACTTTGAAGTAAATTATATGTATTGACCGTGCTACATTAGATAATTCAATAATTATTAACAATTAAAGAGCCTGATAAAAACTGTACGCTTACTTCTGTGGAGTTCTTTCTAATGCTAAAAAAAACGAACTATAGCCTTCCATAAATTAAAACTCAAAAGTGATTACAATTTTTTTTTTAATTTATTTAGGAAACAAACAGTCGCGTACAAATATGTTTAAGCTTGCAGATATACAATAAGACCTATAGTTCCATTAAATATAAAATAATGATATTGATAATAAGTAGAAACAGGGCTAGTTCGGTTCTGCCTATAAATAGGAAGATGCACAGAAGTAACAATTGGATACACAACTCATAAAGTACCAAGTATCGATCATGCTTACAGACGTAAGTACATACATTGCATAAGACTGTAAAACTATGACTTTTTTTTTAAAACTAAGTATGTAATAACATTACACTGTTATGGAAATATTTGGCTCCGCAGACCACTACTATATTTACCGAAAGACAATGAGAAGATATCTAGATTTATGAAGTTAACATTATAATTTTGACAGGCTCGTCTAAAGAAAGTATTTTTGGCGAAATTAGAACTACAAAAGCTGATAAGAATGTTTGGGGGTGACGAGTGGGAATACGACGCGGCAACTTAAAAACAATTTTTTCAAGAAGAGTGGAATAATCAATGAGGCTATTTAGGAGTTTATAAAGAAACATTTGATCTATAAATACACGTCTTTTTTCTAGTGGCCCAAGACCACGACGGTGTGTGCTATTCTCTGACATGTTTTAAACCGTGGCGGAAGTGGAGCGACTTTAATAACTCGTTTTGAATTTTTTCAATTCTTTTTATGTGAACGGTATATTGAGGGGTCCAGACAACGCTACCGAATTCTAAAATGCTACGAACATAAGAGGAGTATAATACTTTTAAGGTGTTTGGATCTTTAAATGGCTGAGATAGTCTAAGTATCAGACCCAATTTCTTGTAGGCCTTCGTGGTGATGTGGTCTATGTGTGAAATGAAATTGAGCTTAGAATCTAAAATAATGCCAAGATCTCGAACCTTTGTGACTCTATTTATGACCTTTCCTGAAAAATTATAATTGAAAAGAAGCGGACTTTGTTTACGAGTGAAAGTAATACAGTTGCATTTGTCAGGGTTTAGAAGTAATTGGTTATAACCGCAATATGTGGCAAAGCTATCAAGATCACATTGCATGTCCAGGCAGTCATTCTTTGTTTTTATGATTTTGAAAATGTTTGTGTCGTCTGCATAGACTAGATGTTTAGAACTAGAAAATGATGAACCCATGTCGTTAACATATAGGATAAATAACAGCGGTCCTAAATGAGAGCCTTGAGGGACTCCTGAATCAATGGTTAAGTATCTGGAAGTATAGCCCCTCAGTGATACTGCCTGGCATCGGTTTTGGATATAGGATTCAATCCACCTGTAGAGATCGCCGTGTATGCCGAGTTCGTATAATTTGTGTAATAACATAGTATGGTTAATTTTATCAAAAGCTTTTGAGAAATCGGTATACACGGCGTCAACCTGATGACCGTTGTCAATAGCGTTCAGAATAAAATCTGTGAAGGTAATGAGATTCGCGTCGACACTACGGCCACGAAGAAAACCGTGTTGGTCAGGAGAAATTATACGAATGATACAACTTGTCAATTCGGAGGTCACTATTTTTTCAAGAATTTTGCCAAATATGCATAATTTAGATATGGGTCTGTATTGTGTCACATCATGTTTATCTCCGCTTTTATGTATTGGTGTTATTAAAGCCGTTTTCCAAACAGAGGGAAACAACCCTCGGATAACGATTTACGGAAAATAATAGTGAGAGGAGTAGCCAATTCCTTACTACACTACTTCCTTACTAAATAATATAAAAAAATTTAATTTTGATAATTATATCAAAATTAAAAAATGTTATATTATTTGTATTATTGGGACCAATTCTTCTTCCTAGTCGAATCCTCATGTCTGAGGGTCGTGACCACCATAAGTCGCTCTGTGCTGTAGCCCTCTCCATCCTGGCCGATTCATTGCCTTCCTTAAGGAACCCTGGAACCCCTCGCGTGTAACATCTTGAATTGGCGCCTTCAACAGGCCCAACTAGCAGAGCCTTTTCCAGGCTATCAGGTTCACGCCGGGCCAAGTGCCCAAAAAAGCCAAGCATTCTCCCACGGCAAATAGCAGAAAGACTGGATTTGGACTGGAAGAGTCTGGATCTTGAGCTCCTGCAGAATAGACACATTAGTGCGACGCGCTGTCCAGGATATGCCTAACATTTTGCGCCAACACCACATTTCAAACGCATCTATTCTGGCTTTGGTCCGAGCTTTTAAAGTCCAAGTTTCAGAAGCATAGAGAAATATGGAAAAAACCAGTGTGCGCATATTTTTGTGCCGCGTGTGATGTTACGGTTGTTCCATATTTTCTCTAGTCGCTTAACTGCAGATTTGGCTATTTGTCCACGCCTCACAACTTCTCTATCACAGTCCCCGTCGCTGCAGATGAGTGAACCCAAGTAGACGAATTCCTGTACTATATCCAGGTCTCGCAATTCGTGGGTCCTTTGCATTTTACCTGCTCTGTCCACAAACATCAGTTTGGTCTTACTCCGGTTGATGAGAATCCCGTACTCTGCGCTAATTTCCTCTATCCTGTGCAACAATTCGGAGAGTTCTGACTCACTGGAAGCAATAATGGTCGTGTCATCTGCAAAGCGCAAGTTGTTGATTACACGGCCACCAATCTTTATCCCTCCGCTCCAGCCATCGAGTACACGGCGCATAATATGCTCTCCAACAAGGTTGAACAGTTGCGGAGACAGTATACATCCTTGCCTGACTCCTCTCTCCGGTTTGAAGGGCATCGACACTGCCTCATCCACTCGGACTTTGGAGCTACCATCCAAGTAGAGGTTCTGCACAAGGAAAGTTAGATGTTCGGGTATACCCATTTCCTTCATAACTTTGAACATTTTAGACCAGCTAATGCAGTCGAAGGCCTTTGCGTAATCGATAAAACAGAGCGTTACCGGTACGCAAAATTCTCTGCATTTCTCTATGAGCTGCCTTATGTTCATTATTTGCTCGCGTGTTCCTTTGCACTTTACAAACCCAGCTTGTTCCTTCGCGATTTGATTTTTAATAAAGTGCTCGAGCCTCCTGTTAATTATATCCCACCAAAAACATAAATGTAAAAAAGGAGAGCCAAGTTCAATACAAAAATTATGCTTGGCTGTGGGGCTCGCCGCAAAAAGAATGGAGATCTAAATGAGTGCCACTGCCAAGTTCTATGCAAAATCCAAATATGTATTTATAGGAACAAAATAACATTATAAACAAGTATTAAACTCTATTTCTTTGCTTTATTGGATACCTATAACAATTGCTGTTATTTAAAAAAATGTGAGATCTTAAAGTAGGTTAGATTTGACTTGGCCAGTTTTCATTATATCAATCATTTTATATATATTGTAATTCTGATAAAACCTGGCCAAGCCAAATCTAAGCTACTTTAAGATCTCATATTTTTTTAAATAACAGCAATTGTTATAGGTATCCAATAAAGCAAAGAAATAGAGTTTAATACTTGTTTATAATGTTATTTTGTTCCTATAAATACATATTTGGATTTTGCATAGAACTTGGCAGTGGCACTCATTTAGATCTCCATTCTTTTTGCGGCGAGCCCCACAGCCAAGCATAATTTTTGTATTGAACTTGGCTCTCCTTTTTTACATTTATGTTTTTGGTGGGATATCAATATTTTTTGTAAAGAAAACTAGGCAGGTATTGAGATTTAATGTTTTTTCTTGTGTTTCCGCTGTATGGTTTTTACTTCTGTTCTTTGTATAATTATGTGGTACCGCGCGCCGCCGACGACACACCGTTGGCCGGTTGTTTAGAGCGTATTAAAAGTTTTTTGTATGGGGACACCACTTATTTTTTGACTAAACTTTATTTTGATATAGCAAATATAATAATACATATATTGGGGTAGTTTCAAATATCTGCTTGTAACGGTTCCAACGCTACAATAAAAAAATATTTTTTTGTATGGGGACCCCCCCTATTTTTTAACTTTTTTTTATTTTTAGATTTTTTCCTACGCTTACACACAATAACCGAGCTGGATTCCAAATATCATCCTTCTAGGTCATCTGGAAGTAGGTTAGGTTTAGGTACTTATATCAGTCCCAATAAAAAATGGTTTTTTTGTATGGGGACCCCCCCTATTTTTAAACTTTATTTTATTTTTAGATTTTTTCCTACGGTTACACACAATAACCGAGCTGGATTCCAAATTTCATCCTTCTAGGTCATCTGGAAGTAGGTTAGGCTTAGGTACTTATATGTCAGTCCCAATAAAAAGTGGTTTTTTTGTATGGGGACCCCCCCTATTTTTTAACTTTATTTTATTTTTAGATTTTTTCCTACGGTTACACACAATAACCAAGCTGGATTCCAAATTTCATCCTTCTAGGTCATCTGGAAGTAGGTTAGGTTTAGGTACTATAAGTCATAAGTCAGTCTTAAAATTTACGACTTTTTGACCTTCATACCTATATAACCGTTTGAGCTAACTTCATGAAATTTGGGCTTCTAGATATCCTTATGGATATAATTAAACACACCTAGTTTTATGTGTTTACGTCAAAGATGTTTTGAGTTATAGAAGGGTCAAAAGTGGCACCAAGTGGTTCGTGTAATATTACACTCGGCGCTGGCTAGCCAGTTCCTTTGCTTGAACTTGGCTTGACACGCTGCCGCGTGTCTAGATGAAGGAGAACTTTGCCAGCGTGCGATATGAGAGAAATAGTCCTGTAGTTTTCGCATTTGAGAGAGGATCCTTTCTTGTGTAGGGGGACAATAGTAGACTCAGTCCAATCTTCGGGCCAGCAACCGGTTCTCCATACCTTTTGGCAGATGTTGCACAGTATTTTGTTACCGTCCGAAATTTAGTTGACTTTTAATTCTAACAGTTTTATACACATTTATTTTACAGTCCGTTATTGTTAATAAGTAAAGTTATAGCAAAATGTAAAATAAATATGATTAATGGTGGTAATATTGTTTTATATTGTGATGAAAGTCTAATTGGGGTGTTATGGGGCTTTGAGTGCCACAACAACCAAGCATTGATCTATTTTGACGGCCCTTTACAGTTCATTACTAATGCCCATTGAATCCAGAAATTCCAGATTCTTTGGGCCTTAATGTTCTTTACCTCATAGGGTTGCAAATGTGGTGCCCTAAGGGGCTGTCCATAAATTACGTCCCCCGTGACCCCGTTTTTCCTCCTCGTCATGCTACCATTATGCAATGTCCAGACCCCCCCCCCCCCCCATTTGAAATGACATATTTATGAATAGCCACTAAGTAGATACTACAGGGAGAAGAAGGAGGCGTGGTAATAAACTCCATGGGTTACCAGCCCTGCTAGGAGTTTTCTAGGTGTTTAAACTTATATTGGGGGATATATTTACATTTATTTATTTGACGTTATATTCTAAATTATTAAATTACATATATTTTTATTTTTATTATTTTCTGTATTTATTTTTTTACTTTGGTAAATGCGTTTATTAAAAAGGAGCTCGTTCCATGTATCTCGGTCCCTGGCCGCACGCCTCCTTCTTCTCCCTGGAAGGAGAGGCCATTATAAGTCTAAAAAAAATTATTGCGTTAAATATACAATCAATGAATGTAAATACTGTAAATAAATGTACCAAGCATGTGTTAATCTAATAAATGGCTATTCTGATTCTGATTCTGAGATACTACAGAGAACGTGCACTGCAGTTTTCTTTGACTCCTGACAGAACCTGCATGGAGCTGTCCATCAATTACGTCATCGATTTTTGACCCCCCCCCCCTAAAATCATCCAAAAATCATGCTTTGAATGACCCCTTTTCCTCCTACGTCATGTTACCATCATCCAATGTCCAGACCGAGATATGAAACAGTTAAGTTTTATTTCATCATTTTGGGGTGGGTCCCATAGGCAAAGTTGTTCTGTGTGACCTTAATAATATGCCTAAAGTGTAATTTGATTAACATGGATGCAGAGAGACATAATGTGGAATAAATATGTTTAATCAGATACAACAGCCCAGAGTTCCACTTGGCACTCGGTCTGAAGCGCACGGCGGGGCACAGGAAGCGTATGCGTCGCTACTGGCAGGCGAAGGACGACGGCGGTGGCGGGGAGGGCCCGCAGGCGGAGGGGGAGGGCGAGCGCGGCGCCGCGCTGCGCCGGGCGCTCGTCGACAACCCGGGGGACGTCGAGCTGTGGCTGCAGTACATCGACTATCAGGTATCACCCTCTTGTCCCCTATCTTAATTCGTAAGGTGCCATTCATATTTATTTTCACCACACCAACTCGGAAAGCCTTACTTTGCACTTCAAAAACTGATAGCAAAGTTGCGTTTTATTCACATGTGAGGCAAAGTAATCAAATGCAAATTTTGAGTTGTTTTCTTATGTTTGCTGGTAGAATAGACTTTTAAATGATGACTTTGGATGAAAAATATTTGATAACATTCATTTGGATTTGATTTGGTTTGATTTTGTTTGATATTTTATATTTGCTTCGGGTTGGTGTGGTGAAAAATTTTGTGTTTCACTCGGGGGCAAATTTTGTTTAACCCTCGTGCTTTGAAACCCTCGCAACGCTCAAGATTCCATTTTTCGAACCACTCGCTACGCTCATGGTTCAATTTTGGAATCTTTTCCCTTGCTCAGGTATCAATATTAGCACGAGCGGTTAAACAGCAACTTTACCCCCTTGTAAAACAAATAACTATTATTACGTAAGGTAATTTGGGGGGAGGTGGTCGACCGTGACTTATTTTCTCTTACAGGGGGTGGGATTCCCATCCCAATATTTCTTTCTTCTTTTTTATAAGGAGTCAAAATCTGGCAAAAATCGTCTTTGATAATAAATTAATGGCTTAAGTTTATATTATCAAAGAGCTGTTGAATTAGTATTTCTATTTGACAAATTTGTATAACAAATTTGTAATGAAGGACAAGTTAACAAAAATTATACCCTCCACATTTTTTAGGATATTTTGTAAAAGAAAATAAAATATTTTCTTAACTTTTACTCTTACCAAGCCAAAGCAGGTAACATTCCACCCACCGAACACACCGAGTCTCGGTGAGCAATAGAGAGGAACTGAGGATGTAGCAGGAGTAATAGAGTTATCCTGTGTAGGAATGGGTGCACGGCGCGGAGGCGGCGCGCGCCGCGAGCGAGGCGGCGGCGGCGCGCGCGCCCGGCGCGCCCGCGCTGCGCGCGCGGCGGCTCGCGCTGCTGCAGCGGACCGAAGCCGCGCAGGACTACGTCACGAGGCTGCGCGACGAGCTCACGCAAGGTACCACGATTATACAGTACGTTTTGTGTGCACGATATGAAAAAATAAATAAATATGTTTGCGCGCCGGTTAAAACCAGTCGGCGTTTACGATCAGCGAAAGTAATAAACGTGGAAGACAGTCTTCAAACAAAATATCCGCTTGAAATTAAGAAAATAATTTAAATACGCATGCTTACCACCTTACCAGCTAAACCGTTTTAGCTACGGAAGCTTAAACAAACGTTTAATACATGGTTATTGCTTCCAAACACCAATTTATTTGTTTTACACTTACCACACATTTTTTTTTACTACATTTATACTATTATACACATATAATTAACCACGTTTTTAAATAAAATCGACACAAAGATGATGTGTCTGTATGCCGATGTAATGCGTTGTGTCCATAGAGAAGGATCCGTCCGTATCGGCAGAGCTGTGGTGTCGGCTGATATCGGCGCTGGCGTGCGAGCCGTCGGCCGGCGTGGCGGGCGCGGCCGCCGCCGCCGCCGCCGCCGCGCGCGCCGCCCGCCGCCTGCCCGCCGCCTACCCCAACATACTGTACGCGTACGGTGAGTGCTGACGATCACAGTGCACCCCGACCTGCCGCACTCATTACCCCTGAATCCTCATATTTTTAGGTACTTAGTGTCACAAGTACTTACGTACTTAAGTACTTGAAATAATTTTGGAAGTTAGGAATTATGATTTCGTGCCGTAGAATTCGTAGCTATATGTAATTCTTTAAGTAACGACTACTATTACTTTTGCTTGGTTATTGCGAATAAATAATCATTGGTAGCGGTAATAATACCGTAACGTGTGTAGGGTCGGTGGTGCGCGCGGCCGGGCTGTGGGAGACGCTGGTGCTGCTGCTGGAGCTGGTGCTGGCGGCCGCGCCCGGCGCGCCCCCCGCGCCGCCCGCGCGCTTCCCGCCGCCGCGCGACCCGCGCCGCGAGCAGGCGGCCGAGCGGCGCCTGCAAGACTACGAGGACAAGGTCCGTGACTAGCTCGGTGGTACATAGGATCAGGGATTCCGTTGACAAGTCGCTCTCTAATTTGGTCGGTACCGAGTCAGGTGGTGAACAGCGGGCTGCCGTCCGGCGCGGTGTGGGCGCGCGTGGAGCGCGCGCGCGGCGCGGCGCACTGGCGGCCGGCGCGCGCCGACGACGCCGACGCCGACGCCGACCCGCAGCGCGCGCCGGCGCTGGCCGACGTCGCCGACCTCGTGCTGCCGTGTGCCGACCCCGCCGCACTGTTCCTCTTACTGGTTAATGCGTTACGGTATGTCACGTCGAATTTCAACTTTTTGACACAACTATGCACATAATACAGGTATAACGGGTTGGCTTAAAGTAATGAGAATTTTTGTTTTCGGACATAAAAACAAAAAGACAATGGCCATGGATTTCTAGATGTTATATTGAAGAACTATGCAATATCCAACATTAGAACCAAATTCAAGAATGAAGTAATTGGCCTCCGTTGTGTTAATTTACGTAACATGCTTCTGACCGTTTGCTTTTCACTTTGGACAAACTACCAAGTACTCTCTGACTGATCGTTTTGTAATTACACGGTAAAATTTATTTTATTCTAAAATATTTTTGCCTACTATCGCAACATACATATCAAAGTATATAATATTTGCCAAAATTCTTCGATTGATTTAAGTCTTGGGGATATTCTAGGGTTGGAAACGTTTAGTCGTTTTTCCGCGAGAGCCTAAAACCAGTTAAAAATGTCATTGCATACATTTTACCAAAATATGATACATAAACAATTTTCTCTAAATATCAATCAGTTGCAGATTTCATGAAAATTTTTAGTCAGTTAGCAATTGTGAATGATGGCATCATATAGATAACAAGCTAATATGCCGAAATAATTAAAACAAACGGCAATAAAACAGTTATGGAATGTGAATAAAACGTTGTCCAAAGTATGACGCAGAGGGTTCGAACATAGTTATGAGAAACCGGACGTGGGAGACGTCATTGTATATATAATCCCACCAAAAAAATAAATGTAAAAAAGGAGAGCCAAGTTCAATACAAAAATTATGCTTGGCTATAAATAGAGTTTAATACTTGTTTATAATGTTATTTTGTTCCTATAAATACATATTTGGATTTTGCATAGAACTTGGCAGTGGCACTCATTTAGATCTCCATTCTTTTTGCGGCGAGCCCCACAGCCAAGCATAATTTTTGTATTGAACTTGGCTCTCCTTTTTTACATTTATGTTTTTGGTGGGATATCAATACTTTTTGTAAAGAAAACTAGGCAGGTATTGAGATTTAATGTTTTTTTTTGTGTTTCCGCTGTATGGTTTTTACTTCTGTTCTTTGTATAATTATGTGGTGCCGCGCGCCGCCGACGACACACCGTTGGCCGGTTGTTTCGAGCGTATTACAAGTTTTTTGTATGGGGACACCACTTATTTTTTGACTAAACTTTATTTTAATATAGCAAATATAATAATACATATATTGAGGTAGTTTCAAATATCTGCTTGTAACGGTTCCAACGCTACAATAAAAAAATATTTTTTTGTATGGGGACCCCCCCTATTTTTTAACATTTTTTATTTTTAGATTTTTTCCTACGCTTACACACAATAACCGAGCTGGATTCCAAATTTCATCCTTCTAGGTCATCTAGAAGTAGGTTAGGTTTAGGTACTTATATGTCAGTCCCAATAAAAAATGGTTTTTTTGTATGGGGACCCCCCCTATTTTTAAACTTTATTTTATTTTTAGATTTTTTCCTACGGTTACACACAATAACCGAGCTGGATTCCAAATTTCATCCTTCTAGGTCATCTGGAAGTAGGTTAGGTTTAGGTACTTATATGTCAGTCCCAATAAAAAGTGGTTTTTTTGTATGGGGACCCCCCCTATTTTTTAACTTTATTTTATTTTTAGATTTTTTCCTACGGTTACACACAATAACCAAGCTGGATTCCAAATTTCATCCTTCTAGGTCATCTGGAAGTAGGTTAGGTTTAGGTACTATAAGTCATAAGTCAGTCTTAAAATTTACGACTTTTTGACCTTCATACCTTTATAACCGTTTGAGCTAGCTTCATGAAATTTGGGCTTCTAGATATCCTTATAGATATAATTAAACACACGTAGTTTTATGTGTTTACGTCAAAGATGTTTTGAGTTATAGAAGGGTCAAAAGTGGCACCAAGTGGTTCGTGTAATATTACACTTGGCGCTGGCTAGCCAGTTCCTTTGCTTGAACTTGGCTTGACACGCTGCCGCGTGTCTAGATGTTTTCTAGTAATTTAAAATATGCTCTCGTTTGTCATTGTAAAATTTCGAAAACCCATAGCTACCTACTGTCTTTTTAGGGTTCCGTAGCCAAATGGCAAAAAACGGAACCCTTATAAATTCGTCATGTCTGTCTGTCTGTCTGTCTGTCTGTCCGTCCGTCCGTATGTCACAGCCACTTTGTTCCGAAACTATAAGCACTATACTGTTGAAACTTGGTAAGTAGATGTATTCTGTGAACCGCATTAAGATTTTCATACAAAAATAGAAAAAAAACAATAAATTTTTAGGGTTCCCCATACATAGAACTGAAACTCAAAAAAATTTTTTTCATCAAACCCATACGTGTGGGGTATCTATGGATAGGTCTTCAAAAATGATATTGAGGTTTCTAATATCATTTTTTTCTAAACTGAATAGTTTGCGCGAGAGACACTTCCAAAGTTGTAAAATGTGTGTCCCCCCCCTGTAACTTCTAAAATAAGAGTATGATAAAACTAAAAAAAATATATGATGTACATTAAAGTCTATTTCAATAGAACTTGCTAACTATGTAAACAAACCGCCATATTGAAATTGTCTCTGAATGAAGAATTTACTAGTGATGGGCAAGACTCCTACTTACTACTTTACTAATATCAAACCATATCGAATAATAAAATACCAAAAGTAAAAAACAAGTAGTTACTTATTTTTAATTTGTTTAATCACGATCAGAAGACAAAATTAGTACTTAACAATCATGTATTGATGTATTTTATAACCGCGGCGGTAGGTACATAGCGTGGGTTGGGTAGTGGGTAGCGGGTTTATATCACAAACTTTAGTCACAACACTACCCATCATAGACAATTATAGAATTTAAAAGAAACAAAACCGTCATCATTCCATCTGGTCCTAATAACCTAACTTATGAAACCATTTTAAACTTTTAATGAAATATCCAAGATACAGTTATATATTTATGTATTTTACGGAACGGACCGTTTCAATAGTGTATATGTGTATGGTTTCAATGGTATTTGATGAAGTGATGTGAAAATTCAAAGAGAAACAGTGATAAAACAAAGTTACTTTGTTTGTTTACATAGTTAGCAAGTTCTATTGAAATAGACTTTACCATGCAAACTTCCACCGAAAATTGGTTTGAACAAGATTTGGTAAGTAGTTTTTTTTAATACGTCATAAACCGTAAACCGCAATTTTATTGTGTTACTTTGCTGTTACGGAACCCTTCATGGGCGAGTCCGACTCGCACTTGTTTTATATTTCCGAAAACGAAAATTGTCATCACTTTAAGACGAAACAGGACGTCAGCCCGATCTCAGTTTTGAGATTTTGAGGTGAATATCGCCGTCGCGCTGACGGGGGCGGCGCTGCGTAGTGAAGGACTATCCCTGTGTGTGTGGTGCGCGCACACAGACGCACACGTCATTTGCCTTCACGGGCCTCGCGAAGCGGTCGACCCGGTATAGCTTTGCTACACCTAGTTCTTTTCTTATAGTACAAACTTATTCTTCAGTGGTAACTCGTTAGCTCGCTACCGCCACTAAGCGTTTACTTATTTGATTCGGTCAAATTGTGTTTTTTGAAAAACTAACTATAGCCAGTATTTTATGAATGTAGTATGATACCTTTGGGTATGGTGCTTTACGCACACAAGCGTCCTACCCCCTCCCCCTGACGCAATCCCCCCCACCCCTTTTAGCATGAAATAAGTCCCGGTTGGCAGTTTTATTTTTATTTTAGGGGTCGGGACACTAGTGTGCGTAAGTAAAGCACCATACCCCAAGGTATCATACTACATTCATTGAATGCTGGCTATAATTTGTTTGTCTTCCCCATACATTAGAACACAATTTGACCGAATCATATTCCCTGTTATTGTGATTTAACTTCTTGGCTTTAGGTACCTAACTGAATTCAATATCCGTCTACAACCTGCAATCAAATTAAAATCTTAATAACTGTTTTATTAGTGGTCCGATATTTAGGGTTGCGTAGTCACCAAAGAAACCCTTATTGTTTCGCCATGTTCGTCTGTCTGCCTGTCTGTCCGATCCGAGGCTTTGCTTCGTGATCGTAAGTGCTAAAAAGCTGCAAGTTGGCAACTTATTGGCATGGATACATGAATCACGCATTGCGACGGAACGGTAAAATAAAAACTATTAAAAAAGAATTGCAGACCTGAGACCTCCCATACAATATTCGATACCTTTGGGTTCAATTGGCGTAAAGGACAAAATGCTATTTTTCAGGAGACAGAGATTTTTTTAAATGTTGATTTATTTTTGTTGTTTATGGAGCTATATTTTTGATGTGTATTAAAAAAGTACTCAAAATGTTAGTCTCTTTAACCTGAATTGCAATCATATCTATAAATTAAAAACGAAAGAAGTTAATGTCCTATAGAATTGGTCAAAAATACTATGAATGTCCTTTACACCCATGCTGCGTTTTTTGATAATATAGTGTATCTTTCCCTTGCCTTCCCCTTGCTTGCTTGCTTGCTTTTCCTTGGCCTTGGTCACTTTTTCTTAGTATATGACATTTATTTCAGTTTATAGTGTATCTTGTTTAGTAGGGTCGTAAGTGACATTCTGAGACTATTTTATTCCAAATTTGGGGTGTATTAGTTACCAGCCATGGTACCTACACATGTTAACTGTTTTCAGCATAGTTTATAACGAAGCTTAAAAATGTATCAAACGGTAGTTAATTAATGTAGCGAGATCTTCTCATACTAGAACAACCTTTGCGAACTCACAAATGAACACAAAATCCGCTTTCATATATAATAATAATTTGGCCAAGTCCGAGATAGCTCGAGGCATTCAGTGTTCCGTACGGCTACCATCAGTTTGGCATTGACATAAACGATATCGTGAACGTAATTTACTTCCTATAGGTATATCTCTTTCGCACTAATATGTCAGTACGAGCGAGATACATAGAAAGTAAATTACGTTCACGCCCACGGTAGCGTTTATGTCAATGCCAAACTGATGGTAGCCGTACCGCTCGCATCGTTACATTTTACAGAGGTTGTTTCCCTGTTTTTAGGATACCGTATTCAACTACACACACAGAACAATAGTACAAAGTGTCTAAGTACGAAGGCCGAAGGCCGAGCTTTAGCAAAATGTCATCGCTTTAGCACAGAGCAATAGTACAAGTGTCTAAATGTGAAAGCTAAAGGCCGTCCTCCGCGTAGCCCGAAGGCCCGAAGCGTCCAGGATGTCAGTGCTTTAACACAGAACATCAAACATCAAACATCAAACATCAACATTTATTCAGCAAATAGGCCACAAGGGCACTTTTACACGTCAACATTGAATTTACATAAAAGCAAAAATAATAACATCAACAATTTTATAAAATAAAACTAACAATTCAATCTAACGTATTACAATTACTAAGAGATGTATATGGTCTCTTAATGTCGAATTACATACAAAATACAGATAAAAAAACACACAAAAAAAATCTATAATATTTAGAGGTGTAAATGTCTCTAGGTGTCAGAACTATAAGATTATATAGTTTATCAAGTTATCCTTAGAGATGTATAAGGTCTCCAAGAGTCAATATCCTGTATAATTAATACATTCATTAAAAGAAAAGAAACATACGAGAACAGAATGAGGCGTCTCACTGTAATTAATTAATAAAAGTTACTAAGTATAATAGCTCGTGTTAGCTTAACAGACCAGTCTCCACAAACAGCACCCGTTCACGAGTATGACGCGTATCTCAGCCATCGCCTCCCTCAACCTTCATTCGGGAAAGTGGCGACCCGATCAACAACGCCACCGTAAGCAAAGACTTTTAAGCGAGCATGACATGTTCAAGCTACCGGCCTATATTAATATTAAAATAGTAATAACATGTAGCTGTAAGACACGGCATTTTGTGCTCATATGTTACATAAAAAGACAGTAATATAGCTTCACATAATTACTAGCCTAAGTTGACTTAGAGATGTAAAGGTCTCTAAGTGTCAGAAACATTAAAAATATAGGTAAGTATGTACAATCAAAAATAAAAATCAAATAAATAAATATGTACTTAGAGATGTATAAGGTCTCCAAGTGTCCAAAACTAAAATTAAATTAAACAATATAATCAAGCGAGAACATCATTGTCTCATGTGTCAATTCTACTGGACACTAGCATATTTAATTCACAATGTAAAAAAAAACAATATTTATTTAATTCTTATTATACTAATGAAATCAAGCTACCGGCTTAAAAGCATCTCTATCGTTTATAAAATCATTTACAGTGTAGTACGCCTTACGTAACAAGGAGTGCTTAATGTGCGACTTAAATTTATGAAGTGGTAAATTCACTACATCAGTGGGGACTTTGTTATAAAAACGTGTACAGTTCCCGACGAAAGACGTACTAACCTTACGGAGGCGGTGGGCGGGCACAGCAAGTTTATGTTTGTTTCTAGTGTTATAGTTATGGATATCACTGTTAACCTTGAATTCGTGGATGTTTTTCCGAACATACATAATATTCTCTAGTATGTATTGAGATGCAACGGTAAGAATGTTAACTTCTTTGAATTTCTCTCTTAGGGATACTCGAGCGCCCAGTCCATAGATGGAACGTACAGCTCGTTTTTGCAGCACAAATATTGTCTGAATATCTGCCGCTTTTCCCCACAACAGAATTCCATAAGACATAACACTATGGAAGTAACTAAAGTATACCAGCCTGGCCGTCTCTACGTTTGTCAGCTGTTTGATTCTCCTCACTGCATAGGCTGCTGAACTAAGTTTTCCGGCTAGAGTGCCTATATGTGCATGCCATTGCAGTTTGGAGTCTAGAGTGACTCCCAGGAAAACAGTTCGGTCCTCAAATTCCAGCGTATCACCTTTTATTTTAATCTTGCTGTTATTTACCTGCTTGACGTTAGGTAGCGTAAACTTGATGCATTTGGTTTTCTTGGCGTTCAAAAGCAAATTGTTTGCCGTAAACCAGTTTACAATGGTAGATAGCGCGTCATTAATGCTCTCGAAGCTATTTTCCTTTCTGTCCACTTTAAATATAAGGGAAGTGTCATCTGCAAATAACACTATATCATGTCTATCTTGCACAACTTTTGGTAAGTCATTAATGTATACCAAGAACAGGAAGGGACCAAGAATTGAACCTTGAGGCACTCCGAGGGCTACCGGGGACCCCGCCGATTGAGTTCCATTAATAACTACTCGCTGAGTTCTATCCGAAAGGTACGATGAGACCAGGTCAAGGGCACTAGCTTTTATCCCATAGCGGCTTAATTTTCTCTTTAAATTTTCGAACAATAGTACAAGTGTCTAAATGCGAAAGCTGAAGGCCGAGCTCCGCGTAGGGCCGAAGGCCCGAAGCGTCCAAGATGTTAGTACTTAAACACAGAACAATAGTATAAGTATCTAAATGCGAAGGCCGAAGGCCGAGCTCCGCGTAGGGCCGAAGGCCCGAAGCGTCCAGGCTGTCAGTTCTGTGTTTAACCACTGACATCTTGCAGGCTTCGGGCCTTCGGCCCTACGCGGAGCTCGGCCTCCGGCCTTCGCATTTAGACACTTGTATTAATTACCTGTGTTTAGAACTGACCTCCTGGATGCTTCGGGCTTTCGGCCCAATGCGACTTCAGCCTTTGGATCTTGCGACTTAGACACTTGTACTTAAAAATACTTGGAAAAGTTACGGGAGGCGCGCGTCTGTCGGACGCTTCGGATCTACGAATCGCTCCTTCGGCCTTTGCATTTAGTTAGATTCTTGTACTATTGCTTTGTGTTTGAATACCGAAGTCGAGCATCTCGCGAATGCTTGATGTATTATAATAATTTAGAGTAAGGCCAAGCGCGCACCACGATTTTTTGTCCTGCGATAATTTTGTCGCAGAAATGCAACGTATGTGTTTATATGTTAGTGCGCGCATATGCGACAAAAAAATCGCAGCGATTTTAAAATTGTGATTTGTCACATTTTTCCGCGATTGTTCGCGACGCGATTGTCGCAAAGTGAATTGCAGCATGCGGAGTTGTATGGCCCCGCGCGCACTATGATAATAAAATCGCACCCCGGCCGGACCTCAGTCGGCATTTCGCTCTCCAAACCCCAACATCTCGGCACCTGCATCTCCAATGGAGTCTCAAAATGAGACGCTAGATGTTGACCATTTAATTATGGAAATAGACGGGGATCACCTTTGTGTTATAAATGCTCAAAGTCATACAGCAATCGCATATTAAAGACACGTTTCATGACAAGCGACTGGTACGAAATCCATGTTGAGAATGAGCAAATCGTCGACTTTTTCATCGCAGTTCACTGCGCGAATTTTCTGAGATATATTACAGCGCGATTCTAAAATCGTGTCGCAAAAATTAATATCGTGGTGCGCGCTTGGCCTATAATACCTTAAATGTATACTCCTTCAATTTGAATTTAGAACTCATTATTATTTTTTATTTGAATTTGTTTCTAGTTCTATGCCATATATATAGACTTTAATATTATTTAGAACTGCTAAAAAACAAGATCGGCTTACTTTAAATATACTTGGTCAAGCAGATCTTGTCAGTAGAAAAAGGCGGCAAATTTGAAAAATGTAGGCGCGAAGGGATATCGTCTCATAGAAAATTTGAATTTCGCGCCTTTTTTTACTGACACGATTTGCTTGACCAGCTATATTTCGTCAATTTTACCTTTGTTTCTAAAAACTGTGATATTTAACTGTCATATACAATTAATGTCTTCCAAAATTATTTTCTCGTAACAGGACTGAGGGGCTACCGCGAAAACCGAAATTCGCAATTTGCGGGGATTTTCTCTTTTACTCCAATGAAGGCGTAATTAGAGTGACAGAGAAAAATGCTCGCAATTTGCGAACTTTTATTTTCGCGGTTATAGCCCTGAATCTTGTTGCTCACCGATCCGTTCAAAAATATACATAAGTACTGAATATAATTAATAGATATTATAATTATACAATTAATACAGAAATGTAATGGTACTTAATGAAAAGGAATATTGTGTATATTGTTTCGACGAATCAGATACTCTCAATAAAATCTATACATGAGGCCAAAGCTGTTCATAAATATTAAATGACTTTATTATCTCTATACGCCTTACTAACTCTATGTGTCCTATAGGCATGTTGACAAATTTTTAAAACTGTATTCATTTTATAGATAGACACGTAATTATTAAAAAAAAAATATTTAAAATTTTTATTCATTAGTTTTACATACTAAATAGAGCTTAATTAGTTTAGTGTTTAAAGTTTGAGCCTAAACGCTCCAAGCTGTCACGTGACGTCACGAACAGATAAATAAACAAACTGCTGCCAAAATGTCAGTCCTAGCGTAGATCAAAAGCTGTAGTATTTAATTTATATCTCTTTCTAAAAGATCAGTATTATGTAAATATATAAGCTAAAATAATGAATAACAAGTTTTACATGTCTTATGCAGTGCCTATATGTAAAAGAACAACAATCAAGACCCTAGAGTATAAAACAAATATTTGTTGAATGATACTTGCGTTGCAGTTACGGATTTTCACTTGAATGATATTGTTACTTGCGAACTATATGTATACATATTACGTTCAGCGATGATAAAACCATTTCAAAAATGAATCACAATAACTGATTTCACACAAAAACACTTACAGTTACAATTTAAGATGAATTATTATGATACAACTGAAATTGTGAGTGCAAATATAGTAAACGCAAATATAACTTTTTAAATTTTATTTTTTTTGTTTCCGACAGCCAACATGGCGATGATAGTTCCATTCAGCCAAATTATTAAAAAGATTTTGGTGAAATATCATATTATATGACATTTTATTTATTTAATAACAAATAAGTATATATTTTTATATCATGTAATAATATTTTTTGTACGTAATAAATGTCTATTGTCGAAATAAAAAATACATACAGTTTTTGAACATCCAAACTCTTTGGCGGTGTCGTATGGATTACGGTCAGGTTTGACGACTAGTCTGTGATGATTCTCATGTCATGACGTCACGCGCCCCGATTGGCGTTTGCAGTCACGTGATACTGGGCATTATTTTAAATACTTTTGCTTATTTTTAATTAATTTATTACGCATATTTACACTTGCAAAATATGATTTTCAGCATTCTAATATTCCCTGCTATGGTAAAAACGTAACATGTTATATATTCGCGATTCATGACAACATGCCTATTGTGGAAAAAAAAAACACAACGACAGTCAAGAACGGAATTCTTAATTTGAATTTTTCAGGTTTTTGAGAGTCCATTGGTTGGAAAGCCCGTTCGAAATTGAACCTTATTTGCAATATAATAAGGTCGTATTTTGTAGATCTCTCTCATACTTATAGTAGGCTATTGAGATAAAATTAAATATCCCACAAAAATAAGCAAGCAGAATTAAACTTTGTGTCAAAGACATAAGTCATAAATTTCAATGCCAAAGTCTTAACTAAGGATGTTTCTCGCCTAATATGAATTGACCAGTGTAAGCATCAGTTAGCTAGCCCTAAGCAACCAAAGGTCAAGCTGCAGTTGAAAAACTAATAAAGATAAAGTTAAGCTTATAATTTTCCCGCCGTCTCCATGCTTCTTTAAGTTGGGTATTGACTGGTCAGCTGCCTGTTAGCTATAGTTTTCGCGAAAATCGCCAGGACAGAGGTGAAAATTTTTGTATGAAAACTTGCAACTTTAAATGCATTTTTTGACGAAACTATTGCAGTCTAAAATGAAGTCAAAATCAGTCCATCGACTCAATTTTTTGCAAGCTTTCTAATGGTACCCCACACGATTCTTACAAATGAAAAAAGTTTCAGCCTACCCCTTTCAACCCCCCAAATTTCCCCCTTTAATAAGAAATAAGCAGTTTTGACTTATTTACAATATGAGTGGTGGTAATTGCTATAACTGTTCCAAATTTTAGGTATCTATGTCAAACGGTCTCTGAGAAAAACGTATTTAACTGATTTGCAAGACCGAAGTGATCCCATAAGTGTTCCGTAAACAAAGTTTTGTACGGAACACTAATAAAATCAATAAAATCCTAAACATTTACCCTAAGGGGTCATCCATTAATTACATCACACGTTTAGGGGGAGGGAGGGGTCAAGAAAATGTGATATATTGTGACATGGCGGAGGGGGGAGACACAAACTTTGTGACGTCACTTTAACTTCATCAGTAACCGAAAATTTATTTAATTTATTTTATTCGCTGTACATTTAAATAACAAGTTTTTAAAACGATAATCCTTTTTATTCGTTTAATTTTCTTTCCTAAGCAGTTTTGGGTTATAAAATTACTAATATTTATATCGTAAAAAATATTTTGATAAAATATTAATAATACTTAGGTACTTACTTAAAATACTTAATTCGATT
This sequence comes from Cydia fagiglandana, assembly GCF_963556715.1. NCBI lineage: Eukaryota > Metazoa > Arthropoda > Insecta > Lepidoptera > Tortricidae > Cydia > Cydia fagiglandana. The sequence continues at coordinate 21,180,095 of NC_085941.1, forward strand.
TGGCGATTTCGTAGAAAAAATGTGACGTCACACTAGGGGGGAGGGGTTTGCCAAACGTGACCAAGTGTGACAAGGAGGGGGGAGGGGTCAAAAAACCTAGAAATTCGTGTGACGTAATTAATGGGTGACCCCTAAACAATCCCATGAATGTAAGTCTACTGTAACCAAATGGCTCAAAACTAAAACATATGAGAAAACAGAGAGCCTTTTACGATAAGTACCATCACACACACACACACACACACACACACACACACACACACACACACACACACACGCGTGCAGGCTTGAGTACTTTTCTGATCACATATTTTATTGTTGTCTTTATGTTGCTTATAGTTAATAGCTTCGAGCAACACGGAAGGGAGGCGGCATTCGCACTATTTCCCCTCTGCCGAGGTACAAGATTAGCACGTCAATCTAATCTAGCGCGGGTAATAAAACTAGTTGCACTTGGATTTTTCACTAGACCGAGTCCAGACGCGCGCGTGAACACTGCTGCACAAAAATGCCTGTTTGCTCGGTTTTTTGTTATAAAAAGAGGTCGGGGACATCAAATTTACAAAAAGAAAGTGTTACATTTCTCATGTAATTTTTTTTTTTACATATCATACGTTAAATTACATTTAAATACAATTATTATATTTTAGTCTCAAGTAATTGTTGGATTTATCGATTTTGCTCGCTCAGTACAAATTGCGGATCGGTCGAGCGACAAATCCGACTTCTCATCTCTCAGAATACAATGACATACTTCAACGAAAATGTGTTAGTGTGCGTGTTGTGACACTAGTCACTCGCCCGTGCACAAAAAGAGATCGAGGTTTGCAAGATTTGTCTTTGACGTGCGTCATTTTCTATGTATTTGTGTCGTCATTACAGATTGGATTTTGTATGTAAGTGTGTGAGAAGTGCGTCTGTGTGCACCTTTCCCCCCGCGAAAAATGGCAGAAAGATTTGTACGGTGAGATATCGCTTGGGCCCCTCCCTTCCGACGTGTCGGAAGCCGGTGTTGCTCGAAGGTTAATAGTTATAATTAATGTATTGCTTGTAATTAGTATATAATTATTATTTGTAAATAGTATAGGTAGTAAATGTTTTGTGACTTGTAAATAGTGTAGCTTAGTATTAGTTAGATTTCAATAATAACGGAAGAGCGGTGCCTTCCAACACAGGCATAGGTATATTGCTTACCAGGAGACACCATCCCTCAAATTATATGTACAGTTTTTTATGAAATAAAGAAATTTATATTTTGTACCTGTTTCGTTCTCCTAATCAACAAGAAATGCGAGTCGGAAAGGTTCAGAGTGTATTATGCACAGGCTAGTACATATGTTATTGTCGCAAGACTATAAGAGATTCCACTGCGAGAAACACAGTAATAGTTGCGGAAAAACACTGAGCTGAGTTTTCTAATTTGAAGGGCAAACCTTATATTTTGGTAATAAAGGACCCATAAAACTATTTATCAATTTGGCTTTATAGACCTTTACGTGCATGAACTCTTGCGTAAATGCTTTCAAATTTGACGGCAAACATTACATTATAGTAATAAAGGTCCCAGAAAACGACTTTTTTGATAGTCTACATACTGCTACGTCCATGTTATTTGTTTGCAATTTGGAGTTTAAACGACACAAAAGTTAGAAAAGTCCTTTACAATTTGTTCGCCTCGTATACTTAAGGTAAAATCATTTTTAGGACGGGTCGTAAAGGGCAAGTAAAATAATTTCAATTGTCAAATAATGTCCTTTACGACCATCTTGACCACACGATATGAAAAATTATCATGACAAATGAAGGGCTAAATGACGACAAAGGACATGTTAGTATTGTTAGTCCTTTACAACATAATTTAATTACAAAAAAAAAGAAAAAATAACTGGTCATTTACGCCCCTTGAGCTAAGCTGTTTTTGCAAGCTCATAGTGTAAAAATTGGGTCGTAAAGGCAACTTTTTACGAGATATCGAAATTTTAACTATACAGAACAAAAGCGCTTGGAATTCTGAACAAAACTGTATATTTATTTATTTAATCGTATGGCATGCATGATTAGGCAATCAGAGTACAGCTTTGAGGTTGTTAAGCCAGGTATTAAAACTGTATATATAACTCATTTTCGCTAAAATGTCCTTTACGCCAATTGAACTCAAAGGTATATATATTTATTTTTATTTGCTTAGTCCCAATAGTGTGTAGTTTGAAACACCTATCCAAGGGGGTACCCTTGGATAGGTGTTTCAAAACGAATAAAGGTCTCCTTAAAACATTTTTTGATAAATTTATATATTTTCGGAAATAATCGCTCCGAAAGAAAAAAAAATATCCCCACCAGCCACCACCCTCTAATTTTTGAACCATGGTCCAAAATCATGAAAAAAATCAACAAAAGCTTAATAACTACTTTCAATGAAAACTATATAGCGAATATGACCGGACTCCAGTCGGTTTTGAGTTATTGCAAAAAATCTTCTGTTCTTAGTAAAAATCTAAAAATACGTAAAACGCTCTGTACTCCCTTGTAAACGTATGATACTGACTTATCGCCCCGGTTTGGCCTATTTTGACAGAACGGTAACTACGAAACTCTACACTAAGCATGGCCCGACATGCTCTCAGCCGATTATTATTTTTGAGTCAGATTTGGATACATTTAGGTACCTATGTTTGAGGAGCTCCTGATTTTGGTCGGAATAAATACGAAACCCCAATTTGGGACAACAGTATAGTACAAGTTCAAAGGTGTGATACCTCATTGGATTCGGAATGATGTATAGAAAAATGTATTCAAAGCGTTTATTACCACAGATATGAAATCAAAAATTATTATTAAATAAAAGTGCGTCTACTCAGCTTTGTATGAACCAAGAAATAATAGTGTTAAACGGTTTCCCCTGAGGCAAAAGTGCAATAGGTATTACTTACTTCACTAACTTCGCCTACTAAGACGCAAATCGCGACTTTGTTATGGTTTATCGATAACTTCTTACATCACTAGATTATCGATATTACATGTCGACTATTGCCCATCACTTTTCTGTCTGTGTACGTATTTAGAAACTTGAACCCGCCCCTAAAATTAGTGCGATAGGGACAACTGCAGCTTAGGCGAAAAATCCTGCGTAAAAATGTCAAAAATCGAGGTTTCGTAGTCCTCTTTTTCCTCCTCCAAATCTTAACCAATCGTAACCAAATTTAGAAATCTGAATGATTATGAAATTATCTGTGTCGGACCGTTTTGCTTTTTTGGCTAATTGATATCAGTTTTGAATACCACGCCTCTCATTGCGGCATAGTCAATTAGGCCATTTTGGCCATTTTTGAAGGGCTCTAGCGCCTTAAAAAACAAAAATATCAAAAAAAGCAAAACGGTCCGACACAGATATTGACAATATTAATCTGTGTTGAAAAAATCATTGCTCTAGCTTCAAAAACCACGGAGGAAAACGAGGACTACGTTTGTATGGAGGAATGACCACTCCCGTTGGCTCTTAAGCCGACCCGTCACTAAGTTTAGGTACCTACCCGTGAGTCGGAACCGACAATGGGTATAAGAATATTCCGTTTGCAGTCTAGCGAAGGTTCCTCTGCTGCCCGGGGCGCAGTACGTGCACTCGGCGGCGGGCGCGGGCGCCTCGGAGTGGGACTGCGGCGAGGCGCTGCTGGCGCCGGTCGCCGCCGCCCGCCGCCTGCCCGCCGCGCACGCCGCGCACGCCGCGCCCGGCGCGCCCCGCCCGCTGCTGAGGCTCGCCGTCGACCCGCCGCACTACTTCAGCGATGACTACGGTTCGTCCCTCGTCTTTGCCGTCTCTCTCTACCGTGTGATTCGTACCGGTATACGTTTACTCGTCCGGGGCCATTGAATATCATGTTGAGTTGTCGATGCCGGTTAGTGTCTGTGACGGCTATGACGGCTAAAAAAAATTGTTAATCTAGTCCGGTGGAGCGGTGCGACTCATTAGGACGTCGTTTATGTTTAGGATTTATGTGTCGGGTCATCGATGACCGGTGTGAACTGTGAAGTGACGTAGAATAGTAGTGATACTTGTGATAGACTTTTATAAATCATACCTACTTTGCATTTCGTGTATATTTATTTCACACTAAATATCTGTGTTATATTTAGTGTGATCGTGTGTGATCTGTATGCGTGGTGTGCAGGGTACCGCAGCTGGGTGGAAGCGTTATGGGAGGCGGCGCTGGTGGCGGCGGGCGCGGACGGCGCGGTGGCGCTGCTCTGCTGGCGGCTGCGCTGGCTGCACGCGCAGCTGCTGCTGCTGCCCGTACGTAACGGACGTATACATCGGTTCGATCGGGACATGGATAGAATCAGTACTCGAATACTTGAAAACGTTGATCGGTTTTTTATCGATTAGCGAGATGATAATATTGTTCAGTCGTTGATAAAATAATATTTGTTTAGGAGTCCCCGGAGAGCGCGGTGGAGGCGCGGCGCATTCGCGACGCGGCGCAGGCGACCCTCAAGCGCTGGGGCGGCGCGCACGCGCTGGCGTTCGCGCTGTTCGCGCGCCTGGCGCACGCCGCGGCGCCGCGCGGGGGCGGAGGGAAGCCGGACGCCGGCCGCCGCGCCGCCGTGGTCGCGCTGCGGGCCGCGCTGCAGGACGCCAGCGTGCCCACCACGCACCTGCTGTACATCGCCAGGTAACCACAACGATGACATCGTTCGCGCTGTTCGCGCGCCTGGCGCACGCCGCGGCGCCGCGCGGGGGCGGAGGGAAGCCGGACGCCGGCCGCCGCGCCGCCGTGGTCGCGCTGCGGGCCGCGCTGCAGGACGCCAGCGTGCCCACCACGCACCTGCTGTACATCGCCAGGTAACCACAACGATGACATCGTTCGCGCTGTTCGCGCGCCTGGCGCACGCCGCGGCGCCGCGCGGGGGCGGAGGGAAGCTGGACGCCGGCCGCCGCGCCGCCGTGGTTGCGCTGCGGGCCGCGCTGCAGGACGCCAGCGTGCCCACCACGCACCTGCTGTACATCGCCAGGTAACCACAACGATGACATCGTTCGCGCTGTTCGCACGCCGCGGCGCCGCGCGGGGGCGGAGGGAAGCCGGACGCTGGCCGCCGCGCCGCCGTGGTCGCGCTGCGGGCCGCGCTGCAGGACGCCAGCGTGCCCACCACGCACCTGCTGTACATCGCCAGGTGACTACAACATCGAGCACGTGTTTCTTGGCATTTTTCGGCGCTGCTGTTCTTAAATATGCTCATTTCCGCGCCGACCAATCGGCGCCGGCGTTACGGCCTAAATTGGAAATTACATATAGAGAAAATAAACAAAAGAATCGCCAGTGACTGTTATGCGATATCTATCTTAACCAACATAACCAATAAATTCCAATAACACTGTTCCTAATCCTAGTAATGTTGTTAATTCTACAGCTATCTTGACGCGTATTGGTGTAAGCTCTGGTATAGTCAGAAACATGCTACTTAAACTAGACCCGTCTAAGTCAGCTGGCCCCGATGATCTACCTGCCCAGTTCCTGATAAATTGTGCTGATAGCTTGGCGGTTCCCATTTCCTTGTTATTTAAGCGCTCACTCGCAGAGGGTATTGTCCCGCCATTGTGGAAGTCGGCCTTCATCACACCAATACATAAAAAAGGACCTAAAACTGACATCAAAAATTATAGACCTATTTCCAAATTATGTATACTATCGAAAGTTTTAGAAAAAATTGTATATAACCAAGTCTATTCTTCCTTGAAAAGTTCTTTTAGCCCGAACCAACATGGCTTTTTGCAGCGCAGATCGACAGTATCCAACCTTGTCCTTCTCAATGAGTATGTTACTGGTGCGATGGATAATGGCACCCAGGTTGATGTCATTTACACGGATTACAGCAAGGCTTTTGATCGTATTGACCATGCTATCCTGATATCCAAGTTGTATGACATCGGAATCTGTGGCGACTTACTGAGATGGTTCTCTTCTTATATCGACAATAGGTCCCAGGCAGTTGTGCTGAATAATTACATCTCAGGGTGGGTGACTATTCCTAGTGGCGTCCCCCAGGGTTCCCTGCTCGGACCACTGCTTTTTAACATTTTTATTAACGACATCAGTAAGTGCTTCATACATTCTAAACTACTCTGTTTTGCTGATGACATGAAGATCTTTGGGAAAGTGAATACGACCTATGACTCACTGCTGATTCAATCTGACCTCACGCGACTCGACGAATATTGTTTAAATAATAAATTAGATTTGAATCCATCGAAATGTTCCTTCCTGACATTTTCGCGTAGACATAACATAATTCCTACCACATATAAACTCAAAGGCCAATTATTGAATAAGGTCCAATCTATGAGAGATTTGGGAGTGGTACATGATTTTAAACTTCTATTTGATACTCATATTGACGGTATTGTAAGTAGTGCCCTGAAAACGCTAGGCTTTATAATGCGCAGTTCCATTTATTTTACTCAGGCTAAAACACTTAAAATCTTGTTTTGCTCTCTAGTTCGAAGTAAACTTGAATACGCATCCCAAATCTGGAACCCCTGCTATAATACGTACATAGATAGGATAGAACGTGTGCAGAAAAAATTTCTAAAGTATTTGAGCCATAAACTTAAGTGCCCCTCTAATCGAACTGATTACTTAGTTACTTGCAGGAAACAGCATCTGGTACCATTATTCGAACGACGTGAAATTGCTGATGTTATATTCCTCCTTAAAATCATAACTGGTGAAATAGATTGCCCGGAATTGCTCCAGCAGATCTCATTCGTAACCCCTTCTCGGTTAAAAAGACACTTTCCTCCTATCTCATTAAAGCGAACATCATCCAACTACAGACGTAATAGTTTTCTTAACCGTGCGAGCCGTAATTTGAATAAGCTAACGAAAGAGCTTGACATTGATATATTTAATTGCGACATTCCCTCCGTGAGGCGTAAATTGACGGAAATGTGTTTCAATTAGGCACTTTTTATTTATCTCGTAAGTGAGTGCTTTGTATATGTAGTATCTAAGTTATAACATAACACTTTATTTTGTTCTTAGTTTTTCAGTTTTTTTTTCTTTGTTTTTACACTATTTAATTGGTGTCCTGTCACCGGTAGTAGGCTTTGATTATGTAAGCGAATGTTGTTAGTTTTGGTTTGAGTCTTATCTCTTTCATGTGTGCGATGTGTGTGTGTGTGTGTGTGTGTGTGTGTGTGTGTGTGTGTGTGTGTGTGTGTGTGTGTGTGTGTGTGTGTGTGTGTGTGTGTGTGTGTGTGTGTGTGTGATGCGTGTTACTTAAGTATATGTTTTTACTACATATCTATTTGCGAGTTCCTGTAATTGGCTCTATATATCTATTTATGATTCCATTGTCATTTAGTTAGCTGTTGGATCTCCTTATGTAAATAAATAAATAAATAAATAAATAAATAACAACGACAGAGGTTGCCAAGCAAGCATATTATGGTAATGTTTATTCATTATTAACCTATGGCATCATATTCTGGGGTGACTCAGTAAATGTCAAATCAACGTTTATTTTCCAAAAAAAGTGTCTGTGAATTATTTTTAAAATGAACACAATGGAATCTCTTGGACCTTTCTTTAGACATTATAGAGTATTGACCTTGACATGTGTATATGTGTATATATTAAAAATTAAATGAAATTTGTTTATTTGCTAAAAAAACAAATAAATATATACAATCACTTGTCTATGTTAAGTCATCGGATGGAGTGCAATTTAAATGTAGGTTGAAATATTGGCTACTGTATATATGTTACGTATTACGATTTAAATGAGTATTTTTTGTAATTTAGGCCAGCTATATTTAAGTATTTCTTAGATATTGAATTTAGTAAAATATAAGATTTTGTACGCTCGAAATGGACAAAATTGTCGATACCTTTGTATTTAAAACATGTTATACTTTGTTATAATAATAATAATAGTGTAATATGTTTGACTAATATGAATAATTTGACAAATATCCAATAATATGACAAAATGTACCATTTAAAAATTTAAGGTCGAAATAAAAGGCTATTTTATTTTATTTTATTTTTATTTTATTTATACTTTGTACACAATTTTGACAATAAAATAATAAATTATCTAATCCTATCCTGGAACGGCAGAATAGTGGACGAGGTGCACGGCGGCGCGAGCGGCGTGTTGTCGGCGGCGGGCGCGACCGCGCTGGCGTGCTCCGCGCTGCGCCGCGCGCTGCCCGCCGACCCCGCCGACCCCGCCGACCCCGCCGCCGCCGCCGACCTGCTGCGGGAGGCCAGGGAGGAGGTGCGCGCTACGGTCACTTAGGAATTTCATGCTTCTTTTTTAGGGTTCCGTACCCAAAGAATAAAACTTGCTAAGACTTCGCTGTCCGTCCGTCCGTCCGTCCGTCTGTCCGTCTGTCTGTCACCAGGCTGTATCTCACGAACCGTGACTCATCTATCGACTATCTCACTAGACAGTTGAAATTTTCACAGATGATGTATTTCTGTTGCCGCTATAACAACAAATACTAAAAACCATAAAATAAAGATTTAAATGGGGCTCCCATACAACAAACGTGATTTTTGATCAAAGTTAAGCAACGTCGGGCGTGGTCAGTACTTGGATGGGTGACCGTTTTTATTTGCATTTTTTCCGTTTTTTTTCATTATGGTACGGAACCCTTCGTGCGTGAGTCCGACTCGCACATGCCCGGTTTTTGTTTGCCGATGTACTCTTTTAAAATGATCTATTTCTTGAAAACTCAGAACAAGTAGTACTATTCAACAGAAAATTTATAGCTTAAAAAACATGTGTTCATTTACGGCCCGTTTACACATCGCTTAGTTTAGTGCGAGTCGATACGCAAGTAGCGAATGTATAAACTCGCACCGAACACTAATCAATGCGTAAACGGGCCTACGGGTGCATTCTATGAATCTGAACAAACGCGACCTGAAATACGTCTTTTTGTTTTTTCACATAGTGCGACCGGCGCTGCGCCGCCATCGAGGAGGAGCTGTCGGCCTCGGAGGAGTCCCCGCCGCCCGCGCTCGGGTGCGGCGCGCGGCTGCTGCGCGCGCTGCTGCCCGCCGCCGCCGAGTGGGGCGCCGCGCGCGCGCTGCTGGCCGACCACAAGACCCGCCGCCGCCTGCTGCAGCGGCTGCTGGTGAGACCGCCCGCCGCCGCCCGGCGTCTATTAGCGGATTTGGGGTAGCAATTTTGAGCTTTCATTGTCGATCGGCAGGCCTCCCCCACCGGCGCGGGCGCGGCGGCGCGCTGGCGCGAGCAGCAGGCGGCGGCGCTGGTGCTGCGGACCCGCCACGGCACCGCGGCGGCGAGGGAGCTGTCGCGGCGCTACCCCAACAACGCGGTGCTGGCCCTAGGTCGGTACTATTTCATACAATGTATTTTTTTTAAGACGGAATTACTGCTTTCTTAGGTATATATATCGTGTGGAAAATTTAAATAACAAGTGCGAGTCGGACTCGCGCACGAAGAGTTCCGTACCATAATGCAAAAAAAAAACAAACCAAAAAAAAAGCAAAAACAACAAAAACGGTCACCCATCCAAGTACTGACCACTCCCGACGTTGCTTAACTTTGGTCAAAAATCACGTTTGTTGTATGGGAGCTCCATTTAAATCTTTATTTTATTCTATTTTTAGTATTTGTTGTTATGGCGGCAACAGAAATACATCATCTGTGAAAATTTCAACTGTCTAGCTATCACGGTTCATGAGATACAGCCTGGTGACAGACGGACGGACGGACGGACGGACAGCGAAGTCTTAGTAATAGGGTCCCGTTTTACCCTTTGGGTACGGAACCCTAAAAATGAATGCGCGATTCACGCGCGTTTACATACGTTTAGGATAAAAACGAAACGAGTAATTTATTTATTTATTTAGTGTCGAGCGGCACGCCGCTGTGGTCGGCCGCGGCGGCGGGCGACTGCGGCCCGGACGCGGCGCGCGCGCTGGGCGCCGCGTGGCCGGCGCTGCTGGACGCCGCCTCGCCGGCGCCCGCGGCCGCCGCCGCCGCCGCCGGCGCGCTGGCGCGGCGCCTGCGCCGGCGCGGGGGCGCGGGCGCGCAGGCCGCCGCGCTGCCGTGGGCGCTGCGCCTCGAGGCGGAGGCGCGCGCGCCCCGGCCGCGCCTCGAGTGCGTCGCGCACAACGCCATGGACGCGCTGCCCGCCCACAAGGTACGAGTGCGCCCCGCCCCCGACCTGTTTCGTTTGATCGTTGTCGTCTATAAACTGTATCCGATTTTTTTTAATTTTTTTTTTGTTTTATTGAGACACAAACGGTCTTAAAATAAACATATGAGCGACTTAGCCGGTGGCTACGAATTAATTTAGGTATAGATCTATAGTTTCCTAATTTACAAAGATAATTTACAAATGTATAAAATAGTGTAAACTTATAGTACCCGATTACCAGTGTTGGCATCAATCTGAACTAAATCAATCCGGATTGATCAATCGAATTGACGCGTCAATCCGAATTGATCAATCCGGATTGATCAATTCGAATTGATTCAATTCAGATTGACACGTCAATCCGATTGAATCAATCGGAATTAACGCATCAATCCTCAATTCGGATTAAATCAATTCTCAATCTAGATTAATCATAATCCCTAAGATTACTTTTCAAAGGTGTCCTTTTTTGGGACTTACTTACTGGACTTAAAGTCGATATCTGAGGTTCCCAGAGGTTCGAAAACATGTTCCTGATGTCAGTATTGACTGATGTCCCTTTTTGGGACATTTTTCGAAATTGGCCGATTACGTTCATATTCGTAATCGATGTCGACCATAGGTCCCGAAAGATGTCCCTTCCATTTCGGGACATTTTTTTAAATTATTCGTTGGCACTTTAAAACGATATCTGAGATTTCCAAAGGTTCACATGGTAGGTAACATGTTTCCGACGGCAATACAGACGTAGTTTCCTTTTTTTTTGGACATTTATGGGACATTTCTTAAAATTAACCGATTGCGTTCAAAATCGATATCTGAGGTGCCCAAAGGTTCCGAATCATGTTTCCGACGGTAATATTCCGAGATGCCCTGTTTTGGGACATTTTGGGACATTTCTTGAAACCAACCGATTGCGTTCAAAATTTATATCTGAGGTGCTCAAAGGTTTCCCAAAAGAATGATTTATTTTTATTGAATGCCTTGCGAGTATTACAGTAAGTATCGGGATATCCCCCGGTATTCACTGTAATACTGGCTAGGCTTTATATATTGAACTTTACTTGTTATTATGGATATTATTTATTCATTTATCTCACAATAACAATCTGTCATAAAAACATAACAAGCATCAAATAAAATCGAAGGGAGCCCGAAATATGATATTTTTTTATTGATTTAGACATAATTATAATATCGTATAGAAGTTATCTTACAGATGTATTCTCATAATTATTTTTTATCCATTAATCTTGCAGACGAAAATAACAAAGTGAAATTTTTAAACCCACATAACATTGTTCTAGAATAAAAAAATGTACCTATAGATATTCAATGTTAACCTTTACGACAAATAATAGTTGGTAAATGTTACTTACCGTAAGAACAATTGCGATGTCCAATCCTCAAAGTCACGCCAAGTTAATCGTATGAAACAGTCCAGAAGTAAATCCAAAAGTCCGTATAACAAGCCAACGCCAAAAGAAAATCCACAGTCCAATTTAAAACAAACACACATAGTCACACACCAACAAACAACAAGGGTTGAAGACCGAATGTTTTATCTCTACTGGACTCAAACTGGACACCACTAGAACAATAAAAGATAAAGATAAGATAAAGATAAAAAATATAAAATTTTTACCTTCCAATAAAATTATTATTATGTTTCCTATCCACATCGGATATCTTCATTGAGAGAGTAACGCGATCGTTGACCAATGATGCCGCTAGCGTCTATGTAGTCGCTCCGCCCCACGCCGTGACGTAGTTCCGCTTCCACTTCCTGCGAACCGTTGCTCGCTTCCCGCCACTCGCCACCGCCATGTCATTGTTGAGGAGAAGTACCGTCGGCATAAAAGTAGCCTAGTAGCCTGCCAGGAAGGCATTACTCAGATATCCGATGTGGATAGGAAACATAATAATAATTTTATTGGAAGGTAAAATTTTTATATTATGTGTTCCGTACTCCACATCGGATATCTTCATTGAGACCTGTTTATTATCTCCTGGTGGCGAGTTAGCGGGCGCGCAAGCGATAGGGCTACACCTACTGTCATAGAACTCAGAGAACGAATAAATATGTATACACCATATTGCAACCCATGAAATCACAGTGACTCGTTATAATGTGAATTACAGGAAATTGAGAATTGAAATTGTAATCTCAGGTTCGAATCTGACGTTAAACTGGTTTAAGAGAATTCTCATTCGAAATCGCATCCGATCCGCAGAATCTCGGCGAGTCATGTTCCCAATTAACATAAGCGAAAATATCGCTAAGTGAATAGCTTTCCAGCCAATTTAGTTATTAAGTACATCGTGGATCAAAAGCAATCGTAGGCGAGGCCGGCTTGGATGAGACTGTGGCTGAAAGAAATAAGCGAAGTGTCCCCTAACATTTTGTGTAATTCTCGCAAGGTGACGTACCCAGACTACCTACTTATACTGGGTCTATACTTTATTCCGGAGCTTCTAAGAGTCCAGTCGGTAAGACACGTTATCTGGTTTAGAGCCGAATTTCGGACACAAAATAATAGCGTTAAAGTTATCTATGTAATTGCCCGGGCTACAGTGTAGTAGAGTAAGGTCATTGACCCTGCTGCCTGATGCTAACAGCAAAAGTGCGGCAGCTATTCTATCGTACTTCTTCTAACGTACCTAACGTTGTAGGGCTATTTAAATTAGGGCAAGTAGATGTCTCGCGTCCCAAGCTGGTGCTTTGGGAGGCGCTGGTCTCGCTATTAATGGCGTTGGAAGAAGGCATAGTGTCCGATAGTGGTTCATACACAGCACTTGTGAGAGGCTTATGAACGAGTATCGTTCTGAAAGCTAACATGGATAATAGAAATAGACGTCTGAGATAGCTCGCTACTTCACTGGATAGAGGTACCTGGCAGTTGATCTTATTTTTGATGCACCATAAAGACCGTTTCTACATTGTGGCCGTACATGCAGCCTAGACAAGGGGACGATCTAGGGGCTCCCGTTACTGTTTTCTATACAAACACAGTACCGGAATCGGGAATATCCGGTTCTTCCATATTAGTGAGACAGTGACAGTTGCGTTTCGTTCGCTACGTAGCGTTAGACCTTGGCATGTTATATGCATGCGCCAGTCACGCCAGTAGCGGACGTCACTCCTGATCCCGCCAGCTCGGTGTTGGAGCGTCCTATCTGACAGGAGCTACGCCTCATTCTTAAGGTCGTTGACTCGTAAGGGAGGGCGGTCTGACGTTGTGTTCACTAGGACCGCCAGTAAATTGCAAGCTTACCACAGCTGCTTTAAGACTCCTTATCACGCCGTCGCAGTACACAGACTAGGCTGGGAGGTGGAGACATCGATGCCAAGTCTCACAGGCAGCTGTCAAAGGTCGTGGTAGCAGTTCAATGAGTCTGTTAAGAAATACCGTGGCACAGTGCGAGGGCTCTCGAAAGCGGAGGCCGGCCAACAAGGCGCCTGTCAGGTGAAGACAGTCTCGGCGGCTGCTGGGCGCAGCTGCCACTCGGGCGCGCAGTGACTTCTTGATAAACCGTTGCCCTCGGGGGTTGTACCGACCTGGCAAGTAGCAAGCAACCAGCGCGACCTGTAGACGATCTGCTGGCATCAGCAGTTTTTGCGACAGCCGTAGTAACGGAAGGGATGTAGTGTCGCCGTCGTTTTATGCATACTGTACCGGTGCGGTTGTATGTTTACACTTCTGTCGTCAGCGCTGCAGATGCGGCCCGTTAACGGTTACTCTTCGCTGAAAGGGCCTTACCTCGTACATTGTCTACCAATATTGGAGATTGTAACGGACTGCTTGCATAAGATGAGGAAGAAAGTGGTGCGAGGCTTTCGGCAGCTCCGTGTTGCTGGGGACTGCGAAGGCTTCACCTTCCTCCATGAACTAAAGTTTGCGAATTTGAGACTGAACAGAAGGCATTGAGTCTCATTTCTGCGAGAAACTCTGCAGCAATGCAGGCCTGTATGTCGCGAAAAAGAAAACTTTCAATCGGTGTGTTGTGCCGCGTGTCCCACGAGATGTCTAGGAGCGTGATGGTCTAATTCGCTTTATCCGAAGAGACACCCTATATCGAGTTAGTATAGGGCATCGAGTTAGTAGCATGCTTTTAAGGAAATCGAACTGATGAAATCAAGTCTAAAATCGATTTTGGCGCTTTGCGTAACAAAACTGTTTCGATAAAGTCGGATACAGACAGATGGAAACTGCTGGAGTCCTCCTGGCCCCTTTCTCTTAGCACCGGAAACTCAAGCTTGTTCAGGCGCAGCGGGTTTATTTGTCCCATTTTGTTTATTATGGCTTTTCGCACGAGTTCGTCTTTGTAAGACGGAACTTAAGCTGGAGAGCGCGAGCAAGCAGAGATAATTATGTGAAGTCTGCAGACCTTTTCGATGCCTTTCACCTCGGTTTCGAGCGGTCGCACAGGGCCTTGTCGCTAGCTGTTCTCCGGTTGGACCACTCCATGGCCTCGAGAAGTCGTAGGAGCTTCGAAGCGACACAGCGAAGTCGATCAGCACCTTTATGAAGCCCGGGAACACGACGTATTTTCCTCTGAGTATCGACATATCTTACCGCTTTCAACTCCGGGCAGTCGAGCCGCGCTAGGACGGGGCTCTTTACGACCTTGTCTGCCGTCACCGGAGGATTCTTTAACCGAAACCAAGAGCTTAGCGGTCTGTTCGTGCTGTACCATACCATACCTATACCTGCACCATAGCTATAGGCGCCTGCGTACCTCAATGGAACCATGTGGACAGGACAAAACTGATACTGTGGCGCCCAGCGAGCAAGGGACGACATCGTCGTAGTTGCAGCATCGGTGGACAGCATCGGCGTGATTGTGGCAACCGCCGCCGCTCGGGAGGCGCCGGTGCGTGAAGCTAGGGGCGCCATCGTGGCGGCCGGCTCGGGGGGGGGGGGGGGGGCACCGGTGCCTGAGGCCGGGCGGCTCACGGCGGCCGCCACTGGTTCGGGAAGCGCTGGTGCGTGAGGCGAGGACCCATAGTGGCGGCCCGCTCTAGAGGCGTTGTCGCGTGAGGCGGGCGGCTCCATCGTGGCGGCCGCCGCCACCGGCTCGGGAGGCGCCGGTGCGTGCGGCGAGAGGCGCCATCGTGGCGGCCAGCTCGGGAGGCACCGGTGCATGAGGCGGTCGCCGTCTGGCTGGCTGGTCTGGGAGGCACTGCTGTGAGGCGAGAGGCGCCATCGTGGCGGCCAGCTCGAGAGGCGCCAGTGCGCAGGTGGTGGTGCCATCGTGGCGGGCGGCATCATCGCGGCGGGCAGCGCCATTGTGGCAGCCGCCGCCGCCGCGTCGATGCGTAATGCGAGAGGCGCCATCGTGGCGGCCAGCTCGGGGGGCAGGCGGTGTCATCGAGCGGGCGGCGCCATCATGGCGGCCACCGTCGCCAGGCTCAGGTGCGAGAGGCGCCGTCGTGGCGGCCAGCTCGACAGGCGCCGGTGCGCGTGACGGACGTTACCGGCACGGGAGGCGCCGATGGCTAGGCTCGTAGTTGCACGCATCATCACGGCGACGCTGTTGCCCTCGGCGGTGCCATCGTGGTGGCCACCACCGGCGCGTAGGTCACCAGCGACGTCATGACGGCCGGCAACCAACGCGGCGATCGTCGCTGTACTCGTAGCATTTCCACTGCTTACACGTAACTTACCTTCCTTCCGCTCGAGCAGTCGGGACGCAGAAGCGGTCCGCCTTCACCTTGGCGCGATCCACCCGCGATGCGCCCGCAGCTGCAGGAGCGGGCGTGTGACGTCTCGCAGAGCCACGCGGATCTCTCGGAGTCCCGCTGGACTGGAAGCGTCCGCACCGCAACTGCAGCAATAGGAGCGGGCGTGTAACGTCTCGCGGAGTTCCGCGGACTGGAGGCGTCCGCACCGTGACTGCAGCAACAGGAGCGGGCGTGTGACGTCTCTCGGAGTCCCGCGGACTGGAGGCGTCCGCACCGCGACTGCAGCAACAGGAGCGGGCGTGTGACGCCTCTCGGAGTCCCGCGGACTGGAGGCGTCCGCACCGCGACTGCAGCAACAGGAGCGGGCGTGTGACGTCTCTCGGAGTCCCGCGGACTGGAGGCGTCCGCACCGCGACTGCAGCAACAGGAGCGGGCGTGTGACGTCTCTCGGAGTCCCGCGGACTGGAGGCGTCCGCACCGCGACTGCAGCAACAGGAGCGGGCGTGTGACGTCTCTCGGATTCCCGCGGACTGGAGGCGTCCGCACCGCGACTGCAGCAACAGGAGCGGGCGTGTGACGTCTCTCGGAGTCCCGCGGACTGGAGGCGTCCGCACCGCGACTGCAGCAACAGGAGCGGGCGTGTGACGTCTCTCGGAGTCCCGCGGACTGGAGGCGTCCGCACCGCGACTGCAGCAACAGGAGCGGGCGTGTGACGTCTCTCCGAGTCCTGCGGACTGGAGGCGTCCACCGTGGCCCGCAGCGGCGCGGTGTCTCGGAGTCACCTTGGACGACAGCAGAAGACGCGGCGCGCGCGGGCGGGGGCGGGCGCCGGGCCCGCGCCCCCGCGCCGGGGGACGGGGCGCCCCGGTCGCGCCGCAACTAACAACACGAGGTACTCCCAGGCTACTGCCTGAGAACCCTCCTTTAGTGACGAAGTAACTTCTGAACGCCAATAAAATTAGAATATCTTAAACTGGCTCACCGGATGGTTCGAGACAATCCAAACCTCCTTATCAGCGAAGCGCGGCACCCGAAAGCAGCGCGCGCAGGCCGTCCGCCGCCGCGCCGCCCGGGCGCCGCCGCCGCCGCCGCAGGCACGATGACCGCACGTTCCCTCTCCGATGCGGAGCGACTTGTTACCACTTGTTAACAAAAACCACTTGCGCACTTCCTACTTCGATCTCGAAAATGCGAGTTAACGGTAACGATTTTAGCAGCATGGAATGTGAAAATTAATTTAGCAAGAAAAAAGTGGGTAGAATCGAAAAGCACCGTTCGATGACTTCGATCGCGAGACCGCCAAAAGACTAATAGTGGCGATCTCTGCCATATCTCACTATTTAATCGACCGAGCTTTGGATCGGAAATGTTAAAGCACCATGCTGCAAAAATATACGCAAAAAATATTTGCGGACCATCGGTCAAGACGGTCGACGAAACAATGTCATGGCGGTGGCGAGTGGCGGGAAGCGAGCAACGGTTCGCAGGAAGTGGAAGCGGAACTACGTCACGGCGTGGGGCGGAGCGACTACATAGACGCTAGCGGCTTCATTGGTCAACGATCGCGTTACTCTCTCAATGAAGATATCCGATGTGGAGTACGGAACACATAATAGTTTATTCAAGTAGGCATATTACAATGCGCTTATGAACGTCAAATAAATTTACCGGCTCCAACCGTACACCTCTGCCCCGAGAAGATTTAAATCCCCCCTCAATTGGAGGAGGGTATCCCAATATGGGACCGGCAACAAACTCGGCGGGACACATCTTTTCAAAACATTATTACATCTTATAATTAACATGCATTACGAGTAATTAATACAATTTAAGTTACTATAGAATTCATGCAATTATACTCAGTGAGTACATAACTTTATAGAATTTGATATAAAAAATAAACATATATGCACATGAAATCACAAATACGTAGCTCTTTCAGAAAACAAATCAAATCTTACAAAAGGAAAAGAAAATAAAATCAATAAAAGAAATGAGAAAACATATTATATGAATCTAACTGATTGTTATGAGATGCTTTCATACAATTTGATGTGCTTTCTTACCTGAGCTGTCACCTTTAACTCTACACATAATACAATGTTTTTAATTGCTACTTGTCGTTATTACAGTTTCTGGTTTGGACCATGCATGTTTGTCTGTCAAGTAGTCCTCGACTCTGTAATAAAAGCCTTCAACATCAATGACTTTTTTAAGTAATTCTTAAGAGCTGGAAAGGGTAATCTTAAAGCATCCTCAGGTAACTTGTTATAAAAATGAATGCATTGCCCAACGAATGACTTCTGTACTTTACGAACACGAAACTTTCTGATAGCAAGCTTATTTTTATTTCTAGTATTATAGTTATGGACATCAGAATTCTTAGTGAAGGAGTCTAGATTCTTAACAACATAAATAATACTATCATATATGTATTGGGAAGCTACAGTTAAAATATTAATTTCTTTAAAAAGTTCTCTTAATGATTCACGCACCCTTAAATTATACAGGGTGAAATTTAATTCACTGGCCATATTCATTCCCGGCACTAGGTTACACTTAAGGAATCTATTTAGCGAAAAAAAAGAGTACACTTTTTTTTAATTTTCATTTTTCAATTTTTAAATATTTTCCACGAGTCGTGGTCACCCTATTACCACAAATGTAAACAAACCTAATAGTAGGTTTTAACAACAACATCAGCAAAACCCTTATCTGACCTTCACTAAACCTTATAATCGTTGCAATAGGGTCCACCTAGTTAGTGTTGGCGATGGTAGGCAGGTTAATCAATTTCGAGGGTAGTCTAAACTAAACCATTCCGCGCTAGCGGTAAACATAACGGTAAGCATAAATGATTAGTCACTCGTCACTCGCCAACTCGCGCGCGTACTAAGGTTAAAAAAAATGTTTTCGAACCGCGAATTACGAAGTGGTACGATGTTATTTTAAGTGGTGAGTGTTTACGTGGTGCACAAAGATTATACGAAATGGAATCCGTTCCACGCCTTCGCAGACAAGGATTGAATCCAAGAGTACCATCTCGTGGGACTTTCGTTAATTGCGTCGATTTTTAATAAAATGTACGTAAGTTGATTCAATTTTTTAAATACGCCTGAATGCAAAGATTCCTGACCTAGTTTTTACTCATTGTTTTTAAGCCACGGACGTTTTGTTAATAATCATTAGTCAGAAATAACATTTTAGATTAAAAATGGGTTGCCTTTGCATTTTGATGGTTTTAATATGAAAGGAAAAATTAGCAACTTATGTAGGTAGTCTCGCTGCAATAGGGTTCATAATTGGTGACGCGATTGCAAACAACGGGAGGGGCAGGGTGTCAATGACCTTAACTGATAAGAGAGAAGGGGGGGATGTGGGTAGTTGTCGGTTCACCATAACGTACGAGGTTTTTAGGACAACTTGATGATGAGTTATTTCGAAAAAAATGTACTGAGCGGTATTAAAAGAAAAAACACGTGTTTAATATTTTTTCGAGTTCTTTCGGTTGTTTCAATTTGGCCAGTGAATTAAATTTCACCCTGTATATAGAACGAATGGCTCTCTTTTGTAAGACAAATATAGTCTGTATGTCAGCTGCTTTGCCCCAAACCAGAATACCATATGACATTACACTATGAAAATAACTATAATAAACAAGGCGAGCTGTCTCAACATTAGTCAATTGTCTAATTCTCCTCACAGCGTAAGCGGCCGAACTTAATTTGTTTGCTAGTGTTCTTATATGAGGACTCCATTGTAGATTTTTGTCTAATGTTAAACCAAGAAACAGTGCTTTATCTACCATCTCTAAGCATTCATTATTCAAAAGTATCTTAGTATCGACTGGTTTAACATTCGGCAAAGAAAATCGAATGCATTTAGTTTTCTTAGCATTAAGAAGCAAATTGTTCATAGTAAACCAGTTTAGTACATTAACGAGTGTGCTGTTAATTACACTGTAATCGGTAGATTTACGATCAACCTTAAAAAGTAATGATGTGTCATCAGCAAAAAGAACAATTTCACAAAGATTTTCTACTACACATGGCAAATCATTTATATAAACCAAAAACAGGAATGGACCCAAAATAGAACCTTGTGGCACTCCTAATTGGACTACAGTACCGCTAGACCGGGTTTTGTTTACAACAACTGTTTGTGTTCTGTTGCTAAGGTAAGAAGACATAAAGTTTAGGGCATTTACTGACAGACCATAGTGTTCTAATTTCAAAATGAGCGTTCCATGATCCACACAATCAAATGCTTTAGAAAGATCACAAAATATGCCAATTGCATCACAAGAATTTTCCCAAATATCATAAATATGTTTAATAAGTACCGAAGCAGCATCGGTCGTGGAACGGCCCTTTGTGAAACCAAACTGATTGCTTATGAGTAAAGTATGTCTGTTGAAGTGACCCAGTAGATCATTTAACATTAACTTTTCAAAAACTTTACTTAGTACAGGAAGTATTGATATTGGACGGTAATTAGCCATATCACTCGAATCACCCGATTTAAAAAGAGTTATGACTTTGCTATATTTCATAAGATCTGGAAAGACTCCTTGTGAAATTGAAATATTATAAATTACGGCTAAGTAAGGCGCTATTTCGTCCAAGACATGACTAATGACTCTAACGGATGTTCCCCATAAGTCTTCCGTTTTCTTTAAATTGAGTGACTTGAATGTTTTAACAGTAATTGCTGAATCTACTAGACTAAACTCAAAGTTAATATTACATTTCTTAACATTAGCACAATGTTAAGAAATGTAATATTAACTTTGAGTTTAGTCTAGTAGATTCAGGACACAAAGGATTAGAATCATGCTATCTCTTTCGCACTCGTACGTTTTTAGAACGCATCTTGTTATCAGCAGGGTGGCGTAATGCAGGTAGTAAAGTAAGTACGCGGCTAAAGTGTAGAATCTAAATATTGCCGTTGAAACCATGTTTTGCACCTCAGATATCGATTTTGAATGCAAGTACTCACTTTCAAAGAATGTCACTAAAATGTCCCAAAACAGGACACCTTTCAATATTGCAGTTGAAAAGATGTTTAGAAACCTCTGGTTACCTCAAATATCGATTTTAAACGCAATCGGGTAATTTCTAGAAATGTCCCAAAAAAGGGCATCTCTCAATATTTCCCTCGAAAACAAGTTTCGAAACCTTTGGGCACCTCAGATATCGATTTTGAACGCTATTGGTTAATTTCAAGGAAAGTCCCGAAAATGTTCCAAAAAGGACATCCTTCATATTGCCGTCGGAAACATGTTTCGGAACCTTTGGTAAACTCAGACACCGCTTTTGAACGTATTTGGCTAGTTTCGAAAAATGGCCTAAATAAAAAGGACATTAGGTAGGTACATACAAAGTAATCGTCAATCCGAATTGACGATTGAGGATTGAGGATTGACCGATCAATTCGAATTAACGATTAGTAATCGTCAATCCTCAATCAGTAGATTTAGAATTAGTTTCGTCAATCGTCAATTCGGATTGATCGGTCAATCCTCAATCGTCAATCGTCAATTCGAATTGATTTTTTGCCAACACTGCCGATTACATAAAAATAGAATAGATGTAAAAGAGAAACGACTCAAATTACAAGTATCCGGTTGCTTGCAACGTATTACAATGTGTGTCCTGTCGGTCAGTGGCTGACGGTGCGGTGCGCGGCGCTCGGGGCGGCGGGCGGCGGCGGCGCGCTGCCCGACGTGCTGCTGGAGCGCGGCCTGCGCCTGCACGCGCTGCCCGACGAGCTGCGCGCGCTCGAGCCGCCGGCCGGGCCCGCGCCCAGTGACGCGCTCGACCCGACGAGCGACCACCGACGCCCGACCGCGACCGACGCGATCTATAGGCCGAAATAATAAACTATTTTCGAGTATCCATATTTATTTTATTTCTAATTCTCGTCACGCACGCCCTACAGACTACGTTAGCGAAACCCTAACCGGAGCCTAGTAAATAGTGAAGACCGACATCGATGGTTAACTTTGTAGATGACTTCAAATATATTTACATTTTCATGCATACTGCCACCCACTGCTATAATTTCAAACTCGAAAATTTGACTTGACGTATGAGCTCTTAGAAATAGTTTACAACTATAAACTACGTGGCGCCAATAAATAAGAACATTCCTAAAATGCTTTTATTATGCATCAATTATGTTATGCTTTTATTATGTGCGACACGGAAAGTCGAAAATTACGTTAAGCAGTCATAAATAGTAATACATACCTGACAGAATTTACTTACATGTATAAAACTAAAGTGGCTTAGTCAGAAAGCACGCAAAGAACGCGGTATTATATCTTATGAATATCATAAATATGGCATCACAGGTGGCTATTTAATAGACGTTCTTTAAGTCACTATATATGTAGTAATTGCTCAGAAATAACATACAACTACTGCCATCTAATGAGAAATAGAAATACTAACCATACGCAATCAATATAGAGGCCTTCAGTGACCACAATACTAGAAACTAATTAACACATAAAAAAACCCGACTGCAAAAAAGCTATCTTTAGAAAAAAATTAAAAAAAAAACTGAAAAGAAAAAAACAAGTTCAGTAGTCGAGAACATTGAATCAGTTTCATGATTAATATTTCGTATGTCAATTTTGGACCTTGGAGTTTAAAAATAATGTCCAAATCGCTTGTGACGGATCCGGAACGAGGCATACGAATCGTTATGACACAGATAAAACAAACTATACATTCTTATACGAAACAGCAACTTCAACAGTCGGGACCCATTATTGTCGTCAACATTAGTGCCGCAGCCTAGACTTTTAATGGGTCCCGACTGTTGAAGTTGCTGTTTCGTATAAGAATGTATAGTTTGTTTTATCTGTGTCATAACGATTCGTATGCCTCGTTCCGGATCCGTCACAAGCGATTTGGACATTATTTTTAAACTCCAAGGTCCAAAATTGACATACGAAATATTAATCATGAAACTGATTCAATGTTCTCGACTACTGAACTTGTTTTTTTCTTTTCAGTTTTTTTTTTAATTTTTTTCTAAAGATAGCTTTTTTGCAGTCGGGTTTTTTTATTTTCTAAATTATCTTTTTTTATTTAACACTTTTTAGTTAGTATATTATAAATGAAAAATCTGGCCAAGTGTGAGTCGGACTCGCGTTCCAAGGGTTCCGTATATTACACAATTTTTAACAATCAGTACCGGATTAAGATATTTTGATGCCCTAAACATTTCTAGGTGCCCCCTCTTCCTAGGGTCATCAAGATTACATTGAATTTTTGGTAAATTGAGAGAAGTTCATTGCCGCATTGCAGCTGAGAATGGAAATCAGTCACATCATTTTATCACGAAAATTGACAGTGCCGCAGCAGTAATGTTGCAACAGAGTACCTAATGCTGTTGCAGTCGCCACCCGAATGTCACCTTTATCATAGCCTAGAAAGTAATAGAAACGCGAGCGAAGCGAGCGCGGAAATTATTCGATATAAAAACGCAATATGATAGACAGTTGTACATTTTTACTTTTAGTATGGAAATCAGTCACATAATTTTATCACGGAAGTTGACAGCACTGCAGCAATAACGTTGCAACAGAGTAATGTTGCTGCAGTCGCCACCCGAATGTCATCTTTATCATACCTTATAAAGTTAAAGAAAACGCGAGCGAAGCGAGCGCGAAAATTTTTCGATATAAAAACGCAATTTTACTTTTAGTCCCAAGCAGGCGCAAATCCAGGATTATATACAGAGAAGGGATGGGACAGTTTTCTATCAGCCTAGCTTCGCATAGGGCTCGATATTTAAGGGTCTCAGCGAGGTTGTTTACATGCATATAATATGCAAGAAAGCAGAGCTTGGAATTGAATTGGCGAAGTGTGAGAAAGGCAGTAGGCCCAGCTGCGAAAGAGGAAAGCTTGGATTTGGATCCACGCCCAAGTGTAATTAAGGCAGAAGATCAACTTTGCCGTAAGGCAGAAGGCCTCGCATAAGACCTAACGCCGAACCGCAAAAGAGTGGGTTGAAATCCAATCTATGCATGTAATCACGACTCTTCTACTGCTACCGATTGTTTCTTAAAGAATTACGCGCCATTATTGCAAATTAGCTTTTGGACAGCTAAAAAAATCGTGTGTCTGTCCCTAATTTTAAAATTTGTTCACCTTTTTCACTCTGGCATTTTGGTGCCCCCCCCCCCCCCCCTGAACATGGTGCCCTAAGCACGTGCTTGTTTTGCTTATTGGTTACAAAGTCTGGTTACAAGTTCAACCATTAAAGTCGACGAGTACAAAAAACTTTGAGCTAGCTCTCAATTAAACTTTTTTTTTTTCATTATTTTTAATTTGACCTTACAATTACTCGTAAGTAGGTAAGACCGTTAAATATTTAAAATGATTATCTTATCAGAAAATTATCACCAATTACTCTAAGAAAACTACTACTCTAAGTAATCCGGCACTGTTAACAATGTATTTTTAATGTGAAACGTGAGTGAAATTTCGTTAAAAAAATCCGTAGATGTCGGATCATAATTAAGTCCGACTCACACTTGACTGTACATTTCTAATAGGTTTTCCTGTCATCTATAGGTATAGACCTATTTTATTTATGTATTTTTTTCAAAATTTTAGACCTAGTAGTTTCGGTGATGAGGGGGGGGGGGGGGGAATGGTCATTTTTTGTCTATTTTCTTGAATAACTTCTAAACTGTTTATTAGAAAATTATAAATTATTAGAAAATTATAAAAAAAAATATTTGAGATCCTTACAATAAGGTCTTTCATTTGATATGTAACATGATATAGTTTGAAAAATTTAATTTTTTCATTTTTTCATTTACCCCCCAAAAGTGGCCCCCATGTTTAAAATTCATTTGTTTACGTTACATGTCCGTATTTGGGTCACAAACATACATATTTGTACCAAATTTCAACTTGATTGGTCCAGTAGTTCCGGAGAAAATCGGCTGTGACAGACGGACAGACAGACAGACAGACAGACGCACGAGTGATCCTATAAGGGTTCCGTTTTTTCCTTTTGAGGTGCGGAACCCTAAAAACTGTAAAAGAAACCTATAACTGATTTTTTAATGCCTATTCAGTGATACCCCACTCGACATATTTCGTAAACTTTTTTTTTTTAATTTTGGCGTTTGGTTGTCGCCATATTGAATTTTGATTACTGTCATGTCTTTAGTGACACACGCAAGAGTAAGACGATTCGATTGACGTAAGAATTATCAAAATCGGTTCACGCGTTTGGTCTCTGGAGTGCCACATAGGAACAAACATACATACATACATACATACATACATACATACATATATAGGCTGATAAACACATTACCCTCCTTTGCGTCGCGCAGTCGGGTAAAAAAGCCCCTGGCCCAGACGGGGTTCATGGGAAAATTATTCCCATAGTGATGGAGTACCTTGGAGACTGCCTCAAGTCCATTTTTGATCAATGCCTAAAAGATGGGCAATTTCCAAGATGCTGGAAGGAGGGAATAGTGTGTCTCCTCCGGAAGGAGACTAGGCCGGCGGATTCCCCTTCTGGATGGAGGCCCATAGTGCTACTAGATGAAACCGGGAAGATGCTCGAACGCATAGTAGCTTCCCGGATCAATAAGCACTTACATCAGACGGGTCCAAATCTTTCGGACCGCCAATATGGGTTCCGTTATGGCAGGTCCACTATGGACGCATTGGGGGCACTTCGGGCCTTTTGTGAGGATGCCCAAAGGAGAGGGGAGGGAGCCATTGCGGTGTCCTTGGACATCGCCAATGCATTTGGTACCCTCCCATACTCGGTGATTCGGGAGGCCCTTAAATACCACGAGGTGCCTTTATATTTGAGACGGGTCGTTGACCACTACCTGTCAGATAGAGTGGTGGTCTGCGACACTCCTAATGGACGGTTGGAGAGACGGATGGCCTGCGGTGTTCCACAGGGGTCGGTGCTTGGACCCCTGTTATGGAACATTGGCTTTGACTGGGCCATCCGTGCAGAGCTACTCCCCCGAATGGCCCTCATGTGTTACGCTGATGACACAATGGTGGCCATTCGAGGCAAGGAGCTGAGAGAGGCATTGCGGAGGGCGGAAGTGGCGGCTGACCTAATAATACTTAGAATCCGCCTCTTAGGATTAATGGTCTCCCTCCCGAAGACCGATGCGATAGTTTTCGGGAAGAGAGGATGGAAGGTGCCCGAGGGTGCCTCCCTTAGAATTTCAGGCGAGGAGGTTAAGGTGAAGCCCCATATAAAATACCTCGGCCTTACACTAGACACGAGATGGAATTTCGGGGAGCACTTCCGTCAAATTGCTCCCCGAATAGTGACGGCAGCTTCGGAGATGGGTAGGCTGCTGCCTAATGTGGGAGGACCCTCCCACGCTTGCCGGAAGCTTTATGCCGGAGTGGCCCGATCAATGGCCCTCTATGGGGCCCCGATTTGGGCTGACAAACTAAATCGGGAGAATAAAGCCCTACTGCGGAGGCCCCAACGAGTTATTGCCATACGTGTCTGTAGGGCTTATGTGACAGTAAGTTGGGCGGCAGCGTGCGTACTGGCGGGCACCTCACCTTGGGAACTGGATGCTGAGGTGCTCGCCGATGCGCATAGGCGGAGAATCAGGAGCAGAGAGACAGGTGATTTCCCTGCTCCTGAAGAAGTAAGGAATGAGCGCAGAATGGCGTTGAGAAGGCTCCGTGAAAGATGGAAGGCAGACCTGGAGGATTCCCCCTATGGAACCCGCACCATAGGGGCGATCTTCCCGTCGCTAGACAAATGGCTGGATAGGACGCACGGCAGGGTGGGGTATAGATTGGTGCAGGTATTGACCGGACACGGGTGCTTCGGTCACTACCTGCACATGATACGTCGCGAGCCTACCCCGGCCTGCCATCAGTGTGGTGAGACGGACGACACGGCCCAGCACACCCTGGAGGTGTGCAATCGCTGGGTTGTGGAGCGTGGCGCGCTGGCGGTTGCCATTGGGACGGATGATCTCTCGCTGCACAGCGTTGTGGCGGCCATGTTGAACAGCGAGAGATCTTGGGAGGCGGTGGTCTCCTTTTGCGACACTGTTGTCTCGCAAAAGGAGACCGAGGAGAGGCAGCGGGAGGAAGACCCAAATGCACTTCCAATCCGGCGCAGACGATTGGGGAGGAGGCGCAGGCGGTTTGCCATTAGGAACCGTGCCATACCCCAGTAGGGCAGCGGGTAGGGGACCCGCATAACACTGCCTTGCACGGGAGGGGGGAGAGTTAGTTATGCGTTTGCTGACTCTTCCCAAATCTGGTGTGTAGTCCCGGTTCGTTAACCGGGCCAGGACTGCCGGGGGGTGTCGTGGTGACGTGCTTGCGACCCCGTTGCACCCCCCTTACGGCATAGACGGAAACGCCGCAGGGGTTTTAGTGGGTATTCTTCTCCCCTCCCTCTGACTAGCAGAGGGAGTTACGGGAGGAGGGAGTCCCACATATCACCCCCCCGATGGGCGTCCCCAGCCCGGGGGTGAATGCATAAACGCATTTCCCCTGCGACAAAAAAAAAAAAAGGTTAGGTTAGGGTTTTTTTTTTTTTTTTTTTTTTTTTTTTTTTTTTTTTTTTTTTTTTTTTTTTTTTTTTTTTTTTTTTCCTATGCTTCTACCTCCAACATGATCGGAGCCTGTATTTTCTGGTTTCTCTTTCATGCCAGTTCTCGCTTATTTGCTTCTCGCACTTTCATTCTACATACAATTCTTTCTTGCATTCATCATCTTTCGTACTTTTTTGTGGGTGGGATTCCCACCTATATCTCTATCTCTATCTATACTATATATATTCTATTTATTTATTTATTTTCATTTCTCATGAGATTCGGGATGGGTGAGTGAATCAATTTCAACACATATCTTTTATTGTTTTACAGTTTTGTCACATTTCTTACATCTATTTCCCTTAAACTATATTTATTACATGTTCTTAGTACTATTTTTTATTGCATTATATAAACTTTTATGCTTAACATTAATATAATCATTATATTATGTAAACATAATTTATGAGCTCTCGTTTCGTTTTGCTACTTGTTTACAAATTTTTTCACAATAGTTTAAGAATTCCTCTCTGTTAGCTGATGTTATTAACTCTTTCATATTTGCTAGTTTTAAGTTTAAGTTTAATTTCATTTCCAGGTCAAACCGCATTTGGTCATGGACAGGACACTCCAGCAAGATATGCGGCACCGTCTCCCTGACTGCGGGGTCACATATGCACGACGGGCTCTCTTTACATTTAAATCGATGTAGGTATTCCGAGAACCCGCCGTGGCCCGTCATCAGTTGGGTTCTTATACCTGTTGGCTGTATTTTCCGTACCATTTTGTAGGCATTTACTGCGTCCGGGAAAAATAATTTTGTTCCAGAGGCGGTGTCGCTATCGACATATCTCCGGTTCCATTCCTCAATCGTTGCCGTTCGAATGGCTCGCTTTACGAATGAAACCGGACACCTGTCGTAATTTGGTTTTCGCTTTGACCCAACGGCGGCCTCCTTTGCCAACACATCCGCCCTCTCGTTCCCTTCCAGTCCGGCGTGAGCCTTTATCCAGTGCAAGGTTACCATTTTGCCCTGCCGGGATGAGGTTCGAAGGTTATCCCTGGCTTCTACTGCTAGAGGGTGGAAACATTTTCGATTTTGGATTGTTTGGAGGGCCGCCATTGAGTCACTGTAAATTCCAAATGTCTTTTCCCTGCTCGCTGTGATCTCTCTCGTAGCTTTGCACAGCGCCAAGAGCTCAGCCTGGTAGACTGTGCATTGTTCGGAGAGAGCAAGTTTGTGGGCTTTGATCTCAGTTTCGCCTTTCCATATGGATAACGCGGCCCCAACCTTGCCCCCAATCTTGCTCCCATCCGTAAAGATGCGAACTTGGTAATTACTGTAGCTGTCTACTTGTTGTTGGTCTACCAGACTTATGACTTCCAGGTCGCTGTGCTCAGCCGGGTGGGGTGCTTCCATGGCCGAAGACATCCGTTCTACCTCCCGATCCAGCAGTGCCGACTGGGGCACTCCTTTCTTTGCCTCGTACAAAGAAGCCGCCTCTTGAACTCTGAGGTCTAATGGGAGCATCCCAGCGAGCAGCAGTGCTGAGTTTAATGAGACTGTTCTATATGCCTTGCATATCTTTTGGGCAAAACCTCTTTGTACGGTGTTAAGCTGTTTTATCACTCCCAGTTTTTTGGCGGCGGGTGCCCACGCGCTTGCGGCATATAGAACGACCGGCTCCACTGCCGCCGTGTAAATAGTGCGGATGACCTCCGGGTGCAACCCCCAGCTTACACGGGCCGTCCGGGCCAACTTTTTATACATATTAAGAGCCTTCCTACAGACGCCCGCCACATGCTGGTTGAATGTTAGCTTGTGGTCGATGGTGAGGCCCAGTATTTTTATTTCGTTTGACATGGCTATGTTCACCCCGCCCATGCTCAGGCGTGGTGCATCGAATTTTAGTTTTCTAGTAATTACCATTGCGCATGTTTTGTGTGGAGCAAATTTCAGTTTGTGGTCGATGCCCCACGTCCGAACATGTTCGAGGGTCGCATTTGCCTGCGTTTCTATGTCTAGGGCCGTGTCGCCATCGAAAATCAACACCACATCATCCGCGAACGCCTGGCAGAAGACTCCGTTCTGCTCCAGTTTTCTCAGCAGAGGGTCCAGGAGGAGATTCCACAGAATGGGTCCCCCTATGGATCCCTGGACACACCCCTTGTTTGTGCCTTTGTTATATTCTTGTCCAGCGTATCTCACTGTTACTTTCCTATTTTCTAGATAGCTGTCGATGGTCCGTCTCAAGTTCATCGGGCAGTCTTCTTCTGACAGTCTCGTTTTTATGGCAGGCCACCATGCGCTGTCGAAGGCTCCCTCTATATCCAGTGATATCATGGTAAGCAGCTTTCTTGCTTTTAATTTACCTTGTATGTGCTGCATCAGGTCATAGAGGGAGTCTTCGGTGCTTCTTTGGGGCATAAAACCGTACTGCTTAGGACTGATTTTTGGTAGTATATGGTGCTTGAGGCGGGCCACCAACATCTTCTCATATATCTTGCCCAAGACAGGCAAAAGCCCAATCGGCCTGTAAGATTTGGGCAAAGTATAGGACTCCTTACCGGGTTTTTTGAGTACTACCACTGTGGCCTCTTTCCATATCTTTGGAAAGTAATAGTGTTCAAGGCACTTATTTAATAGTGCCAGGAAGAAGTCGGGACTACATTTTATGGCTTGGACGCATATGTCGGCGGTGAAGCCGTCGGATCCTGGTGCCTTTTTTGGATTAAATGACCTCATCGTCGCATTAAGCTCGCTCTGCGTAAACGGGGGGTCATGTTTTTCATCATGATGCCTCACGTTTACTTTTTGCGCTAAGTCTCTGATGCGACGATGGTTCATCGTATCTTCTTTTTCGCTGTCATCGGGATAAAAGGTTCTGGCTAGTAACTCCACCGATCCTCGTTCATCCAACGTTTTTCCCTCGTTCTGTAACAGCTGGTCTTCCTCTCGCTTAGTAATTCTTCCCATCACCCTATATATCCCCTCCCACACTCCCTCCCGATCCTGCTTACAGCAAAACTCCTTCCAACTCTCCGTCTGTGCAATTCGTACAGCATTCTCATATTCTTCTTTTTCTTTCAGGTAGAGGTCGATCACCATTGCTCTCCGGATGGGCGCGGCATTGCGAATTCTGCGCTTTTTGGTGGCTACGCTTCTTTTCTTCTCTGCAAGTTCCTGGGACCACCATGGCAAGGTGAGTGTGTTTGCGTTCTTTTTGTTTGGTATAGTACTTTTACATGTGTTCGTAATGGCTTGTGTGTAATTGTTTAATATTTCGTCTATTTGTTCTGTGTTGTGTACATTTTCCAGGTGTTGTGTAGTGAGTAGAGTGTCTTGCAAAGCTTGGGTCAGTTTCCCATGAAACTGCTCCCAGTTTGCTTTTCTCGTGTTATAAATGCGTGTTGTTCTGTGTATGTTAGTTCCTTTCGATGGTTTTAGGTTTATTTTAAAAGTAATACCGTTGTGGTCTGAACTTGTAAGGCCTTCGTTCACTTGCCAGTTTTCGACTAATTCGAGCGTATCAACAGAGCAAAATGTTACGTCCACATAGCTGCTGTACCTTTTTCCACCTCTTATTGTATCAAATGTTGGAGTTGTACCTGTATTCAGGATCTGGAGTTCTAGTTCCTCTAGCAGTCCACTCAGCTCTTTCCCTCTCTCGTCTTCGATTTGGCTTCCCCACCAGGTACTTTTGGCATTGAAATCGCCTCCAGCGATGATCTTTACCTGACCCATCTCCTTATGCACTTTTTTGAGGTGTTCAAGGTATTCCACCATGGGTTTATCAGGCTCGAAGTACAGGGACACCATCACTATTGTCCAGGCTATTGTTCGGGCTTTCACCACTACCATGTTCTTTGTGGTGAGGTCAGGGTATTGTGTGACGTCGAGATCATCATCGAAGATCATGACCGCCGCTTTCACAGGTCCCTCTTCCACTTTTTTGTCTTGAAAGATCCTAACCCCTGGATATCCCTGCACCTCTCCTTCCTTCCCCACATAGGGCTCCTGAATCATCGCGATGGCCGTTTTGCGCTTTTTGGCTTCCAGCAAGAGTTCGGTAGTAGCCAGTTTGCTGCGCTGGAGGTTTGCCTGCATACATTGGTATCCTTTGTTCTCCGGGGCCACCTTAGCAGTACGCCACGGATGCCCGGGCTAATGTGTCCCACTTTCTCCTGACTGGGCACTCATTGCTAAATGCATCGTGGGCGCAGTTTTCCATTTTGGCCCGAGTACAATTTATGCACGCTGCTGCTTCTCCTGTGAGTTTTTCCGGGCATGCTTCTCTTAAGTGCGGTCCACCGCAGTGGCCGCACAGGTCTGCTGGCTCTTTGCAGAATCGCCGACTGTGGCCATAGCCCAGGCAGCGCGTGCATTGCACTAGGGGGCTCTGGTCCTCTACGCGGATACTCTGGAGATCTATCCTCAGGCGCTTTCCTTCAAGTGCTCTGTTCCAAATTGTGGGGGATACCCTTAGAACGACGTGGCAAGTTAGTGGATTTCTTGCTTTTCTGCGGTATTTGATCTCCAGGTGTCTTTCCTCTTCGTCGAGGCCATGGAAAACATCCCGATTCTGATTTTGGAGGGCCCTTATTATGTCTTCGTCGCTATTTATCTGTAGCACGTCTCTCATTATCAGAAGCGGGTTTTTGTTTTTCACTTCCTCGACGTTGAGGTCGACTCCCTGGCTCTCCATCCTTTCTCGGAATTTGTCCCTCTCTCCTTTGGTCCCGAATCCCATAAGTACCTTTCTGTCCTTCGCCTTTCTTACCCTTTCCACCTTTATCCATCCCTCCTTGGCGTCAGCCGCTTTTCTTACTCTGTCCAGGACCTCCTCACCTGTTTCAGTTTCGTTTTTGGAGGTGATGACAACGGTGTGTAAGGTGCCTCTTACTTCCGGTCTGACTTTAGGGACCGCACTGGGCGGTCCCGCTGTCACGCCGGCATATGTCACCGTTGTCACCATCCTTTCGAGGGTCTCCTGTTGAGTCTTCACCGAGGCCTTCAGCTCATCCATTTTACTATTGTTTTCTTTGATGAGCCTGGTTTGCTCTTCCAGTTTTAACAGGAAGGTGTCGGTGTCTGCCACGGCCAAGTTATTTGTGGCCTCTTTGTTGTCCTCGGGCATCTCCCTGTTTGCTACTAGTTTCCCTTTACTTGTATCGGCATCGGCCTCCTTTTTTGCCCCGGTTTCAGCTTCTTTCACGAGCTGGTACAGCCGGTCCAGGGCCACCAAGACGTCGTTTTTGATTGACGTTTTGACATTTTTCCCATCTTTTATGCTTTTGGTCGCCATGTCGTGGAGGACCCGGGCCTCTGCCGTCCTGCTCGAGTAGACCTTTTTTGTTTTTGTAGGTGCGTCGGTATGCTTTTTCGCTGGTGATATAGTTATCGTATTTTGCCATTTTCAGGCCTAAGGTGGCTGTGGTTATAGTTGTAACCTTGTTCTCCTGTGCCAGAGCTTCGTTTTGCTTTGCCTGGCCGGCCTGCATTGTTGTACTGGCATTGGGGGCTTGAGTGGGGCCATTTTCACTGCTGCTCGCTGCTTCCCACTCCCCTATGCTCCGTCTCACGCTCTTCTCCGGGGTTTTTTGTTTGGGGGGAGCTGAGTCCCCCGTCTGTTTGACCGGGCTTCTACCGAGGATCATGTCGAGGTATTTGTGTCAGTCAATAGGGACCAACCCAATATACTTAATCTTACTACACTCTACACTCAAAGTATAGTTGTCAACTAATTGTTTTCCGCCTCTGTAAAAGGGAGGCGGCGCTCTGGTAATTTTACTTACCGTCAGTGTAGATTAAAAGAGAAAATAAGTAAAAATAAAAGGAAAATTAAAAATGTAGAGTCAAAATTTTTGTTTTACAGGTGTAGAGTCGCAGACTCTACTATCAAATTAAACTACTAGGACTGTATGTATAAACACAGAAATCACTTAAATCTAAGATATGACTAATTTTTACAAAAAATTTTTGAGCTCTATCTAGAGCCAAATTTCTATGCTCAAGAGGTAGCTCTCCCCGAGCCCTTTCCAGCGATACCAAACACGGCTATCCTAGTCCCAGGAGTTCCCGAGCAGTGGCGATTTAAAGTTTCTGGTATCGGTCTCCAGAACCGGTTTCAAATCAGGTATCTTACTGTAACTCGGGAACCGATGGCCCAATTTTGCCGTGCCTGGGCTCGTTTTACTGTGCTCGACGAGCTCTATCCCCTGGGCTAACTTTCAGGACTAAAAATTTTTTGAAAAATTTTTATTCCTGAAAGCTCTGAAGAATTCTGAAGTGTGAGTACCCACGCAGTGGAGCTCGTGTTTATATCCCTGCAAAAAACCCCGGTCCTCTACGACTTTCCGTTTGGGAGATATCGTGGTTTGAACTTTCCCAAGATGGCGGCGAGAACTGTCAAAGTTCAACTTTGACCGCTGATATCTCCCGTTCCCGGGGTCGCAGAAAACCCGGATTTTGGGCTGGTACGCTAATCTTAACCTAAACTGTCGCGTGAGACCACTTTCAGGCCTCAAAAATTTTCAGGAATTTTCGGACTCAAAAACGCCCGAAACTTCCTGAAAAGAATTGAAGGTGGTGGATGTGCCTGCTCTATCCTCCAGGAAAGAAACCGCGAGTCTCCAGGCCCCCGGGTTGCCGAGATATTGCAGCTCGAAAAACGGCAAGATGGCCGCCGAACTGTCAAACTTGATGTTTGAGGGCCAATATCTCGGGAACCAGTGGCCGGAGAGATTTCGGGTTTTCTTCCCTGCTATTTTCCTTATCCCCTCTGTCAAATAAAAGTGGTCCCAACACTTAGAAAATTTTTTCAGGATTTTCACCTGAAACCAGGAAAAGTTGGTTTCTGTCCTAAAGTTAATACCTGAGGTGAAAATCCGAACTTTCTACGACAAGCGGTTACCGAGAAATTACAATTTGAAATTTGATACCCGAAAAAACAAAATGGCGATTTTTCGGTTTCCGGTCGATTTCAATGCTACGGGGTCCGCGTTTCCGCTTTCCCGGGGTGAAATACCTGTTCTATATCTAAACTAAGTGGGAAAAAACTATAATTATTATTAATTTAGAATTTATGGCCAAAAAAGGGTTAAAAATGAATATCTACGGAACCGCTTGACGTAAAATTGCGCAAAAAATTTTAAAATTAATATAAAATACACATCTATCACACACAATAATAAGCTGTAATGGTCCAATACAGAAAATATTCACAATCGGTATTTTTCACAAATTTTGAAAAACTTAAAAGTTTTCTAACTAAAAAGGTCCAGAAAGTTTTTAAACTTCGCAGATGTGTTGTCCCAGCTAGCGCGCACCAGATTTTGCTTTAAAAAGTATACAGTCTGACTGAAGTTTCCAAGTTATTTCAATTTGAATTTTGAATTTTAAAAAGTCAATTACTCACTGATGAAAGGTCCAAAAATTTTGTTCTAAATGCCTTAACACTCCAGGTACTAAGCCGCTTCTTTGTGTATTGTCCGATTTTGCCGCACGCCTCTGGATCGCTGACCACGCCACCACGTGGTTTTTGTTTTTTTGGTGATTGTACTTCAGCCGATGATGGTATCGAGGCGCTGAGGATGTCGGCGTGTAGACCTTAATTCGGCGCTTCCGTTGATGTATCGCACTTGTGTGTTGCGATCTCCTATCGCACTGCAGATAGCTTTAAAGTTCAACTTAACCTCACTTTTCACTGTTTTTTGAACTTTGCGGTTTTTTGGGACGTCCGCCACTCACACACTGCAATCCGTCGGATAGCGCGCACTGTTCCACACACGCCGGTTTTTGTTTGGGGCCGATCGGGCTAAAATGTCCACGTCCACGAATTTTTTAGAGCGGAGCTTTTCGAAAACGATGCTGCTACGACGCCCAGTGGCACGTGACTGGTTAGGTTAGGTTAGGTTAGGTTAGGTTAGGTTAGGTTAGGTTAGGTTAGGTTAGGTTAGGTTAGGTTAGGTTAGGTTAGGTTAGGTTAGGTTAGGTTAGGTTAGGTTAGGTTAGGTTAGGTTAGGTTGGGGTGCGGGATTGGTAGACCTCCTCGTGGTGCACCCTGGGAGGGGGAGGATAGCCGCTCAGTTGCGCGCTTGCTATTCTCCCCCTGCGAACTACCAGTCACAGAGTGGTTATGGCAGTTGAGTCTTCTCCTGCGTTGGCTTTAGTGCCGTGTTGTTGTGGATGGCTGCTCCCGAGATGCCTCAGCTAATCTGAGGTGTCAGGGGATGCAGCCGTCTTGGAGGTGGTGCGTTTGCATCGTTTGTTGTCGGGGCCCGGTTCAGGGCCAGCGGCCGCTTGGTGGCGTGGGATGGCGAGCCTTCAAGGCTTGCGGCGCGGCGGGTCTGGCGGTCACAGTCATGCGGCTGCTAGATGGGTTTCGGCCCCCCGTCGGGCAACCCGTAACCCGCACTGAGCGGGCCGGGGGCGCTGCTCATTGAGAGTAGCGCTGCGTGGAGAAAACCACTATAATAAATCCCCAATCCCAAGGTGAGCGGACCGTGCCGATGGGATGCATGGCTGGAGGGAGTCCAGTGCCAAGCGTGCGGGGGAGCTCACCCCCGAAAAAAGAGACGACGATGTGGAGCATTGGTAAAGTACAATGAAGGCTGATTGCGAAAAAAGTCCCCTGGCGGGTCTCCAAAAGGAGGAATCCCGTCCGCTCACTTCGGTGACCGGCTGCCCTCCGTATGCAGGGGTGGGCAACAATCGCCTCGTAGGCCGGCAGGTTGCCGGTCTCCGTGAACACAACCTTGGCGAAACGAATATGGACATTGATGCTACGTGGAATAAGGACTTGATCGAATGGGTGGTGAAGGACTGCGACCTGTTGTCGTACTCCAACACCAATGACCTTGGCGTGAACGCGGGAGAGTGCTCGAATGGTAATTTGGGCGCATTGAGACTGAGGGGTGGTGGTTCGCCGTCGCGAGAAGAAAAGTGTCGTTCTGACAGCGAATTGACCCCAAAAGATTCTAGAGCAGCCACGGCGGAGTTGCCAACTACGGTAACTCCTGCACAGGGTGAACTTTTGGAGCTCTCAACGAGTACAGGGTTACGGAGTCGACTGAGGAGCCGGAGATCACTCCCAGACATCCGCGTGTCTTTAACCCGCTGTGACTCTCCAGCTCCGAAGAATAGCTGCACGCAGTCGCAGACTGCGTCAGTAAAAGAAAAAGAGACGGAAGCCTGTGGGGGTGAAAACGAGGTAAATGTAGAAGAGTCAGCTTTGATAGACTGGCACAGAGATGAGCGAATTGAGTCAGACTCGGCCATGAGCTGCGACTCACTGAGTGACAGTGGCCGACGGCTTTGGCGGAAACGCAATCTGAGCGGTTCTGGGTCGGAGTCAGACAGGACTGCCGAGGAAAAAAAGACGCAGCCCACATCAAAGCGGGGTCGTGGTCACGCCATAACCACTGGCAAGTACGCGGGTATGGCCAAGACCCGAGAAGATTACAAAGCGGCGAAGGAGCAATACCGTCTGCAAGAAGCGGAAAAGGCTGAGGCGGAGCTGGAAAACTTGACCATCCGTATGCGGCCAACTGTGGAGCAAAGTGCGGCGTCTGGTACAGAGATAGAGAACCAGCTAATGTCGGACCTTAACAAGCAAGTTCTTGATAGCGTGGCCGTGGTTAAAAAAGTGGTAGCCACGTCCGGGAACTTAAAGGGCACCTACCAGCGGAAGCTAAAGGAAGCGGCCACTGCGATTACTGATTTCGCCCAAGTGATGCTAGTACGCACCACCACGGATGAGACCAAAATTCTACAGCGGACTGTCTCCCGTCTGCAAACACAAATAGCGGACCTTCAAAAGGAACATGAAGAACTCAGAAATGAGCTGCGACTCGCTAGAGCAGCCCCGTCCCCGTTGACACCGGCCTTGCAGCAGTCGCTTGTGGCACCATCTAACGTGTCCCAAGAGGAGGCCGAGCGCACGATGATGATAAATGTGGGCACAATGGTGAACGCCCGCCTGGAAGCCTTAGAGGACAGGCTCCTTCCAGCTAAGACTGTGCGGCCACCGCTGGCCGCAGACAAAACAAAAAAGATGGCCCAACCTGCATCTCAGAAGGACAACAGGAAGGCTGCAACACCTCGCCCAGCTCCGACGGTACAACCTACCGCTGGACCTAGTGGGCTAAATAAATCGAAGGCACCCAATGGTCTGCAACCATCTTCTGCTCCTGGGAATGAGGGGAAGAAAACGGCAGCAAAGAAGGGCAAGAAGAAGAAGGAAAAGACGGCTCAACCTGCGGAACCACCGCGCGAGCCTCGTCCATTACCGCCTGCTCCTGCTAACGTGGACGAGACCTGGACAAAGGTGGTTAAAAAGGGCATAAAAAAGAAGGCAACAAGTCCTCCAACGCAGCAAGCTGTCCCCAAGAAGGCACGTAAACTACGCCCTCCACGCTCAGCGGCGATTGTCCTTACGCTAAAGCCGGAAGCTGATGGAGGTAAAACTACCTACGGGGACATCCTTAAGGAGGCTAGATCTAAAATCGACCTAAAGGAACTACAGATCGAGGGAGTCCGGTTCAAACGAGCAGTCACAGGAGCTACCATTATAGAGGTCCCCGGGGCAACAAGCAGCGAGAAAGCAGATGCTCTCGCTGATAAATTGAGGGAGAAATTAAATAATGAGGTTGTCCAAGTCTCCAGGCCTACAAAAACCGCTGAAGTCCGCATCTCAGGGCTGGACGACTCTGTCACGCCTGATGATGTGAGAAAAGCCGTAGTCAAAGTGGGTGAGTGCCACTTAGACCAAATAAAGTGTGGCGAAATCCGCCAGGACTTCTCAGGCCTAGGCTCCATTTGGGTCCGCTGCCCAATTACGGTGGTTAAAAAGTTGACAGACAGCGGTCGACTGATTGTTGGATGGGTATCGGCAAGGGTCCAACTGCTGGATAAAAAACCTATGCGTTGTTTCCGTTGCCTTGAAGCAGGCCATGTTCGCGCGCAGTGTCAGGCTCAAGAGGACCGCAGTGCCCTGTGCTACCGCTGCGGCCAGTCCGGCCATAAGGCTGCAACGTGCTCTGCCGCACCGCACTGCGCTGTTTGCGCGACGGCCAATAAGCCGGCAGGACACACAATTGGAAGCAAGATGTGCTCTGCTTCCAAAATCAATAAGAAGGGGAAGAAGAATGGCGATGGCTCCCGAGCCCCCTCGCAATCCGTCCACCAACCCGCGCCTGATGCGGCCGAGGGTGAGCAGGCAGCGCCAATGGAAACCACATAATAATGGCGTTAAAATTTGTGCAGGTGAATCTCAACCACTGCCTCGATGCTCAGGATCTCCTGTTTCAGAGCATGGCGCAGTGGTTGGCACATGTGGCTATCCTCTCTGAGCCATACCACATCCCCCAAAGGGACAATTGGGCTGGGGACCACGATGGCACGGCGGCGATTATAACTCAAACAGCTGCCGGCTCACCGCCCTTCGAAAAGGTGGAAAAAGGGAAGGGATTTGTGGCCGCACTTCTTGGTGGCATCACAGTAGTCAGTGTTTATTTCTCGCCCAACAGGAGTGTGGCTGAATTTGAAGCCTTTCTAGTAGAAGTAGGAGCGGTTATTGGTCGCTGTAATCCGCGTCCCGTGATTGTTGCGGGTGATTTTAACGCCAAGTCCGTCGTATGGGGATCCCCAGCAACGGATGTACGTGGGCGGGAACTAGAGGAGTGGGCAGTTGCGGCTGGTCTGGTGGCTGTCAATCGGGGTTCTGTCTACACATGTGTTCGAGAACAGGGTGGTTCCATTGTCGATGTAACCTTTGTTAATGCTGCCTTGGCCCGTCGTATTCAAGGTTGGGAGGTACTTGAGAGTGTAGAGTCCTTATCCGACCATCGTTACATACAGTTCAGGGTCTCCACACTCCCAGGTACTCTGAGCGGTCCAATTAGTCAGTCACTGCCAGGTGACGGTCCAAGATGGGCACTAAAACGCCTAGACAGAGAGGCATTGGTTCTTGCTGCTGAGGTCCAGGCATGGAACCCGACTCCGGCGGATCCCATAGATGTAGACGAGGAGGCGAAATGGCTCGGCGAAGCAATGTCGAACATTTGCGATGCAGCGATGCCCCGAGCCAGGCCTCTTCCTCCTAAACGTCAGGTCTACTGGTGGTCTCCGGAGCTCGCGCAACTCCGAGAGTCATGTGTTGCGGCGAGACGCCTTTATAGTCATCAGCGAAGGCGCAGGCTCCGAGATCCTGCTCGGGAGACAGAACTATATGCAACATATAGAGAGCGTGCAAAAAGCCTGAAGATCGCTATAAAACAGGCAAAGGAGGGCTCATATCGGGAAATGCTCGATATGTTAAATAACGATCCTTGGGGGCGACCATATAAGATGGTCCGAAACAAACTTCGCCCTTGGGCTCCCCCCCTAACGCGAAGTCTCGAGCCGGATCTACTGCGAAATGTGGTGGAAGCGCTGTTTCCGGCCTGCGATAACTTCGCACCGCCGGCAATGGCACCCCCCGCTGAAATTGAAGGTGACGAGGAGGAGATATCCGACGTGTCTGATGATGAACTTGGAGCAGCTGTGCTAAGACTTAAGGCCAAAAACAAAGCCCCTGGGCCTGACGGCATACCGGGTCGCGCCTGGGTCTTGGCCAGTAAGGCTCTGGAATCACGAATGCTGCAAATGTTCTCAGCTTGCTTTCATCAAGCCAGGTTTCCACGGCAGTGGAAGACAGGCAAGCTGGTTCTCATAAAAAAGGAAGGACGCCCGGCAAATTCTCCATCTGCCTACCGCCCAATAGTGCTGCTTGATGAGATTGCGAAGCTCCTGGAGCGCATAATAGCCAGCCGTCTCATCAAGCATCTCGCTCGTGTCGGACCTGATGTGGCAGATTGCCAGTTCGGTTTCCGCAGCGGCCGTTCAACAGTGGGCGCCATTCAGCGTGTTAAGGCTCTCGCTGACGAGGCGTTGTCCCGAGGTGAGGTAGTCTTGGCAGTGTCCCTGGACATTGCCAATGCCTTTAACTCGTTGCCTTGGGGCTGCGTTAAAGAGGCGCTGCGGTACCACCAGGTACCAGAATATCTAAGGCGGACAGTCGACGCGTACCTCTCGGACAGGTCCGTCACTTACCCGGGACGGGAAGAGTGGGCAAGATATCCAATGTCTTGCGGTGTTCCACAGGGGTCGGTCCTAGGGCCACTCTTGTGGAATATTGGATATGATTGGGTCCTGAGAGGCGCAAACCTGCGAGGCATAAACCTCACCTGTTACGCCGATGACACTTTGGTGACAGCTCGCGGGAAAACCTTTAGGGAGGCCGCCATACTGTCAACGGCAGGAGTTGCTCACGTCGTCGGTCGGATCAGGCGATTGGGACTAAAGGTGGCCCTACAAAAATCGGAAGCCTTGTGCTTCCACGGGCCCCGCAACGCGCCACCGCCGGATGCGCATATAGTGGTGGGTGGAACCCGGATCGGCGTCGAGTCCACAATGAAATACCTGGGCCTCACACTCGACAGCCGGTGGAATTTCCGCGCCCACTTTCAGCGCCTGATGCCGAAGCTGCTGGGAGCAGCTGGCGCTCTAGGGCGTATACTCCCAAATACGGGGGGGCCCAAAGCGTCATGTCGACGGCTGTACATGGGGGTCGTCAGATCCATGGCCCTGTACGGAGCCCCAGTCTGGGCCGACATTTTAAAGAGAGAGGAGGTAGCACTACTAAGGGCGCCTCAGAGGGCAATTACAACTAGAGCCATAAGAGGGTACCGCTCGATCTCTTTCGAAGCGGTATGTGTGCTGGCAGGGACTTTACCATGGGATTTAGATGCGAGAGCCCTCGCAGCGGTTTACCGTTGGCGCGAGGAGGCGCATCACAATGGAGACTTGCCAGCACCGAGAGAAATTCTAGGACGACGAGACGCCATTCGACTGGAAATGGTGGAGGTTTGGGAGCAGAGGCTGGCGCACCCTAGCGCAGGCCGTC
The DNA here is from genome assembly GCF_963556715.1 of Cydia fagiglandana. Taxonomy (NCBI): domain Eukaryota; kingdom Metazoa; phylum Arthropoda; class Insecta; order Lepidoptera; family Tortricidae; genus Cydia; species Cydia fagiglandana. The sequence goes on from NC_085941.1 coordinate 21,221,476, forward strand.
TGACTATTGAAGCGGTTCGCCCGGTTCTTAAAAAGTGGCTAGACCGGACACATGGCGCCTTAACTTTCCGACTGACTCAGATCCTCTCGGGACATGGATGTTTCGGGAGGTATCTTAAGGACAGAGCCAGAAGAGAAATAACTGCAATATGCCACCACTGCGACTGCCCGGAGGACACTGCCCAGCACACACTAGAAGTGTGCCCAGCCTGGGAAGAAGAGCGCCGCACTCTAAGCGCTGAAGTGGGACAAGACCTCTCGCTGCCCTCCGTGGTCCGAAACATGGTGGACAGCGACAGGTCGTGGAAGGCTGTGCTTGACTTCTGCGAGGCGGTCATGGTGCAGAAAGAGATGGCGGAGCGCGGCAGGGAAGACGATCCAGCTTCCCAGCCGATGCGTCGCAAGCGCGTGGGGCGGCGGCGGCTCGCATATGACCGCCGACTTCCCCCTTAAGGGTTCCTGTGGGCGATAGGCTCGGGGACGTCTGTCGCCTACACAAGGTCCCTGGGATGGCGAGCACGTCGTAATAATGGCGTGCAATTAGGGAGGTAGGGGGAAGATTAAATTTCCTCCAGAGTTGTGTCCGGAGTCCGGACGGCCGCTGGCGAGGTTGCGGAAGAGTGCCGCAGTGTCCCTGTGACCTCGCCCTATAGCGTTGAGTCGGCCAAGAGGGGTTTTAGTGGGTATACCGTGGGCCTCATTAGCCTATACGGGAGTCCCACATAACCACCCAGGCCCATCCCCGCGCCTGGGTGGTATGCGTAACGCATTTCCCCTCTATAATAAAAAAAAAAAAAAAAAAAGGTTAGGTTAGGTTAGGTTAGGTTAGGTTAGGTTAGGTTCCGAGATGCTGGAAAGAGGGTAGGCTATGCCTCCTCAGGAAGGAGGGCCGCCCGCCGGACAGTCCCTCCGGATATCGGCCTATAGTACTCCTGGACGAGGTCGGAAAGATGTTGGAACGCATCCTCGCTGGCCGCATTCTCCAACACCTCAGAAACACCGGCCCGAACATCAATGACAGGCAGTTCGGGTTTCGGGCGGGGCTGTCCACGATGGACGCACTTTCCTCTCTGAGGGAATTTAGTGAAGATGCGGCGGGAAGAGGAGAGGGTGTCGTGGCGGTGTCACTTGACATCGCCAATGCTTTCGGCACCCTCCCGTATACTGTGATTAAGGAGGCACTTCGGTACCACGAAGTGCCTCTATACCTGAGGACAATCGTGGAGCACTACCTATCTGAAAGGGTAGTGCTCTACGAAATGAGAGGGGGCCGTCGCGAGCGCGAAATGGCCTGCGGCGTTCCACAGGGGTCAGTCTTAGGACCTCTCCTGTGGAACATCGGCTATGACTGGGTCATAAGGGGGGCACAGCTTCCCCGCATGTCCACCATATGTTACGCGGACGACACAATGGTGGCTGTGCGGGGAAGAGAATTAGGGGAGACCCTGCGGAGGGCGGCGGTCGCCACAGAAATGACGATCGGCCGCATACGCCTGCTTGGGTTAAGCGTAGCCCTCCCGAAGACAGAGGCAATAGTCTTCGGAGGAAAAGGATGGTGTCTGCCCGCTAACTTGACGATCCAAGTGGATAGAGAACCTGTCCAGGTCAAGGCCAACATCAAATATCTTGGCCTGGTCCTGGACAGAAAGTGGGACTTCGGGGAGCATTTCATCCGACTTGCTCCCCGAATTGTGGGCGCGGCTTCCGCCCTAGGTAGGCTGCTGCCCAACGTGGGAGGACCGAGAGCCCCATGCCGCCGCCTCTTTGCGGGGGTAGTAAGAAGTATGGCCCTATACGGCGCCCCGATCTGGGCGGACCGACTGTCGAGTGCAAATAAATCCCTGCTCCGGCGGCCGCAGAGGGTGGTGGCTCTCAGAATAATTAGGGGCTACTCAACAGTATCCCATGCGGCGGCGTGTCTCCTTGCATCCACTCCTCCGTGGGAGCTCGATGCCCAGGTCCTAGCGGAGAGATACGTGTTGAGGGCGGAGGCCAGGGCTCGAGGAGAGAACTTGGACCCAGAAGCGGTAGAGCGGGCAGACCGAGAGGCCAAGGACAGGCTCCGAGAGCTATGGGAAGCCGGCCTGGAGGACTCCCGCTATGGAACACGCACCATAGGGGCAGTCCTTCCTTACATAGAGGAGTGGTTGAAGAGGAAACACGGGGCCCTATCATATAGGGCAACGCAGGTAATGACCGGACACGGCTGCTTCGGTCATTACCTGCACAACATAAAGAGGGAATTAGGGCCCCAGTGTCACGAATGCGGTGACCCTGATGACTCGGCCCAACACACCTTGGAGGTCTGCAGTCGTTGGGATGAGGAGCGCCGTACTCTCACGGCAGCAATAAGGACGACGGATCTCTCGCTGCACAGCGTCGTTGCGGCCATGCTGGGCAGCGAGAGAAAATGGAAGGCGGTAGTCTCCTTCTGCGAGGAGGTCATCTCGCAGAAGGAGGCAGCGGAGCGGGAGCGCGAAGACGCGGCCGACGCACACCCGCTTCGGCAGAGACGAAGAGGTAGAAGACGCGCGCAGTTCGCTGCGGTGAACCGCGTCCTCCCTCGGTAGGGCCAGTGGGTTAAGGCCCACATTGCACGGCCCTACACGGCTGAAGGGGGAATCAGAAGCGTCCCTGATTCTCCCTTCCTTTGCTGCGGGTTCCCCGGCCTAATGCCGGGAAGAGACGGGGGGCATCATGGAAGAATGACTGCGCGAGCCCATGATGCCCCCATACAACGTCTGAGAGGGTGAGACGCCGGAGTGGGGTTTAGTGGGTATTCTCTTTCCCTCCCTCTCGCTAGGAGAGGGAGCCGAAAGAGTGAGTCCCACATACCCTCCCCATTATGGCCTTTCTCAAGGCCTGGGAGGGATGCGTAAAAGCATTCCCCACTCCGTCAAAAAAAAAAAAAAAAGGTTAGGTTAGGTTAGGTTTTTTTTTTTTTTTTTTTTCCTATGCTTCTACCTCCAACATGATCGGAGCCTGTATTTTCTGGTTTCTCTTTCATGCCAGTTCTCGCTTATTTGCTTCTCGCACTTTCATTCTACATACAATTCTTTCTTGCATTCATCATCTTTCGTACTTTTTTGTGGGTGGGATTCCCACCTATCTCTATCTCTATCTATACTATATATATTCTATTTATTTATTTATTTTCATTTCTCATGAGATTCGGGATGGGTGGGTGAATCAATTTCTCATACACATATCTTTTATTGTTTTACAGTTTTGTCACATTTCTTACATCTATTTCCCTTAAACTATATTTATTACATGTTCTTAGTACTATTTTTTATTGCATTATATAAAGTTTTATGCTTAACATTAATATAATCATTATATTATGTAAACATAATTTATGAGCTCTCGTTTCGTTTTGCTACTTGTTTACAAATTTTTTCACAATAGTTTAAGAATTCCTCTCTGTTAGCTGATGTTATTAACTCTTTCATATTTGCTAGTTTTAAGTTTAAGTTTAATTTCATTTCCAGGTCAAACCGCATTTGGTCATGGACAGGACACTCCAGCAAGATATGCGGCACCGTCTCCCTGACTGCGGGGTCACATATGCACGACGGGCTCTCTTTACATTTAAATCGATGTAGGTATTCCGAGAACCCGCCGTGGCCCGTCATCAGTTGGGTTCTTATACCTGTTGGCTGTATTTTCCGTACCATTTTGTAGGCATTTACTGCGTCCGGGAAAAATAATTTTGTTCCAGAGGCGGTGTCGCTATCGACATATCTCCGGTTCCATTCCTCAATCGTTGCCGTTCGAATGGCTCGCTTTACGAATGAAACCGGACACCTGTCGTAATTTGGTTTTCGCTTTGACCCAACGGCGGCCTCCTTTGCCAACACATCCGCCCTCTCGTTCCCTTCCAGTCCGGCGTGAGCCTTTATCCAGTGCAAGGTTACCATTTTGCCCTGCCGGGATGAGGTTCGAAGGTTATCCCTGGCTTCTACTGCTAGAGGGTGGAAACATTTTCGATTTTGGATTGTTTGGAGGGCCGCCATTGAGTCACTGTAAATTCCAAATGTCTTTTCCCTACTCGCTGTGATCTCTCTCGTAGCTTTGCACAGCGCCAAGAGCTCAGCCTGGTAGACTGTGCATTGTTCGGAGAGAGCAAGTTTGTGGGCTTTGATCTCAGTTTCGCCTTTCCATATGGATAACGCGGCCCCAACCTTGCCCCCAATCTTGCTCCCATCCGTAAAGATGCGAACTTGGTAATTACTGTAGCTGTCTACTTGTTGTTGGTCTACCAGACTTATGACTTCCAGGTCGCTGTGCTCAGCCGGGTGGGGTGCTTCCATGGCCGAAGACATCCGTTCTACCTCCCGATCCAGCAGTGCCGACTGGGGCACTCCTTTCTTTGCCTCGTACAAAGAAGCCGCCTCTTGAACTCTGAGGTCTAATGGGAGCATCCCAGCGAGCAGCAGTGCTGAGTTTAATGAGACTGTTCTATATGCCTTGCATATCTTTTGGGCAAAACCTCTTTGTACGGTGTTAAGCTGTTTTATCACTCCCAGTTTTTTGGCGGCGGGTGCCCACGCGCTTGCGGCATATAGAACGACCGGCTCCACTGCCGCCGTGTAAATAGTGCGGATGACCTCCGGGTGCAACCCCCAGCTTACACGGGCCGTCCGGGCCAACTTTTTATACATATTAAGAGCCTTCCTACAGACGCCCGCCACATGCTGGTTGAATGTTAGCTTGTGGTCGATGGTGAGGCCCAGTATTTTTATTTCGTTTGACATGGCTATGTTCACCCCGTCCATGCTCAGGCGTGGTGCATCGAATTTTAGTTTTCTAGTAATTACCATTGCGCATGTTTTGTGTGGAGCAAATTTCAGTTTGTGGTCGATGCCCCACGTCCGAACATGTTCGAGGGTCGCATTTGCCTGCGTTTCTATGTCTAGGGCCGTGTCGCCATCGAAAATCAACACCACATCATCCGCGAACGCCTGGCAGAAGACTCCGTTCTGCTCCAGTTTTCTCAGCAGAGGGTCCAGGAGGAGATTCCACAGAATGGGTCCCCCTATGGATCCCTGGACACACCCCTTGTTTGTGCCTTTGTTATATTCTTGTCCAGCGTATCTCACTGTTACTTTCCTATTTTCTAGATAGCTGTCGATGGTCCGTCTCAAGTTCATCGGGCAGTCTTCTTCTGACAGTCTCGTTTTTATGGCAGGCCACCATGCGCTGTCGAAGGCTCCCTCTATATCCAGTGATATCATGGTAAGCAGCTTTCTTGCTTTTAATTTACCTTGTATGTGCTGCATCAGGTCATAGAGGGAGTCTTCGGTGCTTCTTTGGGGCATAAAACCGTACTGCTTAGGACTGATTTTTGGTAGTATATGGTGCTTGAGGCGGGCCACCAACATCTTCTCATATATCTTGCCCAAGACAGGCAAAAGCCCAATCGGCCTGTAAGATTTGGGCAAAGTATAGGACTCCTTACCGGGTTTTTTGAGTACTACCACTGTGGCCTCTTTCCATATCTTTGGAAAGTAATAGTGTTCGAGGCACTTATTTAATAGTGCCAGGAAGAAGTCGGGACTACATTTTATGGCTTGGACGCATATGTCGGCGGTGAAGCCGTCGGATCCTGGTGCCTTTTTTGGATTAAATGACCTCATCGTCGCATTAAGCTCGCTCTGCGTAAACGGGGGGTCATGTTTTTCATCATGATGCCTCACGTTTACTTTTTGCGCTAAGTCTCTGATGCGACGATGGTTCATCGTATCCTCTTTTTCGCTGTCATCGGGATAAAAGGTTCTGGCTAGTAACTCCACCGATCCTCGTTCATCCAACGTTTTTCCCTCGTTCTGTAACAGCTGGTCTTCCTCTCGCTTAGTAATTCTTCCCATCACCCTATATATCCCCTCCCACACTCCCTCCCGATCCTGCTTACAGCAAAACTCCTTCCAACTCTCCGTCTGTGCAATTCGTACAGCATTCTCATATTCTTCTTTTTCTTTCAGGTAGAGGTCGATCACCATTGCTCTCCGGATGGGCGCGGCATTGCGAATTCTGCGCTTTTTGGTGGCTACGCTTCTTTTCTTCTCTGCAAGTTCCTGGGACCACCATGGCAAGGTGAGTGTGTTTGCGTTCTTTTTGTTTGGTATAGTACTTTTACATGTGTTCGTAATGGCTTGTGTGTAATTGTTTAATATTTCGTCTATTTGTTCTGTGTTGTGTACATTTTCCAGGTGTTGTGTAGTGAGTAGAGTGTCTTGCAAAGCTTGGGTCAGTTTCCCATGAAACTGCTCCCAGTTTGCTTTTCTCGTGTTATAAATGCGTGTTGTTCTGTGTATGTTAGTTCCTTTCGATGGTTTTAGGTTTATTTTAAAAGTAATACCGTTGTGGTCTGAACTTGTAAGGCCTTCGTTCACTTGCCAGTTTTCGACTAATTCGAGCGTATCAACAGAGCAAAATGTTACGTCCACATAGCTGCTGTACCTTTTTCCACCTCTTATTGTATCAAATGTTGGAGTTGTACCTGTATTCAGGATCTGGAGTTCTAGTTCCTCTAGCAGTCCACTCAGCTCTTTCCCTCTCTCGTCTTCGATTTGGCTTCCCCACCAGGTACTTTTGGCATTGAAATCGCCTCCAGCGATGATCTTTACCTGACCCATCTCCTTATGCACTTTTTTGAGGTGTTCAAGGTATTCCACCATGGGTTTATCAGGCTCGAAGTACAGGGACACCATCACTATTGTCCAGGCTATTGTTCGGGCTTTCACCACTACGATGTTCTTTGTGGTGAGGTCAGGGTATTGTGTGACGTCGAGATCATCATCGAAGATCATGACCGCCGCTTTCACAGGTCCCTCTTCCACTTTTTTGTCTTGAAAGATCCTAACCCCTGGATATCCCTGCATCTCTCCTTCCTTCCCCACATAGGGCTCCTGAATCATCGCGATGGCCGTTTTGCGCTTTTTGGCTTCCAGCAAGAGTTCGGTAGTAGCCAGTTTGCTGCGCTGGAGGTTTGCCTGCATACATTGGTATCCTTTGTTCTCCGGGGCCACCTTAGCAGTACGCCACGGATGCCCGGGCTAATGTGTCCCACTTTCTCCTGACTGGGCACTCATTGCTAAATGCATCGTGGGCGCAGTTTTCCATTTTGGCCCGAGTACAATTTATGCACGCTGCTGCTTCTCCTGTGAGTTTTTCCGGGCATGCTTCTCTTAAGTGCGGTCCACCGCAGTGGCCGCACAGGTCTGCTGGCTCTTTGCAGAATCGCCGACTGTGGCCATAGCCCAGGCAGCGCGTGCATTGCACTAGGGGGCTCTGGTCCTCTACGCGGATACTCTGGAGATCTATCCTCAGGCGCTTTCCTTCAAGTGCTCTGTTCCAAATTGTGGGGGATACCCTTAGAACGACGTGGCAAGTTAGTGGATTTCTTGCTTTTCTGCGGTATTTGATCTCCAGGTGTCTTTCCTCTTCGTCGAGGCCATGGAAAACATCCCGATTCTGATTTTGGAGGGCCCTTATTATGTCTTCGTCGCTATTTATCTGTAGCACGTCTCTCATTATCAGAAGCGGGTTTTTGTTTTTCACTTCCTCGACGTTGAGGTCGACTCCCTGGCTCTCCATCCTTTCTCGGAATTTGTCCCTCTCTCCTTTGGTCCCGAATCCCATAAGTACCTTTCTGTCCTTCGCCTTTCTTACCCTTTCCACCTTTATCCATCCCTCCTTGGCGTCAGCCGCTTTTCTTACTCTGTCCAGGACCTCCTCACCTGTTTCAGTTTCGTTTTTGGAGGTGATGACAACGGTGTGTAAGGTGCCTCTTACTTCCGGTCTGACTTTAGGGACCGCACTGGGCGGTCCCGCTGTCACGCCGGCATATGTCACCGTTGTCACCATCCTTTCGAGGGTCTCCTGTTGAGTCTTCACCGAGGCCTTCAGCTCATCCATTTTACTATTGTTTTCTTTGATGAGCCTGGTTTGCTCTTCCAGTTTTAACAGGAAGGTGTCGGTGTCTGCCACGGCCAAGTTATTTGTGGCCTCTTTGTTGTCCTCGGGCATCTCCCTGTTTGCTACTAGTTTCCCTTTACTTGTATCGGCATCGGCCTCCTTTTTTGCCCCGGTTTCAGCTTCTTTCACGAGCTGGTACAGCCGGTCCAGGGCCACCAAGACGTCGTTTTTGATTGACGTTTTGACATTTTTCCCATCTTTTATGCTTTTGGTCGCCATGTCGTGGAGGACCCGGGCCTCTGCCGTCCTGCTCGAGTAGACCTTTTTTGTTTTTGTAGGTGCGTCGGTATGCTTTTTCGCTGGTGATATAGTTATCGTATTTTGCCATTTTCAGGCCTAAGGTGGCTGTGGTTATAGTTGTAACCTTGTTCTCCTGTGCCAGAGCTTCGTTTTGCTTTGCCTGGCCGGCCTGCATTGTTGTACTGGCATTGGGGGCTTGAGTGGGGCCATTTTCACTGCTGCTCGCTGCTTCCCACTCCCCTATGCTCCGTCTCACGCTCTTCTCCGGGGTTTTTTGTTTGGGGGGAGCTGAGTCCCCCGTCTGTTTGACCGGGCTTCTACCGAGGATCATGTCGAGGTATTTGTGTCAGTCAATAGGGACCAACCCAATATACTTAATCTTACTACACTCTACACTCAAAGTATAGTTGTCAACTAATTGTTTTCCGCCTCTGTAAAAGGGAGGCGGCGCTCTGGTAATTTTACTTACCGTCAGTGTAGATTAAAAGAGAAAATAAGTAAAAATAAAAGGAAAATTAAAAATGTAGAGTCAAAATTTTTGTTTTACAGGTGTAGAGTCGCAGACTCTACTATCAAATTAAACTACTAGGACTGTATGTATAAACACAGAAATCACTTAAATCTAAGATATGACTAATTTTTACAAAAAATTTTTGAGCTCTATCTAGAGCCAAATTTCTATGCTCAAGAGGTAGCTCTCCCCGAGCCCTTTCCAGCGATACCAAACACGGCTATCCTAGTCCCAGGAGTTCCCGAGCAGTGGCGATTTAAAGTTTCTGGTATCGGTCTCCAGAACCGGTTTCAAATCAGGTATCTTACTGTAACTCGGGAACCGATGGCCCAATTTTGCCGTGCCTGGGCTCGTTTTACTGTGCTCGACGAGCTCTATCCCCTGGGCTAACTTTCAGGACTAAAAATTTTTTGAAAAATTTTTATTCCTGAAAGCTCTGAAGAATTCTGAAGTGTGAGTACCCACGCAGTGGAGCTCGTGTTTATATCCCTGCAAAAAACCCCGGTCCTCTACGACTTTCCGTTTGGGAGATATCGTGGTTTGAACTTTCCCAAGATGGCGGCGAGAACTGTCAAAGTTCAACTTTGACCGCTGATATCTCCCGTTCCCGGGGTCGCAGAAAACCCGGATTTTGGGCTGGTACGCTAATCTTAACCTAAACTGTCGCGTGAGACCACTTTCAGGCCTCAAAAATTTTCAGGAATTTTCGGACTCAAAAACGCCCGAAACTTCCTGAAAAGAATTGAAGGTGGTGGATGTGCCTGCTCTATCCTCCAGGAAAGAAACCGCGAGTCTCCAGGCCCCCGGGTTGCCGAGATATTGCAGCTCGAAAAACGGCAAGATGGCCGCCGAACTGTCAAACTTGATGTTTGAGGGCCAATATCTCGGGAACCAGTGGCCGGAGAGATTTCGGGTTTTCTTCCCTGCTATTTTCCTTATCCCCTCTGTCAAATAAAAGTGGTCCCAACACTTAGAAAATTTTTTCAGGATTTTCACCTGAAACCAGGAAAAGTTGGTTTCTGTCCTAAAGTTAATACCTGAGGTGAAAATCCGAACTTTCTACGACAAGCGGTTACCGAGAAATTACAATTTGAAATTTGATACCCGAAAAAACAAAATGGCGATTTTTCGGTTTCCGGTCGATTTCAATGCTACGGGGTCCGCGTTTCCGCTTTCCCGGGGTGAAATACCTGTTCTATATCTAAACTAAGTGGGAAAAAACTATAATTATTATTAATTTAGAATTTATGGCCAAAAAAGGGTTAAAAATGAATATCTACGGAACCGCTTGACGTAAAATTGCGCAAAAAATTTTAAAATTAATATAAAATACACATCTATCACACACAATAATAAGCTGTAATGGTCCAATACAGAAAATATTCACAATCGGTATTTTTCACAAATTTTGAAAAACTTAAAAGTTTTCTAACTAAAAAGGTCCAGAAAGTTTTTAAACTTCGCAGATGTGTTGTCCCAGCTAGCGCGCACCAGATTTTGCTTTAAAAAGTATACAGTCTGACTGAAGTTTCCAAGTTATTTCAATTTGAATTTTGAATTTTAAAAAGTCAATTACTCACTGATGAAAGGTCCAAAAATTTTGTTCTAAATGCCTTAACACTCCAGGTACTAAGCCGCTTCTTTGTGTATTGTCCGATTTTGCCGCACGCCTCTGGATCGCTGACCACGCCACCACGTGGTTTTTGTTTTTTTGGTGATTGTACTTCAGCCGATGATGGTATCGAGGCGCTGAGGATGTCGGCGTGTAGACCTTAATTCGGCGCTTCCGTTGATGTATCGCACTTGTGTGTTGCGATCTCCTATCGCACTGCAGATAGCTTTAAAGTTCAACTTAACCTCACTTTTCACTGTTTTTTGAACTTTGCGGTTTTTTGGGACGTCCGCCACTCACACACTGCAATCCGTCGGATAGCGCGCACTGTTCCACACACGCCGGTTTTTGTTTGGGGCCGATCGGGCTAAAATGTCCACGTCCACGAATTTTTTAGAGCGGAGCTTTTCGAAAACGATGCTGCTACGACGCCCAGTGGCACGTGACTGGTTAGGTTAGGTTAGGTTAGGTTAGGTTAGGTTAGGTTAGGTTAGGTTAGGTTAGGTTAGGTTAGGTTAGGTTAGGTTAGGTTAGGTTAGGTTAGGTTAGGTTAGGTTTTTTTTTTTTTTTTCGAAGGTGAAGGAAATCCTCATAGGATACCACCAGGCCGGTCCTGGTGGCATGCCCGACTCGACTGAAGATGGCATTCCGCCCTAGGATGGAATGCCATCGCCAGTCGCCTACGGACTAAAACCTCCCCCTTTGGGTGTAAGGAACTTTATTATTGGACACGCAGCGCTAACGGTGTACGCTTTGTGTTCAACATATGGATGAGCGAGGAGTTAAGATTTGTTTGCAAGGAGACAATTGATATGACTAATGATGGATCGGGTGATTGAGGTAGTAGGACTTTATAGTTAGGGCGATATTATTTTACCGACTTGAGAAGGTGAAAGTTTAGTTGAAAATTTGATTAGTTATTGCAGTCTGCTCGCCGGGACACCGGAAGAGCCGTGTTCCAGTCCGGTGCCCCGGCAAACGGACGCAGGCGAGTAGACGCAAAAACCTTTTACACATTACATGAGATAGATAATCAGTACACGATATTAATAACAATAATCAGCATTCTTATTAAAAAAAAACACATTTCAATTAACAGTAAGATTTTATATACAACATTATATACAACAATTAGTTCCGACGAGGTGTCCGTTCAAGTGCCATTGAAGTGCTTCAGTCTTGTTATGATGCACTTCAATAGCGAGTCAAAGCTTTCAGCCAAAGATTCTCTGCTAGTCACACTTACAATGTCCAGTGGATCTACGCCTAAATTTTGACACATGATAATGTGATCCTGTGAATGTACAAAGAATCTAGGGCAGTTATATATTAGATGAGCTAACGATTGGGTGATTTGAGCGTCTGGGTCACAAGGGCAATGATCATTTGTGGTAATTTTAAATCTAAAAAGATATTCTTTGTGGAACCCATGATTGCTGAGATACTGAGTCGAATGAAAGTTTGGTGTATATTTTGTAATGTATTGTTTGATATGATCATACGTAGGAAAGATGGTTTTGGTGTATTTGCAGTGATCTGGGTTATTGTATAAAAGTTGTGCAGCTATTGATAATCTGGATTTATTATGATGTTTAACAAAGCTGATAGGCACAAGGCTGTAGTCCGGGCTCTTATGCATATTAACTGCCGCCTTAGCTGCCGCATCTGCCATTTCATTGCCGGGTATGCCGCAGTGGGCCTTGCTCCAGAAGAAGTGCGTATCTGTCTGGGCTTTGCTGTTAAATATAAGGTTATGTATGTTTACCACTGTTTGGTTATAGTTGTTTGGATCAGATATTGCCATGAGTCCTGATTTGTTGTCAGAAAAAACTAGCAACTTGTTGATAATGGGTTTTATTTGATAGCTGTACTTGAGGCATTCCTGTATTGCAAATAGTTCAGCCTGATAAACCGAGCAGCAATCATGCAGTTTTAATTTTTTGACTATAATGTTGCCATTAGGCTTGATAATGACGAAAGCTGCCCCGACTTTACCGTCATGACGGCTCCCGTCAGTATAAACTCTCCATGCTTTATAGTTGCCCCTGGAGAAAGCTAGTAATGCGTGTTCAGTGCGATCATTTATATCTTGGTGCGGAATGGATACCCTGTCAGCGGGGTGAAGCAAGGAAGACGGGGGGGCGAGTTTCTCGATGTGGAGATCTGAGGGCAAAGTGGAGGTGTGCCCCTGTAACCGAGTGTCTTCGAGTTCAGCTACGCATTTAATTTTGTCGGGTAGGGGAGCTAACCTGGCCAGCGTAATAGCTAGAGCAGTATTCAATGTTTTGAATCCGCGCGCTATCTTAATGGCGCAGAGCCTTTGTAAGGACAACAGTTTGTCATTTACGCATTTATACTGGAGTGCACTTGCCCATATAGATGCAGAGTATGTGATCACCGGTTCCATGACATGTTGATAAATGGTTCTTATATTTTCTGGATGGACTCCCCAAGTGGGTCTAATTAGGTTCTTAAGTTTGTTATACAGTTTTTTGGTCTTTTCAATGATGTATTCTACGTGTTTAATGAACTTTAACTTGCTATCAATGATGACTCCTAGATATTTTATATGGTTTACAAAGGGTATGGGGGTGTTGTCGGACGTGATAGATATTTTATTAGCTTTATTAGTGAACGCTATAGCCTGAGTTTTCTCGCTGCCAAACTCTAGCTTCACGCTGCGTCCCCAGTCAGTTATACGCTTTATCGCATCATTAGTTATGTTTTGTAGTTCGCTGGTGGTCTTAGAGTGGCATATTAGTAGTACGTCATCTGCGTAGGCTTGAATATGGCATCCAGGGGGCATGTCAGTCACTAAAAGTTCATCTATTATCAAGTTCCAAAGAATTGGCCCGACGACTGATCCCTGGATACAACCTCTAGTCATTCGTTTTTCTGAGAACAGCTCGGCGAAGCCAACCCGTACGACTCGGTCAGTCACGTAACTGTTTAAGATGCGGTAGATGTTCTTGGGGCAGTTATTATGTTTCAGTCTGCGGAAGATTGCCGGCCACCAGGCATTGTCGAAAGCCGCTTTTATATCCAGTGATACAGCAAGGGTATGTTCAGCTGAGCTTTTGGCATTTCTTACAATGCCGAGGGCGTCCCGGATAGCGGCTGTGGTACTGGTTTGTAGTCGGAATCCATATTGTTTGTGAACAATCTTGCCATTACAGTACATGTGATATGTGAGTCGGTTCACTATAAGCTTCTCTAGAAGCTTCCCAAAGACATTGACCAGTCCAATAGGCCGGTAAGAAGATGCTTTGCTGTAGTCAGCCTTGTCTGGTTTAGGAATTATCTTCGTTATTGTGACCTTCCACGAGTCCGGAAAGTATTCTAGCTGAAGGCATCTGTTCATGATGGATGTGATTGTTTCTGGGAACATTTTGGTTATCTGTAGGCATATGTCAGCAGTGAGATGGTCATTTCCTGGGGCCCTTTTATGACTGATTGTTTGTAGAGTCTCTAGTATTTCTGTCGATGTGAAAGGGGGCTCGTCGACCTGATCAGGAGGGATAGCCATTTGCTCTCTGATAAGAGCTTGCTGTGTTGTGTCACTGCTTGCATCGTCATCAGGGTAGAAAATTCTTAATAGGGCATCAGCAGTGTCCTGGCTGTCTACGGTGTGCCTGCCGTCAGGGAGAAGGAGGGTTGCAGGTGGTTGTGGAGCAGGTCGTGAACGTACAATGCGGTTTGTTACAGCCCACACGTCCTCCTTTCCCTGTCTTTCACAGAAGTTCTTGAAGGCGTTGGTTGAGGCGGAGCAGCAGGCACTCGAGTATTTCTTGCGAAGCTCATCCCGTTCCTTCAAAATTTCCTCTATAGGTAGTTTCCTCCGGACAGCCTTGCTTAATCTGCGGTGGTTTTTGACGACCGCGGCTTTTTGGGACTCGAGGTCATCGTTCCACCAAGGCGGACGTTGGGGAAAAGGTTTCGAACGCGGCAGAATGTCGTCGCACATTTCTGTAATGTCTAATGTGAGGAAAAATATAACAGAGTCTAGTTGGTCCTCGTCGCAGGTTTTGATATAATCTTCAGAGGGAAGTTTGTCAACCAAGGCTTCCCTAATGTTGTCAGTCAGCTCTTCCCATTTTATACTGGACGTGTCGTAGCGATAGGTTGATATTTTTGTTTTGTGGCGAAACTGTGCAGACTTGTGTGTATCAGTAGATATTTTAAAAGTAATTGCATGGTGATCTGATGATGGGCAGATAGTAGGGTCGACCTTCCATTCTATTACCTTGGTGGAGAGGCGTTTCTGGTGCGTTCTATCTTCATACAGAGTGAGATCGACAATAGAACTGCGTAATTTACCATTAGTGACTGTTTCGAAGGTGGGAGTGGTGCCGGTGTTACATACTGACAAGTCATTGGTGATTATGATGTCAGCTATTTGGTTGCCTCTTCTATTGTTGACAGCGCTGCCCCATAGGCTGTGCCAGCCGTTGAAATCGCCGGCAATTATATGTGTGGATCCTGCAGTAAGGCTGAGAAAGTTTTCCAATTTAGATATAGTATTTTGGGGGTCTTGTCTTGGTTCAATGTACACGCATGTGAGATACGTTTTCTTTCCCGATTTATCTGTCAGTTGTATGACACACATGTTAGTACTGGAGTATTTTGTGTGTCCCAAGGCAGAGATGCCAGAGTCCTTGACACAAATGGCAGCTCTTACAGGATGGTCAGGAGACGGGAACTGAAATGTTGTGTATCCAGGCGGGGATTTCATTATATTGGTTTTGGCCTGTAGGTATGGTTCAGTAATAAAGGCAAATGCTATTTTATTTTCTTTGTTGGCAAGGGCAACAGCCGTCTCTTGATAGGCGTTACGTCCATGTCCTTGATTTATTTGTAAACAACTGTATATGTGTGGTTTGTGTGGAGCGGTTTGGTTGTTATTGTTATTAGACATATTCAATCTTTTGTCTTAGGTTAATAATCGCTGCCTTAATCAAAGGGCAGATGGGGTTGATTGCTGTGTGGTTATCATTATGATTGGTTGAGTACTTTTGGTTGTGTCCAATACAGTTGTAGCATTGTGGGGTCCGATTTTTATTCGGACAGGTTTTGTAAGTATGGGTGCAGTCAGCACAGTACGAGCAGGGCTTGACTGTGGATCTACAGTGCACTCTGGTATGTCCAAATTGAAGGCAGCTTAGGCACTGTTTGAATGGTGAGTGTTCGCTTACATGTACTCGTTGATGCTCTATGTTAATTCTGCCGAGATGCATCATCGCGCGCCAAGTCCCCGGCGAGCATCTAAGTACGACATT
Source organism: Cydia fagiglandana (assembly GCF_963556715.1). NCBI lineage: Eukaryota > Metazoa > Arthropoda > Insecta > Lepidoptera > Tortricidae > Cydia > Cydia fagiglandana. The sequence continues at coordinate 21,237,094 of NC_085941.1, forward strand.
GAGTAGCTTAGGATTTTTATTTTTCTTTGTATACACAAGTTGAATAGCCTCATGACCCGTTGCAGCGTCTCTCACGGTAGGGTTTTGTGTGATGATGATATCCACGAGCTCTTGTGAGGGGGTATCTTTGTGAATCCCTTTCAGTATTATCATGGGTGATAAACGTCGAGCAGGTTCCGCCTTAATATTCAAGGTGTTATTGATTCGCGTGATCGTCTCGTCCAACTGTTTTTCATTGTGAAACTCGATGCGAAGTTTGTTGTTAGAAATCGGTCTGATTTTCTGAGGGGCGTAGTTTGTGTTCTTGAAGGAAATCTCGTTCCTGAACGTGGAAAGCGCCTCCAATCCAGTTTGAGCGTTGGCAACCGTGACCACCATGGCCGGGTTGTTTCTAGGGACGTCCAAAGTTGGCTTTTTGGCTATTTCACTATACGTGGGTCTTATTAGGCGCTCATCGGGTCTTCCCGGAGCAGGGCCGCTGAGGTCAAAGCCGAGATTGGTGTCAAGCCGTCGGTCTGCGCCGCCCGTCACGGAGGCAACCAGGGTTCCAATATAGGTTTGTTCTTGCCTTATCCTTGTTAGTTCTTCTTGTATGCAGGCAATCGCACTGTCGACTTTATTAGAACTACAGTTTTCAGGATTTGAAAGCCAGGTGGTGGTTCTAGTTGTGGGAGCGGGCCCGACTAGGCGTTCTGCGCTCATTATTTCGCACTCCTGACTGTACCTGTTCACACTTTCCTGCATTTCCTTAACACATTCAATGATTTCGGCCTTATTACCTTTGGTGACACTTTTGTTCTGTTTGAAAATGCTGTATATTCTTTCAGCTTTTTGTCTAACTATTGTCCTAAGCCTGCCACTAGAACTCCGAGTGCTAGGGCTGGCAACGGATTCGCCGCTCAAGGGAAGCCCGTCCGTTTCGGAGGGCTCAGTAGTACTTGCCGGTTTTGGCGCCGGGGTTTGCAACTGTGACTGTGACTCGGTGGTGATTGGGGCATCCGGTACCACTGTCGGGGTATCCGGTTCCACCCTCGAGGCCGCCGGTCCTGGTGCAGGCAGCGGCGTTGATGCATGAGCCGTATGCGTTTGCTCATGAATCTTCGCACGCGTTACCACGAAAGTTTTGTTTTGCCTATTATTCGTTTCCGATTCTGAGTCAAAATCGATGAGGAGGGTGGGGCTCTGTTCATTATTTGCCACTTCCTTATTTTCTGCTGTTTGTGTTTGCTCCGCAGGAGCAGATCGCGCTTTTTTAGGCGAGTTGGGAGGTGTGTGAAACATTATTCTCGGTTGCAAAAAATACAGATAAAAAGAAAATTATAATTTATGATCTAGAAGAGATATCAACACAAGTTTAATACTGAAAAATTTAAATACTAAAGTGCTACTAACATACAAAATTTGAGTTTTTTCGGATGAAAATTAGCGAAATTACAGATAAATTAAATTTTAAAAGAAATGTTTTATTTTGAGGCTAAAGGAAAGATTTTTGAGATGAATTTTTAAATAAAATGTTAAAAACTATAAAGTCTATCAGACAAATTTGAAACAAGAGAAATCTACCAGCTAAAAATGGAGAAAATTTAGTTTAAAACGATTGCCGTTATATTTCTTACAGGCACCGCAAAAAATCGAGGGAATTTTAAAATTAGTCTATGAAGTTCTAAGAAAACTATTTAATATTATGATAAAGAATTATAGGAATGACTAAGGCAAATTTTATTGTAAAGTAAGATTATAAAAAAAAGAGAAAACGAACGAGTTAAGAATTTTTAAAAACTGAGAAAATTTCAAGACTACTAAAAATTAAATATCTCCGAAACCAAAAACCGTACAGACAAATAAATAATACCAAAAAATAGGGCTTCTTGAGCTTTAAATTTATGCTAAGTTTCAAAATTTTAAGATAAGATTCGCTAAACAAACTATTGTAATAAGTGAAAAAGTTAGGTTAAAATACGACGGAAGGAAACTTTTAAGTTATGCAAAAAACTGTAAGAGATGAAAAATAGTATATAAGACAAGAATAGATGGAAAAAATTTACTTTACTAGATAAAATAAAAACCAGAAAAATCTATCGGTTGGATTTAGAGATATTAATATAAATGTAGATTGCCTGTAGGTTTTTGGCAGGTGCAATTAAAAAGTATAGAAAGTTGGATATTTCTAAGTGTAGTTGTATAAGAAGAGTCTATTTTAAGAATGCAGTTATTTAGGAATTACAAAAAGTGATTTTTATGAACAAGAAAAATTATGTAAAGTTGAAAAATGGCTGAGATATGAATTTTTGAAAAAGTGAGTTTTTGAAAAGAAGTTAAAATTAGAATATTTATGGAACTAGAAGGACTATGAAAATGAGTAATGTATCAAAAAATCGGGCTCATCGAGTACTAAAATTGTGCTAAAAATGAATAAATTCGGGTACTGTTTGGTCACTTTTTTGGTTGGTTTGGTTAGGTTAGGTTAGGTTAGGTTAGGTTAGGTTAGGTTAGGTTAGGTTAGGTTAGGTTAGGTTAGGTTAGGTTAGGTTAGGTTAGGTTAGGTTAGGTTAGGTTAGGTTAGGTTAGGTTAGGTTAGGTTAGGTTAGGTTAGGTTAGGTTAGGTTAGGTTAGGTTAGGTTAGGTTAGGTTAGGTTAGGTTAGGTTAGGTTAGGTTAGGTTAGGTTAGGTTAGGTTAGGTTAGGTTAGGTTAGGTTAGGTTAGGTTAGGTTAGGTTAGGTTAGGTTAGGTTAGGTTAGGTTAGGTTAGGTTAGGTTAGGTTAGGTTAGGTTAGGTTAGGTTAGGTTAGGTTAGGTTAGGTTAGGTTAGGTTAGGTTAGGTTAGGTTAGGTTAGGTTAGGTTAGGTTAGGTTAGGTTAGGTTAGGTTAGGTTAGGTTAGGTTAGGTTAGGTTAGGTTAGGTTAGGTTAGGTTAGGTTAGGTTAGGTTAGGTTAGGTTAGGTTAGGTTAGGTTAGGTTAGGTTAGGTTAGGTTAGGTTAGGTTAGGTTAGGTTAGGTTAGGTTAGGTTAGGTTAGGTTAGGTTAGGTTAGGTTAGGTTAGGTTAGGTTAGGTTAGGTTAGGTTAGGTTAGGTTAGGTTAGGTTAGGTTAGGTTAGGTTAGGTTAGGTTAGGTTAGGTTAGGTTAGGTTAGGTTAGGTTAGGTTAGGTTAGGTTAGGTTAGGTTAGGTTAGGTTAGGTTAGGTTAGGTTAGGTTAGGTTAGGTTAGGTTAGGTTAGGTTAGGTTAGGTTAGGTTAGGTTAGGTTAGGTTAGGTTAGGTTAGGTTAGGTTAGGTTAGGTTAGGTTAGGTTAGGTTAGGTTAGGTTAGGTTAGGTTAGGTTAGGTTAGGTTAGGTTAGGTTAGGTTAGGTTAGGTTAGGTTAGGTTAGGTTAGGTTAGGTTAGGTTAGGTTAGGTTAGGTTAGGTTAGGTTAGGTTAGGTTAGGTTAGGTTAGGTTAGGTTAGGTTAGGTTAGGTTAGGTTAGGTTAGGTTAGGTTAGGTTAGGTTAGGTTAGGTTAGGTTAGGTTAGGTTAGGTTAGGTTAGGTTAGGTTAGGTTAGGTTAGGTTAGGTTAGGTTAGGTTAGGTTAGGTTAGGTTAGGTTAGGTTAGGTTAGGTTAGGTTAGGTTAGGTTAGGTTAGGTTAGGTTAGGTTAGGTTAGGTTAGGTTAGGTTAGGTTAGGTTAGGTTAGGTTAGGTTAGGTTAGGTTAGGTTAGGTTAGGTTAGGTTAGGTTAGGTTAGGTTAGGTTAGGTTAGGTTAGGTTAGGTTAGGTTAGGTTAGGTTAGGTTAGGTTAGGTTAGGTTAGGTTAGGTTAGGTTAGGTTAGGTTAGGTTAGGTTAGGTTAGGTTAGGTTAGGTTAGGTTAGGTTAGGTTAGGTTAGGTTAGGTTAGGTTAGGTTAGGTTAGGTTAGGTTAGGTTAGGTTAGGTTAGGTTAGGTTAGGTTAGGTTAGGTTAGGTTAGGTTAGGTTAGGTTAGGTTAGGTTAGGTTAGGTTAGGTTAGGTTAGGTTAGGTTAGGTTAGGTTAGGTTAGGTTAGGTTAGGTTAGGTTAGGTTAGGTTAGGTTAGGTTAGGTTAGGTTAGGTTAGGTTAGGTTAGGTTAGGTTAGGTTAGGTTAGGTTAGGTTAGGTTAGGTTAGGTTAGGTTAGGTTAGGTTAGGTTAGGTTAGGTTAGGTTAGGTTAGGTTAGGTTAGGTTAGGTTAGGTTAGGTTAGGTTAGGTTAGGTTAGGTTAGGTTAGGTTAGGTTAGGTTAGGTTAGGTTAGGTTAGGTTAGGTTAGGTTAGGTTAGGTTAGGTTAGGTTAGGTTAGGTTAGGTTAGGTTAGGTTAGGTTAGGTTAGGTTAGGTTAGGTTAGGTTAGGTTAGGTTAGGTTAGGTTAGGTTAGGTTAGGTTAGGTTAGGTTAGGTTAGGTTAGGTTAGGTTAGGTTAGGTTAGGTTAGGTTAGGTTAGGTTAGGTTAGGTTAGGTTAGGTTAGGTTAGGTTAGGTTAGGTTAGGTTAGGTTAGGTTAGGTTAGGTTAGGTTAGGTTAGGTTAGGTTAGGTTAGGTTAGGTTAGGTTAGGTTAGGTTAGGTTAGGTTAGGTTAGGTTAGGTTAGGTTAGGTTAGGTTAGGTTAGGTTAGGTTAGGTTAGGTTAGGTTAGGTTAGGTTAGGTTAGGTTAGGTTAGGTTAGGTTAGGTTAGGTTAGGTTAGGTTAGGTTAGGTTAGGTTAGGTTAGGTTAGGTTAGGTTAGGTTAGGTTAGGTTAGGTTAGGTTAGGTTAGGTTAGGTTAGGTTAGGTTAGGTTAGGTTAGGTTAGGTTAGGTTAGGTTAGGTTAGGTTAGGTTAGGTTAGGTTAGGTTAGGTTAGGTTAGGTTAGGTTAGGTTAGGTTAGGTTAGGTTAGGTTAGGTTAGGTTAGGTTAGGTTAGGTTAGGTTAGGTTAGGTTAGGTTAGGTTAGGTTAGGTTAGGTTAGGTTAGGTTAGGTTAGGTTAGGTTAGGTTAGGTTAGGTTAGGTTAGGTTAGGTTAGGTTAGGTTAGGTTAGGTTAGGTTAGGTTAGGTTAGGTTAGGTTAGGTTAGGTTAGGTTAGGTTAGGTTAGGTTAGGTTAGGTTAGGTTAGGTTAGGTTAGGTTAGGTTAGGTTAGGTTAGGTTAGGTTAGGTTAGGTTAGGTTAGGTTAGGTTAGGTTAGGTTAGGTTAGGTTAGGTTAGGTTAGGTTAGGTTAGGTTAGGTTAGGTTAGGTTAGGTTAGGTTAGGTTAGGTTAGGTTAGGTTAGGTTAGGTTAGGTTAGGTTAGGTTAGGTTAGGTTAGGTTAGGTTAGGTTAGGTTAGGTTAGGTTAGGTTAGGTTAGGTTAGGTTAGGTTAGGTTAGGTTAGGTTAGGTTAGGTTAGGTTAGGTTAGGTTAGGTTAGGTTAGGTTAGGTTAGGTTAGGTTAGGTTAGGTTAGGTTAGGTTAGGTTAGGTTAGGTTAGGTTAGGTTAGGTTAGGTTAGGTTAGGTTAGGTTAGGTTAGGTTAGGTTAGGTTAGGTTAGGTTAGGTTAGGTTAGGTTAGGTTAGGTTAGGTTAGGTTAGGTTAGGTTAGGTTAGGTTAGGTTAGGTTAGGTTAGGTTAGGTTAGGTTAGGTTAGGTTAGGTTAGGTTAGGTTAGGTTAGGTTAGGTTAGGTTAGGTTAGGTTAGGTTAGGTTAGGTTAGGTTAGGTTAGGTTAGGTTAGGTTAGGTTAGGTTAGGTTAGGTTAGGTTAGGTTAGGTTAGGTTAGGTTAGGTTAGGTTAGGTTAGGTTAGGTTAGGTTAGGTTAGGTTAGGTTAGGTTAGGTTAGGTTAGGTTAGGTTAGGTTAGGTTAGGTTAGGTTAGGTTAGGTTAGGTTAGGTTAGGTTAGGTTAGGTTAGGTTAGGTTAGGTTAGGTTAGGTTAGGTTAGGTTAGGTTAGGTTAGGTTAGGTTAGGTTAGGTTAGGTTAGGTTAGGTTAGGTTAGGTTAGGTTAGGTTAGGTTAGGTTAGGTTAGGTTAGGTTAGGTTAGGTTAGGTTAGGTTAGGTTAGGTTAGGTTAGGTTAGGTTAGGTTAGGTTAGGTTAGGTTAGGTTAGGTTAGGTTAGGTTAGGTTAGGTTAGGTTAGGTTAGGTTAGGTTAGGTTAGGTTAGGTTAGGTTAGGTTAGGTTAGGTTAGGTTAGGTTAGGTTAGGTTAGGTTAGGTTAGGTTAGGTTAGGTTAGGTTAGGTTAGGTTAGGTTAGGTTAGGTTAGGTTAGGTTAGGTTAGGTTAGGTTAGGTTAGGTTAGGTTAGGTTAGGTTAGGTTAGGTTAGGTTAGGTTAGGTTAGGTTAGGTTAGGTTAGGTTAGGTTAGGTTAGGTTAGGTTAGGTTAGGTTAGGTTAGGTTAGGTTAGGTTAGGTTAGGTTAGGTTAGGTTAGGTTAGGTTAGGTTAGGTTAGGTTAGGTTAGGTTAGGTTAGGTTAGGTTAGGTTAGGTTAGGTTAGGTTAGGTTAGGTTAGGTTAGGTTAGGTTAGGTTAGGTTAGGTTAGGTTAGGTTAGGTTAGGTTAGGTTAGGTTAGGTTAGGTTAGGTTAGGTTAGGTTAGGTTAGGTTAGGTTAGGTTAGGTTAGGTTAGGTTAGGTTAGGTTAGGTTAGGTTAGGTTAGGTTAGGTTAGGTTAGGTTAGGTTAGGTTAGGTTAGGTTAGGTTAGGTTAGGTTAGGTTAGGTTAGGTTAGGTTAGGTTAGGTTAGGTTAGGTTAGGTTAGGTTAGGTTAGGTTAGGTTAGGTTAGGTTAGGTTAGGTTAGGTTAGGTTAGGTTAGGTTAGGTTAGGTTAGGTTAGGTTAGGTTAGGTTAGGTTAGGTTAGGTTAGGTTAGGTTAGGTTAGGTTAGGTTAGGTTAGGTTAGGTTAGGTTAGGTTAGGTTAGGTTAGGTTAGGTTAGGTTAGGTTAGGTTAGGTTAGGTTAGGTTAGGTTAGGTTAGGTTAGGTTAGGTTAGGTTAGGTTAGGTTAGGTTAGGTTAGGTTAGGTTAGGTTAGGTTAGGTTAGGTTAGGTTAGGTTAGGTTAGGTTAGGTTAGGTTAGGTTAGGTTAGGTTAGGTTAGGTTAGGTTAGGTTAGGTTAGGTTAGGTTAGGTTAGGTTAGGTTAGGTTAGGTTAGGTTAGGTTAGGTTAGGTTAGGTTAGGTTAGGTTAGGTTAGGTTAGGTTAGGTTAGGTTAGGTTAGGTTAGGTTAGGTTAGGTTAGGTTAGGTTAGGTTAGGTTAGGTTAGGTTAGGTTAGGTTAGGTTAGGTTAGGTTAGGTTAGGTTAGGTTAGGTTAGGTTAGGTTAGGTTAGGTTAGGTTAGGTTAGGTTAGGTTAGGTTAGGTTAGGTTAGGTTAGGTTAGGTTAGGTTAGGTTAGGTTAGGTTAGGTTAGGTTAGGTTAGGTTAGGTTAGGTTAGGTTAGGTTAGGTTAGGTTAGGTTAGGTTAGGTTAGGTTAGGTTAGGTTAGGTTAGGTTAGGTTAGGTTAGGTTAGGTTAGGTTAGGTTAGGTTAGGTTAGGTTAGGTTAGGTTAGGTTAGGTTAGGTTAGGTTAGGTTAGGTTAGGTTAGGTTAGGTTAGGTTAGGTTAGGTTAGGTTAGGTTAGGTTAGGTTAGGTTAGGTTAGGTTAGGTTAGGTTAGGTTAGGTTAGGTTAGGTTAGGTTAGGTTAGGTTAGGTTAGGTTAGGTTAGGTTAGGTTAGGTTAGGTTAGGTTAGGTTAGGTTAGGTTAGGTTAGGTTAGGTTAGGTTAGGTTAGGTTAGGTTAGGTTAGGTTAGGTTAGGTTAGGTTAGGTTAGGTTAGGTTAGGTTAGGTTAGGTTAGGTTAGGTTAGGTTAGGTTAGGTTAGGTTAGGTTAGGTTAGGTTAGGTTAGGTTAGGTTAGGTTAGGTTAGGTTAGGTTAGGTTAGGTTAGGTTAGGTTAGGTTAGGTTAGGTTAGGTTAGGTTAGGTTAGGTTAGGTTAGGTTAGGTTAGGTTAGGTTAGGTTAGGTTAGGTTAGGTTAGGTTAGGTTAGGTTAGGTTAGGTTAGGTTAGGTTAGGTTAGGTTAGGTTAGGTTAGGTTAGGTTAGGTTAGGTTAGGTTAGGTTAGGTTAGGTTAGGTTAGGTTAGGTTAGGTTAGGTTAGGTTAGGTTAGGTTAGGTTAGGTTAGGTTAGGTTAGGTTAGGTTAGGTTAGGTTAGGTTAGGTTAGGTTAGGTTAGGTTAGGTTAGGTTAGGTTAGGTTAGGTTAGGTTAGGTTAGGTTAGGTTAGGTTAGGTTAGGTTAGGTTAGGTTAGGTTAGGTTAGGTTAGGTTAGGTTAGGTTAGGTTAGGTTAGGTTAGGTTAGGTTAGGTTAGGTTAGGTTAGGTTAGGTTAGGTTAGGTTAGGTTAGGTTAGGTTAGGTTAGGTTAGGTTAGGTTAGGTTAGGTTAGGTTAGGTTAGGTTAGGTTAGGTTAGGTTAGGTTAGGTTAGGTTAGGTTAGGTTAGGTTAGGTTAGGTTAGGTTAGGTTAGGTTAGGTTAGGTTAGGTTAGGTTAGGTTAGGTTAGGTTAGGTTAGGTTAGGTTAGGTTAGGTTAGGTTAGGTTAGGTTAGGTTAGGTTAGGTTAGGTTAGGTTAGGTTAGGTTAGGTTAGGTTAGGTTAGGTTAGGTTAGGTTAGGTTAGGTTAGGTTAGGTTAGGTTAGGTTAGGTTAGGTTAGGTTAGGTTAGGTTAGGTTAGGTTAGGTTAGGTTAGGTTAGGTTAGGTTAGGTTAGGTTAGGTTAGGTTAGGTTAGGTTAGGTTAGGTTAGGTTAGGTTAGGTTAGGTTAGGTTAGGTTAGGTTAGGTTAGGTTAGGTTAGGTTAGGTTAGGTTAGGTTAGGTTAGGTTAGGTTAGGTTAGGTTAGGTTAGGTTAGGTTAGGTTAGGTTAGGTTAGGTTAGGTTAGGTTAGGTTAGGTTAGGTTAGGTTAGGTTAGGTTAGGTTAGGTTAGGTTAGGTTAGGTTAGGTTAGGTTAGGTTAGGTTAGGTTAGGTTAGGTTAGGTTAGGTTAGGTTAGGTTAGGTTAGGTTAGGTTAGGTTAGGTTAGGTTAGGTTAGGTTAGGTTAGGTTAGGTTAGGTTAGGTTAGGTTAGGTTAGGTTAGGTTAGGTTAGGTTAGGTTAGGTTAGGTTAGGTTAGGTTAGGTTAGGTTAGGTTAGGTTAGGTTAGGTTAGGTTAGGTTAGGTTAGGTTAGGTTAGGTTAGGTTAGGTTAGGTTAGGTTAGGTTAGGTTAGGTTAGGTTAGGTTAGGTTAGGTTAGGTTAGGTTAGGTTAGGTTAGGTTAGGTTAGGTTAGGTTAGGTTAGGTTAGGTTAGGTTAGGTTAGGTTAGGTTAGGTTAGGTTAGGTTAGGTTAGGTTAGGTTAGGTTAGGTTAGGTTAGGTTAGGTTAGGTTAGGTTAGGTTAGGTTAGGTTAGGTTAGGTTAGGTTAGGTTAGGTTAGGTTAGGTTAGGTTAGGTTAGGTTAGGTTAGGTTAGGTTAGGTTAGGTTAGGTTAGGTTAGGTTAGGTTAGGTTAGGTTAGGTTAGGTTAGGTTAGGTTAGGTTAGGTTAGGTTAGGTTAGGTTAGGTTAGGTTAGGTTAGGTTAGGTTAGGTTAGGTTAGGTTAGGTTAGGTTAGGTTAGGTTAGGTTAGGTTAGGTTAGGTTAGGTTAGGTTAGGTTAGGTTAGGTTAGGTTAGGTTAGGTTAGGTTAGGTTAGGTTAGGTTAGGTTAGGTTAGGTTAGGTTAGGTTAGGTTAGGTTAGGTTAGGTTAGGTTAGGTTAGGTTAGGTTAGGTTAGGTTAGGTTAGGTTAGGTTAGGTTAGGTTAGGTTAGGTTAGGTTAGGTTAGGTTAGGTTAGGTTAGGTTAGGTTAGGTTAGGTTAGGTTAGGTTAGGTTAGGTTAGGTTAGGTTAGGTTAGGTTAGGTTAGGTTAGGTTAGGTTAGGTTAGGTTAGGTTAGGTTAGGTTAGGTTAGGTTAGGTTAGGTTAGGTTAGGTTAGGTTAGGTTAGGTTAGGTTAGGTTAGGTTAGGTTAGGTTAGGTTAGGTTAGGTTAGGTTAGGTTAGGTTAGGTTAGGTTAGGTTAGGTTAGGTTAGGTTAGGTTAGGTTAGGTTAGGTTAGGTTAGGTTAGGTTAGGTTAGGTTAGGTTAGGTTAGGTTAGGTTAGGTTAGGTTAGGTTAGGTTAGGTTAGGTTAGGTTAGGTTAGGTTAGGTTAGGTTAGGTTAGGTTAGGTTAGGTTAGGTTAGGTTAGGTTAGGTTAGGTTAGGTTAGGTTAGGTTAGGTTAGGTTAGGTTAGGTTAGGTTAGGTTAGGTTAGGTTAGGTTAGGTTAGGTTAGGTTAGGTTAGGTTAGGTTAGGTTAGGTTAGGTTAGGTTAGGTTAGGTTAGGTTAGGTTAGGTTAGGTTAGGTTAGGTTAGGTTAGGTTAGGTTAGGTTAGGTTAGGTTAGGTTAGGTTAGGTTAGGTTAGGTTAGGTTAGGTTAGGTTAGGTTAGGTTAGGTTAGGTTAGGTTAGGTTAGGTTAGGTTAGGTTAGGTTAGGTTAGGTTAGGTTAGGTTAGGTTAGGTTAGGTTAGGTTAGGTTAGGTTAGGTTAGGTTAGGTTAGGTTAGGTTAGGTTAGGTTAGGTTAGGTTAGGTTAGGTTAGGTTAGGTTAGGTTAGGTTAGGTTAGGTTAGGTTAGGTTAGGTTAGGTTAGGTTAGGTTAGGTTAGGTTAGGTTAGGTTAGGTTAGGTTAGGTTAGGTTAGGTTAGGTTAGGTTAGGTTAGGTTAGGTTAGGTTAGGTTAGGTTAGGTTAGGTTAGGTTAGGTTAGGTTAGGTTAGGTTAGGTTAGGTTAGGTTAGGTTAGGTTAGGTTAGGTTAGGTTAGGTTAGGTTAGGTTAGGTTAGGTTAGGTTAGGTTAGGTTAGGTTAGGTTAGGTTAGGTTAGGTTAGGTTAGGTTAGGTTAGGTTAGGTTAGGTTAGGTTAGGTTAGGTTAGGTTAGGTTAGGTTAGGTTAGGTTAGGTTAGGTTAGGTTAGGTTAGGTTAGGTTAGGTTAGGTTAGGTTAGGTTAGGTTAGGTTAGGTTAGGTTAGGTTAGGTTAGGTTAGGTTAGGTTAGGTTAGGTTAGGTTAGGTTAGGTTAGGTTAGGTTCGGTTAGGTTAGGTTAGGTTAGGTTAGGTTAGGTTAGGTTAGGTTAGGTTAGGTTAGGTTAGGTTAGGTTAGGTTAGGTTAGGTTAGGTTAGGTTAGGTTAGGTTAGGTTAGGTTAGGTTAGGTTAGGTTAGGTTAGGTTAGGTTAGGTTAGGTTAGGTTAGGTTAGGTTAGGTTAGGTTAGGTTAGGTTAGGTTAGGTTAGGTTAGGTTAGGTTAGGTTAGGTTAGGTTAGGTTAGGTTAGGTTAGGTTAGGTTAGGTTAGGTTAGGTTAGGTTAGGTTAGGTTAGGTTAGGTTAGGTTAGGTTAGGTTAGGTTAGGTTAGGTTAGGTTAGGTTAGGTTAGGTTAGGTTAGGTTAGGTTAGGTTAGGTTAGGTTAGGTTAGGTTAGGTTAGGTTAGGTTAGGTTAGGTTAGGTTAGGTTAGGTTAGGTTAGGTTAGGTTAGGTTAGGTTAGGTTAGGTTAGGTTAGGTTAGGTTAGGTTAGGTTAGGTTAGGTTAGGTTAGGTTAGGTTAGGTTAGGTTAGGTTAGGTTAGGTTAGGTTAGGTTAGGTTAGGTTAGGTTAGGTTAGGTTAGGTTAGGTTAGGTTAGGTTAGGTTAGGTTAGGTTAGGTTAGGTTAGGTTAGGTTAGGTTAGGTTAGGTTAGGTTAGGTTAGGTTAGGTTAGGTTAGGTTAGGTTAGGTTAGGTTAGGTTAGGTTAGGTTAGGTTAGGTTAGGTTAGGTTAGGTTAGGTTAGGTTAGGTTAGGTTAGGTTAGGTTAGGTTAGGTTAGGTTAGGTTAGGTTAGGTTAGGTTAGGTTAGGTTAGGTTAGGTTAGGTTAGGTTAGGTTAGGTTAGGTTAGGTTAGGTTAGGTTAGGTTAGGTTAGGTTAGGTTAGGTTAGGTTAGGTTAGGTTAGGTTAGGTTAGGTTAGGTTAGGTTAGGTTAGGTTAGGTTAGGTTAGGTTAGGTTAGGTTAGGTTAGGTTAGGTTAGGTTAGGTTAGGTTAGGTTAGGTTAGGTTAGGTTAGGTTAGGTTAGGTTAGGTTAGGTTAGGTTAGGTTAGGTTAGGTTAGGTTAGGTTAGGTTAGGTTAGGTTAGGTTAGGTTAGGTTAGGTTAGGTTAGGTTAGGTTAGGTTAGGTTAGGTTAGGTTAGGTTAGGTTAGGTTAGGTTAGGTTAGGTTAGGTTAGGTTAGGTTAGGTTAGGTTAGGTTAGGTTAGGTTAGGTTAGGTTAGGTTAGGTTAGGTTAGGTTAGGTTAGGTTAGGTTAGGTTAGGTTAGGTTAGGTTAGGTTAGGTTAGGTTAGGTTAGGTTAGGTTAGGTTAGGTTAGGTTAGGTTAGGTTAGGTTAGGTTAGGTTAGGTTAGGTTAGGTTAGGTTAGGTTAGGTTAGGTTAGGTTAGGTTAGGTTAGGTTAGGTTAGGTTAGGTTAGGTTAGGTTAGGTTAGGTTAGGTTAGGTTAGGTTAGGTTAGGTTAGGTTAGGTTAGGTTAGGTTAGGTTAGGTTAGGTTAGGTTAGGTTAGGTTAGGTTAGGTTAGGTTAGGTTAGGTTAGGTTAGGTTAGGTTAGGTTAGGTTAGGTTAGGTTAGGTTAGGTTAGGTTAGGTTAGGTTAGGTTAGGTTAGGTTAGGTTAGGTTAGGTTAGGTTAGGTTAGGTTAGGTTAGGTTAGGTTAGGTTAGGTTAGGTTAGGTTAGGTTAGGTTAGGTTAGGTTAGGTTAGGTTAGGTTAGGTTAGGTTAGGTTAGGTTAGGTTAGGTTAGGTTAGGTTAGGTTAGGTTAGGTTAGGTTAGGTTAGGTTAGGTTAGGTTAGGTTAGGTTAGGTTAGGTTAGGTTAGGTTAGGTTAGGTTAGGTTAGGTTAGGTTAGGTTAGGTTAGGTTAGGTTAGGTTAGGTTAGGTTAGGTTAGGTTAGGTTAGGTTAGGTTAGGTTAGGTTAGGTTAGGTTAGGTTAGGTTAGGTTAGGTTAGGTTAGGTTAGGTTAGGTTAGGTTAGGTTAGGTTAGGTTAGGTTAGGTTAGGTTAGGTTAGGTTAGGTTAGGTTAGGTTAGGTTAGGTTAGGTTAGGTTAGGTTAGGTTAGGTTAGGTTAGGTTAGGTTAGGTTAGGTTAGGTTAGGTTAGGTTAGGTTAGGTTAGGTTAGGTTAGGTTAGGTTAGGTTAGGTTAGGTTAGGTTAGGTTAGGTTAGGTTAGGTTAGGTTAGGTTAGGTTAGGTTAGGTTAGGTTAGGTTAGGTTAGGTTAGGTTAGGTTAGGTTAGGTTAGGTTAGGTTAGGTTAGGTTAGGTTAGGTTAGGTTAGGTTAGGTTAGGTTAGGTTAGGTTAGGTTAGGTTAGGTTAGGTTAGGTTAGGTTAGGTTAGGTTAGGTTAGGTTAGGTTAGGTTAGGTTAGGTTAGGTTAGGTTAGGTTAGGTTAGGTTAGGTTAGGTTAGGTTAGGTTAGGTTAGGTTAGGTTAGGTTAGGTTAGGTTAGGTTAGGTTAGGTTAGGTTAGGTTAGGTTAGGTTAGGTTAGGTTAGGTTAGGTTAGGTTAGGTTAGGTTAGGTTAGGTTAGGTTAGGTTAGGTTAGGTTAGGTTAGGTTAGGTTAGGTTAGGTTAGGTTAGGTTAGGTTAGGTTAGGTTAGGTTAGGTTAGGTTAGGTTAGGTTAGGTTAGGTTAGGTTAGGTTAGGTTAGGTTAGGTTAGGTTAGGTTAGGTTAGGTTAGGTTAGGTTAGGTTAGGTTAGGTTAGGTTAGGTTAGGTTAGGTTAGGTTAGGTTAGGTTAGGTTAGGTTAGGTTAGGTTAGGTTAGGTTAGGTTAGGTTAGGTTAGGTTAGGTTAGGTTAGGTTAGGTTAGGTTAGGTTAGGTTAGGTTAGGTTAGGTTAGGTTAGGTTAGGTTAGGTTAGGTTAGGTTAGGTTAGGTTAGGTTAGGTTAGGTTAGGTTAGGTTAGGTTAGGTTAGGTTAGGTTAGGTTAGGTTAGGTTAGGTTAGGTTAGGTTAGGTTAGGTTAGGTTAGGTTAGGTTAGGTTAGGTTAGGTTAGGTTAGGTTAGGTTAGGTTAGGTTAGGTTAGGTTAGGTTAGGTTAGGTTAGGTTAGGTTAGGTTAGGTTAGGTTAGGTTAGGTTAGGTTAGGTTAGGTTAGGTTAGGTTAGGTTAGGTTAGGTTAGGTTAGGTTAGGTTAGGTTAGGTTAGGTTAGGTTAGGTTAGGTTAGGTTAGGTTAGGTTAGGTTAGGTTAGGTTAGGTTAGGTTAGGTTAGGTTAGGTTAGGTTAGGTTAGGTTAGGTTAGGTTAGGTTAGGTTAGGTTAGGTTAGGTTAGGTTAGGTTAGGTTAGGTTAGGTTAGGTTAGGTTAGGTTAGGTTAGGTTAGGTTAGGTTAGGTTAGGTTAGGTTAGGTTAGGTTAGGTTAGGTTAGGTTAGGTTAGGTTAGGTTAGGTTAGGTTAGGTTAGGTTAGGTTAGGTTAGGTTAGGTTAGGTTAGGTTAGGTTAGGTTAGGTTAGGTTAGGTTAGGTTAGGTTAGGTTAGGTTAGGTTAGGTTAGGTTAGGTTAGGTTAGGTTAGGTTAGGTTAGGTTAGGTTAGGTTAGGTTAGGTTAGGTTAGGTTAGGTTAGGTTAGGTTAGGTTAGGTTAGGTTAGGTTAGGTTAGGTTAGGTTAGGTTAGGTTAGGTTAGGTTAGGTTAGGTTAGGTTAGGTTAGGTTAGGTTAGGTTAGGTTAGGTTAGGTTAGGTTAGGTTAGGTTAGGTTAGGTTAGGTTAGGTTAGGTTAGGTTAGGTTAGGTTAGGTTAGGTTAGGTTAGGTTAGGTTAGGTTAGGTTAGGTTAGGTTAGGTTAGGTTAGGTTAGGTTAGGTTAGGTTAGGTTAGGTTAGGTTAGGTTAGGTTAGGTTAGGTTAGGTTAGGTTAGGTTAGGTTAGGTTAGGTTAGGTTAGGTTAGGTTAGGTTAGGTTAGGTTAGGTTAGGTTAGGTTAGGTTAGGTTAGGTTAGGTTAGGTTAGGTTAGGTTAGGTTAGGTTAGGTTAGGTTAGGTTAGGTTAGGTTAGGTTAGGTTAGGTTAGGTTAGGTTAGGTTAGGTTAGGTTAGGTTAGGTTAGGTTAGGTTAGGTTAGGTTAGGTTAGGTTAGGTTAGGTTAGGTTAGGTTAGGTTAGGTTAGGT